>NC_071634.1:16730452-17930452 GCF_014839835.1 Dryobates pubescens | reverse complement strand
ACAGGTGGGATATGGATACTAGGTGATAAGAGAAGGTATTATTTTTGCTCTTTAAGAAGAATCTGCCCCTCAGATAAGTGCTGAAAGCTCAGAGCTGAATAACTGATCTGATAAAATCATCTTAGCAATGGCTGATGGACTCTGCTGGGGCTCCGTGGGTAGATGCTGTGTCTAATATTGTAACATGCTTACACTGCCTTCTTCATTTGTATTTTATTTTTTGTCTTTAATTTAGACCAGGGATGTAAAGTGGACTCATACTGACCTTTCCAAAGTCAGCCTTTCATTTGGCCTTTCATGCTCCTGTGCTTTAACTGTCACCTAAAACTGAGACAAAATGTCGGAAGTGGAAATATTTATGAGAGTCATTTAGAAATATAGAAGAATTCAGCTCAAATGAGTTGTGATTGAATAGTCTTCACAATTGTTGTAGCAGGGAAACTTAATACAGAGTTGCCATGGAGACGGGTTCTTTGGCCACTGGTCTAACACATTAAAGCCTTTTAGCTCAGCAATATGCTATTTGCAGATGATGCTGTACGTGATATTAACAAGTGGTTTGCCTCCATTAAGAGGAAAATATCTCTGAGATTACAGCACTTCTCTTTAAAGCAAAGATATACAAAACCCCTAGAAGTTATCTGAATGATCTGTGACTTGCCTGATACTAGCTCATGCAAAACCTATGCTCTCATAGGAACAGAGCGTGTTTATTGCAGCAAATCTTAAGCAGACATGCCAGTCAGTGCTATTGAAATACAAGCTTGTCTGAACAGGGGCTGGCAAGGTGAAAGCCTGGTCAATCAGCCTTCCTCCAGGTGAACTCTACTCAGCTCTGTGGTAATCTGAGCTCTTTTCCTATTAGACTTACTCAAATTCTTCTGAGTGCAGGCATGCTTTTGCTACCAGGCTTGCACTGCATCATGAAGAGAACAGTTCCTTTGCCCCTAAAAGATCTATATTTATCACTGTTTAATTAAATCTTGTTTTTATAAATGGCATGCTGTATTTTTATCATGTGACCATAGCACACAGTTCTGTGGAGTACGCTTAATGGGATAAGTGGAGGCACACTAAACAGAAATGCAAAGGCTCAGCAGAGGTAAACCATTTAATAGCAGTGTCTGTAATGAATTTCCTAACTGACTTCATAAACAGATAACAGAGAGAGAGAGACTTAGCTGTAAAGGACCTTGATCAAACAATGGGCAGAAACAAAATGAGAGTCAGAGCTGTAGCTAGCAAAACCTGCTCTGGTCAGGCAAGAGCCTGGGGCCCTCTCTGTAATGGCCTATTTGTTGGCTAAGTCAATATTTCATTCCTGCAGGCCAGCTGGACTGGAATGCTAAAATACAGAGTTCCGTAGCCACAAGTGCTGTTTCAGACAGAGCCTGGAGAACATCAGGATTCTTCAATTTTTAAGAGATTTAGCTTTCTGCAGAACATCTGTCAGGCACAGAAGTGACCCAGAGAGGCCAGAGGCTGGATCAGGATGCACTGTTGTCATGGTATGGCTTTCTTTCACTGGCATCTTGTACTGCCATACCTGCTCGAGTGTAATAGCCTCCACACTAGTCCCTGCTCTTTTAGGCAGAAAAAATTATTCTTTGTGTAAAAATTGGGTCTCCAAATATATAAAACTCATCCTGATATTGATGTGCTTTCCCAGACTCTGAACCCAAAATGTGTTTCTAGAAACATCCCAGCAGTGAGTAACGTTTGGAGAGCTGCTGTTGCAGGACAAAATTCACAATGCAGCGAACTGCACCTCTCTGTACTCCTGTCTGCTCAGTCAGTTTTCTTACAGTCGGCTTCCACACGAGAGGGTCGTGCCTTTGGTGCTCCTCTTCACAGAACATCTTCCTCCCTTGCTGGGAGTGATGTGGTTCAGCTTACCTCTTTCCCACGATGCAGATCACTCTG
Source organism: Dryobates pubescens (assembly GCF_014839835.1). NCBI lineage: Eukaryota > Metazoa > Chordata > Aves > Piciformes > Picidae > Dryobates > Dryobates pubescens. The sequence continues at coordinate 17,928,529 of NC_071634.1, read as the reverse complement.
TACAAAGGCCTCCCTCTTTCTTTTTCTTTATTTGGTGTGTTTGCAGTTCATTTAAAACCCACAAAATGTATAAATGTATCAAAATGTTTCTTTCAAGTTTTCCTGCACCACACTGATGAGTAGAGCTGGTGAATGTACCTTCAGTTTGCCAGAGTATGTCACTCTTCTGTACGGGAGTCTGAGTCTCGGGGCTGTGCGTGAGGATGAGTAGATCAGTAACATGAGACACCTACCTTCAAACCTGGAGGTTGAGAGTTGTGTGGGATATGAAATTCTGCTAGAAAATAAACAGATTGCATCTCTGGATGATTTTTTCAATAAATGTGAAAAAAATATATTATTTTTTTCCAGAAGAAAAAGATGATTTTCAAAGTCTTTAAATATGAGGAGGGGGAAAAACCCAGCTATTCCTTTCTGCCCAGCTCTGGTAATCAGCAATGAATTTCATTGCCACACTGATTTCTATTTTTCTGCTTGCATTGAAATTCCCTGAAAGTTTCTTTTATATCTCTTAATCTAAATATAATTTAGACCTGTAGGGATATATTCTCAATAAGCAAAATCTACAGTACTCTAGGCTCCAAACTGAGCCTCAAAATATGGAGAAATGATCAATTTTTTTTCCCATGAGGTCTTGCTCCTGAACATAATTCACAGAAGAATGATCCATTGCTGCTACCACGAGACACAGAGAACAGCAACACATTCTTTTTTCCTTTGGTACCCTGCTTCTTACCTGCAGGCTCCAGCCCTGCAAGAGGTGGTGCACTCATTTGAGTATTGTTGCATTAGGCACAATTTCTTAGGAAGAGATGGTAGTTCTCATTTGGTTATACTTTAGCATGGAGATGGATGGAAATAATGCCTGGATGGTGTGTGAGCAAGGTGAGAGTAAGGAGAAGCAGAAGCAAAGTGTTGCTGTTCCCGTGGCAGCTGGCCGAGGTGGATGGAGAGGCTCTCCCTCCACTGCAGCTGGCTTCAACATCACCGCAGGCATCCCGAGGGCCCTGAAGCAAAGGAGATTTTGTCGAACTACTCAGCATACTCAAACAGCAACTGGGACTTGTGCTTCCCACTGTCAGCCCAGCTGACAGCTGAAAAACTGGGTGGGCTTCAAGGCTGGTGATTAGCTCTGGCTGCTCTGCACTTACTGCTGCAAAGGACTCTGACACCCAGGAGGGAGGTCTGTGATGTCTTAATGAAAGAGATGCAACCCAAACACCCAATGAAGCACTCCGAACTTCTCTGACAACAATGAGACTTGGGACAAGGGGACCCCAGTAGCCCAAAAGACCTCAGTTGTCCCAAGAGATGCTGAGCAACTGGCTGGCAACCTCCATATTCAAGCCCAAGAGAGTACTAGCAATTCAAATGATTGTGGGGAAGATCAAACCTTCAGATGGAATAGAAGAAATTATTCAGCTGCTGAAGAAAAAAGACAACCTTGAATGATTAAAAACAGTGTGTGTGAGAGAGAGATATTAATAATCACATGACTGAGCATAATGTCCCCCACAATACATAATTCATGAGCGCACCCAAAAGACTGATTCACCTCTCCTTGAAAAATAATTAAGAAAGGTGCCTGGTGATGCGAAGAATTCACCAAGTCTGTCATTGGGAAAGAGAAGGAAAGCTTGTCTGGATTTGTATTCTACTAAAGCACTCCAAAATTCCTACAAAAAGGGAAATGAAATGTGATGCTTCAAATGGCTACCAGTCTTCTATGTAATCATCAGAAAATCCGTCTCCAAAAATCTTCATTGACCTAAACAAAAGAGGAGATACTACGGCCACAAAGCAATCCACAAATTCAAATTTTCATGCAATGAACCTCACAGTTTTTCATAATAAGCTGAAGAGGTTCAGTGTGTGGCCAGGGGTGGCTGGCCAGTGCTGTGCTCCTTGCACTGAGTTGCTTTGCCCCTTCCCAGAGGGCCAGGAAACATGTTTCCTTGTCAGGTTATGAAACAATATGGGAAAATTTGCAATTGCAATTAATGGTGGCCAAGGTCAGTAGTTCAGTAATGGGAAAAGCCAAATTTGAGAGGTGTTGGAAGCATTTTGCAATGCACTTGTCTCAGAATATTTTCATTATCTTGGGTGCCAAAAGTGAGAAAAGACTTACCCAGATTGTATGCTGAGTGAAATTTGAAGTATTAGGAATAATGGATGGGGTGTGCACCAGTACAAGCCATTCTCAGCCTGGGCATTTCAAGGGGAACCGTGCTGGGAGTGCAGTAGTCATCTGGTGTAGGCTGAGGCCTTTTAAGGCAACTGAGATATGTACATAGAGAGGGTAAAGTGACTGTGTGTGGGATATTGTCCTTCAATAGGCATCAAAACGTCTCCCTACAGCTCTGGAGATATATTAAATGGCAACAAAGCTTTCAGGTAATCAGCTCTCTACTCAGCAGTCAGTATCATACAAGGTGGGAGACTAGGTGCAGTGTGTTCTTTGGGCAAGGGAGAGAAACATTTGTCCTGCATGAAATTAAAATGTCCCAGGGATTTCCCCCCCAATATTTGTTCTAATAAGCTGGTTTGTGTGAGTCTGTGCATGTGTGTTGTTATTATTTCACAATAATAGTGGTGACTTGATTATAGCACTCTCCCAATTTATTTGATGTGATAACAGCTTAAATAACCGCTTCATTATGAAACAGTAGATGAGGGTCTCTTATCAATATCATGCAGATGAGATAGTTGGGTACATATAGGTAGTGCTCACAGAGGAGTTGTATACGTGCTAAAGAGCAGGTGCTTTTTCTCCAAATTTTCAGTTAATGAGAGACAGCCAACACATGATGTTTGCCCTGCTAAGCATTGTTTGTCAAGAAAGAAAAGGTCGCTAAACATTCACACATGCTCTAGCCTAGCTGTGTGAATACACAGAGGTCAAGACCATCGTCTCAACAAAAGAGCACATCTCTCGTGGAGAGCAAAGACCAGCTCTAGTATTGTTGCATTTCCTCCTGATAATGGTAATTACTCTGCTTTGTCCGCTTTGCATTGCTTTTTCTGAATTTAACCAGATGAAAGCCTTCAGCCAGTAATGATAGCTTCCCTTTGGATCTCTGCCAGCAACCTATAATTAAAGTGTTTTCTTGAGAGAGGACCACTGGATGGTACCTATTGTGCATTATGTCCTTGGAACTTGACTGCAGTAATTGAAAAAAACCCTCCAATTTATAGCTATTTGTGCAGCTAGTCACCTCATGGGCTTGTGACAAGCGAGATGTTGTAACTGTATTTCCTGGGAATGTAAAATGGACAGAACAAAACATCTTGCAGTGACTTTAACTAGAATGAAGAGACTGGTTCCAGAAGAGTGTTCACACAGGGAATTATCAGGAGTGCCTACTGAGCTTCAAGCACACACTCAGCATTAACATTTTAAAGTTTCTGGCACAGATAGGACTTGAAAATTCGTGTTTGCTGTGTAAGTTAATGTGGCTAAGCAAAAGCATTTCTTAGTAGCTTCAGCCAGAGACCTCCGAGAAGCTGCTGCACATGCTCACCTCCCTCAGGCAGATGGAAGAGCTTTTTGTTTACTGAGAGCAGAACCAGAAGAAACTATCACCCGAAGCCTGGGCCCTCATGGCAAAGCTGGAAAGATTTCTGTGCTTGACGTTTGTGGTGTGTGGGGTTTGATGACCTCTATTTTCTGTCAAAGTAAGATACATTTGGAAGTCAAGAACCAGCCAGCTGAAAGCTTTATTATTTGTCCTTAGACAGAAGAGATGTTAAACTCTGAGGGTCTTTCATTCACATGGAAGCTGTTTCAACAGAGTATCGATAATTCTCTTGATTAAACCAGGATTTCAAGTGTCATTGTGCTGGAAAAATCCATTTTTTTTATAGGGTCTCCCAACATCCCCTTTCTTTCCAGCAACAATGCCAAATAATCAGATATGATGGCAGAATCCTGCAGCTCTCACAATATAAAAAAATAAAATAAATAGAACCCCTAAGAAAAGCCAAGACAGAGTATCAGAGAAATTAGTTGAAGAGGTATGTCATTAACATTTGCATAATCCTCAGTATGATGTGCATTCCAGATTGCATCTAAGGAATTGTGAGGGAATTGCTAGTCTGATTCCTTTCCCCAGAAGAAAAAGAGCTCCAGGAAACAAGAAACTTGGAAGCCAAGATGGAGAAGAAAGACCCTTTGGAGTATGCTTAAACATAAATAAATTCCCAACACCAAAATCTTCAGTTGCTGATACGACTCAGAGTACATGACGAATGTATTTCTGCCATGCATCAGAACAGATGGTAGCTAAGGCTCATGGACAGCTCGAATACTTGGGCACGTGAAGCCTCTGTGATCAGAAAATGTCGTTTTACAGCAGGGCTTTTCCTCCAGATCCTCCCCCCTTGCCAATTACAGATTCTGCAAGGCCAGCCTGTTCAATAGGCTGCAAGCAGATGAGTTCACTGGCTTAACTTCCAATGCTCTGTCCAAATCGAATGGCAAACTGCTGCCAGGCATAATCAGATCTGAAATAACTGCTCCACAGGCAGAAGGGAGGAGCTCCTGGCTGGCTCTCTAGACTTCTTCAAGTATGGGTATTCATTTTCTTATCAAAGTAATTACCACAATGGGAGAGGATACCAGAGATTTTCTCCCTCAGCTGTACTGGGATTAGGGAATATCTCCCACCTTTGTAAGGACAAGGGGAGACCTTCACTGAAAGTGTGATTCCTCTTTTTCCTTGTAACATCCTGCCCCCCGCCCCGGCAAGTGTTCACGAGTCTGCAATCTTATCAGCTTCTTTTGTACTAAATCATTGTACTTATTTAGAATTTTAACTAGCTGCTTATAGACCTCTGTTGTGCTTAGAAATGTTAGATTTCTGTATGACAGCAACAAAGGTCATTTCAGACAGCTTTTGAACAACTCTTTTCTGAGGTAATAATTCTCCCCGAGCCTCTCCGTACCCATGTTTGGTTTGTGGTTCATGTAACTGATGATGTTGTGTGTGCTGGCCCCAGTCACATGCAGGCCTGGATGCTTAAAGAGGTTTTGTCTTCAGAAAAAAATGTTCAAAATCCAAGTGATTTCCTGGCAATCAGACATCAGCACAAAGGTTTCTTTAGCCCGGAGATTTTAATGATATGTGAGTTAAAGTAAGCAGCTTTTGAAGCCCAAGATTCCCTCTGGAGATTGCCGTTTCAAAAGTTTTCTAACTACACATCACTGAGCCAGTGGAATTTGGAATTGAAGTTTGTAAGTTGCTTAATTGTAGTATTCAAATGAAAGTGGTACAGAATGTGATAACATTTGCAAGATGCAATTCCAAGGAGAACATCTTGCTTTGCTACAGATGTGTGTTAGCACTACTTGATTAGTGCTTTAGCAGAAAAGCTCTTTAGAAGCGTTCCAAAACACACAACTGCAACAAACTGTGTGGCACTAAGCTATGCTGTGTTTTCTTTTTGTTCATCTTGAAAGTTAAACATGGCCAGGAGGAGTGATGCAGCTTCAGTGAAACTTATGCTAATGCTTTCCCAGAAAATGTTTTCTTTTCTCCTTAAATTATTGATTGAGCTATTAGAGGTCTGAAATAAAACTTTAATTAGTTGTTACAGGCTTCACAAAGTACGACCTGCTGGAACGTATGAATGGAATTGAAAGCGAGCCATCTTACTACAGGAACTGCAGGCAGCAGAACGAGACACTTGCATAGGCAGAAACTTCACATCTGTTGCAGATTTCTGGTGTTTGGGGAAAGTGCATTTTAGCTAAACTGATGGGTTTTAGTTGACTGCATTATGAAGTACAACAAAATATATCGAATCCTATCTCGAGCCTTGTGAGTTGCCATTTTGAACTGGTAGTGTCACATCAGCGTTGCCTGCACCGTTCACAAGCTAAGACACACCAGTCTAAAGGGACGTGTGATGTAAAACAGCGCCCATTCTGTCTGCTCCTGAGATTGTTATCTGCAAATGCTCTCTGTGTGCTACCACTTTTTGCTTGGGACAGAAAGGAGGGCTGCATTTCTGAAGGTAGCAGAAGGAACTTATGCTCCTACTTGTCCCTAAAATCCATCCTTGAAGTCACAGAAAATCAGAAATGCTTTTCCTATTTCAAGTGGCCCTAAGGCTCAGTAATATGAGGAGCTGCCTTCTGTGCTGCCTGCTTAGACAAAGACATCTCCTTGCCCTCTGCTATTTAAGTTTGTCATAGTTGCACTGTGTGCACCCAACTCAGACTGTAACATTGCTCCGGTGATTTCATTTCAGGATAAAAGCTTGGATGTAATTATCAGCATAATTGTTTCAGGAAAAGTGACTTTCAGCAGATGGGAAAATAACAGAATTAGCAATTACCATGATTTTATTGCAGGATTTGCAAAGTTGGGGAAGGTTTGTTAACGAACCTGAGGTCGGATATATCGTCATACCCAAAAGATCTCCTACTTCTTTTTATTGTCACTGGAACTTTATCTTTATTCATGGAGAGCAGGGATTTCTAAAAGCTTTTTACCAAAGCTGAGAGCACAAAATATAAAGACAAAGGAATTCTCACTAAGGATCTTGCTGGCTCCTCCTCCTCCCCTCAGTGAGGCTAAGGTTAGTTTACAGAATCCAGGACACTAAAGAACAAGGGGAGCAGAGACTGGTCAAGGAATGGAAAGATGCCTAATAAGAAACTTCAAGAGCAGCAAGAGGTGGAAAAAGTCATGTTGAATGGAACAGGAAACCCAGCAAAAAGGAATATCAGGGACTGGACCGTGGTGGCACCAGTGTTGGTTAAAAACCAGTACAACACAGCAGCAGGGCTGGCTGGGTTGCAGGCTTTGCAGTTCACAGATTTATATACGTTTTTTCTTTTTAATTTGGCTTAGTTTCAAGCTGGACCAAATCCATTTTTATTTTTTTTAAGAAAAATTTCTTCAGAAAAGAATTCCAGGGAAATGTTTTGGAAACAGTGACATACTGTATTTCCAAACCCACCCATCTCCCCCTGACCCCCCAGCTGCTGGGCGCAACTGGCATTCACGGAGCAGCTCCACGGGAAGGAGAGGCCTGGGGCTCGGCTTAGGGCTTTCTGGTTTGGGGTCAGCCACCCCAGGCAGGTGACAAAGAATGTACTGAAATGACCTATGAGATGCTTGAGGTTAGGATGTGTATTTACAAATCTTTATCTTCTATAAGTGTGTGTGTGGTTATATAGCTATTCTTATATATATATGCACAAAATTTATCTACTTCTCTGGAAAACTCTGTCTAGAAGGAATTGTGGAACTGCTTGGAGAGGGTGTGTTGGACTTTTCCAGAGCCCAACATCAATTTCTAAGCTGACTTGTAACCGCTGCCTTGCTGGAGTTATTTTATTTTCTTCACCATGCATTTAAAAAGGAATCCATAGGTCATCAAACATTTGCATTCTAAAGACCATAAAACCCGAAGCAGATAGATGGCACTTTGCAATCTCTTCCACTAACTTTTAGTTAGCTGGGATATATCAGTGTAGCCTGGAAAGACAACGTGTGGGGGTTTTTTGTTTGGGTTGGGTTTTATTTATAGATAACTTTCCCCCAGAAATTTGCTCTTCAAGCCATTGAATGGTTATACTTTCAAGACCTAAGAATAGAAACAACAGGGTTTTTTGTTTGTGTTGTGGGTTTGTTGTTGTTGTGTGTGGCAACTAAACAACGCTTTGGGTTTTGAAATGTTAATTGTCCAGTGCTCACTTTTGTGATCTACTTGTACAGGAAAAAAAACCCACCCCTCAAAACAAAAGCCAGCAAGTTGCAAAAGCACGGCTAGTTTAGAATGACAAATAAATTGCAGTGTGCTGGTAGATGCCAGTGTGCAGCAGAAGTACAAATAGCTCGTCGATTATGCATGATGAGTCACTTACTCAGACCAAGAGTGAAAGAAGAGCAGAAGTTGTGGAGTAAGAGGAGTGTATTTTAGTCATCAAAAAATTGAGACCAAGATGGGTTTCAAATTCTTACATGTTGGAATTTGCAAAGTATCTGAAGACATAACCAAACCCACCTGTAGGATGCTTGCATGTAAATATTTGTGGATGGCTCTATATTTAGGGGAAGAACTTATTTTTTAGCTTTAAAACATCCCTGCAGCCAAATTTCTGAGGTGAACCAGAACACAAGTACAGAAAGGGTTTTGCTCTCCCATTTGGAAGAATGTGTGAAGACCCTGTATTGGTAACCCTTTTCCTTTTTCTGTTATTTGGGGTTTTTGAACAATTCGCCCTCACAGTTGGTATCAATTCGGCTTAGTTTTTATAGGGCTGGTTCTGACAGCAACCAGTTATTGCCTTAAATTTCTGGTTAGACAGATGTAAATCTCATAAGCCAGTTTATGCTGCATATGTGTTCAGTCAAAAGCAGCCCATTTCTCTGCCACTCACTCTTGAATGTGTCTAATGAAAATGCACTTTTCTTGCGCATTCAGGATGAGAGTTCATGAAAATTTTTGAAAGAAAAGCTCCAGGAAATGTCAATTCATTTGAGACAAATGATCTCTGGTGTCGACCAAAAATGTCTTGCTTTTATCAGCAAATCAATGACATTCTTGGGAGCAGAATTCTGCTCTTTTAATATCGTTATCCCAAGTTGAAGTGAATAGCTCATGCCAACTAACAAATATAGTTGTGTTAAAATAAATGAGCAGATTCAGGAGCTGGTCTTAGGCTTCTTTGTCTCTGTGTAACTAGATAAACATTGAAAAGAAGTGGAATGCAGATTACTTTTCAGGGTTTGATTCTACTCTTAAGTTGCCTTAATATTCCCTTTAAAAGAGGGAAGTCTTTGTGGTTTTAAAGCCTACAAACTCTCCTGCAACCCGCTTTGTTCTGTACTATGTTTACAGCAGTTGGCTCTGTGCAGTTTTTCCTTACTGAAACACAAAACTGGACAGCTAATCTTGCATCAATATTTATAGATAATAAACCTGGCATGTAATTCGATACTCTTCTCAATTTAAAGGAAAACATTTGGTGACCTCTTGGTTACATTGATTGTGAAAGCTTGGCAGCGTTCCCTGTCTTTAGGGTGTCAGTTTACAGTTCCATTGTAACACGACTTTACCCAATCCATGGACAATCTGATCCAAGGCTAGGGAGATTATAGAAGACACAAAAAGAAAGGGAAAGATGTGTTTTCAATGAACAGCTAATATACACGTGCAGGGGAGATTATCTTTAGTTTGAAATGCACATTGTTATATTTGGAAATACGTAATTTAAAATGAAATGTTGAAGCATAAAAGCAAGTCAAGGTACCTTGTTACATTAGACAGAAATCACTTTCAAGGTCTTCACTTCCAGTGGTTGCCTTTTCTATAATTTTACTCATTCTAAAAGGTCTCTTGGTAGTACTGAATGTAGTAAGCTAGATTTTTGAGGATGCATTCAGGGAATTCTAGGTGAGCTGTTTTACCCTAATAGCCCCAAATACTCTGTAGTGTAGTGAAACCCAGTGTGGTTAGAAGGTAGCTGCGGAGGTTCTGCTATATGGCAGTTTGACATTAGTCTTACTGCTCTCTCCCACAACAGAGATGCATGCCACAGTGATTAAAATCAAAGCATAGCTTTCAACTGAGCCAAAATCAGTTTTGCTGCTGAAAGAACACTTCCTCATTGCCACTAAAATTAGAGAACAGCCAGATCACACTGACATAGTGTGTATCTTTAACTGTGTTGCCTTGGTGTGAGTACGGCTTGAAATTCAGAGATAGTTGAGAGAAAAAAATCTCTTAGTTCTTGGGCTTGTTTTTCTTCATTTTAGATTTTAGGATGTCTTGTCTAGGTGCTGACACATCTTATGTTTGATTTTCTTTTCAAGTGTAGTCTTATCTCAGAATTCCCTGGTACTGGCAAATGAAAATAGGAAGCAACTTTCAATGTTATACAGATGGAGACATGAAGTTGCATCTCAGGTTTTGTACTGCTTGGGCTTCAGACTAGTAATCCTTCTTAAAATCAATGTTGACTTGGTAATCTTAATTACACAGAATTCTCCCTATGGTCTTTTGAATGTGTGTTTCTGCACACAGCTGTATGAATGTACAACACAAGATCTCGTGAACCTATTTAATATTGTTTTAAAACAAATACTGAGCACTAACCTTCCTTTCCCCTCTCTACTCTTTCCGAGTCTTCAGGTAGCTAGCAGCTGATAAATCTAGTTTCTAGGTTACCAGCAAACCAGATGGTAACACATGGGGGAAAAAAACCAACAAAAAAAAGAGAGGAAAAAATAGGTGTTTTCTGCACTTATTTAATCACGTTTTCATATTGCTCACTAGATACTTTAACTTGTGCTAAAACCATATTTCATTTCAGGGGAAGGTGCTGATTTTCAAAACATGGCTAAAATATTTAGAAGAATTTTGAGAAGTGAAGTCCCTGGCTGTTAAAACATGCTGCCATGCAATCAGCAACGTTTAACACACAGAGAGCCATGTAATGATGCATACTAAACACTGATCATTGTGTGTGCTGATAGGAAGTATAATAGGGATGGGGGACTGCTGTGTGTCTAGCTGGCCCTCTGCACCTGCAGAAAGCAGACAGCTCTTCTCACTGCAGAGGAAACAAGATAATGCCAGTATGGTATTAAATGCAAACATTAATTCTTGGGAATAAAATACTAGGAAGAAGTCTACCAACAAAGGTTTGTTATTGTAAACAGCCAAGTTATGTTGCATGTCAGCTTAAAGACAAACAAAAGACTAGTGGAATGAAATCCTTAATTCTCTGCTTACCACATAACTGCTAAATCCATTATTACCACTTTGGAGAAGATTTATATTGGCTGTTTAAGCCTCTGTGTGTGAAAACCTCTCCCTATACATATTGAACTCTACTTGGATTCTGAAGTAAATAATGAACTCACCAGCATGTGTGATCTAATGTTTTAGACTAAAAGAAAAACAAGCTGCTGTGAAAGCATAATTGTACTAATACTGGGACCCTCAGCAGGTCTTATTAGCCAGGCATAGTCCTGCATTAATGTAGCTAAATGGCTTTTGGACAGGAGGTGACTTGCATCCAGCCAATTTGGAGTGTGGGTGGGGCTAGCCCACGGCTTTCTACATCCAGCAGTAAATGTACAGGCTAAGCTGATCAGTTATTTATAAAATGCAACTTAATGTGTTTGGGAAAGATTGCATTCTGCTGAAATATTTGTGCTGGCATAGGAACATGGGTGTCTGCCATCTGGGGCTGGGGAAGGCTGGTAAAGACTGCTCCCAGAGATAAAAGGAGTAGTTGAAAAGTATTCTCTCTTAACTAACAACATTTAGCTGATCTTGAAATTATTAAGGGTATTTTTTCATGTCCTTTGTAGTCTGAGCTTGGGACTGGGTTCTCAAGTAGAGGTGATTTGACAGTGCTGGTGGGTGGATTTCTTGTGACATTTCAAAGGCCACTTCTGTGGGTTCCACAAGTAGAGCTAAAATCTGATGATGTTAGAGTGTAGCAGATGCAAACACAAGATGGAGAAAGCCAGTCCTCAGTCCTCATAGTTAGACTTCAGTCAGTCATGATGCTTAATCTTTTCTTTTAGAGGGAAATCTCTCCCTGAGATTTGTTAACAAATCAACTACTCTTCAGTGGTTACTTTGGGTTCCTTACACACCAACCTATTTTGTAGGAAAGTAGAGCTTACACTGTAGCCCTGGCAATGGATCACACCAGCAAGTTTTTGTAGTCGTGGTGGCATAAGCAGTGTCATGCCACTGTCACAGCAGCTATCTGAACAGACTTTCATTTCAGCACAGCACAAATAAGAGAGCAATGAGCTTAAGTGCACAGGTCAAATAAATGCTTTGAAGGTAAGGTCAGATGCAATTGACTCTGGACAATTTGATCTAGACATCCTGGAGAGCTGGGTGGAGAGGAACTTAATCAAGTCCAACAAGGGCAAGCGTAGGGTCCTGAACCTGGATTGGTGTAACCCCATACACAGGCTGACCTGCTGGAAAGCAGCTCTGAGGAGGACCTGAGAGTGCTGGTGGATAGTAAACTAACCACAAGTCAGCAGTGTGGCCTTGTGGCCAAGAAGGTCAATGGTCTCCTAGGGTGCATTAACAAGAGCATGGCCAGCAGGTTGAGGGAAGTTCTGCTGCTTCTCCTCTACTCTGCCCTGGTGAGACTGCATCTGGGGTCTTGGGTCCAGCTCTGAATCCTCCAGTTCAATGGCAACAGGGGATTACTGGAGAGAGTCGAATAGAGACAGTGAAGGTGCTGAGGGGACTGGAGCATCTTTTTTTATGAGGGCAGGCTGAGGGACCTGGTGCTGTTTAGCCTGGAGAAGACTTAAAGCAGATCTCATCAATACTCATCAATACTTGAAGGGTGAGGGGCAAAAGCTGGGGCCACACTCTTTTCAGTGGTGTCCACTAACAGGAAAAGGAGTAACACACACAAAATACAACACGCAAAGTTCCACCTAAATAAGGAGAAACTTCTTGACTTTGAGGGTGACAGCACTGGAAGAGGCTGCCCAGAGTGGTTGTGGAGTCTCCTTCTCTGGAGACATTCCAAACCTACCTGGATAACCTGCTCTAGGTGACCCTGTTTTAACAGAGGTCTTAGATTAGATTATCTTCTGAGGCCAATTCCAGCACCCATATGCTGTGATTCTGTGACAAATGCAAGTATTGTAAGGTTAGATTGGAGCAAAGGGTCTTACTGTAGTTACTGTGTAACATTCAGTCTGCTGAACATAGAACAACAAGCACATTAAGATAATTGTTTGTTTCCTTTTCAGCTCTTGGAGCATTCCTGCAAATCCAGAATACCCTCGCTGCAGCCGGAGTTGGATTTAAATCAGTAAGTACGTGCAGAATCTTAGCAAGACAATCCTTACCCATTGTCATAGTCTGAATTGCTGTGCTAGGTGCAGGGACACAGTACAAGAATGCTTCTGTTGAACAGCCCATCTGCTTCTAATAAAGAATATATTAAATATAATTAAATACAGTGGAAACAAGAGGGAGAACACAACTCATGTTCGTATCGTACTGGAACATTACTGTATCCTTAGCATTAATGTGCAATAATCACATTCACAAACTGACAATTCCAATCAGCACTGTAGAACTATACAATTAAAGCATCAGTGTAATTAAGAGCAAAGCTTTCTGATAGCTCACATTACAAACAAGTGACTCTAAATTTGAATAATGTGCTCATCATGAAATTGGCCATTAATCAGCTCATAATCAGCACTATAGTCAATCACAAAGGAAATGGATTATCTGGCCTAAGAGCAAAGCCCTGCCCTTCAGCTCATCTACAGCCCAGATTGTATGTGTGTGACTATTGGAGTCCCTGCTTCCTGAGACACTGGTTTCCTGCCTATGATTTTGTGAGGTTTATGTGATGTGGAGGTAATATGTGTTAGAAGTGGGGAAATGGAAGTGAGAAAACGTTCACTCAGTCACTCAGAGTCCATCCAAATGAAGCCAATGTACAAGAACACAAATGAAAGCTGTTGGCATTGCTTGTTTCTGTCCCTTCAGGAAAGCCATTTTCAACTGTGCAGATTTCCATTAGTGTAAACAGTTATTTGGGACATCAATTGCAAGCTCACTGTGAACAATATTTTCACTAATGGCTTGAGAGGCATAAGTGTCAACAGATGAGTTCTAAAGCAGTGTTTCTCCTAAAAGGGGAGTGGACACGCTTGCCTACTATTGCCTTGGCATTATCTTCAGCATTGCTGCGGTGAGTTTATTAGTTTCTTGGTCTAACTGGAAGCTGATCTTCCCAGAAAAATCTTGCCATTTGGATAAATCAGCTGTGCTGGTTCACTCCAGAAGCACCACAGCTCACACAGAGCAGCAGGGCAGGGGTGCAAGGTGGAGCTGGGGGTTTAGAGCAACTTATGCAAACCTTGAAACTCACACGAGAGTGGTCACTGGTGATTTGTGACTCACACCACAGCCTCAGAAATCAGCTGGAGTGGTTTACTGGAGTGCAGTAGGCTTTGAATGGAAATAAACACCAGGTAGTTTCTCTGAAAGCTTTCAGTTACTTGTACAAAAGAAGATTGTAAGGTTTGCAATTCCAAATGCTACTTTACTACAAATAAAATATTATGGGTATAATAATTATAGCGATGATGGATTTTGACTGCTTGTTTACAACTAACAACCTGAAGGCTAATTAACAATCTGGAAACTAATTCTCCTAGCTTCAAATTGTAAATTAGTGCTTCAGGAGATTTTACCTATTAATAGCAATATTTTTGTTGTACTTGTGGTAATAAAAATAAATAAATGAGATTAATTTTGTAGAACAAAGATATGACTCTATTAGACCCACTTGGTGCAGCCATAAAATAGTTGTTTTTAATCAGCTAAATCTTCTTTCCAAGTCTGAAATGGAAGCAAATTTTTTCAGGCTAAATGTAGTTGGAAAATAATTGTTTTTACCTTAATGTAATTTCATTAAATAATAGACAATCTGGGAGAAAATGTGATGGAGCTAGTACATGTGAAACAGAGGGCAATGTTTCCAAGCAGAGAAGTGACAAGACTGCTGGCTAGGATAGGACAGTAACCTAATAGGTTAAGGTGATTTTATGTTAGGGCAATTGTGAGGCCCTGGAAAAATCATGCTACTATTGGAATTCAGTTCCAAGCACCTGAAAGGCAAAGACATTAATCAAGAGACTTCACACAGATTTGGCAGTGCATATTATGCTTGAGCAAGCTGATTGCCTTCTTTAATGGTATGACTAGTTCTGTGCATGAGGGGAGAGTGGTGAATATGATGTAGCTTGACTTGCATGAGGTTTTGGACACTATCTCCCACAGCATTTTTCTCTGCAAAAGCTGAGGAATTATGGGGTGGATGATGATGCTCTTAAGAGACATTTGGCTGGACCAACAAGTTTGAAGGGCAGTAATCCACATCTTGAGATCCAGCTAGTGATCAGTAGTGACTGTAATACCCAGGGCATGATATTAGGACTGATACTGTTCCGTGACTTTCAAGATTGTTCTGAATGATGACACAGAGTGTAGCCTCAGCAAGCTAAGGTTAGTGTTCAGGGTAGGCTTAGGGTGTGGGTTAGGTTAGGGTTTGAGTTAGGCCATTAGACTTAGAGCTAGGGTTAAGATTTGTCCGTTAGGTTTAGGGTTTGGGCTATTAGGATTAGGCCATTAGGGAGAGGGTTTGTCCATTGAAGTTAAGGCTAGGGCTCACGTTAGGGTTAGGTTAGGTTTGGGGTTAATATTAGGTTTAGGGATTATGTTGGCTTAGGGTGAGGGTTGGGCAAGTAATAGGGTGTTGTACTCTAGATCTGCAGACCTGGTTTCCTAAAAGTAATTCTTGCCTTGCAGTTCAGAGAAGCTGCTTGACTTTTATCTCATTGAGACAAAAGGCCTGATGGGAGAAAGTGATGAGGTCAAGAAGCTTAGTGAGACTGAAGGAAGGTCTGTAATGAGAGCAAGTGAGAGACTCAATTAGCTGCCGTAGCGGGATCAGGGGCTGGGAGGGTTTGGGGAAAAGAGACTCAGTGACGCACTCTTCTGGTCCCCGCAGCACGGTGTGCTTAGGAAGGTGCTGCAACAAGGGAGAAATAATATGTGATCAAGTAATTAAAAATCCATCTTAATGCCTGTCCAAGAGGGAGGTGAAACGAATTTTTCTGATGAACCTAATTCTGGGAATTCTGATGTTCGCTCAATGTCACAGCTTTGCTTTTCTCCTAGCACACCATTTCTGTATGTCTGATTTGAAATACTCCTTAACATATGGAGAGGTTGTTTAAAGTAGTTTTTAATTCAAATTACAACACAGCTGGTTTCAGGGCCTGGTTTCAATTGAAGAGGAGTAAAAGATAGGAAACAGATCTAATTTAAATATACATTTTAGTGGGATTGCTTTCCTAGTAAGGATTATTTCACACCTTACCGTTCCCCTGAAATTTTAAAGTAACATAAACAGACAAACCACACGGTAAGGGAAACTTGCCCTTAAAAATAAGCAAAACATCTTTCCCCAGCAGGCTTACAAAAATTATATTTAAACACCTCACTTCCCTACTATTTTAATGGCTGAAATACTGGGCACAAATCTGTTTCTGATCATTTGTGAGCTAATTACTGCACTTTGTACTGAAATAGCTCGCTGGGATTAAAAATTCTGGGTGCAGCTGTGGAAAGAGAAATGCAGAATATTAATGAGGCAAAGATTTCTGTTATTGTAGTTTTTGTTTGTTTGTTTTCTTTGGATTCTATCCTTTTCCCAGTGCAACAGACAGCCCCCTAACACATTTTTCTCTTAAAAATGAAGTTGCCACTAGACTGCTTTTCACCTCTGTCATTTGACTTAGAAGAAAGCTTTCTGAAACATGCTTTTCAAAGGATAAAAAGAACAAAGCATGTTACTTTAAATTAGTGAGCCACAGTGTTATTGGTGGAAGTCTTAATAAACTCAGGCTGACAAAAATAGTTCTGCCTTTGTTGCTAATGGGCAGAGCTCTGATATATTTCTTGAGGAAATAAACATACCTGAAAGGCTGGTATTTTTCCCCCTCTCCAATGTTTTCTTAAAAATAAAGACAGGCAGGAAGAAATATTATTAGTGGCATTTAAGCATTATGCTTTTACTTCAGAATATCAGCTTTCCTCCAGAAAGAGGCTTCCATGTGGTGTGGTGTTTTGCCCGCTCAAATACATATCATTTCTCTGGATCTCTTTAGGCTTTAAACATTGACAACAATTCCTTGGGCTGAGCCAGGAAAAGTGGAATGCAACAGAATAGAACAGTTATCCCAGGAAAGTGTTTTGAGCAGCTGGGCCCCATGCTTGCAGAAAGCTTCCCCATTGTGCAGCGACAGAGCTTCCACATCAAACGTTACAAAACAGAGGCTTTGGTCCATGCATGCAGCTAGTAGAAAAATCACAGAAACAGTTTAACCACAGCACTCTGATTAAACATGAATTAAGCAAAAGAGTTTAGAGACTGCTTTGGAATGCCATTTTTCCAGAGTAAAGCGCTTTCTGCATGCATTTCCCTTTACCATGAATGCTCCCATTGATTCCAGTGGGACTGCTCTCAGAAATAAATTAAACACTTGTAAAAGTTTGCAAGATTAGCCCTTTCCCAGGGGAATTATTTTGAATCTATATTGGCTTGGTAAGTATGTGAGTAGGCCTAATTTATGTAAGGAGCATTTCTCAGATAAGGTGAAATATAGAAGTGTGTTTCTAAACATAGAGTTCTGAGACTTTAAACTGCGGGGTGAATTGGGGATAGGTGCATTCCAAGCTGTGCTTCAAAGTCTCAACAGGTCTGGTGTCTGGAATGTTAGATCCAGATCCTAAATCACTAAAGATGCAGTGGTGCTCAGGCTCTAATTCCATTACTTAGGATATAAGATCTTTGGCAGCAGTGCTGTTTTAAGGAAGACCGGATACCTGTCACCATCGTATCACTGTGAGCCTATGCTTGGCCATCTATACATATGTGTGTGCAAGGGTTAATCAAGTTTTTGACTCAGAACAGTTCTACCAACAGCTGTACTGATGCATGACAGATGTGCTGTGATGGGAACTCCTTAAGCTCAAAATGCAGACAAAACTTCTACCTAAGAGAATCACTGCTTCAGTCTTACCATAGCTAGATTTAAGGTGGCTGAGACCAGGGATGAAACCGTAATGTGTAGCAAAGAGCCTCAAGTCTCTAGAAGATGAGGGTTAGAAGGTTAGGATTAGAATGTATAAGATCCATGATCGGAGCATCCCCAGTCACCCACTGTGGAATGCAAAAGAGAAGGGTTTCTGCAACTTGCTGGAAGCAAAGCTTTCTATGAGAGAATAGTAAGAGAAAATGCAGTGCCAAAAGAGAAAGTAAATTGGTTCAGGGCAAACTGCTTAATATTGGAACCCAGAGAAGAGAATCAGGTAATAGTAACTTATCACCCACCTACATCTCTTAGCTATAAAGAAGTAGAAGAAAATGAATGTGATTTGAGGTATTTTATGGAAATACACTAAGGGGATATTAGGAAGAAAATGAACCAACAGAAGTAGAAAAGTGCCTCCCTACCCTGCGGCTGGCCATTAAGAAGCAGAGAAGGCAAGAGTGGCATGGCAGTAATTAAAAATGCATAATATAATCTTGCTGTGTAAAACATTGACATCAGAGTCAGTGAAAGTCTGTTATGGGGATCAAGTGACAATTTGTGACTTTTGAGGCACAAAGAATACCTTTAAAGATTTTCCATAGCTGCTGATAAAAATCAGGTAAGGGGATACTTGGAAATTAGTACCTGTTCCCTCCCTGGAGAGAGAGCAGCAGAATTTCTCGTCCCTGTCTGCTGGCAGTTTGATTGATATAACTGTGGAGAGGGAGTTCATGCTTGGTTTGCTTAGCAGTTGTTTATTGCAAGTGGATAATGTACCCCACGACAGATCTAGCTCTATTGTGGTAGCTGCTGCTCTTCCCAAGCAGCTGACATTTACACAATAACAAATAATGATAAGCAACAAACAACTGTTGTATGGCAGGAATCTAAAGAACAGTTATGGTTTGCTTCTTCCCTGCAGTTTCTTGCTGCTTTTGTGCTTGTGGCTTTCCCAAGTATGGCATTTTGTGCTTGTTTCAAAGACACTGTTTCAAGACAGCAACTGCTTAAAAGCCATCGTGCTGCTGACTGAAGGAACTGCATCTTCAAAACATTACTAACTGCTCTTCGGAGTAGTTGACTTAAGCCTGGTTCTGTCTTTAGTTTGCTGTTGGGAACTGCTTGGAATCACAACAGAAAAGTGTGAGTGTGGCAAAAAAAAACACCACAACCAAACAGGCTGGCTTTGTTTGGTTGTTTTTGGTTAGCTTAAATATTATAAACTGCAAGGCAATCAAATCCAGAAATATACTTTAATGTAAATAATGCTTGTTAAAATAAAGGAGAAACCCAACATCTCTCTATTAACAATTGCATGCATGATAACTCTGACACAGGGGAATGCAGTTCTGATATGTATCTGCTTCATGATGGCTTAATTTCTTTGTGTCTTACATTCATACAGATATTGGGAATATATAAGGCAATTATTTCTTGCATGTCATTAAATACAGAGTGAAGTTTTTGTTTGAAATGGTTTCATTTAGCTCAGACCTGATGGTCACAACCAGCAAACACACACATGCTGTGTGGTTCATGCTTCTTCACGTTTCAGTAACTAGGCTGGCATCTCCTTTTGTGCCAAAGGTTGCATTTGCCAAAATGTAGTATTTTGCTAGTAAAACAAAGAACATTAAAAGCCAGCTAGCACAGGTTATATTGGTTACTCCCTTTTGTCATCTCCACAAAGAGGAGTAGGTAGGAGTAAACTGAAAGTGAATTTCAATGTGCTTTTTTGTCATGGTCGCTCAAGCTCTATGGAATGGGCTTTAACTGTTACTCTCACCGGGCTACAGGGTAGCAGCAGTGTATCTGCTCCGGTGAGGTACTTTCCCATTCTGCACACAACTGCTTTAACCTTCATTAAAGCAGGTGGTGTGAGGTGAGTAAGACTTTAGCCTGTGGGTTAAGACCCCTAGGCTCCAGTCCCTGGTCTGGAAAACATTTGATAATTTATGCAAAGGGAACAGCCTGCAAAGGAAACACTGAGGAAGCCCACTGAAGGGGATTTGCAGCTTCTAGTTCTGCAGCTGACAGTCGTTATACAGACACTTTGGGTAGCAGCTGTGTGCACTTCTTGCTCCTGAAGATCCTGTCTCTAGATCTGCAAGATTTCCAGAAACTCTCATGCAATTACTGAAGCTCTTCAGTCTTTATCTAAGGGAACAAAAGAGTTTTATGCTTATGGACTTAGCCCCAGATAAATGTACAGTCTTGGGCATTCTTTATAGTGAATGGAAGAAGATTAAGAGATATTTCTCTGTAGGATGATCTGAAATGTAAATCTAAAGCAGATGTTCAGATTTTTCTCTTTGGAACTGTCTGTCTTTATTAAGTATTGAATTGGTTCCTGTGTCTCAAGTTGGCCAGTATGACCACCCCTGCTGTGGTGTAACCAGCCTCTCCAAACCTTACCACAGGGAGCAGCTGTGTATGACTTGGGCAGAATAAATTCCTGGAGGACACATCCTGTAGTATGCATATTATGCATTTGAAAGGTTTCTCTCTTATCTAACCTTTCCTCCACACCCCACCTCCCCCTTCCCCATTTTAGTCCTATAGAAATCTGTAACTTCTCTGTGCATGAACATAAATACATTAAAGAAAATAGAAAAAGCCCAAGGAGACTGAGGGTTAGAGATCATCTTCCTGTTTTGCTGAGTTAATGCCTGTGCTTGAAATTCACAGGGGTTATTTGCTGATAATTTTGACCTCTCAGTTACAGTGGAACCTTTCTAGTGCTGTTATTTCAATAGTTTCTATTGAGCCAGCTTTTGTGGCTGAGCTTTTCAGGGAAATCATGAGCTTAAGACTGTAAAAGAGCAGAAGGAACATGGGAGAGGACAGAATATTTCTCACCAGAGAATGTTTCTCTGAAGTTACTTCTGCAGTATTAACAGGAAGTTTTTCCTTTTAAACTGGCTTTCTACTGCAGTGAACTACGATAAACTCCTGAGTATGTTCGGGGGAGTACAGGAGGGCAGGGATTAGTGTCAGTTTACATATCCATTCCCTTTGAAGAATCCATCAGTTCTCAAATGGGAATTGCTTCGGGTTTGCTGCAGAACGTTTCCAACCAGCAAGGCTTGGAAAACACTGCTATCTTGTGGCCGAAGGGCAAGCAACAACTGCAAAAGACAAAAGGGTTTAATTCCTGCCTATTGCACCTGACTTTGGATCAACAACAGCAACGTCTTCAATAAAGAAATTGCATCTCAAAAAGTAGATAATATGTGACACATCAGACCTCGGGGCACTGGAAAGCTTCTTCAGATAAACAGAGTTTTTGTCTGGCTATAGCTTTTGTGTGACATTCCTAAGATCAGGATCTCACAGTGAGGTTTCTGGTTCTAGAGTCTGCACAGCTCTCTTCGCTATCTCTGAACTCCTAACATCTGAACGTTGTGATGTAGGGGAGTCAAGAGTGAGAATTTAGCCAGTCCTGAGTTAGTAGGAGTTAGTAACAGATGTGGTAGTAACAGATTTGGCCCAGGTTAGGGCATTCTGATCTATGCAATGTATGACAACATATACAGACTTCCTTTCTTGATAGAGACATTGGCAATTCTTTCTTAGAAATTATTCTTTTACTGCTTTGAAATGCATATAAATATTGTCTTCTCCATTGAAATTAGTCTAACATTCTCTGGTCTGGTCAAATCTTTGTAACCAGTTAAACTATATGACTAATGTACTATTTCTTAATTATTATTATTTAATTGCATTTCATTTTTTGCCTCTGGACTAAAAGCATTAGTTAGGATGGCTTTATTTCAAGTCCTGGAAAGAAAATTCTTGTAGAGCTTAGTTGCCTGTATGTACTGCATTTCAGACTGAATCTTCTTTACACTTGTCTCTGTCCCAAGAAGCAAACCCAGACTACAAGGTCTAGCACAATACTTTGTAAGGATTTAAGAGCTCTCTAGACAACATGTAGTGGATGTGTACTGTTTACATGGCAGCAGTCTTTCAGCTGTTTCATTGCTGCTTTCCAGACTGGATATGTATAAGGCAGATGGCAAGTGGGTTGATAATTCGGTTTCAGTCATGCCAATTGAAATTGACAACCTCACATTAAGTATGCTAATCCTTAATTGGAAGGTATATCCCATTTGGACTTCTGAATTTGTTGAGCTCTCATTGAAGAAGTCTCCCTGCAAATCTCTATTGAAATCTACTAGGCTTAAGTAGACTGTACAAGCAGGGCAATTGCCATCTTCTCTTGGAAAGGATTTATTGGGAGGAACTGAAGTGAAGAGCAGACAGTGGTTGGGTTTTAATTTATTGGGTGGATTTTTTGTTTCTTTTTCATTCATTTGGTCTTATTCAACAAAGAATGCCTTTTTGGGCTTGGGGGCAGTGTTTAATGAGGCATAGGAGTGCTGGATGAACTGCAAACCCCTGAAAGTTTGGCTTGTGTTAACACCTTGGGTTTTTTCAAACTAGGCTTGGAGCCAAGCATCCAGTAGGCTAAGGGATCCTCTAGGGTTTGCTCCAGCTGCTCAGAGAACTGATCATTTCTAAGGGTTCCCATTGCAGCAGTGAGGTTTTTAGGGAATGGGATAGACAGCAAGTAGCAGAGACAACAAAGAAAAAAGCTCAGCTAGTAATCTGAAAGGCAGGACACATCCTGTCTTTACATATCATGAGTAAGGGGAACATAATATTTATGTTGAAGATACTGTTTCCTATGATTATATTGCTGGCTGACAAAAAAAGAGTGGTAGTGATTTTATAGCATTATTAGTGGTAGCAATCTCCATCATAAGTAATAGCTACCTAGTAGTGTGGGAATAGCTTTTACTCTCCATCCAGCTGTGTGGAGGAAGCCTACATGTCTTCTCTTTGACATGGTCTTGATTTTGGAACTCTCCCTCCAATGTGAGAAATATCTGTTCCTCTGAATGAAGCTGGGTAAACAATGCAGTGATTTGTTTCTTCTGTCAAAACATCTCTATTCAGAGCAGGATTCTCTGATGTCTTTAGTGTCTCCCACCAAAAACCCAAACCAAAACAACCTGCTTTTTATGGAGTTATAGGGGAAATCTGTCATCTACAGTCATTAAACTGCTGAACAGTTTCATGTGGTGACAGCAGCAAATTCAGTGCTTTTAACTGGATAGGCTAATGTAGGAAACCAGTAGGCAAGTCTGAAGAGTCAGATGGCCTCCACTGAGATTCTGGAATTTGAAATGGTTCTCCAGATCCCACTGTGGTTCATTCATCACTTGACAACTGCCAAGACTCTGAAGATGCTGATGCAGAGTTCAGGAGCTGTAGTGGCCTTCCTAACACTCGAGTTAGTCTTGCCTTTCACAGCCTGAATCATTACTGGCTGGTAGCCACTACTGTGTCTCAAGTTGCCCTGGAGTTATAATAGCTCCCAGCTGTTAAGGACTCCTTTTCTTACCTGTCCACATCTAAGCCATCTGTCTAGGCAAAGCTGAAAGATCAGGAGGTCAGCATGGAAGTTCAAATTACCCTAGCTGACTCTTTGGAGTCTCTCAGGTCCCAGCTGTCTGGGATCTCAGCCAGTGTAGAACCCTTCTGGGAATTTTCTGCCCAATGCAAAAGCCAAAGGCAGCATCATGCTGTGTCCTGATCGATCTCCTGATAATTCCAAAGGTAGATGGAAAACCAAAATTATTTGTACTTATAAAAGGAAAAAAAACACCCCACATTAGTTTCTAGATTAGTCATAGCTCATGGGAGGTCTGAGTCATGAACACTTCAGGCTTGGGGACTGTAATACTGCATTGTGTGTTTTCTATTTCATACATAAAATTGTATTCCTGCAAAGTGATGGTTGAAAAACTGCCCAGCTTGAAGCCCAAAGTCAGAGTTACAGTCGAAAGCTCAGCTTGGATATTGGCAATTGTGTTATGCCTTAAAATGAAGTGTTAGAGATTACAGGGCAGCACAGGCTCTGCTATTTCCCCCCTCAGAACCTGACAATTCAGTAAACCTCTGCAGTTCCCATCTTCTCAAAAGCAAGACTGGAATGCTATGAAACTGAAAGACTGAGTGGCCATCATGTGCAATGAATGGACCAAAATGCAGAGGGATAGAAACCAACAGCACAAGCCATTGTTAGGTAGTGCTGTTGACCTGCATAGAGTAGTGTGAGCCTCTGTGTGGCTCTGAGCTGGCAGACTGCCTCTCAGCCATGCCACCTGGCCACTGCTGTATCACCTGCACCACCTTTACAGCTCTCACTGCACCCACACTGTGCTCCATTGTAGAATGTGTGCAGGCTCTTCCCTGCAAAACTGCTAATTTCTTCCTTAACATCCCACCTAAATCTACCCTCCTCAAGCTTAAAGCCATTCCCTCATGTCCTATCACTACAAGCCCTTGTAAAAAGTCCCTTCCTGGCTTTCTCATAGGCCCTTCAGGTACTGGAAGACTGCTATGATGTCTCCTCAGCCCAGGCTGAACAGCCTCAACTCTCTCAACCTGACCCCATAAGGGAGGTCCTCTAGTTCTCTGGTCATCTTTATGGCCTCCTCTGGACCTGCCCCAGCAGTTCCATGTCCCTCTTATGCTGGGGATGCCAGAACTGGGTGCAGTACTCCAGGTGGGGTCTCACGAGAGCAGAGTAGAGGGACAGAATCACCTCCCTTGCTCTGCTGGTGACACTTCTTTTGGTGCAGCACAGGACATGATTTGCCTTTCCTGCAAGTGCCCATTGCTGGCTGATGCTGAGCTTATCAGCTGACACCCCCAAGTCCTTGTCCTCCAGACCACTCTTGAGCCACTCCTCACCCAGCCTATATTTGTGCTTGGGGTTCCTCTGACCCAAGTGTAGAACCTTGCACTTGCAAGCACGAATGCAACAGAAGGAAACTACAGATGCAGTGATAAGAAAAGGATTGAGGATCCATATTACCTCCTAACTAAAATATTTGGAACAAAGAAAAGACTGAGTCTATTCCTCAAGTTGAGTTTTCATTATTTGAATCTCTAATTAACGGCTCTGCAATTTTCAAAGATTTGGATTTTAGCCGTAGTTGCTGAGCGGAGTTTTTGCCGGCACCCTGCAGCTCCCGACGCTGCCGCCGCGCCCAGAGCTGGGGACAGTAGATGGCGCTCAGTAATCTGCAGGATCTTTAATGGCCTTTCAGGAACAGTAAAACTTGTTTTGTTCCAACGAAAGAAAAGGTAGATTTGGTGGCAGTGATACTATAATTTACATCATTGCCATCTCCACTCAAGGTATCTGCTACACAAGTAGCTAGTTGATTATTGATTGGAAACCCACTCACGCTGAATTTTCCCTTGTTTTGCAGCACAGATGCTGCTGTGTGGTGTATTTATCAGGTTATTACTAAGTGTCCTCCATTATATACTTGTTTGTTAATCTGTTCAAGCATTTGATTACTTATTGTTCCCTGTCTTTGCTATCAACAGCCATGATATTCCCAGCCACTGAATTTTTGTAAAGAGGTAAAATCCTTTGGCTTCAATAAGGAATGGTATCTAATTTTGAGGTACTGTGTTTTGATGTGGAAGCACTGATTTTTAAGAGCTCCCTTTTCTTTTTTTCATGTTATAAATAAGTTTCTGCTGGTTGGACTGTTACATGGGCTCTTCTTCTATGAAATTTGGGCAGATGAAAGCCCTTCTGCACAGTGGTTATTCTAGAGGCAAAACAATTCTCCCAGCCTGCATTAGTTGTGTGGACAAAAATCCGCTTTGTGATATGTAGCATTAGGATTACTCTGCTTTGCTGCTCTTAACAGAACTGTTAAAATTTCTGACCCTGAAGCCAGGATTTAAGAAGGAAGATGGATGAAAGGTAAAGATCCTAGCCTCGATGTCAGAAGATCAAGTTCCGTTCCTTTCTGCCCTGAAAGACACCCTGTGTGGCCTTAGATACCTCAAATCCTCAAAGAATGTAATGCCAACAGCTGGGTGCCTCAGCCTATGCTGAGGATATGTACCTTAATCCCTCTGTTCCTGAGTTCTCCATTTGTAAAGGGGAAATAGTAACACTGCTTTACTTGCAAGGAGGACTCTACTACCTGTTACTGCACTATGGGGTAGGAGGCAAAGCAAAGAAGTGCATACAGTTCATATCTAAAGCACTACACTTCTAGGAGTGGTGGAGAGAAGCTCTGTACTATAGAGCATGATTGCTCTCTATGCTTATGCCAATCAATCTTCTTTAAAATACAAGCAATATGGACAAGAGCCTCAAAATAGCTGAGTTCTGTGCTGTAGGGGAAATATGTTTGAAGGAGTTTACCTGAAGTCAGAGTTCACTGAAATTCAGTGAACAGCACTCTCCTTTGAAAATTCTCTGGCCATACAACACAGCAAACCCTGGTAAGCAGAATGTTTTTAGTGCATTCCTATAAATGTTTCTTTTTTTTTCCCCCATGATGAATCAAGAGCTTTATTTTACTCAGTGTATTGAAATCTGATGACAGTTTACATCCAGTCTAATGTGTAATGAAAGGTATTCCAGCTGCTGCAGTTTCCACTTCAGATTGCCTCCAGTTCCCATTGCATTTTCATGTTCCATCCAATATTCAGCTTCATTGTGCAATTTCACCTGGCTACCAAATCCAATGGTTTAGTTTTGTGCATGGTTAGTGCCAGTTCTTCCTTCTCTGAGATGCCACGGACCAGTTTGTGTTCCGTAATGGTGTCATTTTCTGCGTTATTTCTCATGTGAGGCGTTTGCTTTCCAGGCTCCTGTTAATGTCCAAGATGTCTGTTTTCTTTCTGCAGTCAGTGCTTCCATTGCAAAAACATCTGGGCTGGCCTACTGGTTCAGCCTCCAGCTAGAAGCACTGGAAGAATGACTGTCAGACCTGTCATAAACTGGAAATGCTCCTGTCTTGAAGTTGACATTGGCGCTGAAACTGCACCACTAAACCAATGGAAACTGGACCCAGAGGAAGCAGGAAGTAAAGCAGTGTATTGGAGCAAAATGAGGAAAGCTCATTTCTAAGAAACAGAGAATTTATTATAAAATGTCTAATGTTGTGGCTTTTTTGGGGGGGAAGAAGGTCCAACGTGAAACTCTCTGTTCTCTCCATTCAAAGCCTGAGCAGCCTTGGCAGAGAACAGAGTTGGTGGTGAGTTTCCCTCCTCCAAAAGCCAAACCACTGCTTACTAACCACTGAATTACCAGGTCACCTCCCTGACCACTCCATGCTTCCTTTCTTACCTCTTTTTTGTCTTGTCATTTTGGGATTAGGAAGTACATTTCTATGCCTAACTTCTGGGTAGTACTGAAAAGAATAGCAGCAACAACAAAATAACTGGGAAATAAAAGAAGAAAGCCCCCCTGGTTTTGTAGTGGCAGTGTCAGTTGAAGAATGTGAACTGGTACTCCCCTGGTGCAACGCAGTAAAATAAAACAAACAGTGTTTTGACAAATACACAGAAGCAAGGTTGAACAGTTTGCCTTGTAGCTCTTAGGGTATATTCTTTTGCAGAGAAAACAAGACAAGTATGGCTGAAATCTTTTCAAACCTATTCACAGGGGAACATTAATCTCCAGGAAGCACAATAAACACAGACCTTGATTTCCTTTTCCTTCCTTATATAGACAACCCACAAAATGCTGCAGAAAATGAGGAAACCAGAAGCCAGACAGGAAGCAATATACAGAATCTGAAGCACTGCAGGTCTTGTTAGCATTAGATAACCATATGGCTCTAAGAAACCGCAGAATAACAACCATCCTAATTATAGATCAGTGATGAAAAGCAAGCTTAACCTTAACCCTATTAACACAGCAGCTGAGGAGACCTTAGCACAATGGAAAAATTCAGGAGAGTGAAAAGGATGCCCCAAGAATGATACCTAAAGAACCACGTAAACAATCTGTGTCTGGTCTTACAGCAGCTTTGCCAATTCGATTTGTTTTTAACACGCTCTAGCTTTGTTGCAACCCTTGTCATAGTAATTAAGGTCCTGATTCCTTGCCCTGCACTGTACTTTTCAAACTTGCAAACTTTGTTACCTGCTGTTTGTGACAATCTCCTTAATTCTGCCGATGTGTGATTTCTCTGCAATGATGACATTAGCCAGCTCACTGAAATGCCAAAGTTTAAGTTGTGCATACTTTTATGCACGAGGTTTTCATCCAGGAATTTTCCATCCAACTATTAAAATAGTCCTCACTTTGAGGGAAAACAAGGAAATAGTTCCTTCAGTGGTTTCATACTCCTTGCATTTATACAAAAGCACCTCACAATTAAAGGGTTAATATTCTGTGATCAGCATCACATGATGACATGATGCATTTCAGCAGAATCACATTTGACCTTTAAAGAATTCTCTAAACAGTGCCTGAAAAATGTTAGTGGATGTTCTGCAACAGAAAAATCAAAGTTCATTAAGGGTTTGTACAAACAGTTTGGACATAGAAAACAAGTGAGAAACTGCTTGGTTGTGAAGGCACTCTGAGTCTGTCTGGATTTCAGAAACTGCCTGAAACGGTGGGAATGCTGCTGCCTTGTTGTTGTTATTTAAGGATTAATATTATGAATCCTCAGGTGAGGACTCTGAGGGCACCAATGGCCCTACTACCCACACCTGCTGCACCTATCCACGCCCACTGTGTGTGGGCCTGAGGACTTAGTTTCAACTCCACATTTAGTGTGAATTAGTCAATTTTTAAGTGGAAAAACAAATCAATTCATCCCTCCTCTAAGTGACCTTCATTTCTTCATGTTTGGGAATTTGTGAAGTTTTCTTACCATTCCAGCTTTATACTGCAGACTATCTGAAGCGGGGAAGGATCATGGAGATCAATACTAATACTCTTCTCAAGACTGCCTAAAACATAGATCACAGCTCCGTTGTATGCTGAGCTGTACTACTGCCATTCAGACCCTACACATCAGGTTCAGCTTCCAGTGTTCTTTGCTCATTTGTAAATGAATCATAGAATTGTTTTGTTTGGAAAAGACCTTTAAGATCATTGAACCAAATCATTGATTTAGCACAGCCTAGTATATCACTAAAGCACTTCACTAACCACCACACCTCCATGTCTTTGAAATGCTTTCAGGGACTCAGTCACTTCCCTGGGCAGCATGTTCAAACTCTTAACAAACCTTTAGCTGAAGAAGAATTTCTGATCGTGAGCAATGAAGGTCTTCTGGACAAGTGTTTCCTGAATTTCATTGGGAGTTTTTGATTGAGTACTCCAAGTCAGACAAAGTAAAGATGTCCTCACCTGTGCATGGCTACCAAAATTTTCTCCATGACCATCTTGTTTTCCGTGTATCAGAGAGTCTTTGCAACTTCCATGCAAAGCATTTTTGAGTACTCAATAAATATTCATTGCTGTTGGATTACTGTATCTCGTTACCTATGCCACTAGACAGATGAACCAAAGCCCAAGGTGAAACTTAGGAGCAGGGCACACCACAACAGCTATGTAGAAAGAAGACTAAGTGTTTCCAAACCAGTAAGGAATGATCAAGCAGCAAGAAATAAGAAGTTTGTAGTAGGTTTCTCCGGGAAATCTTTTAAAAATCAAGAATGGTTGGCTTGGGTCAGGTGAAGAAACAAAACTGCTGTTTCAAGCAGTTGTTTAGATGCCCCTGGTTACGTGTCAGGTACAGCTCTCCTCTCTGCAGCCCTTTTGCATGCTGTTATATTTTCCCATGCCAGTAAAGACTGTTTCCTTAAGAGAGTCCCACCGTACTGCGTGGGTTTTGGCATATAGGTTCTGATTCATCATTTAAACTTTACTACATTTCATTCATTATACTGCTAATATTATGAAACACATCATTATACTCATAGTGAGGGTCACAGCTTTGCAAGATCAAATCTCACCAGCCTTGTGTCTGAAAATCAGTTTTGAGTGAAACCAACTCAAAGAGTATTTCTCTTACCTCCCTGCCCTTCCCCTGACTGCCACAAAAGATGCTAATAAGGTTGTGCTCTTTTTTCCATTCTCTCATTTGTGGGAGAAATTTCACATTTGGTTTCTACATTTCCCTGCTGGATTCTTTTCTGTGGCATGCAGTTCAGGAAATGTCCCTTCCATGCATCTGTGGATTCCTGTCTGCTTGAAAAAACCCCAAACAAAGCATCTTCTTAATCTTCAGCATT
The DNA here is from genome assembly GCF_014839835.1 of Dryobates pubescens. Taxonomy (NCBI): domain Eukaryota; kingdom Metazoa; phylum Chordata; class Aves; order Piciformes; family Picidae; genus Dryobates; species Dryobates pubescens. Next base: position 17,898,812 of record NC_071634.1, on the reverse strand, counting down.
GCTGAATTTCACTTCTGCACGGGATTTTCCTTAACCGATACACACATGTTTATGTGTGATTTTAATCAATCCAGAAATGAACACTTCAATGTTCATAGCAGTTTTGTGAGGGAAAACATTGCAATGCCAGCAGTGTCTTCTCTCTTGAGCACACCTGAAGGATTTTTTGTAATGATTGTCAAGGAAAACATCACAAATGCTAAGAAAAAGCAGGAGTTACACTAATCACGGGGTTCTATACACAGTGAGTCCAAGATCATCAGAGGTACCTTCAGCTTACTTTTCTGTGTGCTGAGGGTGTGTAATGAAACATACAGAAAAATTAATCCCTCTTTAATTGCTGAATTGCAGCTATACATTTAAAATGTGCCAACTGCTATCACCATAGAAGAAGTCTTTCGTTGGCCTGCTGGATGATATAGTTCTAGCAATGTCAACTCACTGCTTGAAAGAGCAGAAGTACTTGGATCTGACCAGCTGGAACACCTCTTAGGGAAGGAATATCTATTTGACTTTTGCATTTCTCAGAGACTTGTAACAAATCTAGAAGCTATTCACAGACTATAGATGTTCAACCCAGGAGCAGATGCTTCTCCAACATCCCAAATAATGTTCATCTGAAAAATCAGGGAAATGGGCACTTCAGGCTGCCACCTCAGCCTGTTACTGTTCGATTTTGTAGAAATATTAGGATTTGGAGAAAATATATCTGTATGATGCTAAGCATATCCTGTGAGATGTATCGTACAGAAATAGTCCTGAAAGCCAAGAATACTACACAGAGAATTTTAGGAAGCATTTGCAGTAGACTCGAGGCTCCTCAAAGACTCTCTGCTTTGACTTATGACAGGACATGGGGGAGCAGTTTCTGAAGTACTTGAACATCATCACAGCAGTCAGATATTTAAGTGTGAGATTACTAGCACATGCATCTGAAATGAGGGCTAGCCAAAGGGTGATTTTCCCCTGTCTTAAGTAACTACTTTTAACAGTAATTCAGGATTAAAAAAAAAGAAACCATAGCTCAGCCTGCATCAACTAATTATTTTTATTGACATGCTAAGTGTGAACATGCTGGGATCTGACTCCACCATGTGCCCTGTGTAATGATTTCACCGAGTCCAAAATGTCAGGGAAACATTTCACCTCAGTGTTGGATTGGTTGTGTGTGGATAAGAGCGTCTCTTGAGACATAAAGCGACCTTAAAGCATCAGTACCTAGAAGTACTCCAGATTTTCTGGAGCTGTGGCAGTGCTTCTAGCTAAACAGTTATTTTCTGTAGTCATCTGCATTTATTTTTGACTTGATAATTTCCATGTTTGCTGTGTGCTTGGGAAAGAATTTTCTGGAAAGACTGAGGTTTCACAAATGAACATGGTGCTCCATCTGCCATCATAATTTGTGCTGGTAAACGTTTCCTGGTACTTCTGCTGTTCAGGCAGAGAGCTGCATTTCCTCATCCGTCGTGAGGGCAGAGTGGAGGTTAGGTCAAATGGTGCGTGCAAAGTGTTTCTCCGTTGTTGTTCGAGCAAGCTTTAGCTATTTCTGCAGCTGATTTAGAGTTCTTTGATCTGTCTCATTCACTATAAATATAGCGAAGATGTAACCACGATCAAGGCTGAAAGCAAAATACGCTGACCTTAGTTACCTCTGTGCTAAAATAATGATGAGGGGCAGGAAAGGAAAGAAAGCAGGAACAATGAATTAAAGTATAAAGAACCTGATTCTTCACTTACTTATACTAGTTTGTTCCAGTGGATTCCACCTAATTCAGTAAATTTACTTCTGATTTACAATGGTGTGTAAGAGAGCAAAACCAAGCTTCATATAATTGCAGAGAAAACTAAAAGGAGACATGATTAATGTTGTGCATTTCTCACAGAGCACAAATAAGTTAGATTAAATACAGCACAATAAATTGGACCAAGGAAATGTTTGGATAAAAGGCTTCTTTGGGAAACCTAGGCTCTGTGGAATCATTTGTGAGCACTGAGCCCCTTCACTGCCCACTTCAGTCCTCATGGCCTTTTGCTGGCAGAGAACAATCCAGCATCAGGGTAAATTTTGACCATGCCATTCTTACTCTTTTCCATGTGCTCCTGTCGGTTTTCACTCCCAAAGCTGGTTTGCTAACGTTGTTACGTTCAAGCCAAGAGGGAAGATTTTCATTTGTTGTTGCACTTTTTATAGCTTTGGGGTTTCTGGTAATAAATAGCAGGGAAAGAGGTTGAGTAAAAGACACACTGGTCTTTTGGACAAAGCAGACAACACACCCAAAACAACAAAAGCTTGAGAACACATTGGAAATTGATCATGTTCTATTATTATAGAAACAATAGATAATATCACATCATAGATAAAATATATTCTATTACAGAATCACTTAGAATCAACCTGGAATTACACAGATGATAGAAAATCTCCCAGTAAACACCAAATTCAAGCTGTGCCTGTGCGAAAATGTATCTTTTGGAAAGGTGTTTAGTGTTTAGGAAAAGTTTTCAGATAATAAAGAAATTGTGGCCTTCCTGTCTAAGCCATTCCAAAGGGCAAACACCACTGAGACTTTGGGACAAGAAACAGAATTTGTTTAGCTTCAACATACACCTCCAATGTACCTTCTCCTATAAGATCAAAGATGTTTGCTGTCAGAGATCTCCTCTTGGTATATGTGCTTGGTGGCTCTTTGTAAAACTTTGCAAATCTGAATAGAAAGAAAAGAATTCTCTTTCTTTTCAGAAAGTGCTGGTATTGGCTCTGTCTAGACTGTGGGGCAAGTACTTCCTGCACTAGGGCCGTGTTCCAAATTCAAAGAGAAAATGCAGGTTGGATGTGTAGCCAAAGATGGACCTTCAATATGTCCCCCAGACTGGATCAGTCAAAACTAAGACTGCTGGGCACACTGCAAAGAGTGCTTCCCTGTTGCATGGTTGTAATCAATAAATCCTAAGCCTTGAATTTAGTATCCACCGGGGAGGAACGGCTTAAGAATGCTAATTTGTTCCTGTGTGGAATATTAGAGTTGCATGATGTAAAAGGACACTGGGATGTTTGTTTCTGCAATCTATCAGCTTTGTTCCAGGTGAAATGCTGATGCTTTTTCCCCCCATTACTCAAGTGTTCCAAGTCATATATACAATGTACCTACCCAGCCTAGGTGCTGAACAGAACTGGTGTCTGCTTTTCATATTCAGTACCTCTTATGTTGTCTAGACTGTAGGCAGACTTACATCATTAAGGAATCTGTAAACTTAGCTCTAAGTTCTTTAGCTGTCTGTCTGTTGAAGATTTTGTTGTGTCATTATAACTTTAAGGGATTTGATTCCAATCTAATTTCAAGTTACATTTACTCTGTTTAGCTTTGTTCTAATAATGATAAATCATGAAAAAATTTTTTCTGGAATAAAAGATATGGAGGAAATGTTTTACCAGAGAGAATACAGCTTTCAGATATAGGTTGATGAAACAGTACTTTTGCCTGAAGCCTGGGAGAAGAGACATAAATCAAGAAGTCTAGAATACTAAACAAGGTCTGTCTCAACACAGGCTCTTAAAGCCTGATTTGGTTTCCTATGAAAGTTTCAAAGTATGTTCAGAAACCCAGGAGAGGTTCATACTCTGCAGCTTTGCTGAAAATCACACCATTGCTTCAGTGCAAGGGAAAACACACCAAACCTGAACAATTTACCTTTAATACTCCTGGGCCTCTTTGTTTGATTGGCTTTGATAATCTTGCAATATTTTATTATCTTTTTAAATGATTTATAGATGAAATACATTAATCTTGGGGCAAAATGCAGCCATGAGAAACCACGTAGTTGGTTGGAATTCAGCAGTCAAAAAGAGGCGAGGGTTCTGTTTGAATACATCCATGATGCAGAGGCTGTTGCATTATGTTTGTGAGCAGAGCTATCCGGGAAATTAAATGCCTGTAAATATTCACAGCCTCAGCTTAATATTGCATCAAAGGATGGCAGACAGTGGCTGATTTACATAACCAGAAATGCTGCAGACATTGCCAAGGTTAAAACAAACTTAATTCTTTCTTCTTCATGTACTAAGTGCAAAGTATGCGACTGTGATGTTAATGCAGTGCAGTCAAAATGAATTCTGTGACAGTTTCCAAACGCAGTACTCTGCAAATACTGTGGGACCAAAACCCAGGGTAAAAAAAATAAAACAAGAAAGTTTCTTGACTTTAAGAAAAATACATTGACCTTGTTGAGACTTTGTAACAATTAAATGATGTATGAAATGCTTATGGTGCACAGATAGAATATACTCAAGGCATCTCTCTCTGACTTGCAGTAATAGTGTCCTCAGAAGTGGCCAGAAAACCTATCAAGCATGGAAATGCTGGCTAAAGGAAGGGAAGCACTATATGTATGAGAGAATTGGATTAGAAATAGCATGCAACTCCTTCAATTCTTTTTTATTTCCTACCCTCTAGACTTTCCAGACCCCCAGGCAAGTCATTATAATAAGTTTTCAGGGTCATTGAAAGGACTTTGAAAAGTCTTGATAAAGTAAGAAGATAAATGAGGGTATCACTGTTTCCAAAATTTGCCAAAGTCCTTGTTAGTGAAACCACAGAAATATCTCTTCATAAATAAAATAATGTCAAGTTAAAATCTTTGTCTATGTTTTATACAGGACTGGGAGCAATTCAACAAGGTGAGGTCAGAAGGAAATAGCTTGGGGGCATCAGGGAAAGTGAGTTCCAGGTAGAGAACTATCTTGGATGCAGTGAAACATCAAGCTTATGGAATGAGGCTGAAATGGGTGGGAGCTACCTGCTAGGTGTATAAGTGGGCCCACACAGAGATGGACTTGGAAAGCTGGAGTAATCATCTGGAAAGATGATTAACAAAGGAGGAGTCTAACAGCAACAGGAAAAAAATTGCATCCAGTGAGCACAGCAAATCAAGATGAGGGCCCTGATCCGGCAATATTATGTGCATGTTTAACTATACCCTCGGGACTTGTTGGATTTATGGGAAGTACTCATATAAATAAGGTGAACCGTCTGCACAGTTGAGGCAAAGGGCCAAAGCATCTGTCCTCAATCTTATAATACAGTGATGCAAAATAAATTACCTGAAAAATAATGGAACCTTTAATTCCAGTACTCTGAGCCTTTAATTCCTCAGTGTATTATATGTGGATTCATTACAGTATATGCACTGAGTCTATTTAAACAGCTAATACAGCATGTAAAATAAACTTTTCTGATGTAGGAAATACATTCTCATCTCAGTGAAAACTGAGCTCATTTTATTTCATAATCTGGTTTATGTCTTCCACATGACCCAAGTGATTAAGGCCAAGTGGAATATGTTTTTTGGTAATACTTGCTGTAATAGTCGTGGGTTTAGTTTGTGTAAACCTGAAATGTCATTACTAATGAGGAAAAAGGATTTTGTTTTTAAGCAGAAATTGCCCTTTTAAGTTAAGGTTGAAGAAACTGCAATAACTTTTGCATGATGATAGTAACTAATCTTGTTCTCTCTTGTTAGGCTGTAGCATTTCATGCATAAAACATCGGGGATCATCTCTCTGGCTGAGAAGGATGATGTAGTTTATTGTAGCTTATAAATGTACAGATAATCTCTAGTATCAGGTGCAAATCTATTGGAGGGTGAAGCCTGGAGCAAAATTTAAGATTTTTGGAGAGAAATTTGCCAGTTAACTTTTGATTAATTGTTTATGGAGGGTTAAAAACATTCTTCCTGGGGTGGGGGAAGGCAAAAGAATGCTAAACAGACATCTCAGATGGTTATATTAACACATACTGTGGCTGAATTTTTCAATGAAACTGAAATAATGGTCAGAAAAATGACTTTTCTTTTCCTGGGACTGCAGCTGTAGAAGGGTCTTGAGCTCTCTGGATAACTTGAAACGGGCTAAGCTCCAAAGCTTAGCAAAAGAAGTCTGAAAAACCAGCAGAGGATTCCAGCGTGTGTGCTGTTCCATTGCTGCTGAGCACAATGGAAAACTCTGGTCCAGGGAGCAAGTGGGGCATACCAGTGTCAGTTTCACAGGATTTGTTTGTAACAAATCATCCCTTCTAAACAGACTTTGACAGTGTTGCTGAGGATGGCAGCTTCACTGTTGGAGTTTGACCCCATCAGAGGTACCAGTGTGTGCATTTCAGTTGTTTGTACTCTTTGCAGTTGCTGTGCTTGCGAGGCTTCCATTTCCCTGTGGCTTCTTTATTTTTATCACTTTAAAAAGTGTTGATTGGGTTAGGGTTCTTGCTGGTGTATTCCCTCCCCTCATTGCTCACCTCAGGCCTTTTCAGTCTTTACAGTCTTGAAATTTTCTTTCCATTGTCATCAGTTGCTGGCCCTCCTCCATACTCCGGCGTTGTAGGTGTTCAGGGCTGCACACTGTGAGCTACCGTAATAGTTTGCTGCCTGAAATTCAGCGATTGCAAGGACATGAAGTATTTACATTTAGTTTTAGAAAGTCCTCGTGGTTAATATCTGCTCTTCTGTTAAATTATGAGAAAATAGATGCTTTTCATTCCCCTTCCTAATTTTTATCCTGAATCCCAAAGGTTCATCTTTATGTCCTGGGTTAATAGCTCTTCAAAGGTTTTAATTTAGAAAGCATCTGGGCATTTGGGCAGAAACCTGCTATAATTCATTTGGGGCTGGCATGTCTCATGCAGTGGAATATCTGCCCTAAAAACATTCTGCAAAGCAATCCACCTGGTCCCACAACTGTGAAGGTGATATTGGTCAGCACAGAGGGAGGAGCAGGAGGCAGTCTTACACATGCAAGCTCCCATGAAGAGATTTCTGAGATCTTGAGGCACATCAGGTAAAACTTTAACTTTGTGAAGATAATGGGAAAAATTCTCTGTGGTTTAGGCCAGATTTGACCTGTGTTGTGGGTTAACCCTGATCAGCAGCTAAGACCCACACAGCTGCTTTCTCACTCTCCCATGCTAGGATGAGGAAAAGAATTAGGGTAAAAGTGAGCACATTCGTGGGTTCAAACAAGTCCACTTTAATAGATACAGCAAAAGCTGTATGTATAACTAACCAAAATAAAGGATTAATTCACCACTTGTCACTGACAGGCAGTTTGTTCAGCCATCCCCAGGGAAGCCAGGCTCCATCACACTTAACCGTAACACAGGAAGACAAATGTCACACTGAACGTTCCCCCTCTTCCTTCTTCTCCACCTGACTTTTATTGCTAAGCATGACACCATATGATATGGAATATCCCTTTGGTCAGTTAGGGTCAGCAGTCTCAGCTGTATGCTCTTCCATCTTGCTGTGCAAGCCCAGGCTATTCACTGGTGGGGCAGGATGAGCAGCAGAAAGGACCTTGAGTCTGCTCAGCAACAGCAGAAACATCACTGTGTTATCAACACTATCTCAGACACAAATCCAAAACATAACCCCCATACTGCTTTTCTTACATCAGTTTTGTAAGGCAGGAAAGGCTGTTGTCCAGTAAAAAGTATTAGGTTTTTAATTTCACACTATGAAAATGTATTTTTATGAGGAATTCATTTATTAGGTTCTGGGCAGCTGTGATGAACCCTGAAAATTAACATTTGAACTCCCTTAAACTTCACTACTACTGCAAAGTAGTTTAAGAACATTGTTGATACAGAGGCTTATTAATTACTAGTATAGTCTTTGTAATTGTCTAGCCTAGAAATTGATGAACAAAGTCATTTCAGAAAGCAATCAGTTTGAAATCTAATTTGTTGGCGAAATGAACCATATAAACAAAATGCCACTTACAGTTTGACTAAAATGAGATGTGCTTAACGAGCCTATCATCATCTGTGAGATTCATCATGATGGGTCACAGTTACAGAAAATGTTATAAATCTGAACCAATGCACATAAAGCTGAATATAATATTGTATTCTGGAAAGAATAAAACATAAAACAGATGGCTGCCCCACGGGAACATCCTTAAATCTCACGTGTTCTATTCATTGAATTTGGGGCAGATGAACTGAACGTGGGGAGGGGGAGAAGCAGGAAGCAGGTATCTTTTCCACATTGCATTTTGCCTTATGCATATTGGAAGATGAAATTGGGGTGCAGATGTTTTGGATTTGAGCAGACAAACATAGGCCCTTTTGGAGTAAAGTGATGAGCAATATCTCCTTCTTTATTTTGCACAGCTCCAGAACCAATTGGTTAAGATAGAAAAGAGATTTCTGCAGGGAGATAGTCCCTAGATAACAAACTGTGTGTGGACTGCAGCAGAACAATTTTAGGGGACCCATTAACAAACAAATCTCTGCCATGTCCTGTTGGAAGAAGCATTAGCTTCCCAACATCCAAGGGGCACTGACAGACTTATATAGTCAGATTAATTTGGAGAAAGTGGTATGATTAGCTCAGATCCCTACTTGATTTGGAGGAGAATTCTTGAGGAGACAGCTTTGTGAATTGTCTAATTGATCAGCTTTTCATAGGGAAACTGAGCTTGTAATGTACTTAAATCCAGGAGCAGCTAGAATGATGCTTTTTTTCCTAAAACTGTGTTTTGATAGCAGAAGTAAAGACTTCTAAAAATCATTATGCCTAGTTTATGTTCCAGTAAAGGTTCCACTGACATGTAACAGTATTTGCAATTCACCACTGTGTCTTTTGCCTACTTTATTGCCCAGCACAGTGCTGGGAAAAGGGATCCCTGACCTTTCCTTAGGGTTTCTGCCTCACTTCTTTTGAAACAGGCTCAGAGACTAGGGAGAACTTTGTTTTCCAGAGGAGAGAAAAGCCAAACCAGATATTACGCTCTGCCTAGCAGTGGCAGATCCTACTTGAAAACCTGAGTTAGCACCACCTTGGGTAGGGGGGTTTAAGAGTGAGTTGATAAAAGTAATTTGTCTTTAGAGCTGTGGTCCTTCACGATGGCATCCCTATGATCTGTGTGTTTTCTGCAGGTACAGCTAGATCTCAGCTGCAAATCCTCAAGGAAGCTGTCAGGCAGCTGGAGGCTCAGCTGATTTCCAGCCATAAATAAGTGTAGCTTTAAATGGTTTTGGCAGCATTGTCTCTCCTGTTGTCTTTATAGCACCCTGTAAGCAGCGTGGCTTGGCTAAGCCTGCAAATGCTAAGCGGACAAACGGAGAGCCCGAGATACCCGCATTTCTGTATTTTCTACTACAACTGAGAGGATTTTAGGAGGGTATAGTAATAGAACAGTGGACAGAGCTGATCATTTTGTATTCCTCAGATGATTCTACTAAGGGAAGACTAAATAAAGGACTTATTGCTGCAGCCTTCTGACCAAGTTCTCTAATTTTCAAGTAACAAATATGCCGAAATGATTTCTTGCGTGACTCAGTCCATAATTATAACAACTATGCAGATAAACAGTTCTGTTTAATTTATGCTAAGAGCAAGGGCATCGGTGGCAGATAGATTCAGAAATACACCATCACCCTCAGGGAGACAATTAAAGCTTTTCCTAAAGTACACGACAGCAATTTATGTGCATTAGTCCATCCTTTCCTAATTTAAGGTTTATGACCCTTGTAATATCAAGATATATGAATTTCAAGGATTATGCATGTCCTTGGATCAAATTTCTCAATAGTCAATGAAGTGTAGCAATTAATTATAATAAATAATACAGGTAGAACTCATGACAAAGACTGGGTCAGTGGCTGGACAAGGCTTCTACTCAGCTTATTTAATATACAGAAATATAAGAACAAGAAATTTGCTACAAAGAATTTTAGATCCATCTGGTGTGTGAAAAAGGAGAGGAAACTTTATTGTCACAATGCCCTGTCTTAGATGTTGACAAGTTTATGAAATATGTCTAAGAGAATTCTGTTCTTTGACTGCCTTTGACTGCATTTCATGCATCAAATGATGGCGTGACGTTTGCTTTGCTGAAGAGACTTGTTTGCATTTTGCACCTTTTGTATTCACATTTTGTGTATGCACAAACACACACACACTATTTTGTGTATGCACAGACAAACACACACACACACACTATTTTGTGTATGCACAGACACACACACACACACACACTATTTTGTGTATGCACAGACATACACACACACACACACTATTTTGTGTATGCACAGACATACACACACACACACACTATTTTGTGTATGCACAGACATACACACACACACACTATTTTGTGTATGCACAGACATACACACACACACTATTTTGTGTATGCACAGACATACACACACACACACTATTTTGTGTATGCACAAACACACACACACTATTTTGTGTATGCACAAACACACACACACACACACACTATTTTGTGTATGCACAGACATACACACACACAAATTATTTGCTCAAGCCCAAAGATTTACTCAGTAGCAAAGCCTAGAAATGAAATGATGTCTTCTAATTTTAATAGCACTTCTCTCTTCAGTGAACTGCACTTAATAACCTCTGGCTTAACTTCAGATTTTGATATTAAGCAGACTGCATTGAACAAGGTTACTCAGTCTAAATTAGGTCTGATTCCCTAACATGTCCTGTCATTAGATGGTATTGCATAAGTAGCCAGTTGCACTTTTACCCACAGAGATGATTCAAAGTGTACAGATATTAAATGCTCATGAACATTTCATAATGGAGAGAAGAGATAAGTCTTCTGTTAAAAAATTGATCATGGTAAAGAGATGATTCTATTTTTTTTTTTTTCTTTTTGCTGCTTCTCCTAATAATTCCTCTTCCAGGATATGTTCCTAGCTTGATTTAACATAAGACAAACTATAGGCTCAATGTTTTTGGTCACAGACTCTGCTAGCTCTCTATTTCCTTTCACAATATGTGCCAAGGTTTCTGAAGTGGCTTGGCTGATGTGCCTACACTGTTGTTTTGAAATCTGTTCTTCACCCCGCTGCAATGTCTAAAGCGTGTAAGTGAATACATTTACTCTAATAGGCACATTTAGCAGATAATAGGCCTGACATGATGTCCTTAAGTAGAAGATGTTCAGAGTTGGTTATTCAACAACATGACCTCATAAGACACAATTTAAAAGCAGCATTTTTACCCCAGTTGAGCAGGCATTCATAATTTAGCTTGGTTTTGGTACAAATGCTAATGCTGGTCTTTAATAATCTGATGTGGTAAGAATATTTAGTCTCTGAATTGCTCTGCATATGTATTACAGTTAATTCTTGCTTGGAATTTTTAATGATGCTTCTGGAAAGAGTTTTATCCATATTAGCTATAGAAAATGGATTTTCCACAGAGTGTTTTATGATTATGTTACCTTATCTATTCTTCTCAGTGACACATAAACAAGCGCTCTCTGTCTTTCCCCACTTTACTGTTTGAGTTCACCTTACAGGTGGAAATTACTGCCACTCAGTGCCAGTGTAGGGGTTTTATTGAATGGTTTGTCTATCCACATGTCAAATTAGTTAGAAATCCATCACAACCAGGAGAAGGCTAAGGTGTGCTGTAATCAAAGCTTGTCATTTCAAGATTTCTCTTGTTACTTTGGTTAAATTCTTTGCCTTTTTTTTTAATGGGGTTTTATTTTTAAAGAAATCTGGAAACTGTGTTCTTACCCTAGGCACCCAGTAATTACTGCATGAGCTGAAGATGTCTGAGTTTGCTTATTCACAGCTAGCGTGAGTGATGATGGCAGAGCAGCTGTACAGATACTGAATAATTACCCAAAGGTCATGGGCAGGACTGTGCAGACTGTTTTCAGGGCTGTACCACTTTGTTATCATGATACCATTACTGGAGATAACTGCTCATAACCTACAGTAGCAAACTCTGTCTGGGTTTTCCTTTCAGGTTTTTTCACGTTGGTCTGAAGCACAGGGTGATTTCCTTCTTGGATGATTGCATTTAAACAATTGGGAAACTAACCAGAATGTAAAGATTCAAGAACAGAATCTACCTAAATGAAAATGGGTTATTTTTCCTGCTATGTGGGGAGCAAGGAACACCAAGGAACTGACTGAAAGAAGTGGTGTCTGGAGAGTTACAAGCGCAGTGCTGAACACAAGTGATCAGATCTGCAAATGAATAATGAAGATACTTGCAAAGAATGGACTTGGTGCATGGCATAGGGTTTATTCGGAGGTAGAGAGAAAGATTCGTGTGAAGAGGTGTAAGAAGCTGTGTTATGAGACGACAAATGAAAGCTCAGTACCTTCCTGAACCAGGTCCTCATTTCTTCTCAATTTCCTGCCTTTTAATAGAGAAATGGAATTCTTTTTAAAAAGAGGTGAACATAGCATTCAGCTTTTGGTTTCCTTTTTAAAATCTTTTAGTTATATGGCATCTCTCACTGTAGTAATTTCCTGGGTCAAGCTCTTTGCTATTGTTTTTATTTGGGCCCAGTGGCTTTCTTGTGTTTTAAAGGCTTTTACTTTGAAGTCTCTCCCTTTTCTTTCCCAAGTTTTCATCAAAACCTTCTTGAGTAGGTTTGTCTCTTCATCCCTTTTTCCTCACAGTGTTCCTTAATTGTTCTTTTCTTCTCTCCTGGCTCAGCTATGATTGTTCATTCCTCACCCACCTACTTGCTTAACTCTTCTTCTCATGCTAACAATCGCCCACGTGCATGGTTTTCTTTCATTCCATTCACCATTGTGTCTCTTCCCCGTTCAACTCAGTTACCCACTAATTCATGCCTTATTCTGTCTCACGCTTGCAGTTGCTCATTCACTCCATTTTAGGAATCGGGAAAATGAAAAGACAGTAGATGTTGAAAGAAAGCACAAAGAGTGAGAAGAAAGACTGTGAAAAGGTTGGCAGTGAACTGCGGAGCAGGGGAGATCAAAGAGGTAGAAAAGGAAATCTGCCAGAGTGAGAAATTCTTGGGGTGTCAGGAAAGCAATTATCATTGGGGTGGCTGTGCTTGGGGGAGCAGATGGTGGAGAGTTTTTGAGAGTGGATAGATGGAGTGAAAAATCGCAGTTCCCAAGAACTTGAGTGTTCTCTAGGATGAACTTGGTGTGTGAACTCTGTGTGGTTGACCAAGTTCAAAAGCCTTTCTTATAAAGATGATGACTGAATTCTAGCTTTCTACCTCAGAATTCTAAGCCATCATCTTACAAGACTGTCACAACACTATCATGGTGAACACCATCAGAGTCGGCAGGTGTTTCTTATCACCATCCCCTATTGGCCTTATTTATATGGTCCCTTGAAGCAGTACTGAAACACATTGCACTACACCAGAGCGGTACTTCCCAAATCTTACTGCAGTTTGAACTCACAGTCTCCAAGCAACGTCTCTTACTTTATTTCAAAACATAACCTTCTTCTCATGGAGAAGGAGGATTGGAAGTTTGCATCTTGCATGCTACCAAACCTTATATAATGGCCAAAATACACATGAAAGGCAAACATGTCTCACAGAATACAAAGGAAAGTGCAGCAGAAGATTTTCAAGTAGTGAACATTAAAGAAATAAAAGTCACATACATCCTCTAAGTGTGTAGAATAAACAGGCAAGAAGGATAAAATTATCTTGATATGTAGCATGCTGTGAAAAATTTCACTGAGCTGAAGGGCATTCCCATGACTAGGTATGGCTCAGATTTGTCACGTAACCCTGCGGCTTCCAAAACACGAATTTGTTTTAGATGAGTCTCCGCAAAAGCTGTGCGTGGTTAGAGTCAGCACGCCCCTGCTGAACGGAGAGTTTTGTAGGAAAAGCTGCCACGAGATGGCAGAGTTCCCATGCAAACCTGAGAGGCTTCTAACTGCGCACGGAATGAAAGCAACTTACCCTGAACTTTATTTCTGCACGCATAATGTGGCACTTCTGATCCAAATTTCCATTTCCCCAAACACGGGAATTTATGAGAAGATTCATAAATTCCTGTTCCATCTGCCCTGAGTGTTTCTGAGCCATTATTCTTTCTGTCACTGGTAATACTGCCATTTTTCTGACACATGTAGTAAGCTATTGGAAATGCTGGTTTAAAACACAAATGCATGTCTTCAAAATAATTGCCATTAGCCTACGTTGCTTCAGTAGACTGAGAGATGTGAAGGAGACAAAAATGTGCTGAAATTCACAGAAAATACTAAGCAAAATATTTCCCATGGATGCTGTCCTGCAGATAGTTTGATGAGTGTTAAAGAACTTCTGTTTTCACTTGCAGCTGGACTTTTCACAGTGGAGAATGTCAGATGCTTCTGTGTAATGCTTTTGCAAACCAGCTCTTTCAGAGCAGAGTTCATCAAGGTGGAATTTTTAAGAAGGCTTGGTGTTGACTGACATCTGTCCAGGGAAGCGAGGTTGTCAGTTCTGTAGTTCTTTTGGGATAAGAATCACAACACTGTGTTTTTATGATTCACCTCCTTGGTTTATGCAAATAGGCAGAAATCTCACTTTTCACTTAAAATACAATACTCCAGCCTTGAGGACTATGGGGAAAAACACTTGGAAAGAATACTGGTAAATGATGTAAAGAACGAGCCACATAGTTATGGTTTTAAAGGCATCAATATTTTTGTGGCCTGACCCATAACCTTTTCCTTTTTTAATGGTATGACTCTAATCTGTTACTGGCATCAATGGATGTTACCAATGACATCCCATGAATTTAGACCTTTTGTGATGTAGGCCATTTCTTCCAGTCACAGAAACATGAACCTGCATTCAGAAACAGTCATAGATATGCATTTTGGGGTGCAAGTCCCTAGATAGGTGTACAGGCTACCTTGAATTGCAGTGTTCCTCACTGTATTTCTCAAGATTTCCAATCAAATCAGACTCAGAAACAAGAGGAATGTTAGAGGTACAGGAACATCCTTATAATCTTTTACATGCTGAGATTTTAAATAAGCCTCTCTCTTTGGCTCTGTGCATTCCACACCACTAATCCATTGACTCAGAACCAGGGTTGATCAGAAAAATGAAGTGATATGAGATGTTACTCAAGGAATGAGTTCATCCTTAAGGAAAAGAATGGTATGGACAACTGCTTTAAAAGAATGTTAATTCTTGATTCAGGTATCTACAGAATACAGTTGTGCTTTATTTAACTTGACTTGTGGGAATCAGAAGTTTATGAGCCTGTGTAGGTCGTTCCTCTTGTTAATCTTGTTTATTTGCTTCTGTTCTCTCAGTGGTGGAAATATTCACATAGCGTGGTCTTTAAGGGAGCAGCAAACACCTCAGGAACATTTGAAAGATAAATGTAACACTAAACTTCATGATTTAAAACACTATTTCCAGGATAATACCCAGGCTTTGCATATGATAGCTAAGGTGAGTTATGATTCTCTGTGACAGCAGTTGCTGCGTTTCTACCAAAGTGTGCAAGGTGATAGGTGTGAGGATATCTGCATTGCCTCTTTCAAACTGCAGGGAAAGGTACAGAAAGGTCAGGGACAAAAGTTCTAGCGTACAAGAGGAGCCATTCCAGAACAGGCAAACAGCTTTCCTACTCTTTTATTCCATCTGACAATGGCTGCTACCAGATGCTGTAGAGGAAAGTGCACAAAACACTGCAGTGAGCACTTATGAAATATTCTGCCCGTAGAGGAAATTTCTTGTTAATCTCTGTCAGTGATGATTGGTTTATATCCTCAAGCGTGATGACTTGAAGGTTAAGCATAAAGTAACTTCAGGGCTAGTACAACTTGTACTACTGTAAAAAAGCTGTTTTTTCCCTAAGATACTTGAGGTTTATAACGTGATAACAAGCCTTAGCCAAATGATGCTAAGCAAATTCCTTGGAATGTTTTGGCATTTATTGTAGGGACTGGATAATAAAGGAGATCTGGGACAAAACCCAGAGATTGAGTCTATGTTACTCACCGAGAATTCATGCATACAGATGTCTTTTTTTAATGACTTTTTGCTATCTTACATGAATTTGTTGGTAATACAGAAATTCTTGTGTAGTTTGGCTAGAAATTCTTCTGGAGTCTTTAACCTGTTATGTGCCTTCAGATGATTCTTAAGGATGAAAAGGTTTGTGAGCTTTATTAAACACATTTTAATCAACAATAGTAAGATAGCAGCTTTTGCTTTGAAAATGTTTTCTGTTCTCTGGCTACATTCTTCACTTGTGAAATTGGTCTTGGACTATTTCTTCTACTCACAGAATATTCTGCAGGCAAAAACTGTTGGGTTTTTTTGTTTGTTTGTTTGTTTTGTTTTGTTTTTTTCAATAACAGAGAAGAGAAAAAAAATTCACGCTTTCTTTTCATATCATGAAATTTCCCCTCACTTAAAATCTGTTTTTAAAAGTGAGTGATACTCTCTTACTTTTTAATCATTCACAGGGATTTTTGCTTTTTTGAGACTTTGTGGTGAAAAAAAAGAAAGCAAGCCCCTGAATAACCTAATCTAAATTGGGTCACGAGAAGATCTCTCCTAGATCTAGCGGTGCTGAATGAGGATGTTACTATGCTCAGCTCTCCAAACCTATAATCCGCCAGCTGGAAGTTGCCATTCCCACAGCTTGGCTGGACAAAGGAGTCTGAGAGCTTTGCCTTATCCACTTCAGGCAAAGTCAGTTCTCTTTTCAAACTGCCTTCATCAGCTGATTAATACTGCTGTGACTCCATATGGAGTTCTCATAGGACCCATTCTGCCAACAAGCTGCAGAACTGGCAGCCTCTTGGGAAGAGACAGGAAGAAACTCTTAGGGTTGCTAATATCTTCAATTGTCACAGCTCTTTGCTAGCTGAACATTTGCAGTCTACAAATGAGCTCTCTATGAGCGCTCTGCTAAGAACATTGCTATTATGCTTGTGTTTTTGTGCACTGCTTGTGAACTTTCTAGTCTGGCTGCCTTAATCTTGCTGGATATCTTGAACTTAACACACTGTTGTATGGTTCAGATTCTGCATAATTTCAGTACAGGTTGCAGCCTCAAAATTGCCCTGAATACCAAAGGGGAAAAGTGAGAAGACAAACAGCTAATAAACCAAACCATCTATAATTGTTCATGATTGCAAAATAGCCACAATTACAGACAATATTCTTTCTGCTTGCTTGAGCTCCGGCTTTCTCTGTGGTGGCATAGCTGCGTACATGAACTGGAGCAGATCGTGAGAAGTCCTCAGTATTTTAAGTTATGGAGATTTTTATGATACTTTATATTTCACTTATATCATAGAACAACAGAATGCCACGTTGGAAGGCACCCCAAGGAGCATCTGGTCCAACCATTTTAGGTGATAGTATAATTCCCAGTTCAGGGGAATCCACTACTTGTCTTGGGAGACGATTCCAATGTCCAACTATTCTTATGGTGAACAATTTTCTTTTGAAGTCCAGTCAGAATCTCCTCAGCAGTACCTTGTACTCATTACCCCTTGCCTTTTCCTGGTGACTCCTTGTAAAAGGGAGGTCTCCATTCTCCGAGTAGCCACCCTTTATGTACTGAAACATAGTAATGGGGTCTTCTCTAAGTCTCCTTGAGGCTGAACAAGCACAGTGGTGGTGAGTTAAAAATAAAATTAATAAATGTAATTAATAACTCAATCTTTAGAAGAAATTGGGGGTCTTAAAGCAACTTAAAATGATATCAGGAAGTTTTTGGATCAGCACAGATAACAGAGCAGAGCTGTGATGTGCTCTTTGTGTGTATTGCTAAACAAACAAAGTCTGCAAAGTCACTGTGTGCAATAATATAGACTGATTTTCCTGAAATCATTCACTCAGCCACAATCAAGTGAGCAATCTTGTTTTTATTTCTAGTCAGTGCTTCAGTGCTGCTTGGGATAGCAGCTCCCTTCAGATGCCCCAGGTTGTCAGGTTTGGGTTGATTTCAGGGCTCTGGTGTGCTGCTCAAGCAAGACATGTTATCATATCCTTCTGGGGAGAAACAGCCTCACAGCAACTAGGCAACAATACCTTTATTAATCATGTGACTGAATATAAAAGGATTAATTTTAACATGTGTTGTCACACTAATAGCAGTGAGTTATATCCTCATTAAGTGCAAATGGTGTAGTTCCGTGCTGTGAATCATTCCTGATTTATAGCAACTGAACACTGGCCCATGCTATGTAATCCTGCTCTGGTGCAAGACAGTGGAGTGCTATGCTAGTGTGAGATAGATTTGGCTTATCATCTGGGAAGAACCTTGGGAATCATACTACTTCATAATGTTTGTTGCTAAACAAGTAACGGTAAAGTGCCTTGAAATCCATACCAAAAAGTGGTCTTTGGTGAAATGTATCCAAATGAGCTGAATTTCATTAACAGTGACCTCTCCTGGGAAATCTGTAGAAGAAGCCTGACCATACCACATGCCATTGGCTCAGAGGCAAATCCTCTGTGAAACAAAGAGATAACCATAAATATAAGAATACATCCAAGGATTTATGCAGACCAGCCTTCAGGCACAGGGCAATGGCTAAAGCTTTGGGAGAAAATAGTAGAACAGGGCAAGCAGAAAGCAAAACCTTTTCTGTTGTTGTTTCTAACTTCTCTCAAACACAGCTTAGGGACTCTGTGAAAATTCTTTGGTTTATGTCCATAAGTTTTTCTAATTGCTTGTTAACCCACCTAAGCTTTTGACATCTCCAACATCCTGCAGCTATGAGTTCTACAGTTTAAATATGTGCTTTGTGAAAAGTGCTTCCTTTTGTTTGCTTTAAGCCTGCCACTTGATGACTGAGGCTTTTAAGTTCCTTTCTGGTGGGAGCCAGGGAACAGTTCTCTCTGTACTTTATTTTAGTCAGTATTTTATAAGATTTCATCATATTAATCTTACGGGTATTAACTTTTTTACCTACTCTCTTTTTTCCCCCCCATCTCTCTTCATTAAGTAACAATTTTTATCATCCAATATATATTTTTCTGAATCTTTCCTCCAGAGCCCATTTTCATATGTGCAGAAGTAGAACTGCATTCAATATCCAACAAGATTTGTTCTGTATTCTTTTTCACCTATGTCTACCATTCTGTTGCTTTCATGATCTCTTGTGACTGTTGAGCTGAAGTCAGTATAGATGTGCTCATAAAGGCTCCCAAAACTCTATTTTGAGCAGACATAGATAGTTTAGACTCATCATAGTAATATTTGTTTTGTATTAGTGGATGATGATATTAGATATTTTCTTGTCCAGATACTCATGATTATGATAACCTTCTGTAGCTTGGTGTATCTGGCTTTAGTTTCCACAACCATAAATGATTTAGCATTGTCAGCAAAGTCTGTCAACTCTTCATCAGCATCCAGAGTATGGCAGGTGAACTCTCACCAGAAGAGAGATCCACATCACTGTTGGGCTTTTCTGGAATGCTGCCTTCATAGGATATTGAAAAACAACCAAACAAAAGAAGTAATGTTTTCTTACCTGTTAGCAAATCTAGACTCTCAGGGAATATTTGTTTTGTCATTCCAAATCTCTTACCCTCTACGAGATCCCTTGGTGAGGAACTGGTTAAAAACTTTTCAAACCTGTAAGCACGTGTCAGCCACCTCTCCTATGCTAACAGGGTCTTGAATTTTTCAGCGCTCCAACAGGTTTGTGAGGCACAATAATATGCTAAACCCCCCTGACTGAACTTTTCTCATTACATCATGTTTTTCTGTAGGTCTGCCATTATTTTATTTGTCTGATAAGGAAGTCAGATTTACTCATGTATATTTTTTTTCTGCTCCAGCTGAAACCTGCTACCAGAACTACCTTACTTTTGTTGCCATTGATTCTCTGAGCACTAAGATCACTTTCAGTAGCATTAATCATCCAGCAATTTCATATTTGACTTTCTTTGACTCAGAGGTGATTTGTTACTATTAAATTTATTGATTTGTACTAAGAATTTTTTGACTTGAAGTCCAATTGCAGACAATTCCTACAATTTTCACACTATAAAAAAGGTTCCTCCGTGGAAACCAGCCTGATCTCATCTGTACAGAACACCAAGATGAAGAAGTCATTTTACTCTTTCAGCGTTGTCCTTATCCTCTTCTACAGCTCCTCAATTATCTATTGGTCTTACAGAGCCTTTGGCAGGCTGCCTGCTTTTGATGTTGAAAAGATTGTATTATTAGTTTTTTTATATCTTTTTATAAGGAGCCTTAAAATCTTTTTATGTGGATTTTAGGGGTTTATGTTTCACTTTATGCACTTAGACTCTTTTCTACTTCCCACATTTGCGCAAAAACTTTCATTTTGGAATGTTGCCTTTGTACTAGCAACAATTTAATGAAATCAGTTTTTAACCCTGTTCTGCAGCTGGGGTATTGTTGCTCTTTGGTTTCATTGGGGGTTTTTAAGATGGTGTCTTCTGATTTTACAATCAATAGAGTAATTTGTGTACTTTTGTTTTCTCAGGGCAAAAGGGCAAGGAGTGCATGGGAGTGACCAGTATCATGAGTGTGCTTGTGTGGAATTCCCAGTGCTTAACTTCAGTGTTAGTGTGTTTGAATTGTTCTTTTTTGGTGTTGATGCTGGAGCTGCACAGTGCTGTTTCTGCATTCTCTAAAATCTGAACTGTGATGCTGGACCTGTTGATTTGGAGATTCCATCTAGGAACATACTCTTTTAATCATTGCTGCAATCATACCAAAAGCTAGGTTTAATTTTATAAGAGATGTGCTTCCAAGTAATTAGACTTAACCGGAGGCCAAACGACAGTTCTTCACTTTCGGTTTTAATGCAGTGAAGTAAAATCAAGCACATGATTTCATTACTGCTTCAAAGGTCTGCTTTTATTATCTGGTGGGGGGGGTGTTTATTATTATTATTTTTTTTGAGACCTGTTTCTATTCCTTCTGCTGTAGGCCATCCATAAGAAAGATTGTTACTAACATAAGCAAGTCAAGACACACATACACAGAGAGACTGAGTGTTCTGATGCAAATTCGCAAACCTCAGTGTACTCCAGTGTAAGTAGGACCTCAGGGGGCAAAACATGCTTCATGTTGAGTAATTGTTTAGCTGAGAAATCTGTGTTTCCCTGTCCACAGTAAGCTAACAAAGAGGAGAGGAGATCCACAGTTATTCAGGAACTGTGTAGAAGGTCTTGAGCAAATCGTCACAGATGAAAGCAGGAGCGCAAAGGAAAGGCTCTGTACATGATTCAGAGCTGTGCAGTGACCAAGCATGCTGCAGAATCTGGCCTGGTGCATTAACAAATATTTTTCCAGGGTGTTGGTTTTTGATGTATGAAGCCATAGATAGTTGGTCATAAAATAATATGACCGTTGTAAATGAGTCTGTTACCCTAATGAAATGACAATAATATTAGCTGCATTCCTGTGAAGATTGGCTTCTCTTGATATTTTTCTTCATGCAAAGCAGTATTTTTAATAAAAATTACCTTTATTACTGCTGAAATCTTAGAAGTATGTTCCCTTCTGTAAATGATTTTTCCAAGCATAGTGTCTGCTCATTCACATTGAAATGATTTTTCCAAGCAAAGTGTTTGCTCACTCACGCTTTCAGAGAATCATATGATAAGAGCTTTGATTCCATACTACAGAATGTGCTTGCAGTGTTGCCAAAAAAAAGCCACAAGTAATTTTTCCTCTGAATATTTATTGTGTGTTGGAAGTATAACTTTTCACCTCCTTTCATGTGTAGTTAAAATAATAAGTCACTGTGGAAGAAAAAATAATTTTAAACTTTGGGGGAAGCCCCCAACCCTTTCTAGTGTAATTATTCTAATGCTTTTGCTGTCTAATCATGCAGTAGCATCTCACAAACATGGTGGTTGTGTTTATCTATGTGCTATTGATAGGCAGCTTTCCATGGCCAACATATTCTTGATGATAACTTCTGGGTTTAACTGCTTTAAACTTGACGTCTGTAAACTGATAATATCTTCATATTTGTTTCATTTTGGTAGTGTTAGAGGATTTACTATCACTGAGAAGCAAACGTGACATAAAGGTATTATACACTAACATAATACATTTACTAATGTTACTGTCTGTTGATATTTTCCATGATCGTTGGATTAAATTTGAAAAGTAAGTCTCTTTGAAGCAGGACAAGAACTAAACAGCTGTGGCTCTGTTAAGTATTGCTAAAAAAGATCACAGTGCATGGTTCTTTTGTGCTTAAAATTCTGTTAGGCCTGCCTGTAAAACTCAGTGTGTCACATTTGTCATGAAATAATTGGAACTTAAAGGGCTGTGTGGCTCAGGGTTATGTGTACCAGAACCGAGAATTTTATTAACGTTGCAAAAGGGCCACAGTGATTCAAGAAAGCTGTATTGTCTTGATCAGTTTGAAGTCTCTTCTCCCAGGCAGCCAGTACCAGAACAAGTGGACATAGTCTCAGGCTGCACCAGGGGAGGTTTAGGTTGGATGTGAGGAAGAAGTTCTATACAGACAGAGTGATTGCCCATTGGAATGGGCTGCCCAGGGAGGTGGTGGAGTCACCATCATTGGAGGTGTTCAGGAGGAGGCTTGATGGGGTGCTTGGTGCCATGGGTTAATTGTTTGGGTGGTCTTGGATTGGTTGAGGGGTTGGACGCGTTGATCTTGAAGGTCTCTTCCAACCCGGTCTGGTCTATTCTATTCTATTCTATTCTATTCTATTCTATTCTATTCTACCCAGGGAGGTGGTGGAGTCACCGTCCCTGGAGGTGTTCAAGAGGAGATTGGACGTGGCACTTGGTGCCATGGTCCAGTCGTGAGGTCTGTCGAGACAGGTTGGACTTGATGATCCTTGGGGTCTCCCCCAACCTTAGTTATACTGTGAGACTGTGATATTCTATTCTATTCTATTTTTCTAGGATTTCACTTCAAAGTGTTCAGAATATACAGTGCCCTCCTGGCATGCCATCACTGCAAGTGTGGGCACTAGCAGAAAAGCATCTTGCTAATAATAAAAGTGATAAAGATTATTGTAACCAAATAATACTAATAAAAAAAGTATAAAGTTATTTATATGATGATTGCAAGCACAGTGGTTCTCCTCTTTCTGATTTTCATGCTCTGGTCTCATTCTAAGACAGAGTGGCCAAGTGTGCACTTTGGCTGAGAGTTTAGGAACAATCTTGCATCCTGTAGGGTTGGTATCCTCTAATTTGCTATGTTTTTGATCACTTTGAATTTAAAATTTATTCTAAAGAGTAGCTGTTAATTAAATTTTGATACAGGTATGGCTCAAAACTACTTCAGGTTACAGTAGTTTAATCATCCAGTAAGACACAGGCAAATAAGGCTTATAACAATTGATAAAAATTACTGTAAAGCTCAGTTGGGACATTCTGCTGGGGTCAGAACTAGACAGAGCTCAGGTGCACTCTGCTGTCATCCATAATGGCTAGTTAAACATCGCTATACCAGTTTTATTCTGCAGACACTTGCAACATGTTTTAGTATAAGTATAGCTGGCTTGCAGTATTGGGCAGAAAGCAACCGCTGTTGGCAGTTATTTCATGTCTAATGTGCAATAACACAGCAGAAGCAATTCAGTGAAACACAGAAGTAGCTTCAGGGAGCCCATAGGCCATAGAACTAATTTCAGCCTGTAAGTAAATAAAAGATGTGAAAATATAGTTCCCACTTTCTCAGTGGAATCAGAGCGACAAGGTCAATAGACACGGATTACTGAACTGCACACAGTTACAATATTGGTCCTTGTACCACACAGAGTATAAATGTACAAATCTTTCCCACCCTGCCAGTCTGATGAGAGTGATGTTGTTTTACAAAACAGCAATACAATACTTCAGAGGACAGGGCCATCATCTGAGCTTGCTTTAATATGCAAATACTTTTTGTGATTCAAATGAAGTTATTTTGGAACACACCCTGCTCACAGCCAGGAAGGCTGCGTTTTATTCTGTTTCATCTTGAGCAAAATATCAGAATCTGTGTTGAAGTTGCCAGTATGAAGGTAAGAAACAAAACATTCCACCCATTTCCCTATTTTTGCAATATTTCAGTGATAGTTTGTTTATAAACAAAGATTTCAAAATATTAGGAACAAATGGGGAAAAAAATCAAAACAAAAGCCCAAGAAATTAAAATGTAAAAAGTCTGGTTTGTGGATTTGTGGTGCCAGCTCCTGCCTGAGTTGTGAGACTTAGCTGGAATGTGTGTGTGGTAATATTTTCTTTGGTGGCCGTTTTCCAGGTACACAAGATGAGAGTATATGTACTTTTAAAATTTCCCTTTCAACTTAAAAATGTTGGTGTGTTGAGGATGTAGCTTGTGGTAGTGCATCTAATCTAACCCAGCTGGAGCCACCAGACTTGCAATCGGCCTGAATGTAGCCCTCGGTTAAAATTTTGTTCTGCTCCTATCTCGATGAGTTTTCTCTCCCTGGTGAGGGCACAGCTCTTTCCTTCTCTTCACAGCTCCTACACAAAGAGAAAACCTCTCTGCTGCCCCAAAACCCCAACCATGCAAAACACCTTCGGACCAATTGATTCATACAGCCCCTGCATATTTACTGGCAATGATTTCCGTTTCTGTTAAGCAATAATGGACACTATTGTCTTCTTCCTTACTCCATCTCTCTTGCTCTCTGTTTAGACACTGAGCCTGTGCAAAGTCAGACGACAGTGGGATTGGGAAATTTGATTGTAGTGTGTTAACAACTCTGCACTTGACCTATATTACCAAAGTGCTTGGTAATGACATTAAATTGCATTTTTCTGATGAAATCTTGTGACAGGACCACATATTAGCATTGACTTACTTGAAAATCAATCTTCAGTGCTCTTGAGATGTTCTCACTGTCCAACTTTTACATATGTCATACACTTTGTATCATCAATTGACTTAATGAATATTTTCCTCCTTCCTCGCTGGATAAAGATTATCTGCAGCTTAGTAAAGCTCCTGAGGTGAGAGGAGATGTTGTCTGTATAATGTCTGCCTGATTTACCATAGAAATGGGTAGATCTGCCATGTCTGAAGGAGAAATCCAGTGGAACAGAAAGGAAATCTTCACAGCTGAATCAAATAGATATGTTGCCATGAAAAAAAAAAAAAGCTACTTATCTTTGCAGTTTTGTACTGGCAAGTGAGCCAATTAACCCAGAAGTCTCACATAGCTGTTTTCATCCTCTAGAACATGATTCTATGTTGTGTTTGTTTTCTAAACATTCTATCTTGTGGTCAGCTATGGCTAAATCCAAGGGGCTTCTCCTTTAAAAGTATGTGGTGCTAAGGTTCAGCACTGTGAGAAAATCAGTTACAGGTACATTAGAATCGACATTTGATGTGACGGATGCTTTTACCTTACATTTTCTCACTTCCCTGTTAATTGAAGAGTATAATCCTCTTTTCTCACAGGACTGTGCAACACTACATTAATTAAGGTTTGGAAAGCATTCAGATTCTAGAGTACTGAGACCCTTGCTGAAAAGCCTCTGAGAAAATGAGCAATTTGGTCCACAAGGAGGATTTGAATACTGTCCAATAAATAGGGCTATAGATACATATTGAAAAGGACAGAGAAAGTATTGAAGATCTGCATGTCAAGTAACCACCGTCTCTGCTGTTCTCTGTAAAGGTGCAGTGTGCACTACACAATGGATTTGCAGCTTGCAAACAGGGATGTGGATGATGAGCTTGTGTGAAAACCTAACCTCACAATTAGATAACCAGTTTAAAGAATTTTTTCTGAAGGAAGCAGAAAGTTTAACTGAGCTGCGAGAGCTAGACGAGCAGAAACAAACCGAAACATTGTCAGTACCAGACTATGAGCTATAAAAAACCTCCCACTGCTCTGTGTTGTACTCCCAAATGTTTATGGTTAGATGATCATTACTTTCTGCCTTTTTTCTCTTTTTCTTTGCCATGTCTGTGTGGAAGCCTGTCAGAAATAATGCAGGCAATGCATTGTTTTGGCTTCTTTCTAATGAAGCTGTTACTTAATTTTAAACATGCAAGTGATCTGGAAGGCTTCAGCAGAACTGCATACGTGCTTAAGGTTAAACACATGTTTTGGTGTTTTAGTGTTGCCTTTTACATGACATTTAGGAAACACTAAATGCTTATCTGAAGAATGACTTAAGCTAATGTGATATTCCACAAAGTGGTGTGAGTTTCCTTGTGTGGCTTTTAAGAAGGAACAGTGGTGTCAATACAGTTATTGCAGTTGCAGGGCGGATTTTCAATGCACCATATACCAAACATGAAAACCAAAATGCATTTGTAGATAGAGATACATCCAAAGTACTGAGGAGTTCCCCCAAGACTATGGAATCAAGACAATGTCACTATTAGAGGAGGTTGCCCTTTGCCCTTAGGCATAAACGAAGTGAAGATGTCAGCTCACATTCTGCCTTCTCTGTGACTCCAGATATGGAACAACAGCACCGTGGCTAGGCTTTCAGTCTCTGTTTTTATACAAGTGTCAACTTTTGTTTTGAATGCACCAGTTCATATTTTTGCTTTCCCATTCACCCATGATAGTTCACCAGTCAGTTTAAGGAAAAACAGTTTTAAGAATTCATGCCTTGGTGATACGAACACCTGAGCTCCCCTGTGTGTTTGAATGCAGCAGCTAACGAGTGAAGACGGGTGAGTTGTAGTGTAGATAATACACAGTTGGGTAGCCCAGACGTGTGTCTGTTCCTTTGTCACTGATGTTAACAAAAGGCAGCCATGCTGAGTAGGCAGACAGTGATAGAAAATATTTGTCAGATGGACAGATTCATTGGAAACAAAAATACTGGGTTTGCTCTTCTGATACATTAGTGAAATTAACAGATCAATAGAAGTTACAGCTGACTGGCACCTTTCTGATGAAATTTAATAATGAATTGGTTTTAATAATGTAAATCATAGTATTTCTTTCATTCACATTGTTTAGCTTTCTCTGGACATGCCAAAGCTATCTTTACATTCTTAATGTAAGTTTTGGAGGTGAGTGGATTTATGGGGGGTGAATACAAAAAGTTGTGTAATCTTAGTATCTGGACAGTATAGTGACAGGTGACACTTTCATGTGAGGATCATTTGTTAGCTATACCACAAGGAAACCATTCGTATAATGATACATTTGACTTATAAACATTTACGTCAGAAGTGTTGGGGCCCACCCTGTTCAATATCTTTATTGATGATCTGGACAAGGGGATTGAGTCTGTCATCAGTAAATTTGCAGATGACACCAGGCTGGGGGCAGAAGTTGATCTGTTAGAGGGTAGGAAATCTCTGCAGAGATCTCTGAACATGAGCCAGCAGTGTGCTAGGTGGTGTTGGGTGATGGGTTGGACTTGATGATCTCGAAGGTCTGTTCCAACCTGGTTTATTCTATTCTATTCTATTCTGCATGGTGTTAAAAATCCTAAAGGTATAATTGCATATTACTTCTGCTCTACCTTACCTCTCTTTTGAAGTTTAAGAAACAATGATTGTGTCCTCTGAACTGTTACAAAGGGGACAACAAAAGGAAATTAAGGATTGACTGTGAAAAACACTACTGTAAGAAGAGCAAGAGCCCATAAATACTCAGAGCACTGGCACTGGCATGTGTAGTCCAGAAGCTGTAGTGCTCAAAGAGTAATTCAAAAGATATAAAACTGATCACTGTTCCAAATCTTGGTATTCAGAAGGGAAATTCAGAAAACGTGCTTTCAGATTGAAATACTTTATTGGCTTTGTTTCCACCTCTTTGTCATTCAGACACAATTTGTTTCCTTGTGTTTCCAATAAAAAGCCAGTCCATGGAAATCAGAAACATCACTGTGTCAGATTGAGAATTGTTGAATGAAAGAGACTGCCCTTTCACAAGATGAGAATCAGGACTAAATTAGCTAAATGCAGGCAGGGCCTGAACGGCCTTCAGTTAATCTCCTAAGATTTTGCTTATTTTTAATATCTGGGATATAATTTTTCTTTCAGATTTCAATAGAAGATGTTTAACACAGAACACTATGCATTACTCATACTGCATTTTGAGTCTTGCAGACTAATTGTAATCACCATGTGATGAGAGTGCATGGCTCGTTAGGCTCTCCTGAGGGTAGAGGAAAGAAAACAAATGCAGAAGAAACAATTTAGAAGGCTGATAGGCCTGGCTCTCTAGGTAGGAATAATTTTCCACTCAATATACAGTTGGGACCCATATGCAAAGAAGGGACACTGGGAGCAAAAAAAGGCTGACAATTTCATAGCAAATTTTAGTGCATCTATCACCACTATTTCATACATATTGCTTGTTTGTGGCTCAGGAATAACAGACCACAGGAAGCTGAAAAGGAAAGCCTTTATTACAAATGTCCAGAAAGCCAGACTCTGTACTGCTTTGAAGTGATAACTACCTTTAGCTAAAACAACATTAGAGCACTTAGGAAAACATTTGTGATATTTACATATGCCCTTTATAGATGAATGTGTTATCCATGAGGATAGCTATGCTAGTGATTTCCTAATGACAGGGTGTTTAAAAAACATTAAAATTGGCTCCAGTCTGAAGACTGATATGTTGCACAAAGGGGCACTAGATAGGAAGCTTTCTCAGTAGATGAAGTTCTTTCCTTTCTAACTTGACTGCCTTGATGTCAGGAACATACTATTTCTTAAAAACATAGCTAGTTTCAGAAGGTGATGTGTGGATGTGTGCTGTATCTAAGAGTCCTGGGCCTTTCTTGCCCAATCTTTTCACTTTCTAACTGCATGTCTGCAAGGATTTGCATTTGCTGACTGCTTGAGATCTCTTCTAGTCTTCAGGCTCCTGGAGAGCTTGGTAGACTTTGTAAAAGAAATTTAAAGGTACTGTTTTCTCATCTGTGCCATCTGTGCCATTGCTCGCTGTAGATGGTTACCTGAACAAGCATGAAGAATGAATGAGGATCAGTTTCTTTCTTCGTTTAGTAGAAAGGAGTTGAGAGTGTCTGTCATGAACATTTTGTAGGAGTGATCTTTCCTGCATGCCACCAGGGTATACTGTGCTGCCAAGCTACTCTCTGTGCTGTCCGTTGTGGAAGGGTCATTACAGCCAGTCTCTGAAAGTGTTGTGTTAAAAACTGGCTCACAAGCCTTTAGGAGTGCACCTTTTTGTGTTAATCCACTCCTAACATGACAGATTGCATTCATAGGAAGAAAAAAATCCCTAATACTCTAAGAATGGTCAAACATACTAGAGAAGCAATATAAATCAGGTGACTATGTGGCACCCAGTCTCCAGCTGTACTGTTGGTTTTGGCAAACCCCCCTATTTATAAAAATACAGTGTTTCTGCTGGTACCAACAGATGATTGTATTTAAGGAAAATCACCTTTCACATGTTGTGTGAAATCCCTGTGCCGTACACACTGTATGTGGAATCCCATCAGATATGGCCAAATACCCAAACCAGTTCCCTAATCTGGAAAAGCATGTGTCCTCTTTTGTTCTTATCAGTAACCAGTTCCTCCCTTCTCCTGCCATCCCCCGGGTCTTTGAACATCTATTGCTAGGGAGAAGGACTAGCCACAGGTTTTGATTCACATTGAGTTTGAAAGACAGGGTTCTTGACAGTCCCCCTAGCATCATGTTGTGCTACAGTCTCAGCTCAGCACTGACTTGGAGGGAAGGTTGTCAATTATTGAGTGGCCAGCACCACCTCCTGCACTGTCTGCTTTTGCTTTGAAGAGGCCTCCTCTTCGGTGCCTGGCGTTGCTCACCTTATAAAATCTGACAGGATCACAGCCTAAGACGACAGCTACAGGCCTGTTTTGCATTACTTAAGCGGTGCAGTGGCCATAAGGTTTCCTGCCACAAGGGGAGATTTTCAAAGGGAGTTTGAACTCAGCTCTCACAGAGCCTCAGCTCTCACTGAAGATAAAGAGGAAGACTGATCAGTGTCAATGTGTTTCTGGATTTTAACTTACATGATGTCAATAAGTGATGTTTCTGTCGGTAGGTGTGGTCTTAAAACACAAACACAGAGGCTTCTTTCATGAAGCCTCATATCAATGCTGCCCATTAGCAAGAGACAAATCTCCTTAACTACTGTGTGGTTATGTGGATTTATTTTGTTCCTTGCTGTTATATTTGGATTCCAGATTTCTCTTGAGGTAGCATCTAATTACAAAGTTGCTTGTCTGAGACAATCAGGCTTCCTAAATTCATTTTATTCTGTGTGGCAACATCATTATACAAACAATTGTGTCAAACTGTTCATGTCTCAGCAGAGAGAGCAGTCCTTTAAACAAGAATATGATGTTGTCTGGAAAAAATGTGAAGTAATGCTTGTGGATTACTGCAGGCAATTGGATCCAGGAAGATGTCAAGAAGAAATATTTAAAAATATTGAATTCCAAAATCTCAGAGAGTGCCCTGGTGCCTCAGTAGCAGCATGCATGTTTCAGGTGTCAGTGTGGCTCACTGCGGACGATTGCAATACTTCTTTTGGAGTGCTAAGCTTTGGTTTTGAAAGATATTATAGTTAAAAAATTAAATCATAATGCATATTCTTTGTTCTCCTTTGTTATCCAGTACCCTCACAGAGCCATGCTTCTGCTCATCCTGGCACTACAGATTCAGAGCATTTAATCAAAAGTTTGTGAACTATACAGAAATAGAAGGCCAGGCAGTACATTTGTGTCACAGCTGCATGTCTTAGATGCACAAGTGCATGTGACATGTAGTATGCAAAAAAGGAATTGTGAGCATATGTTAAAAGGAAACAAAATGTAGCTCTGAACTTTTTGTCTTCAGTGCCTGTAGTTCCACTACTCTTGTTGATGCTGAAGATGCTCAGGAGCTTAATCAAGCCAGGGGTTGCTAGGAGTGCCTTCAGTTTTAATTTCTAAAGGTAGAACTTTAGTGTGACAAATCAACAGCAAAGGATTTCAAGCTTTTTACTGATTTCCTGAATATCACTATGTGGGTTGACATTAAAAACATCTTATATGTGTACATGGATGCTGACAAGTGACAGCTCCAGGTCAATACTGAAGGAAAGGGTAAGGTCACTTGCCTTAGTTATTGTGCTATTGAAGTAAATATCGAGCAGAGCACCTTTGAAAATGGTCCTTTTGTATATGGCATTTGTTTATAGGGCATTGTAGGACTGCCATGCAATTTCACCTTTGATATAATTTTAGGTTCTTTATTCTCCAGCCTGCATTTATCTGATTGGTTTCGTGCTCTATTTGACACTGGATTTCTCCTTCACTTGTCATATCTACTTACCTTTCTGTTCACTGCAAACGTGTGAAGCAGAGTTTTCTGGGTGCTGCCAGGTTTTTGCACAAAGGAAAGAGGC
Source organism: Dryobates pubescens (assembly GCF_014839835.1). Lineage (NCBI taxonomy): Eukaryota > Metazoa > Chordata > Aves > Piciformes > Picidae > Dryobates > Dryobates pubescens. The sequence continues at coordinate 17,867,716 of NC_071634.1, read as the reverse complement.
TAATGAGTGACACCATCCCCACCATTTACACTCAGTTACATCTTCAATTTGCTGTTCCAAACACCTGCCGATTTTTGCAAACAATTACAAGGTGTTTTCAATTTTGTAGACCTCAGTAAGGCGCCCCTGCTTCAGCAGTAGCACAGCAGAGTTCCCAAACCAGGCACTTTGCAGCTCTCTTGTATGCCTTCTGTATAGCTCATACTTGAAAAATCTATTTTGTCTTTTTTCTTTATTTGCATTTTTAATGTCATTCTCTGTAGATCTGTAGCAAACAAACAGTATGGATTCCTTCAAGATCTTGAGTACCTCTCCATGCCTGTTGGTGATCATAGAACTGCATTGCTGACCGCTCTCTGCTCAGAGTCCAGACTTTGTGCATGTTGATAGTACCCCTTTGTGAAACGCTGATCTTTGGGAAATATCTGTCTTTGATGTCTGCCTGTATCAAATGAATTGGGCAAATTTAATTCCCAGAAAACTTCAGCAACTTTAGACAAGTTAGCAACATAATTTCCCTAATGTTCTGCACACTAAATATTCAGAATTTTCTTCCTATATTTCAGGAACAAGCCTAGAATGCCATTGTCTCCCCTCTCTTGCTACATTAGCTTCATACACTCTGTTATGAAATGTTTGTTGTCTGCTCATCATCCTGACCTCTGCTCCTCATGGGTCTCCCACTGGTGCTTTCACATCCTTCTTCCAACATGGACCACAACACTCAACAGAGAAGTAGTTTCCTCTGCTAAATTGTATCAGTGGCAAAACTCTCCCTATTTCTACTGGACCTTCTGCAGGTTGTACTGAAATAATGAAATGGATATACTCCTGAAGTGTCACACTAGCCACAGATTACTATGACAGCTATGCCAATGTGATTATCTACAGCGGCCCATGGATCTTCCTTGCAACCACTGCTTTCCAAGACAATTTTAGCCATTATTGAGGGATAACTTGCCTTCTTTGTTTCCAGATGGAGAACCTTGAATTTGGATGCTTTAAGATTTCTTTAACCAAGTAGTTAAGCTCATTATTTATGACCCACTGCACAGCCAATTTTTGCCATATGTCGAGCCTCCTTTTTGGCTTCACTTTAGACTTGAAACTGATGAACATTTTGCTCAATTTTCATTAACTAGCATTTAATTTTTGACAGAAAGTTTATTAATTCTGTTCTGTTAGCATCTCTTGCTGTCTTTGTTGTCAGTGTTTCTCTTCACAGCAGACTAATTATCAAATTAAAAAAACGCTGGAAAGGAAAGCAGCCTCCAACATATGAATTGTTAACACAATATACTGTCTCTGTCTACATCAGTAATGGTTAGCAATACAGAGTGATCCTTCCATGCTGTACTTCTAGAAGTCTGGAAGATTGCATTTCAAATGTTGTATTTAATAACCACCAGTACATGTAAAATAATCCATGACTTGCCTAACCCTATTTTGAACCAGTTGGGCCATACAAGATCTTGGTACAAGAAGTTCTACACCTGGGCTGTATGAATTATGGTTTGATTGACACATAATACTTGATTGATACATAATATTCCCACTTAAGGGGTCCCTTGTTCTTTTGATGCAAGAAATACACTGAGTCAGCATTCTCTGTACAACAACAAAATTTGATCCCTGTTGAGGTATTTTGCTCCTCCTGTTCTCTTTTTTCCCAAGTTAAGTTGTCCATATTACTTATTCCTCCTTTGCACAGAACGTATAAAACCATGAGTGTGTGTATGCACGGATGTGTCATTTAGATATTTAGGGAATGTTCAGGCAGATGCCCATTTCAAAGACTAGTGGTCACAGAAATAGGAAGTTCTGAAGTAATTCTCTTAGACTTAGCTAAAGAGCAGGCAGTTAAGTCTGAATTTTTCCTTCCTTTCTCTTTTTTGCCCAACTATTTTTATCCTTTGTTAATGCTGCAAGTCTTCGTTATGCTCTTTAAATCTTCTTTCCTTCTAGAGTGCTCCTTTTGTTATATTATATATAATAGGTCAAAATGATCTCTGGCACTGAGCCAGAATATTAAACCAAGAATTAATATGGACCACTACTCTTAGACTGAAAAATGCTTACTGTCATTTGAACATCAAAGATAAGAGAGAGAGGCAGGTTTCTGAAACCTTTGCAAATGAAGGAGACAGGACTGCTGTTTAAGGGAGTTTCAGCTGGGCACAGAAACACACTGAATACAATCAATCAAGAAAGATTTATTCAAGAGTCATAAATTAGGTTCTACCTTAGATTCCTTCTGTCTCCATTTCTTATATATCATCTCTTGTCTTGACATTCAGTCTGAAGTATTTCCTCCGGCCAGTAAAGAAAGATTTTCCAAACTCAAGAGTCCAATTAGGAAAAATATTCCCCTGCCTTTCAGCATTGCATTATTTGAACCAGTTCCCTCCAGAGCACCCTCTACAATAGAGGCATTTATAACTGAAAGCATCTCGGTAGGAAAGGGTACTCACTTATTGTATGAAAAATTGAAAACTGCAGACTGAAAGCAGGCCCAGCTGGAGTGCTGCAGTATCCCTGCTTTGTGTCTGGTTCATCACTGAGGCAGCCTTCAACAGTGGAGAGAAAAAGAGAGGGGACAGATTGCCTGAAAGTTTGATAAAAAGTAAGAAAAGTGGTTCCAGGCCAGCTGCTATGAGAAGGGTCCACAGTTGCAAGTGCTCATTTCAATTTTCAGGAAGGCAAGGATTCCCTCAGCTTCTGAAACTGCCTCCTTCACTGGCACTTCCAGTTCCTGCTCCTGTCCTGTGAGCTGGCATCTCCCGCTCTCTGTGGGGAAGATTTAAAAACCAGTGAACTTTAGCCTCTTCCTCTCTATTGTCCAGGTTTTGTCAACAATCACGAGAGGTAGAAACATTCTTAGTTGCTTGTTCATCATGCTGTGATGAATGGGACTCTTATCTGTTCTGGCTCAGATGTCTGTGCACCCACACAGCTTGTGGCAAACTGATTTGGCTTTGAAAACACTTTTCTTTCTTCCCTCCTCTCTTTAAGCCAGAGCAACTGCTCAGATTTGCTCGAAGCAGAGGCGTAGAAGTGATTCTGCTGGAAGAACTGAAAGATTAATAAGGTACACAGAGAGGAGTGGGTAACATCAGAGAAGCCAATATTGTTACTCAAACCAAAACCTGAGACACCGAGAAGTGGTGCTTTGTAAATTTATAGATGACATTAAAGGTTGGAAACACAGATCCCATGTGTTTTAGCTGCATAACATGTAATTTAGCTGTCTGTTGTGAGCATATGCTGGAGAGACAACACTGTTTATTTGCCCTGGTTTTAGAGACAGGTTTCTAGGCTCAACAGATATATGATGTAGTTGTTCCATAGTGCTTTATATGCCCTTCTTTAAATGTGGATTTCCCACATAATTATCAATTAAAATGAGTAGGCAAGATCTGACACTCTTATTTCCTTTCAGTTTGTCTGTGTTATTGGTATTCTCCACCTTTCCCATCACTGTAAGTTCATTTGTTTTCCTTGTGACAGCTGATGTCAAGCTGATCTGTATTTATCATCTCACCTTCAATATTTGCTGGGATGTGCCACAATTAGAGCAGCTGACATTTTGCTGTAGGCAGAACCGGAATTGTATTGTGTGTGTTCTCTGTGGGTTACTCTTCTGGCTACCCTTTAAAGCACAGAGTGGTTTAGATTCATTGTTAGACAGTTCTATATTAGAATCATAGAATCAGTCAGGGTTGGAAGGGACCACAAGGATCATCTAGTTCCACCCCTCCTGCCATGGGCAGGGACACCTCACACTAGGTCAGGCTAGTAAACCACTTGCTTTGGGTCCTGGGTTTGATTCTTGCTTCTCCATATTGCAAAGGGGTAATGTGGCTGGGGCAGTAAAGAGGTAGCAGTGATGTGAGTTAGAAGGGACATGATAGAAACCTAAATCATAAATTGAGCAATGACTAAGACCATTTCTGGATGGCCAAAATGTTGTGATATACATCTCTCAGTGAACTGTGGCTCAAGGAACTCAAAAAATGGCTCAGAAAAGAATGAAACAGGTGAAGGTGCAAACGTATTTCCATTTCAGAGAAACAATTTGGAGGTGATTTCTATGGCTGACCTGGGATCTGAAGAAGGAGCACAAAATCAAAACTATATTTTTATAACTTCCAAGTAGCTTTGGGTAAATATCTGAGCCTAAAGTTCACCTGAACTTTTGGTGTTGGCCCTGTGCTGGCTTAAACACATCACCACTGGATCTGCAGCATTGTCAGATCTGCTGTCCAGCCACATTGCGGCCCATGGCGTTTCATGCCGTCAGGAATGATAGGCAGAGCTAAGCCATGTCCACGCCTGATGGGAGCTTGCAGAGGTTGAGAACAATTGTTCCAAATTTAACTTAATTATGGTAATTTGCTGTTTTGTTTGTGTTTAGCACTTTAAATCTGATACTTTAAATCTTTGGGCCATATTTATCCTAGTTTGCATCTTATTCTCTACAGTCCAGACGTGAGATGATCTGGAAAAACAGCAATTTAGAGCTGCCTTCAAGGTAGGCTGGATACTAAAAAAATGCTATGCAATTAATCATGGTCAAATATGCATATTAGCTGTAAGACTCTGTCCATTCAAGTGAGTTATCTTAGTTCCAGATAATGTACCATCAAAAACAGTGATGAAAGAGAAGAAACACTCCCTCTGTGGGTTGCTTTACTTTGTTTTCCCCTGTTGTCACTGGTTGTGATAGCCAGCTAGCAATTCCTGAGTTTCTAGTTCTCAAGAAATCTTCTAAGATATCCGAATTTGCTCTCAGACACCCATGAAGGTTCAGTCTTGGCTTGAAGAATATTCTAGATGCTTATTTTCCATATGTATCAGGCATTTAGACAATAAAAATGGGTTAGGTTTAATTAGGTTTATTTCTATTAGAGAGGTTTTCTGCCGTACATCTTCCTATTTTGCTGTTCTGGAGTGAGATCTGTCATAGGAGGTAGAAGAGACAACTTGAAGAGGGCTGCTGAAAAATTGGAAGAACTTTAAAGGTTATTAAATATTTCCTTCCAGTGCTGCGGTATGCAGATTACCTGTGTGTAACATTTGTATTGGGCATCTCAGGCTTCCCAGATTACTGGACATTTAGACCAGGAAGCAGACAGGAGGAAACACTTTTACCACAGAGCAGCTTGATGCTTCACAGGAGCCAGGCAATTTTTCCATGGCAACTATGGAAGGAAAGATTTTTGGTTTGATGTTTGTTGTCCTGGCGATGCACCTAGAGCAGGGAAGGTGCACGCTGTGTGCTTCATTTCTGAGCACAAGAATGAAGTGTCCCTTTTTAATGGATTGCAGCATTTGGCAGCATTGTTTTTAGAGTCTGACAGGTGTGTAAGTACCGATCAGGCGAGGTAGCAAGGAGGCTGAGGGGTGACCTGAGAGCTTACAGCTGCTTGAAAGGCTGTTGCAAAGCTGACACAATCATGCTCTTCTCGGTAGCACCAGATGACATAATGAGGGGCAACAGCTGCAGACTGTAGTTTGAGACATTTAATTTGCCTTCCTCTGAGCAAGGTCCCTTCCAACTAACGTTTCTCTGCTTCTAAGATGATGTGCACTGTAGTAAATGAATATTATATATTATAATTTAATACAGTTTTACCTTCTTTTTATATTGTATCAAATGGCTGTGTTAAAAGCCTGAGCTTTAGCCTGCTAACGACAGAAGACTACTATCTTCTTAACATTTCATACAGTAATCTCATGACACCAGCCCAAAACTTTTTATTTGATGTTGAGTATTGCTCTACAAATGGAAAGAAATATAGAGATCTAGAGGTTGATAGATTGTGATGTTGCAAAGGACAAGTGTCAGCACCGAATCTAACTTCCTGACTGCAGCACTTTTTCAATGTGTGTGAACTAGACACCTAATTTAGCAAAAAGACTTTCAAATGCAGTGTGACTTCTCCAGTGAACTTGTGAGCCTGGTACTGCACAGTGACCACATCTCATCAGACTTTGCAGTTCCTCACTCATTGATTTTTCTCAGCTATTATTGCCAGTGATGTGATGCTTCTTTTTGTTGTTCCCTGTTAAAGATAACGATTAAGATAAACCAGAGATCTTATCTCTCATATTCCTCATTAGAAAAATATGAATTTGATAATAATTTCCTGTTCACAACTCTCTATAGTCCTAGCCATTAATCTTTTGAAGTCTTTCTGTTTGCTTTTTTGATTTCTTTTTCCCCTAGTTAAGTGCTTGCTTTTAGAGTCACATCTAATCTTGGGAAACATTATCTTGCCATCATCAGTTTTTCCATATATCTTTTCTCCTTTTCTTCCTTCTGATGAGGTTTCCCACAAATTTTATCTGTGGTGAGTTCATTTTGATCTGCTCAAAAACTGGGGGCATGACCTCAGGGTCAGCCATGAGCTCATCCTCCCATCTCTCCCCAAACTGATGAACAGAGTTAAATCTGATGTCCTTTGAACACACATCAAGTTGTAGACTGATTTTATCTGAAACCTTTCTCAGATATGTCTTCTATCTTTATCTAACAGTGCATTCAAATTCTGTTTCTAGGAAGAACAAAATCACCACAAAATGGCCATAATGTACATTTAAAAGCTGTCTAGAACTTTGAGAGGAACTTAAGGAAATAAAGGCATATTTTGCTTGCATCACAACAAATGGAGTTAGCTATGAGGAAGTGAGTGAAGAATCAGCTTAACAATCTACTTTCCTATGATTGTACAAATCAGATTCTTTTGCCTTCTTTTCATGATTACATTGTTTTCTCCTAAAGCACTGCTACTGGTTCCCATATGCATATGCAGTCACCAGCTCTCTTTTCTTAACTATGATGAAAATTGTTGGATTGTCTATCACTTCATCTTCTGAAGTGTGACAGAAGGGTGAGTTGTGGATTAAAAAAAAAGGGTGCCTCTGACATCTGGACCTCAGTGCCTTTAAGTGATAGAGCTTCTCCTTAAAGATATTTTAAGGTCTTTATCTTGATTTTCTCCAAGCTTGATTTTTAGTAAGAAAAACACCACCACAAAACCAAACCAAGCAAATCCAGAATATTTTAATCTACTCTTAATTATATTTGCATACTGTTCTAATATATTTCTCCTAGGAATAGAAGGAAAAAGTCAAGTGTGCTGCATAAAGCACATAAATTAATGCAATAATTGGGATCATTCTGTTTTTGTATAGCTCAGCTAAGAACAGAGAGTACTGTTCTTGCCATCTAGTGATTCTTACAACACATCCAAATGTTTATTTGTTGTTATCTTTTTCCTGAAGTTTGAGACCTCTAACGCAGTGATTTAGAAAAGGCTGTGTGAGGGAAGTACCACATGCTTATTCTTTATTGCTGCATCATATAGTACCAGCTCATTAATCATTAGTAGAGTGAAGGTCTCAATTTAGTGCCCTGGGGAGACATCTCCATTAATCGCTTGCCAATTGGAGGGGACACAGTCGACTTTAACCTGCTGGCTATGGTCCATAGGAAAAGCTCTGACCCATTTAATCAGCCTGGAATATGTTCCATAACCTTTCAAGTTGGATCATCGAATGTCAAGTTCTGTCGAAGGCTTTATTTAGTCAACCATGACTGGTAACCTCCTTATCTTCTGCTTTTTGTGTCAGAGTCACAACACTTTTATCAATGCATGTGCAGCTATTTTCTGCCAAACTGTGTTCTGTCCAAATGGTTATGAAAGATTTCCACAGTTGTGATGCTATCATATTTTATGAACCAGCACAATGGAAAAAAAGTGAAATTTGTAATGGATTTCTTCTGTCTGTCACTTCAGCGGCACTGTGGAAAGCAAGCTTACGTAGTGATCTTCAGTCCACAGCACCTTCCTCAAAGGCTTGAGAAACAGGAATAAAAGACCCCCCCCCAGTTTCTGCTAGGTAGTGAATTCTTTCCTATTTTCTGTTGCCCATAGTTTATGTTGGCACAGTACCATCATTACTGTACTTTGGGTCACTGTTAACAAGGAATAAATGAATCCAGAACTCCTGGCAGCACCGAATGACACAGTGAATCAAGAGGTTACTTTTGTCGGCTGGGTTTATTTCTTTTATGTCTGTGCACTTGCTTTGTCTGCCAGTTCAGGTCACCCCAAGCACTCTGTGGTGTGCTGTGAAAATGTCCAGTAATATCTGCCATTCTGGAAAGAGTAAATCAGAGCCCTTCTGAGGGAAGCACTGACTTCATATTTTGATTAATTCAGAAGTAGCAGACTAAGTGCAACTGTAGAATAGTGTCAGTTCCAACAACAAAACCTCTGTGCTTACTGTCTGATGAAACAGCTATCTGACATCTGCAGCTACCTCATAAAATGAGAGCAGATTGATGAGATTAAGTTATTGAGTCTTTCTTGGTTCTGTGGCCATTTCCTTGCTTACAGCTATAGGCAGTTTGCTTTCTCTCTTTTGCCGTTTCTCTCATTCTCCGTTTTTGCTGGGAAAGAATGCTTTGTGTTTTCAACCTTTTCATTTTACAGATTGGTCTTTAAAATGCCTTGCTGCCTGGGTGGTAATAGCAGTGAAATAATTTCTGTCCAGCCATAGGTGCATTCATGAACCTGACAGAGTGCAAGGAATAAACTGTACGTTTAATTGGGGGTATTTAATTGCATTTTCTAACTTGGGACCAGCATCAGTCTGTCATTGGGTCTGAAAGGATGCATTTAAGAAACAGTATTGCATTTCTTTTAAAAGATCCTTACTATATTTGAATAATGACAGCCTACAAACATATTAATGCTAATGAGCATGCAAAATGTTCTGTGCAAAAAAAAAAAGCCCCAAAGACCTGACAAGCATGAATGGTGACAGATGACGAGCGGGACTTTCAACATTTATGATCATTACAATGTGAAAAAGTAATTATGAATAATAAAAATCTGTTGCAATAATTAGCTGTAATGAATGCTCACAGCAAGGTAAATGAACTGGAACAATTTAAGCCAATAACACACAATTTGCATTTTATACTGTGTCAGAACATTTTAGCATTAGAGCAGTCAGCAATACACTCTTACATGGTCACAATTCTCAGCCTCACAGGTGGGTACCTCATGTTCAAGTCTGCTACTGAGCTGTGATCTGTACATAAAGAGAAAGAGATAAAAATAATGAATCCCTTTAATAAAACAAGCTTTACTGTATTTAAATATTTTCATGTAAGTGATATTTTTGTACACATCTCAATAAAGCTGTGGTGTAGGATGTCCCTCCAGGGAAAGCCACTGAGGGTGCGAGAAAGAGCCTCGGGTGTCAGGGTGTGTTTTGTACAAAGTAAGACATATCTGTGATGGCCTTGTGGAATTTCCTATTACCTTCATTCATGCTGTTCATTCAGAAAGCAAGACCTGTTTGAAACAGCCAGATTCCCTTCTCTGAAACTGTGTTTTAGCATGTGAGAATGTGCAAGTGCTCAGGGAGCCCAGAGCCAGGGGATACACTTGGAACTACTTTAAAGTTCGCAGCTCTGCTCTTTCAAATTCTTTCCATCAGTGAACCATGAATTTCAGGATGATAAGGTTACAACAAACTGGCTCTTGCTGTTGGACAAGAGTAGTCACTCCTGGGTGGACTGTCATCACTAGCATTCAGGGTCACTTTTATTCATTACAATGAACCTTTCCAAAGGGCTATAATTTATCATTCCTTGGACATGTGATGTATCAGATCTAGGGGCACCTCTGTGATTTGCTTCAGTTCTAAGCCTTCTTCACTTGTGCCATCATTCTGCAAAACAAACTAGGAGAGCTTGTTGAAGCCCCTAAGGGAAGCTGAATCTCCTTTCTTGGCTCTGCTATTCTGAGATTACAGAACTGGGGACATTTTCATACAGAACAAATTTTGGCTGGTTTTGCCCTTTGACTTCTACCCTCCACTAAAACAAGCTTTCCAAGTATGTTGTCACCTAGGAAGGTTGTATATGGGAATGAGCTCCTAGGTAGAGACCTGAAGAAATCCATTCAAGACATCTGGGAATTATCTGAGTCCTTTGAGCTGCTTTTTAATTTAAAAAAAAAAAAAAAAAAAAAAAAAGAGAGAATATTTTACTTCTTTATTCTGGAAGCATTTGGATAGTAGTAGGAGACTAACAGGACACATTTTAATTACTTGTCACTGTGTCTTCCTAATCTACTTCAAACAGAGAGTGCAGTGTAATACTGAGCATGTCGTAGTCCCAGTCCTTGTGCTGTGTGTGGGGCTTTTTCCCCATTAACTCTGAACAATTTGTTTTTTCTGGGTCAAATGCATTTCTAGACAGACCAGATACTTTCATGTGTGACAAGGACAGTAGGACATCAAAACATATATACCCCAGGGAATGGCTTTAAACTTCTCCTTTTGATAATACTCTTCCTGACATGTTCAATGCATCCATCACATCAAAGCTTTAATTTTTTTTTAAGGAGCAGTTTAAGGCTGTTTTTCTTAGAGAATGCAGAGAGGCTTGTTAGATAAAATAAAATTAAAAACAATATTGTATACTTTCAGAGCAGGAATTGCAGTGTGCTTGAGCAGAGACATCTGCTATTTTTATTTTCAGTTCCCCAGGAACAGAAATTTGTTGTAGAAGATGTTAATTTCATGTGAAAGTCTACAGAACACTGAACATTAAAACCTGTGAGTAAAGAGATAATAAAAGCATTGTATTGGTGTGAGTCTGTAGCTCTGTTCAGGATTAGAGCATGCTAGAACCTGGAACAAGTTTTCTCAGAGCTAAGCTTTGAAGTGATGCTTGCTTGGTGTCCTGTCTGTGCTATATGTGACACTACACATGGCTTTATTTTGAACTAAGTAGAATAGAGTTTATAGGTATGAGCTGCACAGACTGGAAGGATTGCAGAGAAGCTTATAACTGCTTTGCAGAGAAGCTTTATAACTTCTTCAGTGTTGCCCTTTTTACACTTTGGGTTGCCATATGACTGGCAGTGATGCTGTCTACTAGGATGAGCAGTAGAGCTGCTGGGAGGGCAGAGGCAGGGATGTAAGGCTTGCTTTCTGTGCTTGCTGGGATCTCTCAGGTGCTGCTGCATCCAATACCCGACAGGCTGCCTTGCCTCTCATGGGAGGGATTGCATGACCTTCACAAGAAGCAGCTGCTGCTGGATCCTGATCCCTGCCAAGTTCAGCAGTAGCTCCTGGCTGCAGGGCTGAGAACGGTACACCTACACTTTCCCATGCTCCGCACTGCACATGGTCAAGAGCCCTTCGCTCGCGAGAAGCAGCCAAGTAATAGTTTTCTCTGCAGGTTTTACACAGTATTGATTAGAAGTGATCCCTGACTGTGGCAAAATTACTAAAACTGAACTGTTCAATGTTATAAGTAAGTAATCTCTCTGGAGTAGGTAGAGAAATCCTGCTACAGAGTTGCTAATCTTTTCATAGAAGCTATGCTGCCACAGTTGAAAATGCTGTTAGAATATTTGAAGACAATGAGACTTCAATAGCTGGATCCAAATTCAGAGATGCAGACTATGCAGTCCACTTCAGTCTGACATATTTAAGTTGCTGGCTATAGAACTACAGTGCTTTGACCAGGATTTGTTTTCAGACCTTATAATGTGTTGCTTACATTGCTATATTCTGTGCAGCTGGAATTTTTTTTCTATTGCATAGAGACAATGTAATTTAAAATAATTAGGTCTATGAGAATAAGAAAACTAAACAACTTTCACAGTCTATATAGCAGACATGCAGCTTAAATGGGCAAAGGAGTTCTGCTGTATTTATCTTTGCACTGTTGTGTTGTAGTCAGGCTAGTTTTGTTGCTGCAGCTTTGTGACTAGACTGAAGAAAAGACATACAAACTTCACCAGATACTTTAAATGCAAACCATCAACTTAGGCTGGCTTTAGTTCTGTGTGATGGCTGTGTGGTCTGTGTGACCACATGCTCTTGTCTTTGCAGCAAAGTTCCATGGACTATGTTGTGAGGATGAGGGGAGGTGGCTGGTGTTTTGATGTACATTACAGTATATATTACTGTATGCAGCTCCTCTGCAAGCATTGAAACACTGCGACTCTCAGTCTCAAATCTTACCGAGCTGATAGGTATGATGGTTTTGATTTTTTGGACATTTTCTGACATAATGTTTGAAGCTTTGATTAACTGGTTTAAGTGAAATAGCAGCACTCCAAGCTGCTTGGTGTTAAGAGAGACAGGAAGGAGAGGATGGGAACTTACTCAGGGCCAGCAGTCTGTGTAGAACAGTACATAAAACTGGCACTTTTTTAAAAGGAGCAGAATTCTGAGTCCCTGCAGACCTGTGTGGGATTTATGGCCTCCTGCAGAGGAGAGGAAAATCTTCCACTTCTTGCAAGGCTGTGATTCATGCCAAGTGTGGCAGTTTTGGTGGGAAAGGCTGAAAAGCAATACTTTGCCTCTGCAGATAGCAGGAGTACCCACCTCCTTGGCTTTGGTCTGTACTGCAAGCTCAATTTCTATGAATTAGGATACTTCTGGATGTTCCTGCTGGCCTTGTGCATGCCTAGAATCTTCCCTGTTGGTAAAGATAATGAGCTCACGGTTCCTAGGTATCACAACATCGGTTTTGTTCCCTAACTGGTCTAAATGATGTATTTGCAGAGATGCAGTGAGAAAGAGAAGTATATAAATGTCTTGGCTGCTATCTAATGCCTCTTTGCAGTATTGGTGGTAGCAACTCTGTAGAAAAATAGTCTGATATTCCCTTTTGATGAGCAAAATTAATTTGAATATGAAGGAGTAAGAATCTTCCTACCACAGATTATTGCATCTCATTATGTGCTTTTTGCAAGATATATGACTCTGGAAGCCAGTCTTGTCATACATTTGCTCTACAAGACATTCAGATATTGACTGAAGTCTTCAAAATGTCTAATAGTGCTTTCTCTCTGCCTGACTTAGACACATGTAGACATTTAAAAATGGATATAACCTCACCTTCCCATGCACAACAGATGCAAATACATGAGAAGGAGAATAAAAGGAAATGCATGCTGCTGTTATGCTTCATGAAATACTGGTAATGTGTGTGACACTGAGGCTCTCTGAGTGAGCTTGCAAGCTAAATGCTTATTCCTTCAGGCCTGCAGCTCATAGGCTCTGTGAAAGCGCAGGGTCTGCCTGCACGCAGCAGCTTTCCAAAGGACATTCTGTTCCTTTTATGATATTCACCACCGAGTCTACAGGAAGCCAGAGATTCAGGATCCCATTGGCACAGAAGTACTGTATTTCCTAGTTCAACCTGTGAGTTTAGTCCACATAACACCTCGTTAGTCAGGCTTTATGGGTGTAATCCAGAGCCCATTGATCTCAGTGGAAAATTGCCCACCGATTCCGCTGGGCTTTCTATCACCGCCTGTAGGTGGATCTTAATTGCACCTTTAAATCTTGTGTGAACCTACCGGGTCTGTGACCTGCCTAGTTTTTCAAGGTTATAGATAACCAAAAGTAAAGTGAAAAACGTGCTTCCCCCTGTGTACCTGAGACAAAATCCTACCACGTCTGGCACGAAGTAGGAAGAATAGCATGATTTTCTGTATGGGAATCCTCCCTCTACTCTGCCCCAGTTTGGAGTTTGGAGGACCTCTGTGCCATGGAGGTTCACATGCTTGGCTTCAACACCTAGCCATGCTGTCTAGCTCCAAACTTGGCCTGGCCTCAGAAGAGCTTTTCCTTAGAAACATAGGTGCCTCCCACAGAGAGCTGAAGGGGATGGAAAGCTTAAGCAGTCCCATGGGGAACTTAAATTCTAATTTGGGAGTACCAAAAATTGATTCTTTGCAGCTGTGGAACAATTTTTGTCTTTCCTGAATTGAGGGAAGAAAAGCTCAAGGAGCTCCAATATATTTCTAGGAGCCAAATTTTCTATTGTAGTTGGAATTTTTTATTTGATCAGCAGCCTTGAGATTTGAGGAGGATTATTCACCTCCCTTCCTTGTTTCGAGAACTAGCATAAATAATCCATTTAATGATAATGCTGTGCCTCCCAGCGTGCTTGTTTGCCATTAGAATTCTCCAGTTTTCAGTGGGATAGTGCACTCTGAGTCCTGGCTGGATTTATGACACAAATGTCAGGCAGGAATTCTCTCCCTCTGTTTTCAAGTCAAACCTCTTTATTTTTACATTGGAATTGATGTATACATTTATGGAATCACCAGGAACTAACTATAAGTCCATAGGAGTGCCATTTATGTATTGTTTCATCAGGAATATTCCATTATTTAGATACATATACATATATGAAAAATAAAGATAAATAAGAAAGGTACTCAATCAACTACACAAAAAATTACTTTGGGCTTAAGACATGTCAATGTTGTGAATGTTATTGAAATTAAGAATCCATCCTGGAGTAAGGCAGAATAAACTAAAGTCATCAAAGACTTTTTTTCCCCCTGAAACACCACACAGTTCAGGCATAGAATAGGAATTCTTGTTAGCTTATTAGTTTTGATATTATTTACTGCTGTGTTTGCTAGTTTGTCATTGATGTGGGAGCTGAATCATGTGAGATGATTCAGGGGGGATCATGTGGTATTTCAAGCCTGAGAAAAATGGAGAAGATGAAATCCTCTTTAGAAACACTGAATGAATATTTCCTTTCCAGTTGTGTATAGTTCCAGCAGTCTGAAAAAATACACAAACCTAAGGTATATGTCCAAGCCAAGGTGGCTATAATCCTGTGCCCAAATCTGTCCCAGTCACCGTGCTGAAATCTGTAACCAGAATTGCATAGCAACACCTCAGTGGCCCCTTTCTGTAACTACAAATGCTCCCAAATACTTTGGAAAGTGCAAACCTGAGCTCTTTATTTTATTTCAGTCCTTGCCTTTCAAACTTTCAATTTTAAAGCATTCTCACAAACGAAGCAATGGAATTATACATGTGACACTTCAATTCATGCTTAGGTAGGCAGTATTAAGAACAGGTATAATCTTTGTAAATAACACCTGGGGACAGATAATCACCAGTTACATTGATTCTCCTGCTCAGGATTTTAGTCACTGGCATTAGTCAGAGCTTTATAAAGGAATAAACACTTCTGTATCAATAGACTTTTATAGAAAAGTTTAATTTTGGAATAAAGGGAGCTTAGACTGCATTGTGCTGCTATGCTCTTTGTATGAAACCTTTAAATATGTTGCTTATTTCAATCCTGAGGCGAATGACAACTGATGTTTAAGCACCTGATCACTTTTCTGTTTTCCTTCCAAGTACTGACTGAAAGTTTGTGAAGCACTCTGATAAGGATCTGCTCTTTACAGAGGTCCATGTGCTATCTTCATCTTGGAAATCCAAGTCCTGTGGCATTTATAGCACCCCCACTGAGGCATCGAGTGCTCTTGGACGTGTGTATACTTATAGCTACGCTTAGGTAATTGGTGCTTACTTCTATGACAAAGACATTGGATAAGGTCTGTGAAACTGCTTCTCAGTGAGTTCAGCTGAGCTGGATTTAAGCCTCTAAGGAGTGCATGCTAGTTCTGTCCTAGGTAGCTCTCTATGGCTGAGAGCAGTCTAAAACTCAGGGGTTGCTTTCAGGAATGGGATTTGAAACTATGCCTCCTTCGTGAGGAGAATTCACTGCTGGAGGACGATGTGCTATAAAAATCCATTATTAGGTGACACTCCAGCTGTACATTTCAGTGCAGGAAATGGCATTCATACATGGGGGATAAGACTCAAACTGAAAATGGGAAGACTTATGTAACGTCTTTTTCTATTGCCATGGTAGTCAGCAACAGGATTTGAGGTGACAGCTTTCCCCTTTCCCCATTATTTACCACAAATCTGCAGTTGTTTATTTTTGAGGGCTTTTCCTTTGGAACATTGGAATCCAGTCATCAAATCAGGCATCAAATCTTTTTTACCTCTTGTTGAGGAAAATGAGTTTGCACTGAAGTCTAGAGTGTTTTGACCTTCCTTCGTCAAAATCTAAGCTACTTACAGCATTTTAATAGTATCTCAATTAACTTTAGTTAAGTATTAGAGCATGTTTCTTACTGGGGGAGAGGCTACAGCCCTACTTTGTTAATGCAAGCTGCATTGCAAGCATGTCTTCATGCAAAATCCATGTAAAGCCAATACATTTATGACTTTATCAAAATAAAACCAGATACTGAGTTGGAATGGCATCACCTCTTTTGATATCAGGTCAGTTAAAAAAAGAACCAGTGAGGCCTGAAAAAAATGGGAAACAATTTTCTTGAGTCAGAAATCAATTTTCTAGAATTTTGTTTTCCTACATACAAAATTAATTATGATTACATTAAATTGAAATGCTGAAATAAAGATGGATGACTAATAAAGCAGCTTCTCCAATATAGTGTTTGCTGGGAAGGGAAGAGCTTCCCTAGCTGCAGTAATTTTTCACTTCTGTTGACAGATGGAGTGCAATAAATTTTAATCTAGACTAAGACACTCGGTTTCACATCATCCAGATGTCTGTAACGCCTCTTGTGTGTGGCCTTTCCGGTGACCTGAAGTGTAGATTGTTGCCCAGTCACTCCATTTTCACTAGAAGTCAGCTTTTTCAGCTTCTTAGCACAAACTTCAAATGGATGTTGAGGAGCATGTAAGGAAGTGTTTTGAAGCACTATTTCACTTGAAAAATTGTTATTAAGATTCTATTGAATTGCTATGGTAGACATCATGGGAGAGTACTTTGATTAAGTCAAGACATTTGAGGACCAGAGCACTACGACATAACTACTGGGGATGTTTTATTTCTTAATGGAATTGCCCAGGGATACAAAAACCAGCTCCACATGGAAATGTTATCCATGCATCAAAACATGCACTTAGAGTATTTGCAGCGCACAGTGTGTCAAAATCACTCAGATTGTTCTCATACATCATATGTATATGTAAAGATAGATCAGACTAAGAATCTGTAAATAAAAATCAAGTGCTCGTAGCTCTTCTCCTTTGTTAAATTCTCACAGCAAGATTTCACTTTGAAATTCAGGCTTAGCAGATAAGGGAGCTGAAAATCTGATCTAGAGACAAGACAAATGCCCCCTTGGTGCTGCACTTGAAAAGGCAGGCTTCTAACCACGCAGAAGTTTAACCTTGTGAGGAAAGCTGTGCAAGGAACTTTCTGTTGCGTTTGCTTGCATGCTGTTATCCCAGTGGAGCTGTTTGGTTAAGTGCTGCAGCCAAGGCGCACAGCTATTGTGTCCTAATGTGCATTCTAATTTCCGTTAGAGACTTGCATTTTGGAATCTGGCCCTGCTGCCCCATCCTTTTGAGTGTGTGCACTTTCCTAATTTAAAAGGTTTATTTTCATTTCCAAACCTGTCTTAAGTAGCAGAAAATTATGTTAAGTTGCTGTCCTTGGCAACATTAAAGACAGGAATGCATCAGGAGAAATCCTGAGGATGATACCTCTTGGTGAGGAAGCTCTCTCATGGGCGGGCACAGATCCAGCTAAAGAGAGGACACCCCTGGCTACATGTTAGTATGCTTCTCCTGCTATTAAGGACTTTTCTTGAATCATATAAGATGTATTCCAGCAGAGAACACTCCGCTGTCTAATGTTCAGAGATTTTTTCATATGATCAGGAATAGTTAAACAGATTTTTCTGGGCGGGAAAGAATGATTACAATATGGGCTCTTTGGGGGTTTTTTGTTTGTTTGTTTGTTTGTTTATGACTGACAATCAGCAGGATGAGTGTTTCATATAAAATCTATTTTCCTTTTGGGACACAATTTGTTCCTGATCTTTCTCCCTAGCAGATCAGTTTCCAAGGATGCTAAGAATAAATAGTCTCCCTTAAAACCAAAACGATGACTGAATTAGTATGCTCCTGTGAAACAGCAATTATATTTGACAGGTGAAAAGGCCATTAGACATGAATTGATTTTCAGAGATACTGTGAACTCTTAGTCTAGTCAACAGGAGCTGCATGTGCTCAGCACCTCTGAAAATCAGGGTCAGTCTTGCAAGGTGTTGAATGACCTCAGCCCGCAGAAAGTTTTCCACCTATTTCAGGAATTGGCCTTTAGAAATAAAGCAGAAATCTGTAAGCCCAGATATGTACTGTGAGATTTCTGAAACACAATCCCTGAGCTGTCATGTTGCCTGCTTTAAACAGCATTGAAGCTGGCATCATGAGGTTCTGAGAAAGCCATTTAACTTCCCTGTGCTGTTTCCACTTTTACCCATACTGTGCCTTATCCTTCTTTATAGTACCAAGACCTGCGTTGTCATCTTCTGTTCATGTTGGTTGCCAGCCACAGCTAAACAGGTGGTTCAAACAGTGACATGTACTGCATGCTTACATATCTGCTTCTTAGAGGATTTTTAATATAAGGAATTGTCATCTCAGTTGTCTGGTGTTGTCCAGCAATGTTTGCTGAGGTTTTTAGTGTCCTGACACCATAAATGTAGCTAAGAAGCAGCAATGTTTAGGACTGCAGTTGCAATTCTGTGGATTTTGTTTGATACAATGCAGTAGATTTTACTGCTTTTTCCATCAGAGGGTAAAGAGAATGTATGAATTTCTGGCAAAGCATTTAATAAAACAGTGACCAGAATGGTATGGCTAAAATGAATAAATTTTTCTGGATTTATGTTTCTTGGATTGTAAGGGGAAGACTTAATGTAATGCTTGGGGCTTTGGCCCTTGCAATGTTCCTTGATAGTCTAGACTAGAAGTAGCTCTTCTCCCGAATACCAGTATTTGGGAATTGGCCTAAAATGAAACTCCTTTATCAAATCCTTTTCAGCACAGACCCCAGACAGGAAATACCAACATAGAATACCCTGATCTGAAACCTTTGGAGAGCTTGGCTAAACTCATACTTGGACTCTTTGAAAAGGACCCTTGAGAACCAAAATATATGCAGTGAGCATTTTAGACCTAAATGAAACTTGACTCCAGACAGCTTTCATTAATTGGGAGAAGTTATGATGATAAACATTGCTTTACTTTTCTTTCTTCTTGCTAAGATTACAGTGTGCTCTATCTTAACTGTCAGAGTAGAGAGACTTCATGTTACCCAAGTTTTTGCTTTGTATAATCACAATGAAACTGTACAAAATAATTTCTGTAAGTGCTTGCATCCTTCTCACAACTTGTCTGCAGCATAACAGATCATATCAGTACAGTGTCTGGTGCACCTTCACCTCTTCTTAAACCATACCTACATTTTAAAGTCTCTTTTTTATACCTAGCCACAGAATTCCAGCTTTACATCTCATATGAAAAGGTTTTGTTCTTTTTATTTTGGCATTAATTCTTAGTTAATCCTATTATTTCTCATCTTATAATTATACCCTTCCCATTCACTGTAACTCTGTAATTACTGTTATGTGACAGTTCAGAGTATTAAAACATCCATAGTGCCAACCCTTGTCTCCTATAGGAGAGATGTGGGAAGAAAGTGGGTTCCTGATTGCTTATTCCACAAGTAATATAAAAAAGTGTAAAAATACGACTAAACACATGAAATAAGTGACTATTACCTGCTTTTGTATTCCTTCTCTGATACCTAAGTTTATACCTACTTATTTGTAGTTTCCTGTAGACCATCCATTTTTCTGCTACTAAAAGATTATACCTCAGTGATGCAAAGCTCTGGGTATCAATATATGACCAAGAGAGTCATCTGATGACATCCAACTTTGATAGAGTTACATAAGGAATGGTTTGAGATACATTAGGTACAGGTGGCTTGAATTCCTTCCAAAGAAATTACATTTATGCTATGAAAGTGCAACTGGTTTCACAGGATGTTCGCTCTGAGGGGAAACTAATTAATTTGATAATGTTTCAGGGCGGTTATTGGAGGGTAAACTGGTTATAAATGGCATGGCCTAGGCTGTCCATGTAAATCAAAGTAGCTGTGTTCAATCAGTGGAGCCACGTTATTTGATGCTGTTAAGGAGCTGGTTCTATAACGCCACCCTACAAGAAGTACTGCTCTGATTGATTGTAGCATTTGATGGCAATACAGTATCAGGCTTTAGTTCCTGTTCACAGAAGGTTGGACTGATTTATCAGGTTGAGCCCTGAGAAAGTTACAAATCTAGCTGCTGTTCAGAGAAGGTACAGCTGCCTTCTCTACTGCTTTGTCTTGGCTGGGAGCAGAGGTAGTTACTGGAAAATATTCAAAGGAAAATATTGGGTTTTGTCAAACCCAAATCATCTTAGATCTAGCAAGCGTTGACCTTAATTCTTTGCTGGAAGGAAGTCAAAACATCTCAGACTTCTTGCTTCATTTTGAATATACTTTGCTCTGATTGTGCATTGATTACTCTTTATCAAACACCCTTTTTGATATTGTTGTTGTGATTTTTTAGGACAAATCAGACCAGTACATTTCATTCTGCATCTTTCCATTTTTTTCTTCTTTCTTCCCCCCCCCTTCCCCCAACCCCAGCTCTGAAGGAAATACTTTAAACCTATTCTGCAATGGAACCAACTAAAAGAAGTTAAAATAAAATTATTTAGTTTTGTGAAACCTTCTGTGGAATACTTAGAGTGAAGTACCTAATCTACAGGTGATACCTGCTGATTCTCAGATGAACAGTTCTCATTCACTAAGAGTCATCTTTGTTCCTTCTAGACTAGCATATTCTATCCTTTTCATTTGCTATTTCTGAAAAACCCACCACTTACTCTTTGGAGGATAAGTTTTATGCCAGGTGAATTTCAAGAAGGAATTAATTCTAATTCTGAAACAAATGTCTCTATAAGAAAACAATTTTAGGCTGATTGTAATTACTGTCATCACTTTCCAGGACAGTAACTGTTGTGAAGGTTTTCCAATGTCATGTTTCTCATGAAAGAAAGTAATTCTTTAATTTTTTCCCTCCCTTATTCATGGAGGCAGATAAAAAGAAACCCGTGCTGAATTCCTTACAGGCATGACTATAAGAAAGAAACAAAACTATTATTGCTGTATTAACCTGAAGGTTTTGAGAGGATTCATGTGAAAGAGCAGATGGTCAATTAAATCTATAACTACCTACATGAGCCTTAAAATTAATACATTATGACCACAGTGAATTATAGCACATCTTTGTCTTCTGTCTCCTTCAGTACTCTTGCATTCGCCTAGCCCTAGAATGCATTCCATGTATGTAAGCAATTGCATGAAGCTATCTTTTTATGGTCCCTTGGAGGGGAAAGAGAAGACCATTTAGAATGATGCAATTTTCTTTTGAAGCAGATAGAGCAGGTAAGCTGACTGGAGCTCATAACGCTGATGTACAAAAACACACTTTCATCTGTTTATGTTAGAAAAGGGTCTAAAGCTATCTTAAAAATAACAGACAAGGATTATTGCTTCCTAGCACGCCACAACTGCCCTTCCACTCTCTCCCTGCTTTTCTTTCACTCGTCGAATAGTGAATAAGAAATGTATTATGATCACTAGGCAAAAGAATGTGTTTGATTTTGAATGTTAAAGTTACCATTTTCCCTGCTGAGCCTATTGATGAAAAAATCTGTCACTGGAGAACTGAAACCAATTACTTCTTACCTGAAGTAGATAGACTACTGAGTGAACCATTTTTAAACAGCAGCAGAAGAAATCACTGTAAAAATCTTAGTTGCAAAGTAACAGTCACAGAATGTTAACAGTTCTGCAGCTTAGGTATGAAGTCCTAAGTTTGCTACAGCACTTGGTAAATTTTTCTTCCAACCACTTTGAACAAGCAGCATTGAGCCACTCTCTATAGACTATGCAAGATAGTTTAGTTTTCAGTTCGTGTGTTTGACTTCAATTATTTCCCTCATTGCTTGGAAATATGCAGCTGGACTTTCAGTGCAGTTGTATGATATCATACACAAAACACTGGGAAAATGATAAAGAGTCAAACCTCTTATTCAGAGACCAGACACCCCAGCTGAAATATGTTGTATTTATTCACAGTTTGGGTGCCAGACTTTCTGTCATGCCACCTGAACCCTGACCTAGAATGACCAAACACTAGTCATGCAAGAAAGTCTTTTATCATCCCAGCTTCTTCAGTCCTTTGAACAAACGTCAACTATGTCATTTAAATACGTTGGGCATGGTGAATAATTGCCTGCTAAGACTAGTCTTTAAGGTGAGAAATAGTTGTCTCTGAACTCAGAAGACAGAAAATTAGGCTCCCAGTCCCAATCTCCTTTAATTTACAACGTTCTTTATTTCCCTCTCTCCTGCCTCGAAAGGGCTTTCAGCTACATTATCAGGACATGCACACTTCTGGTAGTGAAAGGTCACTGATTAATTCACTCTACAACACACTGCTTTGTGAACTTTTCAGATGTAAATTCTGTTGTTACGCTTGTTGGAGAACATGTAACTGGAAAACACAAGCCTGTTCCAACCTAAACCATCAATGCAAAGGACAAAAAGGGAAGGATTCTTTCAAGAAGCATCGCTAATTGGCTGAATGAAATTAATCAGCAAAGGGCCTGATCTGCAAAGTTGCTTTGCTCCTAACATGCTGAAAAGCTTCTGCACAGGGCTCTCAGTGAATCATGTTTTCCTAAGTATGAGAATTGCAACTTGTGCTCACAATCAGCATTATTTTGGTTGAATGAAAGGAAAGGGGGAAAAAAAATCTCCTACTGAAAACTAACCAGTGTGACTGTACTCATTTCACAGGTGTTGGCTTACTTACCTTATCTTGGGGTTTTCTCAGGGGAAGGCAGACTGCAACAGTAATGCTTTGCATTTTAGAGGCAATATACTGAAACTGTAAGAGTATTTCATGGCATTTGCTGAACTTCTATTCTGGAATTCTCTTATGTGCTGGTCATTTCGCATTAGATCCACATCGGCTTCTCTAGACCGATGCAGTTTCTCTTTTCTGACCTCGTCATCATATTTCTGGGTACAAAACTCCAGTTTAAAGCCAGGACAGGGACGTTTTAATTTGTAGTAAGTATCTGAAAAGTTTAATACTATATCAAGCTTGTAACAAATGCCAGGAATAACACTAGAGCTACAGTTCTTTCCTTAGATAGCACAGCAAATAAACAGAGCCTAGATAAATCAATAAAACACCTCTGTATAACTCTCACACTCAGTTTCCTTGCTTCTGCAACAACAGCAGAATCTCTTTGACCCAGTTGCTAAAAATCAGTTAAAACTTTCATGGTTGTCTGTTCTGCAGTTGAAACTCAGTGATTTCATTAGTTTGAATTAGTGTTTTTTGAAACCATGTAGCTGCTATCTTGTTAAACCACTGAAAACTTATCATGAAATCAACATGACCTTTTATTTCCTTCTTTTTTGACAAGCATGTTTCCATCTTACCACAGATAAAACTCTAAAGGGTAGATAAGCAGTCTTAGCATATAAATGAGTAGCCAGAAGAAAGCAACTTGAATCCTCCAAATCTTTGTTTTATACTGCAACACTGTAAATACATTTCAATTAATCAGAGTAATCAGAATTTCTTCCTACTGTCTGATCTAAATCTAGCTTCCTCCAGGTTGAAGCCGTTAACTCTCGTCCTACCACTACATGCCTTTGTAAAAAGCCCTTCTCTAGCTCTTCCACAGGCTTCCTTCAAATAAAAACATGGTGGGACCTGATCAGTAAAGACAATGTAAAAAACAGCTACAGCATCAGCCACATTCATGTGAGGTTCCAAAAAACCAGCGCATCTTCACCACACCAGGGCCATGGGACCTTGAGGATGAAGTTTTGACTTCTTGGAACAAAGAAACATTAAAAGAAAGAAAGTGTTCTTACTCTCAGAATAGGATACTGTGGTAAATCATTATACCTGAGATTTCTGAAATTAGGAAGTACTTTCTAGTTGTTATGTTGCTAAGTAATCTGCATGTCAGTAAGCAGGAGTCTCCCACCTCTCTTTTCACAAGGCAGTTGACTAGATTCCTCTTTTCTCTGCTGCAGGAGCCTTTACTTCGGACCTTACTCTGTTATGCTCCATTGACTTCAAAATATGTCTTTAAAACCCACAATGTAATATGCAGCACCTGCAAAATATTGTGAAGTATTAGAAACTGTTGTAATGAAAACTGACTGCAAGCGTCATAACAACAGGTGACATTATTCATAACCTGCAGTTATAACAAGGTTATGATGTAAACTCAGTGATCAGAGATGAAATAAGCCAGCTACAAATGTGAAAATATCCTGAACTTTAGAAGTAATACAACCAAATATAATAAATCTTGCCTGCAAATGTAATAAGGCCCTTAACTGAAATGTAATAAAATCTATCAACAGCTGCAATGTATATGGAACATATTATATAGCTTTACTATGAATTATACCCCCTGCTGTTTATGGACTCCACAATGTCATGCTTTGTCTTCTTCCAGAAAGCCAAGCGCTACGGGACTAAGTGTTTTCCAGCTTATATTAAATATGACAGTGTGCTAATACAAAAATGTTGAGGGTGAAAATGAAATTTTTAACCCAGATGTGCTCCTTCATCATCCTGCTAGCATAAGAGAAAGGATGTGGTCTACCACATGTGGCTGAAACACTTCCTCAGCTAGACAAGGTAGGAACCGAAATGGATGTTCTGGGTAACCAGTATGTTCCTGTTCTGCTGGAGGTACAAACACATAGGCAAAGGAAGAAGGAATTGTGAGGAGTGCCACTGCAGCAGGGAGAACGCTCAACCTGCCTGCTCTTCGTGTGCCTCTGTTTTTTTGGCTGCTGAAAATTCATTTGAGGATAATGTATATAATTTCCTAGCAAATGCTGGTTGTGACTTCTTTACTGGGGTGCTACCCCAGCAAATGGACAGGGAGAACTGATGTGGTGTGGCTGACTGGTCGCCAGCTGTTATAAACTCATGCACCTCTACACTTCCTGGAACAACAAAACATCCAGTGCTGTGACTCAGAAAAATCCTAGAGGCTTCTCCTGAAGCCTCCAAAGAGAAGGTTTTGATGTGTTGCGTGTGTGTGTGGAGGTGACCTGATCTTCAAGAGAGGCTAAATCCCTTCCTACAGAGGACTTACCCCTGGGTGTCACGATGACTTTATACTGACCCTTTCCACACACTGAGAACACAATGCACACAAAGCCAACACTCTGTGTTTTCTGAAGGTATTTGTATGGTGACATCTCCAGCCATGCCACTGTCCCTGATTTGCTTTCTCTCGCTTTGTGTTAGGGATTTGGATGTGGAGTCATATGGAAGCAAATGTTAAGAGTTGTCTTTTGACACTTCCAGCAGCACACAGTGCAATACAAACGTCACAAGAAATAACCTAATAATGTTATATCTTAAAAATAAGTCATTAGAAAACACTTTTAGGTAGGATTTAATGGTAGCTTAAAGTGTCTTGCATGTCCCAAGAAGGGATAAACACTTGCAATATCTAACTTTAAAGATTATTGTAAAGCATTTTCCTGCAGCTCTGCAAGGACAGTGGGGCAAATGAAATCCTTTGGTAAAATCTGAACTGTGAAGTTTTACACACCATTTTCTTCTTTCAATAAGACAATTGCCAGCCTAAATCCCTTTAGACACATCTGTACATATATGAAGGTGTTTATGGAAGTCCCATTTGATCTCAGTAGGCAGAAATTAAAATTAGGAGAACAAAATAAAATGATGTAGTCCTTGAGGAGAAAAAAAATAGCAAAAAGTGCTGTTTAAAAATAAAAAAAAAAAAGAGAGAGAATTATAGGCAAATAAGAAAAATCAAGTGTTTAGTATTTGTAAAGTTAGTGTAATTCTTACTTCAAAAGAAAACAAAAAAGAGAGAAAACATTTTCAGTTGCTGTTTTTTAAGCTGACAGCTCCCTTTAAAGGCTGTCAGTACCACAGAGCCTATTTTCATCCGAAGATCCATCTGGATTTAATAACCATTTCAAATTTTATTATATTTTGAATTCCAGTTTGGGGTTGTGGAAGACAAATGACCACTTTGCTAAATTAAGCCTGTGTCTACTTCACAAATGGTATTTCAAAACAACTCTAAATCATTTAGAGCAAGTCCCATATAGTACATTGGCTATTTGTGTAGTATCGCAGTGCCATTTGTTCAGTGCTTCAATGGAGCTCTTAATTCTTAACTTATTCTTAACTCAGAAATATTTGGGTGGTGTGAGGTAGGGCTGAGAAGAGAGGAGTGGAGATTTTTTAGAACTGAACCAGAATTATTTTTACACTAAAAGTGGTGGAAGCATGAGCTGATTGTAATGATCTGTCAAAACTTCAAATGCAAGGGCATGTCTATTGCTGCTGTTCCAGGATTGCTCTAACTCAGCCATAGATGTATCCTGTGTGAGCTGTCACAATCATAGTCACTTCCCTCCCCCCCCCCCCAATTAATAACTGACTAACAGAGGACTTAGTGTTCTGAAGAGAGTTATCTAAGCTTCACAGACATTTTGTGTGATTCAACCCATTTATCACTAAACTCTTGTCATAGATACATTGATTATTACACAGAGAGAAAACACCCCAGAACTACATCCACTGAAACCTTTAGACCACGGACTAATGATTTCCCAAGGACACTGATCAGCATATTGAAAAGGGTAGAACCTATATCCAGAAATGCTGATTTCAGTTTCCCATACTCCAATAAAATGTCTTTGGATTAATTTTGTAGTTACAATCCACCATATTCAGGTGCAGTGGCACCTTAAACAATATGGAGCATGGGTGGGAAAAGGAGGCTGCTTATAGTGAGTCTGATAGAAAATACTCCCTTCTGGAACAGGACAGGAGCTCCAAAGGCTCAGCAGTTCCAGGAATGCATTCATTTTCTTCCCGTCCCAAGAAGCAGAGCACATCCAGCTGCACCCCGGTGCAATGCACTCCAGAAGTTCAGCAGCATCCTCCTGAGATGCTGCTTTTCCCTACAGCTCCCTGGGGAGGAGTAACTGCTCACTGCTCCTGACTCCCAGCTGAGAAACATGGTGGGGGATTAAGTGAAATGCACAGCACCAACATTTAAAACCCTCTTTGTGCCAGAAAAGAGAACACCTGCACCAGACAGCAGGAAGTGGATGATTAGAGTACAGCAAATTTGTCAATTTCTTTTAAATTTTATTTATTTATATTTTTTTCACTCCAAATCCTACGAATGGAAGCCACAAATGAAAAGCTATGGCAGTGAAAATCCCTCCAAACCCAAAGTGTGTGTAACAACTTAGTTATAGACTTTAGTCACCTGGGTTTTTTTGATTAATATGTTGGGGTTTCTTTAATGAAGTGAAAATATGGAAGAATTTGAAAACTCATGCTATGGAAAGCTCCTCCTGAAGATAAATGCTGCTTAAATGCACCCAAAAGAGAGGGATTATGAAAATTCCCTTATGGTAGAGTTTCTATATCTACTGTCAATAGTAATTGCTCAGCATTTAAATTTAAACCAGAATTCACCAAACAGCAAAGAATGTTCTGTAAAGAAAATACATTGCTAAGCTTGTGAAGGAGCAGCATCTGAACAGTAACTGTTACTCCACAAGCCAGGTAAAGGGGTGATAATGGCATCTAATCATAGAATTGTTTTGCTTACAAGAGACCTTAAAGATCATCAAGTCCAAGTGTAAACCTAACACTGCCAAGTCACCACTAAGTCCCTCAGTACCATTTTTATACATCCTATAAAAATCTCCAGGGCTGGTGACTCCCCCACTTCCCTGGGCAGCCTGTTCCAGTGCTTTACAACTGTTTCTGTGGATAGGTTTTTCTTGACATCCAATCTAAACCTCCTCTGGTGCAACTGGAGCCCATTTCCCCTCATCTTATCACTTGTTACTTTGGAGAAAAGACAGACCCCCACCTCACTCCAGCCTCCTCTCAGGTAGTCACAGAGAGCAAGAAGGTCCTCCTGGAGTCTCCTTATCTCCAGACTAAACAACCCCGGTCCCTCAGCCCCTCTTCATAAGACTTGTGCAACAGACTCTCCAATGGCTTCCTCAACCTTCTCTAGACATGCTCCAGCACCTCAATCTCCTTCTTGTAGAGAGGGGCACAAAAGTGAACATGATACTCGAGGTGTGGTGTTACTAGAGCCAAGTACAGGGGGATGATCTGTTCCCTGGTCCTGCTGGCCACACTGTTTCTGACCCAAGCCAGGATGCTGTTTGCCTTCTTGGTCACCTGGGCACACACTGACTTGTGTTTAGGTGATTGTTGATCAACATCCCTAGACCCTTTTCCATGGGACAGTTTTCAAGCCACTCTCCCCCAGGTGTGTAGCATTCATAGGGTTATTGTGACCCAAGTGCAGGACCTGGCTCTTGGCCTCTTGAATCTCATCCCATTTGCCAGGTATAATAATGAATAATGAATTACTGTACTGGGTGTGGAGTTTTAATAACTGACATTCTCTGGAGACTAATTTCAGCATAAAATGCCATCCCATAAAGTTTTCCTTTGTTTCTTATTCTTAAGGTTATAGCACCTGAATGGCTGCAGCAGGGTGATAAAATGGAATTCTGCAGTATAGGAAAAGATTCTTTGATACTTCTAGGTTTTCAATTATAAACCAAAACAGAACAGAAATCTGTCATTTGCTAACCAGAAAGCTGTTACTCGTACCAAGTTAAGCAGCTGCTTCCTGTGATCCTGAGCATTTCTGAAATATTTCTTATTTATGTGATTTTCAATTATTTATATTAGTCACATCCAGTTGGAATTGTAGAGAGAATTAATGTTACACTTTGTTCCTTGGGATCATAACAGTGACTTCTTTTGTTTTAATCATGTGGAACTATACTACAGATAGAGGTCACACCATGAAAAGGCAAAGATCTTTCTCTGCGTCTGTGGCGGTGTAAGTATGCACATCTTTGCTGCATGCTCATCCTAGTAGGTTTGCATGCTGCTATGGCAGGATCCTGCTGACAGCTGAGCAATGAAAAAATAAATACCAGCAGAGGGCCCACAAGCTGCTTTATTTTTGGTGTCAACAGCTGCCTAAACCAATGAAAGCTGAGACTTACACCTTCCCTGAGATTCAGTTTCCCATATTTTTAACGTTTCTGTGCAGACATCAGGGTGCCCAGGTGCCCAGGTGAGGCTGCATTCTCCCTTCTTCTGCCACCAGAACCTTGTTTCAGTATTACTGTAATTTTTCTGCTCAGCAGCCCAGGGACTTCACTTTTGTGTTGAAAAGCAATTGCCACCTTGAGTTATAGGTGCTTGAAGTGTAATATACTTAACACACATTTATAGCCTGTATGTCACATGTGCTTCCACACAAGCTGATGGACATGTACTTAGAACATAGTCCTGTAATCTCTTTGAAGATGGACATGAGTGCAGGGACACGAGTTGCCTAAATTAAACCACCTTTTGAGAAACACATCCACATGACATACCCCTCCTCCTCTTTGATCAGCTGCACATGTATTTCATTGCCCAGGCCAGCCTCCTCTGCCTTCAGAAATAATTCTGATCACAGAGCCTTTCCATGGCAGAGAGCTGCCCTAAATCCCTCTCAGGGATGTCTGTGTAATAGGCTGGGAACAATACAGTGTATTTTCCATATGCTAAAAAGTAGGATCAAGTAAGATTGCACATGAGATAATGACAGTGTTATAAAAACAAAGGCCTTAGATGAGATGCTTGAGAGAGGAAAGAGGAGAAAAGAATCCGAAATCACTTAGAGTGACAGAACTGATTGCATGTATGCACAGATCAACAGTGATTGTAAACCCCCTTCTGCAGGGCATAACGTGGGAAAGTCTGAGAGATTCATCTTCACTTGTTTAAATCAAGCCCCAAATTATCTTCAATCTCTTTATTTTATCCCCATAACCACCAGCATCCCTCCCTCGGTAGCTCTTATTCTGCCTTCCTTCTTGGTTTTATTCTCTCCTTGTGATCTCCACCGAAGCTGGCTTTGCTCTTAAACCTCCCTTTGATTTCTCTGCTTCTCTAATTCCTTTCCTTCCCTCTTTGTTTTCATTCCCTTTGCTTGATGCCAGAGCCCGTATTTTCAATTCTTCCCACCCCTGTGCTCTCAGCTCCTCACTCTACTCTCACTGCTCTCCACCTGACTAATCCCCAGTACTGGCTTCTTACCAAAAGCACTACTTCCACTTCTGTTCTCATGCTGTCAAACACATCTGGAATAAACTCACTTCCTCAGCTTAAACATAATTCTCTTATCTGAGCTTGTCTAAAGATTTTTGCTTCTTCTTAAGCTGCAAATTTCCTATCATTGTTTTTTACAATATAGAAATATAATCCATAAAACCTAGAACCCTAAAAATCTCCAACAATCTTTTTCACCTCTTCAGCCACTGCTGCCTTCTGTGTCCATGCTTCATACAGCCACAGTTATCTGTCACTAAGGGCCCACAACACACATAGTACAGGACAGGTGTGCTGCCCCACATGTCTGTTCCCTTTGGGATGCTGTCCAGAATGCAGGATGTCATTGCATCCCCAGATCCCTGTGTAAACTCCAATGGGCCCTAGAGGAGATCCTTAGATAAGAAGCAGAGAAGGCACAGGTCATGTCTGTGATGCTGCTTCCTTCTGTGAACCCTCTGCAAGATGTGTGTGCGGGGTTCTTCTACACCTCTAGTGAATTCTTCTCTTAGTGACTGAATCCAGTGATCAGATTTGTAGAAGATATGAATACTAAGCCAAGAATGACATTTGACTTCTTTAGCACTTTCATTAGGTTTAATTAACAACTAAGAAAAAACCCCAACTGTCTCTATAAATATTCCTGTTCAGTTGTCTTTAAATGTTCGCTTTCCATCTGCTTTTCTTTTACAGCAGACATAACAAGAAGGTGCTTAAAACTTGCGTTTATTAAGAGCAGGTAATTGAAACCACTTCAAAGCGAGAGTTAGGAAAATATAAACTAAATGATGACCATTTAGTATAATTTAATTTGATCTGAAAGATTTGTTTTACATGTTGAATGAACAGGACTCAGTCCTAGCACCTGAGTTTATTTTATTTATCTATTTTTAAACTCTGATGGAGTTTATCTCAGGTTCTTTGGTTTCCTTTGCTTTAGTTCCCAAAGTAATAATTCTGACTAGAAGAGGATATGTGAAACTGTTTCTCTAAATGTCCATGATACTTGTAAGCATTAGTCTTTGGTACTGTAAGTTGTTGCTGCTCAACTTTCTTACCCCTCCCAACTAAAACAAAAACATTGGTCCAGGTGAAAATAATTTGTTGGGAAGAAAACTGTTGAATGCATTTCCAAGTGAGCAGTGATGTGAAGCAATACCTAGCGGTTTCTTCTACACCGGCTTCAGAGAGGGATATAATTGTTCCATTTTCTCAGTAGTGATCAATAGTGATCTTCTCAATAGTGATCTTCATCTAAAACTTTCATGAAGCTTCTGTCCAGCTTCTATTCCTGTCTTGCAGCAGTTAATTTTTGAATGTAATTCTGGGTAAAACGGTGGTCTTTGTTTACATTACTGTGGTGGTATTTATTTAGAAGTATCACTTATGAACCAAAAAATACAAAAACACTGGATCCTAGGAAAAGGAAGGTTCTAAGTTTGGAGCTATCCCAATTTTAGCTGCTGTGTTAGACGTGGAAAAAACCTGATTAACGGAGGCTGGGTACATGGAAACCTTCTCACCGGGACTCCTTTGCCGCAAACATCATCCAGCGATCGGCTTGCTGCCAATATTTTAATCATGTTCTAACATGCATGCACTTTTAGTAGCCAAGTATTGCATCAAAATCCACTTAGCATATGCAAGATGGATGCATAAGCTAGGAAAGGAGCAAGTGCAAAATGATGCAGGAAAGAAAGTGGAGTAAAATCTGCAGCACTCGGTCTGCGTGAGATGATGGTGAGCTAACAGTAAAGTCTGCAACAGTGATTGCTGCTCTGATCCCTTAGCTTAACTGCTTAATCCTTTGCCTTTGTTTCAGACAGTTTTTGTGGTCTCTGGAGCTCAGTGTGTTAAAAATGCCCCGGTCTTGATTCAGTTAGTTATTTAAGGTAATGCCAAATACAGTCACACAGACACGAAGAAATCATTGCAAAGCTTGAAGCTCCTTTGCTTATACCACATCCCAGCTGGGCTGGTTAGCCCGCTGAACTTCTAGTATCACCCATGATAGTGGCCATTTGCTTTTTAAGTACACCAAACATAGGAAGGCACATTTTCAACACATTCATATGCCCTCTTACATCAACTTCCCTTGTTCCGATAGGGTGAAATTCCAAGGGTAAACATCAGAATAGATAAGAACAGAAACTGCAGAAGGAAATAAAATTGGAGGGAGGAGAGTGACATGCATAGGACCTGACAATGGTCAGTGACAGATTTACCAGAGGGCTTCATTTTTCTTTGCATTACTGCTTCTTCTTTTGCTATGTCCTCTGTGTCACTTGGCTGGGAGGCAGCCATATCCCTGGGCAGCCACTTGTCACTGTGAGTGTCTGCATCCAGCTCAGTAGTCATCAAGTGATAAGCAGCACTGCTTTATAAGTCTAACTAAAACACTTCCAGAGCCCTCACTTCTGTAAAATACTTCTATATATATCACTTATATTAGTAAATGTAAAATGTATCATTAGAAACTGGATTTTTCCCCCTTCTCTTTATAGATCATGATTGTGTTAGCAAATAAGTAAGACAAAGTATGACTGAGGCAATGGTAATAACCCAATCCTTTCAGAGCTATGGGTATTTTCTGTGCCATCTGTATAAGTCTTAAGCTTGGGCTGAATGGAGTTAACCAAGAGGCTGGTACCACAGAGGATCTGTAACCTTGCCACAAACATTGTTGGTTCAGATAACATAAATCATCAATCAATGTTTCAGTCCTTGCCTACAGTGTAAGAAGTGTGCCTCCTAGAAAGGTATATGAGGTGTCCTTTTGTTTTTACTGAAAACATGACTATCTCTACTTGTGTATCTGTCTGCTTATAAGTTATTGAGTGAGTGGGCATTCAAGGGGTCACAAAAGGCTGGATGAGGGCACATGTGGGAGTAGGTGTTCCTCCTACAATGCCTTACCCCACTGTGAAGCACCGACACTGCAGGGAGGGGATAGGATCATGAAGCCAGAGAAGAGCATCTATTTTAAAGGCTTACATTCAGGAGCACAGGGTTACAGGGACTAATTCTTTCCAGAGACAGGGTAACATGAAGGCAATGCTGTGTGAGGCTGTCATGCATGGAGGTAGGCTATACTGCCCTGGCTGTGGAGCTGGCATGCCCTTGTGGCCTATAAAGACTTGGCCTCATGCTGTATTAAACAGAAACAGAATAGAATATCAGCAGAAATGTATTTCCTTTCTCTTGTATTTATGCCACAGAAGAAGACAATTGCTTTAGCAGCTGGTAATTAACTGGAAATAGTTAAAAGAACAGGATAAAGTTAAAAATCATTGAATATGCCTCACATCACGCTATTCCAAACTAATCTGGGATCAGAGTGCATAAGAATAAAGTTGAATGACAAGAAATGCTTTTCCCTATTGCTTTTACCACCCATACTGTCTATCTTATTTTGGGTTCTGGCTCAGAACCCTCTTTGCTGAGCCAAGGAGGGGTAGAGGGGAAATAAGACCCTTTCCCTCTTCATTCAGTGCCATGAGAGCAGCATACAATAGCAGTTCCTGGGCTCCCTTCAGTGAGGAGGGCTTGGGAATCTCTCTCCGCTATTTGCTGATGAATGAGTTTCAGGGCAAAGCTGAGTCTGCAGCGTTGACAGCCCCACTGCACCTGGGGGAGTGGGACGGGGAAAGTGCAGGGAGCCCTCAGTGCCGCGGCAGAGACAAGTGCAGACCGTGCAGAGCCTGTCCCCACACCCGCGGGAACATGCGGGAAGGAAGGGCTGGTACCTGCCTGAGGCACCTTCTCCCCAGGGCTCCTCCTGAGGCAGTCTCCTCACCACCGGCTAGCCAGGACTCGCAGACAAATGGCACAATCTACCCTTCCTTTCATCTTTAGGACTCTAACAGCATTATGCAAATCCCAGCCATGTCCCTAGCAACCCAGTCCAAAGGCAATTTTGTATGCTTTTTTTTTAAACTTGTGACAGATTTCATCCCCAAAGAGATGAGTCCAGTAGAGGACAGAGTGAAGGCTGCTGGAGTACAGTGTGTCTGGGCTTGAATGCAATGAGGCGACGGCTGCAGCCTGAGGCACCGGTGTGAATTTGTTTAAACAAACATAAGCCAATTAAAAATACAAAGAGATTCAAGGAAAAGATGCTCTTAGCTGAAAGCCTCCTGGGAGAATAATTTAAAGAACAGATCAATAGCAGAGAGAAAGATTTGTTCCCATAAGACCAAAAGCCAGCGTGTAGCAAATCTCGAGAAAGGCATTTATAGGGTTGCATTTTGAGAGTGACTGTGGCATAAAGGAACAGTGCTTTAGCATAATTATAGTTAAATATTTACACAGTCTTAGCTGTTTCAGGGAAAGCAAATATCCTTGCAGAGATGATTTTCTCGTATTCAATATATCACTGAAACTGCTTGCCACATGTATCTTTATTACAAACATAATAGTTATATAAATGTGACTTCAAGGAAAAGGGTGGTGGAGAATGCTAGCTTAAAAAATGAAATCACAAAGCCAGAACAACACACACCACTTCCCACAGGTTAAAATACTCTCCCTCTCATT
This sequence comes from Dryobates pubescens, assembly GCF_014839835.1. Lineage (NCBI taxonomy): Eukaryota > Metazoa > Chordata > Aves > Piciformes > Picidae > Dryobates > Dryobates pubescens. Next base: position 17,833,181 of record NC_071634.1, on the reverse strand, counting down.
TTCCAAGTCACGTCTTTTGCTGTGTAACTGCTTTCTCAATCAAACACACACACAGGAATTACAAGATGCAACAGGAAAAAAAGAGAATTATAGAGAGCCTGGAGTGATTTAGCTAAGTGGTATTTTCCAAAGATCCCACTGTTATTTGCAATGTTTTGGAACCTTCTAGGTGTAGAAACAATGAAGGACATTCCAGATATCTCACTCTCTATCTTACTTAGGTTGTGAAGTTCCATTGGCCCTTGGGAATTCTTCTGGTACTAAAAGTACTGGTATGTATATTTCCATACACATCAGTGTGTGTTGGGAATCGTTGTTTTAAAGTCATAAAAGTGGATTTGAAGTATTCACGTTGTTTCATCAATTATTGAGGAAAAATGTGTTTGATGGAGGTGTGTTTTATAGAAGACTTCAGTAGATTATTAGCCATCTAAATATGTGCTGTGATAGGGGATTTATAGCCATATTTTCATGTTCTTGTTCATTTGAAAATAGAAACAATTACTTTTAGTCATTACATCAAAAAATAAACCAGTGTTTAACTGCTACATAAATCTCTGGATGTCCTTTTTTGCTTCATTTCCCATTGTCTTTAGTCTATGCTTCAATCAATAATTGTTAATAGATGGATAAAGCAGTTGTCTGAGTAATTGTGTGACGGGATCTTCAGAGAATTGTTGGGCTGTTGTGCTTATTTAGAGACAAGATAAGGCATCGGAATCTCTCATGAGCCATAGAAGAGTATTTCATGGAATCCATACATTTTGTGGGCGATGACTTGATCTTTCCAAGGTTCAGGTTTGGAAGCAGCGATAATGATTGTCAATATTCTTACATGTGATATTAATTAATATTTCTAGAATGTTTACAATACACTCAGCAGGCAGTGACTTGAGATAAATGACCAAAAAATTACCTACCTTTTAAATGGTCAAAAATGCCTGAGTGTGAGGAGAAAAAATATTCAAACAACCTAAGAAAACAAATCAAGGCCACTTTTGGAGTCTTTCAGGCAAAAGGCAAAGGTGCATTTATTTTTCTTTTCTAGTCAACTTTTCAGTTACTTTCAGGACTTAGTGGAAATGACTGTGAGGAATGTGTGTGAGCGAGTGCCTCTTCCAAGTATTTCCCCCTGAAGCGCCAACCCAAATCAAGACAACGTGTTGTCCCCCCTGCTGCACATCTCCTATTGTGAGGATTGAAGAGTCCGTGCCCTCCACAGTCCTCTCCCCAAGTGACATTTCTAGGTCTTGATTTGGATATTAATACACTGTGAATGTGGTTACATAGGTTTTCCCACATTTCCCTTTCACTGCAGGTTAAAGACATTCCCAGCTTTGGCCTTTTGGAGAAAGTTATGACTTCACTATCTATTCATGTGGACTCTTAAATTAAAAATGGATTGGGCTACTTCTGTTCTTTGTTTTCTTCCAAGGAATGACAAGCTAAGAGAAGGCAACCTGAAGAGCAGACACCTGGGAAGTAAAACAACAAAGTATGCTGTGTGTATGATAGGCTTCACTATCTCAGCAGTATAGAGATGTAACTACTCAAATGAAGTTTGGCATTGTTTTTCTCATGGCTGAGTGAGTGGCAGACCCTGGGGAGAATGTATTAGAGTTCTTGTCTTGTAACTTAACTTCTCCTTTTGTTGTTCTGCATAATTGCTGTCACCCAGGTAAAGCTGGATTGTTTCTTCCATGGTAAATTCTCTCCCACACAACCCTTTGACCTTCAGGCAGCTAGAGCAGCAGGGCTTCTCATCTGGTTTTTTAACTGAGAAACTAACTACTTGAAGAGGAAATGCTTTGAAATAAACAGTGTCTCCGAATTAGAAAACTAAACAACTGGGTGTTTTGTTTGGGCTTGGATCTTTTACCTCAGACTGGGACTCCCGGGAATATTTGTCTGAAATTAACAAAAGATAGAACATTTGGAGGACTAAGGTGCTTAATCATGTGAAGAATTCAAGCAGAAATCTGAGTACAGCTAGGATAATTGCTTAATTACGAGTAGAATTCTGATAAATGTAAGAGCAGCTCAAGTTTTGTCAACAGACGTTAGGATGACTTACTCACGTTGGCTCTCCAGCTCTCTGACATTAAGAGGCCCAGGATACTTTTTAAATGCTGAAAGCAGTAATTGCCCTTAACAACACAAGCATGGAAAAAATGTGTCCATTTGATCATTAGACAGCTCATGAAAGAGAGTTTTGCCTGATTGTTGTTCTGATAGCTCTTACCTCAGCTAGAGGTCAGGCCTATTTCCTTGGCAAAAATTCCTGTACATCAAAATCTCTACTCTTTTTTTTTCAGCTTTTTGGGGAAAAAACCCCAAACTGATTTGCACTGAGGAGGTATTTTCTCCTTAAAATCTTCACAGAAAGAACCAGTGTATTCATTGTGGTGTCAACCTGTTAATTTGATCTGATTGCTTGCTGTATTAATTGGGTGATTTAATCATTCCATCTATTTGTATATTGATTCAATTTTAACTGAAACCTTAATTTAATTACTGCTTTATTCTAGTTTTAATTAGCAAAGTAAAACTGTAGTGTATTAACTCAGTAGCTGCCACATATTGCTCATCTTTGCTTCTTTCCTGGAATGTCTGTCTGACATCCTTCTTTTAAATTTGGTTTGGTTTGGGTTTTTGGTTTGGTTGGAGACTCACAAAGTGCACAGACACAAAGAATACTGTGTTGGAAGAACTTGTAATCAGGAAAACAGGCTGGATGTGCCTGTAAGCAACCTGCTCTAGTGTGAGGTGTCCCTGCCCATGGCAAGGGGGTTGGAACTGGATGATCCTTGAGGTCCCTTCCAGCCCTGACAGTTCTACGATTCTAAGGACAATGATAATGCTGACTCCTGCTAAACTACCTGAGTCATTTAAAATGCAGTAGTTCAGTTTGTGTGTCTGCACATGTCAGGATTGTTCAGGAAGGACTCAAATACTTTGACTAGCTTGCTAGAAAGCAAGGAATTGACCAGGTTGCCTTCTGTTCCAACGCCCCAAATCTTTTGTGCTAAACCTTATCAGTGGTTTACAAAGTGATGAAAAGAGAAATGCATTTCCCAGAGAAGGTGAGAAATGTGGTATGGAGCTGCATTTCTGTATCTATTGAGATGCCCATTTAAAGTCAAATTAAGGACACTGTATCTGATCAGGACATGGGGAGAGCTTGCACTTTTGTGGGTGTTTCTATGCTCTTCCTACCTCACATTATTCTTTCTTTTCCATGGCTGCTGCTCGATCAGTTGTATGCATATAAGATACAGGCTGTGGTCAAAGCCCTGGCACACTGTGTAGAAGTCACTGCAGGGGGCAAGAACTGTCAGTCCAGTGCAGAGAACTCTTGAATAAAGCAACTCTGACATACAGTATGCATTTTTGTTGCAGTGCAGGCAAAAACTGTGAGGGAAATGAATAAATGTGCCCTGAAGAGCTATAGGGTACTCACGCTGTAAGATAACTTGCTGTTTGTCTGCAGCCTTGGACAGCCTTGTGTTTCTGGGGCTGATATGAAGTCTTTTAAAGTTTCCTGAGGTGTAACTTCCTTTCCATTGCACTTTGCATAAGGTACAAGCCTTCCATTTCCAAACAGCCAAAGCAAACAGGAACACAGGGAGCGATGTACATCATTTTAGAAGGTATAAGGGAGTGAATGACTAAGTCTTTTAATCGAATTCCTTTTTCAATATCATAATTGTAGACACTTCTTTCAGGTCACAGATCAGAAGCAGCATTTGCTGAATCTGACATTTTATTCTGAGAGTGATGAAATGATCAGAAGAAAGGGGTTTTCCCCTTTTCCCCCTTTTCCCTTCCCCCCCCTTTCCCTTTTCTTTCCCTTTTCCTCCCTCATCTTCTTCTTGTCTTTTTTTTTTCTTTCTTTTTCTTTTAATATTTTAAAAACAAATCTTTCTCTTTCTCTTTCTTTGTCTTTTTTCCCTCTTTTTAAATTTCTTTTTTGTAATTTATTTTTCTGTTTTTTCCCCCTTCTTCCTTTCCCTGTGTTCAAGTGCACTGAATAGATGGCCCTCACAAAATGTACACAGAACCTAACCTCTTGCATTAAGTAGACTAGATCAAAGATAGCCTGCCTTGAGGGTAGCATATTCATTAAAGTCCTGGATATGTCCTTTGAAGACTAAGTTACTGCAATTGGTGTCATTGTGGAAAAGGAACAATTAACCTGGGTGATCAGTGCATGGTGAATATTGCCATTGCTACAGACTGGATTTGCAAACAGTAAGGGTCAAACACTTCACACCCTTCACTGCAGAAATGAACTGTGGAGAGGATTCAGTGGTCTAAAACACAGCACAAGCCTACATTTTCCTATCTGTCAAATGATTTCAGAAGTAATGCATTGTTACAGCTCCCTGGAGTGGGAGTCTGCTTGTCCATCTGATTTTCCTGTCTGAGTGCTTTAAACATTCTCTGAGGTAAAAACTGTTGTAGTCGTGTTTCCAAAACATAATAGTGAAGACAGGAAGTGTGAAACCATTTGGAATCCTTCTTTCCTCCTGTCATATTTTATCACTGCTTGAGTGTTATGCTCATGAGCAGCTCTTGATTGCAAGCCTCAGAGCTAATATTGTTTCTAGATGCTGTCTGGTGCCCCTCTGGAAGTTCTCTGGAGTTCAGAAATCAGATATACAAGACTTTTCTTATCAGATATTTCAAGTTAAGCAAGCAACAAGGGTCTCAAAAATGCAAGTCTGATGTCAGAGTGGGAGCAGAATAATTCTGAGGAAAGGTTTGTGAAATCCTTTGCATTGCTTGACCATCTTTACAGGGACATAGCTACAAGGAGAATCTAACTGTTAAGACGTGATGCCCTGTGGAGACTAGAGGCATCTGCTATATATAGATTTGGTTGGTGCAAATAGATTGTTGCCTCAAATAACGATTTTGGTCCTGTTCTTATTAAGGAAAGACATGCATACCATTCCTGTTAACTGTAATATGAGAGGTCCTTAATTAAGTATGTCTCTTCTCTAGACCACAATTGTGGCAATCTTTAGCAAGAAGTAGAAAAGATTGTACTTGGTATACTTAAAGTATTTGGACACTCCCAGCCTATGCTGTCCTTTCACAGTAGTTATGAAATCTGGATTTCAGGTAAATCTGTTACTGCAAAATGAATGATCAATATCCCTCACTATAAGGAGAAGTCGTCTTGCTCACCTTGCAGATTTTTGCTAGTTCTCCCTATCCTGTTTGGAATTACCTCCCTATCTGGGTGGGGGTTTTGGTGGTTTGTGTGTGTGTGTGCTGACCATACTGGGCATTGTCTAGAAACACAGACTATGGGAAATCAGCCAGGCCAGGGCGAAGAGCAGTCCAAGTGATTAGTGTAAAGAATATCACTTGTAAGACACCCAGTGATGTGATTCATAGAAACTTATGAGTACCTTCCTCTAAGCTGTTATTACTGCATTATTGCATTTCCTGAGTGATCTGCATTTTGATGCATCACCACTGCTGTGGATTAAGTGATGCACCAACACATATCATTAAAGTGCATCATTCAGGAGCAATCATCTACCAGAGGTACATAAAGCAATGCAAATTGCATTAGCTGAATAAAACCAGATGGCATCAACTTACTCTGTGTCAAGTTTCCTGCTTGAATAAACTTCCCATTTGTACCTCTGGCTTTTGAACAGCTCCTCATGAAATGCAGAATAACAAATACAATAAAAGGCATTTTTTCTTGGTTATTTTTGTTTTGGGTGTGGGTTTTGTTTTGTTTTCAACTTTTTTTTCATCAGTCCAAGAACCTGTGTGATCTTGCATGTAGTTTCTACCACTATAGTTACTTAAATAATCCCCAAATTTAAGAATAGTTTTGGTTGGTTGGTTGTTTTTATTTCTTTACCTGGAAACTGGGGAAATGAGCAGAAAGGAGATGAGGAAAAGAGAGGTGACATGCACTGGGAACTCTCCAGCTGAGACAAACATCCCCGCCTGTAGAGAAAGGTGACATTCTTCTTGTCAATAAATCAGCAGCTTAATCCTTAGCATGCTCTAATCAATGCTGCAAGATTTCTGTGAGGGCACAACAAACATGTTGATTCAAAGCTTGTTAATAACATTACTTGCTAATTCAACATTAATTAAATTGTAATGTGAACAGTAATTTCTCTTCTGTAAATATCATTCATTTCATGATGTAAATGGGAAAGTGGAACAGCAGGATAAAGGCTGACACTCCAATGACTCTTAAGAAAGAGAAAATGCCTTTTTGGCAGGTCTGTCTGTCAGGAGGGCAACAAACTGCAGCATAATGCTTCGTACCCTTGTTAGGCAGAAAGTTGTGAAGGAAACTGTGATTCTTTTTAAAGGAACTGCACTTTACAATCAAAGAGAAGGGTGCTGAGCACTGATGATCTGGACATCATTCCAAATTAATTATCAATATTCCATTTTCATGTTTTGCCAGTAGTAGGGAGTTTGCATATTCCAATGTGGTCAGGCTCAATCTGTGAAAAAGGAGATGAATAAAGGCAAATCTGCATTAGCAATGATGCAGTTAACAAGATATAAATGGGGAAAAGAAAGCTGGGAAGTGGAATTTTGATGATCAGAAAATTTCTGAGGTTTCAAAAAGTAACATCCTTTTCTGCTGCACAAGGAAAATAAGGTCTTGTAACATTTATTCAGTGAAACAGATTTCAGGGCACGATTTTGCATTTACTATATAGTTATTTGGCCAGGACAGTGTCCTGGAGTGAGGGAAAGGGGTACTGATGTCCATTTCTTCTGAAACTTGGTCTGACTTTTTTCAAGGAAAGTGTCTTAACTGGCTGATTATGTTTCACTGTTAGCAGGGCAGTGTTTGGGGTTTATATTTCATTTTGTCCATTCATTCCAGTATGGACTTGACTTCCCCCCCTCCCCCTCCCCTCCCCCCCCAAAAAAAAATTTCCTTGAAATACATAATTCCCCAAATGCATTGAGTTGGCAAGCAGTTACCCAATGCAGTGTTGGTTTGTCAAGGTCCTGTACAGGTCCAAAATTTAGGATCTCCTTCAATCCTTAGTCCATAGAAAGATTTTTCATTCATGACTTGGAGACATTAGCTAAGAATCAAGATAAGATGAAGCATGTTCTGCAGCAGCTGAAAAACCTGCCTGCTGTCAGAGAAAATGATTTGCACAGTGTTTTGCTCAGAGATCCTGGTTTGCTAAAAGGGAAATGTCCATAGTTTCTTAGGATTTGGATCTCTCCTTCTCCCCCCCCACTTTATGAACTCTACATTGTATGTATTTCTTTTGTGAACATCCTATGTGATGTTTAGGTGTGTTAGCATAAAGACTCCACTCAGGGTAAGAGGGAGGAATCTTCATTCAGAGGTTTCTTTCATCTTTCAGATTTGGTAGATTTTCTTGATTATAAAGGCATTGCAATATTTTTAATGAACTTCCAAATGGTCCACAGAGCTTGCCTTCTAGCTTCCCTGTGAACCATGATACTAAAATGTGCCTTGAAGGAATAATATTTTATCTGTTTCTCCTTACGGATTACAAAGGACTTTGCCACAGAACTGTTATCCATTATTTCTTTTCTAAAACTGGGCATTTAGAGAGGGGAGGGAATTAGAACATGAGTGGCAAGGTGATTCAGTGGAGATAGGATGTTTAAAATCCAGACTGCAGGATTCTTTGGTCTAAGGACGAACCTTGGATCGTGCTACTTTTTATCTAAGAATGAGAGGTGAACCCTGTTTCAAGCCAGACCTTCCACGCAGTTTAAAGGGCATGGGAAGCAAAATAAAACAACACTGCAGCACAGCAATGCCATGACTGACTGCAGAAAATGAAGGGAAAGAAATTTTTTTTCCTAGCTGCGAACTGCTTGCTGGCTGTGACTTTCAATAACTCTTACCCATGACCCTGTCAGCTTTTAACTTTCACTTTTTATTTTTAAAAAGAATAGATAAGTAACAGAATTTACTCAGGCCTTGATTTGGCTTTTTCAATAAGAAGTGAGAGTTAAACTCCACTGCTGCTGCTGTAAGTGCTATTGAAAACCATAAGCTTCAGTAATAAAACAAATCATGTGGGAGCAGGCGAGCATGATAAAAGGCCTGGAAACCTTATTTTTTATTAACCTTTTGTTGACATTAATACTCTGCAGTAGGGGAGTCGCACAGTGTATGTAGAGAAGCACACTGAGGAAAGAAGCAGCTTTGCTTACACAGGGAAAGGTTAGAACTAAAGGACTAGAGGTCTCTCCCAGGATTTGTCTTCAAATAAAAGCTGCAGCCAAGCCTATATGGTTTTCCTTGACAACATGATGGAGCAGATCCAACAAGAGGTGCAGGCAACTGTTAGATGCTTAAGACCAAACTTGCCTTTCTGAAAGCTTCTGCTTAGCTGATCCCTAATGCTATGATTGCCACATCTCCCCAGGGTCTACATTTTTACCTTGCACTGCCCCAGATTCAGCCACAAGAATTTCTTTACACACCTGCATCATTATCTCTGTTTTGACAGTGGAGGCACAAAACTGAACCCCTTCTCTCAGTTTAAAGCCTTCATGGAGGGGAGGAGGAATCTGCATTTAATTTCTGGTTTAGCTACAATCATGACATTTATGCAATGACTTCTTACAGTGCAGGAGGTTTGCTGAGAATAGTTGCCAAGGCTCAAGGCTAAAATTTCAGGTGGTTCTGTAAATAGCAGGCTGTGAAATCAAGTGTTAATTATTGCCTACTTATGAACTAATGAATTCTAGACACTTTTCTGCATAATATCAACAGTGGGGGCAAGTACTTTAAGTACAGTATACCACAGTATTTCAGTCTCTTCTGAGCAGACAGAGAGAAGCAATAAAGAAAATGCTGGTCTTCTCAGGTAGGAAAAGGACCTTGCTGTGAGGTGCCTTGCCTTGGCACCTAGCATGATCTGATTTTTTTCTTCTGACAATTGTTTAATTTTAGGATATCCATACTTCAGTTTTCCATCCTGATTCCTCTCACACATACTCTTTCAGAGAAACATAATTTGTATGTTGACCTATATTTTGAGATTAAACATTCCTAGCAGGTTTATATCACAGTCTCAAGCTGTGCCAGGGGAAGTTTAGTCTGGAGGTGAGGAGAAAGTTCTTCACTGAGAGAGTTGTTAGCTGTTGGGATGTGCTGCCCAGGGAGGTGGTGGAGTCACCATCCCTGGAGGTGTTCAAGAGGGGATTGGACGTGGCACTTGGTGCCATGGTTTAGTAGTCAGGAGGTCTTGGGTGACAGGTTGGACTTGATGATCTTTGAGGTCTCTTCCAGCCTTATTAATTCTATGATTCTATGGTTCTATCACACCTAGATGAAGTCAGTTCAACAGCATTCAACCTTGATTTGCTAGAGCTGCCTTGGAAAATTGAGAGACTCCAATTAGGTCAGATCATTTTGAAACGGGCCTTTGAATGCTCACGAGTGCTTTTCTTTGTTGCTTCTTCAAAGCAACACAAACCCTTTCACCCATCTGATGCTTACTGTTCAGCAAATCAAATAGAATAAGCTCAAGGATTACAGAAGAGTAAGGTTGTACTTATGACCTGACAGGCTAGAGATCAGTATATATGGCAAGGAAGATTGGAAAGATTGTGTGATAACTGCCTTGGACATATTGGCCTGAAGAGTTAAAAGCCTTTCTTAGGAACACTTTTCCTCTTATTTCCCTCTACTTTAGTGGAGTTAAGCCAGTTTCTAATTAAGATTCTCAGCCACATATCTCCATACAGTAATTTGTAAGTTCTTTGACAATGATGTGTTATTGCTTTGGTTATATCTCACTGCACATCTTGCAGATGACATGAATTTTTAACGTAACTTAATTACAGAAGAATTAAAAAGCAATATGCTGTTAATGCTCACCTGTCTCCAAGTACATTGAAAGAAAACACAGTGCATTCAGACTTACTGTATAATGTGGCTTGTTACACATTCATTCTCTTTCAGTATCACAGCACATACTATTAGGTATTTATTCAACAGCAGTTTTTCATTATAGCTTTAGAAACTTGCTTTGATGTACCAAGATAGCTAACAGGCATTAGCTGAAACTCTGATGAAGTTTCTGCCATTCCTCTGTATTTTTTTATTTTAATTATCTTTGTGCCATGAAACAGCCATTGGAAGAGCCTACACTGAGAGAAGCCAGGGTTCAGATCTAGGCTTACAGGTTTTAGCTGGAGGGTTGTAAACATTTCTTACTGTTTCTTGGCCACGAATGGTGGGAAATCTCTTGAGATTAGTGTTTCTTATGAGGTGACTGCCAGTTTGGTCTGAAATCTTGTTAGCATGATTCTTCTCATGATGCTGTCAAATTCAATATAGAGAAGAGAAGCACAGATCCCTTCCAGTAGTAGCCATGGAGATACATCAGTTCACTAACACCTTGCTGACATTTGGAACAGTTGGATGGGAGGTTCCATTTGCCTTATGTTTAACTGGTCTTAAATATAATCTGTTGACAATGCACTGATCTCTAGAAACAGGACAATTGATCTACCTTTTTTTTTTCCTTCCTAGATGCACATGGAAAAAAGAAACCAGGGAAGCCCCCAGCTGTGGTAAGTTATAGATGCAGTGTTATACTTGCTACCATTTTGGTAAACATTCTGTAATTACACATCACTCTTCTTTCTCAGTAAATGGTAGCAGCCTAAGTGTAAAATATGATCACGGTACTGGAGGCTGCACAACTGAGAACAGAAAGGACAGGAAGAGTAATGAGATTTAGAGCTTGTTTGTACTACCTGACTACTCCACCTCACATTCCATAGCAAAAGAAAGAGGTGTTGAAAGACCAAAGCTTGTTGTTTCTGCCTGGAGTGTCCTGAGGTTGATACAGCACTTCAGTTGAGACCAAAAGCCAAACATTACTAAACAAAAGCAGAGGCTGTGACAAAGTCTGCATAGTTTCATTCAATATACACCTTACTGAGATTCCATTTTCCTCCCCTTTTCATAGAACTTTTCAATTCTCATTTACTGAAAGTAGATTACAGACATTTCTCTTTTACAGTCCATGACAGCATAAAAACTGTTCCAATTTTATAGCTCCATGTTGCAGTGGAGCCTTGGAGCTGAATATTTATATTGCTTAATGTGGAGCTGAATATTTACATTGCTTAACAGGGGGGGTTGGGTAACAGGAGACAACACACTGTCACTTGGATAGCACTGACTTTTCCTGAAGGAAATACAGTAAAAGCCTTGACTTATGCACTTAATAGTTGTCTTACTATAATGCAGTTACTTCTTAATGGGATGGTCAACCTTACATATGATTAACCTGAACTGAACATTCTGTTTGCATATAACACTTGTGTATTATATACAATGGTATGTGTATGCAAATCCTTTCAAACCATTCTTTAACAACACTGCACTTAGGAGGTATCTTGCAACACACGCTTTGAAAAAAATCTCCGTTTCTCTTACTTTCAGAAACTCTTCTGTTGAGAGCAAGTGCAAGGGAATCCTGACTCTTGATTAAATATTTATGTGTCTGGTCAGTAGGTCATGTTCTATAATAGCTTTTAATAACTTGATTATTAAATTGCAATTCAGCAATCAAACGTTTTTGCACTACACCATTAGTATTCAGGGCAGCAAACCATAAATCCTCAGTAAATGAGACCTGTTGTATAGGCTTATGACACTGTCAAGAGAATTGGTGGGGAGGCCCAGAGGAGAGAACCTTGGTCTTTGATTTATTTATGTTCCAAGTCCAAGCTAAAGCACAAAATGGAGCAAACATTCTAGGCTCTGTACAGATCTTTTACAGTGGATAACCACAGGATCAAAGCATATAAATCTTTGCCTGAGCGTTAGAGATGTGACAGGCTCCCTGCTGAAGCGAGTACATGCTTTTTTTAATCTCTCTTTTTTAACAATAAATTTTTAGTTTAGAATTGAAAAAGCACAGCAACAGTTTTGCCCCAGTGAATTCATGTTGTCATAAGTTCAAAATCACCAGTCTGTTCCTTTCCTTAAAGATAATCATATGGCATCAGATCCGAGTTAAAAGCATTTACCTTTAGGTCCATACAAGATTCAGAAACAACACATCTAATGCATGCATTAACTCTAAAAGCTGCGACATCGGTGTGTGGGAGCTTGCTTTCAAGGACTTAATGCTCTTAATTCCCTCTTGAGCGAATGCAAGTTGCAGAAACTGGGTACTCCAAAGTGGTTTCCTCTGCACCTTGTGAGGATCAGACCCCTGCAGAAGCATTTCACAGCGCTGAGCCGAGGGCACTGTTAGAAATTCCCGCGCATTCCTGGCATTGACCCTTCCGGCGCTATGGCAGGCTGATTAGCAGGACACTGCTTCAAAGTGAGCCATCAGTCAGTGTGACTGCTGCTCAGCCCCGCTCAGTTTATTAGTGAGCCAAGGCAGCATGTGGCCTAATGACAAATGTATTATTCTGTGTATTTTTTTCAATGAAGATCAGTTAATACATTTGACAAGCAAGGCCTTTTGGAACACATCGAACCGAGAGTTCTCAGAAGAGCTGTTGTGGAACTTCAGGGACATGAGTGTATATGCAGAGACAGCATCTTCTCGCTTCTAAAAATACCTGATCCATGAGACTGTTGCAGAGGTGTATTGAGTGTCATATTTAACTAGTGGAAAAAAAAAGTCTTCAGTATTTCTTGCTTATGACCCAGAGCCCAGGATGGGAGATTCCATCCTTGCTCATCTGTTAGCAGGAATACCATCCCAGTTTTAACCACGCAGCCAGAGAGCAGAGCTTCATGTGTGGGACTGAAAACTGCTTAAGAGAGGAAAGAAGCAGTCTGACCTTTATAACCACGTAGAGTTTGTTTGGGCAGGTAAGCTAAGAAGATATGAAAGTGTTGATGCAAGTAGGGGCATGGCGCTGCAGGAAGCTCTGAGTTTTATTTTCTTTAAGACCAATAAGCAGTTTTAAATTCTTAAGCTGCATCATTGCATACGTTATTTGTTTGTATTCTTATTTAGGCATTGTTGGTAAGGTGGTAGACCTCTATGCACGATAGATCCCTACATTTTTTGCAGTTACTCTGGATCTTCTCTAACACATTTATCACTGAAATAAAATTTTTAAAAGAGGGGGAAAAAAAGGAAAAATACTAAACCTAGCATTTGTTTCAGTGCAAGTCATCTGGAAAGAAATAAAACAATTCTTTCTCATAGTAAAAGTGCCATTCCTGAATTCCAGGGGTGATTAGTACTGTTTAAATAGCTGATCAAGCACAGAGATGGGCTGGATTAGAATGCACAGCACATAATGAGGATGCACTCTGCATATTTTAGAGCAGTAACTTCAGGCATAACGGTGACTTACAGCGAGCTCCTAGCAGCCTGGCACTGCAGCTCTTGAAACAGGCTTTGACAATAGGCAGGGTTAAGACAGCTGAGTGCTCTGTCAAGCTGCCCAGATATATGTGTTACCTGCATCTTTATTCTTTCATTAAATGACTTTCTGAGAGAGTCCTTTGAAGAAATCTTCCATGAGCTTGTTAACTGTGAGAAAGCTTCCTCTTCTCCAACACATGAATGTGCTTTGAAACTGTTATTCGGTGGCCGTGAGACAATGCTTGGGTTACACCTTAGAGAATAAAAGTTTATCTTTGTATTTCTGCTTCTTAAATTCATAGGTATGGTGGAAAGCCAAAAGTATTCCCAGAAAATTTGTGTAAGCAAATGCTGTATTTTTCTGTGTTCCTCTTTCTTTTTTCCTCACTCGGTTTCTTCCTCATTGTTTCCTATGGAATGCTGCTATAATTCCAGGACTGGAAGCATCTTCAGAAGGTCTTTAGTTCAAATGCTTGTTCAAAAGAGGGTCGACTATGAGATCAAACTAAGTTTCTCAGGACTTGCTATTGTGGGTCTTGAAAACTCCCAGGGATGGAGATGACTCAGAGTCCTTGGGCAACATTCTCCCCTGTTGTGCTGTCCTCATGGGGAAGAACTTTCACTGGGATCCTGCTAGAACCTCTCATTTCACATTGTTGTCATCCTCCTGCTAGACACCACCATAAAAGTCCTGACTGGGTTTTCCCAATAAACTCCTCAAAGACATTAGAAGTTTGCTATTAGGTCTCTGTTAAACTTTGTTGAGAAAAAAAGAGTGCAGGAAAATGCAGTCTTCACAGTTTACTGATTGTTGCCCAGTCCATGACTAAAATAACACAGCTACATAAAAGTCATGGGAAGAAGTAAAGCCCTTAGCTAAGTTATTAATGATTCATTTAAGTGCTCCCATGATGGGAGACAATCTGACATTGTTACTTCAGCCAAGAACATTTGAGAGGGACTGCAATAATCATTTAAGGGTATTGAAAAGCATAAAAGATGAAAAGAACTGTTTAGGGTAGTCCAAGAGGACATAACTGAGAGTGATGTGATACACTGCACAAAGGAAAAAATTAGGCTGACAATTAGCTCAGTATCTTGAATAATTTATGTCTAGTCTAGATATATCAGTCAAGAACATCCTGGAGGCCTGCAGAAAAATGTGCATGACTGAATAAAAGGGGTTTGCATCTTTTTCTTCTTACTTTGTCACCATCCTGAGATTTATGACAATATTCAGATAGAGGGAAGACATAAAAACATGTATGGTAAATATATATACTTCCCAGCAGAAAAATTAGCCAGATACCCTCCAGATCTTTTGTACCATGAAAGTATTAAAAGCATTGAAAAACTGCTCTGGAGGCTTTGGAAGTCTTGTGTAGACCAGCTGCTCACACCGGCTTGGTGGCAATCCTTTTTCATTTGTCTCTGGCAGCAAAGTCTGATCACTTAGGTAAGTTAGCACAGTGTTTCATGAGACACGTTCTCCGAGTAAGCAGAGTGGATAAAATGCCTTTTGAAAGCCGAGAAGCCAAACAAATACTCTTTTTAGGGAAAAAGCTACCTCAAATGAAAAAAAAAAAAGGCCAAAATGGAGTTGAAGTGCACTAGTATGCTGTTACCTACCAAATCACTTTGCAAGACGTTGGTTGTTGGTTTGGGGTTTTGGGGTTTTTTTTCCCTTTTCAGTTCCTGAGTTCTTTCCCAAATGCAGGTGAACACATTTGTTTTATTTACTGTTGTGTATTTGTGTTCACTGAGGCCTGACTGAATCTTATTAAGCTGGTGATAAGAATTCTGTCAACCTGAATAGCGTTTTAGACTAAGACCTAGAAAATCTAGGAAGCAAAAATTGATATTGTAAGGTTTCTTTGCTAAAGAGGCACTAAATAAAGTCACCAAAATATTTTTCTGCTGGGGAGTGCCTGAAAAGGGTAAAGATTGAACTATTGGTCTTTCACTGATGGTGGAAAGCAGCCTAGCTGACTGGGTATTGGGGACATTTTTATTAGATTTTTAAAAGAACAGAAGGAAAGTTAACGATGGCAAATTGTACAGGTTCCTGGCATTTTAGCATGAGATAACCCCACAGTGTTGGAAGAAAGCATATCTGTTAGAATCACAAGAGAACCTATTCTTTGATTAATTGAATAAAACAGAGAAGCATCTCACAGCAGAAAAATTACATGACCAGCAGAGCAGGAGATTTTTGTTCCAGCATCTGCCTGCTGCTGCTTCAACTCCTATTTCATTTGAGCTCCTTCCTTGGAAATACTGCAGGTCCATGGCCAAGGTGGCTTGGCCCAGATCAACCCTGGCACCCTTGTAGGGAGCTGCATTTCACATGCTCCAAGCTGACCAGAAATTGTGCTTGATGTAAGCTTCATGGAGTGAAAGTTATGGCCTGTGCTATGCAGGAGGTCAAATTACATTATTGTCACAGTCCTCTGGGGCCTTCAGTTCTGTGTTTATGAAGAATTTGTAAGTCATGACTCAAACCTGCAATTAATACTACTTTAAGGAAAACTTTTACACTGGGTTTGATTTCCTTAAGACTCAAGAGAGATAAGAGGTTAAACAATGACAGCAGCAGTATTCTTAAGAACAAGTCTTAGGCATAGCCTTAGGTTCTTGGACAGTCTCCAAATACCACTCATATTGGATAAGATGACCCTGACCATTGCTTAGATGGTTTCAACTTTCTGAAGTTCCACTCAATTTACACTAAATAGAAGTTTAGTCCTGATACAGATAATTCAGGATGATGATTCAAATATCAGTATGCTAGGATATAATTTCTCACTGGTGTAATTTTTTTCCTAACTTATCTCTAATTACTTTTAAAATGAAAAGAAATCAAAAAGGCAGTTTTAGGTGACACAGGCTGGGATTTTCTGTTGCATCAGCATAGATGCTCTTTGTCAGGGTTGCAGTTCCAATTTAGATCTGTTTTTCCTTCTTTGATTTTCTCTTTGTTGTGATGTTATGTACCCCCACCCAGTGATTTGGTGAACTAGTCCTGAGTTTGTGTTTCTCTACCCTCACTGTATAGCTGAAGAATATTTATGTTGAATAAAATTGTCACTCTTGGTTCTCATCAGGAGAGAACAAAGGTTACCTTAGGAAGGCTAATCAAAAAAACTCCTGATTTTCATCCTAATGAGGAACATAGTCAAAACCTCATCATGAGAGAGGCAGAAATTGGACTGGGATGTGCAAATAATCTGCTGCATCCCAGTCCCCAAAACATGATCTACATATTGGAGCAAGAGCAAGTCTGTCCATATTAGCTAAATTTAGCACTACCTGGAAAGATCCACAGATTGTATTAGTAGCAAGGATATCCTGATCAATCACCACCACAGATGGATGTGTCACACACAAACCATTGCTTTCAGATTAAATCCTTTATAGGCATTAGTCCTCTCAGGTGAGTTACAGCTACCTGATACTAGAAATAACAGAGCTGATTCCATGAATAAGAGATTGAAGGAGAGAATGGAAGTCCCACTCAGCAGTTACCTGGACCTGGTTTTAATGAAAGAGAAATTGAGTTTCATTGTGATACTCAGGCGCTGTTATTATTTTTACTAAGAGCCAAACACATTTATACTATTGGTAGGTGATTACAAATTCAGATTGCTTTGGTTTTTTCCCCTCTTAGTTCAGGGATGTGTTGTGCTGATTAGTCCTTTTTCAAGGCTTGTCTGATGTCTGAAGGTCTGAATCCTGGCTCTATGTATGATAAATGGTGAACTGTGGTCTTTGCAGAGTCACAGAAAGAGCTGTGCTAAATACAAGGGGAAGAAAACAGACTCATAAATAAACAGCATTTCTGCTGTTCTTATCCAACTGTAAGTCATAACTGTGCCTAAATTTAAAAGAAAACCCTCCAGAGCTTTAAAACATCACCTTGTTGTGTGTCATCATTCACTATATTACAACTTCAATTTCAGTATGTTTCCTGGGAAAAACCCCACATGTATACCCTTCTGGCTTAGAAAGAGTGCATCCTGGAACTGCAGGCTCCAGAATCTCGAATGGCATATGCAGAATAAATTAAAGGGAAATGGTGTATTTTTAGTACTGAAGAGAAAAACTGCAAAAAATGTATTTTTTTGTCACATACTTCTGCAAGTGGCAAACAAGCTAATTACTCTAAAACTCCCAGAAACTGCAAACATATACATCACTTGCTCAATTTTTAGCTTCTGCCTCCTGTCCCAGACCACTTAATATAACCTGCTGTCTTGCAAGAGGTCTGCACGACACCTCTGCTCACATTTACCGTCAAGTCTTAGACACACTCTCATCTAGGATTAACCATGTTTTCTCTCAGCCATGTTGTTCTTGTAACCGCTGTGTTTGTTGTCTTCCTGAGGCATTCCCTACAAAGGAATCAGATTTGTCTTGTAACAACTTCAGACTATAACTTAGATTTCTCTTCTATGCATCCTCACTTTTTTTGATCCACAGCACACCAGGTGGATCACAGTCTTCATGATCTACCAGATAAACAAATAATAAAGACATATGAACACAGCTAGCTGTGCAGGAAATAAGATTCTCTTGGGCAGCATCAGAAAGTTGGACCCCATGGGTCTGGAAAGACCAAGGCTGGCCAGGATGGTCAGACTGGCTGCCTGCTTGGTTTCCTCATCATTCCAGTGAAATTGCTGCTTTCCCACAGAACACAGATTCTCAGCATTTGGCACTGTGAAAGGAAAAAAACCTTAAAACCATCCAAAAAATCAACTTTAAGAAGCAGTAAGTGGGGAACAGACCTGTAGTGATGATGCCTTTGTCTCAAAATCTATTTTATTGGTGAATAATTTTAATTTCAAGGTAGAGTTAAACAGATATTAGAGCATGGGAAATGTAAAGCTAAATAAAAAATGTAAAAAGCATTCCATGAATCTAAGCACTAGCTGAAATCCCAGTGAAGTAGGACAGCTGTATTAATTCAGTATAAAAGCTGAGCACTGAGTGCATCGGAGATCTTTCGGAAAGCTTTTCATGTTCTTCTGCTGTTCATCACTGGAATTTCCTCACTATGTGTCCTGTGTTGTTAGAATGACTTTCCCAATTTTGTCCTCCACTACTAGTGTCTGAGTTATTTTCTTCTACTCCCTGTTTCCCCTCATTATTTTATATGGTCTTTCATTCATTCTTCTCCTTGAGATTAAGCAGCTGCAGGGTACTCTTCTCATCTGTGCCTTTGGCTACATTTAATGCAACATTGATGGGCATCGTCCATATATTACTCTGTCTTCATTGCTTGGTAGCCTGTTTGCCCCTGAGAATATATTAACTCATCTGACAACTATTTCCTTCTGACATCCAGCATCCTGGTGTTTTTTTTCTCCCCCTTTTCAATCTCAATTTATTTCTAATTATAAACCTTAATTAGATCATGGTTCCTACTGCTTAGGTACTTTTTCATTTGCCACATCTCTAATTGCTTTCTGTTGTACTTAAAGAGAGAGAATTTCTTCTCTTTGGGCTTCTTTAGAAAATAACACCTCACAATGTTCAGAATGCTATCAAAAAAGAGGCTAAGAAATCATGGTTTTACTGGTTAGGTGTTTGTGTTTAGCCTCAAAAGGTGTGATATTAAAGAACCATGTACCTCAGTATCTCTGCCTCTCTTTGTCCAAATGCTTGGCCTTCTCCAATGAGATGTAGTGTGTTTGAAGGTTGTTCTGCCATGTGAATCAGAGCTGTGGATTGTCTTTATTAAACTAGAAATGAGAGAGGTGGGAAAAGTAACTTCAACATCTCCCTGTGTTACTGGCTCCATACTGGATAGATGATGCTTATTATTTCCTCAGCACAGCCAGTGTCCAAAGCTGTGTAGGCTATGCAGTAAGAGGCCGTGCTTGTCGTGGAGGTGTGCATTGGGTGGAGGTTGTGTTCAGGTGTTGGTAGCAGGGCAGGGGGCTGCAGTGGCCACTGTGAGGAGAGGGCAGGGCTGCTGCACACTAAACACAGTTGCTTCCAGTCAGCTCCAACAAACCCACTGCGGGGCACAGCTCACCACATCAGCCGCTGGGAAAACAATTCATTGTAGTGTGAGAAACAACCCTGTGAGTACCAAGGCCAGAGAAGACAGAGGGGAGGAGCAAAGATTCCTCTGAAGCCTGTGGAGAGAGGATATTGGTGCAGATACCCACACTGCAGCCCAGGGAGGACCCCACCCTGCACTGTTCAGATGCTTAGGAGAAGTTTGTCTAAGAAAAAGGGAACTCATAAGTATGAAATCTGCCCACACAGGGTTATTTTCAAAGAACAGGAAATCCTGAGTGGCTCCCTGAGACAGGCTTAGAGGGATAGTTCACTGTCCATGAAATGTATGTTCAAAGCTTGAACATCTGGCAGAAACATTGTTGGATTACACATTTGCTTTAGGGAAAGGAACTAATGATCAATTACAGGAATACACATTAAGATTAAACCATCTGTAATAACTAATGCCACAGAAAATAGTTGCCTTACTTTGCAAACCACTCTATGCTGGCTTAGAATTATTATGAACTCAGATTTTCCTGGTAGCTGAGCTGAGATCAGTAGAGGCAAGACTGCTCATAGCTAGTCTAAAGGGGAAGAAGCAGGTTGCAGCAGTCCCCTGGGTCTCTTACTAGAGTCCAGACTTTGAGTGATGGTGCTGGAGAAACATTTCAAGGTCTTTTTATAGCTTATGCTCTGGGGCACCAACGCTACAAACCTTACAGACAATATTCATTCAGACCACTTCTAATGGGTTCTAACAGTCAGATGGACCAGTCAGCAATGCAATGGTAAAACTGAAATGTACAGTCTATCTCTTAGAGAGATAAGAGAGAGAAGATAGATAAGAGATATCTTTTTTTCCCCTTTCCTCCAGTTATGCTTCTTCATTTCCCCCCAAAAGTAGGCTTAGCAAATGAAACTGTTCTGCTCTGTGCCATGGAACTTCCCTTTGAATTTACTCTGACATAGGAAATGCACTAAAAAAGCAGTTAAACACATAAACAAACAAAAACAAATGGTGTGTGCTAATGGAAACCTTATTTCAGGATGAAACACCACTGAATTCTCCCTCTCTGGAGATATTCAAGACTCATCCAGATGCATTCCTGTGTGATCTGATATAGGTGATCCTGCTCTGGCAGGGGGGGTTGGACTGGATGATCTTTCGAGGTCCCTTCCAGCCCCTAACATTCTGTCATTCTGTAGTTCTGTGAGTTATGGCAATTCTGCAGTATGGAGCAAAAAGAATATGTTCTAAAACCTGCAGCTGTTCTAATTCTACCTTTCAAATTCACAGAATCACAGAACTCTCTGAAACTCTCTCCCTTGAGTGTGTGTATGTTTGAAAGCTGTCTGCTATACATAAGAATGATCCCAGTGCTTTCGTGTCTCAATATTTTAGTGGTTTAATACTATCAATTGAGATGATATGATAGCTTATTAGATTCTATTAAGTACTTAATATATACTTCTAAATTGCCTCGATACTGCTGTAATGACTCCTCCCACCTAAAACCCTCCAAGGGAATTAAATCACTGGAATGATATTGAAGTAATAGATAGGAGATGAGTTACTGTCAAGTAAAAGAAAAAATAAAAGAGAGAAGGAACCTTCCCCCAAATTTTGGAACTAAAATGGAGATACTTGTGATAGGGGGAGTACCTTTTGGCTTTGTCTCTAATTTCTGCATTGGTCTCATTCAGGAGTCTCCAGCAGGGATCATGAAACTCTACAAACAAATAACACAATGGTAGCCCCTTTAGTAAAAGCTCAGATCCAAACTGAATATTGTTGCCAGCATGCAGATAAATGCTGAGTGCCTTTTAGATCCATGGTGCCTGCAATTGCTAGTCAGTATGGGTTTGCATCTTCAGAAACTTCCAAAGGTGTTAGTCACTGACTGAGATGACAGACAGCTCTGCAGGCAGATGGGGAATGAGCAGTTCAAGGCCTTGTTTCTGTTTCTTTCATATGTTTTACTGAGGAGCAAAAGACCATGTGCAAACACAATCTCAGTAGGAGTACAGCAGAGGGGAAGATGTATTAGGTTTGGTCAAGAGCTGTTCTATCAGAAAATGTCAGAGGGAAAGGTAGGAAGTTTTTCTAATTCCTTGTAAAAATGTCTTGGCACACTAGCAGGAGATTTGCTAGTTCCTGCAAAATCAGGAACTTTCCTAAGGAAGTCCTCAGCGACACGAGCCAGACTTCTCTTTGCTCATGAATTCAAGTCATGAATAAATGCCACTTCACTCAGCAGATTAATTAGAAGGGAATGGTGGCTGAGCCAGAGCAGTATATAGAGAAATGTGATTACTTTCTGTTTTCATATTATTTTTTTCTTTCTTCCTGTCTAATTTCACTTATGGCCACAGTGATTTTCCTGTTTCTTCTGGTAACAGGATCTCAAATGACACGTTTGTGTTAGATGGCATAGAGTTATTGAATTCCCTGAGTACAAGAAACTTACCAAGGAAGAAATTGTACTTGTATTCCACTTTTCATCTGCCAACCTGCAGCTCAGTATTCCATTCCTATCACTCGTACAAAAGTGACAAATGTATTAAAAAGCAGCCTGAGTTTGCAGCTTTCAGCAAATATTGAAATAAAAAGAAATAGAAAAGTTATTGCCTTTTGTCTACACATGCACCTATGTATGGAACACATATATATTTAAGTGGATATAACAGTGTTGCAGAGAAAATGATGCCTTTGAGAGGCACTGCTAGGAAACCATAGGAATGAGCAGAAACAAATGATATCCAAATTAGCTTTCAAAATCCATGTAAGAACTTCATGAGAAAATTGTATTGCAGAAACAGTTGCTGCATTGTCTATCAGAAGCATATTTAAGTCATTGGAGAGGTTTGTAGAAGCAGCTCCTGCTGATAGGACTACAGTTGTTTTCTACTACAGAAGACCTTGATCTATTCTTTGCAGTCTGATAAGCTTATTTCACAGAGTGAAACTTAATAGTATTCTTTCCATGTGAATACATCTATTGGCCAAATGACCTCCACATCCTCAAACCTGACTGGGCAGCATGATTTCTTTCCACGTTTTCTCCTTGTAAACAGGCGCGCGGACATAAACTGTGAACAATATTTCTGTGTTACTGATTTAATCTGTGCTTTGACTCTCAAATCCAATTGGGATGACAGTTAAAATTAGCAGGACAAGGTCAAACTGTCAAGGATGAGGCTGGCTGTAAGCAGAGGGGCTTCTCTGGCTTTGTTTGCTTGTCATTTCGGCTGCTATGTCAGCTTAAATACCATCAGCAAAACACCACAGAACATAGCTTAAGGAGCAATGGGGTGGGGGCACATCTGAGCAATGATCAAACAAGGATAAAGTCCAGAGAGGCCACACTCTCAGGACACTATGGCATGAGTGTCTTTCACAGAATGTCAGTGCAGGCTGATTAAACCAATGCTGCTGCCAAGGCAAAGCTGGTCAACCTGCAGTTTATAGGGAAAGTTTACATGCACTTGCACTGTCATTCTGGAATGCTAAGTGAAAAACTACAGTTGCAGTGTTGGGATCAAGTGGAATGCTGCACTAAGCTCAAACATTTGGTGTTCGTAGTATACCAGTGCTTCTCATTGTTGTGTGATTTGCATTCTGGAGACATGATTTAAAAGCATTTCAAAATGGCTCTTTGCCCAGACACAGCTTGAAAGTCCAAGCTCTCCACAAAAGCAGGTGACATTAGTTTTGCCACACATATAGTTCCATTCATAAATCTTTGCTCACTCTGGTACACTCAGCTCAGTATAGCCAACTTTTCCCATTAATAATTGCCATTACCTGAAAGTTGGATGCTAATCATTTACCATTTCCCCCTCCAGTTCTGACTCACTTTTCCAAAAAGCTCTGCTCTATATTCACGTGCATAGAGCCATACAAATTGTATTTTCCCAGATTCTCAGTACTCTTTCCTTGTTTGCAGAAGAATTACAGGGCACTGTAAAGTCACTGTAAAGGAAACTGTAGAGGGATATGCACCGAATATTTAACATATCTAATGAATACTATAGTACTACTAATAGTAGATATAATTTGCTTCTTGATATTAAGTTTTAAAATCATCAGGCCATGGAAAAGCTTGGAAAGGATGCATGGTAAAAATATATGTTTTAAAAGCAGAAGACAGTCACATTAGCTGATAGAATAGTGTAACCTTCCTTCTGGATATAAACAAGCTCCATGTGTACTGTCATATGTTATAGATCCTAAGTTCACACTCCTTAATCAAATGACTATTTTGTGAGTCACTGATTAAGGACAGCAGGAATTGGCTCAGGTTCCTCGATCTCAACTATGACAAGACAACAAAGGCCTACTTGTGTCTGGGGGAAGTGGAGAGACGGAGAGTGTAGCCCAGCACAGAGCGGGAAGGGAGTAGCTCTTCAAATAGGTGCAACAGTCAAGACAGAAGCAAAGAAAGCTATGTGCAGAGAGAGGAGGGAAGGGTTAATGATTAAGAGGTTTAGACAAATAAAGACCAAACTGAAACTGATGGGTATAAATTGTATTATTGATTAGTCATGCAGCAGAGCACCTATTTGCAGGGAAGGCATAGCAGGACAGAGGCTATAAGCATTCAGAAAGAAAAGCAGAACTCCCCACTAACAGCCACAGAGAGACACAGGTGACAAGTGAAAAAGAAACATGATGAAATACAGAAAAACATGTAAAGCAGTCTCCTTCTGTGCCAATGGCTGAGTGACAGTGCTAGGGGGTCATCCTCCCTTTCTGGGCCACTGCACCCCAGCAGAAACTCAGAATCTGTGAAGACAGTTCCTGCAGCCCTTCTTTCTGGGAGGTTATTTTCCTTCTAATCTTTTCTCTTCCTAAGCAGGCAAAAAATTATCATAAATTATCAGGATGATGCTTTTCAGCTGAATGCAAGCTCAAGAAGCAATAAAAAATCTCAGAAAGCTATGGGACATGCACCACAAAACCAAGTAGAGATCTGAATCCGTCACAGCTGCAGAGCTGCACATGGAGACTTGAGAGGGGCTGCTGCAATTGCTTCAGTCAATTGTCCATTTGATTCATCTGCATGTCCAGTGTGGCCCATCCCTGCTGCAGGACTGTGTCTGGGGATGTGATCCTCTGTTATCTGGTGAGACTTTCCAGGGTGTCCTACACACCTTCCACGTATTTAGCTCTGTGCTACTTGCTGTGCCTGTTCTGCAGGTCTTAGAGTAGACAGTTCAGGCATAGACTAGACTAGTCTAGACTAGACTAGACTAGACTAGACTAGACTAGACTAGAATAGAATAGAATAGAATTAACCAGGTTGGAAGAGACTTTTGAGATCATCGAGTCCAACCTACCACCCAACCCCATCTAGTCAACTAAACCATGGCACCAAGCACCCCATCCAGTCTCTTCCTGAGCACCTCCAGTGATGGTGACTCCACCACCCCCCTGGGCAGCCCATTCCAATGGGCAGTCTCTCTTTCTATGAAGAACTTCTTCCTCAAATCCAGCCTAAACCTCCCCTGGCACAGCTTGAGACTGTGTCCTCTTGTTCTGGTGCTGCTTGCCTGGGAGAAGAGACCAAGCCCCACCTGGCTACAACCTCCCTTCAGGTAGCTGTAGACAGCAACTGTTGCTGGAATTTGGATTGTGGCTATGAACACTGTCAGGGTGAAGACATTTGAGGGGAATGCTTAACCCACGGAATGGTTACATGAAATGGATGCCCCAGCTGTGGTTTAGAACAAAAGCTCAACTAATAGTGGCTGTTTTGTCAGGAACTTAAGGGAGGTTAACCAAATTAGTTGTGCTGTTCATGTGACTATTGTCAAAAACGTTGTAGTCATCATCTAAGGTAAGAAAAAGGAAAACAGAGATACTTTTTTCAGATCCTCAAGAAATAGCTAGTGAAAGCAGTGTCTTTAGGAAAGTTTTTCAGCTGTTAGGTCTTCCAGGAGGTATTCTATCTTTTTTAAAGATAAAAGAAAATTAGAAGGGAAAAAATCCTCCTTAAATACAATGATGTACATTGCTGGAGTACAATTAATTAATTTGTGCTCTCTGCATAAGAGATCATTTTAATCACTTCAGCTCATTCTCTCATTTCAAAAGGAAAAAAGGAAACTGCCTGGTGTCCCCTCTGAATTTGTAGCTGCAGTATCTCTTTCCCATGTGGTAGGTGAACAGGACTACATTGCCTTGTTGTGCGTGTCAGGGTCCCATTAACCTAATGTAATAGTTGGCAGAGATTTCTGAGCAAGTTTTGTCTATGAAGTCAGGAGGAGAATCTGAGTGGAACATAATACTCTGCTAAAACAATAATACTCTCATAATCTAACCCTCATTAACTTGTCAAGACTAGTGACAGTCTTTAACAGCATTCATTCTTTTTATGTTTTATTTTAAGTGATTTCTTTGTGGCTATTTGAAAAACTAAAATAAGATTGTTACTGTATCTGCATTTAATAGGAAGACATTCTGTTTCTTTTCCTTTTATTTCTCTCTTCCTCTCTCTCTCTCTATATTTAATAAATAAAAAGACCAAACTGGGAGGCACTTCACATTTATTTTCTGGGCAATGTGCCATAGACCTCTTTTAAAAATGGATGGAAGTAAGTCTATTTAATTTGTTTTTGTTTTGTGTCTTTAACAAGTGCTAAAATGCTGCAAATGCAGCTACAGGAATACTGTCAGAAATTTATGGTCATGGGTTCATGCTTTTATCACCAAAAGGGAGATCAGGAATTGAGCAAAAGGATTCCATTTCCCAGGTAGGGATTGTGCCATCTGACATTGTCACTAATAAAACACATTAGAGAGGAGACAAACATGGATTAGTTGGGGGGAGTAGAGGGGGTGGTGGTCACGGAGTAGGGGTGGGAGTTTGTGCAGAGTGACTTCGTTAGCTTCTTGTCCCATTCCCTTAATGGCGACGTGCACCCTGCACTTTCTGACCTGGGGACTTTCATGCTTTGGCAGCCTCCACCTCTCAAGCCAGAGCTGAATACAGACCTGGCAGATGCTGAAATGTGCACTGCACTTCCCTTAGTACAGCGAGTACTTGTAGCTCACCATGGCTTGAATGCAGGCCGGGGAGACTAGTCCATGGCAAAAGCAAGATCTTGTAGCACCTTCTCCTGTCCAGTTCACTGAGGGTTGTTGATTCCCAGCTTCATAGGAGTTCAATTTGCCCACTGACCACATTACCATGTATCAGGCTTCTCTATGCCCATACTTTCTGGAATTAAGAATTTTGTCACTGATTCTAAAACTAAAATAAAAAAAAAAGAAGTTTACAGCTTTGAAGAAAATTAGAAGCATCAAACATTCCATATCCGGCTTAGCTGCTGCTCCAATTTAGAAGCAAGTGTCTAAATACAGCAGTTTTCTTCTTTCAACTTGATTCTGCTGTACATTTAGTTACATACCTCAGAAAATGAATACCTCTTCAAACTGATATTGCATTAGTTTCTTATTCATGAGGTCTGAGCAACCGCTTTCTGCCCATTTGCTTCCCCCACAACGTAGCAATGAAAAAGTAATATACAATTTCTAATGAATTTCTGGAATACTGCACAGGTGCAGGCTGCAGCTGTTGTGGGTAAACCACATTCTGCTAAACTAATTCAAATCCCGTTGGGGAAATACAAGAACCACTGCATTCCTGTAAAAAGAAAAACGTTTTCATTGTACAGGGTGAAGTTTCCCTGCACCTTCTACCAAATCAAAAGGTCTTTCACAAAGAGAACCCAACATTATCTTATAAACACTCATGAAGATATATAAACCTTTAGACTCTGACTTTGTTGAAGGTAACTTGGCATTAGTTGCTCTTTTTAAAAAGCCACGCTAACATTTCCAAATTTGGATGAGATGGCAAAGAGTACATTCATGTACCGTAAGAGACCTGAGATTCACAGGGAGAGATGTCCACCCAAAGCCTATATAACGTAGTTTTCATGAGAAAGGTTACAGCGCAGCGAGAATTGCATTTGCCAGGTGAATTGGCATCTGCCTGCACGGTCATAAATGTTTCTTTACATCTGTTCACATGCTGTATGCGTTTGGTTTCTTCTTGCCAAACTTTTCAGCAGGGCAGCAATCTGGGGGATTTTGTTTTGAATCCAAGATTTAATGGAGGGAACACACAGACACCTTCACCTCCAGATCAGCAGCGGCTGCGGGTGGGGGAAGTTCAAGCTGCAGGTGTCTCGTCTATCCCTCTCAGCACGCACTCACGCTCAGGGTAATGCTAACACGTGTAAGATGTGGATACCTTAGCAGAGGTATGGACATGTGTAGCTGAGAGAGGAAGTTGCTCTCTGGGTGGACTAGCACAATGTAGATGGAAGTTTCAAAGTTTATTTGCAGAGAAGTGAGAAAAGCTGGGTGAGCTTCTGTGTTGGCACATAAAACACAAATCCTAGGAAATAGATGTCCTTTTCACTAGAAAAGCATCTATTTTGAGACAAAGCTTTCCTTCTCAAACAAAAGTTTTAGAAGTCCTGCATCTATTTTGAGACAAAGCTTTCCTTCTCAAACAAAAGTTTTAGAAGTCCTTGGATTCCTGAAGCACGCTTTTGCCCTGGGACTACTGCTCGAGATGCCCCACCAGTGCTTGGGTACTGCTAGAAGGATACTTTCTCCACAAACATCTGTCGGGCTCTCCTGATTAACATCAGGCAAGAAAGTGGTAATCAAATAAGAAACTGAACTGTACAAAACATGAACCTGCAGGCAGTTTCTGTCTTCTAGGTTGGTATGCTGACATCCCTGAGCCTTTGCATACGCAGCTGTGTTAGGGGAGAGAACAGTTTGGAAACCATTTTGTTGATAGCCTTAGGGAGAGCCCATTCAAAGCAGAGTGAATTACTGTAACTGTAATAATTTTATTAACTTACAGGTTATTAAAGGCTTTTTCATGCATTCCATAGGGAACTATTGAGCTTCCTATTTTGTATGTATTATCCTTTTAAAAAGTAAGAATTATCTCAGGCTTCAAATTTGCACTATGAAGATACCTTAAGTTAATATTTTAGCTTCCTGATTATAACATCAGGCTGAACTCCTATTTAAATTAGTCTTGGGACTAATTTTTCCTTGTTATTGAATTAACTGAATTAATTTTACACTGGAGTTTCCTCTGTTAGGACTTTAGAATGGCTTAATTTTTGTAAGGATGTCAATAAATTGCTAGGAATGTTTTGAAAGTGTGATGTAAACTATCAGTTCATGTGTAACATTTGCTTATTTTGTTATTTGGAATCTTTCCATCTCCAGATCTGTTTAGATCACCATAACAATTAAGTGTCTTAAACCACCCTAAACCAGAATCTAGTAGAAAATGGGAACTGCTTTTTCTTTGGTGCTTGCAACATTTTGTAGCTTTATTTTGTGGGCTTAACACATATACATAGAAAATGGGTTTGGCATGGGCTTTAGACACGGGGGGCGGAATTCCGTGGGAGAAGGTTCTTCTACCCTGATGGAATAAACCACTCTGCTTTGCCTAATGAACAGTTCCTGTCACCTCTGATTGTCCTAGGAACAGAGATCTAAGACAACAGTCTGAAGTGCTAGGGAAAGAGCTGATGTGTTGGTTGCAGCCCACGTCTTCAGTTTTCCTGTTTAGTAGCTGCATATTTCTGGATTTTCAGGCACACTTTATTGCACATTTCCAGATTCAATCCTATCTACATTGTGTCATGTGTCTAGCTAAGAAACAAAAAAGGGAAAAAGGTCCATATCTCACGGGCCACTTCTGTCTGAAATGCGTTCTGGCCAGTCAGAGAGGCTGGAAAGAGTTAACAACTAATGCTTGTGTGCAAAAGGCTAAGAGAAGAGAAAGCTCTGCTAGCAGCAATACTTCCTTTGTGAAAAATTGTTAAATTCCATATGTCTCAAAGTGCAAACAGTGAATAGAATTAGTAATGAGTGCCATTATCTTTAGTGTTTTTATTTACTCAGTGCAAAGCTAAACACCCCCATGAATATATGCAAGAATTAGATGGTAGCTTATGAATCTGACATCTTGTAGAAGCCTTCAATCAGGTACTCAAGACTATGCAGACACATGCCTCTATGAATTGCATAGTTTCTATGTGCTTTTAAAGGACCAGGCAAACAGATTATGAATATCAAACTAAAATACAGGCTCCTACTATAGAACACCTAAAGTTCTGAACAGCTTGGAGAGCACACAACCGCTACAGCCGTGCCGTGTTTCTTTTGATGTAATCGTGCCACACAGAATGTGCTTCTTTTCACCCTGGGTTGTAACACTTGGAAGTTTACAATCTACTGTGGAGTAACAGCTCCAGAATGCTAGAGATGGACCAGTTCCAGCACTTACCGAGTTGTTAGCCTTGGGCAGAACAAATTTAGGGTATCCATAGCAGAAAAAGGTTTGTTCAAATAATGTATAAGAGGAATTATAATTGTCAAGAGTGACAGGTGATACTGCCTTTCTTCACATATTTATGACTTCCCCTTATACATTATATCAATCATTTCCTTCCTAAACTTACTTAAATAATGTTATTCCATTTTAGAGAAGTTAACCCATTGATATACACTGCCCCACAAATGTCTAACCAGGCCAGAAAACAAACTGCCAGTAGGAATTATGGCAGCAGTCTGAAGACAACAGGCCGTGTGAGTGACATTCAGAATGCTGCAAGCGTAGTTTATTCAATGACAAAATATGGTTCTGAAAGCGAGGGAGGGGACAACTGGCTGGGTGCCTGATGTTTGTATAGTGGTGAAATTAGAACAGGAGTTAAAAGGTAAACGCAAGAGACAAAAAATGCTAAAAGCAGAATCATGTTTCAAGCAACAATGGTGGTGGTTTTTAAGTGTAGATTATCAACAGTGAAATTAAATATTCTGTGTTAAGCCTTCTATAACAATATTGACTGCTTTCATTAGCACAACAGCAGGGAAGTGAGTTCATCCCTTAAGTGGAGAAGATTAAGATGTTTAAGAAATAATATAGCCAAAAAATGTTTAGGAACACTCCTACATTTGGAAAGAATTACAATGTCTGCTGCCTAGATAGATAGATATTGTCTATTAATAGCTAAGAAAGATGTTAAAAAACATCTGGGGATGATAAATATTTGAAATCATCAAGCTGGGAGAGCTGGATGCCGAAGGGCTGGTTGATGACATCGCTGGCTTGATAGAGTTGATTTGTAATAAATCTCAGAGAGAGCAGAAAAGAATGCAGAAAGCAGGACAGTTTATATTGGAGCAATATTCAGAAGTTACAAGTAGGAGGAGTATGATATTTATAAGGCTAGAACACTTATGCCTAATGATGATAAAGTGGATAAACTTTCACTGTTAAGGACATAAAGGAGAACAATTCATGCGGACTAACATAAATTTATGGGAGATAAAAATTGTTCAACAGAGCTCATTTTGTTATTAGATTATTTGGAGATTATAACAGTGATCATCACAAGTTTTTACAGTTTGTACAACTCTAGGTGTGCAAACTGATTCCCGTTGTGTTGAGGATAAATAGACAATAAATAGACCAAACAGATAATATATGTTCCACTCAGACGTCCTGGTGACCCAGGCAATGGGGTGCCCACAGAATAAACTGCTCCTCACACACTGCCTCCCCAGAGAAAGCCAGGGGATGACAATGAACAGGGAAATAAGGAAAACATGCTTGTGGATAAACTGAGTGGTGGTAACACCACCTCCCCAGTGCCCGTTGCCACGCTCTGCTGGGCATTGTGAAAACAGAATGCTGAAGGAGGATTTTCCTGTGGCAAGAAGACATTCTGGTAATCATTGTCCCCACGGCCTCCTCAGGTTAGAGCAAAACCTAAAGAGTGTATAGAACACTTACCCCATCCTCTGCAGTCTCCATGTCATACAACAAAGGGGAACATTTGCTCACTCTAATCCCTGCCTCTCATTCCCCATTTTCCTACAGCGATCTTGGAAATATTATGAATCCTGTAACCTGCAAACACAAAATACATGTGAAGGAAGTTTTCACACATAAAGGGGATCAAACATCACAACCCTTATTCAGCTCATGGTTTGCCTCTGCCTCTCATTGATTTCAGCTCCCTGTCAGGCTCAGCTCTTATCTTTGACATTACAAAACTCTGCTGGGTTCAAAGTTGTAAATGATAATAAAAGTCTTCTATTCATCATTTCAGTGCCATGTGCATAACAATTACTCTAACTGCACAGTAAATTCCAGGCCAAATTGTTTGGGGCCTTTTTTGGGTATATTTCAATGTGATGTGGGGAACATGGGAGGAAGTTAAGGGTATTGCTGAGAAGGTCAAACCT
The DNA here is from genome assembly GCF_014839835.1 of Dryobates pubescens. Classification (NCBI taxonomy): domain Eukaryota; kingdom Metazoa; phylum Chordata; class Aves; order Piciformes; family Picidae; genus Dryobates; species Dryobates pubescens. Next base: position 17,801,507 of record NC_071634.1, on the reverse strand, counting down.
CATTCTATACCACAAAGGATTTTCAGGGACTCTTTTGGGTTTGGTTTTGTATTTTTGCCTCACAACAAAACTGAGAAACTCTCTGGGACAAAGAATTAGATCTTTTTGCACTTTAATGGTTTAAGAAGTTTGTTTTTAATACTTTCACATTTTGAAGTAGGATGTCTCTTCATGGATAAAGTAATAATTGTGTATAGACCAAGTGTTTACTCAGAAGATTCCCACAGAAAGCAAGGTGAGTTAAACCAGATGGAAAATGGTCAGGTTTTGTCACAGGAGGTTGTCAGTACAATATTCCAAGTCTCCATGAATCATCCAATGTTAATATATTTGCAATTATCAACAGTGACAATTAGTGATGAAACTTTCCTTGAAGATCAGCAGTGATTACATGAAGAGTCAAATCCAGAGAAAGATACAAGAAAACATTAGAGGATCATGTCATTAGTAGCTTGTTAGTTGAACATGGTCCTTACTGCTATTGTTATATCAGGGTGAAGAGCTCCAGAAACATGCAGAGTTCTACTTCTCTGCCTGCTTGTGATGCAGAGCATGTACGATGCCAGGTGCAGAAGCACTCTCTCAGTTGCCAGACCCCTTGAATTTTGTTATGACTTTTTTCATGTGAGCACACTCAGGAATTAACAACATGACTGAGATTGGTCAGTCTTTTAGAGGTGCTTGCCCTTGAAATGTGTGCCACAATTCCCTTACAAGCCTGCTGCAAACTGGAGAAATGTGTTTAAATTTTCTGCACAAATTGGATTGGTGCATCCAAGTTAAGAAAACATTCTGAATAAAAACCAGTCTACTCCATTTAATTGAGAGTACACTTATAAATGTATTTGTTTCAGATCAAATGATGTTGCTGTTGGTGTGGGGAGAGAAAGCTGTCACAGCCATCTGATTAATCTATTTCTTGTTTCATTGGAAAGCATACTTGCAAATATCAGGCTAATCACTAACACAAACCTTTATAATAACACAAATCCATGGTTGTATTTTGATCACTTGGAAGCTCTTAAAATAATCTCTGCAGTGTAGAAATATCTCCAGCATTTCCTCTCTAAAGCTCAAGAAAGGTATGGGTCAAAGACTTCTATTCCATCACCTCCTTGGTCTGCTTGGGAGCTGCTGCGCTATGGTATGCTGCCAGAGAATATTGCCATAAAGAAATCTCAATTCAGCTCTTCATTTATGGTGAAGAACACACTGGAATGACACTAGAGATGTGTCTACATTGCTGTTCTCATCTGGGTCAGGAGTTTGTTTCTTAGGGAAATCCACTAACTGCCACCACTCTGTCACTACTTTGGTTCAGAGCAAGGAGCCACAATCTTTTATGTCCTGTGTAGAATTCCTTTCTTACAGTACAGACCCTGGGTATTACATTCTCTGTATCCTATACCAGAAGCCTGACTCCAAATCTAACGTTTAGAGGTCCTTGTGCTGCAGTGATTTCCTCTGTTTTGGTTTAGTTTTGTAACTACACATTTTAAACACTAAATAGTTCTCATGTGAAATTCCTTGGAGGGTATATTTATTTCATTTTTTTTTTTTCAGTCAACAATTACAGAGCCTACTTTAAATGAAAAGAGGAAAGAATGATGCCAACAATTCTTGCTTAAGGTCATACTTTACAGTTTCCTTGTGTACCACTGATCTTAGGTGTTGCATCTTACCAGCAATTTAATTTTTACTTTGAACTAAACCTGAAGATAACAATACAAAACTTGAAGATAACAATACAAGTGCTGTAGTGAACCCTGTGGAAGGTTAAAACCCTGACTCCATGCCTTTAGTGAACTCAGAAGGCTGGGAATAAGAAGAGAATAAACACAGGAACAGAAGCACATAGAAGCTTCCATTTTCAGCTGAAAATAAACCAACCAACCACCAACCCCCCAAGCCCATTTAGTTCTCTATGAAACTTTAACTGAGGAATTGAAAGCAAATCTGTAATGATAGTTGGTAACTAAAATGTAGTTCTGCTTACAAGTGCTGAGGCTCAGCTAGAAGCTCCCTGAATAATCTGAGATGAAGTTCTTAAGAGGAAGTTAAGTGATGAACTTCAGCATATTCCTTTCATTCAGAATTAACCAGCTCTTACTCTAGGTAAACAGATGACTCTCTGCCCAAACCCACAGAATTCTGTCACAGAAAATGGACAGCTCTCTGTTTTACTTAGATACTGAAAAGAGAAAAGATACAATCTAGAAATGTCAAAAGTGATAAGGTTTGTTTCAGTCTCACATTGAAATAGGTAAGCTGGTTTATTTTTTCCTACAACTTAAAGCATACTAGGTGGACTGCCCTGATGCTCTCTTTTATTGAGTCTTTTAGAGATACACAAGTGTGTGGAGTTATGATAAGACCTCTCCACAAGTTAAATCCTGTTCATTCAGTATGTGAGTTTAATTAGAATTTAATTGATTCAAAGACTTTGTGATGGTCATTTGCAGGCTTTTACTGCCATAATTTGAGTGCTTTTGGGTGTCAAGATTGCTTACTGCACAATAGAAGTGTAGGAAAGTGGCATTCATTGAATTAATTTTCCCAGATGAATAATTTAATCAGACCCAGCATATTTCAGCAGAGAAGTTACACCTACTTTTCTCCCTGTACTCCAGAAATACTCTGTTTTAATCACTAGATAGTTTTCCTTAGAAAACAATGACATTATCCTTCACTGTCTGTATTTTTTTTCTTTCTAAGTACTTCTCAAAAGCTCAGGTTGATGAGTATTACTGAGATCAATGGAAACATTGCTGTTTAGAGTAGAAATTCAGATTGCTCACTTTTTCCTCCCCTTTTCTCAAGTAGCTGCTCACGGTGTTTACGAACGTTCTAAAGCAGTTCTTATAGAAGAGTGACTGAAAGGAGAGATGAGAGGAAGTGTGTTATTGTATATTTGCATATTAACTAATTATTCACTGCCCTGACACTAGGGAAAATGAACACAACACATGACTATCAGCAGATTCTGCTTTTGCCACTGGGAATATGAATTAACTCCCCTGACTCTAGAAGATTTGTGTGTAGAATTGAGTTGGTGTAACTGAGATCAGAGCCTGTTCCAAAGATCTCCTATAATTCCTATAAGGCAAATGCCTTCAGCTGTCAATCTGCCAGGCTGACCTGTCAGTGTCACATAATAATTAAACAGCAGCTGGCATTAGTGCAAATTTATAATTGCTATAATCCTTATTGCTGACATGTCAATATTTAACTTGCATTAACCTTTCCTTTGAGGCTTACAAATAGTGCATCTCTGGCTTGTTCAGTCTAATTTTTCATGTCATTGCCTTGCAAGGTACAAAGATTTATAATGTCATTATGTGATGGATACAGACCACTCCTTTACTTAGCCTTGTGAGATGCACTAACTCTAGAATAACACTGGTTTGTTTATTTTTCTGACCTGCCTTCAAACCACTTTTTAACTACTTAATGATTTATAACATGAAGGCCATGTCTCAGATATATTCAGCATAAGGATGTCATAAGGATGTGAATTTCAGACAGCTTCCTTGGAGAGTAAAATGCTCTAACCCATTACTATAAGTTACAGTCTCAATTTCTAAACTTGTTTTGATTTCAAAAGTAGTTAAACCAAATCAACAGCCTTTAAACTGCAGAGAGAGAGATTGGTAATTTTGGAATATTTATGAAAGTCAAATTTGGTCATTATTCTAGTTGCTTGTCTTCAGAAAATGAATTTTTGTCCAGAGGGGTTTGTAATCAAAATGACCTGGAGATATGTCCACAGCCTTGCTGACAAAAAAAGTATTGCATATTGTCCCACTCTGAAACAGTCTTTACCTCATACTACATTTGAAAGTACAATAGCTTGCATGTAGACTTTGGTTAGAATAAAAGAGCTTAGTTTTGCATTATTCTCCATGTGATCAGAGGTTTTTTTCAGCCACTGATGATACGGAAGCTTGTAAAAACAATTACCCTTAGATGCAGCTTTATGTTTGGAACCAAGAAACAGAACAGAGATACCTCTTCTGCTCTTCTGCTCACCCCACCAAACTAAAGCATGTTCTAGAAAGCTGCGCCCTCTTTCCTTTTCCAAAGGTCTGGTGGTTCTCTTGCTTGCTGCTCTGTAAGGTTCTGAGCATTACCAAATGCCTTTGTGCTTGTCCTTGGAGCCCTTGCAACAACTGGACTTCTATGGGCTAGTATAACAGTTCCACACATCCTAAATCCTGGCATTTAAAAATTCTCATTGCAGATTAAATGACTTAGCATCTGTGTATTCCCTCTTCAGCCTTATCATCTGACTTCCCATTATCTACTCAATAAAAGCAAATTGTGGGTCAGGGCTTTTCCTTGAAAGGGTGAATTAAAATTCTACCCAGTGTAGATACTGTTGGATGATTTATTGAGATTTCAAATAACCTGTACTCTTGTTTATAATTAAACAATCTAATTTATCACTTACTGTGGTACTTCTGAGAGGTCTTGACTCTTGGCTTCCTGGGGGGTTACTGGTTATATCTTCCAGATTAAGCTTTAAAGCACTACTTAAGCGTGTAGTGAATTGATCAATGCCAGGCGTCATGCGTAGCGGGCACAGCAGATTTTACTTCATTCAGGTTGATTAAGAGAAAATGAGAAATGTAAGCATGAAATAAATACTTTAGGCTGAACTATATATGCACAAGAACTCCTCTAGCATCTGAGCAGTTTATAAAATCTCTGAATTTTCTTTAAAAATGAAACTTTTTCAAAAGGAAAACGTTGCACTTCTAGAGCAAATGTTAGAACAGTCTGCAGAATCCATGGGTCCTACGAGTTCCAAGAATGAGTTTAATGATTGCTATGGTTACATCAACACATACTGTAGTATGATATAATCAGCTGTGATGTGCCATGGCACAGGAATTGCAAAGATATGTTTGGGTAAGAAAAAGCCATTGCCAATATGTTCTTGTTTTACAAACAGACGAGCTGTTTTGAAGTCCCAGAAAGGTTTAAGATGCAGGCTGTCAACTGTGTTTAGCTATCGTGATGTCTTCTTAAAAGGTTTCAGACTGATCTGGTAACACTTCTCTAAAGAGAATTACCTGGGTTTAGGGATGAAAATCTTTCAAAGGAGGAGATACTATTTTTTTTTTTGTTGCCTGTAAATCCCTTCCAGTGCTACTTTTCTTGTAGCTAATTATCCTAAATACATACAAAATAAGTTGCCTTATCCTCTTTCCATAATATGCTCCCCATTTGCATGCCCCTATACTCTATGTAAACTACCAGGTTTTTCAGCATTTCTTCTCCATGTTACAACAGCATTGTGCTCTCACTTCAGCAGCTCTGCTTCAGAGAAGGATGCAGAGCTTGTGCTTGGCTTTTTCAGGTTCTTTTTTAGCACAGATGTAGTGCTTTCACTCTTTATATAAGGATCTACATCTAAGTACAGACTGCTTTCAACAGTCTAATCAGTAAGAGGTGCTTTGGAGAAGTAGAAACTACAGGTCCATATCTCTAGGAGGAGAAGGCTGTCTGGAAACAAGCTCTTGAATTTTCTTTATCCATGTAGATCTTACACAAGAAGTCATCTCCTCCTTTACAACCAATGGAAGTAAACTCTGCTTTGAATTTCCAAGGGGTGGAGAAGCCCTACTATGAGTTGACAAGTTCAGAGTAGTTCCTGTGCAAATAATTTTCTTTTTCCTGAGTGTAGGCAATTGCCTTCTTGGAGTGCAGTGTTTAGCTTGCATGCTGGGCCTCCTGCTGGGTGACTAATATTTAAACGTTAAAATGCCTGAATTGCTACCTGTAACTGACACAACAAACATTTCCATGGATCTCAAGCTGTTGAGATGAGAAGAGAAGTTTACTGGGAACTGTAAGTAGCTCTTTGTGAGAAAGCAAATATTGCCAGTGATTAGTTTTATTGAGTGTAATTATTCCATGAGATTTTAATATTTAAAATTACCAGTAGTGAGCAGATTTGAGTCAGTGTGACAACATTTCCTATATGATTCCAGTCTGTCTGAGGGGTGATTTTTGCACAACACCTTTGCTTGTGGTTCTTGTCTTTCCAGTATGCAAGAGCACCGCTATGTATTTTTTGTCTGGGACAATTCTAATTGGCTATGCTGTGCCTGAGTGCAAAATGAGCATCTGTTTCAAAACCAGACATTTATATTTCCAGTGTCATAAGTTTTACCAGCCAAAGCCAACTAACCTTGGAGAGGTGGCTTACTGAGTGACATCAGTTATCAATATGTGTCAATGTGTTTATGTGAAAAAATAACTCAGAAATGCTGGTTATATTCCACGAGATTAGATTATGGGGAAAAATCTGTCAGGAAAAGTAATGGAAATCTTATATTTACAGATACGTAGAAACCTGTCTGAATAAAGCTCAAGATAATATATGATTTAATTCTGCTTTCCATGAGAGTGGACTAAGTAAGCAAATGAGCCTTCTTTCCAAGTCTAATGTTCTGTGATAATATATTTTATACTGTCTGATAAGATTAATTTATTCAATAATAGTCAAAATTTGGTCTGCTGTATATTCAGCTATGATAGAATAGCAGATGCTTGCAATAGAAAATAGTATTGTCCCTTCCAGCTCCCTCTTCTAAGTTGGCTAGGTCCTTTTAATACAGCTATGGAGAGAATGATTAGCTGTTCAACTTCACCAGGAAAGAAGTAAGAGTATATTGGTAGGAAAGAAAATAGCTCAAACTGTGAACGGTAGTGGACAGAGGATAATTTGGTGTATGTGTTTGGGAGCATTTAAAATGGAACTTCTGAACTCAGGCAGAAGCCTCCTACTTGCTCTCTGCAGCTGGTATGGGCAGGCTATAATCTTTTATAACATCTGGACAAAACAAAAGTGGCACATCCTGAATCTTCCTGTTGGTAAAAAGGTGTGAGAGAACCACCAAGTGGGGAACTAGGGGTGTAGGGTCCTGGAAAGAGGAAGTGATGGACAAATGAATGATTCCTGAAAGCAGGAAGTAGTCTTGGGAAAAGGGGCGGGGGGATGGGGGGTGTGGGGAGGGAGGAGGGAAGTGGGAAGGGAAAAAGAAAAAGGTTGGCCAGGAAGTAAAAAGTGATAATTGTGTCTGGAGCAAAGATCTGGGAACTAGGGAAAGATCCCAGAAACCAGAGAGTTGTGTGGACACAAATGCTGATGGATGTCCATGGACTTTGGCTGGTGATGCCCAAGACAGACACCTACAAGCAGCACAGGGCATGAACTGGTGCAACATTCTGCCCAACATTGCTGGGTCAGCATCCACCTTAGAGACAGAGGGAACAGAGTGTGGCAGGGCAGCCAGTGAGCAAGCGTGTGAGATAGCCAAGTGGTGTAAGCTGACCTCCCAGGTTTTTAAATAGACCTCACCAAATCCACTAGGAGTGAAAATTACTCAAATTGGCCTGACTGAAAGGTTATGTTTGCATTATTATAAGGTGAGTCTGGTTTAGTCCTTGACTTGTTCTCTTGGAAGATTTAGGGTGTTATTCACAGTTCATTTGAAAGTTACATTGTGCTTAATGGTTTTAAGCATACCCTTAGCTTTTTTTTTTCAGTGGTGTTAATAAAACCCTTTGATATCTACTCATTCATCCCCCCATGGTCACACATGATTGAGGTTTTCATGCGTTTCAATAAGTCTTCTTGTATTCTAATTGTGCTCAAGCAGCTATTATGCCATATTTGCTCCATATTTACATCTTAGATATATATGTATGTATATATATATATGTATATTTGTATGTATATTTGTATGTATATATCCTACCAAGCTCAGAGGAAAAAGGTCAGTGTTGTCCAATTTGTAATCATCATCTTCTTCTTCTTCTTCTTTTCTTTCCTTTCTCTCTTCACAGAATACTTATTTCAGAATCAAGAGACAGAACATAAAATTGAATCTGAAATACTCTGTTGCACTCATGTTTCTTATCTTTCTTTCCCTGGAAAGGATTAAGCCCTGTACATAGATACCTGAATAGGAAATGACCTCATTATTTTTTCATATTTTGCCTCATATAATTATGTCCTTCTTCTGGCACACTTTTGATCTATGTTCCCATGCATAAATCATATCTGAGTTCACAGAGCAATCTGACCTTGGGAAAATTGGGCTCGTTCAGGTACAAACTCTATTTCAGAAAGTCTATACAGGTTTGCAGAGCTCTAGTTGTGAAAAAAGAGTTGGAAATAGGCAGACAATGTTTCTTTTGCAAAGTTTCCTATTGAATTAAATCTTGCAGACTAGGCATACCTGATTTTCTAGAGGTACAATAAGCTACTACCAAAACCTTTCAACAGATGAACAGACCTGGTAATAAAACCTAGTCATTTCTGAGTCTGAGAAAATCAGAGGTAAATTCCTGAGCTACATGAAAGCAATGAGGAATTTTACCAATGAATGCAGAGGAGTTGATTCCACCCAGTGCAGGGGGACCAGTATTCCAAAGACAGGAAAATGGTCTTCCTTCCCTTGAATTCCTTTTAAAATGTCACCTGTTTGCCATCCAAAGTGGACAGCTTACACAGTGAGAATATTCCCATGCTACTGATCAAGATTCAGAAGGGTATTTATGGACCTGACTCTTATTCAGGGGGTTGTATTTCCACTTTTTTTTTTTTTTTTTCCATTGGAAATTAGTCCTAAACAGGAGTTAGGCAACTAATTACCTTTGTGGTTCTGGGACTGAATAATCCAAACATGGAAATGTTCCTGTAAGATACTAGCTGAAATTGTTGTTCTCTTCAGATATGTGCACAGAAATGTGATTGACAATTGGGAGAAAACGAACGCTAGTTTGAAAAGAAACAAGCGTTTGCTTTTACCTACAATTGAAACAAACAAGAATCTTAAGAGAATTCTCTTTCTTAAGGTGACAGGTACTGAAGTGATACGGAACAGAGTGAGAAAAAAGGAATGAGAGGGAATGACTGTGGGAATGTTTGTGATACATAGATGCTTGAGGGATGCAAAAGTCTTGCAGATAAAACGTTAGAAGTATATCAATAAACTGAGATAAAATTTTGAATGCAAGACAAACAAAAGCACAGTAATGAATCAAACTCTTGAAACTGAACTTAAGTGTAAGTCCAATTAAATTGAATTAAGAAAGAGGTAAAGAGATAACAGGCTGGTAAAAATGAAGAAAAAGTATGGCAGGAATAGTTTTAGAGTTTCGTGTTGTATTGGAGCACAACTCTGTTTGCTGGCATGATTGTCACGCCAGGTAACTTTGTTTCTGCCAAAAGAGAGGTTTTTCATTTTCTTCAGTCTTTGACCTTTTAAAATTGTGAGAGTTCAATGGCAACCAATTCGAAACATCCATCATTCTCATCACAGCTGCTCCAGTGTCCCTGAGTACAGGGGTGCTGAAATGGGAAAGAAATTAACAGCTCATTTGTGAAAAGTGTACTTTCTTTCCCAAGTGCCTGATGAGACTTCTCCCTTGCTGTGTCTGTTGCAGATAAATCAGCCTTCATCCTTAACTTCACTGCACAAATCTACACAAAAGTGCAAAAGCATTCACCAGACACTGTCTGAAAAACAAGCAGGAGAAATACAGCAAACATGAAATCTTTGGGTTCCTGAAACAAAGGGAAAGTGAACAATCAGCATTATGTTAAAAATGTTAATGTTTCAATGAACAGACAGGTCAATAAATTACAACAGCTTGGCTGAATAAGACTTCCATATGGAATATGTGGTTACTCGTGCTCTATATTGTTTCTGTGGCCATGCAGTGCATTTAGTCTTCCAAGCAGTGAAACAAAAGTCCTTGTGAGGGTACACCAGGGATGCCACTCTAGGGTCCAGTGTCCAATTTGAGGTTTGTAGTGTGTCAGACAGCATTGCTAAGAAGATTTCTCATTTGTTGTATCTTGCAGCACACCTGACCCGATCCTGGCACTCGCTCTGACTTGACCTGTGTACACTGCGTACACTCTGAGATGTAGCACACAGCTCAGGACAGGCTGCAGTTGGCAGTTGGTGGCACCAACTATATTGTGATTGGTCTTAGGAAAGTCTCAGCTCAGAAGCAGGCTACTAGTGTCAGTTGTCTTCTAACCTGCTGGATAGCTTCAAGTTTTCCATGTCTCTTGGAGAACCAGTGGCCAGGTTTTCTCAGGTCTTGTGAAAAACCCTTCAGTTGTAGTAAAATAAAGAGCCAGAGAGCTGCATGTCAGAGTGTGTGGGATATTTACATTGGAAACACTAGAAAAGTTCATGATTCCAGTGAAGATTTAGATGTTTCACTTTTCTTTCCACTGTACTCTAGCCTCAGCAAATCTTTCATTTAATTACTTCCTGTTCAATAATTGATGTTTCAGCTGCAAGTCTTTTATATTAATATTTTACAAAATTATTTATATAAGAAGTCTAACACATGAAGATTGTGATTGACTCAGTATTTTGCTCAAATTCCTTGTGCAGCTGCTGGTTTATTGTTAAAACTAAGGGTGAGGAGGAGAGAATTTGCCTGTACTGTGTCTCCATGAGGACTGACTCAACCCACAATGGCTTGAGGCTATTAATATCGCAAATCTTTGTACTAGAGATTTCGAAGCGAATGGACTTTAACATCAAACAGGCAATTAAAAAAGAATCAGGAAGTAAATCTTAGAAGCCTGTGTTTTGTGAAATTCCCTGCTGTTGCCAGTACTAACAAATAATGTTTTGCCTCTTCCTGGGAAAACCAGCAAAAAGGTGTAAATAGAAAGATAGTAATAAATGTGATTGCATTTTGCTTTCCATGCCAGTAAACACGTCAATTCTTCTCAAGGATCCCAGCAAAACACACTTCTGATTACCAGTGTTAATAACCCTGAAAGCACACTTATTAGCAACTCTTATGATCTTTCATTGTGCAACATGGTGATGACTCATCTTGGCATCATCAAGTAGCAGAAGTCTTTTTATCTTCACAGACCAGGATACTCCAACGAGTGTCCTAGTGCTTTGTTGTTTGTTGGATGTGGTGGGGGTTTGGCTTGGTTTCTTGGGGGATTTTTTGGTGGGGTTTTTTGTTTGTTTGCCTGGGTTTTTTTAGGGTTTTTTTGGGGGGTTGTTTCTTTCTTTGTTTTCATTTTCCTGGAGAAATATTTTTTGCCACAGCCAACAAACTCAGATTTGAGAGCCGAGCACCGTGGCTCTTGAAGGCACATTTAAACCTCTTCTAGTCCAGTGCTTTCTGAATTTATTTGCATATTCAATCCCATCACCTCGGGGAGCTTCAGAAATTGAGCAGAACTTTATTTTCTCTTTTACAAGACAGTAGATGCGTCTCTTATTCCCAAGACCATGCTACAAACTGACAGATACCCTCCAGCTATTATCAAAACAAACCAATATTTATTATGAAAACAATAAATTAATTGTTATTGAACCAAGTGTCTGAAGAGGAAAATAATGAGATGCAGGTTCAAAAATGAACTGACCTCTTCACTCACTCTTACCTGAGCTCAGGCAGCCTTTGTAACACTGGGAAGTAACCACATGCTGGAATTAAAGAACCAAAAACCTTGTTTGTGCTTTGGGCTGGTTTCCTCGCTGGAGAGACAGCAAATCAAAACTGCTTAAGGATTGCCCTCAGAGGCATACTCTGTCCAGAGAGACATGCATTTGAAAACAGAATTTGTTTGAATGTGCTTGGAAAAGATCTTCTTTTTGGGGGGTAGAGTTAGAATCAAAATGATGAATGTGTTAAATAAGAACAGCAGCAACAACAACAATTAAAATTACAGACAGTGAATGAAAGCATGGAGGTGGGAAGAATTAGTTTAATTTTCTAACTGAACATTATGAGTATATTCAGGTTAATAAATAATTTATGGAGTATTATCTTCAGTGACCATGGATATGGTATAGTCAAAGCACTGTGCAGATAATGGCATTTAAGTACCCAGTACGTGATCAGCTGCATCACTTCCTTTCTTTACTGCAACTATTGAACACTCCTTGGTTTTGTGTCTTTGGCTGGCAGAAATTAGTGTCTCTTTATTGACCTCAGTTATTCAATGGCTCATAATAGAACTCTCCTGGTCTAGTTTCTTTAATCTCACAGAATGATCAAAATGTTATTTATTCCTAGGGGTGGGGGGGAAGGACTCTTAATGAAGCGATCTTACAGCTTCCTTTGGCTTCCACTCTCATTATTAATTTATCTGAACCTCAGACATAAACCAGTCAGTGCATTTACCCAAAATAGAGTGACTTATTGGCATTCTCTCTGACACACATCATATGAGTTCAGATTCTTGCAGCCTTCTGCTCCCTCTGACTTCATACATTTGCTTATTAGAAAAGACAGGGAAAATTTAGAAGTATCACATGTGGTTAAACAGCACTGCTTCTAATAATAATTACTGCCAGAAATACGTGTCTATACATCAAAGAAACTGGCTAGACATATGCAAAACAGCAACAAGACAATCTCAACAGTCTAAGTGTCATCAGATTAGCCAAGAGATACAGACAGTGTGTGTAAAGAAACAAAGGGAAATAATGACTTGGCAAAAGCAGTGCTGGTATTAGCACAGCCATAAACTAGTTGTGGCAATTTTTGTTTTGTCATGTCTCTCACAAGAGAGATTTTCTCAAGGTTGTGTTAATTCTGGCTACTTTGGTTCAAGATTTAGGAAGGCAGCTGAAATTTAAAATGCTTCTCTGTAGTAAACTTCCAAAGTCCATTTAAATTTAGACTTAAGTTTTCAGTATAGGCAAGGAAATGCAGGGGAAAAAAAGAACCAGGAGCAAGATGCTGCATTTTCAAAGACAACGTTTGGTAAATTTTTTACGCTTGAAAAGGAAACCAGAACTCAGTAATCATACAAAGAGTAATAAGCATGCAGACAGGAAAGAGCCAAGTGTTTAATCTGTTGAACCTTCCTGCTGAAGCCGAGTTGTCTTCAATCTGTGTTTAAACTAGCTGTGGAGGTTAAAAAAGAACTTGAAATACTTTGTACTTCCATTTTTCCCACTCTTCCTCCTGTGTTGGGTTTGTGGGGTTTTTTCCTGGGTTTGGTTTGGTTTGGTGTTTTTGTTGTTATTTCTTCCCTTTCCATTTTCTTTCTTGTGATACTTCACACATCCTATTAATTCCATATCACAGCTGCTGAAGAACTGTATGTGTGTATACATACCAATCACATAAAGTAGTCTGCATCAGATATTGGCAGAGGTTTGGATGATGTGTCTGAAATCAGAAGACTTCTACACCATTTCATTTGCACAGATGAGGTTCCTTTCCTTTTGCACCTAATGATACATCTGTCTTTGTCAAAGCCTATTTACTATAAATTAGCTCAGGCATATTTCTTCAGTGATTCAAGTCCTCCTTTATTACTCCTCATTACTTGATGTTCCACTCAATTTAATCACATCTGCATACTGGGAAATTGTCCTTAGACTCATTATTCTAGTTGTTTGTATTATGATACACTTGCTAAAGCTGAATTCTTAGGGTTCTCTCTAGTATTTCTCTCTATTACATAGGAAATTTTGTCACTGTATGAGTAAACTGTGTTCTTGATGCCAGCTCTAAGGCTGTATCTCTGACATCATTATCATTTCATTTGAACTGTGTTACAGCAAGATGGTAGAAGCACTGTCTACAGTAGAATGCCAATAAAAGTTACCAGAGTGTGAAAGCTGCACTTAAGTCTTGGTCTATTTACCCAGTGATTCTTTTAGCCATTTCACAACAGGGGTTTGGGTTGGTTTGTTTGTTTGTTAGTTAAAATAATAAGCTTGTTTATTTCATGCTTTCTCTTTTGTATAGATTAATGCAATGTAAGGAAGTAGAATGTATGTAGGCAACTCTTTAACTAATATTATGAACACTTTAGATGTGTTTTGAAAATTGGTTTCTTCTTAGTACAACCTTGCCTGTGCTTATCTCTTCCATCAAAACTTGAATGAAATTGAAAGACAGGCTAATTAAAGAGAAACACTCAGAGACTTGAAAGTATGGATTGAAAGACTAATTGCAAGTTTTCAATACCCTCTTTTGTTTCTGTTTTCCATTTGTACTTTTCCTCCAGAAAAAAAAAGAAGTCACTTTCTACTGGAATTAGGCACTAGTGTTCAGTTCCTCAGCCTGCATTTGGAATCTGGGGGTAGATTTTTTTTCTTCTTCTTCTTCTTCACATCTTGAGGTCTTTGGGGCTTCTACTTCCTGTTTTTCTTAAGCACAAAAGTAAGTGAGGGAAATCTGATCATGTAAATTTGATGGCAAAGCCGTGTCCTACCGCTCAGTTCTATAAATTATGCGCAAATATTGCCTTACGTATGCTGCAAGACCGCCGAGAGCAGGGCCCCAGCCCTGCATCTGTGGAAAGAGCCTGCCAAAAAAACGTGTGTTTCAGCCTCCAACATGTAAAATATGTATATTCAATTACAAAAAATACTGACATAATTTCAAAAAGGTTTCAGTAACTTGCTGCAGTCCCCAGGAAGCAATAACTTGCGTGCCAACGACTCATGTAAGTTTTATGTATCTCTTTAACTAAGCAGCACCACCAAAAGTAAACTAACATTATTGCATGGCATGGCTCGTAACACACAATGCTCTGGAATTCCCTCCAAAGAACATTCTTACACATAGCAACATATATGCCAGCATGTCTCCATGCCTTGTTTGGAGAGAGGGAGAGTAGGATAGGCAGCCATAAGCTTACACGTTCAAAAGGCTTGGTTTTGCCAGATGTTTTTCTTTTGGATCAGAAGGACGCTTTGCTTCAGTGTGCTTGACAGTATTTCCCCCCAACTTGTTGAAAAGAACCAAAACTATAACCCTGACTATTTATGAAAAGCAATGCATGCTTTGAAACAGCACCTTTGGCATTGTGCTTCTGTGCCAATACTGAAGTTATATTTGGGAGTGTAGCAAATGTTTAATGTATGCACATTCCTTTGAATAAGAACATGAACTTTCCATTCATGGACAGAAAATATGTCTTGTAGTCACATTTTCTTTTCTTCTCACTTCCTCTGTGTGCTACAGTCTCTACAAAATGACTGGCAATAGACTACAAACCCTACCTCATACCTGAAATAAATACAGATAGGCTGACCTAACCACAGGCATACTTTTAATGAACACAATT
Source organism: Dryobates pubescens (assembly GCF_014839835.1). Classification (NCBI taxonomy): domain Eukaryota; kingdom Metazoa; phylum Chordata; class Aves; order Piciformes; family Picidae; genus Dryobates; species Dryobates pubescens. Next base: position 17,786,404 of record NC_071634.1, on the reverse strand, counting down.
TCCAGTGTTTTATACAGCTGTAATCTAAGATTAGGAACATATGGTTCTGGTGGTAAATTAGCACTATGAAGATATATAGCAGTGAAAATTTCATGACATTTTCAGAACACATAAAGTACCCTGGGCTTAGATAAATTCAGACCTAACTCATTTTGAAACATGAAGGTTGTAGCCTTGTCAAAACAAGTCTGAATAATGATAATGCTGCAATGATTTATTGAAGTCCTTATGAGGAGTAATGAGAGTTTTAAATGATCATCTGCATGGGTATCATGGAGAATTGTTTCTGAAAATAATAAAGCCTCGACAGAAATGCCAAGTGATTACTAGGATAAAAAGATAAAATCCTGTGAAATCATTTAATTTCATGTCATTAGATTTTCCTTTCTGGGAATATTTATCTAGGGGACAAAAAACAATGGATTTGGAAGTCAGCTTTGTTTTGAGAGCTCCGTCTGCATAAGTGTAGTTTTGGATCCATGGATGCAGAGCACAGCAGCAGAGTAGGAAAGGCCTTTCTGTGAACAATTCCACCCTGAGCAGAGTTAAAGGGTATATTCTAAGCACACAGTGCTTTGCAGAGTCTTCTTCAATTCATTCACAATCAGGAAAAAAATGCACATCTAGAAATACAAAGGAGAAGAACCTACCCAAAACCAAATTTGGACACCACTTTCCTCAAGTGAGTACTTACTGAGAAACAAAGCTTAACAACTAGCTGCAGCTAGAAAGTAAACTGCTGTCCACAGTGGTCTCAGAGGGAAAAGGTGAGCCCATTGGCCAGGCTAGGCTTTGATTAAGTAAGGAAGTGATTATCAGGAGCTATGAAATAAAAGGCATTTAAATTATGGTTACCTTTCGAGCATTAAAAGCCTCATTTTGTTACTTGGTGGCAATGGTTACTTTGGAAGAGTTCAGCAAGGTTTTCCCTTCCTTTTGATAGGACTAGAAACAAAGACTGGGACCATATTGAAGGGAGATAAGAAAATCAGATTTCATATAATCAAATGCAGATATTTTGCCTGTTTTGTTCAGCCCAGGCTGAAGCTTTCTAAGTCCCCAGAAATAACTGAAGGTATTTGTATCTTGGGTTTCTAATTCTCTATCTTCAGTGAGAAAGAGACAGGAAACTACTGAAGAGAGTCTGGTGGATGGCCACAAAGATGACAAGGGAACAAGAGCATCTCTCTTGCCAGGAAAGGCTGAGAGAGACCTAGGGCTGTTTAGCCTGGATAAAAAGAATACTGAGGAGGAATCTTATCAATGATTATCAATATCTAAAGAATATGGGGCTGGGCTATTCTCAGTGGTTCCCAGTGACAGGACAAGGGACAGTGAGTGCAAACTAGAACACAGGAGGCTGTACTTAAACATAAGGACAAGCTTCTTCTCAGTGAGGGTGCTGGAACAGGCTTCCCAGAGAGGTTGTGGAGTCTCCTTCTTTGGAGACTTTCCAAACCTGCCTGGATGTGTTCCTGTGTAACCTGATCTAGGTGAAGCTGTGTTAGCAGCAGGGTGGGACTACATGATCCCTGGAGGTCCCTTCTGACCCCTACCACTCTGAGATTCTGGGGGAAAAAAAGATAGCATTTGGACTCCTTACTACCTGTCAGTTGAATTAAGTCTGATGAGTAGAAAAAGCACAGAAAAGCTGAGAGGGGAAAAAGCCATTTCTGTGGGGGGAAAGATTTCCTTTAGCAGCAGACAATGGGTTTTACCTGTCTGTAAGTCCATTTAAATCTTACATTTTTAGAACTATAAAATCTGAATAGAATAAATATGAGGACAGTTATCACCAAACAGATGAGAATTTTATGGAAGTTCTGTGGTTTTCCAAACCCACAACTGACCACAAGTCACATAAATAACTATGCAATTACATTGCAATCAAATTTAGTAAGAAAATTATATGCATACATAAAAATAAATCCTAGAGTTTTAATAGTCTGGAAATAAAGACATGGCAGATTGTGTTATCACATTAATACCTATTAGGTGCTACCATTATGAAGGATACTGATATCTGAGGTATAGTGTCAGGGAGAGTCGGGAGGAAAGATGGGGAAAAGGAGAAAGCACGAGAGGGAGAAATTCACTCTGTACACACTAAACCAGTATCTTCTAAAATCACAAGGTATGCTAGATATGCTGCAAATATTTTTCCCCCATTATGATCAAGTCTGAAGAATGTTACTAAGTACACAGGAACTGAGCGACCCATCTGGGTGCAGCACACTCCTGTGCTGCACTGTGGAAGTGCAATGCAAGCTGTAGGTACTGGAGCAATTTAGGGCTTTTATTGTTTTTTAACTTTTCTGCAGGCAGATGGCAAAAACAAATTTCTAGTGAAATGAGCTATAAATTCCTTTGGTACTAGGACTCCAACCAAGACATAACAAGTCTGGATTCTTAATTAGATTAACCTACAGAATCCTTGGACTAATAATTACTGGTTTATTTCTGGCTCTCAAAGGCAAATAACTTTCAGGAGCTTTAAAGAGTATGATTGTATTAGCCTCCATATCAGTAGCTTTGTAAATATTAAGGATAATAAATTTCAGTTATTTTAATGGCTAGTTAAGAACTACAAGGAGACAGATAAAGAAATACATCCCTGCCCCACTGGGTGGCCCCTATGTTATACTGTTAATATTTTTTTATGTCTTCAAATATAATTTCTTTTAAGCAATATTTTCTTTAGTTTATATGATTAGCCAAGCCAGAAGCTGGAAAGATAATATTTTTTAACTTCCTTTCTGATGAATAATAAATGTCACATAGGAATTTGAAAGTAGGATGTAGTTGCCTGTGCCATCTGCTGCATAAGGGTAAAGAAGAAAGATATGAGACTTTAAAGTAGGGGCTGCTTCATGGAAACTTGAAGATGAAAGGAAATCACATCCATCACTTGGAAAGCAGTACCAGTCCCCATCAGTCATTAGGAAACTATCAGTGCTTTGGAAATCTAACAATACAACAAGATGCTCTGGGAGCCCTCTAAGGGATATCTACAAAGTAGATTTTAAGTAGAAATTAATGTAACTAAACACATGCAGTCTTCTGATTATTTGATTCTAGCTCCAGTCCCATAGCAGGATAAGTGGAGACTTTTCTGAGGTAAACCAGGAAAGCCTGCATGTCACATTCCCATAGCAACTGGCTGTTTGCAACAGTAAGAGATACATATTGACATACCAATTCAATGACTTCAAAAAAATAAAAAGCCACATTTTCCCTCAGAAATGGAAACTCTTAGTCTGCACATCACCCTGTGTGTAAAAGTCTTCATTCCATTCATCTGCTTCAAATACAGTTCAGTTAGGCAATGAATGTTGCTTCTGTCTGTTTGAGCTGCTCATTTGATCTCAGCTGTAACTGGAGTCAGAGCAGAGGCTGAGCCAGCAGTAAGGGAAGAGGTTAAGTTTCCCTGCAAGATGGCACATCCATGAGACATGGAAAGGAAGGAATTTGCTAGCAGGGATCATGTGCTCTGGGATGTGTGAGGGTGAGATGCTGGTGATGAGCCCAGCACCCTTGGAGCTGCTCTGTATTCAATGTCTTTATTCTTCCAGCTCCCAATGTCAGGTAAACTTCATCTGTGAGCTTTAGCTGCCTAGAATATCAACTTTTGTTCCCTGAATTATTTTCCACTAAATATTGACCTATGATCTGTTGAGACTGTGTGCAAGCTTCAAAAGGAATATTCTGGTTGAGAAGTCACCTTCTACCTGCTGAACACCTACAGAAAGTAAGAAATACCTCAAACACCACCACTCCCCCTTGTTTTTCACACCATGATGACATAAAAACCACAGCAAAACTGTAAGGTCTACAGCCCACACGGCTTGGGACTGTAGAGCTCCTCCATACCCTGGCTGGGAGGAGCAGTCCTCTGAGCAAGGCGGATGCTCCTCACCAGCGCTGAGAATAGGCAAGGCAAGACAAACGCTCTCTGAAAGACGTGCCTTTACAATGAGTTTCTTGAGTTTACACATGACAAAGTCTATTCCCAGAGCCTGACAGAAACAAAGATGACTTGCTAGATGGAAGTCTGGCAGAATTATACTCTTGTATTCTGTGCAGAGATGTGAAACATGTCTGGAAATTCACACGTAGCTAAATAAGCATTTCTGGTATTTTCAGAAGTTACAGCAGCCTTACAATCTTAGTCATGTCTTCTCATGTAAGTATTTTTGCTAGCTGACAAGCCAGCCTCCAGTGCTGTGTTTAGTGCTAGCTGCTTTCTAGAACATAACATCTGAAAAGAAGTAAGAGACTGGCACAGCTCGTTTTGGGGCTAAATTCTTTCCCCCAAAATAAGTGAGAGGAAATGGGCCAACAATGAGTTCTTTTCAAACACTGGTCCCTCCAGCAGCCTGTGTGGATGTGGTGGGGGTAAGACAAGGCATATCCTACCAGAGGAAAGGTTTCGTAAGTCACCGTGCTGTGCTTGCGCTCTGCCGCTGTTCAGTGCACGCGCATTCCTCACAGAGCTCCCCGTGCCCATCAGACAATGGGCTACACAGGGAGAGAAAATCAGTCACATGGAAGTACATCATGTACAGCAGTCTTCACATGCAGTTTTCACAGCAATCTGCAGCTTCTGCTGACATTGCTGTGCTTTTGATGAGATAGGTCAGCCCGGTTCCAAAGCTGGAACCCATAATGGCAATCCTCTACAATAAAGATGTGGGGAAAAGTAACGATAATGGAATACAAATATTTTGGAACAACTGTTAAATGCTGGGATTGGGCCAAATGGACAGTTGGCCTGGGGTACCACATTTTTCATAGGCAAATGTATTGTTTACTGAGCACTTAGTCCATCTATCTGTTACCTTCAATCACTCATGGCTGCCTTCATTCTGCCTCCAGGACGGCTGAGCTGAGATGTCTTGCTGTAGCCTGGCAGCAGGAAGCCTTGATGCAGTCTCAAAGATGAGGGCAGGCAGCTGCAAATGAATGAATGCATGAAATGAGAGAGTGATGCAGACAGAAGTACGGGCTGCATGTTACCTCTTTTTGGGTTTCTGTTTTTGTGACTTAGTCAAATAACATTCTGTCCTCTGCATTTGGCAGGGTGTGATCCCAAACAGCAGCTTTAAATGTAATAGGGCAAGGTGGCAAAGGGATTTGTTCACTATACATATTGACAACTCTGATCTTATTATTTCCTTCCTTTTTCCCCCCTTTTTTTCTGCCTTTTGGCTTTTGTTTCATGCTTTCTAACTTGCCTCAAAATGGCTTTCTTACATTTTTCCTTCTGCTTTTACAAAACGTTATTTGATTTTATTACTGCTTCAAATCAGTGACACGTAATTTACACAGTTGTCACAGACTGGCAAGAAAGTCATTGTCTTTGCTGATCAGAAGTCATCTTCTGATGACTTCAGAGAGACTTGAAGACAAACTCTGGGCCTTGCCTAGGTAGGACAGTTTCTTATGCATTTTGATCTCGTGTCCCTTACAGCAATATTCTGCATGGAAAAGACCAGCAAATATTAAATCAAGCTCTTAATAAGCTGCCAAGAAAACAACCAATTTAGAAACATTCACTGTTGTGCAAGTGACCCATTCTGACCTTCTGCAGTTTTGTTTTCAATTGAAAACAACTCCAGTAGAAGCAGGCAGAATCCCTGCCTCCTCATCCAGCTAGGCATCCCCTCAGGAGGGAAAAAAAGCAACACCCACAACTAAAAAAATCACAATGAACCAGTACATATGCTCCTGTATTTTAATTACTCACTATTACCTAGTAACTATTCTTATTCAGTCAAACTTTAAAGACTCAGGAATGTGCAAAGAATCTGCAGCAAGCAAATTTAGGAGGCAGGTGCTTGCTGGGATCCCCCCAAATCACTGCAGAGACAAAAACCAGAGAGGACAAGTGGGGTCCAAAGAAAACTCGTGTGCACTCTATGCCATATGACAATTATTTGCCTAGGCTTATCAAGGAGGAGAAAAAGATTATTGTCTAAGGCACAGTATTGAGCACAAAATTGCCAGCAGATATTTTCCTGGGTTTGGGCTGACTCTCTTATATGAAGAGTTTCCTCAGTCTTTTTGTTAGTTGATGCAAAGAAAACCTTCAATTAATAAAGTCTAATGATCAATTGAGAGCATTGATCAATTTGATTATTTCCAGACCTCCACTTGTGGTCTAACAAGAAATATCTGGGGGTGTGGGGTGTGGTGTGTTTGGTTTGTCTGTTTGTTTATTTGTTTGTTTTTGCTTTCCATTTATTTAGTTAGAATAATATAAACATGCATTTTGGGTAAAAGCACACAAGGAATGAAGGCAGTCTCAAATTTCAGAGACAGAAGCAGCTCCACAGGGTTCACTAGCCTTAGCAGTTCATCAGCTAAATACATTATGAAGCAATATTTGAAGTGTGGGCTGCATATATGGCTTGTGTGATTCATTTGAATGCTGGAAATGGCTTGTGGATGTGAACCTCATTGACTGTTCCGTAAGATTTAGTAATCTCATCTATCTCAGGATTTTGTACCTTGTATATCTGCCTAGAGAAATAAAAGGTCATATATAAGACAAAATCTTAGAAGAGCAATGGTTGTGATGCAACAAACAAAATATATGATTCTCCTCCTGTCCTCCTTATATCTCTCCAGTTTCCTCATTTTCTTCCTGGGTATTATTTATTTTAACACAAAAAATCTCAATGTGCCTTTCCTTTCCTATTAAAAAAAATTCTTTGTGGAATAAAAGAAGCAAAATTAGATCATAAATTAAATCTATTATGATCTCTTTACCAGGGGAAATGACCCTGTGGAAAGACTGTTGGCATATTATTATGACAGACATTTTGGTTATGCTCTATTGAATATTTGCCCTGATTTCTCTTTCATAAAGGTTGAGACTTCTGTCACAAGTCCTCACACACTGAAAGTCTTAAATGTCATTCTCGTATTGCTTTGCCATAATTCACTGCTCGCATTTTATTTTGTTTTGTCCATGATATATGCATTTGCTATCTACATCAGCCATATTTATTGGGTGTTTTTTTCCACCAAGCACCGTTTTGTATCTTTCCCTTCTTTCTGCCCTTATTTATTGAAATATACCATGCAGCACAGGGAAGGTGTGAACATCAAGTTATTTTCACTTACAGTTTCACAATTAAGCATGTAGGTGCTGCACTTGAGAATAATAGCTATATAGAAAGCCTCTGACAAAGCAAAAGCAAGGAGAGAGGTAGATGGAAGGATCCTTACTGCAGCAGTCCTTATGGCTGACCTGTTTTAAGGAATCATTGGGAGCTGGCATTGATCTCTTGTGGAGTAGAAAGCTGGCGGCTAAGGAAGGCATTGCAGGGGTATACGCAAGACAAAGGCTTGGTCCTCAGTGTTTGGACACAAGGTGCAGCAGCAGCAATGAAGCTTATGTTCAAACTACACCTCTTAATGGCTTTAGTTTCTTAGAAGCATTGAATAAGGTGAAGAAATGGATGAAGGGCAAAATGCAAATAATACCATTTTGAAGCAATGTTAGTGTGAATACAATGCTGCAGAAACTGAATTAGCTGCAAGTCCCTGCTGAGCTGTATGAAATAGCTGTTAAAGCTAATTCACATTGTAACACATAATGGTATTATCGATTTACTTGATACATGCTTAATGAGTGTAATTTTTCAGGCTCTTTGAATACAGTAAATCCTATTTACTCTTTTAGTGCAAAGCTTCCTGCTGTCTATAATTCGACTTTCCTTTTATTGTCTCCTCATTGTTCATTCAAATAGGCCTACTCACATTCCTTCACTGGTAGGACTTGATAACATATTCTGTGGGAGCACCTGTGTGACCTTTTTATTACATCTCTGTTATCCTTTGTGACAGTCTAGTGGGAAATTCAAGAGAAACTAACAGCTGAATGGCAGGGGAGCATTAACTCCTTCAGGGACTGCACTTCATGGGAATATCATGACACTACATCATGGAAACATGAAGATTGGGTCAGGGTCAACCAGAAAGGTCATTATGAGGCTTGAAACCCCTGAAACTGTAAGGCAGCAGCTGTGGCAGAATGTATGAAATTCGACACTAAAGCACAAAAAGGAATCAGGAAAGCTTTTAAGTTTTTTGGTAGTGCACAAAATATGCTACAAAGGCAAAGAGGTTTTGGACTTTGAAGGAGCATTGGCTGCCTCACAATCATTCTCATGGTGAGTCAAAATCTTTCCTGACACAGAAAGGAATTGTGGATAAATTGAATTTTTGTTTTGATCAAATTGTATTGATCTTATTGTTAGGGATATTAGCCTCTGTCTGCCCAGGAGAGCCATTATTATTGAATTCCAGACTCAATGGAGTGCATGCATTTCCCTGCAGTTCAACTGCCTTCTTGATATTTGAAAACAGGGAAATGAATATTCACTGTGTATTTATTCATCCATTTACAGTGACAGTATCTGGCTATCCTATAACATACACAAAAAAGGAGCAATGCTTAGAAGTCCTGTGACAGATTCTCTGTTTCCACTTACTTGTAATTCAGAGGTCATACAGCTTATTGATTGAACTGGGGGTTTTTTAACTGAATTACTTCAATACCATTCCAACTCCATTTCAGTATCAATTTATGATAATAATCAATGATGGTAGTAATAATGATAATAGAAAAAAAAAATATGATTTTTGATATTTATCTCCTCTAAGGAGTACTTTATTCTTGGAACAGTATTACTTCAGACCCAAGATTCAATCTTCATGAAAATCAGCAGGATTTTCATGCAGATATTGTGAGCACATGGCTTTAACCATTTCCTTTCTCTTGCCAGAATTACATACTCAGGAGTCAGTTTGTCTTTTCCCCTGCTTTAAGGAGTTTATGTAATAAGATAACAGTAAATACAGAGTGTCTGAGTAGAAATCCTCTGACTGAAGAGACTAAATTCTTCATCTATCATTAAGGAGGTTTAAGTGTCAGAGAAGTCCTCTGTGGACCTTTTGTTCTGCTTGGATTTTATTTCTGTTCATAACCCTCTCATCTACCACATTCCTAGAGGCAAAGCCTCTTGCAAATTTATCATAAACCAAAACAAAACCAAACCCAACCAACCACCCCCCCTCCACCCACCCCCAAACAACGACCATGAAGTTATTTTCCAAGGGTATTAGCCTGCTGAAATAAAAAGGGAATTTCTGATCTACGTAAATGCTCTTCCTCTGGAGCTGAGATTCTAAGTTTCATGTACATACCACTGCTGCCATAAGCTGTCAACTTGGGCTCTATTCACAAGCAGACAAATAGAGCTAGACTTATTTATAATGGGCTGCTTCTCTTAAAACCCATTCATGCCCTGGGCTTGCTTTGATAGCAATTAAGGGCTACAAATCTGTGTTTGATATCTGGTACTACCTGCACAGACAGTTGAACGAGATTACTGACAATGTAAACAAAAGACTGGAGAAATAATCTTAGAATTCTTTGTTGTAGGTAACCTTCCATGGGAGCACTCATCTATGCAGATGAGAAGGTACTAATCACTGAAGGGGATTTTTGCTTACTTTAGGATGTGTGAATTTCCTGATGCTACAATCTTTTATTTATTTTTCCCTTTGGAGGCAATAATTTTCTCATTAAAATCTAGGCACAAAGGTACTAACAGGTTTTAGTATACTGGCTTTTAAATAAGTCTCTCTTTTTCTCTTTCTCTCTCTCTCTCTCTTTCCCCCCCACACTGCCTTTTTCATTTTTGGCTTTTCTCATGAAGCATAAGGCATGAGAGACCAGAAAATAAACCAAACCCAAACCAACTATCCCACTAGAAGCAGACTCACTCAGAAGAAACATATCAACCAGTATTACTTCTCTCCAAAGTTTTCAGTTTCATTAAATACATGTAGACTACAAATGCATTACCTCTTTGAAAAAGCTAGAATAAGAGGGTACACAGCCCCAAACCCACAAGGGAATGACACAAAATGATGGACTTGATGATCTTAGAGGTCTTTCCCAGCTGTGAAACCTTCTTTGCACCCTGCTCAGACAGGCTGCAGCCCCCAGAAACAGCCCAGGCTGTTTGAGTGCTGTGTGACGGAGTAGGCAGGTGATGGAGGACACAGACTGAACGACTGGCGCTACTTTCTCATGTACATTTGTGCTGCTCAGGTTAGGAGGGCTAAGCACAGGCTGAGAGCCCACACTGCCTCCCCAGCTGTGCTCCAGAGCATGTCCAGAACCCATGGCTGAGCCTGGGCTTGCTCCCACATGCGTTGGATGTGGCACAAGTTTCAGCTCAGGCATATGGCTTAGGTTAAAAGACAATTTCTATATATGTGTGTCTATATATCTCCACATAACCTCACTTCCTTAGACACTTTTGGATTATTATCACAAGAGTATGTAAGCACTAAAAACTCAAGCATCAAAAAGTTTCACGCAGGCACAGTCGTTCCACAACAACACACATCCACGTAAAAAGTGACACCTATCTCTGAAACTACCAAATAGCTTGGTTCAAATCTTTGAGAGGAAAAAAAGTACTGCTTTAAAATAACAGGTATTTAAGTTCTTCCAAGCTTGACAATGTCTGGGTTGCTCTGCAATTATGATTTGCCAGACATAAGGCCAGAGGGTAATGTTTCCCTGATGTTTCTGTGGTACAAATGAGCAGTGAAGGCAGAAAATACACCAATTTTCTCTTTTTGGAAAAAAAAAGACAAGAAAAAGAAAATCATAGTTACCTGCTAGGAACCAACTCTGTGATGTAATCTATGAATGTAAATAAAATACCTTCTGTAGAATCACTGCATAAGAAACAAACAAAAAGCACCAACAGAAAACAAACCGAAAAGCCACCACCTCGTGCCAACAGAAGACTTTGCAACTGATCATTTTAAATATCTTTGCAATTTAAACTGCTATAGTATTTAAAACTAAAAGATAAAAACAACAAAACAAACCACAACCCCCTCAGGAAAACAACAAACCCATCCCCCAAAATAACTGGAAATCAAAGATGACTTTTGCTAAAAGCTTTGCTGTCTCTAAAGTGAAGCGAAGACAGCTGATAGGAAAAAAAAGAGCAATGGAAATGTGCTCATGCAGACACAAAAAAGAGAATGGAATGCAGGAGATTCTGAAGATAAACCCCCTTTGGCTTAAAGCTAAATGACTAGTGTAGCTTAAACAATAACAGGAGCAAGATGAAGGCTAAAATGATCGACCTGTTTGTGGATGGAAAATGTAACATTTGAACAGATAGAGCAGGGGCAGAGGAATGGAAATGTTTTTCCTGACATACTCAGAAACAGCCAGATCAAACATACATATCCAACGAAGGGAGAAGACCTTTTCAGCCCATCAGTAATTAAGTAGAAATAAAATCTGGTAGCATGAACAGTAAAGATGAATAAGGATGTTAAACAGTTCAGCAAGAGGACTCATAAAAGAGATAGATGAGAATTTAGTTTCCACCTCAGGCTGGTTCATGATTTATTAAATAATTGATTTCACTCTTTCAGTGCATTTATTTTTTTTTCATCTCTTAACATTGTAGCAAATGTTTGAAATGGATCTTATTGCTAGTAGAGTTGGCACAAAGGATTTAAAATATCATAAATATTTGTATCCAAATGAAATCACTACATAGGTTTAGTGGTGATTCATGTCATCAGCTCATCTAAGAAACGTGGAACCTGGGCATCCATCTCAGCTAACTGTCCAGATCTCTCACAGGTCAGGAAAGAGAAATAGCTGCCTGGAGAGCAGTATTTCATCATACCACCGTACAGGTGTCTAACCTCCCCTTCATAGCTATTTAGATTTTGATTAAGTATCTTTGAAAGCCAGAACACATTGATTTATGGGGATTAAAACACCTAATCGGGCATCTTGGAAAGTGAGGGCTTTATTTGAATAGAGGTGTTTACTACTAGCAATGCAACCACTCAGGACTATCACGAAGAACACAAAACTAAACACAGAGCTATTCCCTAGGAATTATTCAGCTTTTCCTTTTTAATAGCAATGCTTAAGTGAAGGCAACAGATATCAGCAAATGCTTCCTAAAAGTGCAAAGTTTAAAAGCCAGTCTAAATTTTCTTATACTAGTTAATCTGAAAACAAATTAGAGCTATAAAGTGCAGAGCAATTGACCTTCTTAGGCATTATATACATCACTTATAAAGCTAATTGCATTTTAATTGAGTTTCACTAAATGGACAGTTTTGCAATGAGATATTAGGTTTTAAACATTTTTTGTTTTAATGAGTGCTAATTTTACTAGTGATTTGCTTCAGCATAGAAGGATCATGACTGAATTAATTCTGCCTGCAGCTATTATATATTTTAAGGGCATCAATGTTGACAAGTACTATAGATGATAAGAAAAAAAATGGGAACATTCAGCTCCAAAAGAGAAAAATAGCTGAATAAAACTCTTAAGCTGTAATGGTTCTGCAAAATGTTCTAGGAAAGGCATTTCAAGTAGCAAATGTTTTCATATTCTGAAGTAAATTTGAAGAAGGTTTGACCTTTTTTTTTCTATTTATAGTCTCAACAGAACTCTGCATTAAACTTGAATATCTGAGAGAGGATTTTTTTCCTCTTTTTTGCCTCAGGTTCACTTTCCATTATGTGACAGTCTCTTATTCATATTCAGTAAGACACAAATAGTTCTAGTGAGACATCTCCCTTTAAAATCGAGGATATATTTTTCTAACCACATACAGATTTAGCATTCTCTTGAAAGCATCCTTCTGGTTTTTATTGGCTTGTTAGTGAGTCCTTCCTACCTGCAATCTCTTGTCTTCATCAGCTGTTAGCTGGACTTCATGCATGTGCTTTAGAAAACCTCCTTGTTCCCCTTTTCCTGGGAGCCCTGACCCTTGCTTCCAGGGAGTGGACACAGAATCACAGAATCAACCAGGCTGGAAAAGATCTTTGAGATCATCAAGTCCAACCTATCACCCAACACCATCTAATCAACTAAGTTGTGGCACTAAGTGCCTCGTCCAGATCTTCCTCTACTCAAATTTGGATCTGATGCCCATATACTAGGACCAGAGAACCACTCATGGTAGAGCAGTGCAGCTCTCCTGCTGGAAGAACTCTCTCTTCTCTTTACTGTTCTTTGTAACTCATGCACTTGTGCCTGGAGAACAAAGGGTTTCCCTCTCATACTCCTACTGTCTCCATACTCACTCAGGAGAGCCACAGGGCTCATTGTGGCATGGTCTGTTCCTGTTTAGCTGGAGGAGACTTCAACTCTGCCAGCTAAACCCATTGGCTGCTCTTCAGCCCAGCAGTGTCCTGGCTTCACACAGCCTGCTCTCAGAAGCAAGCCCCCTCCCACACACACAGATGGGTGGGAAAACAACTCCAAAAAAACCCTCTGGGTTGAGATCAAGAGTTAGCTGAGATGATAGCTATACAATTACCTTAGCAGAAGCTGTGTGGCTTTTTTGTCTATTGAGCTTAATATTGGCCTCTCAGAAGCATGTTTGGGTTTGTCAATAAATTATCTAATACCCAAGAGCAGTGGAACATCCTGAAACTAGCCATATTAAGTATCTAGCAACCACTAATAGTCAATGATTCATATTTGAATGTTATGTTCATCTCCACTGTTTCTCAAGAACACTGGTTTCATAGCCTGCCCCTTTCCACCCTACCCACCCTATTTCCCCTTTTCTACCATCAAATCCCAGAGCACCTGGGCTCTGTTGGAGTCTCCTCCCACCCCAGGTGTGGCCACTGTGCCCCCCTCAACCACTCCCCTATTTAATCCCTACCAGGAAGGGCAGCAGCCCTAAGCTGAGCCCATTTGGGCTGAGGATCCTCCTCTCATCACTGGTGAGTGCCCATGGTGCACACTGGGTGATGGTGGTGGTGACAACAAAGGCCGGGGGGCCTGGTGGCCCCCCGGCTGTTAGGACTAGCATTGATGACTACTCCAATACCATTCACAGGTGCTGGCTGAGCTCTTCTAGGTGGTATCTTGGCTGGTTGAGGGTCTTGCCCCTCAGCTCTGAGATGGGTGCAAAAATGGTGGTGGTGGAGCAGGAACTCTTTAGGCAGGGGGGAGGATGCTGTAGAGGGAGCAGGAGCTGCTTTAGGAAGATGAAGGGGATGAAAGGCTGGGGAAACAGGAGTTTCTTTGGGAAGCCTGATCTAGTGCAGGGTGTCCCTTCCCGTGGCAGTGGGGTTGGAACTAGATGATCCTCATGGTCCCTTCCAACCCTGACTGATACTATGAGATCAAGGATAGTGGTGGAGGAGGCAGGGGGATTAAGTTTAGATGACCTTTAGAGGCCACTTCCAACTCTGGTGACTCTATGATCTAGTTCCAACCACCTTGCCACAGGCAGGGACACCATCCCCTAGAGCAGTTCAGCATTTTTAAGGGCACAGTCAGTCTATGATATGTTGTCTATGCCACTGCTTGCTCCTTATGCACTTCCCCTGCTCCAATGTAGTATTGTTCTGATGGGAGACAGTCCTTCAGGACAAGCCTGATGCAGTGTGGGGTCTGCATGGGATACACTCCTTCAGGTCTAGTGGAGTTGTTCTGATGTGATGTTTCACAGAGTCTACAGGTGTGTACCTGCTCCACCATGGTTCTCAATGGGCTACAGGTGAATTTCTGTTTGGGCATTGGGAGCACTACCTCTTTCCCTTCCTTCTCTGACCCTATTTGTTGCAGGACTCTCTCACAGTTTTCCTCACTGCCAGTTGGACACCTGCTGCCCCATCTCTGGTCATGACAGCTGGAGTCAGATGAAACAGAGTCATTGAGTTCTTGGGATATAACCCAGAGAGGCTGGCTGGTGAGGTCTTTTCTTCTAAGGGTGAGCATCACTGAAATTCTTTCCCAAATGTTTTATGTCAAAGTTCAGCTGCAGTGCCTTTCAGGACAAATCCTAAGACTCCATTTCATTCGTAAGTTTTGTGGTTTGACTAATTGCATAGGGTTTGGCTGCATGAGGGAGTCTGTCATGCTGCTACTGTCATTTAGTTGAGGCATGTTGAGCTTTTAAAATATGTTATCTTGTCTCATTTGCAGATGCCATGCTTAAGGTTTCCTGAAGCCAATGAAAGTAACTTACCATTTATCCTTATTGCAGCAATTTGACATGGTCCTCTGCCAAAGATGGGAAAATTTATCCTTGTGGAATAGTGGTTATGAAATGACACAATAATATCATCAGGGAAGACACACATTTGGATATAGCTATTAGTGGATATATTTTATGTGAGTAAAAGAAAAGGAATCATTAAAAAATCATAATCTAAAGCTACTTTCTCCCAAATTGGTATAATCAAAGAATATTCAAGAAACATTACACACAGTAAAAGTATGAACATGCCTACTTCGTGCATCCTACTCTGAATAAAACCTCTGAAACTACACTTTAAAGAAGTCCCAAACTATTTTTATGGGGGAAAGAAGGAGGTTTGTACAGCTGGTTTAATTTTTAGATGTATGAATCAATTCCTAGCTTTTTCTCTGCTTTTTTCCCCTATGTATACACCAGCATACAACGTGCTGATGTTACTGTGGGGATCTCTTTCTGAAATCAGAAATATCTTTAATTAGTGGATCTGGATGGTTCAAATTAGTGATATTTGTGCTGAAGAAAAAGTTTTGTAATGAATTTACTCCAAGTAAAACATCTGGAAAGTCAGATCAGCAACAATTGTAGTCTGAATTACAAGGGAAATTTTAGCTAACATGTAGAAGGGTTCAGTTATAGTATGACTAAGGTGGGCAGCCTATATTCTGACCTCAAAGACCATTGAAAGTGCATGCTCATTTAGGTAACTCATTCAGCTCATATAAAAATCAAAGATCAATGGCTCCAGATGTGCAGCTCATGCACTAGCATATTTGTGCCAAAAAAAAAAGTGGGTCCTTGAAATGGATCTGCAATGGAGAACTCCTTGTGTGTGCTTCCTGTAAGCACAAGCAAAGACTAAATGGCTGACATTCCTGCAATGCTTAACCACCTTTTAACTTCCTTAACTGAAACTTGGTCCTAATACACTTACCTGTGTAAAGAAACTCCAGACACTTTCAATAACACTTGGACCACTGGCTGAACTGGCAGGATGTACTAAGTGCTTTCAAAATAAGCTGGCACTGTGAAACTTCTGAGGATTTACTCTCCCTGCCCTCCTTCCCCACCCCACTACATCAGTGAACTAAGCAGAGCTGTTCTCATGAAGGATGGGGAATTCTTTTCATTATCCCAGGTGGATGACTTGACTCATTATTTTGTATTTAAAAAAATTGGTCCCAAGTAGAGTATTGGCTTCCAGATAACTTTTGCTGGAACATCTGGACTATGGATCAGCACAAAGAACTGTAGAAAGCACTAAAAACTACTGCATCACATGTTCCTTGAGGTACACATGGACCAGGACATGAGGCTGCACTTAGAAATCCTCAGCAAAGCACCTTTATCTAGAGGTTTTATTAAAATACCTTCAGTTTACACACAAGGGCTTCAATGCAGCGCAAGCCATTGACTGCAGGGGAGCTGCCAATAAATACAAGAACATGTCTGGGAAAAGTAATCTACAGAATTTGGGGCCCAAGCACCATCCAGAGGGAGAACTCCAAGGGTGATGACATCAGATTTATGGAGAGCCTTCAGCTGGACCTAAGTGTGCTGAAATTCCCTCAGATTTCTTTCAGAGCATTCTTTCACTGCTCAGATGTTAACAAACCTTTCCTTTCTACTTATCACCTTGTATTTGTAATTCAAGAGCAAATATCTTTTGTTACTTTTAAAGCTCTTTCAGAAAAGGGAATAACTTACTTTTTATTCACCTTAGTTTGTTCAGCTCAGAGTTGCATACAGACACAGAATTGCCTGCAGCAAATGAAGAGCCAGTAATTCAGTTAAAAATATAGCATAGTGGAAACATACCAGCGACCACAAAAAGCCATGAGACTTTCACTGGAAAGATTAAGAAAAGTATCTTACTTTTGAACTCTCTGTAATACCTCAGTTGTGTAAATATTTAAATTTCAAACTGATTTTACTATGGGCACATCCTCATCTGGTACAAATCAGTGTAGCTTCTTTGAATTTGAAATTGCCATGCTGATTTACTCCAAGTAACGCTCTGTCTCTCCCTGAATGTTTTTCGAATCGTTCTCTCAGATTCATGGGTTCTATTCACATACATGGGAGGCTGCATTCTGCCTCTCTTCAAGCTATTTTGCCCATAGACAAATCTGTGCTGTCAAACAGGCTTTTAGAAGTTGAACAAAATCCAAAGAATCCAAGCTACATACATAGTGAAAGTTGGCACCAGTCTACCTATAAATTCTTCACTACAAGAACAACACTACGATCTTTTACAGACTATCTTGTTTTAGCTCAAGGGCAGTTGCTAATGCAGGCCATCTCACACCTCAGATGCTAAGGATATAAAGACATCACATTTATGCTTTATATTTATTTGTTATGACATTGCCCTGAAGAAAACTAACATTACTGTTAAAAGAGTAATACACATCATGCAGTGAATGATAGCTTGATCTGTCATGACAGAAGGTACAAAACATGTGAAAAGTCTGTTATCTTCAAATTTGGCTCTTGATCCTCTAGTAAAAAATGTGTTCCATTTGTGGCAAGTGTAATTAAAACCATACTGATTAATGCAAGGCATAACCAAACATTCTAAATCCTGTGATTAATTTACATAGCATTCTGTAGCCTGTTGCTTTATTCATTCTATTTACTACACATGGCAATTTCAGCTTCCTTCTCAGATGCACAACTCAGATGCACCGTAAAAGGTTCTGGTAGGAAAGGTCTTTTTGCCTTTTCAAAGGGAAGAAGGAGAGACATGAATGGAATCTTAACCGCTCTTCATAGAGAAATCTCAAAAGAGGATGAACTTCTGTGCAGGATTCAGGAACCAGGCTCTTCAGTAATGCCAAAGTTCTAGCTGCATAACAGGATAAGCTAGATTGCAATCTTTGAGATGTGTTGCATAGAGGATCAAGCAGCTCCAGGGGAAAGCTTAAGTGTTTTGCACTAACTACTGCATGAAGTCACACATCTTCAAGTCCATGTCCACTGAACTCAGTACCAAATCAAAGAGCTGTGCTGACAAACCATCACAACTACAGTGGTTAAGGATATATCAACACCTCTCTGCAGCTTTTCTAGAGACAATTAGGGAAATTAGGAAAAATTTACCCCAGCCTGAGGCCTAGTTCAAGGATAAATCAAATTCTCACAATACATGATGCACAGGAATGAAAAGAGAACAAGAAATTAATGATGTTCCAGGATCTATTTTGCATATACTGGATACCAAAGTTACATTTAGGGAAACATCTCACACCATTTCTGTGGAGCCTTTCCTCTAGCTATTTGAAACAGCTCTGGTCCCTTTCTACGAAGTACCTTTCCTAAAGCAGTGGGAGTGTACCAGTGTGGGTTTAAAAAACAAGATCATGTACTCTGCTTTGACCACAGAGGGAAAAATTATATCCCTTCCTGTGCTAATCCTTTTAAAGATGTCTTTTGTGTAAACAAACATCAAGATGATTTCTGTCAGTCCTTGGACTAGTAGCACTACTTATATGATCATTTTGAGTGGGAGAGGCAGGATAGGGATGACTGAAGGGTAAAACTCTCTGTCCCTTGTGTTTTGGGATGTGAAGTGGGACAGATCTATTTCATTTCAGCAGAGATGAAATGACTGGTTCTGTGAAAAGCAAGACAGACTCAGAAAAGAATAAGGTGTTTAGATAAAGGGAAAGGGAAGGAGAGGGAGCCAGGGACATCAATGTGCCTCTTTTCCCCCTGTCACCTCTGCAGTGCACAGTATGTTCGCTGTGCAGCCCTACTCTCCTTTTGGTAGCGTGGGTCTGACTCCCCTGCATTCTTGTCATGCTGTAAGTGTGTGTGTGGGGGGCTGGGGATATTTTTTGTAAGTGGAATTTGTGCAGAGTTGACAGCAAGATTAATAGAAGGGACCACAAGGATTCCTGCTGAGTACTCTATTAAGCCAATAAGGATTGAACCAAGAAAAATTTGCACAATGGATTGTAATGGCTTCTGAACAGCTGTTCTGGTCTACCATGTCCAAACCTCACTTTTCAAACAATTTCCAAAGTTGGTTCCTCTTTACAAGCAGTTTTCACCATAAACCAAGTAAATTTAACACATTGCTTCACCAGCTGGGGTTTTATTTCCCTTGTTTATATGCAGAAGTGACTTGCCAGCTTTATACAGACTCTATTCATCTTTATATTAGTTTGAGACTCACTCTTTCTACTGTACCTCATGGTTCTTCCTTTTTTCGTGCCCACTTAGCCTCATTTTCTTTCCTGTCTTCTCTGGAATAGTTATTTTCCTTCAGCCTTATTACTCCTTTATTGCTGTTCTTTCCTGATTTACATCAGATCCCATTAGTCCCTCTCAACTTTGCCCTTACTCTATTTCTGCCTTCAGCTCAACCTCATCTTTACAAGTCCATAAGCTCTACTTCCACTCTAGTGCCTGCTTAAGTAAAATGTAAGAATATTTTTGTTCCTCCTCCAATCCAGTATTACAGAGCACAGACATTCTGGGGCCCTTGAAAAAGCAGCTGATCCTGGTGTGTATGGAAATCATGCACAGGTGCTAGAAATCATCCAGGAAGGAGAGGTTTACAGTCCTTAAAAGTCATAGAAATTTACATATGCTGGTGGCTGGGGAATGTTCTAGGGTTGGATTGTTTGTTTTGCCTTCCCCTGGGAGGGCAGGGGTCAAATCAGGTTATTACTGATCACGAGAGAGTGGAGATGGCAGTGGAAGGGGTAGGGCTTCCTTCCCATGACACAGTAGCACCAGCTAAACTTTGGGAAGTAGTTATCAGTTATCAATGGTGTTTTACCTTTAACAGACTGGGATGTCGGAAGTTCTGTAGCTCTGTCAGTGACTAACCTTGTTGACAACAGGCAGGAAGACAAGCAAAATGAGAATACAAATCAAAGGAAGTGCGACACTAGAAAGTGTTATACTTCTAAAGATGTCCTTCTAAAGGGGCTTGAGAGGATAACCTTGAAAGGTAGGTGACTATGTCTCTACCTACTATCTTGAGAAGTCAGGGAGTGTGGCTATGCTAACCTTGCTGTTTGAACAGATTGCCAGATTTGGAGGCGTTAAACTGATGCTGTAGCTTCCAAATCTGAAGTTGGAGTTAAGCCTTTCTTTTTATAAGGGAAATCCTGGACAGGATGATATAAAACTTTTCAATATACTTCTTGGTATTACTGTGGGAGTGCAGATCTGAAGACTGGGTGCTGACCTGGCTTCTGACCTGAAATCTTCTGCCCAGAATGTCAAGTTGTGACCTAAACCTCACAGCCCTCTGCAGCCTAATGTATAACTAATTTGAAAGCTTTGAGCAGAGCTTGCAGTTTTCTAGAATCCAGTGTGAGCAGACACTTTTAGCTGTGCATTATTGATTGACCCATCTGATATATTGGGGTTATGATGGAACTGTGTTAGCAAAGGAATACATAACTCAGCTTGTCTGAAATGGAAACCCTGGTCCCAGTTAAAGGTAAGTCCTCACCTGACAGTTAGTAAAACTCTTCTGTGGTGTGTGCTTGAGAACGTTGTCAAAATTTGCAATTATCTAACCTTGAATATGGGGCAGTAGGTTATTTTATCTCATGTTTATGATTAAGAAGATATCACAGATATTTATTAGCTTCTAGACAGCTGATTTACATTATGCAAAGTTAAAATTATTTCAGCAGACTCACCACAAAGAGCAAGCTGTGGTCTAAAGAGCATCTCGTATGTTCTAGCTGTGAGAATAGACCTAGCTTTGAAGTTCTTTGCCAAAGAATGTTGCTAGGATTTCTGTAGTTGAGTATCAAGAAATGGAACAGTATTTCAGGGCCAGTATTTCCTTTTCAAGTCCATGCACCCACACTCGCCTCACCCATTAGTTGTTTCTCAGGGTTAGACATAGAATCATAGAATCAATAAGGTTGGAAAGGACCTCAAAGATTCATGCCAGAATGTTGAACTGAAAGTTGTCACCAGTGGTGATGCTCCCCCATGTTTCTTCCCACTAGAGAAACAGAAGGAACCAGAAAATGAGTTTCAGATTTGCAAGAGCTCATTTTGGTCGAGTTGATTTTCTTTAATCCCACCACGCTCCATATTTTCAATCAATAAGCCAAGTGTTTAACAAAGGCTCTCCTCCTGAATAGAGGTGTCCTGGAAATGGCCTGTTTCCTGCAGCAGCAGCAAGATTCCCAGCCACTTGAACTGTATGAGCCCTTGAGCTGGTCTGTGTGTGACTGCCAATGGCAGCATGGCAGTGTTTTTCTTAGCAGCTGGGGAAGTTTAGAAGTTATAATGGAAAGATTTTCAACAACTTCCCAATTATATCTGAATATGATTGGAGTGCGGCTTTGATGTTGCCAACATCATATATGAAAGTATCTAAGTTTTCCAGATGTTTCCTCAATAAAGTTAAAGCATTTCAGCTCCCACTGACCAAATCTTCATTATATACTCAAAGCTCCTTTTCAATCACAAAGAAAAATCCCAGATTAATTAAAGCACTAAAATTACAGTTAGACAGCTCTGTTATCTGTGTCCAAGCTGGGCTGGAGTTCACAGCTCAGAATAAGCACTGAATAAGCTAAGTCAGTGAAACTCAAACCTTCTTCTGGATGAGATCTAAAATCAAACCTGTGCTCTATATACCTGATGGGAACTGATGTGTTCATCCCTTGGTGGCTTCCCACATCAGCCTTCAGCCAAGGGGAGTACAGAGTGTTTAGCTTCAAGTACAATTTCAGACCTTTGCTAACACCACAGCAGTGATATTTCTGGTGGGTTTATCGTCCCATTAAGTAAAATTCTAAGCTGAGCATAATGAGGTATTAGATAAAATTCTAAAAACGATCAGGGTGTTTATCCAGGAAGTACAATGATGAGAGATAAGGCCTTCAGATGTAAGGACAGGTATATTCTGCACAGAATATGGCGAGAAGCAATTGAGAATAAATAGTTAATTCAGCCACGTGGTGTTTGTGTGCCTTCAGAAATTCTGCATTTGAAAACTGATGTGTTAAAATATCAGTTACTGAAAGGTCTTGCAGCAATCCTGCTCACACTTTTCACTAGCTCCAAGACAAAATTTCTAGCCTTGCCTTGGAAGAGGGCCTTTTAGTGCTGCTCAATTCAAACTCCACCAAACAGAGAATGACTTTAACATGATATTGAATTAAACTTGCATTACTCCAACCACAGATGGATCTTCATCTGTTGTAACAGCTACAATATTTAAGAAGTCTCAGCCATTGCACTGAAAATATTTGAGCAGCCTTTTATATGTTTTATGTTTGTCTTACAGTTACCACCAGCCATAGCTAAGTCTTTACATCTGTATTCTCATCTGAATGTAAAAAGCAGCTAGGCAGTTTTCAGAATTATTTGAAACTGATCACTTACATGTTTCTGCATTCTAAAAACACTTGTGTTGAGAAAATCCGAGCCAAGTGTTACTATAGTAATAATAATTAATGCTTTAAGTTTCCACGTCAAACAATTTCCCAGCCTGTGTGATGTTGTATTGTAGAATATTATAAAATGTAAGTAAATTTTTCCAAGACTAAGCAATGAACTGTGGTGGTGTTGAGTCTGATTGCAAAACTCTCATTGATGTCTCTGCTGCTCAGGATTTCAATTTAGTCTTCTGGAGTCTTGTTCAACACTATTTGTCCCTTTGGGGACGGTTCTGAAGTTCCCTCCAGCCACGTTCAACAACAGTGAGTGACAAAACCAGCACCTTTGGAAACAGTATCTGTGGATTCCATTATGTCAGTTGCTTCTGCAAACGTAGGTGAAAATTCGGCACTCATTTTTTGCTTGAAATTCTTCACTCTGAACCTTTTCAGTCTTAGAAGTGGCAAACAGAGCCAAGCAAGCTGTTGCTGGGGTAACTGCAAATAAATCATTGCATGCTCCAGATTGATACAATGGACTAAAAAGCTTCCACGTTTGGGCTTTCCTCTTTTTGAGGAAATGGAGTCCTGAGTGCTTCCTTTCAAGGGGGAATAGTTTGATTTAAGCTAAAAAAAAACACCCCAAAGTTGAGAACGCCGGGGAGAACGCCGAACAGTTCTGTCCTCGGCCAGAAGAGGTCACCCTTGTGCGTGTCATGAAGTGTACCTGACCCTCTTTACCCCTGACTGAAGTGCCTCGGAAATCAGGGGGGTTGGTTCAAATGAAAAATATCAGACCCAAACTTTCCTGAGTTTGGGGGGTTTCTGGAATCCAGATTGGACCCAGATTCCACACCTCAACCCTCTCTTTACTGGGCAAAACGGTTGAGCTAGTGGCACAGGTGTCTTTAATTCCCACCGTTGCATCAAGCTCCTCATTTGTTGCTCCCTGTGTGACAAGATTCATATTCTGTCTTTAGCTCATGTAGGTTTAAGTGAGGTAAACATAGTTAATTGCTACCTGGTGCAAGGTGAAAAGTGAACCTATAGTTTTCAAGATATAATTTTATTATTGCTCCCTTTGTTTGTGTTTTTTTCCCCCCCAACCTTAAAAAAACTCTTTAAAATAAATTGTTGTAAAAAAATTATCATTACAAACTTTGTTTCCTCTCCTGCTGTTCAGAATTGGAAATGCAAGAGAGATCTTATGACTACTGTACATTCCCCTATTCCTTAATTAGGTGCAGGGGTTTCTAATGCAAATTCAGTTCATCCTTCTCTCCGAGCAGGAAACTATGACTACTCATATGGGATTTTTTTCTTTTTCTTTCTTTCTCTCTTCCCCCCTCCCCCCCAAAGAAAAGCAGTGTCCTTTCACACATGGAACCAAGACCTGGAAGTCTGCCAGCATCTGTCTGACTCATCATTTTCAAAAGGTACTGTGAATGCTGGGAATCAAATGCTAGCTGTGAGACCCAAGGTAGACACTCGAGTGCCAAATTCCTCTGCCACTTCACCAGTCGAGCCCACTTCAGTGAAAGAATGCAAAGCAGAAAGCAAAACAGCTCTTTCTGTTGCTCCCCTCCTACCAATCATCACAGAGCCAACATGGCTCTTTATATTAAGAATATGAATAATGTACAAAAGAATTTAGAAAAATACCTTTAGGGTAGAAAACTGAGACTAATCATAGTATTGTTTTCCATGAAAATAAGACTTTCTTTGAAGTGTTTATGCTACTTCCTTACTATTCCCTTGGCTGTATTTTGTTTTCATAATGTTTATTCAGTTAACTTAGTTATTTTTGTGCTTATCTGGTCTTAATACCTCCTCTCTTTTCCCCTTTCTCTTGATTTTTTTCCCCTTCAGGTTTCTCAGGCTGATTTATCTCTGTCAAGAATTGCTTCATAGTGCAGGACGTTGGACGTAAATCCATTACTTACGGGATGTCTATTGCTGCAGAAAAACGTGTTTCACGTGCAGCTGACTTGGGGTTTATTTTCAGTTTTTAAACACTGTTTTCCAATCATGGAACATGAAGACTAGCCTTTAAACACAGCAAAATACAGCCTAGGTGTTCAGGTTTTAAATCTGTACTATCCTAACTAAATGTTTATTACCACAGAGTTCAGGAGAGGTTGCTACTGGGCTGTTGTGCTAAGTACTAGCCATAACCTTCAATCCATATGTAAATTAAAGCTATGCCTTCAGGGACCTGCCTATTGTTTCTTAGAGTGACTGTTGTGAACAGCCGAGACTTTGGTTCACACTACTGGAATACATTTTAGAACGGTGGAAAAACGTAGTTAGCATAGTATCAAGTGCAGGCAACCAGTGTCTGCTGGAATCATAGCCATAAGAGGCTAATATCCTCCCTGCATCCTTTTAGTAATACATTATTTGTATTGCTGCAGCTTGGACATGATGCAGGGACTGGAAAAATCTAAGTAAAATCATTAGTGGTTAGATTGCTGGGTCCTGTAGCTCATGTACCTTGTAGTAAACTTCTGGTTTTATTTCTTTCTGTATTTAGTTGACTCATTTCTCAGGTTTGTGCTGTCAGGAGATGACTCCCAAGTGGGACCGAGGTTTTATGTTCCTAGTCATCGTTCTGACACATAAACACATACAAACTTAAGCTACTGAAGTTAAGGACAACATTTTTGTTGATCTCAGTCAATTCAGGATTTCATCCCAAGCATCTTGGGAGCATCTTGCACTTCATAACATCACCAATTTTCTTTTGACAGGAAGTGTAACACACATGTACTTTAGAACTTACTGGCTTTAAGCCAGAGTTACTGCCATGGCCTATGGTAAGTCTTTCTGTAGAGTCTGAATGCTATCCATTTTGTGCAGGAAGGTAAATTCCCTGTAACTTTAGGTCATGGTTTGGTGTGGATTATGTTGATTGAAACTGGAAAATTAGGTACTCTTCTATTCCTTCTTGGTTTGGGGTTTGACTTTTATTATTTTTTTCTTTAATTTTATATAATTCAAAGGTTTTGTAATATATTATATAAAATATATATTAGTAATAATATATAGTAATACAGAATATAGAGAATTCAAAGGGTTTCCTGACCCTCTGAGGTGTAATAAATTCGATGATCACCAAGGACCTTCCCCACACACCCCATTTTTGTAACCCATTTTACACACTGAATACTGTTTGACAAAACAAATATCTACCTGAAGTAGAATCGATCATCTTATTGATCAAGCTGAGCATTAACCATCTTGCTAACTGAGAAAGACATTATGCAGCCGATGCGTGAATGCGAATTCAAGGTCACTGCAATTCAGTCCAAACAGCATTATCTGACCAAGAACCCTGGGCCAGATTTGCAATATATGCCACTGCTCTGTAAGTAGGACATTTATTATGTTCTTCCAGATGCTCTAAGTGAGAATGCTCTTTCGCATTAGCTGGTGAGACTCTGCTGAACATCAGCTTTTCTGTAGACAGCAATGCTTGAGGCAGGGCTCTGATAAGACATTGACTTCCATACCACTTCCAAATGCCCCTCATTTCTTTCTTCCTTCTTTGCATAATCACCTTCACCTCTAGGATATTCTTTTTCAGAGTAAAAGGATAAGAATTTGAAAGTCCAGATGCAGCTGCAGATTTTTTTTTCTTAGTAAAGACTGTTTTAAATCATCAATAGAAAAAAACCCCCACAACATAAAATACATCCTCCACAGGTAGAAAAACATTTGGTAAGGAGAGCCCTTGCCAACCTGCCCATCTAGCCCATCCTTCCTACCACAATATTTGTCCAGAAATGGCATATGTGACATACTGGGAAGATACCAATCGAGACATTGTGCAGGCAGCATTATGCATACGCTAGAATTAGTTGCAGACACTAATGTTGCCTCTCCACTCCCTTTTGTACATCTTCAGTGACAAGACCCAGACAGGCTCTGCTCTGCAGGCTACTGTTCTCAAACGCAGGTTGAGCACCTGCAGGGATCCCACAGCAGCCTGCAGACTTTACTCTTGGGTACTCAAAAGGAAATACTAATGTCAGCTCTACCTCTTGTGTAAGTAAACAACAACTGCCCCCTTGCTCTGGCACAACCCCAAAACCAAGGCAAACCAATAAAGCAGTACACTGGTGACATAATTAACCACAGTGATGAAAAAATGTCCCAGTCAATTCTATTTATTTGTTTGGTTTGTTATTTGAAAATGTGACTGTTTTTTCCCACAGCTAGAGATCTTTTCTGTCACCTGCATTCGTGTGACTAGAGGGGAGATAAGCATTTCTGCAACTACATTTGTGTACAGGAAACACTGATTTTTAAGAGGGTCATGAATTACTGTCTTGTTTGTACTTATTGTCCCTTCCAGTCCATATCCAGTTCCAGGTGCAACTTCATGGTGAGGGAATACATGGGTTGAAGTGACACCATTTTTCAGCTGGGGTCAAAGGAAGACAGGGAAAAGATAGATGGATGCTAATATTTTCACTATTTGTGTTTGAGCCATTTGTCTTGTGAAGAATCAGCTGCCTTGTATAACAACTATGTCTTTGACTTCACGGCAGAGCTGGGCTGTGGTATTCTCCTAGGCATACTGTTTTCAAACCAGTGCATGCAGCAGATGTATACTCAAAGGCCGTGAGGTAAATGGTCATCTTAAGGACCAAGAACATTTTCAGCTAAGAGAGCTCTGGGCACATCAGAAATGGCAGGAAATGTATTTATTTTTTTGTAAATTCTCTGAGCTCAATATGTTCACAAAAATCATCACTGCCTCTAGTTTCCTATTTTCACTACTCCTGCAAATATATATCACAATAGAAAAAGAAAATCTCATCTGGAGACATCATAGCAAAAGACAGGCAAGGCAAAGTCATAGTACAAATGTTAAAAAAAAGAAAGAGAGATTAAAAGGAAAAACAGATGAAGGAAGACAGAAAACAGGGAAAACAAAGGCAAGGGAAAGGAAACAGTGAGACTAAAGGCTTTGTCTGGAGAATGACTGTGTCTCTAGCGACATATTAGGAACAGGAATATGGAGAAACATTTAGGGTTCATTTTTGCAACCACTTTTCTTAGTCTGTTATAATGAAGAGCACTTTTCATACATTTAAATTCTAATCAGTCTTCTAGCACATTTTCCACTAAATCTTTTTCCCTTGCATTATGAACAGGATTTGAAGAACTATAGAATTCAGAGGAGAAATGTTAACATTAATTTACTGATCTTTGTTGACAATTCAATTATCCTCCCATCACCAGAGCAAGCTTTTCAGGATGTTGATGAGTAACTCGATGACAAGTTTAGTGTGGCCCAAATGACAACAAACATGTTAATGAGCAAGGCTGTAGTTATTGGTCCTGCTTTGCAGGGGGGGTTGGACTGGATCCCTGGAGGTCCCTTCCAAACCCCAGCCTTCTGTGCTTTTATTTCAGAACTGCTAACCCAATTAACATGTAAGCAAACAGGGAGAAACAACATGTGAAATAATGTCTTATTCTGAAACCAGTCTTCTGTAGCTATGGCAATCTAAAATGATACTGGCAACATGGAATACCTGAAGAGGGACAGCTGGGGGTTTTCATACCATCAAGACCTCCCTGTGAAAGTGAGCAGTTGAGTATGAGCTGGGAAGATTGGCATATGTGGATTAGGTTCCTTTCATGACGGCAGCTTAGCTCTCCTAAACCAGATACACAAAGGAAAACCAGGACAGACTTCTGAATTAAACTACAGCCATTCCTAGGAGGTAGTGCTATTGCTTCACACTTTATGCTGGCCATCTCTTTGACATGAAAAGAAATAAGAATGGAAATACTTAGGGAAGTATGCAAAATACTCCAAACAGGAAAATCTGTGCCAGTTCTTTATCAGTTGTTTACAACAACAGTCTTTCTGCCTTCCTTCTGAGCACAGGAGGCAGAGTGGAATGTGGGTCAGCCTGGGAGCTACATAGGGATGGACCTGCCATCAGACAGAGGAGATGGAATAACTGCTCCTATGGCCTCCTCTTGCGATGCTTCAAATATAGCAAAATATGGAGAAGAAAGGCAATGTGTTTAGCCATGTTAAAACAAGAGTGCAGCGGTGAGATCAGCTGGAGAACACAGCTCAGCTTCTCTAAGCTGAAATAAACTTGGCTGCAGAATGACAGAACTGTTTTGGCTATAGTTGCCCACATGATCTAGGTGAAGCATAGTAGCTGGCACAGGCTCTCGAAGGTTGAGAAAATTAAACTGATGGATCAAGGCAGCTCTAATATCTTTTAGCTTTTGAGGATCTCAGGAGAAAACTTCCTAACAGTCTGTAATGCCTTCAAGCTTTAGAAAGAAAAAAAATATGTCCAGAAATTTGTCCTTTAGAGCCTTTGTTATTGATTGTTGCCTCCTTCTGTAATCATCAAAACTGTTGCTCATTAAGAAAAATCAGAAAGATGTACAAGGCCAGAGCTTTGTTATGGCCATGACCAAACTGAAGAGTGCTCTGCAGGTAAGTTTTGAAACTCACCATTGAGCCGTTTTAACCCTGTTCTCCTCTCTAGCATCAATTCTCCTTACACTCAGATGGAGAAACATAAAAGCTGATTTAACGTATGCCAGGCTCTGAAGGATGCAGAGCTGTTTAAAAGCACAGCCCAAGATCAAAGTGCTGCTGTTTCAGCCATACACCCTGTTTTTCATCTTCACTCTATTTCCCCTGTCAGCAGTAGAAACACCAAAGTAGAACTTCTATCCTACCAGGAGATCACTCTTAGATCACTATTAGATACTTCTTCTTTTTCTCCTGAATTATTTGCCCTTTAAACCAGCTGGCACTAATAGTTCATAGCTTTGCTCCTCTGGAGGACTTGGTGTGTTCTGTCTCCCCCTTGTACCTGACTGCACAGCTCTTATTTTTATCCTGGTTTCTAAACGGACGTGTTGAAACGTTCCAGCTCCTCGCTGGTATTAGTCATGCTGCACAAAGGATGGGACTTGTGCAGAACAAAAGATACTGCATTAGGTTATGATTACCATACTACAGTGCTTCCCTTCTGCTTGTTTTTATATAATGCATTGAAACGATCACAGACAATTAGATGGGACTGAGTCACAAACAAGCCCTTCCTCGGTGTGCCTGGCAGGTTCATGGTATCTTGTGTGGAAACAAACCTCTGGTATTTTGATTTGACCTAAAAGCTAAAGTTCATGATCTTATGCAGATACATTGATAATGGACCAATTTCTTCTAAGCTACAGGGGAAAAAGAAGTACTTTTGATGAACTTTGAGAGGAATGAGATGGCAGAAAATACCAGAAATATCTTCTTTTTTCCCCCCAGCATTCTAAGGCTGAGTTATGGCCTCAGAATTCCCTCTTTCCTCCAGACCTTGCTGGGAGTGTGTCTTTTTGCTCTTTTTCTCAGGGCTCTGACAGATGTTTGTCAATGGATTTAACAGCTACATGATAAAACATGATATTCACTTATCTCTTCTACCAGAATTTACTGGCCCACAGCAGGAGACATAGAAGGAAAGATGTTTTGTTACCTGACTTGAGTTCATAGCTCAGCCAAAGAAATTAAAGTAGTGGAATGCAGTGGATTTATGATAAAAAACAAGCCTATGAAGAAAGGCTGTTGAGGGGTGGACATGCATTCCTTCTAGTATATTCAGCAAGAGCAGAGAGGCAAGGCACCCAGCTAAAGGTGCTAATACCACCAAACCAGTGCAGCAAAATCTAACAGAACCTTTAGCTTCCCTGACCTGGATGCAGTTTACCTCCCAGGAACATGACATTTTACAGAGGATATCAAGACCAACATAGGCAATTTTTTCATTTTGGGAATAGCTTTCCTGGGTTACAAGTAACTTGTTTAGTCTAGAATCACAGAATGGGAGAGGTTGAAAGGGACCGCTGAAGATCATGGAGTCTAAGCCCCATGCCAAAGCAGGGTCACCTAGAGCAGGTCACACAGCAACACATCCAGGCAGGTCTTGAAAGTCTCTAGAGGAGACTCCACAGCCTCTCAAAGGAGCTGAGTAGCTCTTCATTATTGTGTCAACCAATCCTTAGCTAAATCCAAGGGGGGAAGATTCAATGAAGAACCATTACCCTGACACGATACCATGATCTGACTGTCAGCAGCAGAGGTGTGTAGGGTTTTACAGGCAGAAATGAGAGAAGGACCAGATTCAGAGAAAATTTTCCAGGACTCTATGGAACTGAAAGAGAATAAGTAGTACAATATTGTGTGTTGCTGGACTTTCACACTTAGGCATGGCATTCAGCTGTGAGTATTGTGAGCAGTAACTATGAGGGCACTGTAAAAATCAGTAAGACTGTGGTTCAGAATTCACAGGAATTCAGTTTCACTCAGCAAGATGTGGGCCAGGTGCTGAAGGTGAGTTCCATGCTTTCTGCTGTCAAAACAGATTTCATCCTCCTCTCTGCAACTTGGTCCTATTTGCCTTCTGTCAGTAAGGACCCTTCCCTCTCCCCACAGTGAGCTAATTAAGATATCAGTAAAGAAGCACTGCTCCCTCCCTCCACCTCCCAAGTGAGTAATTTCTGATCATCAGTTCACCCATCATGTATCAGATGAACAATAGTGTGGAAGACAGGAGGACTCTCTGACCGAGAGTCCTTGTCTCTTTTGGTAGGGAAGAGCAGTCAGACTTGCTAGTCTCTGAGGTGAAATCAGAGACTAAAGTTTTAGGATGAATTTTGCAAAGAGAAATCAAGGTAAGACTTAATACAGCAGAATTGCACTAAGCACTACAGCCATAAATCAGGCAGAGACACCACTCTGAGTTTAGTTTTAAGGAGTACCATACTGGACTCAACATTTGAGATGGAGAGGAAATAAATCCTCTGGACTTCTATTCAAATCCCAGACTATATTTTTATTTAAAAACATAAGAAATATGGATTTTTTTTTCAATTACAGCCAAAGGGGGAGGGGGGGAAATGAGGCATTGAGCCAGTTTGGCTTTAGCTTTTAGGTTTTGTAGAAACTGCACAAGCTATTGATCAAAAGAGCTTAAAAGATAAAAAGCATTTTTCAGAGAAAATGCAAAACCTTAAATTAAATTTAAATCCTGAGAATTCTGAATTATTCATTCATTATAGAATCTTCAAAACACTCTTAGCTTGTGTGACTGAAGATACTTCAATTTCATGATCCTCAGAATCCTGAGTCACAATTGTAGGAGAAAATAAGAGAGCAATGCCACTTCTCAGCACTACAGCAATCTTATAGCACCAATAGCAAATACAATTCTCGATCAGTTTAGGGTATCACATCAGCTATGGTCTGTCCAGTGTTACTGCTTGAAAACTTTGAACTCTTTGTACAGAGAAGCTGTATTGGTAACTTGTGTCTTGCTAGAGACCTAACAGTTTTGAAAGGCTTTTTTTTTTGTTCTTCCCTGCAAAGCAAAACAATTAATATAGCCCTGGAAGTGCAACACGATTAATCACGGTCAGCTCTCTGCAGCTGCCACACAGGGAAGCCAGCCAAGCAAGCCCACCAGCACTATGGTGACCTGACCCGGTGTGATGAATGAGAGGACTGCAGTTGGTGAAAGACAGTGAACCTGGCCTGAAATGTATGGGTGTGCAATTCCAAGGTATGTGTGTTTGACAGCCCAAGAGATTGTCTCCCAGGATACTTGTAGGATTGCATAGGGGAAAGTGACATACTAACTAGTTTTGTGTTAAAAGGTAATGACTGATTTATGCTTGTAAAGCAGATAAATAACAGAAGGAAAGCAATGACTGTTCTTTTCTCGTGCTGCCAGTGGTTTTTCTCTGACATTGCTATATTTCTTCTGAGACATTCAATT
Organism: Dryobates pubescens; assembly: GCF_014839835.1. Taxonomy (NCBI): domain Eukaryota; kingdom Metazoa; phylum Chordata; class Aves; order Piciformes; family Picidae; genus Dryobates; species Dryobates pubescens. The sequence goes on along the minus strand of NC_071634.1, from coordinate 17,754,144 downwards.
TTAATACTCTCTCAGATAAAGATTCCGGACATACCACACACATTAGCTGAAATTCCATTCCATTGCTCATCCTCCTCTGCCTGTCTGCAAAGCCTACACATTTTCAGTACTCCCCATTTTTCTTGAGTTAGCTGGTACTGTACCAGTGCTGATCAAATCCTGCTCTGTCACTCTAGAAGAACAAATTCAACTGCCCTTCTTTTCCCATTCTTTTCCCCTTCCAGAGGGCACCCAGTGCTGAGTCCACAGATGTGTATCGTTAGGCAGCCAGACACATAAAAATATGCACTTGGGGTCAAAGCCTGCGCAATCTTTATTTTCTTTTCTTCTCTTCCATATGTGATCATTCGTGTCTCAGGATGCTACAGCTCTTTTTTATCTCATCATCCACAAATGCAAAGCAAGCTTGATAACTGCCAAAACTTGCATGTTCCGCAGCTCCACAGCTGGGATACATATGCTTGAGTGGCAATGACAGCAGAACATCATATTAAGTCAAGCTCAAAACAAGAAGCTCCAGGCCACCTCGAACTAAGGGATGGCAAAAATGATGAGATGATCAACTAATCTGATCTTAAAGAGTCTTTTGAGACAGAGGGAATCATTCCAAATAGCCCTCAGTGCAATTAGAGAAGGAAGGGAAGAGCAGAGGAAGGGCTACTGCAGTAAACATCATCCTAATAAAAGGCAGGCAGAAGAGAGAGAAGAATGGTCGTATTGGGAATAGAGAGGGAACGTATTCTGGTTTGATATGAACATTGAACAAATAAACAAGGACAAAAGATAACAAGGAGAAAAGTGCCCTGGGTAGGAAATTACTGGAGGGAAGACACTGCTGCAAAACATGTTAGGAATATAGCGATCTGTATTATGTTTGGACAATGAGCTAAAGAAACTGAAGTTTTTAATTATAATTTTAACTTTCTAAATATAAAAGAAATAAGGATTAACTTTCAAAATCATTGGCAAGGTTTAGCAAACCTCAGGCTCACATCTGAATGGCATTATGTCCTGATGAGCTCATGACTGCGTCTTTGCAGTTAGCCAAAGCAAGCAGCACAGTTTTTATTTCTCTGTACATCTGAGGTATTATTTCCCACAGTGAGGAAACACAGAACCTAATGTAGGAATAAAACTTATGTATAAACAACTATGATTTTTATATGATCATTGCTTTTACTCTTTTCTTTTGACATGTAAATATCTTCAGCTACTGAGGTCCAAGGACAGAAAGTAAAATGAATTCTTTTATCCAATCATGGAGTTTCAAACATAAGAGTATTGTTGTTTATTTCTGTAAATGAACTTACTAGAGGACTGAAATAGCTGTGTGAGGGTTTCCTGATAGGCTCAAGGGATGTGATACTTACTCTTATTTATTAGCAGCAATTCCTGTGTTTACTTATTTTAACAGAATTCTTAATCTTTAAGAATGTCTAAGAGTTAATAAAGTCGAGAAGGTATACACAACTTGCACGTTTGCAAATTCCAAGCCACATGTTATCATATAAACTTTCCTCAGGGTTCAATCCCTCACCCTCCTGCCAGACTGGGTCAGGAATGAGAATATTTAGACAACCAAAGTTATGGAAAATCCTGCTGGAGTTCACTGAGCGTGTTTAGCGAATTAGAGACTTTGTCAGCTCACTAAAAACCCTAAAGCAGAAGGACCTTACAACGTGCCTCTAACTATCCATTTAGCCTATCACTGGTGACAGACTAATGCTAAGCAAAGTTTACTGCTTTCCTTTCCAAATACCTAAGAGAAAAGATATTCTTCTGCTGATGAAATGTCTCATTCTCTAATTTAAGGTATGGAATTAATTTGAAGTCTTATTTGTGCTTTTAATTATTTTCTGAGTTGTATTAATATGAGTTCTCCTGAGCTAAATTGTTATTTTCTGTCCACATTTTAAACCTCTGTTGGATGCCCTTTTATTATTTGCAGCATTCCCTCGGGTACACAACTTCTCTCAATTTATTAGCATCTGCAAATTCTGTTAATGAGCTGTTTGCTTCCACTTCCAGATCACTAATGAAGATTAAATAAAGCTGGATTCTGCACTAACCCTTTGCATCCTAATTCTGCAGGATATCACACCATTGATTCAAATGAAGTGATACCAACATAAAAGTGGGGAGACTCTGGAGACTGGACAGCTGCGGTTTGAATGTGGCTGTCACTGGGTTTTGGATCTGGCTCTCTGTGTTTTAGTAATTAGCTAATCCAAAGGCTAAGAATAATTCTGGAATGAATGAGAGTGTATGGGATAGCTGGATAATAATAAATTATGACATGCTGACTGTCCATGGTAGATTATGGGCTCTCTCCTGATTCTAAGTCAATATAATGCTGCAGCTTATAGAGAATCAGCAAGTATAGAGAAATAATAACGCTGATGTTAGGAATGAGTATAGGATCTAATATTAAACTTATCTTCAAAGCTTTGTGTTAACAACTGAAGGAAGTGTAATCTGAAATATGGCTAGTCACTTGAATGGCACAATCTGTTCCACACTGTGATAAAGGAACCTGCAGTAATATGAGAAGAACTAACACTTCAGAATCCTTGAAATACAGAAGCAAACAGACAGATACCATCCTTAATGCAAATGAATGGAATCATGCATAAGTGACATCAAGGAGACTTATGGATTGTAAACAAAAGGAAAGCATTCTGCTACAAAACACAGAGACATTGAACCACCAAGAAAGCCTTGACATTTCTCAAAACTCTTCTACAAATCAGGTCATGAGCTATGTGACAAAATCCTCTCTCCTCCAAGTGTCTGTTCTCAGGGGCTTCCCTCCTCTGAAAAATGCAGGTGATGTGCACTGGAGTATTTCTAGGAAAACAACCCTTTTTGATCTTGTGAGCTGCTTATCAAAATCCTCACCTAATCAATATTGCCGTGACTCATGACACATACTTTGGTGGTCTTTGGGCAGGGAACTTCATAGGAGACAAGGCGGTTAAAGGCTTCCAATGAGCTCCACTTCTGCAGTGTACGAAGAGTACGTGTTGCATATTGGAGGCCTCTACTGGCTTACTTATCTCACAAACCCCCATGGAAGTCATGTTTAATACCTTAAATTCCTATGAACAATCAAGAGCCTGGCTGCTACGTGCTCTGAGAAGCACCTGGAGATCACGATGGACATCAGAGAGCCTATGGGGCACTTGTGTTATTATTGTAAATGAAGCACTGTCAGTAAGATATGGATTGCTGCATCTCTGTGGGCCCCCTAGTTCAGACAGGATGCTAGAAGCTGAAGATCATCCAGCAGAATGCTACTAGATGGCCAGGAGCCTAGAATGCAGAACTTGAAAGAGCTGGGCTGGCTTAGTCTGGTTAAGAGGAGGCTAAGGGCAGCCTAATAGCAGCCTACAGCTGTTTGAAAGGCAATTAACAAGGTGACAAATTGTTCCTCATTATCATTACATCCTCTGAATAGTTTCTTTGCAAAATCATGTAAGAGTTGTAAATCATAGTGCAATGCCCAGGAAAATCTGCAAGGCTTTCCTGACCTGCTTCCTCACCAACACATGCCTGTTACCTGTTCCCTAATGTGGTAATATATCCTCTGGAGAAATTGAAGCTGAAATCATGGTGGCCTCTGTAGAAGCTTTTAATCTTTTACTTGTTTCCACAAGAGGGGTGCATTAACAATGACCAGATGCCTAATTTTCTAGTGTGAAATTAGAGTAATGAAAGGACAATGTCCTCTCTCCATTCTGCATGGTGAATAAGTTTGTCTCTAGTTAATGAGGAGACAAGAGGGCATTTAAAAGCATAATCATGAGCTGTGGATAATTGACACTACTTATGAAAAACTGCTTTGAGTTAATAGCAAATTTAAAGGATTCTAAAATCCTTACATTTTCCAAAGCACATCTGTAACTTCAATTTGCCCTAGCAAGATAGAGGGCTTAAAATCACAGAGTTGATGTGAATCATAAGGTGATTTTAAGAACTTAAAGCCTGCTACTTCAGTTGTACTGCGATATATATATCTCATTGTTGCTTCTCAGCTGTCTACTAACTCAAAGAGTGCTTTTCAGACAGAAATAGATCTACTTTGGTGACACCTTGTTTAAAGGAAGGTTTCGGTACGTGTATCATGACGTATCCAGCAGAAATTAAGTATGCTAAGGTCTTTCAGAAATGTTGCACCTTCCCCTCTCTGCTGTTGCACCTTCCCCTCTCTGCTGTTGCACCTTCCCCTCTCTGCTGTTGCACCTTCCCCTCTCTGCTGTTGCAATCCAACAGGAGCTCTGCTATCAATAAATATGGGAGATGAGCATCACACCAAGGCATGATACTTCTGACAAAGACATCCCAGGAGTATTGGAACACAACCTAGTCAATGGAGGAAGGTGATGAAAGACTAATTGGGAAAACCAGTTCAAAATGCATATTGAAACAAATTCTGTTCAAAAGAGAACTCCAGCAGACTCTTTCTTTCCATACAACTCAAGCCTAGCATTGTCATCACACTGACAAGCTGTGTTCACTCATGTAGCCAGAATGAAGAGCACTGTGCTGCCATCACAGACATAATTTGGAGTGTAAGTTAAACATCTTGTGTGCTTGGTTTATACCCAATTCTCTAAAGGGAATGCAAATACACCAAAGGAAAATGCTTAACACTGAAGCCAGGAAGATGATCAAAGTATTGGAAAGCATGTCTTACAGTCAAAGACTTAAAATTTCTCTGTTTAGAATATCAAAGAAAATCTTATGGAGAGATTTGATCACAGTGAATCTTAAGAGACTGACAGATTTCTTAATGAAAAGCTCTTCAACATTTCACCCAAATGCGTAACAAGAGCCAAATGCAGTAAGTTACTGCTAGAAAAATTAAAACCAGAAATATTTTAAGAATTCTAAACTAATAATAATAATAATAATAATAATAATAATAATAATAATAGCCATTGGAACAGACTACTAGGAGTATTTTTGAGTTCTCCATCTCTTACAATGTTTTGTTTTAAAGTCATCCACTAACTACCCCAGCAAATAATTCAGGGAGAGTCAGGGGCTGGTATCATGAAGAAGGGCAGACTACCTTATCAGAGTGTTTCTGGCTGACTCCCATAAGCTGGTATATAATTTGAATCAGTGTGTTAAAAATTGCTGGATGTAACACGGATGCAAAGAAACAGCCCAATGACATTTATTTCTGAATGGGAACAGAACCATTTTCTCAACAGCAATCATCTTCTCTGTTGGTTTCTCTCTCTAGTTAGGGTTGCAGATGAATTATTGCTTGTTAACCTTAAACGAAATGTTATCAAACTACCTTTGATATGTCAGACACTTAAATGTCTTTCCAAAATTCTCCTTTTCCATGCCACTGCACATCCAGCTCCGTTAGAACTGCAGGAATGTCAACTTTTGGGGTTCTTTTAAATCCTATAAGATTTGAAAGCTTAGAGAGAGCTTAAGGAAATTCATTTCAGAAATCCTCCTCCAAAAATGTAAATGCTCTAAATGAAAAACACAATTTTTGTTCTAGATTCATGTAGCAAAAGTATCCATACACTTTTCCCAGATAAAACAGGTGATTCACGTGTGTAAGGTTCAGAAGATTTTCTCCTAAAGGAACTCTTTCTCTGCAGTTCAGATCTTTAAGAAACAGCTTAGTGCAGCTCTCGTTTTGAGATCACTTCCTACAAAGGCTGGAAAGAGCAGAGAGTAGACTTTGCAATGCGTTTTCTCTTAGGTTGCCTGACATGTTACTGTTGCTCTTTTCTGCTTCATCAAGTTGATTTTCAATGAAAACTTATTGCTGAGGCTGACAAAAATGATGGATTTATCGCTCTCAGAAGATGCTAAACTAGTTAAGTTTTGGGCAGAAGGGGACAATCTTGGAGGGCTGTAAGTGCCATTAACCTTTGATATTAAAAAAAGAAAAAAACCAACAGAAAAAGAAAGAAAATGTGAATGAAAATGATTAGGATGCCTAAAAATGTGAACTATCATTTCTTATTGAGCCAAACCATCCTCTTGATGTAAGAGTTGTCTACTCTCTGCATCTGATGTAAGATGTTATGGGGAGTTGGGACTGAGGTGGTAAGGGTTTCCTGTTTTGAGAGAGTGTGTTTTGACTGCAGGGTTTTTAAACACATTTAGTAAACTTGGATAAGAACGCCTTCCAAATTCCCTTCCCTGTAATGAGGCAAAACTAGGAGGGGCTAAACACAAAGGATGAACCAAGAGTAGCCTATATGCAAAACGTTTTTAGGGAAAAAAAATCGGAGTCGGAATTTAAATAGGGGAAGTACAATATTTTTCCAGGCTACTCTGTAGTTTATTTGCTTCATTCACAGTTCTCCAATTGGCTGTTCATTTCCTTCCATAATTTAACAGACATGATCTTTAGAATCTTATATAAAGTAACACTTCTTCCCCACGTTGTACATCAGATACCAGATCAGATTGTGTCTGACTGCTTTGGCAATAAGGATAGTATTGTAGGAATAAATTGTGCCTGGCTGGCAAGCTCTCGTGAAAGGGTTGTTTATCTTGTTCTCTGTTTTTAAAGGTTAACTGCCCAGGCCTTATTTATCAGGAATAATCTAAGTGGCTTTGTTTTTCCAAGGATTTGTATAAAATAATATTTTCCTTTCTTTTCAGAATGTGATTAAGGGTTAGCTAATGAAGCATGATACTTGCTGCTGCTCAATACTGGTAATATTATGAGTTCCACTGCCTTCAAACTGTCTGAAGTGCTAAGAGACTCTAACAATGGGGCAGGGTGCACTTGGGGGTGGGGGAAGAGCTGGTATCATGTTTGATGTTATAATAATTGTTTCAAATGAATCTTTCAGAAAGATTATGTTTATCAGATTTGTAGTACTGCAGAATCAGAGACTGTCTTGAATGGCTGACTCTGAGCAGGACCTTTCTCTCTCCCTAAGGATGATTAAGTCAGAATGCAATTATTTCATGTTGACAGTTTAAAACTAGTCTGCTACCTACAGACGAGTAGAATGATCATTTATTAAGTTGTAGTTTCATCACAGCTGTTTACATCCACACTAGCAGAAACACTGTAATCTGCCAGCCCCTCCACCCTCTCCCTCAGAACTCCTGGGAGCACGGGAAGCCTTGGGGAGAGGGACAGGGACAGGCTATTGGCTCAGTAAAGAGTCTTGGAAGTTTTGGACACAGTCAGAGTGGGGCCACTTTAGCTTAAACCCCAGCTTTTCTTCTGCACATGAATATCTTACTGCAATTAGACATGCTAAAGATATTTCTAGAATGATTGTTGTAAGTGAATAATTATAATAAAATAAATCTAAATTTCATGGTAAGTGAACTAAATGCTCCATAAAGCATGACTCAGTTTTGGACTAAACTTTGTAATGTGATCTTCCATTACTGCATGTCACATTCTTCACTTTGATAGAGTGTTACTCTCCCCTATTATTATGTGACATTAACTTAAAATCCCCAATCACTAATAGGAAAGATGACTAATTTAAATAAGTTTTAATTCCTTTGTGACACCACCCTGGAAGCTGCAACATGAGAATAATTGAATTGCTGGTGATTAATACTGTAGTGAATTTTACTTCAGATGAGATTACATAAAGGGTAGAACAGCCATTAGAGCCCTTAGGGATAGGAAAGTAGCAGTATGTAAACTCCAGGATTATTGTGTGAACAAAACTAAAACCTTTCCTTTGCTTTATTTCTTTTGTTTTATTTACCAGTACTTTCTGCAATCCTGCCCATTAAGCTCTACCTCCCGGTATAATTTTGCTAGTATTTTCACAAAGAGTTAAAAAACCCCAAACCCAGGAAAACCTGAAGGACAGAGTGTATAAAAATGAATAGGTTATATATAATTGGCACATTTGAACATCATTCACTGTGCTGTCTGATGGGAAAACAAACCAACAAAACAAAAAACACTCAGGTGTTTTCTTTAAGGGGAGCTTCTTTGAAGAACACAGGGGCTGCACAGCTCAGTAGTGTGCAAGTCCGTCTGTCTGACAGAATAGATGGAGAGTAGCAGCTCCAGTCCCTGATTTGAATTGCCAAATACTTAATGTTTCCTTTTGTGGTGACCTCATCTTTGAATGAGCAGGTAGAAAAAAAATCTCAGTGTAGAAAAGGTCCTTTATGTCCATTGCTTTGTGACATCTGAAGCTAGGCAAGAATGCGTGAATCAGAGGTACCCAAAGGAAAGTTTTGCTACTCATATTCAGGCACCTAAACAGGTTGACTGTTTCTTTTCAGCATTAACCAGCATCAGTTAGAGTGCTTTGAGCTCCAGATAATATAGAATGGACAGAATTTGACAGAGAATGAGTAGTAACTGTAAGAACTCCATGCTTTCTACCTGGACTATTGGTTTCATTTTAGTCCTGTATCAGTTCTATGGATTTTCTGTTCTGAGTGAATGCATTAGCCCTCCAAATTTAATGCTGACATTTTTGGCTAACCTTTTCACATTGCTTCTCTTGTTCTGCTGCTGAAGTTCAAGGTTCAGCCACTAAGCACTCACCCTGTGTGAGCTGTGATAACATATGAAAAAAACCCACTGAATATCCTTATTTATTTTCCAAGGTTATCTTGATGCATACACAATTAGAACATCCCCATACATATACTTGCAATATTGTCCCTTTCCCCACGAGGCTTCTTGCCAAACGCTAGATGGGTGGCTTAGCTGGAAAGATGACCCACATCTCCCAGTTTAGCAGGTGCTGTCAGGCAGCTTGTAACAGGTCACAGCACTAGATGCAAATGCTAGAAAGGAATTGTGTCTGAACTGCAATCTAGCACTCCCGACCTTCGTGTGTACAATGTTTTCTCACACAAGTAATTCTTTTAACTGAAATTGAGTTGGTAGCATCTTCATGGACATGGACTTCATGAATTGCTGTGACAGGTCTTTGCAAGTCAGTTGGAGCAAAGTTAACAGATGGTGGAACCAGAACCTCACACAACTTCTCTGTTGACTGCCAAACTTACCTAAATGTCACCAGACTCATCCTCTTCCTGTCACCTGAAACCATGACATACATTATATCCTACTCCTAACTTCAAGTTCCACATAAAGCTACTGTACGACTTCCCTCTAATCACGCTGAAGGGTTTTCTTCAAAATCTTTTTGTTTCCCAATTAAAATAGCTGTTTCAGTTCTGGGCTTGCTTTTACCTCTATTGAAGACAGGCTTTGCTTCCTGGTCAAGTCCCTGGAGTTAGCAGCAACAGAATCTCTCCTAATCTTCTATCCACTAGATTAAGTATGCTTTGACTTTTTAATTCTTTTCTCATAAGACAAACAATTTATTCACTTGATTATCTTAATGATGCTTATTCAAGTCTGGATTTATGTTTGTTATGTAGCATCCACTGCCACTGCCCACAGAATTCCAGGTGAGGAATCAGTACTGCTAGCTCACTCTGCATCCTTGCTGTCAAGTGGTGAGAATCTTTGCTAGTTTTGTGTGTGTTTCCTATGTCTAGAGCATGAAGAAGCAGGCTTTCACCTTTTTTTTTTAATCAGAAGGAAGTGTGATTTCTAAGACAGAAGGATAAATAATTAATAAATATCTAGTACAAATAATTTCCCTTTCAGAGTACTATTTCTTTAGTTAGGCAGGAACCAAACCAGGATCTAGTTCTGTGTACTCTGTGGCATTTTTACAGAGTTATAGAAATGTAACTGAAATCGAAATTGGATTTTTATTGACATAAACCAAAACCCAGATTAAACCCATAAATTACTGAACTACTTATAGGGATATTTGCTGCTCTGTTTTTCTCCATGCTTACAATAATTCATACCTGGATCTGAATGTTTTGAATGACTCATTCGGTGTAATTACTGCTTTACAAAAATGTCATTGCTGGGGCTTTGTCAGCTATTTAGACAGTGTCCCTTGTCCTGTCATTTTGTGATGTATTTATTCATTCTTCTTTGAACAATTAAGACATTTGATCAAAATGTTCCTTATCTCCTTTTAAATTTGTTAAAATTTTCTCATCAATCTTCAGAGTTTGTAAGGCAGGAAATGGTGTCCATCATTAGAGTCAAACACAGAGCATTCTTTTGAAAGAAGAAATGATTAAACAGACTTAGTTAAAAAAAAAAAAGAGTGCCACTAGCTGGCAATTTAAAGATCAAGAGGCTAAGACATCTGGTTTTAATCTCTACACATCCATCACCTGCATTTGCTACACAATTAAGAACCTCATAAATATCCACTGTGTGAAGAAGAGCTTTTCAGTTTTGTAATTCAGAAATCATACTCTATAAACAGTACTGCTTGCTGTAATTCTATGGGCTACACTTATTCATAAACACCCAAACTCACACAAACGTGGGTAAAAATGTGTAAAAAGAGAAGCAATCTTTAACTGAGTAATGAGTAACAGAATGATTTGCTAATTGGGTGTATTACAGAAGTGTGTTCACGCTGCTGTGTTGTAGTTAAAGACCTTGCCAGTGATTCCAGCAGAAGCCCGCTAATTTAAGAGCTCACTAATTTGTGATTGTATAGTTACAGAAAATACAGTAGCTCTGATTTGAAAATTACCATTTGGTATAATTATACAGTAATGCAGTCTAATTGCTTCGGATATTTTGTGTATTTTGTTAAAAAATAGAGCTGATTATCACACTAGACTAAGCTTGGAAAAGAGGATATTTACACACACAAAACAGGCATAGCCGGCTGATGTTCACAAAGGTTTCCTTGACTGATTTTCAGCTGGGGTTCTGCTGCTATTTCAGTTATAATTCTCTTTGATTTTGAAGTGAAATGGAAGGTAGTGGAACTGGCAATGTTTTCAATGATGTTGAGTTATGGGGTTTGGACTTTTATCTCTCACATGTAGATTTGTTCTTGGGTCACCAGCATACCTCCTCTTTCTTTGGCGGTTCTGTTGCTGCTAGGTATTTCCAGAGAGAGAAGCTTGAAAGGACTGTCTGGTTAATGATCACAGCCTGATTCTGAGAAGAAGCCACTCTTCAATTCTCAAGTCTTCTGTATACCCACATCTTTTCCACCTATCTCTAATCCTCACAAAGGAACTGCAGTGTCAAACAGGACACAGTATTTAAATTTCTCAGTTTGGTTTCCCAGCGGGAGAAAGAGATTTATTTTTTTTTAGAGGTATAAACTCAATATTTGGCTTATACAGAAAAAATGGGGAAGAAAACCATCATATCAATAGAAACACTTTTCAGAATAGACAACATTTGGTGCCTAGTGAATTCCTTGTATCTTTAGAGGTGTGCTGGATGACACAAGCAAAGCCATAAGGGACAGTAAATACAAGAGTGTTATTCAGATGAGCCTCAGCGAGGTTTCCAGGGCGGCTTAGCTTACTGGACTGCCATGTTTACTGGGAAACTTTCACGGCAGGTCACAAGGACTGAGTGCCACATATCCCTGTATATCAGTCTTGCAGTATGCAAGCAGACTAACAGACATCTTAAAAGTCAGCCTGGGTGGCTCACATATGATCAGTGAGTGAATAGAATGTGTACATCATTTACCTTTCTATTTAACACTGAATTTGCTGAATCCTGTATTTGCTATTGTATTCTACTGTCAGATTTTAAGCAAAAAATATTGATGTCCAAAAGAAATTGCATTACATGTTATGGCTTAGGTATTCTGGCTGTGGATAAGTTCTGCCCTCAGCCATGGTTTGTGTACATGGAGAGAGTCCTGATGGAATGCAACACCTTCACCTTGTCTCCAATGTGGGAATAAATTTTCAAGTTGCATCATCTAACCTCTTTAAATAGCAAGTTTTCTCTGTCAATGAGTGCCTGTGTTGCTGCTAGTCTATATATGCTGACAATAAGCCTTAAAAGGATACCCTCAGGTATTGGTCACTTCTTGAAACATGAAAAAAACCCCAACAAAACAACTAAAGCAAACGACCTCAAAATGTTGTGTGTATTTAGTCTATTTTTAACATTACCACTAAGTTCTGTGGCTGTGTAAGAACTGTAAATCAATATGCTGATGTAACATGGTTCAGTGTTTTCCTGCCTTTTCTGAAGCACCAGTGATATAATTTAAAGTGGCACCATTAATCCACATTAAGCTTCTCGGCACCCTTTCCATTCTTAACCACACAAGAACAGACCAAAAGTCCCTAAGTCTGGCTCCTTGCCACTATGAGCAACCCTTAACAATAGCTTCAAAGGGTGGTGTGAAATCCTAGGAGTGAACCTCACCAGATAGGCTGTTTCATCAAGAGGATGAGAAGGCAAGAATTATGTTTCATTCCATGTGGCAACTGTTTTATCTCCTAAATCTTCTGGTTAAATTCATTCTGATGTTAAAGGTAGTTTGATTGCTGTGTAATTCTTTTTATCCATAGTCAAAAGCAGGCATCAATGTAACGTCTAAAAAGCATCACCATAGGACTGCATCTTCATACTCTAGCAAATGTAGCATCCATTCAACAGGCAAAATCACTACTGTGTCTTGTTTTACTTATTGCACAGAGGGCAATTCGAGGACTCCTGATAGTCCCTGAAAACTATTTAATCTACCTCGCTGACAAACCACAGGCAATATTTCACTGTAGAAATCCCTCACACCCTCCCAAGGCCAGCAAGCACTCCAAGACAGCCAGCATTCAGTGGGTTTCACCTTTGCACGTTCCAAAGGGACAAGGGAGAGTTAAAACCAAAAATTTAAAAAAAAAAAATTAAATTGCTTTTGAGCTAAGCACTTGTATGCCAAGTCTCAGCATGGAAGGAATTTTAGCTGCTGAGCAACCTCATACAATAGTGCTTTAGAATAGAAATGCCAAAGAACAGACCCTTAACTACAGTATTGTGCCTCTGGTATGGGTGCCACTGTGATGAAAGTACTCTGATATAAAAGTGTCTGCCATGAAAATAAAGACAGAGAGACGGCTTTGTAGGTGGAACTTGGGTTCTTTTATGTAAAGACTGACCCAGGCAGTCAGAAGGGGAGAGTAAGAGGGCAAGGACCACATTATGTGGGCACGTAGCCGCCTGCGCGGGGAGTCAGGGAAATAAGTGTTGTGCAGAAAGGGAATTATTCCAGCATCATTTCCCACACCTGTGGTAACATTAATGATTTTTCACAGCTTTTCTGGTATTTTTCAAAGATCAGAACAAGGTTATCTACATTGTTTCAAAAACCTCCTAGGCTTCATGCAGAATGTTTAGCGTGGTACTTTACTTTTAGAAATGCTCTAGGCCTCAGCCTAGTAAAAGAGGACTGAAAGGCATGATGTTTAATAAAGACAAGGCTTTTGTGGGTGATGTCACGTCAGTCTCACGAGTGTATGTAGAACTACCTACCTAAAAAACCCCGCGTGAAATGAATACTTGTGGGTCTCACGGACGAAGGAGGTTTCAAGAAGTTAGCAGAGCTAATGAAGAGAAACCTCAGATGACAGATGAAACAGTGGCTTTACAACAGGAAGAGCTGAGGGTTAGCTGAGTCACTTATCGCTTGTTTTCCAATGTGCCTTTAGATCATATTCGTTCAGTTAAAAGGCAGAGTTTGAAAGGGAAAGCAATGGCCACCACAAAATCCTGCTCTGTTCTGTTCAGCAAGGAATTAGGTTAGTCAAATCTTCTGCTGGTTTGGTTTTGGGGGTTTATTTTATTTTTTTAGGGGGAGAGAGAATGAAAAATCTTATTAAGAACTTAAAAAAAAATAAATTAATACCAACTGCTGAATATTTCTCTTTGTTGCTGTTGCCAGGTTTGTCGCTCAGTGCAGGCCAACTTCCTATGGATTCAGAAAGTGATTTGTGGAAATGTGTGCTGTATTGCCAAAGAACAGCGAACCTACAAAACATCATCTGTGATTCTTTATGAATACATTCATGTACTTCACTTTCACAGGGCTTGGTACAGTATGGTTTTGAAATAGAAGGCTCATACCTGAATTAATGCAAATATATGAGAATTCAAGCAATTACGCTGTCTGTCGATGATCCCTATCTGGGAATATCAGGGAATACATGAAGAATTTGCTAGTCTTGTGAAAGAACTGGAAGTTAATGCTGTAGGGGAGAAAAAGGAATCTACATAAGCTAAAAGCTAGACAACCTTTCATGTTTGGGAACTTCTTTCTTGCCCCGCTTCTTGTCTTGCAAAGGTCATACTATGTGATTTTGATGCATTTCCTTACACCATTTTAAGACTAGGAGAAATTTAAGTTCATCAATATCTGAACCAAGAGGGTATCTTCTAGGAAGGGATGTCTGTATACCAACCACTTCAGTTTTTACGGGGTGGAGTTTGTATTTTGCCACTTGAGGGCATCCTGTCATTATGTTCTGTTACAGAGCAGCACATCTAAATTTCCATTAAAATAATCAATTTCTGCCAAAACAGTAGTATTTGCCCAAAGTGCTGCTGAAGCACTGGAAACTGTAATTTGCCATGCTTAAGCAGGCTTTTGCAAGACGCTAGGTCAAACAGGGCTGTATTTCAGGAAACGCTAAACCAACGCAAAGAAGCACCACAGACTCAAGTAGGTGTAATTAGGCAAGCAGACACCAGTACAGACTACACAGATGTGCAGAAGCTTTGGCAAAACTTGATTACATCAGAGTTAGAGGGTTTGACCTGTTGTTGCATGCACAGACAGCAAATGGATTTACTTCTGTTCTCAACAGTTTGTGTATATTTTAGCTTTCAGTAGCGAGAATGAAGGCAGGGGTTTCACACTGAATAAAACACTAGGCTGAGCTAATAGGATAAAAGGAACCACTTCAATTAGTTGGAATCTTCAGTACTGCTGTAAGTGTAGTTGTATGACAATTACATCTAAAATGTTAGCTCTTAGATGCTTCTAGATGTGACCATGTTTTGATCAAGTTCTGCTGTGGCTATCACATCCAGCTCACGTTATCTATGGTTCACTACCCAGTGGTGTTGTAGCTTTATGTTTGTATGGATTTGTACTAAAAGAATCACTGCAAAATTTGAGCTGGTTTCTTCCTTCAGTTTCTGAGTGTTTACTTATGTAAAAGAATCAGTTTCAAGACACAAGTTTACCTACAAAACTGTCAGTTCTTTATATCCTTACTCTAGTTGACTCTGCTGGTATATTAACACATTGTCTTTGTGCTGGGCTAAGAAACTTAGGGACACAGAGGTGGCACCTCTGTGTTACACCTAGGTGTAACACCTAGGTTATTGACAACAGTCTGGTAACAGACCCTAGTCACGACTTTAGTAGCCTTCCTGGTAAAGCACTGGAACAGGCTACATTTCTATTCCATCTCTGCAACAGCTTCCTTCATAATAAATAAGGAGCACTGATTATGAGCTGTGTCGATGTAAGATTTCCTCTCTCCATGCTTGGCCCTCAGTCAGACTTTTTTCTCTCCCACCTTATAACTTTTCTCCACCTAGGTCAGAAACCACATGCTGTCCCTTTATTAACCTGCCATTTAATCAGCTCTTCTCACTAGGCCCATAAACACAACCCTCACAATAAAACTTTATGTGCAAGAAATGTGCTTCTATTTAACAGTCAGTTTAACCTCTCCTGCCTTTTGTTTTTCTTTCCCCCTTCAAATGATACTCACATGGGGAAAGAGGCTCATTCACACTCTGTTCCACATGCTCTTTCATTTGCAATCATACCCTTCATCTGACTCAAGTCCCCTCAAGACGGATCTCTGACTGCTGTTTTATTCTGAATCCTCTAAACCACCCAGCTACTTCCTAGTCTCTCCACTAAAACTCTTCCCCACAGTTGTAGAGTGGTTGCTCCATTTAGCTGTGAGCTGTCCTACACTGCTTGCCACCTTAAGGAAAAGGACACAGTAAAGAGTGAGGTAGCAAGCTTAGTCTAGGAGTGCCATTATTAACATTCAACACTTTATTTTGTGCATGGTTTTCCTGTACTTAGCCATCAGGAGGTCAACAACCTCTTCAAAAACAGTGCATTCCTTCCAGAAACAGATTCACTCACTTTAAACAGGAATGGTAACCAATGCAGCTGACTGTATTGAGGAAAGCTTCTATCAGGACTGTATTCAGCAGTTTTCCAAGCTATGAGCATGTCAATACTAGGTTTATTTTCATTGCTCACCACAAGTTTTGCTAAGATTTTCTATCTTTTGGATTAGTTAGAAGGTTCAAGAACACTAGCAGGAGGTCACTCAAGTAATGTACTTTGTCAAGTTATTGTTTTGGATCAGTTTCTTTTTCAAGTGATCACTACTCCTTTAACCTGCACCTTCTTACACAGGTCTGAAAGCAGATTTCTGCTCTAGAACGGCCTGGAGAGGCTTCTTCAACTATAGAATTGCTTACCTAGATTTTTCTTTGAGTAAGTGCCAGGCTCCAAGTTACCTGGTGAACTTCTACTCAAAACTTGGGAAATTACACAAATCATGGGCAGTTAAAAATGGGAAGATGTGCTGGTGGATAAAACCTTTTACCCTTGTTTGGTTGCCGTGTCAGTGACTGAAGGATACACCACTTGTGATAAATGGGACAGATCTAGATCCAGCCTTATGTGCCTTTCCATATCACTAAAGTGTAGTCTGGCCTCAAATCTGAGGATCTATTTTCAGCTATTTGCCAAAGACCAGGAACTCAGAGCAGAACATTTGTCAATTAAAAAAAAGAAAAGCTAAAAATGTGGCTTTTAGAACAGAAAACAAAAATATTCTGCAAATGATGAGCTAATGGTAAACAGTTTTATCTTAGAAAAAATATTGTGCAGCTCATTTAATACTCCCTTTACACACTGCATTAAAGGTCTTTTCTCAGGCATCTTAAAAGATTTCATAATTGGAAAGAAAAAAATTAATACATGGGAATAAATTCTATGTCATCCAAGTACCAAGCTGCTCATTCTCCATGAAATTAAATGAATGCCATGGCCTTTTTGAAGTGGCACAGGGGAGCAATTTAGTGCGAAAAGAGATGTAGAAAGAATTCTGGGATCCAGATAACACTTTCAACATTAAATACCTAACTGCTCCTGAGCCCTTAACATCCATTTGCACCTGAAAGGGTATCTCTCATGGTTAGATATACTCATTTCTAACAAGTGTGTTTGTTCTCTTTAATAAGAACTTACATCCTGCTCTGACACTGGCATTAAGCACCTCCTGGAATGTGAGGTCATAACCACATCCTCGGCAGCACGTGCAGAGATACCTGGTTCCACTTTGGTCATCTTAAAGCCTTTAAGAACTGAACAAATAATTTTAAATTATTTTAAATACTGTGAGAAAAAAAGGAAAAAAAGGAAGAAGTTCTGGCCATGGTCATAAAATGCTTGCATAAATGCTTGATTTCAGGTGCATGTAGTCCTGTTCCCTGTTGTGTGGGAGCACATGTGACTGTATTCGCAAATTTGGACTGCTTGCAATGGAAAACTGCCGAGGACACAATGGGATTAGAAGACACATTACTGCTCAGTTTACCCTGATATGTGTCTTTTATCCAAACTTTACTGTTGAGTAGCATTACCCTCCCCTGCTCTACCAACATTGCCTAAAACTGGTACCCAGCTTGACTGTTCTGGGATGCTCCTGCCTTGGCAGTGGGATTCAAGTGTGAAAAGGTTAGTACCTATGTGAGATCTCTTCTTGCAGCAATACAGATTCACCAGTGTACTCCAGAGAGGCACTTAGAGTGGTGTAAATGGCTTCAGGAACACAAAGTGCACCTCAGGATGGCAGCCAAATAAGGCATGGTCACATCTTCTCACTGCTAGCATGTGACCTCCTCTTATATTAGCACAGTGACCAAGAATTAAAGAAAAATGTCTAATCAGAAGCAAAGTGTTTGGTTTACATCCTTGGCCATGGCATGCACCACTATGAGGTTTGTAAATCTCATGCAAGGATTGGAACATTATTCTAGGTCATATTTGTGTATGGATGTTTGTTCTCTCCACAGATTTCCTCACTCTTATGTTTATCTGGAAACTTAAACAAGAGGCAGACCTAAAAATGTATTTTATTAGTCCAAGGTGCTTTTTTTTTTCTTTTTTTGAATCCTAGAGACTGGAAATAGCCTAGCTGGGAAAAAACAATTCTAACATCTTTAATATGAATAATTAATGGGTTTTTAACTCTTACTTTTATTAGCCAGGTAAAAAGAATGACTACAGCAGAACAGTCTCTCTTTTGTGGGGGGTGTGTGTGCTGATACCCAAATCTGTAAGGATCCGCTCTAAAGTCTCAAGAGAGCACACACACCGTGTTACATTTTTAGTGTGGTTCGATATGCTGACCTATCCCAACTCTCCTCCTCATGTGACTTCTCAGGATATCAAACTATATAATCTGCTGACAAAGAAAGTAGTTTAAAATTGGTTAGTCATCTCTTTTTGCCTTTTGTGCGGTACAGGAGGATTCTGTGGGATTGTACTTCAGTCACACTGCTGATACCTCAGCAGGAATGAATGGGAAAAGCTGGTGAGAATGGTAAAGTTGTTCAAAAAGGTTATGTAAAATGTGGGATGAAACATGAAGCAACACCTTCCGTGCCCTGATATGAGACTGGAGCTCCAGTCTGCCAGGGAAGAGGTCTTTTGCTAGAGAAAGAGCATCTCAGAGTGCAAGCCTGTTTGTATGGGTTCCTGAAGCATGTCCTCCACATTTCTAGCTCTGGGGCAGATATTGGAGAATAAAAGGTGAAATTTAGCTATTGTTACAAAGACCCATGTACAGAGAATATATGCCTGGCAGATAGAGGACATGAAGAAGCATATTACATTAAATGATTTAATGACAGTGAAAGTATTATGTTAAAGCAGCCCAACAGATCAATGGCCTTACAGCTAAGTGGCCTTTTCTGAGAACAAACCATGTATCATTTGAATGTCTGTCGCTAATCAAATCTGCAGAGGCCATGAGCCCTGGATAGAAGGACAGGAACTCGATGTGACAGGGTTCACACCGCAGTCCTGCCTGGGACAGATTTTCAAGAGTGCAGACCTTTGCTTTTTTACAGTTGTGTGCCCTTCCAGAAGGAACAAGTGACCTTAGGAATTTCCTAAACAATTTCTGACATCAGCTGAATCATTCTTACTGGCTTTGCACTGTACTCCATCAGCTCATAGCTAATACATACTGCAGAAAAAAGCAGATAAGGCACATATAGGAAAAGAAAGTGGCCAAAAATGTGCCCTTTCTTTAGTCCTTGCTTTAAGAAGTCTACTTTAAGTTACATATTTTGCCATCCTAAGTAGTCATATGATGAGCAGCGTTGGGCTATGTCAGCATACAAAACCATTCTAAAGATGTAACATAGAGTGCATGTTCGTTCAAGTTTTGCTGAGCTATCTTCCTGCTACCTATTGTCTTTATGTTGTTTTTGTCACATTTTCCCTCTTTTTTTCTTCTACATTTTCTTTTAAACCTCAGGCAATGCTACACAGCACAACAAAGGCCAAATTCTTGACCAATTTAACCCCCTCTCAACATGACTGGTTTTGAAAAAGGTAGATTAATGACCTCAGCAACGATGTGGCCCTTGAAGCCATGGTTTAGTTAGTCGTGAGGTGTCAGCTATTAGGTAATAGGTTGGACTTGATCTTGGAGGTCTTTTCCAACCTTGTTGGTTCCATGATTCTGTGATGCACATGGGTGATAACAGAGCAAAACTTGCCCTCAGAAGTAGTCACCAACAAGCTTTACTGGCATCACCTAAATTGTTGTGAAGAACATCCTGTAAAACTTCTGCTGTGAAGAACAGAAACATTAGATCCCCTTCAGTGTAGCAACTTTTTCACTGTATATAGAATTCCTTGACAAGCACCAAAGGGTGAAAAAGAAGATTGTATTAGGTAAAATCTTTGAGAAACCATTGTCTGTTGTCTCTAAAGTATTTTCTTTAAACTATTCTGTGATAAATAATGGAATTAACTTTTTTTTTTTAGATGTTGACTCCCAATTATCAATAATTACGGAAATTATGATTTAGCTTTTCCTAATCTCTCTTTCTTGTGCACCACAGGGACAGATCCAGCAATCTGTCTCTTTGTTAGTTTTCTTTATACGTGGTTGTAGTCTCCACATACAAAGGATTAACAGATTTCAAGAATGAGCCCTCAAACTCCTTAATTTATAGTGTAATTAAGTACCTGTAATAAACAGGGTTTAAGAAGCAGGAACTTGATACATTTGTGCTTTCCCTTTACTCAGCTGTAATGTTCATATGTTTCAAAGAAATTCAGTTTCAAGGTGCTTAATCCTTTCAGCTGGCAAATGCAGGGGAAAAAAAGAAAGTATTGTTTATGACTAAGGAAAAAAACCAGTGGTTTTTGAGAGATGTGGATAACGTTGGGGTTTCAGATGCCTATTGGAGCACAAGTAGTAGATAATTTGGAAGATTACGTACATTAATTTCATGCCAGCATTCTGTAGTCTGTAATTCAAGCTCTGCAGTGCTTAGCATAATGAGGTATTAAAACCAGAGAATTATCACAGATTAGGAGAGATTCATTCAGATGCTTTCTAGCCTTTTCTACAGAAGAGCAAGGAGGATATTCAATTGAAATGGAAGACAAAAACCATAAAAATGATAAAATAACTTTATATAATGCATAATTCACCTGTGTTACTACTGGTGCCACAAGATGTTATTGAGGACAGAAAACAATGCAAGAGATTACAGTAAAAGACAAGGTATGTGGATGAAGAAAAAGAACATCCTCAGTTGTACTGAGGAGATTAAGATGTTATGTAAACATCCATTGTGAAAGCACTTGGTGAAACAACTGTTTCATCCTTTCACATCTGTTCTGAAATTGCAAGGTGATGCTTTGCTGTCCAAGCTGCCTTCTACACTGTCAGGTGGCTCTCTCTGCTCCCTGTGCTGAACTCTAGAAAGTCAGAGGCTTTTCAGAAAAATAATGGCTTTGGTGCAACTGTTTTGTTGTGAAAACTGTACTTACAGTTGTGAAAAATGGAAGTGCCCACAAATAACATCTTCACCAGCTACTTACTGACAAGGAAATGGGTAGAGATGCACAAGCACTTCTGCTCATTGCTGCAGCGAGTACCAACGAGAAACAAACATGGTAATTACTTTAATTTTCCAAATAATGCTTGCTGATAGCATTTTAAGTTAGATTTGGGTTGAGAGGAAAGTAATCATCCACTTGGAGTGAAAATGAATTTTGGAATGAAAAGTAAATCAGCTGTTATTTTCCCTTACATCAGTAAAGCAAAGCAAGTTTCACATCACCAGCCTAAAGCTGAGAGAGGAAAGTAATTGTAGACTAAAAGAGAAGCGGAGATTGCTTTCCATTTTTTGTCTTAGGACAAGACAATAATATTCCTTTCTGTAAAGTCTATGCTCTGCCTGTCTCTACACTTTCTGCAGTTCTGGGGTGAGAAAGCTTTTGGCAAACAGTGACATTTTGAACTTTAGGTACGTGTGAACTTGATATATATGCTGCAGCCTGGCTGCTCTCCACAGTTTTGGACTCGGTGGCACGCCTTTTACCATTCCCATACATTTAGCTTATTATGTTTCCAACCACCGTAGTCAGTCTCACATATTTTATCCCCATATATTTAAGCTCCTTAGGGCAACTGCTGTATCCATCCTTTTGTTTGCAGGATACCTGTTCCTGCCTAGAGCCCTAGCTAGCATCATTGGAAGTTGTTATTTTTTAAAGTACATTCTTTACTTTTTCGTTCTCCTTGATGCTTTCTCTCTTTCACCATTTCCCCTCAGTTCTGCTCTCCTTCCAGAGTTTCTGTTCCAAACCTGACCTGCTACAGACCCATGAGCCGTGTTCCCCTGCCTGCTTAGCCCCATGTTCAGCATTCTGTGATAATTCCACAGGATCAAGTCTTTTCTCTAACCATAATTCAAATCAGTAACATCTTTCTGCATCCTCCTACTCATCACTGTTAGTAAAAACAGACTAATGTTTTGCTTTACTAATCACAGGTGTGGAAATTACTAGTTTCATAAAAAGAATATAGGCAATAGATTTTTAAAGTGCCAGAACTGTATTTTAGAGTTGGGTTCACAAATTCAGACTCATTTTGTGGTTTACTTCTGACGATATTCAGAAGTTTGGCTGTCATAAGCTATGCTTATTTGCCGGTAATGAATCTCCAGTGGAAGCAAGCATTTTGTGCCTCAAATGCAGAAGTATAATCTGAAGTATATTATTCTAAGGTATAATCTGATTTTAAGTTATACCTTGCTTATTTGCTGACATGAATAAGTGTATGGCAAGAGACTTTGATGTAATAGCCTCAGAAATGAGACTCTAATTTTAGGCACAATACAAAATAATAAAGAGTAAGATCAGAAGTTATCAGAGGTTTGTCTTTTAGCTGTCACAAGTACCCTGTGATATTTTCCTGGAACATCAGTTACAAAAAGTAGTGAAGTGGAAAACTCATTTAAGACAAAATTCACACCTAGTGTATAAAAGGGAAGCCTTTAAAAGTATGAGGTGTATTTAGTCACTGAAATTTTAAATATGTTCTTGAAACTTTGCTGAAAGCCAGAAATTGTTTGGCCATCTGTTATTTACTTCATCTACCCTCACTTGTCTATTAGAAGAGGTGGATGCAAACGTCTAAGCGTCTAATGTAGTAGAGAAAGTAAGAGTCTGCCATTGCCCTCTGAAAGAAGAAACCCCATTGGTTAAGTTAAAGACGCAGAAAGTAGTCTCTGAGGAACTGTTTCAGCAAAGAAAAGCATGCCCACATCAGATGAGAACCGGAGAATGTTAGTGGGAAGAAAGGCCACCGCAGGGAGCAAGCGCACGCTGGGTCTAGCAATGTGAGCCAGGAGGATTGGATCACAGCAAGGAAAGAATCAAGGTGTGATAGAGCAAGTGCTGTAATTTGAGCCAGTCTACAAACGTCACCACACCCAGACCAAGAGAGGTGGCAGCAGTAACAATGCTTTGCAAGAGTGTTTTTTCCCAGTCCTTGAGTCCCCTATTTTGTGACTGAAAAGCCAATGCTAAAGCAACTCTTACAATGTTCAAAGATTCTTACCACGCAGAGCAGCTACTTGAACAAACTGATGTTGCTTGAAATTTTGTTTGCTGCTTTGCATTTGTTTTTTCTTAATTTTTTTTTCCCCTGGGCTTGTGGTGTGGAGTCATTTAACTAGATTAGATACAGAGCTCACTACCATAACTGACCTGCTTCCAAAATTGAGTTGGCCCTGGGAGGAGCTAATCCATGTCTTCTGATTCTGTGTTGGAGATAATGAGCCCTCATGGGATCCATCTGGTAGAGGCTGTTCTGGTGAGTCTATGCAGTAAGCTCAGGTTAGTTATGAGACAGCTAAGCAGCTCATGGGTAAAGGAGACTGAACATAACGCAGGAGGAATAAAACTGCTTCTGATTAGTGCAAATTAGATTATTTCCTAAGAAAGACAATTGCAGAAGGAGCAACTTTTTACATAGAGTAGATGTAACCTTTGGAAGGGCCATGAAATGCATAGGCAATAAAAAGAAAACTCAAAAAAAATAAAAATGGGAGCCACATGTTGTTTCCTCTTTATAAAAATAAACTTCATTTGCAGCCTAGACCAGTTTGGTCATATCAGTAGAATGTAAAATCATGCAGAGGACACCATGTTACCAACAGAACTTCTTCTGTGGAGATCAGAATCTCTGCACATGTGGTAACCAGGTACTATGAGTTCACAATCTGCTTTGCTATTGTCAAACTATGTTTCAGACAGGACTGGGAGCTGCAGCTGTGTTTGAGAGAGCAGACCTCTGAGACAATCAATTCTGTTAGGTAAATTTCTCATATCGCTCAGAGTTCTTTGTTGTGAGATACAGAAGAATGAAGGTCATGTCCAAAAAAAACCTTAAAATATCCAATTTGTGGATGCCTGACATAGATTTATTGAATAGAAACTGTCTGATAAAAATGATAGTTCAAACAATGGATCAGAGAAGGGAATCGTGGAGCTATTCCAACATCATCATCTTTCTTCCAGATCTGGAAAAACACAAATAATATCTGAGAAGCCAGATGTGCTGCACTGGTACGGAATACAAACCATCCTACCAATCAACAAAGATCGTGTTTATTTCTTGCAGGATGATAAAGATAACAGGAGGGCCACAAAGTGCACTGGATGAGAGAAAACAACAACAGGACTTGAAAGCAGAAGTAAAAATAATCTTCATTTATTATACACTGCCTCTAATCAGACTCATGTGCAAGTCAGGATGCCTTCAGTCCTGATGTACAGAGCTGGATGATGACCTGTGAGCATAAATACTTAGCATGGGAATGTTCTTAGGCTTATTGCACACTCCAATTAGATGACAAAAAAATATTCATTTGTTTATTGCTTTTCTTTGTGCAAATTGTAACTGAATGACTTTGTGTCAAAAGAGAAAATAAATAACCAACTCCTACACTGGTTTTAGTGAACAAGAGAGGGGAAATGCTTTTCTGTATTACCTACTGCAGGGAATTAAGAGCTGGGTAGACAACACATATGAAAGTATTTCTGAAGTGCAGAAAGTAAGGGAACCAACAGCTACTAATCTCAGCATGGTTCAGCTTTCTCAAATACCCAGTAAAGTCACATTAATGGTGCAGCTCAGATGTTCTGGAAAAGAGATCAGTAGAGCTGCGCTTTGTTGTGAGCCTTGCCTGCTGTACGACGGACAAAGATTCTTGGATAAGAATGGCAGAACTCCTGAAGTCACCAGGCTGAAAGAAGTGCCCAAGTTATGAAAATGCATCTCACAGTATCACAGTATCAGCAAGGCTGGAAGAGACCTCAAAGCTCATCGAGTCCAACCTGTCCACCACAGACTGGATCTCAGTGTATGTAAAAGGAAAACATCACTCAGATCCTACACATGCAACTAACAAAGAGAAAAAACAAGTGATCTTTTGACAACTGACTATGCAAAAAGCAAAGACCTTGGTAAAATTTGTCTGCAGTTTCAACACTGGTAGACTGGGCAGATGCTTTCTCACTTCCCAGATCCCTTCCCATAGTTTAAACAAAGGTTTGATACAAGAAAAAGGTAATTTTCCTCGTGAGAAAGCACGTAGTTGTAAAAATTCTCTCAACTAAACCAACATTTGCAATCAATTTGTTCCTGGTGCCCAAAAGGACAGTGGAAGGCGCATTAATATGTGATAAATCTGAAAAGACTGGATGCTGGAATGCTATACCAGTGCATGCATTGCAAGAAGGGAGGCTCCATCTCCTAAGAGACACCTCAACATGGGACAGCTGGATGGTGAGATTAGACCTGAAGGATGTCTTACTATCCTACTGGTGAAAAAAATGTCAAAGGTTCCTCCAGGCTTTGCTGGGAAGGAGAACTTTGGCAGTTCTCCAGCCTACCATTTGGCTTTTTGTCAGCTCCATGGTAGCAGCCTTCTGTGAGCGAAGGCTACGGGATAATAGTCTGTTTAGACAACATGCTGACTATGGTACAGAACAGAGAGCTGTTAGCAGCACAAGTTGATTTGGTGAAAACAATTCTCAAGAGCCAGAGTCGCTGAAAAATTACCAGGAATCAAATCTGGCTGCTGCCCAGGAAACAAAAGTTCCTTGGATTTGCAGTCTTGATGTCTCTGCCTCAGAGTCTTATAAGACATTTCCAGAGTGTATCAGAGAAGCTATTTGGACAGAAAAATGGCTATGAAACAATCATGCACCTCAAAGGGATGTTTCATGTCTCAGTAATTGAATTTGGAGATGCAAAAATGCATATTAGGAGATCCACTCCAGCTTGTCAAGGAACAGAGGAAGGTGGTGGCAATCTCAGGTTCATTTGTTTCCTTTCTCATCTTCTTCCAACATTTCAAAGCACTGGGCCCACTCCTTTGGGACAAATTTCTATAACCTTGTTATAAGGTTTTTGTATATGAAAAATATTTCCTCAATCACTTTGTGTAAGAGTAACCAGAATGAGCCACGTCTGTGGACTGAGGATGTTGCCCTCAACAGAGGGCCTACAAAAGTGCAGGGAGATTTATATAGCTGAGCCAAAGGGGGAAAAACATGCAGCCTGGCTAAAACTGGCAAAGTCTTGTTATTCAGCTTTTGCAAAACACTTACAATTTTAAACATTGGGAAGAGTTGAAAGGAAGGTGAAGCAAACAGCAAAGCACAGAAGCACAAGCTGAGGCTAATGTACACACATTTAAGCATTTTTCAGTCCTGTCTAATCTAGTTCAAATAAACCCAAAGTAACAGTATATGAATGTTTGTGAAATGAAAAGTGGGTATTAAAAGCTGGACATCAATGGCATTGCATAAATCCTTTTACATCCATATAAAGTCTTAAACCTTTATTTTAGAACAGCAGTGACTTTTTTTTTTTGGGTTAAATGCACTACAGATGTGGCTGCAGTAATTTCACAGTTTAAGCCTTGAGCACATGGAACTTAAAACAAAACTTTGTCACTATAACATTACACAGCTCTTTCTCCACTGAAAAACACATGGAGTAGGTACATTAACTCCAAACAATCTACTTGAGCCCAGTACTTCTTAGTGCTAACATTTCTATTTCCCTACTGAAGCATTATGTACTTACGTGGCCCCTATTATTATAGCTCTCTCAACCATTTCTTATGTATTTAGCTGCCCAATTACCCTGCAGGACAGAAAAGGCCACTTATTCCCATTTTATGAGATGAGGAAACAGGACTCAGAGGACTGGTGACTTGTCTAAGGTCACATAACAGTGGCTTGAAGTCAGCCTTCTCAAGCAACAGGCTCAGCACCTACCCTGCTGCACTGAGCTGATATCCTGCATGAAACAGTCTGTGCATAGTATCTCACCAAATATGTTATGAGATCAAAGAACTGATTGCTAAGATTAGAACCTTTTCTCACAAAATATTGATTTCAGAAGTCCCAGTTCTTTCAAACAAAGCAGACAAGAGCTCATTGTCTATCCAGCTGTATCCAGTTTACTTGGAGAAGTAAAGCATTATGTAACTGAAAGTCTATCACATCAGATAACAGAACAATAATTATTGATTATGGCATTAATCCATACTTGTAGTGTCCTTCATAGCCATACCAGCAATGAGTAGACCAACAGGACCTTCACCCGCGGTTCAGCCCTGAATGAAACCCTGTGCCCACGCAACAAGTCACAGGGGATTTCCCTGGATAATCCCCAAACCACAGATGTAAATGTGAGATTGTTAAAGTGACATTCCATAAACCAGGGAGCAACTGTGAAACTGCCTGGCACCCCATTCTGCAGTGGCTTCTGGTTTTACTTCTACCATTTACCTACACATCCTCAATCCAGCTGTGTCACTCCATCACGGCCCCTTCCCACACACGCAGCAGTGATGTATGAGCACTTGACCAGTTTCACAATGGAAATGAATGGAAATTGGTGGAAGAAAATTGCTTTGTAGCTCCTTTTTTTGCTTAGCCACTTAGAAATACACTGTTTGATAAAAGACTGAATAAAACTGCAAGAAGCAAAATCCAGTACAGAGTACCCATTCTGCCACTTCCTTTCCTGATGGATGTTTTCTGACTGTCATTACATCATGCCACATGATTCCACACCAGCTAGAGCTGTTTGCAATGTTGTGCTGCTGTGAATGCAGTAAGCCCATAAGACGTTGTGAGTGAATAGCAGTCTGTGGGGAGATCTATTAAATTTAGACAGTGTTCAGAATGTTAACAATTTCTTTGAAATAATAGGTATATAATGGTTTCAGTACAGTTTCTTCCACCTGACAAAACAAATAAGGAAAGAAATTAAAATAAATGATCCCAACTAGATCAGCTGACCCAGCTCTGATGTGAAAATCTTCAGGGGTTAGTAAAATGCATTAATAGTAGAATTATCATGAGAGCACATTCATCCCAACCAAAGCCATTTAATTATACCTTGAAGTTTTGAATTAGATTTGCTTCAAGCAAATTCAAGTCCACTTGAGATCTGAGTATAAAGTTCATCCCGTAAAATGGAGTGATTTGCTTAAGTGTTTGTTTTCCTGAGAAAGGTGCTTTGCAGGCAGCCTTCCTTCAAAAGAACAGCCCTGCAGGGTCAGCCCTTCTTCCAGATTCTAGAAAAGACATCGGTAGCTTTTATGCAAAGCAATATACAAAAGGCCACACGCTGAATTAGTGCCAGAGCCAAGCCTGCACGCCTGGGACATTTTGGTGTGCTTGTCTTCATTCTCCTCAAATAACAAAACAAACAAGCAAAAAGCCTGAAAATGGAAAACTCCTCTTTGGAAGAGATGAGTAACTGTGAGACAAAACTATTTCTCCTCCTCAAAATATTGGATGCTATTCAACAAAAGCTTTAGCCTCTATCTGCTTTGAAGCAGAGGGAGGTGCCAAGAACATACAGAAGGTCTTTTTGAGCTGAATATAAAATAGCAGAGTACAGGTAACATGGAAAAGAATTTTACAAAGCATCTTAAAGGATTGCAAAATGTGAATAATTTGAAACCTATCTGAATGCTTTGTTTGTCCTGGTATCTCACATTCCAGCATGCTGTAAATCCATGGGGCTGACAGTGTTGCAATGCTAGGAGAGTGTTTATAAATCCATAGCAATGGCATCACACTATGAATACTATTCTATTTGCTGCATTCTGGTCTCCAGATTTCCACATCACTGGAAGGTTTTTTTCCTTGCAATACAATCCTTGTTGCTCATATGCTTTTGTTAAAGTCAAATGGAGCTGTAAGAAGAGCGTGTGTTTACAAAATGAATCGAACACATTGAGTTACTGTGAAGGAGCCTTCTCATTAATCACTGCTGAGGGATAGTTCAATTAATGTTTTTAGGGCTAGAACTGCATTTGTAAGTGCAAGGTGATGTCTTGAGACATCACTCCATCTCCAGGCAGTCTGAAGTCAGAGGTTGCCCCTGCTACACTCATTGGATCACCCAGGGGTTGCAAACTGTTCGATAGCAAAGGGCACCTTGTCAATGGCATGTATCCCCCAGGCAGTCCCCTGTCATGTTCATTACTGTTCACAGAGCTAGTGAGTGCCCTTGTGCTAACGAGAGGGCAGGTATCTGGCTTCCAGCCTTCAATACATTACACTGTAGGAGGGATCCCTGTTGCCCAACACTGAAATGCTGACAACTTCTGTGCAGGGCATTTTGTCACTGTTTCTGACATCTTGCCTTTCACGAGTACATCTGGTGCTTGGGAGGATGTTGAAGAGTCATCACCCAGTAACAACCTGGGAAGCTTCTCAATGTGATAGTGAATAATAGCCTAATGCTTCCTAAGTCTTCCCTTAGCATGTAGACTCCATACACAACAAAGAGTTAATTAATATCCCATAACAAAATCCTCAAACATTACAAGGATACTATATGGTCTTCTTGTTAATCATCAATCACTACTGCTGTGCCCTTGGAAGCCAGCCCACCTCCAGCTGCCTTTTTCTTTCCTGGCCCCTCTCTCACAGCTTTGACCGACTTCTATTTAGCCTTTGAATTTGAACTCCCTAGACCCCCTGTGTTTTCTGATGGAAATGCTGTGGCTGAGCTATACCCTGCTGTACATCTCCATGGCTCTTTCATAAGTTCATAAATACTCCAAGCCAGAAAACACAGTGGAGTTCTGTTTGTTACTCTCAGGTGACCTCTCAAATGGGCTTTCAGACAGAAACCTTTCACTTCAGCTTGTGTTTTTACTTCCCTGATGGCAGAGTCAGGGCCTGTGTAATGATGGCAACATTAGCATATCCTGCAAGTGCTATCAGCTAAGGGAGAAAGGCAGAGGAAATGGGAAGGAGAACTGTAATTCTGCATGCATCTCTCACATGCTTCTGTTTAGGTGGGTGTATGCTGAACTGTTGCTCTTAGACCAAACTAAACCAAAGGGATTTTTATGTTTACTAACATAATCTGTGCCTAATTAATGCCATGTAGGTCAATTCATCTGTTATCAAGCTGAGATTTGCTGCTTAAAAATGGATCATTTGTGTCAAAAAGAAACATAAAAATGGAGCTTTCAGAAGGGTAGAAAAGTAAATCTCTGTGTGTGCCATTATATTATTTGGAGAGTTAAACAAATTCTGGGAACCCAGACAGTCAAATCAATGATGACCTGGAGTTTGCAGTGGTAAGAACTATTCATAAAACCTCTAAGCTCACATATTATGATAATAAATACCCTGATTATTATTAAGCAAATTTAAAAATCCTTTAGCTAAATATTCAGACATGGGAACAGAAAAGCAGCAGCCTTAAATCCTTCTGTAGACAATACAGCAATGCCGGAATTTGGTTTATCAGTTCCTTGCCTTCAGTCGTCTTTTCCCCCAGCAGGAACACCTGGGAGTGTGATCCTTTCTCCGTACACAATGTAGGAGGAGAATTAAGCACCTAAAGCTGATGGAAACCTGCAAGTTTACTGGCATGTCATTTGGACTTTGTTAGCAGAGGAATTTAGGTACTTGAAATGTATGAGTTACAAAAAAGAAAGCAAAAGCATTAAAATCTCTCAAAATAAGTTTGCAGTTATCATTGGGGTAATACTACAGGTCTGGATTTGAGGAAATTGCATGAAATACTTTCTTCAGGGTTCAGTGACCACTGTCAACTTACCCATGTCTTCCTACACCTCAGTGAGCTATACTGCACTGAGACTGGTTGCTGAAGCCCCAAATGATTTGCAGCCTTTGTTTCTGCTCAGAGACATGATCACCTGATCTCTTGTCTCAGTGTTGCTCTGTTAGGAAATTACCAGGTACAACAAAGGTATCACAATGCACTTCATAGACATCACAAGGATGGCTGATCATAACCCTGCATCTCTATTAGATTTATGAATTGTGGTGTTGTCTTTTCATGTCTGCTAAAAAATTATCAGAAGAATAAATTGCATGTTGAAATCATTGTGAAAGTCTCCACCAGAGTGGAACATAAAAATGAAAGAGGTTTATTCAGCAAGACTTAGTAGTTTGGAAAGGATTGACCAGAGGTGGGAGGGCAGGGGGAAGAGAGAGGGGTAAATTTTTCCATGCAGAAGCTGTGCTGGAAAAGTTTACTTTGGGCATATTGAAACAGCTTCCATCAGGGTGCAGTTTGCTCCTGTTCAAAGGAAGGGACATCCTACATCTGGAATCAGGAGGACATTTACATAGACCAGGCTGTTGTGAAATCAGTTTGCTGATGGTTCCCAAGACTGATCCTGAGAGGCTTCAGAACACTACACTCAAATCACCATTCCCTCCTCTCTGTAGGATCCTCAGTTCTGGATTTTATTCTTTATGATTAGGTTCCAGAGCTAGTTACAATATTTTCAGGGAATACTGCTGTCAGAGAACCCCTCAGTCCTGTCTCCTCCTTGATTTTATCCTGGTCTCTTTCTACCTAACAGCACAGCAATCAGCAATCATCATTTCTGCCTTTTGAAGTGACACTTTGTATGCAAATACTCTTGATGGTTCCTCTCGAAGACAGGTACACCTTGGGTTCATAATATTTCATCTAATCAGTTAGTGGATATAAAACATATGTAAATGCATTAGGATTCCTCTGTGCCTACTGCCTTAGGCAGCTGAAGGCCCTTAATCAGTCCATGGGCTAACTAACCCTATCCAGTCTGATCTGTTTAATTCAGTACATACAGATTAACTGAGGAAAATTAACAAAACATATTGAAGACCATGCATTCCATTTGCTCTCAGGATGTCTGTCACAGGGCCAGCTTACTAAATGGAGATCATGAGAAAAGATATAACAATATGTATAAGCTCACCGATGGTTTGCTTTCCTTTGTTACAACCAATGTTTTCTCTTTCCATTTTGGTTCATTTCCTGCTGCTTAGCTTCGTTGTTCATTTTTATAAGGTTTGTTTGTTTCTTTAGTACTTGCAGAATATAAACTCCCATGTATATTCAGTGCATATGTGCATACCCACCCACCACACAGTTGTACTACTACACATGTAGGCAAATATTTGTTCAGCAGGACTGGTAAGGACGACTGTGAAAACTGGTCTTTCATTATTGGCAGTGGACTGGAGAATCAGGCTGATGTGGGAACATATGCATGAGCACATTCAGCTATTAAAAAATCTAGTTAGAAAATGTCTAATACGATAAAGAGATCTGCAAGAAGCTACTCAGAGCTGTGAGCTATATAAAGAATTGCTAAAGCTTTTGTAATCTCAAGTATTTTGAACACAAGGTATAATCACATGTTTAGCTGTGATTTGAGAGTAGTGAAAATATTACCTAAATATTTAAGTCAATTAATGTCATTGTTATTACTTGGTCTACAAAGCAATTTTAACCTAATTTGGCTATGCCTGGAACCTCAGTCTGAGATACAAAGCTTATGGAAATCATTCAGAAGTGATAAAATATTTAACTAATATCAAACCTTCTGGCAACACAGGTACAAAACTCAGAAGTAGCCCTGCCGTTTTCTTTTCCTATTTAAACTCTGAGCTGTCCTCTCTTGCTTTTCTCCAGTCCTTTAGGCAATCTCCTTTTCACTAGCGTTTAAAATCACTCAGAACTGATGTGCACAAAGAGTAAACAAAATAAGTGGTTCTTCTATGTCCAGACCCTGGTGACTGATCTTACTCTTGTGATGAGTGTGAGGAAAGAAGCAACTGATCCAAACAAATTACTGATTCTAGTTGTGCAGAAGTGTTTTCAGTGTTCAGCTTTGTAAAGTGGAACAGGCCAAACACTGCTGTACGCAGGAGTCTAAGGAAAATATAGCTGAAGTGGTTTTAGTTGCCCTCCCAATAGTTCTGATTTTTAAGAAAAATGTCTACTATCAGGTAAAGCAAATACCTGTAGCCTAGGCTTTGATAACGACCTGCTGTTTCTGTTGAAAGCTTATGATTGGTCCACACACTGCACTTTCAAATGATTAAAACCATAGGGGTTTTTTTCTGTTCTTCCTTCAGCTCTGTTCCAGCCACACATAGGAGGTGGCTGAATCTCAGTGGACCTATGCAATATAAATAAATGGAATCAATAAACTCAGAGGACTAATTAGCTGAGTAGAACTCTAGGATATTTTTGAATTCTTGAACCCTAGGATGAGAGCTTGCTACAGCGATGCCCCATGATTATTATTCGAGGAAATAGAAACCCCTTTAAATACCTGACATTTCTGGCAATTCTATGCATTAGCATCTAAGGTACTAAGATGATGTCTAACTAAATAACTTTTTGCATGTAAAAAACCCTCAATTTAGAGGTCCAGAATCTCTCTACATCTCATTTCATTCTGGAAAACCTTGCCAAAATATATTATCAGTTATGTATTTCTAATATGGTTTGAATACCTGATTAAGAACACAAATGTTATTTTTCTTAGCAGATGTCAGCGTGCAAGACCACATTTCTGGTATGTTTATTAAGTTCTTGCTTGGTTGACTCTTTCTCTATTTAAATTCCAGTCAACAGTAATTGCAATTTTACCCAAGTAAAGATAAATTCTGACTCTGAGAGTCCCCTCCTGACTTGCCATAGGCATTTTTACTCCATCCTGCAGTATGTAAAAATGGCTTATCTGAGCATAGGTAACTCTGTTCTAGCACAAAGCATGCATAACTTCAGAGTTTATAATGCAGGGGTGTCATGGGAAAGGAGACTGGTCCTGAAGTATCAGCTTTCAGATAAATTTAGTTTGCACATTGATAAGAACACAATTAAGGCTGAAATACCATAATGCCAGGACTGTTTCTGCATTTCAGTATTTAAAGACTCTTAGGTGTTATTCCCTATGCATCCAATTAGGACATGGCCAGAGAAATCATTCTGGCTGCAGCAGACCTGAGGTAAGCCAGAAGTTACTTCACCCTCAAACGCTGCAGGTTTAACTATTCAGCTCCTCACTAAACCCCACTCTTCAACACGTGGGGTGAAAACTTGCCTCTCGTCATCAGCCTGCACAGATTTGTTGTTGCTGTCATCGTTTGTGCTCTTCTCCCCTGTGGGTTGTCATCTCACATGACCACCCCGAAAGCAGCGCACCTTCCCCTGCATTGCACCAATACACATGGTCATGAAACCATTACAACACTGATGAGCAGAATGGCAAGAAACATACCGAGTTCCCTTGAGCCATCCAGCTCACTGCTGAGTCTTACATGGGCTGGGGTGGAAGAGTTTTAGAAAACAGGGGCCTTTTATTGCTTTTGTTCTCCTGATGTGTGAGGAATAACCCGGATGTTCTTCTAAAACAGCCTTCTTGATACTAATTTGGATTAAACAGGGTTCTCTTACAATCTATCTTCAAGCTAAATGGTATCTTGTGAAAAGCAAATAACTCTTTCAGACAAAGCAGAGCTGTATTTAGACCTCAAAAAGCACTGTCCGGAACAAGGGAAAAGAATGGCAGGTGCTTTTAGTTATAGGAAAGGAGTAAGCCAAGTGCACACTGAGGCAAGAAGAGTTCTGGTTTCAGAAGCAGGGCAGATTGCCAGAAGGAGTCAGTGATTGAGATGAAGAAAGGGAAAGTAAAGACTGAAAAAATTCAGGAGTTAAAGTAAGAATGGGATGCAGAAAGCAAAGGGGGAATGCCAAAGCAGCATAACAACAATGGCAGTCTTCAGTAATAGAAAAGAACAGTCTGATGTCTTTTCTCCCCACTGTAGTGGATGGTCACTATTGTGAACTTAGATTAATTGTTTGATTTCTTTGTGCTGCATTTCTTTGTGCAAGCAAATCTCCCTGCAGGACTGTGAAAGATAAATAATCTGGAGACTATAAGGCAGACAGATACTCTAATGGTAGGGACAATATTTGTAACTTATGTCCACAGGAGAAAGAAAGAGATCCATCAGCAGGGCTGGAAGTGAAAGCCAACTTCCAGATTCCTATTTCCAAGCCAAATTTAGCAATATAGCTGACTTTAGTTGGGTAATATGAGACTGAAATTTATCAGACATGATACCAGAGTGAGGTACTAAATTGAAATTTTATCTAGAAGAATACTTAGGTCATTCAAGATTCATTCATTTGAAAAGGAGTTGAAGGGAGACTATTTAGAAGCAGCATTGCACTGCATTTCAAAATAATAATCTCTTCCATTGCCTAATTCATTAATGCATTATCTGCCACTAAACCCATCCATGAAGCATGATGGATTTTCTGTACACAATGGGGAAAAACCCCACAACTCTTTCAGGACGCTGTATAAGAGACTATGTTGTGAGAAAAAGGACAATGGACATGAATGAGACATTCTCCTCACTTGTGTGTGTGTGTGTGTGAAGCCACAAGGTCTTTATTTCATTGTTATGGAAGCATCCATGAGATGCTTTTCGTGATCAGCATATTCACACTGCCTTGGGGACAGCATTTGTTATTACAAAAAGTATCACAGCATTTGAAATAAGAGGTAAAAAATTTATTACAAAGTTTATGAGGAAAATATGAATCCCTAGTGAATTCAGTGCATTGAGAAGTGAATTTATTATTAACTGTATAAAGATGTACTCTTTGAATACTTAACATGTTCTTTTATGTCTTGTAAGTAAACTTTTCATATGAAATTCCAAAGCTGACCTCAAAGACCCAACCTTTTACTGTATCTCTGAATTATGGATTATCCATCTAGCCAAAGCATTTGGGCACCAGTTCAACTAATTTTGAATTCTTTAGTGAGCTATAGTGCTAACAGTATTGTTTTATTGAACAAGATGCTAAAAGTTTAGCTGTTTACTTTCTACACTTGGGAAGAAAGAAATGCTGATAACAGTTTTGGTGCCAATGTTTCATTTTCAGACACTTTATAATAAGGGCCTATGGTCCTCCCTTCATAAATATTTAATTACTCAAGAATCTCTACTCACATGAGTGCTTTTTGCAAATCAATAGAACCACATGTCTAAATGATTGCAAGAAATCACTTGTTTAAGCATATTTGAATTTGACTGTACCAAAAAAGGGAGATTGCTGCTCCTTTTAAGTAGTAGAATTCTGTAAAGAACGATTGTTTGCTCCTGTGAGTACTCAATGGAAGAGTCAAGTGTTCGTGAGAAAGGCAGAAGATGGCATGTCCCTGACTCTTACAGATGACAACTTTGCAGTGTCAAAAGAGCTTTTGGCTTACTACAAGTTAAGGATAAATTGTGTATTTCACAGCAGAAATATTAAGCTTGCAATGGACAACCCTTTCACTTCCCCATCTAGGAAAAAACAAACCAAAACAACTCTTTCAAAATCAATAGTAAAATTCTAGTCATGCTGGAGACCAGGTTTTGTTCTGGATCAAAACCTGCATCCCCAGACAGACTGAAGTGGGGAAAACACTTCTGAGGCTCACATTAAGGCTATGAGGGATATAGTGAATAGCTAATGATCAAAACACCCCGTGCTGTCATGCATATGCACCCAGCCAGCTATGCTGCTAAAAGGAAAATTCCAGAGATAGAGAGCCAGGTGTGTTGATGACATGAGCTAGCAGGTGCTTTGGAGTTTGCACTGTCATACCAGATAACATCTGCCCATGGAGGTTAGCACAACTGACCACTGTGTGTGTGCCTCACAGATCTCAGTCATGAAGTCAGCAGAGGAAGGTAGTGTAGCAACAAAAGTCAAACCCAGCAAAGAACGTGGTGCCTATTACCAGTCCTCTATCACGTTTCTGATTCCTCCCCTTTGAAGGAGGCAACAAACATAAACTTAAACAACAGCATGGATAGGAAGTGCATAAGAAAAGAGCACACAATTTACACAGTTTAGCTATATTGTCTCCCAGTTGCTCAGTGGTGGCTGAAAACAGAAAAATGTCAAAAATACAGGCCTAGAGAAAAATAGATAGGCAATTATGCTTATGCTACTGAAGGAAATACTGCCACAGCCTCTGCCTGCTCATGCATTGAAAGGAAGGGTTTTAAATCTTGCAGTACTTCCATACAGCACCAGCTATTTATTTTCATACTGTGTCTTCATTTTTGTCCTCAGTATGAACTGAGAGAAGTTTGGTGCTAATGAAGGTTGGCAAATGAAACTTAAAAAGGTTGACGAATGAACTCTTTTAGTGAGCGCTCTTAAGCTCTCTTGCTATGCAAACCTCTTGATTGTAAACATCTCTGGGAGATTTCTGTAATTCTTTCTGGTCAGATGGTAAATACCATAAAATCAGCCTCTCACAGTGTTTTTCTGGCTTTGCTTGCTTGTGGTCCCAGAGAGGTCCCAAAAGAGCAAAATGAATAAACAAGCTGACAGAAATTTTCAGACCTCAGGGAAGATTTCCATAAGCTTAATTTAGAAGAGATATTTGGTGGGTGGAAGGTAGTTTGCTATTTTGGCTCTAGTATTACTAGTTGTGGACTTTTGCAATCCTAAGGCTGGTTCTGAAGGCTTGGAGTCAGCCAGGACTGGGTCTTGTAATCATTCACATGAGTTCCTGATTTTTTTTAAACAGACATCTTTACAACTAAAAATTCCCTTCTAGAAATGTAATTTTGAATGCACGCTGATAGTTGCTTCTATGCTTCCCAGCTGCTACAAAGCCTCCCAGCAGCGGCCAAAAAGCTGTATCTGGATTGATTCTTCAATTGTTTCCTCCATCTTTTGTAATCCACAATTTAGCCTCTGCTGTGATGGTTTGTATTTACTTTTGCAGAATGCCTAAACAGTCAAATTCTAGACGAAATCTTACTCTCAATCAAGCTGTGTGCCAGAGAGGTAGGTCATGAAATAATACACCTTTACACAGAAGCCAAACATGTGGCAACCATCTGAGAAAGGGGGCTATGAAAGCAAGAGCATGTCCTGCTACTGCAACAAGAGCTTTAAAAAATTACTGTTGCCTTCTGGCCTGTAAAAATAATGCAAGTTTGAGCAATACCCTACAGTAAATACTTTGTCATTTTCCCAGGGAAGTTTTATAACTTTCCCCTGTTTATGACTTCAAAGGCCCTGTGTGCTGAGCTTCCCAGTGTTCTCATATGCTATAATTTGTAGAATAAAATGAGATTTTTGTGTTTAATGCAGTTAATAATGCCCTTCTAAAAAAAATAAGGCAAAAATAGAACAAAATAAAACAGACAAAAGCAAAAACCCACACCAAAACTAGGAGTATCTATTCTTCCAGTGTAATATTCTTTGTTTTCAAAGCAGTATGGGCAAATGTTCATCTCTGGTTGGTTTCACTGTTATGAAAGATTACCTATTGTATCGACATTTTTGTGTGTAAATATCCTGTAACCCAAATCCACAGAATTCTAGCACTGAGACTGCAATCTGCTTTGGGAAAAAAGGTGAGGGGGAGAGGGGGTGGCACTCCCTAAATCAGGAGATAGCTCACTGAGTAAAATTAACAATGAAATGTTTGGGGTTACGTACACAAAGCAAAACTTTGCCACATGACTGTGATGGTTGCTGCTATCTCTTTGTGTTGTGACAGGAACAGAAAGCATGCCTTAAGCTCACCAGGATGGTGTTGTGAGGATCAGGTTATCTACTTTTTATTCTGATTATGACATGAAAGCATAGTAGCTTGAAACAAATCATTGAGCCATCCATTCTAAGGCTTAACTGCCACAGCATTTAGGGTATTTCACGAAATCACAGAATAGATCTCTTTGGAAGAGACCTCAAAGATCATCCAGTCCAACCCATGATGCAGCACTGAAGGGTCAACACTAAACCATATCCCTAAGTGCCAGATCCACAGGCTACTTGCACACCCCCCAGGGCTGGTGACTCTAGTACTGTCCTGGGCAGAGCATCCCAGTGTTTGATAATCATTTCTGTGAAGAAATATTTCCTAATATCCAGTCTAAACCACTCTTGGTGCAGCTTGAAACCATTTCCTCTAGTCCTGCCACTTGACACCAAGAAGAAGCTGCCCCCTCCTTGCTCCAACTTCCCTTCCTGTAGTTGTAGTGAGAATTTCACAGAATCATTCAGCTTGGAAAAGACGCTCAGGATCACCAAGTCCAACCACTGACCAAACTCTACAAGGTTCACCCTTAAACCTTATCCCCAAGCATCACATCCAAACGATCTCTAAACACATCCAGGGTTGGTGACTCCACCAGCTCCCTGGGCAGCACATTCCAATGCCTGACCACTCTTGCCATGAAAAAAGTTTTCCTAATGTCCAGTCTAAACCTACCCAGTGGCAGCTTGAGGCCATTCCCTCTTGTTTTATCACTAATTCCCCTTGAGAAGAGACCAGCACCAACCTCTCTACAGTATTTGTGTACCCACAGCTGTGCTGACAAGAGCCCTCGGCCTGATCGTAACCATGGATCTCTGCCACCGACTGACATCACAGGCTGCTGGGACACCCCCAGCTGACTTACCTTGCATGTTGAATGATCTTGCTCAGGGCACAAGGATCACAGACCCCAACGAGCTGAGAAGAGCTGCGGCAATCCCTGGAGCATTCACAATCGCTGTTTGATCGCCCTGTGCCCTGTGGGCACTGCCGTCTTTGCCCTTCCAGAGACTTCTTGTCCCCTAGTCAAGGGTGGCTGGTACCGGCTCGAGACAGGCAGGTGTGTGGTGGTCGGTGCTGCTCTCTGCAGCAGGTGGCCCTTGTTTGGTTTGTTAATGTCTCGTTTAGATGTACCGGCAGGTGCTGGTTCTGCCCGGGTGGGTGGGTGGTAGGCGGTGCTGCTCTCTGCAGCAGGTGGCCCTTGTTTGGTGTGTTAATGTCTCGTTTCGATTTACGGGGAGGTGCCCGTCCCGCTCACCCTTGCTCAGCAGCCCACCCGCAAGGTGCCAGCCCCCGGCACAGTAACGCTGTTTTTCCCGGCTTCAAAAAGCTCTAAAAGGAGCTTTTCTGTGTCTCTTTCGGCTATAGATCCCCAGCCCAGCCCTACCTGCACTGAAGCTCATCTCTGCAACACTCGGACACAAAAAAATCTTTCTTGCAACAATTCAACTCGTTGCTGCCTGTCTTGTCTTAATGGACACAGAAAACTAATCACAAACCTAGAGATGAGTATTTGTGTAGGATACATGCGAGCTCCTGCCTCGATGATTTCATACCTACTCTTTGGCTCTCATCTTTTGACAGCTTACATAGCTTTTCAAGGGCCTTTCCTATAGCAGGTGAGCATAACAACCCATTGAGTGTCTGGGAAAATTTCTCGGTGGTAATGTGTTTTCTCCTCAGCAACTCCAGGACCTTTAGCCTCTGTAGGTCATTGCCATGAACAAAGGAGAAAAATAAGTTTTCTACTTGAATGTTTATAGTCTCAGAATTATTTCTATAAATAGCTCACCTCAAACACACTGAGCTACTTTTACTGTATAACTAAGCTTGTTTTCTGCTTAGCTTTTCTTGTGTTTGCATGTTAAGTGGGGAATGCATCTTTTATGTTTAACTCCAGTGGATTCAGATGACGTGTGGAAAAGGTAGCTCGGCCTGATTTAACATGTGTTTCCACCTCTGTGTAAAGTTGTTTCTAATGGGATGGTAAGAATATAACAATACTGCATGAACGCAGAGAAAGCTCTTCACTAACTCTTCATGGAAGACTGAGCAAATTTTTTTCCTCTAGATGCACACTTTAAACATATTTGTTGGCAAGAGCTTAGATGTAGGGAGGAGGATTGTATGCACCACAGTGTTTAGTGGAAGAATACAGGTCTGTACTACTTACCTTTTCAGATTGCCATGTCTCATCTTTCTCTCCCTCATCTTTTGCTTCTTCAGTGTTAAATCTGCATATTGTGTTTCATCTTCACAGGTAATTGCTTCTATGGAAGAAATAAATTCACTCAGAAGACATGCAACTAGCAGCACAGGGATCACATGCTTTCCTGAAGAGCCATATCAAATTAATCAGCTATACAAAACTGTGCCATTAGTCCAAAGATTGAAACTAACCCAGTGTGAGTAGATAGAATACATAAAATGTCTGCACCCTTAGGGTACAAGTCAAACTCATGAGCATCTTCAACCTTAGTCTAGATATTGCACAGAATTCTTCCAAGCAGACTAGGACAATAACATCTCAAACTGAAATACAGCTCAGAAATGAAGGGGGAGGGAGAGGGGCAGAGTGGGCTTTCAAATTGTTCTACTTTGTTTTAATTTCTATTAATATATGCATACTTCATTTTTATTTTCTGCCTGGCTGGCAATATGAACTTTAAGGTTTTAAAAGACCCATATGAATCTCATCTTAGCAGTGGTAAGATACACAGAAAAACATGCATCTCTTCTTTGAAGACAAGAGCTGGAGGTTTTTCCTTGCACACAGTACAGCACACTGTCAATGTTTGCCACACTTAGCACCAGTTTAAATTGTTGCAGCACTACCAACATGGTAGCAACATGTCCTAGGTAGACAGAGGAGCTGCAGTGTCTTTATTTGTAATGGAGGAACTGGGGAAAAGCGTTTTCTTTTCTTCAGAACTTAGTGAACTCTGTACAAGTGAGAAACTGCATTTGTTCAATTCATCCAAAACCGTTGGCTGGGGACTAATCCCAAATCACAAGTGTCCGCTTAGGACTACAGGTGAATGGTGAATCAAGGACACATGACATAAACAAATGTTGCTCATTACAAAGGCTTTCAAGCATCATTTGCATCACAGACCCAATCTAGCAAGCTGCATAATTTTGCAGGCTAAGGCAGACAGTTTGCTGTTTATTCAGTTTTCCTCATTTTGAAGATGTTATTTCTAAGATTGTATGAGGAAAGCACAACTATTACCTCGTGCTTTCTTTCCCCCCCCCCCCCCCCCCATTTGTGGGTGTTGAATTACTCCAAAGTGTTTTGTCAGAATTCCAGATGTTACATCATACATTTGTGATAATGAAATGATATCAGTATGGAACTAGGCACTAACTTCCATGTGTCCTGTTGTTTTGACTGTTCTCTGCATATTGT
Source organism: Dryobates pubescens (assembly GCF_014839835.1). Taxonomy (NCBI): domain Eukaryota; kingdom Metazoa; phylum Chordata; class Aves; order Piciformes; family Picidae; genus Dryobates; species Dryobates pubescens. The sequence goes on along the minus strand of NC_071634.1, from coordinate 17,712,367 downwards.
TCAGTTACACATCTCCTCTAGAGTACAGAAAATCTTAGACCTCTACACCGCTTCTTGGAACTTGCTACAAATGTTATGCTGTCTTGGAGTGTCTTCCCACTCTTGGCTGCAACCAAGATAAAAGACAGTCAGTTTTCAGCATTTAACCTGGAAAACAAGTCAAAATTCCTTTGTTTAGCCATCCATAAGGTTAAAAACCAATAAAAACCAGAGTCAGGTTTGAAAAAAAGGTGGCAAGCTGTCTCAACTTCTTCTTGGCTGCAGAAGGACTATGACAGCAGATGTATGTTGTCTGCATGTAATTCATTTTATATTTCCTTGCTTTCCAGCATTTGCTTACTTAAGTAGAAATTTCCTCTTGGATGGTCAGGCTTTCCAGCATTTAAAATGTGAGGACTGTGGGGTTTGATTTTATCTGCGCTGCAATACCCTGTGAAGGCATTTCCCCAAAAGGTGAGTTTCTTGTCTGCTGAGAAGTTTTTCTTTTTGTGAGTGAAGCTAAGTCAGGCAGCAGCATTCTGAGACAGCACGGACCACCTGGCCGCGCTCCTTATTAACAGGGCCAGCTTACAAAATAATGTTGTTAGTAAGGCGAGTCACACACCCATGAATAAGCTTTTCTCCTGAAAAATTTTATTTCCTCTGATGTTTTTCATCTGATGGAACTACCTTACAACTGTCACTCCATAAATTGCTGCTAGATCATGCGGAGGAGCTTGCGGACAGGTTTACTGCAAATTTTGCTCCACAACTAGCCCTGTAACAGTTCTTATGAAGAAGAGAGGATAAAGCATGTTTTGTGCGTGCTAATGATGTCAAATTGGAAAAGACAAAAAATAAGTTGTAGGAGACCACTTATCATAGAATTACAGATTTCAGAGTGCTTTACTACACTGAAACATTTATGGTGGATTCTGGTTTTGAAACTGACTCCAAGACTGAGATCAGAGAGATTCTTTCTGCCTGTTTCAGTGGGTCTTGGTTTTGTCACAGTCAGGATCTTCCTACATACTTGGTCCTGTATCTCAAATGTCTTCTGGTCCTGGTACTTTTTGATGGTGCTGTCTTCAGCATTTTTCCTAACATGATTAATAGCAACTGAAACACAAGCATCAGGCCTCTACTGGGGGGAAAAACAAACAAAACAAAGCAACAAAAATCACACGAGAAAAACTATTAAAATAAAGATTCTAGTGACAGACATTTAAGTTAGAAATTGGCATACATGTAAGAGTCACAAAACACCACTGAGATTTTTTCAACTGGCTGAGAACATGATCACTAACCTTTGAAATCATAACCACTGGCCTTGAGCTAGCCCGTTGCTGAACTCCTTGATGTTCATCATGGACTGTTGTTCTCAAACCTGACCTGCTCCTGTCAACAGCCACTTGAAAAATGAAGGGAAGAACATCCCCAGTGCATTGCTGCCCAGTTTAGTTTATACATTTTTTTTTCTTATTATATGTGACAATATTATTCATTATTTGCAGGTGGAAAACAGTATGGCATTTGAAGATGAAGTGCAGTTATTGAACAGCTTCCTGAGAATATTCTGCGAGGATTCACTTATACACTCACACACAGCATAAATTAATCCCAGACTAGATGAGGAGGCTTGGATGAAGCAGCAGCAAGACAAGGGATGCTTCTTCTGGCACCTCCAGAAACTTGCCTGTTGACACAGTTTACAAGCTGCTACTATTATTTATGGTCTTTTGGGCTTCTTAGTACTTTTCATAGAGACTTTCCTTGTTTCTCTGTAAACTGACTAATTGCACCTGGACTGACAGGCACTCTAAGTCTCCACAGCACAGATAGGACAAGCAAAGCAGGAATTTAAGTAGACACTGCTGATATTACAGGATGGGAGCCATTGAGTCTGTAACTATAACCTAAACACAGAGAACTTCTGGACAGAGATTTTTGTTACTGGAGAGAAAACAGTACTAGAGTTACAATAAAAGGAGAAATTAATTGAAGGGTTTTGGCAAAATGGGATGAAAAATCATTCTCATTTGACATATGTGTGCTAAAGGAATAAGGACTCCTTGTGCTCCAGAGTTTGTGCAGCACTGCAAGACAGGAGAAATGCTTTGCTCTCCAGGCAGTGGATACCTAGGGCTGTGGATACTCCTTCCCCAGCACTGGGGCAGCATTGCACAGAGCAGTTCCAAATCGCATTGCAAAGGGTAAAAGAGAGTGAAGCCTTGCTGGGTACCGCTCTGGTAGTTCTAACACGCTTAACATAACGTGTAAACTCATATCTTCTTTGGCCAGTGCTTCATTGCCAGCAGGAAAGACAGGAAGGTACATCTTGTTCCAGGCATTCTACAATGGGTTTCATTTTTTTTTTCACATTCATTTTTTTCCCAGCAAATTTGTTCCAGTCTAATGATTCATTTATGGTAGTTGCTCACCAGCAAAAGCAATATTCTGTCAAGAGAAGCCTTGCATGTGTCTTCCAAATATGTCAGGTGTTAAAATAATTGCATTGCTTTCACTCCAGTACTTGGCTTCCACCCATACACTGCAGGAAGTAACTATTCCAACTTTTCTTAAGCCTGTAATTCTTATTAATGACAGAACTAAGCTGTGCTGATTTCGTGTGCAGTCCAACACCCTTCACTTTGGTTTCTCAGAAGACACAGAAAACAGGCAAAGCTTATATACAGATCAAGATGAGTAATGGATATAGTCAAAGTTAAACACACCCTGAACATGCTGGACATACTCTGAATACAACATAGAGATGGTTTCTTTGTGCTTACTGTGGAAACATCACAATTGCTGCTTTCAGATGTGGTATGCTGGTAGACCACTGTCTGTGCAGCAACTTTTCTTTGAAAATAAGAAACAACATTTCAGAAAATATTAGACCAAATCACAGAAATGGCAGAAGACTAGAGAAAGTCTCCTCCTCACAATATGGTGAGAGGAACTTAGGTCTTTTGTCTTGTATCACAGAAGAAAATCAGGACTGGAATTTAATGTTTGCAATACAAAATCAGTGGTTTCAAGGCATCTCTTGTCACTCCTAAGTGCCTTGCTTTTTTTCTTGATAATAGGTGAATCTGGATTTTCTTGTTCTTGCATCAAAATCTGTGTAGAGCTCAAATGAACATGTTACCTGATCCAGAATAACAAATACAGAGTCCAGTGGACTTCTGAGCACATCCAGTGGAATAGTCACGTTTATAATTTCCATCCAAATATGTAAAAGGTTAGTGATTGGATACTGCTTTCAAAAACTTCATAGTATAGCTAGAAGGGAACAAGATTTTGTATTCAAAAGTAAAATGATGGAGCCTTACAGGTCACACTTGCTCTCTCTGGGTTTGAATAAGGCAAGAAATGGAAGATTCTATTAAGCTTATGCCAGAAAAAGTGCAGATATAAGTCTCCCTGTGTCTACATAGTCAATGAAATCTACACTGTAGCCTTTCTTGCCTTCCCCCCCTCCATAGTATTCTTAGTTCTCTAATAGGAAAATAGACCAAATCTTTCTATTTCAGAAAATGTGTTTAGCTGCTAGAGATAACAATATTGCAACTGCCATTTTAGTGAGCCTGGAAGTTACTTTTGCTGTATACTCAAGGGCTGAGGGATATTTAATATAACAGACATAAGAAAAATTAAATTATTGATTGGAAATACGAGAACTGCATTGTAGCTTCCTTTTTTCCACTTTGGTTTTTTCTATACATTTTTATATCAGACTTGCTTAGGGAAAAAAAATTGTATGGTGTTAGTGTCAAGTCATGACCAAGACCCTTACGTGATCCCTTTTCAAACAGAGAGAAAAGGAGACCATTGCTGTCACATCTATGAGTGTATTCATCTTTATGCTTCAAGTGGAAGCTTCCAAAATTAAAACTTACTCCTCTCCACAGAAATGTAACTGATTCACACCTTAATAGGCACAAAAGGAGAATAAATTACCCATTGAGAGATTGTAAGCATTTAAGTATAAAGGTTAAAGCTGACTTCAGTTAAATCAATAGTAAAATCCATTTACTTCAGGGTCAGTGGTGAACCACCACAAGTTTCCCACGCAATGACTCACTGTTAAAGCTATTATTGGGAATAAGAGAGTAGAAAGTCTCTGATCCCACATATAATGATAATGATGATGATGATGATGATGATGATGATAATAATAATAATAACACCAAATAAACAACAAAACCACAAACAAAGGCAAATTAACCCCAAATCACTAGCCAAAATGTCTCATGAAAAATCATGTAAAAAATACTAAGCATCCACTATGTTCTGCACCTAAACATAGCCAGATTAAAATAACAAACCCAGCAATGTCCACATAAGTGAAAATTTCAGTGTAAAATATGAAATAGGAGAGAAAGGAAAGGAACTGTTGCATTACAAGCAATAGTAAGATACTTGCAGCTGCACTTAGAAAGAAGCCTAGTGAGCAGGCAGTCTGCCATCTTGCAAATAAAAGTGGGAAGTCCTGGTAAAGGAGTTGTATAGAAATAAGGGTTAAGAAAGAGTTTGCAAACCTTTATAATGCTTTTCTCCTGCACAGAAAATGTACTTCACTACCTGTTTATCCTGTGTATTTTCTTTTCAAAATCTGTTTTCAGAAACGGGTGTTTTATACCTTTTGACAACCATTTATCCCCCCCACATACTCTTCTGTTTCTGCTTCAATGTTTCCGGCATTAAGAACCCCATTTCTTCCTCAACATCCATACATCACTAAAGTTTGAGAGACTCTTTTGCCATTGGTGCTAAGAAACTGGAGCTCCTGTGTCATTTTCATGCCTTCATTAAGCTATTAATTTTTTTTCTTTCAGATTCCGCTGATACTTCATTTTTAAAAGTCAACAAAAGCCTTCCTGTGTTTGGAAGTTGCAATCTACTCCATGCTGTTCCAAGATAATCAAATCTCTGATTATTAATGGGGAGGATGTTAGCCATCTATGCAAGGCCTGGTTTTCCCCTTAGGCAGAACATGCCCTTGATTTAGGGACAGAATAACTGTGAGCAATCAAAAGTAAAATTCAACAGGAAACTTTTACAGTTCTCTATAAAAATTGCTAGAACTGAAGTGTTCACCAAATGCTGTCTGTAAGCTGACAACAGCTGAACTATTGTTACAAACCTGTGCTTTTGCACCCCTTAACAGACCAGATCTCTACCTGCAAGCTGGTCACACAGACTATCTCAGCCAAGAAAGTATGAACAAACCACAAGGTTCTGCCTGTGTGAGCCCATTTCTCCCTCTTCCATTCCCCAGGTGAGTTTTAAAGGCAGATTGTGTTTTATTATGTGCTTATGTAATGATTTGTTTTATTATATGCCCATTATATTATTATATGTTCAAACAAGGGGGAGTTGATACGGTTAGGCTTTTTAGGAATCATTATTATAAGTAGTATTCATTAGCCTTTATAATCATACATGTACAAGCACTTCCAATTAAGCACAATACTTAGGATTCTGCATCCCCATAAATGCAAAGACTTTCCTGGATGTGTCTCTGAATGGATGTAGCATGCTCAGGATGTATTATGCCTAACAGCATGTATCATGCTGTTGTCTGTGGTGCTGTAAATTACTGACATGTCATTAAAGCACTGCTGTCACTTCCTAAAGACACGGTCTTCAGGGCCTGTCTGACTATGTGTGTGTGTAAGAGCAGTGGCTAGCACGTTGTGGGTGTCCCTGGAATACAAATGACTGTGATTCTATTGTGTGTTGCACTTCTTTTGCTCAGCAACTCAAAATGTTGCATTTATCATTATGATTAAGACTACAGATGTTCTCCATAGCTGGTATCATGTAGTGGGAAGCCATACTGAGAAAGTCTAGCAGCTATCTAACATCTTGTTGTCAGCTGATCGTAGAGGACTTTCCAGGGTTATAAATACCACAAGACTCAGAGTGCAGATGGGGAAATTGAGGCAAAGAAAGATGCAGAGTCTTGCTTGCTAGGCTAATGTTGAAAGCATCAGGAGCAAAAGAAAAAGAAGAAGCTGATAAAGATTTGTTTTAGTTTAAATGTTTTCAATGCTTGTATACATACTTCATCATCCGCTCTTATTAGGTCACCTCCACTAACAAGCTGTAATAAATGTGCCGCTTGTTTTGGGTGCAAACTATAGCCCTTTTTGAAACATGTATTGTAAATGTATTCTCCTTAACTGACTTCTCAAGCTGACCTCTTCCTCCTTGTGCAAACCTGCTTGTTGCTCACTTTAGAAAACAGACATCTCTTATTCCTGAACTCATATTAATTTGAAGGACTCTCAAAGGGCAGAATGGAACAAATGTGCTCTCATGCTAGCTCTCCTCAATGTACATTTTGCCTTCCTTTCCTTTTTCTGAAGGGTTGTTCTGCCTGTGACAAAAGTTAGCTATCCCTTTTGCTGCCCCTAGTTCAGCAAAGACCTTGCATTCGAACCTATGCCTCAGTGACCGTGGATACTTTAAATACATTCCTAGCTTAAAGCATATGTGTGAGTTGGTTTATAGAATATACAATGTTGCTGCTGTAGGGTTGGGGCTTATAGGCAGAGTAGCTTTCTGCCCTGGAAATAATCATCTCATCCCCACTTCCCGCTTTCAAATTCTTCCTTTAAACATATTCCAGCAGTGAAACTATCAATTTTTACTATCCTTGCAGACTAAAGTTGTGTCTGTGAATACCTTTACAGCGTTTTTTCCTAAAGAATTACTGTGTCTAGAGTCTGCTGGCTCTCAGACATGTGGAATTTAAATTTGTGGTATCATAAAAGCTTGACCATCTGATATAAATTAAATTAGCAACATTTTGTTTCTACTTTTGATGTCCTCTATACGTTAATGTTCATTGTGCCATTTCCTATGCACTTTCCTTATATACATTTTAACTTTATCTTTTCTTCTGGACTGTTTTGTGCTTCTATTTTTTTTTTTCTCCTCCTCACAAGTAATATTCTCATTAAATATTAATTTTAAGCCACTATCACATTGTCTTCTGCTTTACTCTTTAGAATGAAGCGCTCTACTTAATACAAAATATTATCTTAAAGACTCCTGGTTGAACTTTCCATGATGAAGATATTGCACAAATGATCTTGGGTGATAGACTGAGGGAGGAGAACAGAATTTGTTGCTTGTTTTGTCTTTTACTTTGGAAAAAACCCCACAACCTGGTGATTGTAATTGTCATATTTCTTACAGATATAAGTTATATTGATGGGGCTACCATTGATGACCTAATCCAAAGCCCATTAGAAACCTGTAGGAGTCTGTCCAGTAACTTTAATGGCTATTGATTAAACCTCGAATAGACTATTTTGCAGTGCTATTTCTGTCTGGTATTCTGAAAATATCTTTCTTATTACACTCCCCCCAGATTGTTTCTTTCTTGGGAACTAGTGTGTGATTGGCACATTCGAGATTGCAATTTGAATTACACTTTAGTGTGGTTAAAGGCTACAGAGAAATGGGTAAGATTTTGACGTGCAGGCTGCTCTGCTGCTGCATAATGTGGATGTTCTTACACTAATTGCCATGAGCCACCACATCTCCTTTCACCTGCAAAATTCAGCACAGTAAAAATGACCTTGAAGTAAACAGTAACTTCCAAGCTGGAAGTGAGCATCAAAAATGGTATCTGCATGCGTGTGTGTAGGAACATACACACACAAGTACATACCATGAGTTGGGGCCACGTGAGTATTAGCATTTGAGCTTACAGACTTTGAAATAGTTAAATGGAGCTCTGCCAATCAGCATAGTGATTAAGAACTAACGCATTAGATGAACTAGAAGCACATGTGATAGGATTCAATCAATTTATCATATACCTTTAACTAAATTAACTTTTCTGTGAGCACTACGTCTGATAAGAATTTTAATATGCCAATTCCTTAACCATTGCTAAACACATTTCTAACAATTAACACTCCAAAGAAGTTTTTCTTCCCTCATTCAAAAGCCACAATTTTTTACTACAGCATGATAGTTGCTGATGGCTTGAAGACAGCCATACGCATACGTGTTCATTTGGACACACGAAATCCTTACTTCAGAGTTGAAAAATGTGAAACTTTGGCATGCTAGCAGGAAAAAAGAGAATTATTTCTGTGGGAAACACCAAATTATACCATTTCTCTGTGTGAACTAGGAGTCTATTTTACTTTCAAACAGGTCCAGGACATCATTGTTTTAAATAATAGCGTTAATAAGGTCAATAACTTTAGTTTGGGATAATTTGGGAGCTCTTTCATGGCACAAAGCATGTTTATGCTTTTGCTGTTGGCCTCACTCAAATGAGAGGATGTGGCTTTGCAGGCAGAAGTGCACATTAAACAATTCCTATACTTTTCAAAGACTCTTTCAAACAGTCTAAGACAGCTTTTCTGAAGCATATGTAGCACATTCTGTAGCCTTACTGATGAGCTGTGAAATTAAAATTGTGAGCAGAATGGGGTCTTTCTGAACTGCATTTTGAAAAAGAAATAAGTACATCTTTGTGTTAGATATCCTGTGCACCAAAGGTCATGTTGGCATTGGCATTAACAGGGTACCACAAATGCCAAAGAGTTATGCCAGCTGTGCTTGACCTTGTCCGTGAATCCTGCTCTGAAGGCCCCTGCCCTGCCCTCTTCCTTACAAAATGCAACTGCCCAGGGTCCCTTGCTGAGCACCAAATCCACAGATGAGGGCAAACACCTTATTTCACATTTTTTGTGGTTTGGATTTTAAAGCATCATCTGTTTTTTCCTTACTGAGGATAGCATTATTTTTGCCAGCAGCATGACCACGATAGCTTTTACACTAATTCCTATGTGAATCTCATTGCTGTTTAAGCACTTTGCTGCTGCTGCCTAATAGTTGCAGACCCCTGTTTTCTGAAATGTGCCAGCAGTACAATGGGCCATATCTCAAACTAAAATGCATGGAAAGGATTCTGCATGAGTTATGTGTACTACATTGCTCTGTGTACCTTCCTAAATCCTTTTTATAGTATAGAACAATTCCATAAGGTTAGTGTAGGTCTAAATCTCCATTATTATAGTTTAAATGAAAAGAAAACTCTTTCTGAGGACAAAACAGTCAGACAATTCACATCCCAAAATAACTGACCCAGAAACAACTCCAAAACCACCAGTATAGCAGCATCTGGAGATCTGTGAAGAACCAGATGCTGCTGCAAAAATATCTTCCACAGTCTGACATTTGGTGCTGTGACTGAAGTCCAAAATACATTTGTAAATATAATGGTACATACCACCTCCCTACTGCTACTCCTTTTTTCAATAGAGAAAAACACTGTATAACATGATTTAAGACTTCCAAGTAGTTTGGGAGTGGGGAAATGACAAGGAAACAAACAAATAAAAGCAGTAATATTAAAGTCCCTTGCTCTATATTTGAGTTCTGATTATTTTCACATAGCCAAGCTCCCACAGTAACTCTCAATCTGACCCAAAGACCTTGAATTAATTCTCAGGTTTCCTCCAAAATATCTCATCTTAGGATTTCAAAATACATTTGGCAAATGTCAGAATACCTTGGACAATGGACGTTGCTTATTTCTGTATGCTTTTTGGACTAGGAAGTTTACTTTTAGTGAAAGCCAATTATTAATTTTCTCTTACCTGAGAATAGTTATCACTGGTAATAATTTTGAAGCCATTCAAATATCCACTTTTGCCATGTTCTCTTGGAAATACTGGCTTTCCCTTCCCCAGTAGATCTCTTGATGAGTTATACTCTCTGATCTACCTCAGTTTCCCCCATCCTTTCACTTTATATGAGTTTTCTTCTCTTTCTGCTGAGGACAGGCTGAAGGTCACTGAAACCATTCATCCAGCAGAGAAGAAAAAGAGACTGACCTTGGTCATACATTGCAAAGAGTGGTTTAGGTAAAAGAGGCTCAGAGTAAGATGAAAAAAGCAGAACGGGATGAGTAGGATAAGTAAGTTAACAGATGATATTTATCAGTTAACAGTAATGAGCATGTGTAAAAGGAATATTGACCCAACATTTGCTGAAATAATGTGAACTAAGTGTCCCAAATTAATTATTAATTTTCCATTTCCTAATTGTCCTGCATTAAGTAGCCTCAGAAGCGTGTGTGCTTATTCTCTCAGCCAGCAACCACTATGAAATTGTTAGAAGTAATGTACTTCAGGAAACAGAAAAATATCTCATTGTCATATTGTCCTACCTTCACTGCAGGCAGAAAGAGGCAGGTCTGACGGCACGCTCAACGTGCTGGCACCGGGCATGCCACAGTACATTGTGCAAAGGTGTAAGCACTCAGGGTAGCTTGTGTGTGTTTGTACGGAGAGGGGAATGGAGATGGAGCCAGTCCTGAGCATAGGCAGATCATGAAATCACACCAGCACATTCTTCACTTTCTATTAATTTCTGGTTTCTCTAAACCATTTCAGCCTTGAGCATGTGCTTCACTCATTCTGAGTAGCTTCCTGAATAGTTAGAGACCACTCTGGATTAGGAAGAGCAGTATGGCAATTTTCTCTGTTTCTATGTGGCAATGGCTGATCCATTGTGCTGAGACTGTACTTGACCACATCAAGCTTACTTGTCTTGCTGTTGCTTTGTATTTTCCCCATCTGTTAATAGCCACCTGCTATATCCCATGCTGATTCCTGATTAGGGCCTCTAGACACTGCTGCAATACAAAATAAATAGCAGTCAGAATAATAGCAATGACTTTTTCAGGATGCAGTGAATAAGTGCATTGCTTCTGAAATCATTCTGTGAGAAAAAAACAAACCAAACCACACCACAGATTTAAGAGAATCTGTGGGGTTTTTGCTTTTGTTTTTCCCCCCCACAGACCAAGAAGTGTTGCCTGCTTTACATGTTGATTCCTCAGAGATAATTGCATTTGGTTAAAACAGAGCTAAGATCTTAAAAACTGGCTCATGGTTTTTGGTTTCCCAGTTGAAATCCTATAGCAAGAAGCAGCCATGCTCTGTAAAACAGGAAAAAAGGACTCTGTAGGAACTTGTGTCTGAATTCACTAGCCATCTTTGGATAAATCCTGGCCAAAGAAAACTCTCAAAGTAGCAATACAGCTTAAGTAAATGATTTAGTATTTAGCAAAATCCAAATGTTTTCACTGATGAAATACAAAACATGATGTTCTCAAGCATTCCTGGGATGCAGAGATATGAGGGGGAAATGGAACTGATCTCATAAAGCCAGCATATGTGGTTGCTTTAGTCCAGGACCGAAGCTGAAGAAATGACTCACCTCTGCACCCTCTACAACATGCTGTGACTTAAATGCACAGTTGATATATGTTTCCCAACCAAGTTCTCAGAAAATAACACAAAGGTGCCAAGAACAACTCCCTGTCTCCTGTCTGAACCACAGAACCGCACTGGAAGTTTTTTGTTTGTTTGTTTGCTTCTATTTTGGCATTTCCTATTCTTTTCTTTGTTCTTTTCTTTTGTTGTCTTCATTTTTTTTCTTTGACAATAATTGGTTCAGATTTTGCCTATAAATCAGTTTTTGCTTATTTTTTGTCATTTTCTTCAGACTGAAGAAAACAGACTAAAATGCAACAGAACCACAACAAACATGTTTATAAGCACAGCAAATGCACTCTGTGACTCTTTCCTATCTATAACTTGGAAACTTCCAAGTGGTAGTAAAGGAGGAGAGTGCCTGGGTTGAAAATACGATGGGAATTGTATCACCTCATTGTACTTAATACAATGGTCAGCATGGCTAACTGGGAGGTGGAAACAGTGGTAACTGAGGCTGCTGTTACAGGAGCATCCAGGATGGTTCAAGCCCTAAATAAAAGGGATTGTTTGGTGAGTGTGCTGCAGATAGAAATGGGCAGTGAAAAGCAGGACTCATCTCTCTCAGCTGCTGTTCACCAGCCAGCCAGTGAGGACAGGGCTCCACGTGTGCTCCATTTATTTGTCCCCACCTGGTAGCTTTCATAGCTCTTTGGATATTCCCTTTGCATAGCCTTGTGCACAAACTTCCCTGTAACCAGAATTTGCAAAGTAAGGCCATCTGCACTGACTCAGGGTGTGGCTTGGAAAAGAGATTCTTTTGGAAAATTGGAAGCATCAGTCATGGCAGACGATGACAAATATCTAGTCAAGACCTTCTCTCCCAGTTGCACCGGAGGTTTTTGCTCATGTGGGCAGAATGCAGAGTGTGTGCAAGGAGCCACTGATTACTTTCCAGTCTCTGCATTTACAAATTGAAATTTACTTTGGCAACAAATCTATTGCACCAAGCAACAAAACCCCTGTCATCCCAAGCACGTTTTATGAAAGCAGCATGATTAAAGTCCTCATTCCATCTTAATATGGAGGAGAAAAAGCACATTGCCTTTGTTGCTGAGCATGGTGTCATAATGCTAATATGTTAGGGGAAAGCCAAGACTGTAGTTTATCATCCTGTCCCCTGTTGCCCACGTGTAGTTCATAAAGCATCATCATACTTACCATTTATTTATTCATGTATCTGCAAGAGAGCTGCAGGACGGAAGAGTTATTGTTCCCCTATATATTCCTACCCAACTGTGGCATCCAAAGCATCTATCTCCATATCACTTTGCACAGTCAGGTTCAAATGGGTAAATAACCACCTATATCTCACATCATCCCGACTTGTCATGTCATCTTTTCTAGTCTCTTACTATAACAAGAAACAAACTGCAATAATAGCTACATAGGGCAGTGGAATCTGAGAAATTCAGTCAGTGCTTCATCAGTCATCAGACCCATCTGCAGATTAGAACATTCATGCAGAATTTATTTGAACTTAGCCAAACCTATTTGGCTTTAAAAATAGACTGCCAGAACTGTGGAAACCAATGTATTTTGTGGTATTTCTGACACAGTCCCTGCCAAAACCTTGTAGTCCATGACAATTGACAAAAAATCTTGAACTTGAGGAAAGGTTCAAGTCATTTCCTATTCCATCCAGATGGGATCACCACTCCTTAGTCACCAGCAGTGAAGAATAAAGGTACATAATAGCGAGATGAGTATAAATGAAGATCTGTGTGTTTGGGGAGCCAGATTTTCAGGGCCTCATTGAGGATTAGCTGAGTTTCATAGAAAAAGATTGTAAAACTTGACCTTCCAATGAGGCTCTGAGTCCTTGTTAAGTAAGCTTGAGGGGATTTTCTTGGAAGTTAGACTGGGCTGTGAGGTCCTGTTTGCCTATCCCCAGGCAGACAATTTCTTGGAAGATGTTCCAATTACCTATGGGTTTGATTTCCAGTCTTTATATTTGCATGAACATGGTAGTTTAATTTCTGTGGTTTCAAAGGTTCAGAGGCTGAGCCCTCTCTAAGTTATTAAATCAGCCTTGATCTTGTCATATGAAGAGACTTCTGCTTCACCATCATCATCCTGACTACTTGTTTTCATTCTGGAGGTATCTAACTTTTCTTACATTGTTGAACAAACCTACTGTTTGCACTGTGTGCTGACAGAACCCTCATTAGCCCCCAGTCTCCACCTTTCCTTCCCATCACTGATTGCTAGCAATGTCTTTTAGAAGGCCAGATAGTATTTTTGTATCATTATTAGTGGGAGCCCTGAGAGTTAAGTCTTCTTTACCAGCATTAAAATGTGCAAAGCTAGAAGTAAAACAGTGCCAAACTCCAAGAAGAATGTAGGTACATTTATCAGATAGCTCCACATTGAGCAAGAATTCCCTTAATTTAATGTTGCAAGCCACTCTACTGTATGGAAAGCCTTGCTCTCACACGTCTTTTGGTACTAATCCACTGCATTCTTGGACATTTTTATGCTGCATACTCTCTTTAGGGCATGGAGTTTATAAGTGAGTGACTTTGCTACTACAAGTGAACAGAACTATGATATAACAAATGATATTGGTGAAACGACGTGCAGTGAACTATTGCAGCAAGTCATCAGGACTCCTTAATAACCATCTGAAAGTCCCGAGCCTTGCTTTGCTCTCAAAATACTCTGACCATATGCTGTCTGGAAAGGTGAAAATTTCACTTCATTGCACAAACCTCTGAAAAATGGCACTAAGATGAATAACGTATTCACTGGCAAGTTTTGCTTCCTAATGAGGTACTTGCTAAGGAAAATTATTCTTTAGAAGAAAACTTAGAGACCACCAAGAGATCTATAAACCCTGCAAAAGGAAAGCTATTTCTTTCCAATGAGCTCTTTTGAGGAAATAAAACATACAGTGAATAATTAGACCAAGTAGTTGCCATGTTTTCGCTTCTTTCTTCACTTGCTCTTGCTCTTCTTTACCTGTTAATTTTTTTTGTTCAGCTTATATTTTTTCCATTATTTCTTTTCCTTTCTTTTCCCTTTTCTCCTTTTCCTTTTTTTATTTTGCCTGTTTTCATTTTTCTTGTTTCAACTCTTTTTAGCTGGGTTTTCAAACAGGAATTCATATTTTACCATTATGCTAGGGTAATCCATCACAATTTTTCTGCATTCTACTTTAGCTTTTTGCTGTAAATACCTAAATCATTACCATGTCACTATGAATCAGTTGAAGTCCAGAAAGGCTGGACTGAAAATTGCTGCACCATTATACAGGATCATACACTTTCCACAAGGATAGCATGAGAATGGTTAGATTATAGCTATATTAGATTATAGCTATATTATATGTGTTGTAGACTATCAAATAAGAATACAGACATACATTTGCTTCGTGTTCTAAGTTCGGTAAATTACTTCATTGACCTCCTTGAGGTCAAAATCTGGTTTACTCATTCATCATTCTCTAGTTTTATTTTCCTCATAAACAGAACTTTGGAGTTTTTCTGAAGTTTGTTTGAAATTAATAATTAATTGTCTGTAAAATAAATTTGTTTTGAATGAGTCCCAACAGATGTGGCTTTCTGTACAATCAGCTTCAGTTTGTGTTTTCTCTACAGCATGCCATAAATGAATGAAATGGCTACAGCATGACTTTGCCAGGTGTAGCTAAGTAAACCTGTCAGTATAAGCATCCTTATTTTTATTAATTTCTGTATTGACAGTTTCAATTACAAACCTGTGTATGGCAGTCAAAGGTGCAGCTGTGGCTTGCGTGGTTCTTGAGCTAGGAACTTTGGACAGGAATAACACAACCATTCCCATTATGGCAGAAGAGAGTTGAGCAGAGTCAGCAAATCCCTGCAGGATAAATACAGAGCTTGATGAGTGTACTTTGTCCATTACTGATCAAACCAGGTGAAAGGTAATGCAGAGATTTGTACCTGAGTTTCAGAAACACCCATGCTGCAGACCACGCAGATGTATCCTTAAAAGGAGGACAAAATATTAATGATGTCAGTGAGAATGAGTGCCTGCTCTGCAGAAGTTCTTCTAACTGCAGCAACTCTAACAGCCACTGAGGATTTAGTTCTTTATATCAGTGTTGCCAAATCTTCTGATTTTTGTTGCACATACAGGAAATTAAAAAGATAAAACTGAAGCTAATAATGAGAGCAGTGTATGACCATCATCTATGAACAATATGTGCAGCACTGTTATTCACTGGCCAGCGGTGGGTAAGTGTTATTTTGATGAGATCTGGGCATCAGGGATTGAAGATCTTCATTTCCAAGTAAAATAAAATGCATGGGAAAATGCTTTAAAACATCTCATTTGAGGATAGAACTGTGAGGCCTTCACTGATCACAACTAGAGTCCTCTAAATCAGGATTAAAGCACATCTTAACACAATCTTTGGAAGTTTATTGTTTTGGGGTTCTCTTTTGGATTTTCCCACCAAGGGAGTCCAGACATACCAAGTCATACCGAGTCTGAACTGAGCAAGCCATACACAACACTGTAGGTGGATGTTGCCTGCTCTGTATGTTTTAGTTATACTTAGCACAGAGGATGTTCAGTAGGTTCACAAACTCTGTATCTATTATGGGAGATGAGAGTTTGTTCTAAACTTTGTTGCTAAAGTTCAGGCTCACCAAAACAGACTGGTTGGTTGTGATTCCTGGGATGAAACTGTTCCTTTCTATTTCTAGCAGCATGAGTGCTAAGGGATAGAGCTGCTTCAGACTAGTCTCTGCGAAAGTGCTTACTAATATTTTCCCAGAATTTGTCAGAATAAACTAGGTTAGTCAGATATGTTTTTATTGTTGCTATTTTAGGTAGTATTCACCCCCAGTTCAATTTCTCAGTGGCTGTTACTGCGGAATTTATGTTTACAGCCGCAGGAATTAGGTAGCAACGTTCCAAGAGCCTAGAAAAACAGATTCCTGTGAAGATGGTCCATAAACTTCAGATGTTGCTGGCTCAGAGTCTGAGCACAGGCTGATTTAGAGGAACAAGAGAATACTCACCGCAAGAACAAGGAAACATTCCTGTGTTTGTCATTCCACCCTTGCTCTATTGTTTTGCCATAACTAAGTGTAAGAGCAAACGCTTGTTTTGCAGGCAAGCTATTTGGACAAAATCTAGGTTTCTAAATTTAAATTCTACCCCATGGATCAAGTCAAATGGATTTATTGCTCCACAAGATGCCTAATTGTCCTAGTTGTACAGGAAGAAAGCTAAGATTCAAGGCATGACTTTAAGACATAACATTATTGTGAGCATAAGAAGTAATACTCTATACAGTACAAACCATAATTTCTTCCTTAAGCTGCTGGACTTACATCAGACCCTGTCACTACACAAGTGGACCTCCCAAACCTCCTGCTTGTTGCTCTAGTTCTTCCTCACCATTCCTGTATGGCTTGAAGCCACAAGGAAAAGGGTTTTATTCTTATTCTATGCACCAGGAGCTCCAGGCTCACTCCCTCTTTTGTTTAGGAGCTGTTTTCAGCTGAGCAGATTGTCCAGGAAAAAGACATGTAGCAAGTACAGATTCCACACTTGTCACTTTCAAAACAGCAACTCTTGCAGCTGGATCCCCTGACAGTAACATCCTGTTCAGGTAGCTGCAAAGAAGGCTGCCCAGTGCTGTGACAAAATAGGCCCTTCCTCCTGCCAGGCAGGGGCAATCAGTGAAGTCCAGAAGATGCCCAAAGACCCTGTGGAATGGAGGAGCAGAGCGTGTGAAGGAGCATGAAGTTGGAAGGAGATGGCTCCTGCATGCTCTTTCCCAGGTAGATGCATCTATGGTTTACCATCTGCTTCCTGTTAGCCTGTTTCCATTTGGCTCCTCTATGCTGACTCCATTCAGAGAAATAGGTTTGTCTGTCTCCCTTCCTTCCTTCCTTCCTTCCTTCCTTCCTTCCTTCCTTCCTTCCTTCCTTCCTTCCTTCCTTCCTTCCTTCCTTCCTTCCTTCCTTCCTTCCTTCCTTCCTTCCTTCCTTCCTTCCTTCCTTCCTTCCTTCCTTCCTTTCCTTTCTTTCCTTTCTTTCCTTTCTTTCCTTTCTTTCTTTTTTTCACCTGAGGCTGTCAGTTTGTTTGCATAAGCAATATTTATTGGTGGAATTAGGACTCATCTTGATATCCTAAGAATCTATCAAATACATACTAACACTCCCAGGGGAGGATAATGAAAGTGTCTACAGCCTTCAGTTGTTCCACATGAATAGATCACTTCAGAGCACTGTGCAAGTGACTTCCCATTGTTCTCACAATTATTTTCAGATTTTCACATTTATGTCATAATTGCCATCAACAAGTTTTAGATGGAGTAATTACAGCAATTAAATTATAGACTACAGGCATTAATGCCTTTGAAACTCAGGAAGCAACAAAACTATTATTCTGTTGAAGACACAAATGATTTCGTGCCTAAAGTCTGCTGATGTTATTAGGATCAGGATAGTGGTAGCTGAGTGAATGGGCTGTGGTTTAGGCAACATTCAGATGATTTAGATATCCCTCTCATCTTAAACATTGTGAAACTCTGCTGCTGCCTAGACTTTTAAGGATAGATGTATTTTGATTTACAATTCTAGAATACCTTTCCTGAATGTACAAGTATGAGACTTTGAAACTATCTGTTTGCAGTGGTGTCAGCCTTTCTTAGGCAATCTGCATTCACATTTTTGTTGAGCACCCCAGGCCGTGTTTGTTATTTAATGTGCCTAATGTCAGAAGGAAGCCCAGTTCTATGAAGCCATGTGGTGATGAATAACACTCCTAATGGAGTTATAAATTGAGACTAATTGGTTTACGTGATTGTTATTAAGTCCCATTTCAGCTGGTTAATGGCATTTTGTTTGACAGGGGAACAGAGCTAATGTTATCAGATAATTTTCTTTCGGACATGGCTTAAATTTCAGTCTTCCACGTCCACAGGTTCTAAATAAGTCAGGGCCATTCCCCTTAAAAAAAAAAACAAACCAAGAGAAACCTCACAAAGTACCAGCACAGGAAAATGACGATGTTATCACTCAAGTGGCTTTAATGTTTCAGTGCATTTTCACACCTTATCACCGTGTCTTATGTTGCCTCTAAAAATGACCAAAATATTCCAATCAGGGAAACATTTCAGCGGAGACTTTAATCCCATCTCACAATTGCTTGAATGGTTTCAAATGTCACATAATGAACAAATAAATTGACTTTCATGAAAACCAGATCTGGCAGGAATGCATGAGTGCCTAGTTAAATAAGCAAACTGGGACTTAGGGTACTTCTACACAATTTGTTGTTTTTCAAGTGTAATAGTTCCTAAATTAGTCTCAAAACATGAACTGGTTTGAAACTGGAAATCAATATCCTCACGTGATTAGAAAGCTGATGGCTTGCCTCATGATATCAAGGTTCTGAGTATTTTGTTTGTTTGTTTGTAATTATCAGTATAATCCAATGATGCAAAAATGCATTGCCAAGTATAATATCCATACAGCAATTTGTCTGCATCAGTTGCTGCTGCTTCCTTTGACCCTTGTTGGTAAGACAATGAACACCATGTTTAGGATTATGTAGAGCACAAGGTTCACAGAATCGCAGAATCACCAAGGTTGGAAGAGACCTCAAAGACCTTCAAGTCCAACCTGTCACCACAGACCTCATGACTAAACCATGGCACCAATGCCACGTCCAGTCCCCTCTTGAACACCTCCAGGGTTGGTGACTCCACCACCTCCCTAGGCAGCACATTCCAATGGTGAACAACTCTCTCAGTGAAGAACTTTCTCCTCACCTTGAGCCTAAACTTCCCCTGGCACAGCTTGAGACTGTGTCCTCTTGTTCTGGTGCTGGTTGCTTGAGAGAAAAGACCAACTCCCTCCTGGCTACAACCACCCTTCAGGTAGTTGTAGACAGCAATAAGGTCTGCCCTGAGCCTCCTCTTCTCCAGGCTAAGCAACCCCAGCTCCCTCAGCTTCTCCTCATGGGGCTGTGCTCAAGGCCTCTCACCAGCCTTGTTGCCCTTCTCTGGACACGTTCAAGCGTCTCAACATCCTTCTTAAACTGAAGGGCCCAGAACCGGACACAGTACTCAAGCTGTGGCCTAACCAGTGCAGAGTACAGGGGCACAGTGACCTCCCTGCTCCTGCTGGCCACACCATTCTTGATGTTCACGAAGATTGACACTACTAACCTAAGTTTCTCTATCTATAAGCCTTATTAAATTTATACTTCAGCATAGTATAATGCCAGCACCACTGTGGGCATAGTTTAAGAATCACAGATATTTTCTTTGTAGAATAGAATCATAAATAAATAAATAAGATTAAATTATTCTTAAGAGCACAAGGAAGAATTAGAACTTGCAGTACTAAAATTGGGTATTTGTAGAAATAAAGCTTTCCCAAAATCATCTGGGCAGGTAGTGTTTAGGGAACACAGAATGGTTTGGGTCAGAATGACCTCTAAAGGTCATCTGATCCAACCCCTCCTGCAGTAACAACATTATGGTTGTACCTGTATAAAAAGGAAGTGTTTCAACATATGTGTGGCTCCTGCTAAAGAACACTGCATGGAGCTATGTCCACCAACAGAGGCACCTATCCTTAGCTGTGACAGCAGTGCAATGGGAGAGTGAAGGTTTTCAGTCACTACATACTCAAACCAAGAAGCTATTTATAGACAATGGAGACATCTTGAAAGTGAATCTGGAGCCAGTGAAGTTTAATATTCTCTCTATAGCTATCATCACCAAGCAACCTGGCCTCTGCATAGCACACCAGCTGTAGCTTCTGAACAGCCTTAAACTGTAATCCCTCGTTGAACGAATTACAGTAACAGAATCTGGAGGTTACAAAGACAAAGATAACTTTGGAATAGTGTGCACTAGAAAGCTAATTATATCCACCACAACAAATGCAGGTGCAGGATGGTGATTTTACCCATGTATGCAACTGGGGGGACACTGGCATCAGGGAAGGATAGGAGGAAGGAGGGCACAGAGGGAAATACTAGAAAGATGACAGGTACTGGCAAACCTGATGAATGCCACTGACCTTGGAAGAAGCTCTAATTTCTCTCCCTTTAATATTATGAAAATTTCAGCATCCATTCAGAATAACCTTAAGCAAGATATTAACAGCAGAGCCAAACACTTTTTTAATTGCATTTGTACCTGTCTCTTTTTCAAAGCCTGTTTGTCAGTAAGTGGGCCTTTATCCATGTAACAGGGATTCCTCTAGCCACCCTTTGTAAGTGCAGAAGGACCAAGCACGACTTCTCAGTTCTCAGGATAAGATCGAAACTCATATCGGGAAAACCCATGGTGGATATGCATGAGGCAAAGAGAAAAAGAGATGAGTCAGAAAACAAACACAGCTCACAAAGAAGGGAGATTATTTTAAAAGTAGTCTCTTTTTTGGAAGAGGGAGGAGACAGGAAAGGAAGAGCAAAACAATAATTTCCACTGAGTCTTTAGGAAGTCTTCTTGGACTTTCTCCCTGATGTCTCTTTCACAAAAATATGAAAGAAAACAAAACAAACCCAAACAAAATCCAAGCCTAAAACTGAAGAGGACTTTGACAGTGTTTTGTAGTGTCTCTTGGCTTCCATAGGTAGACTTTTGTACTAACAAGTCCCAGGCAACTTTAGGGCACCTGTTAAGATCCTAATCATTCCTGGAAGTTCAGCTGTCACAGCTCTTTCGTCAGAAGCTGTCCATTTGCATTGAGATGGTTGCACCTCATTTTTTAATAGACAATGTGTGTCTTGGTCACCCTGTAACAAGCTTGTAACATGTTTTACATGCCATGGCCTCTTGATGTCATTTGAAAGCTGCAAGTTGTATTTCCCATCATCTCTACTGAGCAAATTCACCTGCTCTGCTCATGTTTCCAGTTACAGTTTAGAGTGATTTTAAATTTCACAGACACAGTGCTTCTACAACCTGCTTGTGTTGGGGATTGTGTTTCTTTTTACAGGATTCTGCGCTCCTGTTGGAGGAGGCCAGAAGAGGAAATTCCTCTTGATGTCCTTTTCCTGGTTTGAATTAGAAAAGGACTAATCCTGTCTGGTAAACAGGAGATCCTGGGTTCAAATCCCAGCATAAGGTATCCCATTCCATATCTGTCATGCCCAGTTTAAACAGAAATTTATTGTTTACTACTGTTTGTCCTCCCTTCCTTGAATCCTGTGCTGAAGGATATTATGTATTTCATGTCTGTACTTCTGGATTTTTATTGTTTTTCCAGTAAGGATGTTGTCATCAGCTCATTTGTCATTTATCCACACTAAAACTGTGAATCTAGATGAGAAAAAGTCCTGGTGGATTGCCACTTTAAAAAAAGAAGCTTTATGTCCTGCATTTCTTTCTGTTTATAAGATGGAGTAAGACAAAGGCAAAGTAAGCATGAATTAGCAAGTGGGAATCCTTATCTCCTGGGTTTTCTTTTCATTTCCATTTATTGTGTGCAATGTTTTGGAAGAACAACCTCTCATTGCTTGGAATTCAGCCACCATCCCTTGCCATTTCTTCTTTCTTTGGTTATCTCAGACAGCTCTGATTCCCTTGTGGTCTCCTCCTTGTACTCCACCCAGGAGTGAGTGCTCAGGTTTCAGCAGTGGCACATGTTTCTTCTCCAGTGCAGGACTGCTGCCTGCCAAAGGGATTCTCAAGGCATTCTTTGGTGGTGGTTGAAAAGTCTCCAAACAGCAAACTATGAAGGTGCATCAAAAGATTTCAGCTATGGTGCAGGTGAATATGGAGCAGAGAGGTGGGTGAAAGTCAGTGCTTCCTGGCAAAGAAAATACCTTTATCTGAAACTATGTTATCTATGTGATTATTTCAAGTAAGTCCATCACCACAGGATGTGGGAGCTGTCTAAAATATTAGCTAAAGGCACAGCTAACTCACAAACACCGCAGCACTGCTGTGATTGTCCTGTTTTAATTGTTCCTGCTATTGTTTCTACAGAGAATTTTGTACTGAAATAAACTTAGTGAAACAGAATGCTTCATAGTACTCATCTTTCTCTTCCTCCACGTTGTTGTGCCAGATTAGTGGGAGTGCCTGAGTTCTGGCTAGGAAGTGCTCTGAACTGCCTGGTAAGAAACCATACAGCTACAGCAGTTGTACTGCTCAAATAGTTTACATCTTCTTTAATCTGCCTTGCATGGGCAGCTTGCTGTTACCAGTGCTTCCCCCCAAGTGGAAGCAAGTAGCAACACTTTGACCCTACGTAGATCAACTCCTTCTACATCAAATAGAATCCTGGCATGTTACTATGAGACAGTAATATCAAACAGATTAGGACTGCATATGTAGGAAAAGCTGGGTCAGGCTGACTCAGCACTGAAAAGTTCAGGCTCCGTTTGGGTATTTAGGAATGTGTGGGAAATAGGATGAATTTTGGAACAAAGTAGGAAACTTTGTGGAGTGACCAACGTGTCAGCAGCAGAAACACTGGCAGTAATCCACAGCCACGTCTGGTTTAAGGTATTTAAAATACTCTGAAACTTCTCTTGTCTTTAACCTCAACAAGAATAGCCAAAACAAGGTTTCTGCAGTCTTCATAACCCTGAAGGGCAAGAACCTTCTCTAGCAAGTTCACTGCATCTTACCAACACCATCAGCCTTTAGAAAGTGAAAGGCTGGGGGGTAGTTAATGGATCAGACAGTCCATGATCCCAACTGACAAGTGCAACTTAAAGTCTAAAATATGAAGACCAAACAAACCCAGACCAAGAACAGTGGTGACTTGCCTGTTCCCATCTTCCCCTGCTGTTGTGATTTTACATGTTACACCATGGCAGCCATGCAAATCAATTACAACTGGAAATGACGACTCCTCCAGTAATGCGTATCACCATTGTTTGAACGATGCAAAGAGCATTCCACAAGTAACATGAAATCTCTTGCTTCATCACTGCAGTCTCCACAAATAAAGTAAAAACAAAAGGCATTTCTACTATGCACATAATTAAACCCATGAGAACCAAACCTGAGCGCTCATGATACAGCATTTCAAAACGTTAACCATGCAGCGTGAGTCACATGGTGGTTTGTTTGGTACACAGAGAAACAACATGGAAGAACAGAGCAGTGGGAGGTGTAACCTTTTGTTAATAGGAGACATGAAATGCTCATTTTAATGTGGAATAGAATCATTTCCAGCTGGGGAGGGAATAAATGCAGTTGTAAGTATAAATCTCATCCTAATCATAAGCCTGCATACAAGGCTCAGATTTGGAATGAAGGGTTTTGTAAAGAATCAATAGGTGATTGCTTTCCTTTTTGAATGTATAAAATGAACCACTAGGAGTAGGCTACTTGTTCATGCTCTGCTTCACGTCTGGTTTTCAGATCTCTTATACATAAGGTAATGGAAAAGCTGCACAGTATTTTCTTTACGAAGTTTGTCTTGCAAAGTGCACCACGTGATACTCTTTGATTTGAAAGCTTGCTGAATGTTATTACAATGTTATTACTATAGGATTAGGTATGCTGAGAAATTTGCAGTTACCAAGGGGGTTTTGCCCCAGAACAGGGATTATTTTTGCTCAAAATTAATCTTGTTGAATCTGTATTCTCAAGAAATTAGAGGGCTGTTTTTGACCAATCTGTTGCATCACATAGGGAATATATCAGGATAAACCCCCAAAACCTCAAATTAAACAACTTTGTGTTTCATTTCTATATTTTATATGTTCCAGTTCTTACTTCCTCTTTCTAATAAATGTTGCCTGATCATCTTCTCCTGGCCACTATAAGCGCAAGGATAGTAGGCTATGTGGATCTTTGATGTGACCTAATATAAGAATTCTTTTTACCCTCAAATCAGGGAGTTTATAGACCCTTCCTGTGATGTTAGATGACATGACACACTGCTGTCCTCAAAGAAGGCCTTGTCTTCATTGTTTCCCCATTCTAAAGCCAGAGAGCTAAAAGGGTTGCAGTTTTTCAGAGTGACAAGGTTAGTATATATAATTTACAATTTGCCTTTCCACTCCCACGGAAGAATCTCATGCCTGCCATGAACCCCTGGCACATATAAATATTGTAAACAAATATGCTTCCCTCCATTTGGCATTTCTTCAAGCTTTGGTTCCCAGCCCAGCTATCCAGTATAAGCCATCATGTTGGAATAAATATATTGTGCCTCGCCATTGGTTTTCACCATGTGCTCTCAGGGGCACTTTCTGCTTATGAGGACTGTTATCAAACTCTCAGATCCAGAATCCAAAAGGTCAAGTACTCAAAACTATACTCCTCCATCTGCACAATAAACAGGAGGATTTCATCTGCTGACACTTCAGGTACCCCACAGCTCTATTTCTTTTTTACCTACCCCAAAACAATAACTTCTTCTTTTTCTTGTGTGAAGTATCTGTGCCTGAGAATAAACAAACAAAAGTTTGCTCTGTCTTTTCCCCAAAACACAACTGCAAAAAGGCTGAGGGTTACAAATCTGACTTCCTGTGTGTCACAGACCGTTACATTTCCCTTGCTTACCTCTATGCAGGGTGAGATTTTCACAGTATCACAGTATCACAGTATAACCAAGGTTGGAAGAGACCCCAAGGATCATCAAGTCCAACCCGTCCCAACAGACCTCACGACTAGACCATGGCACCAAGTGCCACGTCCAATCTCCCCCTGAACACCTCCAGGGACGGTGACTCCACCACCTCCCTGGGCAGCACATTCCAATGACGAATGACTCGCTCAGTGAAGAACTTTTTCCTCACCTCGAGTCTAAACCTCCCCTGGCACAGCTTGAGACTGTTGATTTTGGGTACACAAAAGCTATTTTAGGTCCTTGAAAGATTAGAAAAGTGTATTTCTCAGGCAAAACCAGGGTAGACCAATGTGCCATTAATTACTATGGTTGTTCTCGTGCTAGGGGATTGATTAGGTGAGAGATGCCTGCTAGGATCATCTGGACAAGCCACTTTCAAGGCAGTAGAAGAAAGTTAACAATTCCAGCCTTGGAAAGAAAAGTTTTTATCAAAGTGAGCTACAGAGAAACAATCCCACAACCCTCATTAAGTGAGCAAATGTAGAATGCATACTGCTGTAGTGTTAAAGGACAGACCTTCCTTTAAGTCAGTGATTCTCATCTAAAGTCTTTGGTGCAGCTCCAAGTTCTCATCTTTTTTTTTCCTGCTGTCCTATGTGATGTTTTATAGTATTTCATACTTTGTTTTCTGTGGTGGCTCTGTGATAAACAGAGACTAGATTTCAAAAGCAAATGGTCTGAAGGTTTTTTCTAAGCAAATACCTGTACAGAAGTTAGTTTTCTCCTAACTAGTCAATTTAATGACCATTCCTTCCTAGTCCTTCAGATTAGTTCCTGAGGAGTGTACGGAACAAGGTACCTTGCTAGCTTTAAAACATAAACCTTAGCTTCCAGAAGCAGTCTCCATGGCAGCCAAAAAGGATAAGCTGGCTTTCCCACTCTCGTTCTTATTTTTCATCCCTTCTGAGTTTTTTGTTATTCATCTTTTAATAACAAAATTATTGCAAATAACTCCTGATTTTATAATGGTATTCCAGACAGCAGGATTTCAGGTAGCAAACGTGTCCCGTTCACTCTACATGGTGGGAACAAAAAAAGCCCTTACATTTTTATTCAAAGTCTGCTCTTGGGTTTAATGAGCAAAATCCCTTTATTCAGCCAGTATTTTGTGAAGAACCTAAATCTCAAAGCATGAGATTAGCCAATATTTCTTGTAAAGCCATTAATATCCAAAGATCCTTTTTCTTTTCAAAATATTTGTGAGAACTGGGTAATTTCCACAGTAAATTATGCAAATGTGCTGTACAAGCTCTCCAGCACAGTTCAGCCAGTGCAAATCCTGACCTTCCAACACTCCTGCTGTTCCTGCCCTGGGTTTCTCCTCATCAGGCTGCCAATCATATGTTACAATGCCAAGTTTTGCAGGGTGGATAAGTGTCCACTAGAAACCAAGATAATATCAATGAGCTTATTTACACAAGAGGACTAAACACAGAGCCAAAGGCTCATATGCCGAAAGAAAAAGCTCCTGGACTGAATTAATCCAAAAGGAGCTTGCTGGATAAAAGCTGCAGTCATGTTATGCAAAATGTTAGACTGGGCAGACCGTTGGGTAAGAAGAGACCATTGGAAATGATGAGATGTATTAACTTCCTCAGCTCCTTATCACCTAGGACGACTAAGACAAAACCAAACCAACACAAACATTAAATTGTCACTTCAGCTACCAATAACACATCTGCAGAGGCTGTGCCCAATACTGTAGTAGCTGAGATCAAGTTATCCATTAGATACAAAATATACACCTTCAGAATTAAAAAGATGTATTTTTTCACGTATGGGTGCATCTGTGCTCCCCTGGGCAGACAACCAGAGGTGTTGTAATAGTTCAGTAAAAACAACAGCAGCTGAAATAACATCTGTCCTTCTGAATAACACAGAGAAAGAACAAAATAGTAGCCACGATCAAGGTAGTTTGCCCTGGCAATCTTCCTCAGCTCTACCATTCTGATGGGAATAGTGAGAAGTCCTGTCAGTTTCAGCTGGCCAGGTGACAGAAAGACAGCAACTTTTTACAGTGCTGAGTTGAAATTTTCTAAAGACCAATGTGTGAAACCCCTCAAAGATTAGAGCTATTGCTCCTTTTTCCCCATAAGAGGCCAGAGAAGGAATCAGTGAAAAACCTAACAAAGAGTTTTCCATTCTATGTAAGGAAATTATCTTCCCTTTTAAAAAGATTGTGCAGAAAAATACTTTGTATCTTGACTTATTTATTGCTGAATTTACCTAACCCTAGCAGAAGTTAATCTGCTGACTTTTTTTTCCTGGCTTCAGAGAGATCTTTGGAGTAGGATTCTTTTGCTATGACAGAAAGTGTGTTCTGCTGTCTGTATGTGCAGATCGCTGAGAGCAATGGAATTCACACTCTTCAACATCTTCTAACATAGGAACCTGCACAAAGAAACCTCTGTGCACCATGAGGCTATTTTACTTTAGGATACTGTAGCATATAAAGTAAAAGATATCTGAAAGGATGTTTGAGCCTCGGAGCAGTAATTGAATCTACTGTAGGGCTCTTTCCACAGTGCATGTGGAGATTTAATCAGTTCAGGAAAACAATCTAAAATATCAAGAAAGCAGGAGGGGAAGCTGCTGTTAAGCAATAGAGAAACACTAAGGAGTCAGGTGTATCTTAAATCTAATTCTCTATGGGATGTAGATGATGTGCTCAGGACTGTAGGAAAATACTTTTGTGCTCTAAACTCCTATCCAGTAATATTACCTGCTCCACTACACAAGTATGATATTCCCAATGAAGGTGTCCACCAAATGGGCTCAAAGTGACTAGAGAAGAAAAATGTAACTCAGTAAGTGAAATTCAATGACCCCTGAAATGCTTTTCTACCTCTACTGATTGTGGAAATTTCCCCAGTGACTCCCAACTTCACCCAACTTTCCTCACATCACAGATAAAGTGTATGCATAGATTCACTGGCGTTCTGTGGCTGGTGCAAGGCTGGATGCTGAAGCAGAGCAGTAAGACTGAAATAAGTTACGATCCCTGGGTTGATACAACCATTTCTGCTTACTTTCCAGAGCAGCTTACTCTAGGTGAATCCTATTGAACTTACTGAACTTCTCAAAAAAGGAAAATGGAGGAGGAATCAGAATCAGACCAGAACAATTAGGCAGTAAGATAAAGAGTGAGTTGCTTGCCTCTGACAAGACTGAAGAGCTTGGGAACTTTAACACTGCAAAAAGAAAAGCATGTAAGTCTACAGTTCATGACTAAGATACTCAACTTCAGTGCAAGTCTGAATTTAGCCACTAGCCTTTTTTTTTTAGACCTTTAAAAGCCCTAGGTCTCATCAGACAATCTTTCTTCTGTTGTAATGTGCTTTGATCATGACGTGCTTCTCAGAAGCAAAGAACTTATGTTAAGAAGGAAGAAAATCATCCATTTAATCGCATCTTCTTTGTGTCTTTCATCTGACATGTTACAACATGCCAAGGACTCATTTCATTACTCAAAAAACCCCCTCCAGAGATAGTAATCACTTTACTCACCTACTTTTCCGAACTGGCTATTTAAAGTGGCAGTGTTCTGCAAAGCACAACACAGAACTGGGAGCAGCTCTCGCCAGCTCAGTCTGTACCTTTGTATAAATTATCAGCTACATGTTGTGTTTGTCTGCTTTGAGGCACAGTGCTTGCAAAAGGGAAGCAGGTTACCTTCCCATCACTTTTATAAACAGCAGTTTCATACCAAGTGAATTAGTAGTTTGTTCTTCAGTAGATTCTATTTTGAGTAATGTAATGTCCCAAAGAGGAAAATAAAAAGCAAGTGCAAGAGGGATCCATTACTACTACGTAAAACAAATGAATTGTTTTAATTGTAACATGGAAAGGATATTTTTTTCTGTTTTAACTATAGGGAAAATACAGATGGTGATTGCTTCCACTCAGCTCTCTTTCAGATTGTGCTTCCAAAACACTGGATTTAGCCACCAACTGGAAGAATACTTCTCATTACATGCTTCAGCTAGACAGATAAACACCTCCAGAGTTCAAAACTATCAAGAATATTCAGAAACCAGCACACTTTGGAACTGAACAGCTGTTCTGTATTTTAGTGCTGCTAAAGTTGTAAAAGGCAATAGCTCCCCTTAAAAAATGCCATGCCGTTTGTAGGAATGATAACTGTTCTGCTTGGGTCTTCTTTGCTTATGTTTGACATTTTGGAGCAGTTATAATTGGCATTATAACTGACTACCTGTCAAAATCAAATTGCATTTGGCTGATAAACAACATTATTGATAGTATTCTCCATCACTGACTAGCATTAACCTATGTTAATACCTGGTTGCATTGCCTTACAAACTCTGCCAAGCCCCAGGCACTGCTGTGCCACCATGATTTTACAGGTGGCTTCACACAAGGTTTTGGGAGCCATGAACCATATTCCAGTTTATCAGGCAATAAAAGATATGGATTACAGTAATCTCTGCATGAGAGCAAGCTAGAGTAAAATGCATTTTGCTACATTAAAACATTTTATATCAGCAATCTCTATGTTCTTCTTTTTTTTTCTCTTTTTCCCCTCTAGGGCCAGAAATAACTGGCCAGGTCATTAAGTTCAGCTTGACTTAAGGTTATAAAATGAACAGGTGAAGTTATTCCCTGAAGGGATAATATTTAAGGATTGCTAGAGCAGAGCCAAACTCATCCATTCATAAAAAGCATTTTCTAGCAGTCCCAGCATGTTTCCAGTGGTTTAGAGAGCATGTTGAGGGAAGCAAGAGCAAAGCAGAGAAATGCTCAGGTTGCCACTTCAGGTGCCTTCTAGCCAACCTCTACCAAAACAACAAAGCAAAATCTAGCCCAGTTTTCTGGGAAAAAAAAAGGAAAAAAAAAAAAGAGATTTCTTTGTGTAGTCTTCTTAGTTGAATTAAAGAATGTCCTTCAACAGAATCTCATAAAAGGGCAGTAACCTAATGAAATAATCGACCAGGGTTTTTTTTTACCTCTGTAGTATAAGGAGTAACACCAAAGTGGGGAGAGGAGTGACGTGTGGTGCTTAGCTGCCAGCTGAGTTAAATCATAACACTCAAGAAGATAATCAGCAAGGAATTAATGACTCCATTGGAAGTTAATGAAGACTTGAAGGACAAAATATACCAGTTACTTTTATTCTTTTTCTTTTTTTCCAGTAAATTCAGTTAGTCATTTACTCCTCAATGTGCCATCCTTGGAACTGTTCTGATTATTCCAAATTAGATTATTTGCTGCATTTATGAGGGAAATTGCCTGGAAAATTTGCTGGGTTTTCTCTCTGCCCAGAATGCACACTGATTCTGGAGTACCAGTAAGATTTATCAACAATTCAGAAACTACTGCAAATATGTTCCCAGTTGCCCACACTGATTGTGAGGGCATCACAAAAGTCCTGACCTCATATTACTAGGTATGACTGAACTTCCAGAACATCATAAGAGGAATACTTCAGAAAAGCATTTTCAACCTATAGGAAGCAACTAAATCCTGTGAGTTCATGAACTGCCTTAAAGAAACTTAAATAATTTCGAACTGTTAAATTTGAAGTAGCAAAAAATATCTGAAAAGACAAAGGAAAGCCCTCCAATGGAAAGTTTTGCTGGAGGGTCAGACAAAGACTGCGGGGGAAGCTGTCACTACATTATTAATGTCATCAGGCTACTGCTTGATGGACTACTGTGACCCAGTCATCACAGAAATAGTGAGGGGGAGGAAGAAAGAAAGACTATAGTAGCTGGTGAAAAGATGCATGATATTCCCCTTTCTCCTTCCCACCCCTTTATTTTTCATCCCACTTCCCCATAAAGCCTGTTTTGTAAAATATTTTTAGTCTTCTCCCACAGCAGAGAGCCCAGAGTCTTTTTACAGCGCCAAGACTCATCTCTCTTTTGGCCCAAATTCTCCTACATTCAGATTCTTCTTTGCCCAGGAGATTTTCTCTCCTCAGACACTGAGTTGTTGTTATAGCTATTAAAACTTTCTTCACCAGAGTATCTCTTCCTGATTTATCATCCACAGAAAAATACAGTTAAAATTGTATTAAAAGCATGAATGAAATGCTACATTACTGGGCAGCTAGCTTCCATGCAGATACTCTCACATGCTATTACTGTTCTGATTCCAGAGTCTGTTATTTTCAATGTCTCTACATCACATTGCAGTCTGCCAGTGTAGACAACCCCTGAGTTTGATTAGAAATGGCTGACTCTGCAATTAATTTTCCCAGATGTTCCATTCTTTAGCTGCCTCTCTGCTCCTGCTGGAGCCAAGATATCTAGCTGTAGCTTGAAGATAAGCTTCAGTTAGTTTAAAAATGCTTGAGTATCAATAGTAGTACAGAGAGCACCATCAGCTGAGCATCGCAGGAAGCATGAGCATTAGATATGGCTCTTGAAGCCAACAGTTCAGACATGCCTGTATGGGCTACAGACTCTACCCTGGCTAGGGTGATCAGCAGAACAGACAGATTCTTCGAAAGACTGAAATTCTTCTGAGCAGAGGTGATTTTTAGTCCAGGTGATAGCATACTCTCTCACAGAATTCAGCAGGTTTTCACCGTCTTCCCATTCCTCATTTTATTGTGGGAAGGAGCAGGCTAGCTGTCTGACCAGTCCCCTCGTGGTTGTCTCCGATTATCTCCTTCTTGCGATGGAAGTTTGTCCAAATAACAGTTGAAGAACATGCAAAGAGCCTGCTGGGGTTTAATTTCTTGTTTTCTGGGCTCTTGCAGACATGTGAGAGTGCCAGGGGATGCATCTCAGCAGCGCTCAGTAAGTCCGGCTGAGCGACTGAGAGGTTTGTACTAGAGTGGCAGGACACATTTTGTTTCTTTTTCTTAAGATTCTTTAATTCTGTTAGAATTCAAATCCAATCTACTTCAACTGTAGGGTTGTAGTGAAATCCATTACACTGAAAATCAAGACATTTAACTGCTAAGAATAGGTCTTTACGAGGAAGATATTTACTTACAAAGGTATAGATTGTGATAACCTTGTACCAGACAGCAAATAAAAAATGCTTAATGGATAAACTTGTTTCAAAATATATTGCAAATCATTGATTTCTTCCAAGTGCCAGTAAAGCAAACATGAAAAGAGAGATAGTAATCATACACACCATGGCAAATGTACTTTCACTGACAGCAGATAGTTTATTTTAACATTTTCTATTAAAGGTGCATATTGTAGTGGTGCAGGGAGAGATCTGTACTGATTTATGTCCTTAATAAGCTATTGGCTTTTCTTGACACAAAAAGGGATGGTTGAAAAAATTATGTACTTTATTGATCAGTATTGATTCACATATTTAGAGCACATGGTGAAAGTGTTCTTTCTCTTTCTTTCTTTTGTTTTTTTCTGCCTGGTGTTTTTGACATGTGTTAATTAAAAGTGTTTAACAGACCAGTTTTGTAAACATATTGGAGATGCATTGTTGGCACCAGCGAGTTAAGTCCATGATTGAAGTGAATTTGTTTTTTATAACACTAGATGGTTGGTACACAGGCATTCTTTCTTTCCTCTTTTTTTTAGTCACTGTTCTTTAAAGAAGAAAACACTGAAACACATCTCAGCTTTATGCACACGGCTAAGTCTGTCCCTTATTCTCCATTAGAACAGATTTAACACATCTTCTATCCACACTAAGTGTACAAACATATCATGCAGGACCTTTAACTTTACAAATGTCTTCTTAACTGCAAGCCTAAGAGTATTATGCCATAACCACTTTTGTTAACCAGACTTCACTTACAACGGTTGTGAGCACTGCCTAGGAACCGAGTGAGAGCAAACAGATCCAGAATTTATTTATCAGTGCAGCACCTTGGCTGCTGCATCTCTTACAACTACTATCATTAGGTATCCTACAGGACACCATTAGAAGGACTGAATTCCCCATCCCTTTAAGTACTCTTAAAGCACTTGTGCTACAGATGGATAGAGAGCACACATTTAACCTTTGAATCACAGGAAAATGTTATTGTCCCATGCTTAGAAACTTCTCCTTATACCTTGATTATATTATCATAGGAGACACGGAGACAGCTGATAATAGAGTGTCTTGGGCTTGTAGAGTAATTATCTCAGTTTGTACAGATGTCAGGTAACTAATGTAATACCTCTTTGATTTGGGAAATCTGTAGCCTCTTGAGGAAATAATTCATGAGGAGTAACTCCTTGAATGCTTTCTTTGCACAAGAATACGTCTAGAAGAGGGAACAAAGCATTTCAGTGAAGGCTGAAACTTTAGGCAGTGAGATACCATTGAAAATCTGGCCCTGAGTCAGGAAAACAGGGGCAGGCTATGGGACTGCTTTATCTCCATAATAAGCAGAAAAAAAATCTTGAAGTATTATGTTTTTCATGACATACATTGGGTTTTTACTTTTCTTTTCTTTTTTTAGAACCCCAATGCTTAAATCAATAACAACATGAAGCAGTCCTTTGTCCCAGAGACATGAGGTAACCCTTAAAACCTTGCAGATATAAATTATAAAGCTGAAATCATGCAAAATTAATTTTCTTCTTCTAAAAAGTTCTGAAAAGAGAATAATTTGTACACACCAAATACTCTCATGCTAATGCTGATGCTATTCTGGTTACTGTCATTGGCTTCCTCATGTGTCATGCAGCTAAAAAAGAGATGAATTGTTGATGGGATATCTGATAAAATTCTTTTCACAGCATCAACATTAACCAACAATTTAAATGCATTACACCAAGAAGAAGCTAAAAGGTGTCTGTGAGATTATGTGCTACCTGAGATGCAATGATAATAATGGAATATTATTTTCTGAGCTCTCAATTTCCAGCCATCTGCTGGAACTTTATACTTGTTTAAATTTTATGTATTTTAGACTTTTCACTTTCTGTCAATAGAAAGGGAGGAAGGTCCTGAAGTTTAACAGCCATTGCCCAATGAAAGAACACTAAAGTGCTTGCTGGCTTCATGAAGATCTTTCAGCACAAAAGGAAGGTTGAAGTAAAGAGATTTTTCAGTTTAGTTTAAGAAACACTTCAACAAAAAACCAGAGAAAATGTAAGTTCTGAGTTGCCAAATACCAGGTAAGCAAATAAAATAATTAATATGTATTTATTGTATATATCCACTTCCTCTAGTAGAATTTCAGCATTGCATTTGTACTAGCTGTACAAATCTTGAAAATACTAAAAACCCCAAGTATAACACTATGCAAAGTGAAAAAATCACTGGCAGATTTAGCTGAACTGTGAAATTGTTAATCTACTCTTTAACTCAGTAGCAGGCCACATGTCATGAAATGATAAAATCATGATTAGAGGTAGTGGCCATCACTGAGTTCCATCCACTGATTCTTTTGTCCTTCCATTTGGGATCCTGTATCTGTTTTGTATATCAAAAAGACAGCAGTATTCAGTGAAATCCCTTAACAGATATAAAAGGGTGAACATATGAAGGTCTTTAAAAGGACTGGTTCATGGTATTTGCTCATCTGAAAGCACAGGCATCACTAAGACGTTATGTGAGTAAGAAGAATGACTCCATCCTGCTTTTCAAGGAACCGTTATCCTAAAACTGCTGTCATAATTGGACTATAATCGTGGTTCAGGCACTCAAGTGCTAGTGAAGAAGTACTAGTAAGGAAGAATCACACTGAAGTTCTGTTTCATATGTTTGGCTGCCATTTTTCCTTGCACTCATTTAATTGTTCCTGGAGAAGATTTTATTTCATACTTTCAAAATAATTTCTGTCCTTACAGCTGATCTGTATAATTAACTGAAGAATTGCTCCTTAGTACACACAATGGAGACACAAACAAATATAAAAGACTTTTGTTGAGGACATTTTTGCAGGTAGTAGAATGATCATAACCTACAGTATAACACTATGCTAGGAATGCTGAGCCAGAGGACCAGGGCAGAGAGATCTAAAGAACTGCAATTTATAAGCCCTTATCAGCAGACACACAATATGTGCTATATGGCAGTGTACCCGACTGCCTGATGAAAATAATGGGCCTCAACTGAAATGTAAAGTTCCTGGTGTTATAAGCAAGCTGTAACATTCAAAGGATCTCATGCAAGAAATGAATCTGTGGCAGCAGAAAATTATAGCTATCACAGATCCCATTTCACAGTAGAGAAGTGTGTGGAAATTTATGGCATTCAGCAGTGAGGTATGTGAGCTCTAAAAACAATTTTACTGGGAAATGAGTACGCATGAAGTTCCTCAGATTTGGTTTTTGTTTGGTTGGTTTTGTAAGATCTGTTAACACTGACCGATAATTCCAAGTTAACTCCTTCCAAAATAGAATAAATAAGAAATTGGACCCTCAGGCTCACAATAAGGGAGACTGCAAAGGAGCCTATCTGCAGCTCCTGGAGAATACAGAGTTTTTTACAGTCCTCTCTCCTACATGCACAGAACCTGGCTTCCAAGTTTTCTGAGTCTCTGTTTTGCACACTCTCACAGCACCGAGATATACTGGGATGCATTCTGTTCAAACATACACACACTTTGCCTTGCTGGGAAACTAGGAGTGCAACATCATCACTATATTTACTACAGTGCAAATTTGACTATGCAAATATGAAGTCTTATTTAATCTGCTAGAAGAACTCCATGGCAATGAGTGGGCAAATGTCAGCATGTTCAGCCGGTGTTGCAAAGAGCAGACAGCACGCTGGATTGTTACCTACGCAGCATACTCAGCAATGCTAAGGGCAGAAGCCCCTAAGAGCTACTCCAGCCCTCCTGCAACTGTCTCATGGAGAACTGTGATAGCAGAAGAGTTTTTTATTAGGCTATATAGGAGGTTATCTACATGTGTTTGCTATTGCTTTGCTTCAGCTGTTTGCACTGTAGATAAATGGAGTAAAGTGGAAAATAGTAAAAACAACTGACTGGAGACATTTCCAAATCAAAACCATGTCAGCGCAAGGGGCCAAACCCTTTTGTGCCCGGATATAGAGTATACCAAATCCTATGATGTCTTTCAGAACATGTATGTATTGCAGAGTAGACTGAGCTGTACTTAGGAAGATGAGATCTTTTCACTGAGTCTTCATCTTAGTATGTAATCATGGATTGTAAACAAAAAAATGTTATCCTTTGGAAGTGATATTATTAACAGGGTAATCAAGGACATCACATTTACTTCTAAGCTCTCCTTTGTGCTATTTTTCTTTTTAATGTGTTCAGTTGAAATCTCCTTGAAAATGCCAACAGTGCTGTCTGCACAGATGTCAGTGGAGTTACACTGCTGTAAATGAGACCAGAATTAGGTTGTGACAGACCAGCACTGCAGCCGAGCTCTCTGGCTGAACAGTCATACAAAGTTTGAACTACATATGCTTTTCCTACAATCATGTAATCTGTGAGACAGTTCCAAACTGTGGCTTTTGAGGATAACGGTTTTTCCCAAATAGGGATTAGGAAGAATGAATTAATTCCTATAACTTGTGATCCTATGGACTTAGGTCAATGGTGTTTCTAAAGAGGGCACTTCAAAGCAATAAAAATCATTATTTGAGTATATAGCACAGCTAATCACATTTTAACAACAACAAACTTGCTAACTAGCTTTTAGGAAGAAAAAATCCTGAGTTTTAACACCTAACAAGCACACAACAGAATGCTGCATATCCAGGATTTTTACAATGAGACTACTCAGAGGCTTAAAATTAAGCGAGTGCTAAGAGCTTTACTGGACCATAGCCAAAATGCCCAGAAACCATGACTTTAAACTATTTTGGGAGATTTTCTATTTTACTATCTTTCCCTGATGATTTTTCAGCGTACCAAAACCATTGTACTTAATACAAGAGCATGAGATTTTCCTCTATTGACTGTTTTCCATTCTGGAGAGTATTAATGCATTCTTAGTCTGCAGACTTGATTCTCCTCTTCATTTATCAGTTTTCTGCCAAAGGAATTAAACTGAACAACTTTCTATTCCAAAGGATTTTGCAAAAGGCTTTCTGAAAATCAAAATAAATTATGTTGACTTTAGCTTAGCGCCTCTGATCACTACTTTTAAGTATGGTTTTATCCCCATAGCAAATATATTGCCAACTATTTACTTGGTTGGTAAACAATTCTTGCTGTAAACTCTGTAATGCTGACATGTTCTGTGAGCAGTTAAAACTATCTAAATACAAGAACTCAAGCTAGGAAAAAAACAACCAACCAACAAAACAACCAAAAACCCC
Source organism: Dryobates pubescens (assembly GCF_014839835.1). NCBI lineage: Eukaryota > Metazoa > Chordata > Aves > Piciformes > Picidae > Dryobates > Dryobates pubescens. The sequence goes on along the minus strand of NC_071634.1, from coordinate 17,675,328 downwards.
CCACCAAAACCTCAACTCTCACCTTCTCCCAAAACCTGAAGTTAAAGTGGTAGCAGAGTAGGAATAGGTTAAAGCAAAATCAACATGTTTGATCATTAAAACAATCTGAGTAACTAGAAGTAACCAGGGCATCAAACTAGTAGCTTGATGCCAATTTGTCTTATCTTCAACAGAAAAAAAACCAAAACAAAACCACCTACAGTTTTTAGTTTCTAATTCGTAGTGGATCCCTGTGCTAGTGCCATTGCAATTATCCAAGAACAGCCAAGAATAGAAAATGTTATCTTTTTTTTTCCCCTTGGTAACCCTTAGCTTAGCAATTCCGAACAATATGCTCACTCCAGCAGAGTTTGATACAGCAAACATGAGAGTGACTATTCTGATACTTTTTATATAAAGAAAAAAGTCTATCTTTCTCACAAGGAAATGAACTACCTCGTGGAATTGTCATTCCTACCTTGTGTATGTATGAAAAGAGTTTCAAAAGCTTTGAGATGTAAACTGTCATAAGGAAATCACTCAGAATGCAGCCAGACTTAATGGATTGGATATCTGAAGCAGAAATCTCAAGAGCTTGGGCTGCCTTTGGTGGCTCTCCATATAGTGCTTGCCTTACAAAATTTGAGTTCCTGTATTTGGAAGCAGGAGATCACCACCACAAAAAGAATTCCACAAAAAATTCCATTGTTCAGGAGCCCAATGTTGAAAGAAAAAGTCAAAAGACAGATTGAAAGAGATTTGGGAATGTGTGTGGAAAAACTGAAAGTCTTGACAAAAAGATTAATATTGCCCAGCTGAGGAAGACTTGCTGACAATTTGCCTGAAGAAGTGGTGGTGATGAGTCCTCAAATGCATAGAAAATTAATTGATCTGAACATTTCAAATTAACTTAAAGATATAAAAAAATTGGACAAACCTGTAGCCAAAGGGGAAATCGGGGAAAAGAGTATGGCTGGAGAGCAAAAAGATTGTTCACTGGGGATTATCCAGCAAGAGAAAATGTCCGAATAGCAGTTTCAGTGCCTGATCTACAATCCCCTGAAGTCAGCGTGAATGCTTTAAAGAGATTTAAGGTCTGGGAGAACAAATAAAAAGCACAAGCCTGAAAGCAGAGGGTACTAGGGTCAAAGGGAGCCCCTTTGAGAAAGGTGGACAAGCAAGTGGCCCCCAAACGATGGATACAAAACACGCAGGTGGATTTTCTCCAAGTTTTCCTGTACATATTCTTGCAGAGGGACAGAGGACTCCTCAGAAACCAGTGTCTCTGGTATTTCATCACAAGTGCTGGCTGCTCTGCAGAGGTCTGCCGGTACTACATGGCGATTGTGACAGCTGCTGTCCCAGTTGTCATACAGGGGACTGGAGCAGGAGCTCCAGCACTCTGAGCAAAACCTGCTGAAGCCTGCAATCAGGCTGTCTGGTACAGATTAGTACAGTCACATCCTGTGGAGAGCAAGCACAGATGGAGACCTGTAATACATGTTCACCAGTGAGTTACACAGACACAGACAGGATGTGGCTGACCTTATGCTCTTGAATTTGTCAAGAGCCACTAAAATTATTATCAGTGAGTTTGTGCATTGGAGTTGCGCCCTAAGAAAGAGAAGACCTCTTCTCTTCAATCACTAATTTACTATCACAAAGCCTATTCTTTAGTCCCATGAGAATGAATAGCCTGTGGGTTATTAACTATGTGCCTTAAGAGTTTGTGGGAATGGAATCTTCATAAATTTATCATCAGAGCAAAGTAACCTGTTCTGACAAGAACAAAACCAAAACATCCATAGCCACTTAAACACACAAAAGCATGACCAAAATTCAGTGCTGATAGCAGGACTTGGTTTTTTAATCCTAAAAATGGCAACAAGCCTTATTGGTAACAAAACTGGATTTCCTGAGAAATAGGAGATATAAACTGAACAGAGAAAAGGCTAGAAATGAAAACTGGCAAATCAGTGGTGCTCCTTCCCTCAGAATAAAACCTTGCATAACTGAGTTTTGTCTGAAAGAAGCTCTAGCTTTCTAGCTAATTTCCACAGGAAGCATTTATTGTACTACATTTTTTCTTCCTCTTGCTTAGCCTTTAAGTGGAAGTATTGGTGAGGACAGTTTAATACAGTGCTCTGCTAGGTGCATACTTTTAATTGCAATGTATTTTAATGCAATATACTTTAACATCTGCATACTTTAAACAGCAGTAAGGTAGCACTTATTTCATCCCAGGAAGGATGCACTAAAAATCTAGTAATATTTTAATGGGTTGATATGATGAGAAGAAAGCCATTATCTTGTTTACAACTGATGTGATATATATGTGAGAAAACTTGTTTAACTGATTTATTTAGCAACATGTAAACACACATAAAACCAGCCAAACATGAACAGGCTTGTGATTTTCCTGAGCACAGGAACCACATTGAGGTAAGCAGGCTTGTAATTTTCCCAGGCAGTTCTGACTAGTGACACAGTTCACTAGTTTAATGTTGACCTGGTATATACTGGTGAGAGAAGAGTTGGCCTCCTGGAAGTAGGGGATCGCCATATATTTGCAGTGCAGCAGCACGGAAGGGCAGGAGTGACCAGGGCAGAATAACTTGTCAAACCCTTTGTCTGTTTGTGGCAGCTGAGATACTCCAGTGTATCCCACCTAGTGTCCAGCTGCTGGTGCGAGCTAGGGGCTGTGTTGCACCTGACGCCTCTGACAGTACTAAGATGCCCCTGTTCAAGCCTTCCTTGCATTTCAAACAGCTGGATACCTCACACCTTGGAAAGGTCGCAGCTAGGTGGTGGGTCGAGCTTATCTTCCTTCTGATAAAGGTGGAAAACACCACCCCTGGGCTATGAAGAGTGCAGGTTGTATGTTCACTGGTAATAAGCTAACTTTCAGAAAAGTCTGCCCAGAATTTCCAAGTTAATTCTCACTGGGCACAGATATCTATCACTATTTTGTTCCCATTTTTTTCTTCTGCTTCTAAATCAAATCTTTTATGTAGCTTCAGTGCAGCTATAGCAGTATACATACATATATACATACATATATTTATGTATGTGTGTGTATATATATATATATAAAGGATTATATATACATATAATCCTTTCCTCTCCAAATTCAAACAGAATATCCTTTAAAGGAAATAGTGACAGGCCATTTATTAGTGAGATATTATTTAAAAAACGAGGTGTATTTCCACTTTTGGATGATCCTGAAAGATAGGGTGTTGAGAGGAACTATGTCTGCCTGACTAGCTGGAGTTTTGCCTGGCTGGTCACAAGAAAGAATTGCATGAGCTCATGTGTCCAAGACACAGGAAAGCATAAATGTCTCAGCTTCCCAAAACTCTGCCTGAAAACATGAGACATTTCCAACTTTTAACTGATACATACATGTCTTATTTAAGACACACATATTTAGCTCAGATTTATTAACAAAATTTGAACAGCTTAATCATGTTCAAAGCAGAAATATTGCCTGCGGGAGTCGCATGCTTGCTGCGCTGAGCCAAACCTGACCTGTGTGTGTGTTCCAGATACCATAGGCTCACTGCTTTCTGGTGGGAATTCTTTGCAACATGCAGCTTCTATTAAGATTAGGAGTCATTGGATCAAATGTTGATGTAAATTCCCATCTTAAAAAAAATAATTAAGTATGCTATTTCTTTAAAAAACCCCAAACCATTTCTGTTACTGGAAACAGTTGTTTCTTATTTTAGCTGGCTTTGCTTTCCCAGTGTTCTGCCTTGTGAAGTTTATTTTTTCAGTATTGATCATTGCAGCTTCCATTTTGAATTTTATCTCTGGATTGCGTTGAGAATAACCTGCAACATCTTTGTTTTCCTCAAAGTTATGGAATGTGAGAGAGCTTTCTAAAATCCATCAGCAGTGGCCTGTGTGGTTGAGGGATGCTGCATTGAATGTGCTTATCTCATAGGTGTTGAAAGCCCTTCCAGTTTCCACCAGCATATCTTGGAAAGAAAATTGAATCTCAAGGGTAATTCTTCTTACAATGGAGCTAAAAAGCAGATCTGAATTTGTCCAAAGCATTTGGATCTGACAGTTTGAGTCAAACTCATCTCTGTTTAATGCTAAACTGCAATGCATTTCATATGACTTTCTTTTTGCCTTTCAAGCCTGGCAAAGTCCGTGGAATCGAAATCACTACAAACAAACAAACTGAAACTGGAGACTCTGAAAATTAGTTACTTTCCAGATCCCACACAAGATGTTTCCAAAAGGCCATGTAGGTGAGGACTGTTTCTCAATCAGTAGAATATGGGAGTAGGTGAAATCCAGAAAATACACAGATTACAAAAACTTATAAAATTACATAAGTACCACTGGAGTGACCACCAAAAGCATCAGGCTCAAAGATACTTTGGCAGAAGAAAATGCTCAGGCAGTTTATAAAAGCCATGTGAAAACACTTGTTCATACTTTCTGGACCCTCTGTCAAACTACAGGATCCCTGTGCTCCTATCAGCACAGATCTTCTTGTCTGCCACACAAAAAGCAAGTGGAGTATGGGTTTTATCTCAGAGAAAAGACTACAAGTGAATGATGAGGCCTTACTCTCTTATTTATACAACACATTTTTCTTTTTGTAAGAATGATGGTGTTGATTTAAAAGTGTGGAGAGAAAGAGAAGTAGAAAACAGGAAAAGGGAAGTGGAGACTTTTATCTGCTACTCCCCCCCCAAAAAAAAGTAAGCTTACTGTTCTCTTGTCATCTTTCAGGAAAAGTTGGAAAAGCACAGTTTTAACATTTATAGAAATTATGACTGGTACAGCAGGCAATGTTTTGACTGTTTCATAACCTTCAGGCATGCAACCATCAAGATCTGCTATCCTATGCCTATAGTGGGATCTTTCTGAGCTCCTTATCCTTTTTGCTATAGACATGCTGTAGCTCAAGTGTGATAATTCCTAACCTCTACTTGTCCACGAGTGATCAGATTACAAAACACTTTGGTTCACACATCTTCCCAGGATACAGTTTCAGTGCTCTGCAAGGAGACACTCCTCCCCTTGGGCAATGGCAGGACTTGGGTAAGGTAGCTTTTGAAATAAGCCCAAAGTTTGCTTTCTGAATACTAGGTGAGAGTGTTTAGAGACAAAGCCAGAGCCTGCATCTATCAGGGTAGCTAACATCTTGGATGTCCAGAGCAGGCATGTCTATCCAGGGAAGCATCTGAATAACAGTCTTAAAACAAGCTACCCATAACTGCTTTGCATTCAGAGAAAATGTCGTAGTTACTCTCAGATTACCTAGCTTCTCTTTCACAGACTATTAGAATGAAGGCCACAAGAATTTTGGCTACTTCAGAGCAGGTGCCCCCTCTGTCCAGTACTTTATTCTCCACCATCTAGAATCATTGAGCGTATAGCTTTGCAGTGCTGAAGCCGTAGCAACCTCAAGAACACTTTCAGCTAAGAACCAGAAAGAAAGATCAAGGAAAAAGTCATAGATAGACCTTCCTATAAAAAGAAAGCTTTAAAGGAATAATATCATTTTATAGGCACTATATTGTTGTTATTGCTGCATACACTTGCCTTAAAAAACAATCCAATGTATTGTAATTTATTAGGAACTAAAAGTTGGGGAACAGTCACAGTTGATATAAAATCATACATTCCCCCTGAAGTAACTTGTACCTGCTAAGGTTCTAAGCAATCTAAGTATCTGCTGAGTTCCATAGAGATCTGTGTAGTATCTGAGATACCTAGAGCCTCCACTCCATAAAGTCAAGTCTCTGCACAGCTATATAATTCCATCTGCCAAACTTCTTCCTTAACAGGTTTCTGAGCACAACTATTCTGCTTGAATGCATAGGTGGGTATTCAACATGGCTCATTTATAAAGCATTGACATTTATGCTAAATGTGAGACTGTGGTGGATTTTGGTTTAAGAAAGCATCTGAGAAACATTTTTCTAGAGGAATCCACTCTCATATCAGGAATAAAATACTCTAGAGATGTCCTGTCCAAACTCACTATGTTGCTAAAACTGCATACTGTACTGTTGTGATTGGTTCATTTGGAGACTGCAGCTCCAGCATGGAGAGAATAATTCTGAGATCCTGTTTCCACTTTTCTCTGTCCAAACTCTTGGGAAATATGCTTCGTTTGCAACTTTCAACCAACCTTTCATAGATGCCAGGAACCACAGCAGGATGTTTTTAGGGTGCATGTGAGGAAGGGCTGGTTGAATGTGAGGTCATGATATGAAATATGTAATCAACTCCTTTCCAACTCGAACTCTATCCATTTAAAACATAAAACCTGTGGTTCTTTCTATTGCTTTATTTTTTCTGTTATTTTAAATGCATCCTTTGCAGCAAAGCCAAGCTGGCTCTGTCTCCTACTAAAATACTCCCCCAGAACAAATGAGCTTTTTTGTTAAAGCATGTGGATAGTGGAAGAATTATGATTCTGTTGGATAAAATCTTTTTGGTTTAAATAGTTACCATTTTTTCCATGGAGAAATCAGACACCTTCTCGGTGTTTTCTTATAGTAAACATAAGGTCACTGAAAGGAAACAGGCTAGATGGAAGATCACTGTGGTATTAAATTGCTTCCATCTGCAACACTGTAAATCGTGTAGACATAAAAAGAGAAGTTATGATAAGAACTCTGAAGTGTTGTGTATCTGGACTTTCAAATGTTCTTATGCTAAGGACTTTATTCTACTGCCAAGAGTAAGAAACACGAAGTCATGACTCAGGAGCTGGGCCCTGCAAAGACATTCTGCTCTAGAAAAATACAATTTGCTCTGAAATTTTCCTTTCCATTCTCTATAAGAAAGATGATCTTAGACTATAGACTCTCCATTATGATTTCTTGGTACACATGTTCTTCATTCCTGGCTTGATGCTAGTTCAATGAAAGGCTGAAGCTGAGGAAAGTAATAGAAAAGTACAGGCTTATTTTCTTTTTAGATTTGTTAATTGTTCCCAAGCAGACAACAGATTTTCTTGTTTCTAATTCAAATGTATCTCAGGCCACGGATTCAAACAAACTCTTTTCTATATACACAGTTCTGCAAGTGCTAAGTAATTGTACATGCAACTTTAAGCACCTAAATTACTTTCTACTTATACTGCTTACATCAGAGTCTTTGTTTTCTAGTTTCATCATAGCTGTTTTGATCACTCCTTTCACATTTTCTTGGTGGTCATATGACTTCTAAAACTATCTAAACTTTCAGAATTGTCCTGTAAAGACTTCTAGTGGACCATCTCAGGCAAGTATGTGTTAGTCATGTCTCTCTCAAAAATTACATGACATACAAACATGTCATGGACATACAAACAGTTCAAAGCTTGAATTCTTTTTTCTGGCAACAGTGATACACAGATGAATAAACACATTTAGTCTCCATGTTTTGAGCATTGCCTTCTTTCACCATTGTAAAGAAAAATTCTTATCTCAGTTTTCCTTTTGGTTTGTTTGGTTTTTCCCCTTCTTTTTCTTCCTTTAAGAAACTTTGCTTACAACACTTGAAAGATGCATTTTTCTACCAAAGGATTAATGTGTTTTGTGCCTTTCTGTCAGCTTAGAACAGCATGTTTGCTGTAGTTTGCTGCATGCGCTGGGAAAAGTCGACATGTGAACTTCAGTTTTTTCTCAAGGAGGTCTTGCTTACTTGCCTAACAAAATACACTCACAAATATAACAAAAACATATATGCTCAGACCACAGATATAAACATTTTACAGGGGTAACTCCCATTCCCGTCTGTCTCCTCCTTGTGTATCAAACAAATTACTGTAGTGTAACAAAGGAAAGGCTGTTCCTTAAGTTGCTTTTCAATTAGAGCCTTCTCTTTATCTGTGCACATAGAGAAGAAAAATGTTTATTTATACATGTGGCTTTTTAGAATTGCTACTCAAAAAGTGCTGCATACAAACATCCAGGATTTCTCCAGCAGAAGGAACACAAATGCACACATTGAAGATAATGACTATAGGTGAAAGTTCCATTTGGCAGTTGTCCACACAGCCTGAAGATATTAACAAGGGGACTTTAGAGAAAGATGCCAGATTTCTCTTCATCACTACCCAAAGCATTGTTACAGAGATGTTTGGCTCCAGGTTCAAGAATTTCTTTCCAGCTAAAAAGAACTCCAGGAGTTTTCTTTGATTCTGCCTTTGATGGGCCCCCAGTAGCCCTCCCAAGGAGATGATGATAAAAGACAGTGATGAAGAAAGTTAGAACTTTTTTATGGACAATCACCCTCTCCAAAGACCTTCAGTGTTGAGGAGTAGGATAATAAAAGAGCAAACAAAAATGTAGACCGATGGGTCCCTGAAACTGGTGCTTCTGACTGCTCTGGACGAGTATCAGAATTGCACAGTAGGAACAGAACCATTCTTTTCTGTCAAACTCTTTTTCATTCAAATTCTGTCTACTTCTGGAAATATTTTAGCAACACAGAAAATATCTCCTCTTTTCAGTTCAAACCATTTGACACTAGCAAATTTTTCCCTACTTTGGTCCTCCCCATGGTTGATTGGTTAATAGTGAAAAAAAAGATTTACAGAAGAGGGTCATTGAATCTCAAGATTTCTGTGACATTCTAAATAACCAGAAACAAAGAAAGTTTGATTTACCCAAAATGGCCATCTACTTAAGAGTGAGCCAATCCTTAACCTAGAACAGTCCAGCCCACTACTAAACCATGTCCCTAAGCACCAAATCTACATGTCTTTTAAATACCTCCAGGGACAGTGAGACAACAGCTTAAGCTGGGCAGTCCATTCCAGTGCTTGACAACCCTTTCAGTGAAGAAAATTCCTAATGCCCACTCTAAACCTCCCCGGTGCAGCTTGAGGACATTTCCTCAAGTCTTATTGTTTATTCCTTGGAAGAGACCAACTCCCATCTCTCTACAACATCCTATCAGGGAATCACAGAAAGCAATAAGGTCTCCCCCTCAGCACTGCCATCAGTACACTTGAGTGCATCTCATTGACTCCTGTAAACTTTTATGCATCTAAATGATAAATTAGGTCACTGAATACTTTGTCGTGAGTCATGAGGGTTTCATTTTGCTCACTATCCCTGTTGTCTAGCTAACTAGAGAACAACTGGTGTTACTGTTAAAGATTGAAGCAAAGAAGGCATTCACTACATCAGCTTTTCCTTGCCCCTCACGTCCAATAAAAGAGGGAGATTCTACTTAGTCCTCCTTCTGTTGCTAATGTATTTACAGAAACAATTTTTATTGCCTTTTATGGAGATAGCTAGATTAAGTTCTAGTTGGGCTTTGGTGTCATAAATTTTCTCCCTGCATAACCTGATGAAATCCTTGTAGTCATTGGGAGTTGCCTGCCCCTTCTTCCAAAAGTCATAAACTCTTCTATCCAGAGCTTTCAGTGAAGTAACCTAAGAGTTAATAATTATTAAATTAATCAATTAATAACAAGTTATCAACACCTTAAATAAACAATTAAATATTTTATTTCTCCCTTACTGTCTTAGGTCCATGAATTCCATAGGGAAGGCACATAAAGGTAATAAGAGTTCATTATTAATACATGTGGGTTAAAGGGGATTAGAGAGAAAACGAATCAGAGACATGAAGTGTTTTCATTGTGCCTGCTCCAAGTCACTGCAGAATTTAATGTTCTGTCTTATTTATTAAGGAAAAGACAAATTACCCTGATGTCAAGGATATATAGCAGGGAGAAAAATGAAACAAGTGGCCAGTGTCATGTTGTTCCCCTGCAGATATAATTTTCTTTTAAGCTTTTCTTTCACATTTATTTAAAAGTCAAAAAAAATAAAAGGAAGGGGAAAAAAGGGGAGGAGGGAAGCAGACTTTGTGGAGGTATTTTAGCAATTAAAATTCCTCTTTTTCCTGTCAGCTTTAACAATCAATGTTTGCAACAGCACTGACAGTTCAGACATATCACCCTTTTGGCAGCTTGTGCTTCCTGGTATCAGAGAGCTGTTGCAAGAGAGTGGATCATTATTCTATTTCCCTCTTTTTTGCCCATAGGTTCGCAGAGATTAACACTGGTAGTCGTGAAAAGATATCTTGTCAGACCTGCTTTGTATCACAAGCTACTTACATTTCACACTGTAACTTAGTTTTGAACCTTCTTGCTTCTCTTTACCTACAGTTTAAGAGTGTTTTCATAAAGCATCTCATCCAGAAACCTGTCATGCCTTGATCTGAATACAATGAAGAAGTTCAGTCCAGAATCCTCTGTTTTCTTTTGATTATGGATTTTTCAGAAGGGCATCGAGGCCTGGGTTTGGCCTGGTTGGGGCAAAGGTTTTGGAAGGTTTTGATCCAGTGAGGGAAAAACCCTGGGTGGAGAACTGGGCGAAGGCTGAATATGAATTTGTGTGTTTGTGTCTTTGTGCATACATTTGTGAATAGTATTTCCATTTCCATTTCCAGTTCTGTGAGAGTGGGTTTATTTTGCACTTTGGTGTGGGTGTGTATAAAATGTATTTCTGTCTGCTCAAACCAAGACACCTGCTGTGACCTCAAGTGTACTCAGAATCAATACTCCTTAAGCCTTCAGGCAGGACTGCATTCCTCATTTTTTGTTAATTTTGTTTGTACAACCAAAATGGTCCTTTCTCTTTATCATAGATTTATAGTTTTCATTCATCTGGTGTGAGCACACAGGTTCTGCCACAAACTTCCACAGATCTCCTTTTCTGGGCCATGTTCATGAGCATGCTTTTGTGCAACCGTTCCAGCATCCAACCATCCAAACCTATTACAAGAGGTCACAGAGAATGACACTTGTCTTTCAGTGGCCCCCGTCAGAACCAAGTGAAAACAGCTCTGATTTTTCTTTTCTGTCATGAAACAAGAAATGTTGCCAGCAACCATTTTTCTCTGCCAAAACATATTTTGTCTTTTGTGGAATGGCTGAAACTGAAATAATCTCCCTGTATGACTAGGATGATGTTCCTTACATTTTCAAATCATATTTGGACTTCTTCCATAAAGATGTGATCTGATTTATGGCAGTACCTACTGTGATGTCTGTCAGGCACTGGCTTCCCACCTGACCATCACCAACAGCTGCAGAGGAGTAAGAAAACTGGCAGCCTAATTCCAGTGAGTGGGAGGTCAATGCAACATCTGTCTTTCTTATCTTCTGCTTATTTGCACATGACTGGACTTTTTTTCTCTTTTGCTGGTCAAAGAGACTCTCAAGTATTTCAGTAATGCTTGCTTCACTGCATGTTTTGTTAGGTTGTCAGATTTCTGTAACTCATTTAGAACTTGTTTTATTTCAAACAGTGGGTAAAGTGGATGCAGATTTTTCAGCTTATGCATTTCCAGTGTATCTCCTGGAGTTTAGATTATGATAATCAGATTGGTAGGAAGAAGGTTTATGCAGTTTATGATTATGGAAAAAAAAAAAAGAAAAAGTAAATGTAGTTGAACCTTCTTCAGAGACGGCACTGGAAACTATGTCCAATACAAGAGCAACACTAAGAAGAGTGTAGAAGTGTTCAGATTCATTGATACCTGTCTGGTATATCTTTTTCCCTAAAGCCTTATAGTCTGTCAGTGCTATGAACTATTACATTTATAATACTAATAAATTCAGAACGAAAACATGAAAGCAGAGGAAGCTGAGTAAAACTGTTCACATCTCACCATTAAGTATAAAAGGAAGCTTAAGCACCCAGTGTCAGAGCAGGCAAAATCCTTCAAAGATGGATTCTCTGTGTTCATTGAAAAGAAATTTGAAATTACTGAAGTTTAAATAGTAACAACTTTAATTACCATTCTAGGTGCTTTAAGGTGCCTCTGTATTGTCTGCAAAGAACAGCTGCAAGGATGTGGTTAGTGGCAGACTTGCCTATCTATGAAGCATTTGATGCCACTGCTTCCAGTCTGCCCCTCAGTGCAGACTGAGATATAGATACATTGGTGTATCACCCATCACGTTCACAAGGCTGTTCAGAGGGCAGAATCAGGGGATGAGGAAAAGGACTTGCTTCTTTCACCAGAAAAACACCCTGTGCAACAGTCTGCATGAGAGAGAAAATGAAGGTGCAAACAATTCTTTCATTATTCACCAAAGCTGTAGAGCACAGACCAAGCACACTTTAGTCATCACATTTTTTACTCAAAGTCTGCATAAGACTGAAAGAAGTGAATGATGTGAATTTCTCTGTAATCTGCCCCACAGAAACGTCAATGTTAGATTCTGTTTAAACCACATCCAACAAAGACTTGTGGAAACTAATCAACTGTGAGGAGAAGGTTGTAAGATTTTACCGAGATGTCAGGATATAGCTTTGATTAATAGGATATTAAATAACACTCAGTAATTTGACTGGTCATGAATTAATCTCTTTTCTTCCTGTTGATAGATCTCATACCTCACTTATCACTATGTCAGACATTTGATATAAGGTATAAATCATTTTGAACATTTTTTAGATTACTCATTTATAAATCTTGTGACTGTTTTATCTCATATCATTTGTTTGATGACAGCACATTGCATTAGAAAGTCTAGAGGAATCTAATGACGCAGTTATAAAAATGTGGCAGTTAGCAGCAATTAGCATCAGCACCTGGCTGCAAAGGACAGAAAACCAGTTTCTTAGAGAGATGCCTCCATTACAGACTAGAAGAATACCAGGTTTTGTTTCTGGTCAAGAAAGGAAAGTACAAATCCAGAGAGACCGCTGAAAAAGGTGGAGAGCTCCGTTAGAAGAGAGATCATATTTTATCCAGCAGTGCTTTCTTATGCTAAATCACAAGTAAAATAATAAAATGACAAAATATGTGTCCATGGAAATGGCCAGAGCGTGCCAGAGTGGATGCATTTCCATTCAAGGACAAGCTCCAAATAAAGGTATTTGATGGAGAAGGGAAAAGTGCAGTGAACAAGCTGCTTTGCAAATAAAGCAGGCATTCATATTAGACAGGTTATGTATGTCAGTGGATGCATTAATTTTTGAAGTGAGTAGGAAATTTTCAGCTGCGTTAAGGTCCAAATAACGTCTATTCAGTTTGTGGGTGATTTTCTCAAGCACAGGTTAGAAATGCAGCCTCTAATCTTGCATTTCAATTGCCTTCAACTGACTGGTTTACCCTGATAGATCACCACTGAAATCAGTTAAGTCTGACAATAATTCTGTAGAATGAACTGAAGGACTGTGGCTTTTCTGCCCCAAGATGGAAGGCAGGACAGGGGGAAGGGAGGAGAACTATGATAGGTCCTCATTACTTATATCACACTGCACCGTTTCTGCAATCTAGTACTGCTCTCAGAAAGAGCAATCAGAGACCAGGACACCCACACTCATCCATTTTTCCTGTGGGCCCAGGATCAAGATGTCATGGTAGTAATTGCCAGTAAAGAGAACAAAAATATGTAAGCATATAATTAAGTAGGGAAAGAAAAATTGTACTAGAAAATCTATAATAATAATAATGACTAAAGCAATTGACATCTGGCACCGCTTTACACTTGTGTAGAGTAATTGAGCTGACTAATAGAACTGGTGTTTTTAATTCTCCTAACAAGGCCTAGTATCTAAAATTTAAGCAAAGGAGATTTTCTGAGAAGATGAAAATATCCAGAATTTATATTAGAATTTCCAGGTAGCACGGGAATGACTCTTGACCTTGTGAGCTTGATAGTCTCAAAACACATAATTCAACTATATAGACAGCAAAATTCCAGGCCAAAAGCATCCTTGATTTTATCTCTTTTACCATGCAAACTCACAAACTTCATTTATTTTTTTTCTCCTTTTTGCACTCATGGGGCTGATTTCACTCAGTGCAAGTAAAACCAAAGGAAAGATCTAGGCCTGAGAAAATATCACCTTAGAGCACAGTCACCAAATTTTATTTTCTTAAACAATGTCAACATAGAACTATGTTGTACTATTTTAGAGGCAGGTTCTGATCTTGAGCTTTTGATGTCCAGCTGTTCTCCATTTCCTCTAGAGGAAAGTGGTAGTCCACTTTGAAATAATTCAAGTCAACCACCACTATTATGATAATCAGAATCTGGAATTCCATGTTTAAAGTGTTAGGTTAGAAAAGGAGAAAATATTTTAATAGTGTATCACAAACACAATATTAAGCCAAGCCAAAGAGGAAATATACTGCAAACACCATTGTCAAAATTCAGCAGACAGTGACTGACTCCATTCTGAGAAACCCAGAGCTAGTAAATCACACAGATATCTTCCTGAAGTATCTTCCATATATCCAGCTTCATCTCTCTGAAGATAACTAGGTCAGCCTAGTAACTTTTATGATAAAACATTTATCTCCACATAAATAATGCTAAAAATACATCTACACAAGACCTGAGGCTCTTTAACATACAGTTAGCAATATAAAAAACACCCAGTAGCACTCAAACAATGATTCAAAGAGATTCCACTCACCAGCCACCTGAAAACAAACAAATGCAGTTCATTGCTCCCTGCAGACTTAATGGAAAAATCCCTCCCCTCCATTTCCCAGCTCACAGATAACACACATATTTTGTGCTATCCCCAGAAGAATCCTTTAGTTGCAAGTTTAGTATCAAGTGGTTAAAATAAAGAGCAATAGAATGATGTGTTTGGCAGGGTGGTAACTGTGAAGGAGGAGAATCATCTAAACACCACGTATTTGTTCCTGTTCCTCTCTTAGTACTAGGAATCAGGAACCAAAATCTTGGCTTTATTATACAAGAATGAGAACAAGTAAACAAGATAAAAGGGGGAAAGGAAAGCAGAGAACTGCAAAGAATCTTGTTGGCATTACAGTGAATGATATTAGAGTTTTATGACCCAGTCACGTTTGTTATTAATAAAGCACAGTTTTAAAGGATTATTTTAGTTCTAAACACATCTGTTGCATTAACAATGGATATCAGCTTTGACTTCTAGTTCACTCCACAAGAAACTTTCCTTAACTTCAGGGAAAGTATATTATGTCTACTCTTTCCTATACAAAGGTGAAGTTTACAATGAGTGTATTAATGCCATCTGTTTATAGTGTATCCTACTTAGTACTGCCAGCAGTTGGTTTATACTCGCAGCAGAATACTAAATACTGATAGAACTGGGGGCTTAACAGCTGTGCTTAATAGTGGTTATACCTTTTAATGTACTTGACTTTGCTATAGGTTATTAGGAAATGTTCTGTCACCTGGAAGGCATGGAACAGGTGAATCTTTGTGGACTACTAATATAATACAACAGATTAAATGTGGCTGCTATGAGATTGCCTGCAGCTGTGAAGGGACTGGGTTTGATATCGTGATGTAGCCTTCCATTTTCTGTTCCTCTATTCATTATTCTGGTACACTAATATATATGAGACAGATTTACTGAAGTCTAATTCTGAGAGAACAAAGTAATTAATTTGTTGATGCAATTCAGAAGGAGAGCAGTACCTTTCCTGTTCAAGCCAATATAAATGAAAAATTAATTCAGTTAATAAGTTAAGTAAATATCATTTGGGGAATATGATTGCATAACTTGGTTGATATTGTGTTTTCTGGTTCCATTTTTAAAAGTTGTCTGATAGAACTCAACCATGAATTTATTGTTAGGGCCAGATTCCATCACACACTTTCCCAGAGCTGAAATATCCACAGAGGTGACAACTCCTTTCTACACAACAGCTACAACTCTGGTTAAACTCTGTGATAATTATTGTTTAGCACTGGCATATTTAGTGGTTTGTTGATTTTTTTGTTAGTTTAAGCTGCATGGATGTAAAATTTCTAAATAATCTCAGAATTTATCAGATTTTTATTAAAACATTTTTTAAATGTCATAGTGTTTCTCCTTTTGGTGAATGTCATGTGTTTGTTTGGGAAGTTAATGGTGTAACATATGCTTCTGTCAGGGAGGTATCAGCAGACTGTATTTATCCTGCATTGTATGTTCTCCTAGCCCACCACAGCTGAGCTCTGATTATGACTATAGCCTCAAGTGACTGTAAACCAAGCAATTATTTTTGAGACTAATGTGTACGCTTCCTAATGATTCACAACATTAAACTTTCACTTGGCAAGACAGTAAAAACTCTTTTTGTTTCTTTCTTTCTTTTTTTTTTGGTTCCTTTCTTTTTCTCTAGGCAAAATTCCTGCAAAATATATATTTTTTATAATGGTCATGGGTGACCAAAATGTAATTTAAAACTTCAATGATAGTTGCTCAGGGTTGCTTGCTTACTTGTGATTGTTTCCAGAATGTTTGTTTGGAAATTTGTTAGATTAAGTATCACATGCAATAACTCCAGATGCCAAATTCACTGCTGTAATACTTGGCACTGCAATTGGTTATGCTTATTTCAGCACCACGTGATAGACCTGGGTCTCCATGTGAGGAAGAACAAAGGTGATTTCAGCCTGTGGTTCCTTTTCCCACATGCAATAGCATTAAATGCATTACAGCAGAACTTATTTCTAACTGTATGGTTTGCAATTTGTTGTGGTCAGTTCTTCTCCTTGAGAAAAACCCTGCAGCTCTTTCTCTTATTCTTTTGCCTTCCTTTCTTATTTTGTTTCTTTTTTTTTTTTGTCTTTATCACATAAGGTATTCACTCTAAACAAGTTCTCATCCTTTATTACCAGTTACATTTGTGCCAATTGTTTGCTTTTCAAAAATTGCCTACAAACAAAGCTCCATACACCCATTGATGATATTTATAGATGAATTGGTGCCTTCCTAGCTGACGAGACTCACTTGTAATCTTGTATACAATTGAAAACACCAAATATACAAATTGAATAGAAATGACTTTGAATGCACCCAAATAGGTTTAAATGTGATGCACCATTACAATTTTAATATACTTCTGCCTGAGCAGAGGGAAATAGAAACATATTTGAAATCTTGTGGTAGCTCCAGATGCTGCTTATCACTTGCTATGTTGTGTTTTCCAATGAGCTTGCACTTGCAGTTTTCTTTATAATGATTAGGTTCATTTCTCAGTGAACATATGACCAAGCTTACAGTTTTTGCCCTTGACCATAAGTTTTGTATTTGAACTCTAGCTACTTCAAGGTGAATCAGCTATCAGGCAAATCATATTTTTCTTCAGAATAATGAAGAAATGCATTTGTACAATCCACCACACGACTATAATTAACTGCATTGTAAGCAATTAGTTCAAATGGTCAGTTTCTGAGGCTGTTGACACAAGATGTATGGATGTGAAATGCAAAAATACTCTATGAGGAAGCCCTCTGTCACCCTAAGAAAAGCTTGAGAACTTTGAGAGTTACTTTAATACTTCTATTTCTTTAGATTTCTATGTATGTGTATATATATATGTATATATACAGCTTCCAGTATAACAAAATACACTTCTTAAAAATACATGATTTGTTCTTTGTTTCATCTGCTGATTTGGGTACTCTTTACCTGACCACACAGGAAACAGGTTTTGATTTCATACAGTTTTCTCTACAGTAACACCCTCAATGTCCCTGGAATGGTGGCTTGCCTCTCCTCATTTAAGCTTTCATTCCCATATCTCAATTTTCTTCTTTCCTAGTACAATATTAATAATTTAGAAGGGAGCCAGGAATTTTGTCCTTGGTTTAATGAAGTAATCAGAATATTAAAAGCACCACACTGGAATAACAAGATGATCTGTGCAAATTATTCCAGTTCAGTTATGCCTGGTAGCGAGAGGAAGGTATTTCAGTACAGGACATCAATCTTTTCCTGATCAGGAGAATGAAAATCTTCAGAAAATTTTTAATCTCTCCATGTGATCAGTTTCTTGTGGGCTTCTGGTCTTAGAAAAACATTAGCACAAATCTTGGGAACACTCTATTATCCCAAATTCAGGGAGCTCTGCACTTCTGCTAATTTCTTTTCTGCCTTTGGCTTCTTAATCTTTTTAGCCACCAAAAAAAATTTCCATATCCTGGACTAAATTCAAAACTTCTGGTAAAGTTTACAAGTCCTTATATTCACCTGTATCTCATTGAAAAGTCTTACTTGTGTAATGCTTCCTAAAGCTAGCCTGCAGGGCAGGAGGAGTAGTGGGATGGAAAAGAAAACCATTGACAAAAGAAAGGAAGAGAGGAAGAAAATAGGCAATTTGTAATGCAAACAGCAGACAAAGCACGACTTTTTCTTTTCACTGAATGTTCTAATCCACATGATAGTGATTGGTCTGAGGGCTCAGCACTGAGGAAAATTCAGATTCAATCCCTAGCCCATCTCTATCCCAAATGGAGACTTCAGTGGCCCTCCTGAGCTGAGAGCCACCCCAGATCATCCCACGGAGTGCAAAAGCAAATTTTACTTTTCAGACCTGAAAAGCCTGCCAAAACCAGTGCAACGAATTACAGGGTAAACAGCTGTTGTGCTCCTAACCATGGCAAGCAGGAATGACATGCCTGCTGCCTTCCCCAAGGCACACTGCCACTCTGAATGATAAGTACTGGAAGCAGGGGGAGGAGGACTGCTCCAGCATGTCAGCAGGCTTTGCCCACTCAGCCCAAACACAATATAAGCCACATCAGGCGAGTGAGACAACTCTGGTCTGTAAAACACATCTGTGTCTTTAATTACTAACTTGGAAAAAACAACAGTGACCATATTAGCATGCTGGCTGTGGAGACACAAATGTTCATTATAAGATGTTCAAATGTAATAGAAAAGAAGAAGAAATGGTTTGTGGTTAAAAGGCTTCCTCCAGGCTATTGAAATCAAAGCGTAATAATTTACCTTGGTGAGATTAATTACTTTGTTCTCTCCCTTTTACTGAAATGTTACTTATTAATTTATCAATTATTAATTTATTAATTTTAGGGTAATGGATGTTTAATGACTTTCCAAACAGTTCAAATAGACCTAAACAGGATTTTGGTTTGCATTTTGGTTGTTTTCTCCACTAAGATCCTGAAACATGCTTGTGCAATTTTATTGTTATCATCATCACTATTGTTTGTCGAGAGAATAATGACTGTCTGTTTGAAACAATGAATGTCTATAGCAAAAAATACAGACTTTGCCTCCAGAAGTTGTGTTGAATGAAAACAGAAATCAGAGAATCACAGAATTTTCAGGGCTGGAAGGGACCTGAAGGATCATCCAGGTCCAACCCCCCTGCCATGGGCAGGGACACCTTACACTACAGCAGGTTGCCCAGAGCCCCATCCAGCCTGCCCTTAAAAGCATTGAGAGATGAAGCTTCCACCACCTCCCTGGGTAACCTGTGCCAGTGTCTCACCACCCTCATGGTGAAGAACAACTTCCAGTCTGAATCTACCCATTTCTAGTTTTGCTCCAAATGCTATCTTGCTGTATTGAAAGATAAGATAGTTCCCTTCATCATGTCCCCATAATCCCTGTGCTATACAGCTAGGTATATGCATATATGTGTGTATACACAAGCACATATAGAAATATGTACATGTAACAGTACATTTCACATCTCAGAAAACTCATGATCCTCACCTCTAGTCCCTAGATACCAATTTTGGGGCCTTCTTTACTGTCAAGGCTGAATACCTTTCATCTAGAATCATCACTGAACACCAGTACGAGACAAAACCTCACTCACAACATTTTATTACTCCACATAATTGTACAACATTATCTAAATCCTGTTATTATGGATATGGATATTGGCACGTAAAGGTGTTAACACACCTAGTACCTTCTGCTTTGGTGAGTGTACAACTGCCTGCTTTCTCTTCAAAAGCACAATACACTTAGAAAACAATGCCTAATTTTCACATGGTGCCAGGAAAAGCTCATTAAAACCTCTACAAAGTGAAACACTGGCTTGTTAACAATGTTATCTGAAAGTTTCATTCAATGTAAGGATTTAGAGAAAAAAAGGGGGGGGAAAGAATCCATCCAGTTGATTTTCTTATTAAAAATTGTTAAGGGGCAAAACATTTAATTCAGTTTGGGCTTTATCTTGATCTGTAAATACATAAGTGAAACAAAAGATCTAGTTCATTAGGTGCTCCAGGAAAGTCATGTTGGCTTGTGCTTTAGCTGTACAGTTCACTGCTTGACCATGAATCTGGGCTTCGTTAAGCTCAAGTTGTAGAGCATGTGATTTTTTTCCAGTAATGGTGTATCATTTGCCAGCACCAAAGGAGAAATTGTGCACAAAGCAGAGGAAGAAGAGAAAAGAAGACCAAAGCTGAATCCTTGAGGTCCTTTTTTTTTTTTTTTGAAGCTCTGTACTAAACTAGAAGTAATCCAGTGTAACAAGCCAATCTGCTTCCTCTTCATGGATACTTTAGCAATAAATTATTGATGCTCATCATTGTAGGAGTTTTAGGCAACTGAAGGGTATGATCTACCTTGTCACATGCCATAGCCAGGTAAAACAGCAATATTGCAGTGTATCCCACTGAGGGTGCTCCCAGAGACAAAATGAGAAATTAATATGTGTCTGCAATATATGCCAAGGTAGCATTTGCAGCAGTTAATAGATGGAAGATTAAAGTACAAAGAGCTGGAAAGACACCAGCTTTCACAGGTCCTGTTAATAATTCTTGCTTCATGTCACAACATTATTGCTCTGCAAGAATTCCAAGATATGACTGCACTAAGGTCTTCATCTCCCTGAAAGTATGGATTACACACAAAAACTTTTTCCAGCTCAGCTTGATGGATAAATTTCCACTCTATCTCTTTTTAACTAGCCCTAACTTGTACCAGCCTTATAAATATTGAAGGGACACTATTAAGCTTAAAATTAAATCTACCAACTTCATCTGGTTTGGAAGCGTGACACATTGCCCCTCTGCTCCCTCTATTTTGTTTCTGTGAGCATTGTGAATTGCAATCACTCCTCTTTTGAAACTCAGTGTCATGTCAACGTGGGTGCCAACGTGATCTGCATATCTGAGGAACTTTAAAGGAAAACAGAGCGGACAAAGTGTCTTTTAGTCTTAATTTGGTACCATTTTCATCAGTCTGCTTTGGCTTCCCATCTTTGTCTTTTCTTTCAATCAGCGCCTCTTCGACGACTTATTTACGAGGGGAAAACCTGTTGGGGGAATTCTTTTGTTTTGGAGGTTCTTTTGTTTGGGAGAGGAGTGGGACATAAGAGAGAAAACCATGTGGGCACCAAGGACTTATCTTAGATGCCAAGGTCAACAGTACACTATGCAAATAATGGTGTTTATATCAGCAGCAATAAGTCTTCATTCTCACAAGGCATCCATGCCTCCTTTTCACCACCGCTCTATAACATAGAAACCAAGGGACATCAGTCACCCACTCTCCACAGATCCCTAGCAAACTCTATAATTTTGTTAACTCAGCATAGATACCTTATCCATTGTTTTGTTTTGAAGGTATTGTTTGTTTATTTTAACAGAGCCACTATTAACCAACTTTGATGTGTGACTGACTTGTCCCCTTGACCTAAACAGTATGACTGGGATTTTGATGAGCATTACTCCAGAAAGAGGCAATTCTGCGTGTGGATGCTATCAATTAATTGAATGACATGATCTTCTGTAATAACCCCCCCCAACCAAACAGCCCTTTTGTCAGGATTCCAGCTCTCTTCCTATGGTTTGGAAGGTGAAATCAAATAGCACACACACAGGCGAAAAAAATCTGTTTCTGAAAGAAGAAGCTGCAGCTGTTTTATGGGAATCTAACCATAAACCACCTACTGAGCCCTGTAATTTACTTACACTGCTTACTGGGAAGATGGTATCCTAGGGAATTTAACCTGGCATCCCAAAGATTCCATGGCCTCTTAATTATTTCCAGAATATTGTCAAAAATACATGGGGAAGCAAATTGAACAGGAATGACAGATTGCCCCCCGAAAACAGTTCATTTACCTGAAGGACAAAGTCTGACTTTTTCTTTGTTGCTCTCTTTTTGTTATTATTCACTGCTTTACTCAATATGAATACAATCTGTTTTCATAGATTCATACAATCTAGTTTCATTGGTTTCTTTCTTTTTTTCCCCTTTTTCTCTAGAATATGGATTCCAAAGCTAAAGAAGTTGTTATATAAGAGAGATTCAGAATTCTTAGTCCAGGGTTTTTCCTTGCTCTAACAAGAAAGTAAATAAAAAGACAGGGTAGCCACAGATTTCTTCACTCACTTGTGAGAGCAATTTCTCTTTCCTATGCTGCAGATGACTGTTTGTTTCCTCCAATCTTTTTATGTTCTACTCACAACAAATAATCTCTATCCTCCTTTCAGTCTGAAAGTTCCTATGTTTCATTTAAAACCTTTCAGTCTTACTAATATTTGTTTAAAACAAAAATCATAGCTCATTTCCTCTGCAAACTCTGGGAAGTCATCAGCGCTCATTCTGATTTTCCCAGGTGGTGTCTTGTGACCAGCTCACAAGGAGGAGAGCTTGGTGCCCAACTCTACGGAGGACAATTTGGCTAATTTGTGTAAACAGATATAAATATTGTGTAATATTTAAAAACACTTAGAATAACAGTGGAACTAGAGAGAGAGATTCAAAGTCAATTGAATTGCCCTCTGGAGATGCCTATCTCTTGCAAGGAGCCTTGGATAACTAGAAGCAACTCCAGCTGCCTCAGTTAAGTGCTTAAGAGTTGAGTGGGATGAATCCTGTCCACATACTAAGTTTCCTACTGAAACATGCATGTTTTCCAAGAAGTCTTTAAAGGCAGCTATATGATAAAGCCTTTCTCCCTTGCTCTTCACCGGACAAAATACCATTATCAGGTTGGATAACAGGTTAGGGCATCTGATTGACAGGGCACAATGAAGTCCCAAGACATCAATGAAAAATTTACATAACTGAAGATTGGTCTTTTGCCATTAGATGCTTCCTGGATTGATATTTCTCAAGAAAAAATACAATCTATTGTGAACTTTTTCCTATTTATTCCTTTTTTTGGATATGTAAAAGAAAAATAAAACCCAACACATTTTTTAAAACAATAAGATAATTATCTCTGACATTCCTTACAAATTAAATCCATATTGTGCTGTATCTGAGTTGTTTTGAAGAATAATAGAATGCTGATTTAAAATCTTCTGTCTGGCAATCCAGGATTTTTGGGGGTTTTTTTGCAACTGATTCTGATACTTCTGTCAGTAATATGTAAGAAAATGCATTCTGGAGAGGTTTCTTATACACAGAAACTACACTGCAGGCTTATTCTGCATTCTAGACAAGGCTGCATGAATCACCTTTTTGTAAGATTTATTTCTTACATCCTCTCTTTTGCTCTGGCTCTTCAAAAAGGTCTGCTTCCCTCACAGATTCACAGCCTGGGGATTCACATTCTTTACAGTAGCTCTGTTTCGTTCTGTATTAACTTTCATTGCTTCGATTGCCTTTGCACGAAAGTTTAGCAATACATAGTGATTAGGAACATGCTGCATAAGAAGACATTAGTACTAATGCTTCATCCAGAGCATTTGCTTCACTTTCACAGGGATGAATAGAAACTGAGTTTACCATAGACTAATCTAAATACACACAAATTATATGTTAATAAAGCCTTTGTGAGTTTCAAAGATGAGAGATATCCCTCAGCTGCCCTATTAGCAATTCTAGAGTTAAATTTCAGGTGCAGATAACAAGATCATGCAACATTATTTTAGTTCCCCAAAGTTATGACATGTTGAAAGATAATTCGCTGCATCTCAGGAAGCTGCACTCCAGAGTAGGGATTGGGGTTCTCTGGGGGCGGGGACAGATGTATTTTGCTATTACAGTTGTCTTGAACTGTAGGCTAAGACAACCAGAAAGCTCAGTTTGTGATCCCATTTAAATAGAGCCACGGTGAGTCACACTGAATATAAATGTTACCCGAAAACCTATTCAAACCAGGGTTTTTCTCAAGATGTAACTAAATCTGAAGCCTGAATTTGACACTGTTCTTGAATCTTAATTCAAATTGAGCAAAACAAACAAACAATTTCAGTTTCTGGCTGAGAGTGAAATCTTAGTGATGCCTTAGTGCCCTCTAAAAGAACTTTGTTTATATCAATGAGGCTTTGGAAGGTGCCCATTAGTGGAAGGGTTTCAGTCACATCATCTCCCCCTCCTCTCCACACTGCTGTATGAGACATTGCTTCTGAACTGGGGAACTTTCTGTGAAGCTCTGCTCACCCCAGCAAGAACCTGCTCAGTGCAAGAATGTGTTCAGCACAGGGACTGAGGTGTGCCTAGAAGAAACTCTAGTGGAAATTATTCTAAGAGAAGGGTCCTATTAGACCCTGCATTAGTAGAATGCTTATCAAAATGCATCATAACTTCAGAATCTTACAATGTGATGATATTAGGCTGCATTGTCACTCTAATTTCAAAATGAAAAGTTACTCCCTGCTGTTCTCCTCTACTCCTTCTGGTCCTGGTTTGGATATTCTGTTGGTGTGTAAGATCTCAAATCACTCATTTCATATCGCTTAAGGGAGGGTAAAGATTTTTGAAAACCTATGTAAGGCCTGGGGATGGTAAACATCCTATCAGACTAGAAAAGAGTTAAGCACTGTGTTGGACTCCAAGTTGAAATAATTGCAACCAAAGTCGACGTCACCATGATGTGATTTGCATTGCTGCATGTGAGAATGCCAACCTTCTTTGTTCTCTAGTGTAGTTTAGTGACAGTGACTTTATGCAGTCTAGCAGCAGTGTCATGAATATTCTCAGGAGCAGGTGGGTGGCACATTTGTTGAGAGATGTACAGTGGATTGCATACAAACCTGACAACATTTCCTTAATAATGTTACTAAAACCATAATAAATCTGCCACCACTATACATATTTTAAGCTCATTTGTCTCTATTTGAAGTTTAGCTATGCTAACCTATTGTTTTAGCCAAGGCAGCATTGTTTTCTTACCCAGAATCTCTGAATTTGTTGACAGAAATGTATTTTAGGTTAATATTTAACCTGAAATAACATCCTTACTATATAAACAAGTGAAACAGCCACAATAAAGCATGATTGATCTTAAATGTGTTTTTCAAAGTAAGTGCCCTTTGGGTCAGTTATCAAGCTTAAATGTAACATACCCAGGAACCCTGTAAATGCAGATTCCTTCTAAGATGACATGAATGAGCTGGCCAGTCTGACAATCTATATAAAAACACTTAGCAAAGCCCAAATGATCCAGTTCTGGCTGGCTCTGTAATTTAAGATATTATAACCAGAAATCACTACAGTAGTGGTTTGGCAGATAATCATAAGGAAGAGATTTGTGGTTGAAACATATACATAGAACATGGGAAAAGTGTTTTCTGTTCTCAGTCTGGGCACTAACTTCTTTGGTAGCCATGGATGATTTACAGCTCCTGGCAGGTGAGTGCCGCGGGATCCTAGTGACGTCAGCTGGCACGTGGTCACTCACCACTTCTGGAAAACAACCCCTTGCCCTCTCTACAATTGGGTTTTCCTGTTTATGAAAACATGTTTAGAGATGGTCAGTTTGAGGATGAGAGGAAGCTGAGCTCACTATTTCATCTCTTTTTAATAGTCCACCCAGTGCACAGAATAGCACAAAAAAGATGGACATGCGGCATGAGTAAATAAATTATTCGCTGTGTATTTTCACTGCTAATACAAAATGTGTTGCTGGTTTCCTCCTAAAAACTTTGGTGGTTTTCAACCAAAAGACACAGTACTGGATTTATGCCCTTTCAGCATTATATTTCAGGAATCAAGCTCTTGTCCCTGCTCCTCAGAATAGGAATTGTGAAGTGGTGGTTTGTAGCGCATTAGGGTTACACTTATCCTCTAGTGAACATCTTTCGTGTCTCCATTCTCTGGAACTGCCTTTTTTAAGCTAATACAGCAATTCTTTCATTTTGCAGTCTACTTTCTTTTCAGTTTTCAGTTAGCATCCCACATTCCCACATACATACACTCTCTACCACACACATGCACATGGCGGAGGTGCATTTGGAGCTATATACAGATATAAAAAGACCTAATTCACCTAATAATGAAAAGTGGGAGGCCTCCAGAACACCTCCTCTGGCTTTCTTACCGATTTTACTACAGATATGGCTATTTCTGTTTAATAGGCTAGAAATCTATTTACTTTGCCTAGTAGTAGACTTCTCACATAGTAACCTATGACAAAAGATGAGTACCTTGCCAGTACCTAGAAATCTTTCTGTCTGAAGTTCCTTGTTCGAGACCCTCACCTGTATTTTCAGGTGCAAAGGTAAGATTATAAATATAGAATATTTGCTCAGTTTGGAGATTTTAAAGGTTCCACATCACCCTCTCAAAAGACTGTCACAGCTGTAGTTACCTTTACTAACAAAAAACCTCCACATCTGAACTCTGAAAAACTGTGAAGCATTTACTGCCTAAACACAGTCTAAATCACTTCAGTGGTTGATTTAAGCCTCCCAAGAGGAAAAACATTATTAATAAGTGTAATTAATTTGGTGAGGCAATGTATACAAAGATACACAACAGTGAATTCATTAATTTCTGTTGCAATAATTATTTGCCAATATTCCTCTCATTTCCCAAGACATGTTAATGAATTGGAAAAAATGTTTATCTTGTACAATTGGCTGAAAAATGGCTCCTGGCTCCTGCCTTCTAATACAGTACCCCCTTTTTCTGATCTCAAGTTGAAATGCTAATTCAATTGCATCTGAGTTAATGCAATTCTTTAACAACAGATAATTTACTTCCTGGAATCTGAAGCTTTGAGTCAGCTTAAATCAGTAATAAATTTATGTAGAAGTTATCAAATAGCTTAGAGTAGAAAAGAACATCTGTTAGAAAAATGTCATTTTAAAGTAATAGCCTCATAGGTAAGGCTGCCTACAGCTAATGTTCCAAAGGGTTAAAACTGAATTAAGGTTCAATTTGTAATGTCTGCAATATATTGGTGTTTGTTTCACAGAGGAAATCTTGTTGACTTGATAGGATTTGAAAAATACTTTTTTTCCCTGTAAAGTACAATGTAAATCTTGCATTGTTTCCAGGGCTCTGCAGCTCAGGCTATTTGCTGAGGATCTTTTATCTCTCTTTTCTAGAGTTATCGTAAACTGCTCTGTGAGTAACATGCAATAGATGAGAAAGGGTTCTCTTGACTGATGCTTCCTCTCAGAAGGTATCAATCTGCTGACTCCATAGAGAATTTCTGCACAGACTGAACATCTCAGCACTCTCAAATGTTGAGCCCAACATTTCAAAAGCATATTTTAATTGTATCCTTTCACCATCACTCTGCAAAAGAGTCTTTACACAGAACTCTGCTTTTCCATTCATTGACTATTGTGAGTTGAGTGTGAGAGTGTCTTTCCTGCATTTTTGCCTTCATGCTGCCACTCTTCTGGCATTTGCTCATATTAACCCATATTAATGGCTTTGATCAAGAGTCAGTTCAGTTGCCTACATGCAGACATCTCAAGACATTTTTGCCCTCTATGGTATCCACAACATCTGCAGGAGATGGCAGGGCATGGGCCCCTCAGGATACCTGTGCCTTTCTGGAATGCCTGATGGAGGTCTGAGGACATATCCTTAGAGGAAAATCCTAAACTAAGGAAGAAACACCACCCACGATTGTTTCCTCACAACATCTATTCTTGACTCTCCTACTGAAAATACAGAGTGCCACAATGATGCTGGTTTGTTTGGGTTGGGTTTTGTTGTTGGGTTTTGGGTTTGGGGTGTTCTGTTTTACAACATGTAATTGCATTTTTAAGGATCTTTGCTGATTCTTCAGATTTTAACCTTCTTTAAGGAAATGCAACCCCTATGGAAGTACCCAGACCACATTTGGTGCTGATGCCAGTGATGACAAGGACACTAATGTGAGTAATAAAACTCGCAGGGAATTGCACTATAAAATGGATCCTTCCTAGTCTCTTCACAGTCAATCTTTCACCCTAAAATTTTTCAGCATGATGAGATCATATAATCAGACAGTTCTATAGTCACAGAAACATTTATATTAGTGAAAAGAAAACAAGATACAAGAGAATTTGCAGATAAAGTATCACAAAGTCACTTACTCATCAAGGCACTCAGTGACAGCAATAGAAGGTAGAAAACAAGAGGTCAGGGCATAGTGAAAGTAAGCCACATTATTTTCCTTGGGTTTCAACATATGTACTGTAAGTTTCATGAATTTTAAGCATTAATGGAATGCTGTGCTTGCCTAATTGGGGCTTCAGATTGGCTATGAGCCAGTCAGGACTATAGGGATTCAAAAGGCTAACACTACAGCCCTGTCTATATTCTGCAGTGCTCACTGTCCAGTTTTAGAAAACAATCAGAAAATTTGGTACAGCTATGGCCTGTTGAAATTTCCTCTTCACATTTGAACACAGATGCTATTTGTGGCTTGGGTTTGTGTCAAGTAATTATTCCAATTCCAAAGCCTTTATTCAATGCACCAGAATTTGCAGTGGCCTTCAAACTTCCAAAAAGTCCTCTGAAAAAAATGTGGTGTTAGGCTGAAAACCCAAACCTGGGTTAAAGATGGGAATAACTCTGAGAGTTGATAGAGGCTTTGACAGACATTTTGCTATTGGGATTTTAATAAAGATGATACATGAATCAAAATAAATGCACACAGCTTCTTGGAGATTTGTTTGTTTGTTTTGTTTGTGTTGTGGAGTTTTTTTACCTAACATCATAATAACTGAAGAGCTTCTAGAGTTAATAAATAGCAATATTGTGAGAATTTTAATTTGAATTGTCTTTTCCAGACCCTTGGTTTTGCCTTAAGGCTGGTTTTGAGTGGAACAAATGAAATCCAGTTATCATAAAAATGGATACTCAGAATTAGCTGTCAAAAATACAGCTAGAAACAGTAAGCACTACGATGAACTTTAACAGTTTATAACGAGTGTTTCTGTGCACAGCAAAGCTAGCAAAGCCAAGCTTCCTGTGGCTTTCCATCTTGTGGATGGCTTATCTTTTGTCTCACAAGGTTTGAGTGTTCACAGCAGTTTTCTCCCACACAGATTCTCTTGTGTCTGATAAACTGTTTGAATTCATTTGACACAGCATAGTTTCATGAAGTGAATCCTACAGACACACACACACAAACATGCAAGCAGCACAAATCTCATAACTGGCAATTCCTTAACAACTAAGTTTTGTTGCATATAATCAGACTCATTTCTCCTCCAAATATCTGACTGATTTTAATTCATTGTACTGTTTTGTAATTATACCTTAATCTCTTTTGGGTCCTCCAAATCAGCCATACAGCTGTATCTTGATTAGTACTGTTCTTTAAAGAGCTAAACCAATTCTGACTAATAGCAGGACTTGGTTCAGAGTTAAGATCATAGCAAGAAGTACTAAGAAGAAAACAGGTTGGTTTGGTGGTTTGTTTTTTTTTTTTTTTTTCCAGAAAAGCATATTCAAGTGAAAAATAAAATCCAAAAAAGTTCAAATTGTGGAAAGAACCCCAGTGAAGGAGCAGCCAAGGCAATCTCCTGTGGCTCTCAGATGTACATTTAGTCCTGTGACTGAAGAACTTAATCTCATAAATCAGCAAGCAGTTCTTTCTTTTTCTTGCTGTGACATATTTTGTCAGAAATGCTAATTGAGCTGTATTTTTGTAGTAACCATGGCTGTTTAGAGTAATGAATCATGGGCTACAAACTCTGTAGTGCAGAAGAGTTCAAATGGTAAAGCTAGAAGCCAAGAATAGTCCTGAAGGTAGAACAAACAAGGAAGCATAACTATTACTTTATATATTAACATAATTATACTGTGGATATTGTCACTAATCCCCTTGTCAAGGATATGGCTACGTACCAGTAGGGGCAATGGTGATGAGTAAATCAGTATTACCACATATTCACCGCTGAGGCATTAATTTGGCATTAAGATACAGCAAGGGCAGGGTGAAGCATCATTTGGGAAATGATACCTCAGCCAGCATACAATGACATTTTCAACCTTTCTGCCTGCTCCCTCCTGCCCTGAACTTCTCATTACACCACCCATTTAGCTCATTCAGATTGTATTACTGGTAATGCTAATATCTCCATATTTCCTCCAAAGCACATTTTAAAGCAATTATTAGAAATTAGCTTCCTATTTCACTTCTCATATCAAAGTACAAAGTACATCATTTTAATAGAATTAAAAAACCCATTGGCAGTCAAGGCGTGCCACAGATGGAACGCTAATCAGCTCATACTTTCCCGATGAGAGCCGTGTTTCTGCTCAATTTTGACCCCAAGAAAGTAGAAAAATGGACAAAATGATTAACCCTCCCCTGCTTTCCATGAGGCTGGAAAGAAATGCAGTGACATAGGATGAACAGGAGTTAAGACTTAAGAGATGCAGACGGCACAATGGCTACTCTGTGCGTGGCGATGACAAAGAGCAAGATGACAGGATTAATTATATCCTCTCCACAGGAACTCATGGATCTTCTCACTCTGCAAACCTCAAGAATTGTAAATTTGATATCCAAAGGTTCAGTGAATTTTTTTGGTTTTCCTGGTTTAGTTTGAAAAGGAAAGATAAATGGAAAATCCTTAAGCTATCACTGAAGGGTAGCACACAAAGCTGGTTAGGGTCTTTGAAAACCAACCAAACCAAAAAGTTTCGCTGTATCTGTCTTTAAAAATCACTCTTGTTTTCATCTGTGGGAAAATAGGCAATCAGGGAATAAGCAGTTAAACACTGAGTAAACTGATACCAGTAATAAATCTTGTGTATACAGAATGAAGATTAAGCCTAGGGTAAAACAGTAATACATTACCTGATCAGTTACAGAAACATTCAAGAAGGATGAAATGCAGGAAAGCAAATACTAGAAATACTAGGTGAAAAAGGTTATAAATTGAACTGTTTTCTTGAGTGTATTGGACCTCAGGACATCAGAGCTAGAGATGAAATGGATCAAGCTAAAGCATCCACCAGCACTGACATTCCTGGAGTCTCTGTGGGCAGATCAGGAAACTCAAAAGTGAGCCAAGCACAAAAAGAAAAAAGAAATATCTAGTCAATGTCATTAGCAATCAGGACTTAACCAGGGGGGTTCCCAGCTTCAGTCAGAAAGGTACAGGAAAATAAGCAAACTTGAGGAGGAAAACATTTCCTTTATTCTACTATTCATTCTCTCAACATAAATTCTACACGAAGGACAACTCTTGAATCGCTTCCTAAGCTACAACTCACAAGTGCAGTTTCCAGGAGAGGGCTCCACTGCAGCAGTAGTACTCCGGGGAAACTGCCCTGAACGTTGCTGTCCCACTCGAGGAACTAGTTAATATGGGATTGATTAAAGGGTTCCTGCCCTTCCAAACCTTACCTAAAAATTCAAGTATGTCTTACACGAAGAGAGAAAAATTAACTCTATGAGCTACCATGGTGTGTTAGTGTAACTGAGATGGAAACTTTAAAAAGTGGAGCAAGTGATAATAACTCCTTGGTAGGGTTGTTGGTTTTTCTTAGTGAAAAAAAAAAAAAAAGAGAGAGAGAAAAGACAATGCATAATATGCATACAAAAATAAGATAAATATTTAAGCAATATAAATATATAAATGCTATTAATATTAATTGTTTACTGCTGAGTAAGAAGACAATACCCCCACGTTTTCCTAAGCCTTACATTTCTGTGTAAACTGAAATTTAGCTCTTCTGGGGAGCAGCAAACAGTTAGACTGCAGGCTACACTGCTCAACAACTGGGAAAAGGCTTTGAGGAGGAACTCAGATATACACACAAGATATCTGAGTAGGTTTTAACTAATGACCGAAGCAAAATAATGGTTGAATCAAACTTTTAAATGAGGTACAGCTTTAACTGTGATTTGCTTTTAAATCCTTCAAAGTGCATCATCATTTCCCACTAATTCTACCACTGATAAGTTTGAGGTTTGTGTCAGGGGTAGGGAGTGAATGGCATCAGTTTACATTCAGAATATCCAGTTTCATCCAAACAAACAAGGTTTGAATCCAAATGTTCCGAAATGTTGAACGTTTGGATTCTTTGTTTCGTTTGGGCTCAACGTAAGATCAGATTCAAGATGAACAAGGATTTAGGTCTGAGAGCAGGGTCTGGGGTTTGGCCCTGTCTCCAATTTATTGCGTAAAGCTAGTGCAGGGATTTTTAAAAGTCTCTGCTGAACACTGTGAAAGATGGATGAGGTGAAATTCTCAGGCACAAAACAGAGAGAGGTGTAATATGTTACTGTATAATGTACTAAACTCAAAGACACAGCTTATTCCACTCAGACAGAGCCAAAAGAGCCACTGATGCCAAAAAACCTTAAGGAAATATAAGGTTAGTTTTGAAATCTTTGGTCTGCTTCCAATTTTTTTCCATCTTCAGGCCCACAACTAGCCAAAGCCTATAAAAAGTGTGGAAACCTAAACATTCATCCTGCCATGCTGACCTCCCATTTCTAACACCCTTCATGCGATGGGAAAACTTTCCTCATGCAGTCCCTGCAGCCTCTGGAGCTGCAGGGTCTGTCTGCTGGACCTCACATTGACTTCATTATGAGATTGTAGATAGCAGCTTGTAGAAGCAAGCCATGGGACCTGCTGTGAAAGCAAACTGAGACGCAGAGCATGCAGACCTGTCAGGTGCTCAGCTAGGGGTGACTGCTCAGGGGTGCAAATTTACATCAGCTGATGCCTGCAGCAAGGAGAATGCAGAGTCTCTGACCTGGTCTCGTGTCTTCAGGAACATTATTTCTCTCCCTCCCTGGGGACTGTTCTTACCCACACACTTCTCTAATTTTGAGGAAAGTTCTATTTGGAGGCTTCATGACAGACTTTCAGGTGGCGTGTTTGGAGTGAGAGAATGCACTTTGATGCTTTGAAAATCCCTTGTAGTAACAACTACAACAGATGCTCTCCCAGACCTGCTGGTGAAGCATGTGCATCTTATTAATGCTTATCTCATGATTTACAAGGCAATACAAAAAGCTGTGTTACTGGATGGGTGATCTACTAGTCAAAACACCAAATTCCAAAGAAAAGACACAGATGTGAGCATGACAAAAATCTATATCTTTTGAAACCTGTTTCCTCATTCTCAGGAATCCCAAGCTTCACCACTAGAGTCTAAGAAACCTAAAGCACATTTCTGGGCAAATGGCTATTTCTCTTCAGATACTTCCAGACTTTAAACCTGCCCCATTATAAAACAGTTTTGGACCACTCCAGTTTGTCTGGTGAACTGTCTAGAAGGGCTGAGTTAATCCATCTGAACCCTTTTGCTCATTCCAACTGCTGTTTACCATTTTGATCTGACAGTTTAATGCTGTTCCATCACAAAATATATGTTCCCACTGAAAACAAACATTTTTCATATTAGGAATAGAGACAACTTCAAGGGATGAGGTTATCGTGAGGCAATTACACCCCAGAGGGATTACAGGCACTTATATCATGATAACCTTATCTTTAGTGTGCCTTATTAAATAATTACAAGACTGCCACAGCCAAGTATAAATACCCATAAGCTTCTCAACTATGGGCTTATCACTAAATAAAGGTAAATGTTTATGTAAGCCTGGCAACCTCTACTGATTGTGCTGAAGCATTTTAACAAAACTCTGTTTTCCATTTAAACTATGACAAACAATTAATGTTGAGCTAGTTTTGCTCAAACAGGATGTTTGCCATTAGAGTGGAACTTGCACTGAAGAAAGAGCTCTTTCTCAAACTTTGTAGAACCTTTTAGACTGAAGGAGATCCCTATAGGCTCGCTCACTGCGCTGTGAATCCCTGTCAAAGTGCTCTGCAGCGCCCAGGCTTACACTGATGAAGTTTATGCTAAGAATGGCTCTGACTCAGAAAATTATCACTCAGAATTTTTTTTTCCAGTGCTGTTTTCAGTATATGCACTGTCAGATATTCATTCCAGTTTGGCAGAACTGTGCAATAGCTGCTCCTGGAAAAGTAGAAATCAGTATTTTCTATGCATATATATTCAAATTTGAAAGCCATTGAATTTGTCCATGTCCACAGACCCTTCCTCTTCACTTCCCATTAAAGTGCTAGTGATGGAATCTACTGGCAAAAACAAATTTAAGCCTCAGTGATTCACCAAAAATGAATTAGCAATGAGATGTGATGAATCCAGCCTGCACTGGTTGATTTTATGGCTGTGATTAAACAGGAAAATAAAATGCTAAATCATCCTTAACACTGATTTTTTTTAATGTGTCCAGCCATGTAGGTTTATTTCTTTCAATTAAAAACGCTTCTTCCCTTATACTATACTAACAATGCCAATAAGAGGTGATAGTAACAAACTATAGTAAGAACAATGCCACTGGGTTACTCCAGTTCAGTTGTGAAATTCACATCCAACATATTTCCAAGCAGCTTACAGAAAGAGATAAATGTCATAAGCAAGTCACAAGAACTGGGAATAGTAAATCAATCTGAGAATAGCTGGCACTGAGAGCAGACAGTAAAGAGCTGTTTGTGGCAAAAGTTTCCCATGTTCCATGATATACATAAACCAGCAGACTTTACAGACTGCACAATGAGAAGCAGATTAGAAGCAGAATTCCTTTAGTTATCCCACAGGCAGGAGTGGAGAGAAAGCTCTTCTCGTAAATGAAGAACATGGAAAGGGAAGAATAGCCTATATTCTCTTATAGAGCAGAAGAAAGGCAGAAGGCTCAGAAAGCAAATATTTTCTTACAGGAAGAAAGGCCTCAAAACTGTGTTTTCCTATCTTCAGTAATTTATAGTATATCACTAGATGTTAACACAACTGACAATGTGCCTCTGGTTAAAAAACATAGCAAATGGTGGGAATTGCCCCATAAGCAAGGAAAATTTAACCAGATTGAAATTTAAATCAAGGTAAAGTATTTTGTCCCTTTTTGGTTTCCTGTTGACTAATCCCTGCCTTGTGGGTATGTGGGATGTATGAGCTTTACAAGTGCTTTACCATGTTGATAGGCTTCTCACAACCAGCAGTCATTTCAGATGAAATATGACTGGTTTATCACCTTTGGACACAGATCCTACTTGTCAAAATGGCCACAAGCTTGAGCCCACAATCCATTCCATTTGCAAACATCCACTCTTTTTAAGAAGAAGTGTTATTCCATTCTTAAGGGTAGAGCTGGTTAGGAGAGGGATATTTATGTACTGTTTTGTTTTTCATAAATCCACAGTGCCCAGAACTGATCAACATACACTCTTCTAATTGCTTACAGACTGACAGCTACTGGGCTATTAATCACTCAGCTTGCTCAGTACGACAATGCAATTTACAGGTTTGTGGTCCCCTGTGTCCTCTTGTTTTCCTTTCTGAAAATAACTCAGGGTAACAGCAATAATTTTCTCTTCCCCCCCACCCCCCACCCCAATTTCTTGACTAGGCTACTGCAATGAAATCTCAGAAATAATTGACTCCTTTGCCTACATGTTCAACATCACATAAAGTAATACAGCTTGAAAATCAAAATATTTTCCTATTAACTCTTTTAAGCAATAATTCTGCTAAATTCCTAAACCTGGGTCATAACCTGAGAGCCTTCATATCTTCTTTATGCATGCAGTAACTGTGTATCCCTATTCACACCATTCTGGAAAGCTAAATTAGACAGCTTAATTCCCTTGAGAGAGCAGGCAGAGAGTACACCTAGAACAGTCAAAATTCAATTTAACTTCAGCAGAGGAAAAGCAAAAATAAGAAGACTGGCAGAAATCTCTCTGGATCACAGAGAGAATGAAAAATGGGATTTGACTGCTCCTGATGTGTAAGTCACTCCAAGGGAGCATTTACTTTGTCCCATGCTTCAGGGATGTCTTCTGCCTTTTCAACTGGTTTTGCCTAGTTATAACAAAGACTTTGCTTTTGGGATAACCAGGGAGCATGAAATGAAAGTCAGCAGCATCATCAACTTGACAAGCCCAGTCTGTATCATGATTCTTTTTTCCTCACTGTTACTACTTCCCCAGTGTCCTCTTGCTGGAACATTTTTCTTTACAGTCAGTTGCCCAGGGTTGGTCCCTGCACAACTACACTGACAGCAGTGCTGATGCAAGGCAACAGAGGTGCACAGAAAGGAATAAGGCTCCAGGAAGAGCACGTAGCCTTGCTGCGATGCATCAAGCCCCAGTAAACAGAACCCCAGACAAAGCCAGTCTGCAGAAACACCGTCAGAATTTCCTGGCAAGGCAAAGACATAGCACATGAGACTGCACTCGTGTTGAGAGTGTTTGAAAGAAGTGATATGGCTTCCCATTATGGTCTCTAATGTGAACAGTGCAGCTTTTCTTGCCAATTTGTTTTCTTCTGTACTATAGTTATTGTGGAAATAAAGTTGCCTGGGCCACTGATTCATCTTTCAAAGGGTGTCTGTCTGTGGGCTACAGTATGCCCATGATGATTTGTATACATTTTTTCTTGGACCATCGTTAACAACTTAGCAGGATGTTACCAATCTTATAATGTCTATACTTACACTGAAATAATACTGAGGCTGTGTTTCATAACTGAGTTAAAGTTTAAAATGGTAAAGTGGAGTTGGTGGGACTTAGGTATGCAATCCTCTAGGCACTACTCAATAATGTAATCCATGTTGTGGTGAGGAAATGATGAAGAGGAATGATCACTTCCTCGAGCCTTGAGATGTGTTGTAGGACAGGCAGCTTTTGCTGCTTTGCTACACTATAGACTGTGTGCCATAAGAAGCTCAGTGTTTTAATTTACATTCTCTGAAGTGTATAAATACATGTGAACAAATAGACAGACAGAGATATCTGTCAGTATTGATGTTATCTGATAGTGACCAATAGGTTGGCTGCACAGGAAATTTAGGTAACAATTATAAAGCTGTTCTGTGTAATTTTACCAGCACATCTTTGCATGAACTGTTCCACAGGTCAAACTGATCTAAACTCTCTTTTTTCCTCAGTTCCTTTAGATTTCAGCTCTCTCCTCCCTTACCCTCAAGTACCATACATGTTCAGTAAACCCTGAACGCCCAGCTCACACTGAGTAGCTCATTTGTTATCTACATCTTTTTCCCTGAGTGCATGTTCAATAATGACATCAGTCATTCTATAAACAGTGTGCCCCACTACTCTGGAACTCCTCTCTTTCATACCAGGCTCTTGTCTTATTCTGCATTCCATGTGGGAGAAAGGAGGCAGACAGCACCTCTTCTGAGATTGCTCAGAATTTTCACACCTGAAATAGTTGGTGGTCTCGAAGACTTACTTAGAAGACACCATTGGCAAAATAAGCAGTAAGAGTTGCTTCTTCCTCTTTGGAGAAGGTTCTGGCTAAAACAAAAGAACCGGTGGGACCAAACTCACTTCTTTTATTGACCTCAGCTTTTGTATTTTGTATTTCAAGAAATTTTCCCTCTGAGAGGGGCTGGCAAAGAATAATGACTCATAAGGCAGCTTTATGTTAAGTAAACTGTCTAGATAGGGGGGGGGAAAAGTAAGGATAAGAGTCAACAAAGTAATATTTTAAACTGTTAAGGATTTTATCTGATGGATCCTACCTCTATAATATTAGAAAACCATTCATTCACTCAATTTCTTTCCTACTGTCTAGATAATTTGCCCAGTTTCATCCCTTAAAGCACACACAATCAATAGAAATCAGCTCCAGCATCAGAGATTTGTGCCATTGCTCCCAAGTACAACAAAACAAAAGCTTATCTATCTGAATCTTTAATTCTGTGAAGAATTGCAGCACATGGGTTGGGAGTCACAAATAAAGGCCTGACATCGAATTGTGTGGGGTAAGCATCTCAAATCACCATGCCTGAAAGAGTTAGCAGGAAAATTATTGCTCCATTTCATTACTTGGTTATCCCAGCAGGGGGTTCTGTTGACCAGTTGTCACTGATGTCAGGAAAGTACTGAGACCTTCAATTTTCTGGGCCATAACCTTTGCTGATCCAAACCTTCTGTGTCTGCTGTATAATGCAGCAAAGAGTAATGGCTGCAAGTCTATGTATCTTGGGTAAAATCTTCAGGATTTGGCATCCTAGGGGGTCTAATATGGCTATTCATGGTTTGGATAAGCAGCACATGCACAAGTATGGCCCCATGATGTTATTTATTTTTAAGTCAGTAAGAAACACTCTTTCTGCTTTCTATATAGGCACCAAAAATTTTCTGATGGCTTTTAACAGTAATGTGTTCACTCCTTATGTTGGCTCAGCTAACTCTGGCTGGTTAAAGAAAGCCACAGTTCTGCCCAGCTATTTGACTGTCCACTCACCAACTGTCTGAGGGAAGAGCAGTGCCATCCACTTGCTTGGATGGGCTCTATGACTAATACTTCTAAACTCCTCAGGGTGCAAGGCAACTCAGATTATATTCTTGCCCTATATATGCAGCCATTTTCCTCACAACAGCCTGCAGTAGTATTAGAAAGGCAATTAGCCTGGTTGGGGATTTCTTGTAGTACCTGTAGTGAAAAAACTCTCAAATAAATAGCAAAATGCAATTCAACCCCCACACACATGAAAAAAAATCAAATTGCATAGTTACCTAGCTGACAATGTCCATTTAATCACTAAAACTCCTAATGTATATTTTAAGAAACCAGCATTAAAGTAGGACAATTTATTTTGGAAGATGCACGATAAACACATTAAAGTTTCAGCAGAGTGCCTTTCACAATTCAGTCAAATATGGATTTTTGCCTGTGTTAGCTGCATATTTAGTTCTTTAAAGAGCATCCATTTTCAGTGTGTTTCTGGTTTTGCGTTCACCAGGGACCTGTGTGAGGATCTGGAGCACATACATGAAACATTCAGAACCAAATGGACCAAAAAGATTACAGCACTAAGGAGGACACCTAAATGAAACATTTATTCAGCAATGATGTAATCTGGTACTCGTCAAACACACAAAAAGTTGATTCAAAAATAGAAAAGATGACATCCAGCCTCACAGACTCTCTTTGGAAATAAGGGCAGTGGAACAGTTTCAGGATAGTTATTAGCTAATAACGTGTGCAAAGGCACCACAAATTATTGCATGCACCTAGATATCTATTTTGATTTCTGACACAGCTGCTTATGTTGGTATCTATTCATCAGTGTGAATAAAACCTTTTCAACCTGTTTTTTCAGCTTCTGCTCATCACAGTCTAAAAGCTAATGCAGCCACTCAAAGGGAGCTTTTTGTGTGGAATTTATAACAAATTAGTGATTTTGCAAACATCACCAGATGCTTGCCCCCAGTGCTTGTAGATGTGGGTTACCTGCAAGATAAATAACCCCTCTCAATTTCAACACCAGGCAGTTCCAAGACAGGTCACTTTTCAGTGTGGCTGAAGGACAGATTAAAACATCTACAACAGACATGGTTGGGGGCAGATTTTTAGGATAAGTAGTACCTAAAGTCATGAGCCTTTGCAACAACTAAACCGATTATTTGAGCTTTTAATGAGCACTAGGTCAGCTGAACTTTGAGCTTTGAAAGGGTGTGCTAAGAATTATTGAAAATCAGGAAGCAGACCCAAGCAGCCTGGCTAATTTTGCACCTCCACACTAGAACAGAGCTGCACAGGGTCCTGTGCCTGAGCTGAATCTATTTTCAATTTTTAAGACA
Organism: Dryobates pubescens; assembly: GCF_014839835.1. Taxonomy (NCBI): domain Eukaryota; kingdom Metazoa; phylum Chordata; class Aves; order Piciformes; family Picidae; genus Dryobates; species Dryobates pubescens. The sequence continues at coordinate 17,635,865 of NC_071634.1, read as the reverse complement.
TTATTGATGTGATTTTAGTTTGTTTATTTAACTTATCAGGCTTCTTTACTTTAGGCCAGTAAAAGCTAGCTAAGATGGCAAACTTTGCCAGGAACCCATCCTTAAGAACCTGGTTTTGTTGAATCATATTCACTATGACAGGAAACCAAGTTTAGTGAAGAGCAGCAGCTTTCAAGGTTCAGTACGATGGATCCAAATGATTCTAAACCACTTCACGGAGCTACAGTGACCTTTTTGGCCATTTAACAGATAGATCTTAAACTAAAGGAAGCTAAAGATGGAGACTTGAATACCTACTTCAGTATCTACAGAGTGCACTACTTGGGAGGTAACCCCTTTAAGCAAGAAGTACAGAGAGAGAGAGAGAGAGAGAGAGATTCAGTTCCATTATTTCCAGAGTACTGTCAGCCACTACTGGATTCTGTACCAGAGGTTATATTGTGCTGTGGGGGGTTGTGTTTTTTCTTTGAATTTGCCAGAAATTTAGCCACTCTGCTAGGTGGTTGAGAAATACTGTTACAAAACAAGATGGCATTTATTAATCATTCAAAATATAGTATCTAAAATTAGACCAGAGAGAAGTAGAAAAAACTTTCCTGCATCTCCTGGAGGTGGAGCAACCTGTCTCCCCAAGGCTGAAACAGCAAGATGCTCATTCTGTTCACTGTGGGAACTTGCCAACTTTTTCTGAGGTTTTGGTTCATTCTGAACCTGGATACTTTAACACTTTACCCTTTAACTTTAAACCTTTGGGCAGAATTTGTTTAAGTATAATGTTTTATCATATCATCTTATAGCACAGATAGAAAGTGACGTGATTAGTAAGTGATGATTCACATTAGAACAGTCATTGTTATCAATATCAGTCTCTTCAGAATAAAAGTAACACCTTTTTCCTCCCAGTAGATTACCAGATTTGTTTGAAAAAGGCACAGAGCCACTTTAGTCACATGTATTTCTCACAAACAAAGCAAAGCAAAGCAAAACAACCCCCCCAAAACTTTCTGTGTACGGTCCGTGGCAGCCAGCAAAACCCACGCAGCTGTTTTGAATACCGAATCTGTAAGTGCAATCACCGGATCTCTCAGTACAAACATTAGCACAAAAGACACCTCATTTATTTTGCCCTGTAAACTAAACCAGGACTGTATCTGTACCCTCAAAAAGTAAACAGTAGATTAAAAATAGCCTTTATGTTTTTCATCTGTTTGTGGATCTTTTGCATGTAGATGTGAAAGCAATGCATTGCAAACTCTGTTCTGGGGAGAAGAATCTGCCATTTAAATCCAATTTCTGTCATAAAAATAATGCTGAAGCAATTCCTTCATGTTCTACTGTTGGGTTAGCAACTTCACACTCATGCAATGTTGTTCAAGCCTTTTCATGCCTCACCTAGCAGTAGTAATTCAATTCAATGACTCTGTTGTACTCCACACTGCAGAATGTCAGAATGTGTTTCATGCAATGTCAGTCATGTGCTAATTTGACAAATTATTTCAGAATCAAATAGTGAGAATTCCTTTGAGTATATTTAAACCCAGAGCACATAACACACATTTGCTTCCCAAAACTTGTGGTTTTTAACCCCAGAACTAGAATGAACGATGCCAATTTCACTACAGATGTCAATCAATTTATAAAGGGATTCTTGACCTCCCTTCCAGGAGGAAAATACACCCACAGCATATATACTGTATCCTAAAACACCAGAGGACAGTACTAGTTTTAGGACACTGGCAGATCTAAGCTTGGAAGCAATGCTGTCCCTTCATTCTAAAATGTATGGTGTCTGAAAACACAGCCCTGAACTCCCTATAAAAGCTACCAGTATGCAAGGATTTTAACTTTTTAAGTGATCCAAAAGTCACTGAAGTCAAATATAGCATTTCTGCTTCTGAATGGAATGTGAATAATTTGATAATAAGGAAGAAGGGCTTTTTCTGTTACTCATTGCTGTGCTTGATTATGAAGGAATAAGATTTTCATAGAATTGTTAGGGTTGAAAGGGACCTCAAGGATCACCTAGTTCCAAACCCCCTGCCATGGGCAGGGACACCTCATACTACAGCAGGTTGCCCAGAGCCCCATCCAGCCTGGCCTTAAAAACCTCCAGGGATGAGGCTTCCGCCACCTCCCTGGGCAACCTGTGCCATTGTCTCACCACCCTCATGGGGAAGAGCTTCTTCCTAACATCCAATCTGAATCTACTCATTTCTATTTTCATTTTGCACATTGCATGGATCTAACTTATCTTCCACCAGTTACTGCCAGCTAAGAACAGCATCAATGTTTAAATACATCCAGAAAAAAAGCCTCAGACTTCCAAAAAATGTTAAACATCTCAAGCCACAGATGTTTTACCAAGGTAATGAAAACTTCCTATAATAATTTCCTTTCCTGGGGAAACAGAAGTATCTGAACCAGAGACAAACTGGATAGGAAATGGAACCTACTTGGCAACAGATAAAATAAAATCTAAAAATTGGTCAGTTTGTATTATAAGGAGGCTAAAAAAATTCCTTCGGGAGGCCAAAGCAGGAGGGCATATTCCAGCAACAGTACCTTTTATTCTTCCTTTCCAGTGCCTTGCCAGTCCCTCTATTCTTCCACAAGCCACATATTAACTGACAGACACTGGTTTTCCTTGTGTAGCTGCTGCAGAGCTCTCCCTCTCTCCCTTCCCCCTTTTCTTTTTTTTGCCCTTAAGGTTTTCCTCATCTTGGGATGAAGCAGAAGGCTTACGCTGGATACACCTCGTCTACTGCTGTGGTGTTATAAACCTTTAGAGAGAAAAGTCTTGAGCTGAAAGGTTATAACTCTAACTCCTATTTCAAGAATGTAATCATTTACAAGAACTGCAGAAGGGTAATTTCCATAATAATAAATACATTTTAACATGCTTATAGCACCATGAATCACCTTTCAATCTTTGGCATTATGAGCAACAACTGTATAGCAAATAGCATTACCTCTTTCAGAGCCATTGATTCCATACACAGCATTTATATCATCCAACAGCCTGACCCTGAAACACGTGTCATGGGATTTATATCAGATGTTAACATGTAGGGAGTTTCACTGCATAATCAAAAATGGAGACCTGTAAAAGTAACCTTAAAGACCATTGACAGATCTGTTGTCTGTTGAGTTCACTCTCACCTCATGAAGCTAAGTACAATCACACATATTTGAAAAGATCTTGTAAAGATGATAAACACCACATAAGTGTTAAAAGGCCCACTAGGGAGCCATCAATTTAAAGAAGGGAACTTAAGAGAAAGCACACATGTATATGTATAAAACAATCTCAGCTAGAGGGAGCATATGATATATATCTAGCATAATCTCCACAGATTTGGAAAAAAGCCTCACACATCACACTGAAGGGAAGTTGGTTGTCTCTAGAAGACAGCACAGCTGGACATGCACAGTCTTAGAAGTTCTATCTTTCTGAACGGAATGCATTCCATGATGGGAAGTATTTGCTTTTCCATGATTTACATCTGATTAGATGTTAACAATGACTCTGGGGGGGAGGAAATCCTTTTCCTCCGTTTAAACTCCATTTCCTAAAAAGGACTCTCTTCAAGGTTATTTTAAAAGATAATGATGCAAAAAACTTTACTTTGAGAGAAGTTTTTGAAATGTCCTTTCCTGCTCATCACTATCCATCACATTTCTGAGGGTCGTGTTGTGTCACATCTGACATAACTCTATGTGACATTACGGTTCACTCGGTACCACTGAGTGACACTGTCCAATGAGTGTTTGTTAGACCTAGAGAGGGCAGTGCACAAAATAAGCGAATTAGGTAATGAACAAAACCTTCAAAAGTCCTCATATGGTTGCTGCAGTGTTCCCTGAGAGGACTTGATTTTCATTTCTTGCCTGAAGAAACAGGCAAAGAAAGGAGAAATTCAATATATTCAGAATCACAAAAGGGACAGATTGCCAGCCTCCATTCTGTCAGCAGTTGGGGTAACACTTTCATAGCAGGGCATATGGCTTTTCTTATATGACTTTATTATTTGTGGAAGACTTCGATGCAGTTTGTTCTTTTATGAAAAAAATTTGGTACTCTAAAGCCATGGATCATCCATGGCCTACCCCATGACTCTGCTGTCTTTTATGTGATTGATTAACTGCAAAGATCCTACAAGACCTTGTCCAAGCCTTTGCACCTTCAGGACTTTCTTCAGTAGAAGGACAGATTTCTACATGCAGTTAACTTGCACTGTGGCAAAGCAAAATGTCACTGAACCTACAGCACAGATGCCTGACGTGGTCCTGCTCTGTTACCTGGGTTTCCAGATTTGCACAGACTGCTGACAGGCAGCAGTGGGAAGAATGCAATACCATGCTTGGATGATTCACCAGCCTAGACACAGAGACACTCATCCTTAAAATAAAAATTAACTTTTATAACATCTACAAAAGGAGCAAAGGAAAACAAAATGATGGAATGCTCCAATTAAACCTTAGGGAATAAGGAAGGCTTAAGTAAACATTTCATTAACAGGGATTTCTGGTTCCCCACCTTTATTCTTTACAGCAATATCAAGCAAAAAACCCACGACATGAATGGCCAGAGTTATAGCTATGCAGTGTTCATAGCTAAGTAATATTTTTGAAGTACTGTAGCTGCAGTATCCGATGGCCCCTTTTGCATCACCTAAAGCTGAATGTCCCAAAGGTTATTTCAGTGTCTGCTGAGGTAGGCATTTCTGACCAGATAACCACTAATCTTGTTGTCTAATAGATAACAAGGTATTTCTTAGTTTGCCTGAAGTCATACCAAGCCTGTCCCGTTGTAGGACCCTCAGTCATGTAGCATTTCTTTTGACAAAAAGCACTGCAGGAAAGCATAGTTTTTTTCCTATGAGTTAAAAATGTTCAGTTCCTCAAAGCTGTTTATCCATATTTTGTTAAAAACAAAAAGCAAACAACCACCTTCCCCACGAAGCCAAACAAACAAAAAAAACAAACCAGTTCTCTTGAAATTTCCTAGTCCAACCTCCCTGCTAAATCAGATTCACCTACAGCAAGCTGCAGAGGAATGCATCCCGTTGGGTTTGGAATATCACTGTAGCCCAAATATCACTGTAGCCCAAAAATATCACTGTAGCCCAAAAATACAATAGCTGCAGTGAACCAGTAAACAGCTCAAGAAAGAAATAGCTCTCTTGCAGTCAAACACGAGTGCATGTACACAAACCCCCAAATGTTTGCATGGTATCAGAGATTCACAGATTCATAGATTGCATTGGCTTGGAAGGGACCCTCTAAGGTCATCTGGTCTGGCCCTGCTGTAGTCAGCCAGGACACCTCCAACTAGAGGTACCACACAGCAGAGCTGTGTTCTGGCTTGCATTTAGGCTTGTGTCACACCAGATGATTGCTGGTTTAAGAAAGGAATAATTCACCTACAATGACTAAAGTCTAGTAGCCTAAAGGCAACTCAGAGCCAAGGGGCAGGCCTTATGAAGTCCATATCAAGATCCACGTATCCCATACAAGGTTTGCTTAGATCTGATATTAAGGCTGTGATCCATTTCCTCCCCCAATCCAGATACAAAACTGCTTTATTTGAGGTGAAGCAGACGTGAAGGCATGAGATCTCTTCCTTCAGACATACTGTGTTGTTGTATGGCTGAGCTGTTAAATTTTCATATGAAATGCAAACAGCATTGTGCTCCAGTCATAGCCTCCATGGGGAAAAGCAGTACAACTGGATTCCTTTGCTAGCATTTGTTCCCTTGGAGGGTTTGGATTAAAATAAGGAAACAGGTAGGTGTCAAGTTGTCCCACATAAAATTCCCTAGACTGCAAGATTTAACAAGAAATACAGTGTAAGATGCTTCCCTTGCTGTCACTGGGTTAGAGATGTGTTGGAATGCTCAGGAAAAAAGAAAAAAAAAGAAGAAAAAAGACAGTTTTTGTCTGCATGGCCATTTAAACACACTCTCCACGTTTTGACTGACCTTGCTTAAAACAGCTGGTAACATCCCATGTGCCCAAGGGTCAGCAATGCCTGGTGAGATAATACAAATGTTCCCTATAGCTCCTCATAAACAAATGGTAAATTGAGAGAGAGGCAAAACAAGGAAATGAGTGGTGAGGGATGGATTTCTGGACTTGTTGCATAGAAATAAAAGTGAATGCTGCCCCAGATTGCGGTGCTTACATTTTCACACAAGTCATTTTCACCAAAATAAGGTGCAATACATATGAGTGGAGAAAGCAAACGTCAATTGCTAGAAGTTTTGCTCCTCACTTGTGCAGAAAGTAACCATTTTCCACAAAGAGCTCTGAAACCTCAGGTTACCTGTGGAGAAAGTGGGTGCAGCTTCCCTCTTTTATGGCATTCTGAGGTCTCTAGTTTGTATAATTCTTTATTATATGCAAACAATCACATGAAGAAGGAAGTATAATGAAGGTTCTTACCCTTTAATATTAGGGAACAAGTCTTTTAAAGTCAAAGGTGGCATACCAGTGCTAAAATACCACAAGGAAATCTAGAATCAGTGATGTATTCTAATGAGGGGGGGTTAGGGGGAATAAGCACACAAAGCATTACAAGGATTAGGGCCATGAAGAAAGAGCATTCCAAGCAGATGTAGGATCATTAGGTTGAATATCACCATCTACACAGCACTGCTTTGGCAGCCTAAATCATGTAGGAATTTCTGGCTTTAAATCAAATTCTTTAAATGTAGGGAAAGTATCTATTAAAAACTTACATGTATATATGCTCCTTCTCCTCCTCGATGTCTGCAGTTACATATCACTTCTGACAGTGCCCTCGTTTCTGAAGTGCTTGCAGCTCCTGTTAAATTCAATCAAAATTGTCATTACTCAACTTGGTAGTTGATGATATTCAAACACATTTCTATGCCAAAGAAAATTCAGCCAAAGAGAGTTTTGAAGAAACAAACAAACAAATAGCATATACATGGGGAAGGACAAGGGGCAGATTCTACACTCTACCATGACTGACTCAAACCACAGTCTGACTGCTACACATCCAGCATCACACCTGACCTGCAGTGTTTTTAGTCAGATGGCTATCATTAAGAATGTTGAACAAAAATTGAAGCTGATTTCTTTTAGCCATTGAATGAATGGATATTTACAGTGCCATTTGACAGTGTACTTGATGAAGCTCTCACCTCGTGCTTCTGCATTACCAAATGCCAGCTAATTTGAACAAGACCTTTGTATCTGCATAGGAAACAATTTTTTAAGACCCCTTTTAAAAATTTTTTTAAATTACATTTTTAAATATTAGGGAAAACAAAACACCACTTTGCTACTAACCAAAGCCATGAGACATTAACAATTGCTCATTGAGCTCAGAATCTCAGACATCAGAAAACAGAAACAATCTTGCTATGTCATTTCAGTTCCTTCTGAGAAAAGGGATCAAATCCTTAAAAAAAAAAATTAAATACTTTTTAAATTGAAGCAATTTCATTTTGTTGGACAGGAGAATACAATTGGCCAAAACATTTTGTTTGTATGTTGTCTTCGCTTACAAGAACCCATAAAAGAGATGTGCAGAAGGCAGAGTGCTCAAACTTACAATATAGCAAAACGTTAGCATGAAGCACAAATCCAGAAACTCTCTTTCATAGAAAAGAATGACATCTCTTTCCACCTTTAATTCAACTAAAAACTTTTTAAGAATAAGAAATAATGCTTCAAATTATCTAAATTTTACTAAGATTTATATATGTTACAATTGCAACATGGAAACAGCTTTCTAACATTTGCTAAAGAGGTAATTTGTGAGTATGAAGCTGAAACTGTGATCACAGAGGATGCATATTTTCTGTTTGAGTTTACTGGAACAGATAAATCATTCCCATGTCTCAAGAGTGTCATTTGTTGTACCCATGTAGTTTCTTTGCTACTGATAAGCAAACATTCAAATGCCATGGAAGTTTTACATTGAAAAATCATCCAAGTTGTACACTGAAACTGAAAGTTACTCTTCTGAGCTTGGTATGGGCAGCAGCTTTTTACAGTCATTCATCATGCACCCCTTCACTGCAGACCTATTGATCAGGCAGATGTGTAAGAGAATAAAGAGAAGTGTAAGCCATTTCCAGTTGCAGGTAAATGGATTCATTAAATCTGTCAAAGTATTCAAAGGCATGACAAGGCTCTGCAGACACCTTTCAGCCCAGAATGGAGTGTTAGTTATATTACATATTGTGCCAATTCAATTTGCTAAACTGTTTATTTGGCATTAAAACATAATGTAAGGAAGATTAAAAAGGCCAAATTCTGACATCCTTGCTCAGAATGAATAACGATTTTTCTGGAGGCAGTGAGACAATCTACAGCACAGAATTAACAGGCATAGGAAAGCTAAGAAATACATTAATGCAAAGCATGATAACAAACTGCAAATATTTTACATTTGTAATCACTGCAGAGTAAAAGAAATTATTAACTTTGATAAAATAGTGTGAGTGTATTCTGTAACCAAAAAGCATATAATTAGAGATAATGACAATAAATTAGTACATACCACAAAGAAACTGCTGACAATCATATTAATTATCTTAGAGGAAATTCTTCACACTGATTACTTATTACAGAACAATTTCAATCTAGATTGGATAACAAAAATATAACAGCAGTAAACCTACAATTCTGGTACTGGCAGTGAATTGGAGTCAATAATTGAATATATTTTCCACCATCCTTTCAGTAAAGGACATTTAAGGGAGGAATGAGGCATCAAAAGAGTTACCGTATTGAATTATCTTTTCATCATGTTGCTCACTGAATAATTTATCATCTAAATGTATTTAGGAAAAAAGAGCAAACAACCAAAGATAAAACCACAAAACAACTAAAAACCCTACACAACTTAGAAACTTCCTCTGCTGCTAGACCAAGCTGAAATCTTTAGCTGTGTCTTTCATGTGATTGTGTCAATAAAACTTAACAGTCTGAGAAAGACTTACAAATGAGACAGGATGGGAGAATAAAACATGGGAGTGGAAGAAATTGCTTTTACTTACTTTTTACTGTCCTTATAGTGCAAAACAATTGAAAAGCAGTCTGAGTTATGAATATGGATCAAATTTTCACTTCATAGGGGGCACAGGATGCACTGCAATAGAATCCTTTATTCAGCCACAGAACTAATATTGCATGCTGTAAGATCAGACAACCCATAAAGGATAGAGGGACAGCATGGCTTTCTGGCTTTACAAGACTAGCCTGAAATTTCCTTCTGGTAGAATTCTAAACCAACAATATTTACTGTGTAGAAAACTTATTTACCTAAATTATATGTCCAACAGGGGTCGGTAATACAGAGGATGCAAGGAAATCTGTAGTCAAAATAGTCACTGGATCTTTTGCCCCCAGGTTCCCTCCTGCTGCTAGCAGGGTCACTTCAACTTCCCTACAGTGGAGTTACTCCTTTCAAGTACTTCATAAGATGAAGAAAATCTGCGGGTGGTTATTTTCTTCTCTCTTCTGATACTTCTCTTGCTTTCACAGGAAAGTCTAACAGATATCGTGAAAAGCATAAAAAGGTCTGAATTCAAATCAGTCTAACTTCATCACCTCGAGAGTGTTCTGTGAAAGCTAGAGCTGCATTGGTTTGTATTCCAAAACACAGGTTTATGGCTGGCCAGGACCAAAGAGTAGGTGTAGCCATGACTGCAGCTGAAAACCACACTCCCAGTGAGACAGTTGAACTCCTCCTCTGAGCAAATAGATGTTCAAGATGTGCAAGCCAGTGAAGCATAAACTGGTCCTTTGGGGCTTTGGATAGAAGGTTTAGATAAAACTAAGTGCACATGTTACGTCTGTGCTTGCTGGCTGTGATGCAGGGATGGAGCCAGGCCATCTTCAAATTAGCCATTTGATACCAGAAGCTGGTTTGCTGAGGTAACACAGACTTCAAAACCAGATTCCAGCCCACATGAGAAGCAGAATAAATTAGCCCACACTGAGTTCTTTGCTGTTTTGGCTAAACTGTTTCTTGTATCTTTCAGCTACTTTACAATCTGCTGAGCGGACATATCCACCAGCAAAACATGAACGACTCAATATTAAACCTTAAAGGCAGAACTCTGTCTGAGAACAGGTGGAGGATGGTATTAGAGATAAATACACTCTTGATGTCTAATGGCCAATGGGCAGGTGGACAACAGAAGATTCTTTTCTCCAGGCCTCCAGCTTTAGCCTGGAGAACTTAGCCACATATATTCAGTTCTGCACTATATTTTTGAAAATTAAATAATTGCTCACCTATATATCTCATAAATGTTTGAGGAAATTGTTGCAACATTTTAATGTCACAACAAACCCAAAATATGTCTGTAGGAGGAGACTGGTAAGGGCAGTGGAGGCAAGAGCGAAAGAGCATGAGAAGGTCCCAGACCTTTTTCCCAGTGAAATACAAACCCAAGGTAGATGACAAAGAATTTTCTTCCATGAAATTTCAGATCACTTTAATGATTTCATTTGATACCTCCCTAGCTCTTGTAATGTAGGCCACAAGGAGCGATTCTTCCCTGCTCATTTCCTCCATGCCACTGATTATCAGCCAACACACTCCAATCAAGTTCTTGCAAAACTGAATCTGTGTCCATGAATACCTTCAGCACTTCTCCAAGAGATAGAGACTCTCTCCCTAAACTGAGAAAGTTGTTTTCACCTTTCTAAACTATGTATTACATTTGGGTGAATCTTAATTTACTTTGTCATGAGTGAATCTCTGTTCAAAGGATGAATAAAGATGATATTCTTGCCTTGGTTTGCCTCGCCTCGCCTCTTTCACTCGTGAACGGCTATGAAAGTCCTGCTTCGTTGTGAAAACATGGAGAGAAATGGCTCCTTTGAATAGAATGTCAAGAATAAATCTTACGTTATCAAGGGCAGCTGTCTCTTGTTTGTCTGTGAAAGTAATCTTCCTTCATATCCTGATATCTCAGACATAAGGAAATGATTCACCTTTGACAAGAGAAAAATGTGTTTGGTTCTGAGGCTGCATTTTTTTAATGCTGGGCTATAGGAGTGAATTGTAAGCGCTGGTATTCACACAGCCATATGGGTCAAATAATAAAAGTAATTTTGTAGATTAACATAGCAAATATTTATCTAGCTCATTGCTTTTGTAAGTTTCACAAGCACATATTCTGGTTTATTTCAAATTCATGCAGTCCTCCTTCCCCCTCTGCCAGGATCTAAAATAAACCCACGATCAAATATTTTAATAATAAAACTTGTCAGAGAAGTGGACTGATACGTGTTCTCTGAAAAACAATACTGCTTAAAAAATGAATCAAAGCAGAGCTCTCTGCCAGCCCAATGGCAGTGTGCTGTCTTTGATACTATCCACTCCCATAATCATACTAAGACAGTGAACTGAGTTTGATCTCCAAGTCAATAAGCTTTTGCGTTTGAGACATGAAAACTGAAAGAAAATTAATGTTGTAAATTGGACTGTACAATAGTTCAGTTTTCTGTGCTCTCGCTATCAATTAATTTAGAGAGAGAGAGATTTAGATATTACTTTAATGCCACTTCAGGGACCATCCAAGATAGATGTGAAAAAAAATCCAATAATCGATGATTTTAAGGAAAACATTAAAAAATGCATTTATGGACTGACTTGCAATAAAGAGAGAGAAACATAGATTAAGCATCTGGAGTAAAACCGGCTTTGTGTTCCAGACCAATCCCAGAATGCTTGATAATTTGGAAAGAGCATCAAATGCAAACATCAGAGTTGATTCACTCAGTTATTCATCTTCTGTTCCACGTGAAGAATGTCTCAGGCTTACAGTGTCCACTTTAGCGGAAGAGTCCAGCGTGATCTTCAGTGACATTTTTGGCTGGAGAAAGAATTTGTTTAATGCAATGATAATGACATTTTAGTGACATTTCATAAGCATTAACCCTAAGTCACCAATTAGATCAGAGCCAAAAGTAAATAATGAGAGAGTCAGAAAAATATTAACCCCAGGGACATTTTAATGAGGAGTGTGTATTAATAGTGTCATATAGCCAGTCATGGTACAGCAAGAAGCTTCTGGCTGCTGAGGATTTGCAGCCACATTTTGGCTACAATCATGCTGGGAGATTATTTTTTTGTCTCAGACAGGAGAAAGAAAGTGAGCATTTCACCAGATTCCAAATTTAGGGTCATTGTCTGTGTTCCCAGCTGATGCTCCTGAACTGTTCATCCATGAAGAAGGATATTTGCACTTCCCATTTTGCTCTCCATTTCCATTAAAACTGGTAGGACTTGTGCATTCGAGGTGTGAGGTTTTTCTCTTCACAAATCTGGATCTAGCTTTTGACAAGCAGAATGCCTCCTTTTCTGAAACAATTACTGATTAGGAAATGGTGTTCTTTCCCCTTTCTTCACCTCTGTAAATGAAGACTTGCATGAACAGAAACACAGTATCTGTGGATTTAATTATGATGGTCCTAATTAGTCACACTCCATCAGTGATTACACTGCTATCAGTTGTATTCACACAGATACAACTCAGTATTTTACCGCTGATGACAATGGCACTGCCAATGGCAGGTGAGGCCAGGAGAGGGAAAGAAAAAGGAGGGGAGGGAAGGGGCTTCTTTACAGAATCATTAGGATCAAAATATGTTGGGTCCCTAGGAAATGTGAAATCTACTCCTTTCTAATCACTGTTACCTAACTGAGCTGATGGCCTTTTCACTAATCATGAATTGTTTCATATAGTTTATTTCAAAAGATTTATATAGACATGTCATCATTCCTGATGATAATCAGATCACAGAATCACCTCATCATATATTTAAACACACAAAACCCATTGCCCTTAATCAGAACACTGCCAAACCTTATATTTATTTTCATTGAGTACTTTTGGAATACAATATTCAGCACAGGGACAAGCCAGAGATTCTGTGATTTCTTTTTGCTAAAATCAGACATTATTTAGAGAAGTCATTAATCTGGAGAAATGATTACAAAAAAAAAAGATGAGGACAATAACATTTGTTGGATGTAGCCATCATAAAGCTTAGAGAATGGAAATTATATAGTTTGGTTTAGCTTTTTATTGTTGCCATAGTGCAGAATAGGCTGGAAAAAAAGAATTATTTTCCATGCCAAACAAGTCTCTCCACACTAAACTGTTATTTAGGTTTTGGGAGACATTTTGCCTCCAGTCACACTATTATTTGAATGACTTCACCCTCTCCATAGATGATTAGAGACTGGAACAAATTAACATCCAGCCAGCTTCATATTGTTCCTTGTCAGAATATTCAGCCTTTCTGGCCATCTTTCAGTCAGAGAGCTCACAGAGCTCAAAACTATACAATGATACAAGCATGTGTAAGATACCCTATATTCCCTAGCATGGTATTAACTAATGATCATAGTGCTCCCTTTTAATGCCCATCTGGAGGGTCTTCTGGAGTCATTGGTTGTATGCTTTCCAAAAGGAATAAAGCTTAAGTGTGCATGCCCTAATTTATTACAGAATCCACTCAGTCTATCTCAGTTTCCACATTCCAAATAATAGCACAGATTTCCAACTACAAGCACATTTTTTTGTTGTTGTTATTCTGTATGCCTTAACTTTTTAAGATCATGACCTTTAGAAGCAGAGGGATGCCACAGCTCCTTGCCTTCCAGCCATCACATCATTCCCTCTTTCAGAGCAGCCCACATTTCCCAGCAACTCACATACCAGCTCATATCAGTATCCCCATCTTCATTCATCTTTGCCTCAGCTTTTCAGCACCATCAGCCTAGATACGCCCTACCACTAGCAAGGAAAGGAAGAAAAAGAAGAAAAGGCAACATATGCATACCATGAGACCAGAATTTTTGTAGTGAAAGAAATGACTATTCATCTAAAGTGAATCTTGTTGCCACAGGATTTTATGGATACCAGAAGAAGAAAAAGGACACAAGAGCAATTACAGAATTCCATGGAGAAATGACATACTCAGAGTCTATCTGGTAAGCACAAAGTTAGTAGTTCCCCAGCTCTAACAGACACAGATCTCCATAGAATAGAATAGAATAGAATAGAATAGAATAGAATAAGCTGTACATTTTCTTTACACTATTCACCCTGCTCTTTAACTATTTCTCTGAGTGTCACCAACTAACCATGATCTCAGATAGTATGTCACACAGACACAGAGGATAAATTCTTTTCTGTAGCTACAGAGGCCTCAAATAATGGAAATAAAACCTATTTATTGTAGGACTATTGAACACAGAATATTATCAGCTTGATGACTTAATAAAAACAATGCAATGGTACTGGGAATATATCAAAGTACAAAAAAAGACTTAGAGTGCATAATACAGGAGAATATGCTATAGCTGTATCATCATTTGAACTGAAGACTGAGAAAAACAGTTTTCTCCTCTTTGCTACCAATGCCAAAAAGTTTCAGAATTATATTGCATTTGTCAGGCTTGCATGGAAATGTTGAGCAATGTCTCTGTAACCCACAGATGAAAGGAGCCTAAAAACCTTTTCCAGCTATTAGAATTATTTTCTCAACTGCAGCTTTGGATTCTTTATGCATGACAAAAATGGGGATCCTACAGAAATACTTTCAAGGTGTAGTATTTAGTGAATAATCTTTGTAGGAATTTAAAAGCAAGATCAAACATTGAAATGCTGAGTGCACTGAAATGTGTGTGGTATCTCTTTCATAGAAGGAAAACGTTACCAAAAAGTATTGATGGCATACACTGTTGTTTGTCATGAGTGCAACTAACTGCTAAAGCAAGGATATGCAATATCAAGGGAGCAAAATGTAAGCAATTTCCATTCAGTATTGCATATTATCATCCAAATATCTCACTTCAAAGAAGGAAGAAAAGGGACAGTCCTGGTATCAAACAAAACTGTATGACAATTTCACCTCTGCCTCAATTGCACATATCATTACTTTATATAATTAATTAGGGATGTGCTTGATCCCTGGGAGAATTTAATAGAGACAGAACCTTTTAACATACAAATTGGAGTAGGTGATGTGTCTGAGAGTATTTAAAACTTTGTAAAAAGCAACAACCACCAAACAAACCAAACCAAACAATAATTGCTCAGACCATTAGATGTGCAGTTCCACTAGGTCTCCTATTACACTCTTCACATACAAAGTCCGTGGCAATTGGTAACTAGAACAGTAACAGTGCTCCTTGGGGCTAAGTAGGATCTCTTCCATTAAATACATTTCCCATAAAGAGATTAGTCAATTAAAAAATAATAAAAATAACTGTTTTCCTCACAACTTTGCTCATAGAAGGTTTGTGGTATCTGGGACAGACTCTCTCATCAAAGCCAGTTGCAAACAAACTACTGGTCAGTTCCTCCCACGTTTCATGAGGAATATGGATGTACCCTAGTGCTGCCTTCTCTAGCCATCCAGTAATGTCATGTGCTTGGAAAACCAAAGTGGTGCAAAAGGATATACTGAAAAAATGTGTCATAATAGCTAAATCCAGAGTAGTTAGAATATATTCCTCCTCTATTTCCCCTACCATACACTTCCTCTGCACTCCAGCATAAAGCCTTACTGTAGATTTTATCAAGGTCAGAATTCAGACTGGCACAACTCCAACAAACAAATCTGTTAATCTGACACGAGTGAAGTGTCATTAATGATAACACATTCAAGATGCTCAAAAGTACTCTCCATGTTAAACCTTTCCTTGTGTTCCTCTTTTCTTCCTCCATTCACCACAGTCCCACTGTGTAAAAGTTCAAAGTGCAAACACAGACTTGTATGCACTCAGTCTATTCTTCCAAAGAGCTTAGGCTGTGCAGTTACCATTTCTCTACCAGTACAGTATTTGTGTGCATTTGCAATGTCTACCAACAGAGAGTGTGAAGAAAAAAACAAGCAGGGCTTGGTTTCCAACTTTGTTTTTTCCCATTGGAAAAGTAGCAAACATCTTCTTTGCCCAGACAAAATCCTCTAATAAGTCATTCTCAGGGAACAGTGATGAGTTCTGTATCATTCCTGTCTGTGTGAGCTGAGGAAAGTGTGCCCATTTTAAATCACCAGGAAAAAAAGGAGGAGAGGATATAAGCAAGGAGCATGTACTTAGAAAATCTGCAATGGGTGGTGGAAAACAAAACCCATAACAGATAGAAGGTTCTACTACTATCCTACTAAAATCCACTCACTTGCAGTACAGCCTAAGATATTTCAATTCCTTGGTTTAGTTTCAAATAAAAATATAAAGACATAATAATGTTGTAAAATTTATTTTTACAAGAATTCTTGATTCCAGGGCAAAGTAGGAAGTCCACATCCCATGGGGATGATATCACTTTCTTATATAAATTCATTTTTATACATGCACCAGAGACAGTCCTTTCCCTGGTTCACTGAACATATTTATTTAATAAAACACTTACATTTCATGAGAGATGGAGAAATGAATTCTTTCCAATAATGAATGTAATACAACATGATGAATCTCCCAAGCATTAGACTTGCACTTTGGGGTTTTTTGTTTCTTTAATTCCCTACAAAACTAGGGCTGAATAGGAAGGCAGCTGACTGGAAAAACACAGCAGCAGTAGTACCAGTCAGGATAAGATCTGAGAAAAGGAGAGAAAGAGAAGATATTTATGAGGAAGACAAGAATAAGTACCAGATTCATGTCAAAAAGTGCAAATATCTAGCCTGGAGCCCCTGACACAGACATATAAGATATAAGGACCAAAATCAAAGATAATGAGCTAATTTGCATATGACCATTTGTTTAAGGTTATGATCAATACTCTCTCCAGCAGAACCACAACATTAGCAATAATTAAAGTGCATGTCCAACCATGCAAGGTCAATGGCAAAGTCAGTAGCTTGTGTCACATCAGGGAATTGTTTGAGTGAGAGACCAGGCAACACAAGGATGCTGAGGAGCAGATCACCTCACTATGAGTAGGTAAGGACTTGGAAATACACAGCAGGAAGCTACTAAAAGAGACTACTCATAAAAAGTGAGGCTCCTGTTGAAAGGGAAATGACATTGCAGCAGCTAGGCTTGAGCCTGATTCTTGGGCTAGTTGTTATCAGGGCAGAGGAAATGAAACATGAGGGGATGACAGAAACCTTCATCTTGTGCTGCTTCTGCTGTCCCTTAAGCCAGGCACAGCCTTAACTTGGCTGCTCAGGTGTGCCATGAGCAGACATGTAAAGCAGAAGCAAACAGAGCTTGAGTTTCTGGATGCAAAAGAGGCAACTGGAATGGTAATATAAAAGGGAGGAACTTGTCCTGCAAAGACAAGGGGAGAAAAAAGAGAGAGACAGGAACATGGCAGTAAATATGTATTCTCTCTTAAGAGCATGTTGACTCTTAAGTGCAAAGGAAAACATAGGCAATGGCAAAGGGGAAAGTATTGCATTGCCATAACAGCACACATTCACCCCACATTATCAGAGCCAGAGGTGAATGAGTAGTTTTATAAGCAACAGTAGAAGTCATCCAAAACATCAGGTTAAGAAATAAGCAGCCCACCAAACTGTGAAAAGGAAAATTGCAGACAGTGACTCACTGATAACTCATAGGCAGCAGCAATGACTTTTAAATACAAGAATTGGAAACACCTATGAAGAGGAAGGGCCTCAAAAGGCAAGGAGTGGATAAAAACATCTAAATAGAAGACATTTTGGAGAGAGTGAAATGATCCTTGCTAAAAGAATGAGAAACTATAACAGACCAAAAATAAGGCATTTTTAGAAAGTAGACTTCAGCAACTTCATAGAACTTGTAAATGAGTAACCCTAGGAGAGAAAAAAGAAATCAAAATGTCAGCTCTGTAAAGAAACACTATTAAGGTCATGAGTGCAAAGTATGCCATTACAGAGGAGAGATTAAAGGTGCAGTAAGAGATGAGCTTGTAGAAATCATGGGCTTTTTGAGAATTTCAGAGGAAAAGAAAATGGAAACCAGGTCTGGTTACTAATGCCAAATATAAAAAGTAGAATGAGTGCAGAGGGGGGGAGTGAGGAGAAGAAGGTGCAACACAAACCTGAAAGTCTTTAACTGGGAAGCCAAATTATAGCAAGAAATCTTTCCATAAGAGGAAAGAATTGTTTGACTACATGTAGCAGGAGGCTTTTGTAGCCAGGTCCAGGAAAAGTGAGCAGCTCAATACTGTTTTACACATTATTACTGAAAATG
Organism: Dryobates pubescens; assembly: GCF_014839835.1. Taxonomy (NCBI): domain Eukaryota; kingdom Metazoa; phylum Chordata; class Aves; order Piciformes; family Picidae; genus Dryobates; species Dryobates pubescens. The sequence goes on along the minus strand of NC_071634.1, from coordinate 17,617,675 downwards.
TCATAAGGCTGTCATAATTAATACAAGTCACAGAGGGCAAGACTTCCTTCTCCAACAAGGAAGGAACAGGTCAAACAATAGCTAAACGTTAGGTATTCTCAAAACATTTGAAATGGTTGGTCTTCACTGCAGTGTAATTAAAAAGCTGGCTGATGAAATTGCAGTATCATTAGCTGTTATCTCTGAGAAACTAGGAGGAATGGGGAGATAGGTAAATGTAGAGTTTGAAGAAAGAGGAATGGGAAAAGGAGAAAATAACAAGCTAGCTTAGCATCCACTTCTAGAAAAATACTGGAAGAGCTATTAAAATTGTTTTTAAAAACCTAGAAAGAAAAGGAAAAATGAGTAACAGCTGGCATGTTATCTACAAGAAATAATGCCAAATTGGTATAATTCCTCTCTCCCACAGGATAGAAAACTGCATGGATAGAGGAGAAACGGCTGATACATAGCTTGATTTCATCAGGTTATCAGCACCGCTAGTAAAATCCTCAAGAGAGAAACATGTCCTCAATGAAAATATCAGAAGATACAAAGCTAGTTGTGTCACATTTTGAAAGCAGTTGTAATGAGTCCCGTGTCAAAACAAAAGTAAGTAATTAGTGAAATTCTGCTGGAGCCTGGTCTCTGATTCAGTGTTCTCATCAGTTAGGTGGTATAGGTTTATGAAATGTGTAGGTAGGATGGGTGGACTGCCAGTATAGCTGAGGATACACTTAGAACTCCAAACAATCAAGACAAATTGGAGGTGACGTCTGAAACAAAACCAAGGTGTGCAATAATGGCAAGTAAAAGGTAATAATTCAAGTGGGAAACACCAGCTAGGCAGGAACGGTAGTTAGCTGTTTGTGGCCATTTGCAAACGTACAGAAGTTTGATGTAGGGTGCAGTAGAGTTGGCAGTATTCTGTGTTCACTTCAAATAGAAAAGGAGTTAATAAAAAAGGAGATTTAGACAGATATGAATAGTAAAGTACTGAAACTGAGCTTCTCTGAGAAGTTTATATTTTCACATCAACAACAGTATCTTTAAGCTTGACAAACGTCTGTGCTCCCTGACCTACACAATTCGGCCTTGGACAAAACTGTGGGCTGAATGATTTCTTAGTGTTGCTTTCCTACAATTCCATGATTCTGTATCTACTGAGAAGCTATTGCAGCCACCTTCAGCAGCTAAAAGGCAAATGCATACTACTTTCCTATGTGAGAATCCAGCTGAGATGCAGGAATGCATGAGAGGATCACCATATGCTCTGCTCTCTCACAGTAGTATTGACAACAGTTCCTTCCTGCCAGCTCTAAAGTATACTTCATCCCTTCTGTATAAACCATATGCACAGGGAGAGTGCTGATAAGGAGGCACCCTACAGCTAGTGCCAATAGTTTTCAGCAGATGATGCTTGGAGTATCGTGGACTTACATTTGGAATTCTCTACCATATCTGCAAGTATCAAATACAGGAGCCTGGCCAGGTAAGTTCACATAGACACAAGGGTCCATGCAAAAATTGAGGACAGAAGATTATAGCGACAAAAGAAAGAGCAAATCTGATGCAAATGCAGAGCTCTCTCAATCAATCCACATATAGACAGAATGTTCCAATAGGCACAGCATGCATTTTCCTTGGCATTTCTGTATTCTTCAAAACACCTTTTAAAGTTATTAGAAGATCTGTAGCTATTAGCATCTGCAGTAACATGAGCAGGCACAAAAAAAGGAATGCATTTGCGTTTCTTTTGAAAAACAGATTTGCATGCCAAATCTAACAGCACAGACTCACTATTACAAGAGGTAGATCCTTCAAGAAGCATTCAAATAATTAAAAATTTATTTTTAAGACTTTTTTTTTTTCCATAGCTCTCTTATAGGCTACCATTTAGTGTGGGTACACTTCTAAGATCAAGTAATTAACAAGCCCTAGTATGTCTTTTTCTTACATCCCTCTGATATCTGAAAATTAATAACAGCCAGTCTTAATTTCCTGTGTGAAGAAAATAAGCCTCTCTTTCCAAAGGTACTCTGATTTTGAGCTTTAATCTGTTGAAGAACATCTGAGCCCTTTTAAATGAAGAAACCTGAAAAACAACACTCAGTCTAGATAGAATCTCTATACACGTGTTGTGATAATGGTAACTTATGCAGTGGAATATAAATTCACTGCCTGTGACCGTCATAGATATAAAGATCTACTGGAGAAGGTAGTACATCAAGCCTAAGAATATATGACATTTCTTCACCTCTGCAGGAATCAGTTCATCAGATAATCTGTTTAAGGAAATTCCAGCACTGTAATTTGCCATTTTACTTTTAAGCAACAATGCAATAATGCAGAAGCCACGTTCAATGATTCAGAATGATTTAGTTTGCAGGAAGCCCATTAATTTAGCCATATTTTCCCATACTTTTCAGCACCATGTCCTGTCATCTGGAAATAATAGAAGCCCTAGTAGTAAATTGTGAAAGCTAAGAAAAAACAGGCAAGTAGAGTTCACGTGGTATTTACTGGTATGTTAATGTTAGCCTAGCCTAACCAAAATTAGGGTTTCTTGGTAAACCTGGATTAGCTTTCTAGTGAAAAGGATACTGAAGTGACAATCAAAAGCAAATGTGTTGTAGTTCTATATTTATTTATACGACAGCATGAACATAAGCCATCCATCTTGAGTCAAAAATGCATAGTAACTGGGCATTTTCTTTTTGCTGCAAAGATATACAATATTAACTCTGAGTGCAAAAGGGAAATAAGAAGAAAGAAACAAGGGAATTATATTTCAAGTATGACTGAATTTTCTTTACCTCCAACTCTTAAAAATTGTTGCTCAGTGTTCTTTTAAATACATGTAATTGCTACATTTTTATTGTAAATTTGTCTTTTCTGAGTTCTGAAAGGAAAACACTCCATAAAGTAGTTGAATCTGTCACTTGACTCTCAGCAAATTTTGTTTCCTCACAGCATCTTTCAGTCAGAGTATCTGCCTAAAATGAAGCAAGACTTTTTAGCAAGACACATAACAAAGCTCGCATGTTGGTTTCCATAGCTTAGTTAAAAGCAGCAAATATAATTTTAGGTTTTGACCATGGGAATGTGTTTCAGATGGATTTAATGTTCTCTAAAGAAAATAAGAGAAAATCTTTGCAAACTTCCTGGGACAGTGCTGATGCCCTTTATTTAAGTGCAAATTAAGTGGCTTCTTGCATTCTCTGTATCTCTGCAAAAGTACATACACACTCAGAGAGGTGTAGATTTTTGTCTGAGAATAGAAGCAGACAGACAGACAGATTATGTGGGTGCTAGAGCCAGACACTCTGATAGCTCTGTTTTGAATAGAATATGAAACAAAGCCTAGGACAGGACATCTCAGAGGCGTCATAAAGGTCTGCATGCACCTTCCTTAATTACAGTCTATAAACCTTAATGGCCATTTTGGTCACAGAAGTGAATCATTAATATGCACTAGAAATTAATTATATTAGATCAGTCACAAGGTAGCTACATCATGAATTTGATCCTTATTTTGCTTTGAAGTGACAGGCTGGAAGCTTTTCCAGAGATACTCTATCATGGAATGGGAAGACACAGTCAAATTAGAAACAGTGTCATGGCTTTTAAAAACAATTCTTTTCATTTTGCTCACCTGAAGTATGAAAATGAGAATATTACAGTAATGTCTGCTGTGAATTACTTTGGTGCTTAGAATCAACACCTGTAATAGTTCTCTAGCGGGGAAAAAGAATTTATCATAATTATTAGCAGTCACCCACCTACATTTCACTCTCCCCCTCCCTTCACAATTAACAAGAAACTGAACTGTTGCCTAAGATCCACAAAATATTTGGTACCCAAGTCAAAGATGTAAGATAACAACGACAAGACCTGTTATAGATGCAGAACTGCAAACTAACTGTGGTTTCTTTAACACTGCACTTAAAGAAATGCTTTGGTTTTAAGAGGATAATCTAAAATGAAGCCTACCGAACCCAGAGGCATCAGATAAAATCTAACTGAAGTGTATTTATTTATAATCCATTGTTTTAGAGAATTTTGATGCAAGATAAGAATTTGACTGCAGATATTTGTCTAAAAATGAGAGGAAAACGTGTTTTCCAAACAAATAGAAACTTATGGTGTCTAAAGAATGTCATGAATTAGTTTGAACAAAATCAGGTTTGGAAGGGAAAGAAGAGATTCTGGTCCTAGCCTTCATATGCCAAATATTTAAATTACATTTATATCTTTATTTCCTGTTCAGCAACAGGAACTTAGCTAAAGAATTATTTTTAATCCTGACAGTCATCATGTGTCAGTCTCAGACTCCGAGACACTGGGATCATAGGATTAAGTTCAGCTTCAGAGCTAATTACCAGGACTTTGAGCTGGAAGTACAGAAGCAGGCACTATATTGTGCTTGTTGATTCACGTACATACAAGATCTGCAGCTGTATTCCTGGGCAGCTCTCAGTAGCTACAGTTCCCTATTTCCCCCCCCCCCCCGAAGAACAGATCTGCTGATTCTAATCAGCAAAAATATCAGAAAAGACACTTCTGTATGCAGAATGCCAAAACATAGGCAGTAAAACCTGCAAACACTCCAAACAGATTCTGAAGTCAGGCGGCCACATGCAAATCCTTTGTCATATACAGTCTGTACTTAAATTTCATCCAGAATTTCTATATGTGCATTAGTATGCCTGGAATGTATCTCAGTCCTGATGCACAAAAGTGTTGTATCAGAAAACCTTTTGATCAAATCTTAGAAAACAGAGAACAGGGAAGACAGGGGACAGGTACATTAAAGAGGTGCCTTGACACTTTGGCAGACTTCCTTTTAGCAGGTCTGCATTTCCCCAGTGGATTTCTGTGTGGCCCAAGGAGGGGAACTACACCCTGCATCAAGCAGTCCGTGAGTGTGGGTGAATCCTCCAACCACGCTTGCTTAACTGTGTGATTAAGATATGCAGCTGATTATAGGTTTCAGCTTCTAACAGAATTTGCCTTCTTTCTATATCATCAGTAATTTCATTAGCTATTATTGTTCAAACCTCTCATTATAAATGGCACTCTTATTAGCTAAGAATCTCTGCACTGCCTATTAGAAAAGACAACTTTTGAAGGTATTGAATACAGGCTACTCCCAGGGCCACTGAATATAGATTCACATGCAGTTTTGCCATTCTGAAATGCAGTATTCTGTTGAAGAAGAGCTCTGTAACTGTATAGTGACAAGAGAACTGGTACCAGGGAAAATGAGACTTTTCTCCCTCACAGCTTCACAGTAAAAAGTAGAAGAGATTGCATAGCTTGCTAGAGGAAGAATTTCTTAGAGCATTTTGTAATGTTTACCAAACCAGCTGGCCTCCTTGAAACTCCAGAAAATAAGATTACTTCTACCTGGACCCAGATCACAGGTTGATATAAAATAAGTGCTGTTGATCAGTATTACAGAAATACTGTAAGTTTTTCACGCTAGGTTTAGCTCTTTAAAAGAGATACACGTGTGATTTCTACAGAAGCATAGGGACCTTTTCATTCTTCTTGTGACCAGAATGAAGGAAAAAAGGCTTTTAGAAGGAGTATCAGCCCAAAAGCATATGACACTGCACATTATATTTTAAATTAATCAGCCTGGCTAATATGCTAATGCCTTCACTCTGCATGTCATACTGTCAAGGACAGGATTGTTTTCTGCTTACAATCAGTCTGATTTTCCCAGAGTCAAGAATGGTCACAATTCATCTGCAGGCAACTCAGGCCATCACTCTTTCACCCATCTTTTCCGAGCTGTGATCGAGCTTTTATCTGGCAGCAACAAAGAGGAATCATTACAGGGATAATCAGAAGCAAAAAAATGCACAATCAGTCTAACGAGGATGCTGGCAAGTACACATGAATCTGAAACACACCTAATACTTTCCTGCCATAGCTGGAGTCAAGATGTACAGAAATCTGAAGTGTGAGGGAAGAGCGAAGCTCTAACCTGGATAGCTTTAAGGGAATAACACTGGCAGAAAATGAGGTGAGAACTGACAATAAAATTAATATTTGATGCAGAAAATTTAATGAACACACTACAAAGGCTTCATAAGTGCCATGGCCTTGCAAATATAATTCCATTATTTTTTATGTGCGGCAATAAAGGTTTTGACAGCTAGACAGAGTCACTGAAAAATATGTATTCAACCCTGAGGTAATTTATATTATTAAAGCACTGCTTCTGATAGACATTTAAGAGGTACAATGGGAGTCGCACTATTCAAGGTAAAATATTGCATCATTGCTGGGATGCAATTGTGGAAAAACAACTTGAAGAGCTTCAAATAAAGGAAGCTCTGAAGTGCCTGTGATTACATGTATGTGTTATTATCATGTTCAGAAAATGTCATGATTGCTCTTCACCATTGCCATATGTCCCATCTCCCTATCTGTATACCAAAATACTGCTGATGTGTCTAGCAAAACACTTACAAACCTATTATTACAGACAGCTGTTAATCTGTTTCGTGCTTTCAATTTAATTCAACTTCAAATTTAGGGAAAAAACACACAGATTGTAGTCTTCCTGTTGAAAGATATGTTATCATTTTAATTAACAGAAGTAGTATAAATATACAAAAATATATATATATAAATATATAAAATAGTATATTAATGCACCAATAATATCAGTGTAGTCCTTAAGAAGAGCATGGGTCTATTTTGTTTTCTTTTACTTATCCTGGGACCTAACAGAAAGAGGGGTTCTGATTAAGAATCATTTAACACAGGGAATATGAAAGGCTCATTGAAGTTCAATGAAATGGGAAAACCCAGGATTCAGTGAAAAAGAAGAAAGCTATGTACTGGAGTAGGGCCTCAGGGGAGCAGAGGGTCAGAGCAGAACTCTGAGGTCCTAATGAACGGCTGCTCTTCTTCCAGCTTGGAACAGAGAGAGAGTCTGGATCCAGTTGGATCTTGCTTGCACAGGGATAATATACGTTTTGATCAACTCAATAAAAAAAATAGCCTGATGTTTACTCAGAATATGGAACTGAATTTTATCACACATAACATGATGCCTCCTACCGGCTGCCTGGCCTACAGCAGAGGATGGCTTTGGTCTTGGGTAAAAGTGTAGCATGGTTTGACTTGCTTGCAATTTGCTGCTTCTGCTTTCCAAAAATATCTATTCTATTTTTCCAGATACATGCTCCTTCTCTGGAAAACGGCATATAATTGATGTAGTATTTTCCCTGACCCTTGGGTGTTCCAGCTGGATGCACTTGACAAGCTCCAGGAGTACAATCTATTTGCATGACCTTAGAACTTGATATGTCGAGTGTCTGAACTTCCCCATGATACTGACAATCATGTTTTGATGGATAGGACTAATGAAACATAATTCTGTAGTTATGAAGCCCCCTTGTGCTAATAGTTGGGTTAAATCTCTTTGAAGCTGGTAGGCATAATAACTCCTCCTTAGAATAAATGTAAAGAGATACTGAGCTCTTTAATGGAAACAAATAGCTGAAACAATATGAGCCATGACCAAAACATGGCTACAAGAGAAGATTGCCGTGGAAGCTTAACTGTCTGTCAAATGGTCAATAGATTGGAGAGATGGCTTGATGGAAAGAAATATAAATTTGCCCAAGGACACTGTCAGAGAAGAACCCTTGAAACTATTCTGATTCTCAGGAAAAAACCTATTGCAGCCTTGTAAGTTAAGCCCTAACTTTAAAGAAAACCTTAAACACTAAGGAAAAGAGCCCAGAATGATGAGCACAGAAAAGTATCCTGCAGTTTTGTTCTTGAAAAAAGATACAGAACCAAGGTATTCCAATGGGTCTAATTCTATCTAATAGTTCAGCTCAAACTAAAAAATCCATGACATCATAGCATTTTATACTTTTCACCTAGAACTACTCATAACTAAAAATATCCCCCAAAATAGTTTCTGCACCACCGAATGAGATGAAAAAGAAAAAAGTTACAAATTTTCAGATATAAATAGCACCAAATTAACTGATCTGCTGTGATGCCAGCTGAGCCTAAAAGCTTGATTTCAGAAAAAAAAGAGAGAGGAGATCAGTGTTTATTTTACTTTCAATCCTCCCTTTATAGTTCGGTAACCTTCCAAGACTTCTCCTTTTAAACAAGCAGTAGGTAGCAAAAGATCAACTTCAGCTTACAGTTACTCCACAAAATATTTGCCAAGGGTTCTTTTTTTTAATTCTAATTTACCTAAACTGTTAACCTTTAGTTATTGAGTTGCTATTCTGAATAAAAATGATACAGATTATTTCCTCTGCAATTGTCTTTGAATTCTTAAAAGATGAAAACAGCAAAGTCCGTATTCATCCCTGTCACACAAGAATAGCTTAGCCAGAATAAGGCACCACCTACCTCAAGGTCACTTCATATTTTGGGATTCTGTTTGCAAGGGTGTGGGGAGAGATGTCTGCCATGAATAAAGGGAGAACAAGAAATATTATTGAAGATTTCTCTGTTTCAGTTACAGGGAGTGGCACAGAATGGCTACAGTTCAGCACTTTAAGTTTCTTTTGTCTTTGCTGGTAGAACATCCACTGGCAATGTTGCTGGTTTTGCCCTTAGAGAGAGGAATTTAAATGCAGGATTTTTCTAATGTTTATTTTTCTTGTCATTCATTTCAAGTACTAAATAAAATAGAAGCATAAGCTGAGCACTAGGCAATCAGCCCTGCTGAGGAAATTTCCAACATACTTGTTTCATTAAAAGCAAAGACTTGAATGTGTCCTTAGCATTTCCTGTAGTGATAAAACAAAAATCCCACAACTCACTTCACTTTGCATTGAATTTGTCCACAATAGTTTATTGTTGTGTTGGGTTTTTCCCTTGAGAATCTTGACTGAGAGATGGAAGCTCTGATTCAAAACTAATTACAGTATCTTTTTCTGTCATGATTTTTGCAGTGCAGTGAACATGCCCAAACACAGAAGTGAGTTAGCATTCTGACCCAGCGCTGATTTAAATACATGCATTAACTCACTAGGCTTTGAAGCCTAGATTTTGTGAAAGAGCTTCACTGATATTAAGAAAAGTTTAATCTAAAGTTAAAAAAATAATAATTGAGAACGTTGGATTAGTATCTCTGAATTTATGGCTGTTTCTATTGAACTAAGGACAGGAGTATATTGTAGGTACAGATGTGCTTCCTGGTATGCTAGGCTCTGATCTAGCCTAGACAAAGCGGCCAAGAGGAGGTGGGTGCATTGTATCATCCTCACAGAAAGCTGAGATGTATGCAGCTATCATAAGCTGAGAAGAGCTTTTTGATCCCTCACTTTAGATACAAACTTAGTTTAACGATTAAAATGGTTATATAAAATGGAAGGGTCCATCACGGTTGAAAACACAAGAGAGGAAGTGTTCCACTCTGTGACAATGTGTCTTAAGTTCTTTTACCATAATGATGTAAAAGTTGAACAGGTCTGATCAGACAATGAGTAAAAGAAACCAAAGGGTTTATTTTTCTTTGGCAAGAGAAACTGAAGCACTGTGTTGAAATGGAGTAAAGGGAACAAATTTGAACTATCCAATTGTGCAACACTTCTGAGCTGCAGTTTGTGAAGCCTGCAGTAATTTAACACATGTCATGGAGCACTTAGAAATGTAATAAAAATCCTGTTTATTACCAGTGCAGTTCTGGACCAAAGCATTCATGTGAGACTCATATGATACTTATAGTTGATGACCTTAGAATCTATCCCCATCAGGAAGAAGAAGATTTATTCTTCTAGGGATTTTTATACCCTGCAATACTTTCACAGGCAGATTTTATATAAATATGATTGTTTAGTAAAGCTTAGACTGCTCTGTGTGTCTCAAAATAGCCCTCTGGAGATCTAATATTCTTTTAGAAAAATAAGATTCCACTGCAAGCACAATTTCCCCCTCCTTTTTCCAGATGGTTACCCTCCTCCTGAGGAGCAGAGACAAAGAATGGATAGGGTTGGGTGCTTTCATTCATAGATTTCAGCATAGAAAATTCAGCTGTCAGGTAGCACATCTCTTCCCCTTTGTTCTGAATCTCCTCTTAATTTGTCTTCACAAGAGGAAGATATCTAGCCAGTGTAACATGACTGAATACAAGGGAAAAGCCAGACAAATAGAACGGCAGGGACCTTAGCATGAAGGACTCACAAACATACATTGAAGGATTTGCCATCTCTCCAGACTCCTTTGACTATAAGAACTCCTACTTGGAGATAGAGAATTCTGATGCAGAGTGTACCTGGAACCCCAGTTTCGGCTTCCCATCCATTGCAGCACTCCGATCACGAGCTGTCCTTCCACATAATCCAGCATCACAGTTCTGTCACTGTGGAGTTTAGCTCCTCATGCTTGTTTCCATGCTGCATGTGCTCATGGGCATACATTCAGACAACTTCACCTTCCTGTTAAGTGTAACCCCAAATATCGCCTAGTACACCACTGAAGGCTGTTTCAGCATCTCTAGGGTAGCATTTTGTCTTAACATGCTATTTGGTTTCTTCTTTGGTACTTTTTTCCTCACAGTGGTGGCTGTGGTCAGCGTGGTGCACTAGCACCGCAGCCGGACTCGCACTTCAGCTGGAGCCCCCTGGCACAAGGCCTGCTGAAATCAGTTGGTGCTAGAGCTATTCAGCAGGGGAACAAAATAAAGCCAAAGAAACAAACCTATAACTGTGTCATTTATTGACCCTGAAATGATCTCTAGTAGTGGAACTGATGATTTTTAAAATCAGAAAACTATTTTTTGGCCTCCCTGCCTGCCTCGCTTCAATGTAGGACAAGAATCTGAAAGCTTTACCTCATGGCTCTTCACAGGAGTTGCAGTGAGATCAAACTTCGAGCACACCACTGCCGAATTCTGCCGTAGACCTCCTTGTGGGGACGTTTCTGGAGCCCCTAAGGCACATTTTGCTGTACCTTGTGTCTTCTGTATTGTGCTTCCCAGAATAATTTCCCAAGAGAGATATCAAGATGGCGGCTGCAGGGCCTTCGGCGTGCTGACTGCACAGCTCTGGGAGCACGTCCTCAGGTGTTCCTCCTTCTCCTGATTTGCCTCAGCTGCTGTAAGGGGCGTTCTTCCCCAGGTGCATGTTGTTGGGGCAGTTATGATCAGAAAGCTGATACAAGGACCTACGAACACGTTGAGCTGTTGCTCAAAGCTACTAGGCAGTGATGTTTTGTTACCTCCATGGAATGTGCAAGAGTTGGCCCTGTGCAGCACAAAAGCCGATTTTGACCGACTGATGAGCATACAGTTGAACCTGACACACTCTGCAGAAAGCCTTGTGATCTATTAGGGATGAAAGAAGACAGAACTGGGACAGAAGAAAAGAATGGCAGAATATTTCAATCTTTATGATCAAAATGGGTATAGAATAATCACTCTTTAAAGTCACAAAAATGTATGGCTTTACTTCTCTAACAAAATGCATTGTGTTTTTTAAAAGAGAAGCCAGTATCATCAGCTTTTATTGACAGACATAAGCCAGATTTCTAGCAGCAGTGAAGGACAATCTCAACTGAGAGAAATACGTCTTCAAAATCAGAAAATAATTAGCAGAATTTCACCTTGAAAGGTTATTATAGTGGCCTACATGTTCTAACACAGACTGCTGTGCTCCTACACAGAACACAGATAAAAATGAGATGAGTCTCATTCCACAAAGGCCCAAATAATACAACCCCCCCAAAGTTTCATTGTTTTAATAAGAGTGTACAAGTGCAAATACTAAAAGTTTTGAAATGAAACAGGTCAGACATCTAGCAATCTTACATCGCTTTCAAGAACTCATCTTTGATTCCGCTTTCATTCATTCTTAGGTTTATAAACACATATAAACCAAAGGTCAAAATGACAGCTGAAAGATCATTTTCTTGAAAAGAAAAAGGAAATGGAGTCACTGGTATACCGAGGAATGTATTGCAGTGATGAGGAGATGAAACAACGCTTGGGCACTGTACCTGGGGTGTTTGTACTTGTACACTGACCTGTATCTTTCAGTCTCTCCTTGTGTTCTCCTTGCAGCCTTCTTTTATTTAGGTATGCCTCACTGGCTGAAGGAAATAAACTCTTAGTCTTTTGAGTGAGGCAGAGGAGGCTGTTCTGTAAGTTAATCACATACTTGTATTTCTGCAGTGAAGCTGCAGAATTAAAGGAAAACTGAAAAAGACAGAGCTGCACACTTCCTTAAAACAGACTAGTTTAGGAAAAGAACAACTTTCTTAAGGGTTACCTACATGTCTTTAACCTACACTTCTTTGTTAACCTACAGTTGAACTCTTTTTTTTTTTTTTTTTGTCTTTTTTCAAGCAATGTCAAGCCTTGGCTCTGTCAGAATTCTAGTTACATTCTATATCAAGAGAGAGAAAAAAGTGTCCCTTCCTACACCTTCTCCATTCAACTGCTGAGGGGTTTTTTTCAAACTGTATGTTTAACATTTCTATATTAGATTGTTCCTCTTCCTAAACCTGTATTTTTCCAGCCTTAAGTATAGTACTTCTGCAAATGTCTATTTAACCTTTCAAGTTAATTGGTTTCTGTTGAGCTTTGCATATTGTTTTCAGGGAAGCATCTTAGTTATGGAATTTTTGAGTGTTTCTCTAAAGCTAACATTCAGTTCCTAATCTCTCTTGATTGTTAAATATTAATTTATTGACAGACCACACTCAGTGTGTCATAATACATCTGATATTTCCTGTGCCCAGAGGACTAGCAGAAACTCAGGTCTAGGAAGTAATGCATGCTGAGCCCTGCAGCTACTCTTTTTTTCTATATGTGTGTGTGTGTGTTTATATAACTATTGTGCCTAGCCAGGTCAGGACCAATTACATTAAGTGCTATATAAATATTAGCATCCACTTCATCCTTCACAAGGTTCTTGACCACAATGAAAGGTGTGAAAGATCATAAAAAGGGTAGATTAATTGAGGACCTTGAAGTGATGTCATCGTGGTGGCATGCATAATCTACAGAGTAAAGGCAGCACAATATATATGGATAAGATGTAGTCTAAGGGGTGTTGAACTCTATTTCTCTCTCTCTCTTCTTTTTGTTTGTTTAACCATTGTCCCTCATATCAACACTCATCTGCATCAAGTGCTATAGCATCATGCTAACTAATTTGTTTCTTTCTGCTGGAAATATTTTATTAGCTTCTACCATGAATTTGATTCACTTATTGCAATAAACTGGTTTTTTCCACCATCCAATTAAAACCAGCTCTAGTCTGAAAATAACAGTGTTCTTGCCAGGCAAAGCATATCTAAGCCTTTGCTAAGTCTTCCAGATTTACAGGAATTCATAATGCTTAATTAAACTTGAGACACAAACATGAAGTGAAGGGAAAAAAAAAAAGACAAGGAAAAGTGAAGAGGCCAAATTGCTTTTTAATCTGAAAACTAAGGTAAATGCAAAAATTGTTCCTTGTGCACTGTTTATTCTTATTATCTCACATTCCAACTATCCTATGTATTAACTGAAAGGTCATGTAGTTTCACTGCAGCTTTGAAAGTATGACTGCACTCTGCTGAAACTTCCTACAACACTCCTCAGTGAATGACAGCATTTTGCTCAGCTGCAGTAACCCAGGGAGACCACTTTCTGACTTTTCTTCAGACAGTGGAACAACATTTTCATAAACAGCTGACTGAAGAAGAAAGCTGCTTCTCACTGGAAACCACTAAAATTAATTATGCCTTGCACAGTGCTTTGAAAACTTCAGGCTGGGCAGTTACCCAGAACAGGTAGGTCTCTTTAGTGAAATTCAGGGGCAAAGGAGTCATTCTTAGGAGCCTGACCTTTAATTTTATTAACTCTCTTCATTTTCTTTTCTCTCTCTTTTTCTTTTTTTTTAGTTTCAAAATGAATGAAGGTTCCTCAGCTTGCAGTGGAAATCACTGAATACATCAGTACATATAACATGCAGTATTTGGAGAAAGCAGAATGTGCTTTATTCAATGGCCAGAAGATTCCAACTTGAAAAAATTAAGGTTGTAAAGTATAAATTAACATATTCAAATATCTTGTGAACTGACTTAACCTTTACTCTTGACTTTGATGAAATTTAGTGCTCTCTCAATGAAGTGTTGCTAAAAGATCCCATTATAAACCATCAGTTTATTTTACCAGAGGAAATGTCCAGATTTTTTGCTAGTTTGATATATTCACATTAATGTTCATTGGGTAAAATAATGGATCTTCAGGTAAGTCTTAATAATCACTTTGTAGTGCTCCTTTTTCTGCTAGGCTGCTGCAATACTGACTGGAAGATACCGCAGAAGGGGAGATCTGCTAGGCTACTCTTTTCCAGCCATACGGGCTTTTCAAAAGCTCTTTGCCTCTACAAGCTGGTCTTCTCCTTGCACAAAAATAGTGACTCTGTTACAGTGCTAGGATCCAAACCACATAGAGCCACACCAAAAGATTTTTTCAACAGCATCTGCATGAAGACTATCGAGAAGCGCTGGTAGGGTTACTAAGGGTGCCCTTCTTAATAATCCTCCTCGTTCACAAAAAATAATATTACTAATATTTCTAGTAATGATGGATGGGAATGGTTGCTATGAAGCATTCTTCAACAAATCATGTATGGGGCAGAGCTGGTGTTGATTTCTGAGCAAGCTACTTATTCTGCTTGCTTGACTGGTTGCTATGGTTCAGAGAAAACAGCAGCTGTTCAAGAAATAGGAGGAGGAACCTCTAACAAAAGGACACAAAACCATTAGTCTAAAAAAATTGATTAACTGTTAAGGTAGTGGTATCCTGGGTATATTCCCCTGGCAAAATTGAGAGAAAACAGAAAAGATGGGGGAAAATAAAGAGCAGAAGCATTTCATTCCATTCTGATACTAAAACTTTCATTAATGATATTCTCTCTCTCTGAAGCTTGTATGAATAATCAGGATGTGACAGTGGAGCAGTTTGTCTTTCTATGTCCATATTGTTGATAGGAGCTAAAAGTATTCCAGGCAAAATTGCCAATTCCTGCTGTAGCACTAAGAAAGATGAATGGCATTTTAGATGCTGCTGTATGGTCATCGTAAGGAAATGCCATTAGCTTCACAGGAAAATATATCTCTTGTAAAGAAATTCATGCCTTTCCCTTCCCCTTCCCCTTCCCCTTCCCCTTTCCCTTCCCCTTCCCCTTCCCAGCATTCATACTTTTAGCATAAAACAAGATCACTTTTTTTGCTGAATTTTATTCAAACTGAATGAACTAAAATTTGTCTTACTCAAAGTATTGCTAAGATATTAGAAAAATAAGCAGTAACTGCCAGTTCCAATATCGTAGAGACAACATTGTTCAGTGCACACTAGTTTTACCTCTTAGTCTTTCAAAATAACTCATGATCTTTGATGGTCAGCTTAAGACAGCTTCGATCACCTGGATTTCATAAAGAAGTCTGAATATTCATATCCTCCCTACTTTGAAAGTAGCTTGAGTATATCAAAAGCCAGGTGTCTAAATGTCTTTATTTTGGAAATCAAAAACTAACAAAAAAGTTACTGTTCTTAAAGCAGTGGGGAAAGTTAACTTGGCATTTTTCATTATTATTTTTCCTAACAAATATTTTACAAGATTATCTAGCTGTCAGAGTGGAGCAGCCAGCTGTCACTGCCCAGCACAGAGCTCGCTACTTTCAAAGGATTCTTTACAAACAAGCCTGGAATTGTCATCCTGTGTATCATGTTGATTCCACCAAATAGCATGATGTAACACAAGTCGAAGATGATTTGCAGGCTGGCATACTTGCAACAAAATTAATTAGCAGTTTAATAATATCTTCTGTAGAAAAGAAATAAACCACAGAAAACGAAGGCCTAGAGTTGTGTTTCTTCCCCTTTTGAATACCCACTCTTTTTTTTCCTTTTAATTATAATTGCCTTAATATATTTTCTCTGTTTTACAGTTACTCTTGCTGCCTTATCTATTCATGCACACAGATATGCTGTCTATTCTTTCTTCTGTGGATTCTAGCACACATGCATCAGCTGGTAGAAAAGGTCTGAACATGTTTAAGGAAGATATTTTTCCTGAAGTGTCTGTCAGAAAGTGGGGGGGAAGGGGAGAGAGATGGGGGAGGCTTGTTCCCTTCCACATATAGATCTGAACAAATGGGTCCAGCTGCAGCTGTAACATTTGCAAAGTATCATGAAAATTAGCAAATCTTTTGTCATTTTTCCAAGGACTCTCTGTGTGCTGTTCTTATTTCAGTGAAGATCAGCTTTCAGTAATAATTTTTCACCATTTCTAATGGCACTGGCCAATTAAACTATTTTACTAGATTATCATGACCTCATCCAGTCTTGTAAAACCTTTGACTATTTACAAATAAATATGATTTGAGATATTTTACTTTAAGACCTCAATACAATATTATCAATATTATTAACTTGATAGAAGAAGAAAATACTCACGTGTCCCTGCCCCAAAACTTCCAATAAGCCTTCAGATTATCTTGAATTTTTGGTGGTTGATGTTGATCAGATGAGATGAAATCTGGTTTTTTTCAGTTCTCAATGGGGAGAAGCCCCTTGGGGTTGACTGTGAAGATGCTATTGAGCTTAGTGATAATAAAATCAGTTCTTATCAACTCTTATGTTCTGGAAAAGAGAAACAAGACTTTAAGGAGTCTGACCACACTGTGAGGAAATCCTTTTTTCCACTGCTACTGCTCAGTTATCAGTTTTCATTTCTGTGAGGACAGTTATCTAAAATGTCAAAGCAATTGTGGAGGAGCTTTAGGTAATGGAAATTAGCATGCAGAAGGTAACAGCTGAATGGGAAAGATGTGGAAGATAAATATTTAGTTTGCCTTCTAAATGAAATGATTTATCAGGAAATATTTTTCTGAGCCATGTAATGCCTCAAAGGGTTTTGACATTAACCTAAAGCATCTTATGAGAGGAGAAAACAATAATAAAGTATTTGGAGATGCTAGAAATTTTATACTACGATAAATATCTTGGATCTTCCTCTTTCAGCGTACAGTACACTGTTGCTGAGATATGATAGCTACCATGACACTATGGAAAAGGTTTTTGGAGAAACTAACCCTGAGAGGAAAAGAAGGCAAAGAATACAGCTAAAAGTTGGGTGTTTTAGCAAAAGCTGGTAATTCACAGGTTCAGAAATGCTGAAGTTACTCTTCAGCTGCTATAGAATGGAAACTCTGGAAGGACCAGCAGTGTGTTCAGCAAGAGTGGTGAAAATGGACAAGCAAGTTTGAGTGTCTTTGAGAATCTGTCCAAACCAGACCCATAAATCTAACTTTGAAGCACGCACTGGTTTGAGTCAAAGAGAAGAGTCTGAACATTTTTATTTTTCCTTCCATTTTTTTTTAACCAGTTGTAGTGAAAACTGAGACTACAGCAAGGCCATTTATGATTGCCCCTGGTTAAGAGATGAGAACCTTCTTTTTAACACCAGTAAGGACTGCCAAAATGACTTAGGAAATATAAAAAGGAAATCAAAGATTGTTAAAGTCGAGTGGAGGCTCTGACTTGTGTGCTTGTAATTAGGCTCTGGTTTTGAAGCCTGCAGAAACTGTGTTTATAGAATTTCAGTCTTACAGAATGCTTTTGTTTGTTTTGTGACTCCACATGCTGCAACTGTGCAAGCAGTTTCTGCAGACCTTGCCAGAGGTTTACATGGAACAAGGAAAGGACAAGAAGTTTCTGCCACTACACAATGATATTAACACAGAGAAATTGGAGGAATGAGAGGTTGTGAAATGTGAAAAAAATAATCAAAAGGAAATACCACTTAACTGTTAAGGAAGATGATTGTCTAATGCATTAGCATTAAAACGATACCACTGTCATAGGAAACCAAACCGGTTATTAACTGCTGTTTTGTTCAAACACTGCTGCAGACACAGAAGTTCCTTAATCCCTTTAGAATGTCTCCTGTACATTTTTTCATTCTTCAGCACAAGTATTTCAGCAAAGACAAACTCATCATCGCAGACGGTGATTTATCTTCAGACTTAAATTGAAACTGCTTTCTCATATGCAGTGAAAGTAGGGATTTTGAACCACTATTAAATGAATACACATTTTAAAATATTTTGTACAAATGCCAAATCAGTCCTTAATCATCCTTCTATCTGCTTACCACATTTAATGCCGTGGCTGCCAAAAGACGTGCCAAAAAATGAGCCTTAGGGAGATTGGCACACTTGAGAGCTACATAAATTTAAATAATCTCTTTATATCCCAAAATAAGTGGAAGTGGTATTCAGACCATTCAAGTGCAACTACAGTGAGCAAAGAAATTGGAGTTAACTGTGAGGGAGTCCCACATCAGGAAGGATTATTTTGATTAATCTGGCCTAGATAACTTTGAGATTCTGCAAAGACATTTTATGAAATTCCAAATAATCTGGGAGAGAAAGGAATTTTGCACGCCGCCCCACGTTTAGTACAGGGTTTCAGTTTCCTAACACATTCAAATAGGCAAGCTCAAACCTTGTGGCCTGAACCTAATCTGCATTTAATTAAAGTGGAACAAATATTTTTAAAGTATTAGAAAGCCTAAGCAACTATGGTTTTAATTTTTCTCTCCTGACAAAGGAATCCACATAGACTTCCTGCGCCAAACAAATAGTCACTAGCTGAGGTGTTTAAGAATTGAAAACAAAAATAATAACAATAATAAAAACTCCTGCCAAGTTAATGGCAAACATCTGCAGTCTGATTTGTATTTCAACTCTTCAATAAACTTTGACAAGAAAAAATACCCAGGGAACTAACACTTTGGGGCATCCTTTTATTGCTGGAATTTGCATCTATGTAACAGTCAAAACAATTTCAAATATGATTTTCAAATTTTAAGCAAAATAAAACATTGAGAAGAACTGCAGCAATGTCACAGTAGATCTTTTCACAATGTGACAGTTTCTGAAGAGGCAAGGAAACTCAGACAGTAGAGACTTCATGTTTTGTAAATACAAAATGGAGTAAAACCAGAGCAATGGACAGCAGACTCCACTCACTGTAAGAGGCTGGAATGCACTCATCTTTCCATCCACTTGAGTACTCTAATGAATACGTTATACAATATCACTCTTATTCTTTTCCTGAATTAATATTTAGTTACATGAAGTAGACCCTCTTCCAAAGGAGACTGATATTTACTCATTCCAGAGTATCCTGAAAGCCAAGAGTTATCATACTCTCTTGAGATGTGGAAGAGCCAAGCTCAAATCTCTGCTCTAAATCAAGTGTAAAGAGTTTTGGTCCCAGCACTTCAACACAGCAGATAAGTGCTCCAGCAGCTTTACAGGCTGTGGGTGGAAGCAGCCACTGCCTCCTCCAACTTTTTTTATGAATGATAGTGAAACCTGCTGCCTCTTTCCATATTTCTTGGTATAAAATTGCTTATGAGGCACTATAGTTCACTTCATTCCACTAAGATCTTGATTCACTGGGAAAAGAATTGGACATCACCATAAAAGAGTTTTAAAACATATTGGCTCTGCTTATTGGAGAATGAAATGGTTACACAGAACCATGAGCAAGTACTAACACTTCTAAGGAATTATATGGATTGCCTGGTGAATGGTGCATGAGGGAAGAGTTCCTGAATAATGCTATAGCTCAAGATCATCACCACAAGTTTAGCAGGTATAATACGCTGTTAAATAAGCTGAATTTCTAACTATAATCAAGACAAGGTTTAGAGAAATTCAGTTAGCCTATCTTTTGTTTTGAATTAATTAAGCAGACATCTAAATTTGCTCATAAATACAGTAAACACTTTACAGATTGTTTTTCCTTCAGTTCTTTGAGATAGGTGGGGTTGGGGTTGGACTAGATGATCTTTTGAAGTCCCTTCCAGCCCCTAACATTCTGTGATAATAAACAAACCACCCTAGCAATGAAGTGTGATTTCACTCGTTCTTGACCACTGCTCAGAGCTGTTTGAGAGCATGCGAAATGTTCGGCCTTTCAATTATCAAGCTTGTGTTCCTTTTTACTGCCCAGAGATCATGAATAACTATATGGAAAAAGAAAAACTTTTCACTGAAGAAGAAAGGTTAGATGAGGCTTTAGAACAAAATAAACCAAGGCATTTAACAATGTTAGCACAGATTATATAGTTTGAGATGTTGACTTTCTTGGTAACAGTTGCTATGCAAGGTAATCTGATTGGATGCCATCAACTATAATGAGTGAATATTTCAGGATTATTGCACTACATTAAAATCAAAGAACAACACAGAGACTCTAAACAAGTAAGCAGAATGAATTTCAAGGTTCATATGGGAAGAAATACAATGGTGAGTTCAAATTGCAGAAAGAGAAGCAAAAGAAAAATGGGCGAAAAAGCAAAGATATTATGCACTGATTGCACTTTGGGATGTATTTCAGCAAATTAGACTTCAAAACCATTATGAAATGATTGATACTAAACATAAGAAACAAAGCACGATTCTCTCTTCAAGTATTATTCCATTAACACACACACACAATTCACTGATCCTTTATTCACAGATTTCTTCTACAACATTTCATTGTTCATTAGCCCGTGGATATTAGACTAATATTCTCTGCATGCAAGTTCATTAATAGTCTTTCAGTTCTCCAGCAGCTCTTTATGAATGTTCACCAGATACTGGCTTGACTTTTACAGCTTGCCTTCATTCATACTTACTGGTCTACCATTTCTATAGAGAACTGAAATTTAGTTACTTTGGATAAGGAGGCCATGATTCACCTGTGATGTTTGTCAGCTTTAAAGTCAGCTTTTAGCAATCTGTGTACATAGCGAAGAGAGGACATGGAAGACTCTTGGAATGGGTTGTGAGCCTTATTCACACCCAGGATTGCAAAGTTATTGATGAGCAATCTCTCATGAGCAAGCTTTCTTACAAGAGGTCAGTGGCCATACACTGGCTGTAATATATAAAAAAGATACTGCTTCAGACTGTCATTTGATTCTGCAGCTGATGATCCAGTATTCCAGTCATGCAAAGATGTGAAACTAAAATATTGACTGAAAGAAAAGGACAAAAAATAAAAAAGAAAGAAAGGGGGAAAAAAGAGAGAGAGCTAAGCAAATGCTCTCCATTTTTTTCAGATTGCTGCTGGTACTACTTGCCAGCTTTCTTTTTAAACCATGTCATTCACCTCTATACATTTTCAAATGACAATCTTTTAAGCATCTTACAAATTCTCAATACTTCAAATATTTGATTTTCTTGAGTAACCTTTTAGGATATCTTAAGTCTAATATTTCATCACCGTTGACCATTCACATACCAATTACTTATCTATATGACTCCTTTCTTTGAAGTAAACAAATAGAGCAGTGGTTCTCACTGCCTGCTCAAGCAGTATGTGTTACAGTGACTCTCAAATTAGCCCCTTTCATGAACACTTTGTGGGTTTCATATTTTGAAATGTCAGAGTAATGGAGATCCTTTGTTATGGGCATTGTAGTCCTTATACCTTGTGCTTTAGATTGTCATTCAGACCTACAAAGTCTTCAAAAGTTTCCTATAATTATTTTTGTGTCATTTCCATCTTTCATTTCAGTCCAAATGGCTTATGTTGGCAGGAAATTTGCAAATGTCATTCCTTCCTGCTTATATTCTCCTTTTATATATATTATACCACATGCTCCAGTCCTCCTGAACCTCCCTTTTTAATAGGCTTTATATCTTTATATTTTAGGTATTTTTTTCTAAGCCAAAAGTAATTTCTATGTAATTCATCGTGTCTTGTTTATTAAAAAAAAAAGGGAAAAAGAAAATCACTTTACACCTGTAGTTCAGCTCCTGTGTTCCCATTATGCCTTCTTCTATCTAGAAAAAACCCAATATTTCAAAATGCTTTGGCTCCTTTTCTTTAGGAAACCAGCACGTTTTTCTTACTACTTGTTACTTTTTCCTCCTTACACAGTTCTGCTTCAACACCACTTACCTGCCATCAATTTCCTTCTGTCTCTTACTTCCTCATTCAGGTGCAGCTCCTACTCAATAGCTCTCAGCCTCTCCCTGTTACTGGCAGGAAAGCTCAAAGTACAGCCCTGCACCTTCTTCCCCACAGACTCAAGAGGAGATGTCTGAACCACACTTTCAAAAGCTTGAATCTCCACTCTTTGTCATTTATACCCACATATACATTAGCTGCTTTCCCTTGCCATCTAAATTATCTTATCACTGAGCTGTCTAGGACTCTCTTTAGTGTAACAATTTCATTTCACAGCGAGTACTGCACTTTCCCTGTCAGCTCTTTAATTACAATGTCAGGAAAATTGGTGGAGGTTGAGGAGGAAGCTACTATTTCTCTTTTGCTTTGAGGGTGGAGGTTGTGTGTGTTGGGGGGGTGGGGGGGAGTGGAATATAAAGGCAGTGAATGTTAAAAATAAATAAATAAATAAAGCCTGTCTTTAATACATATCTATATAAGGGAGAAAGCTTCTTTTTCCTAACAGGACAGCCTCAACAAGAGTTATTTGTGCTCTTTCCTGGACTTTGCAGCTCTCAAACCCAGAAAAAAAGTCTGTCTCTAAAGCCATCCAGAGCATTGTTGGCCATGGTCTAGTCATGAGGCCTGTGGTGACAGGTTGGACTCGATGATCTTTGAGGTCTCTTCCAACCCTAGTGATACTGTGATACTATCCAGGTATTACCTGAAATTTTGTTGGTGCTTTTTAACTTGTCCTTGTAAAAACAAAAACAAGAAAAAAAAACAACAAACTCAAAACACTATAAATGAAAAAAAGAAAAGTGAAAAAACCCCCAAACTAACAAACAGCTTCTGGCTAATGTTAATAGCTCTTGAAAATCATTAAATCTGGTCTTCCTTCTATCACACCTTTGATAAAATATTTCTAGATATCAATACTTCATTAATGTTTGTGCCTGGAGATACTTTGAATCTTTCCTCTGTTTTGCTTTCTTCAGATTATAGAAGGGACATAAAATAGACTATTTTGGAAGCCTAAGGCAAGTAGCAAAGCAGTCCATAACTTTGGGGGTTTTTGAGAAAATGAAGCATATCTTTCTTTCATCCATGTTTCTTTCAAAGTTTTATATAAACAAAGAACAACAGTTTGATTTAGTAACAGCCTAATATCAGATTGTGCCTGGGGATCTCTAGTAAATGCCTATTAAACCTGTAGATCTTGATCCCAAGCCAATGGAAAGACTCCTGCAGACCTGAAAGCAATTAAGACTGGTTCTGTTTACCTTAAAATTAGGGAGCAGGGAAATGTTTCTTTTGAGGTGTCCTTAAATCCATAAGGCACAAAGTAGGGAAACAGAACAAGCCCAAAAAGCAGCTTTGTGCATGAAGAGCAGGGGGTGAGAAATAATCTGGGCATTCAGATACTCTGCATTCTTAAGGAGCAAGAGCACTGTGTTACACCACTCAGCTGCAGACAGAGTGCATTTGTGTACATATAATTATATATCAACTAAGTGTATAGAGTATATTGGTATATGTTGACCTGGTATCCTGAGGTCCAGCCACTTGAAGGTCTGCAGTTTGCCTATTCAATAAAGTCTGTCAGCAGCATATCAGACTATATTAGCAAGAATGCAGCCAGTGTGAAGGGGAGAGTGATTCCTCCTCCCCCATTTGGCACCCATGAGAAAGGACCTGAAGTCCTTTGTCCAGTTCTGGGCTCCACAGTACCAGTTGGACCGTGCCATACTGTACCTCGCAAGCAGGTAATGGCACTGGCACACCAGGTACCAGGAGAGGCTGAGAGAACTTCATGCTTGTAACAGAGCATGTAGGGAAGGCAAACCCAGTCTCTCCTCAGAGGTGTGCATTGACAGGACATGAGGCAGCAGTTACAGGTTGCAAGACAGGAATTCTGGTTACACGAAGGTACACTGTGAGTGCAATCCAGTTTGGGGGAAAAATGTCCATAGAGGCTGTGGAGACTGGAAATACTGAAATCCTGAATGGCCTTGGCCCTGTTGAGATCTGATCTGTGTAGGTCCTGCTCTGGGCGGGAGGCTGGACTATGTGCCCTCTAGAGGATGCTTTTCACTTTTTCTGTGACTGTGGGTAGAGCAAGGGTTGAATCTGAGAGAAGGAAGAGGTCCTTCCTGATAGCACTAAGCTGTTTGCTTCAAGAAAGGAGAAAATTATTAAGCTTGTTCAACGACTTATGCACTGTCTCAACAGCATACTAGGAAATGAGTTCATCAGCTTTCATTTAGTCCATAAAAGAGCTAGTATTTCCTTGGTTTACAGACCAGTGTCCCATTCTGCTGGGGATAGATCCTCTAGATCTACTAGCCACATACTAACTCATTCTAATAAATCTATAAGGAAAATATAGTCTTGATAGCTTGGGAAAAATTGTTGAGCTCTACAATTAGCCAATTCTAGCATCTTGTGGTAATATTGGGTCTAAACTATAGTACTGCCTGAAAGGAGTGGTTTAACACTCTTCCTCCCCTGCAGTTTTTTATCATTTTTCTAGAAAATAAAATATTTTACACCTCCAGTCTGATTCTTCAAGAATTTTCTGTCAGAAAACTGGAGAGTCTTACCCTTTCTAGTTGCAGGAAGTTCCTGCTGTCATCTACGTGTGGTTTTAAATAGCATACTGTGTTGTGTCCTTCATGCTGTTTTCTCTAGTGTAGTACAGTTGATACAGCATTTCCTTTTGTAAAGAAGTCCTCTCAAATATGCATGCTGCTTAAAATCCTGAAAACAACCCTGCTGGTGAAAGACCAAGATCAAACTGCACAGAAAAAGATTTCTCTGGTCAACCTCAGTACAGTGCTTGGGGAAGAGAGAAAGCAATATTAATAGGCTGGTTATTGTTTTCATTACAATTCATATTATTGGTTCCAGTAGCTTTCTTTAGCATCGCAGCAAACAATGCAATCTAAATGAAGAAAACCTTTGAAAACAAAAAGCATAGCTAATGCATATATAAGAAAATAACTACCACAGGAACGTTTTCTTCCCATCCATGTTCATTAGATTCATAACACATCTACTTGATTTACAATTCATTCCTAATGGACTTTATGCTGTCTTTTCTCAGATTCCTCAGGTTTGGGAATCTCAGCTTGGAATACAGCTGTAACTGACCAGAGCAGGCAGGCTGAGGGCACGGATGTCTGGATGCTGACACGTATGTGATGGAATAGATGTTGGGTGAGTGTATGTGGAAATTCAATTCAAAATGTAAACCACTGCCACTGTATGCATGGATTCCTGTTGCTGGCTTGGGGTTTGGTTGGTTGGGTTTTTGTGGTTTGTTTGGAGGGTTTTTTTTTTTTGGGGGGGGGGGGTTGTTTGTTTGGGGGGGTTTATGTAAAAAAAAAATACTTAGGAATCAAAAATAAGCTAAAATAATGTCAGAAATAACATTGCATAAGAATAGCAACTGTGGTTGCCTTAAAGCTCTAGTTATCCCATCCCCCAAAGTGAATGACTGGAGTTGAGGCAACTATGCCAACAGGTAGCCATCTCCCACTTTGTTAGAGTTATTCAATATTATCCTGGAAAACGCACTGCATTACTCAGAGTGGTATCTGTGAGTTAACTTAATGTGAGAATTACCACTACCTGTGAGGCAGCTGAGCTGTGAGCTGCAAAGAGACTTGCTGTGCTCTGCAGCACCATCCAGATAGAAAATCCTCTGCCTGTGAATACGTCATTTTCTTCACTTAGTGCTGAATTGGTTTCGTCTCTTGTGGACTGAAACAAGAAGATGGCACGACATGCTTCTCTGACATATGTATGCATCACTAACTTCCTGCAGGAACAAGTACACTCCATGTCTGCACATGGGCAATGGATGGTTCTTAAAATGCACATACATATTTTATAGTCTCATTATAGCAGACTGGCTTTATATTTATCTTTTAAAGTCTTGTATTTTTAGTAAGGCATTTCCCCATTGTGACAGTCAACCTGACAAAATGATGATGACTGGATTTATCAACATATCATTTGTTGCCCACAGGGTGAAATTCACATGCTCTCTAATGAACTGATGAGACCTGAATGGATCACATATTTCTTATATGTGACAGACTCAAGTATTTTCCAGTGGCATAAGTATATACAGTTATAATTATTATACATTATTTTATCTGAAATGGGGGAAGAGTTTAAGCAGAGAAAGAAAATAACTCCATGTACCGCTACACTCTGAAATATATAATTGCAGCATAAGAAAACCAGACTTACTAAGCTGTGGCAACCTAAAGAGTGGAATTTATGAGTGCCAGCACAGGATCAAAAAGGCTTCCTGGAAAATTTGTATCTGAATGTGCTGTCATAACATTGGCACTGCCATAGGTGCCTTAAATCATATGCCAAATGTAGAGCTTATAGATTCATAGAATAGTTTAGATTGGAAGGTACCTTAGAGATCATCTTAGTTCCAATAAGAATTACAAGAATGAGCTCGCAAGAACTAGGTTGCTGCATTAAGGGACTGACTTCTCTGCTTTAACTGAAGTAATTTCATCCAAGCTGTGTCTGTCATAACTGATAAACAAGGATGAAAGAAGAGGGATAAAAATTGATTACTACTTTGGTGATTTACAGCACCTCTTCTAATTCATAAGGCAGTGAACATGATAGGGTCCTCTAATATGCTTTCTAAGTATAGATTTTTCAAGTGTATCTTTAGACTTTTATCACAAGGCAAGCCAGAAGAAGATGTCAGGGAAACAGAGGGGAAAGAAATGCTGATATGAAAAATGACATGGAAGTGGTAAGCCCTTTGTCCACATCAGAAATTCTTTAATCAGAAGCAACTAACTGAGACTAACTGCACCCATTTTTAACCATGAAGTAAGTAATGAAACTGGTACAACTACTCAATATATTTGAGCGCTGTAGTTCCATTTTAATGACAAAAAGATAAAACAATGTTTCTATCTTAAAACTGTTTCTCTGTGTTTCTCTGACACAGATAGCTTTGCTTGCAGATGTTCCCATCTGCAGGTATCATGAAATGCTTCATTTGTTAGGACTCTGAAGCTTGCCTTGTTTTTTTAGTAGTCTGACTAACCGAATCCTATAGGACATCGGGACTTAGACTTTTAGATTTTTAAGGTTTGTTTCTCCATGGTAAATTCTTGATTATTGTACTGCATGCTTTCTTTAAACATATTTTGTATTTTATTGCTCCTTGTTCAAGGTTTTAGCAGATTTATTTTAAGCTAACTAATTTTGAACAGATTGATTCCTTTGGGCAGGTTCTTTAAAACTTTGCTTCTCTAACTCATGGTCCACAAAATTAGATTTCTTTCTCACAGTACTTCAAAATTCTGTCAGAGTTTCACTTCTGTGCATCTGACCATAATGGGCAAAAATGCCCTCCCTGAAAAAGTTGATGGCAGGGCTGGTTACTGACGGCAAGATAGCTGCGCAGCTGCAGGTAGCCACATAAGGACTTAAGGATGACTGGTGTGATAAATCACAGCTATTGCCCCAGAGCTGTCATTCTAACTGCATTAGAGGAGCAGACAAGCACGCACTTCCTGCTGGAGCTGAGCTGACAAGCCTTATAAAGTGCCCCCTGTAAATAACTACGATACCTGACATTCCCCTACACTTGCTTTTAGAAAGAATAACTGAGCCTTTCATGAGAAGCTACTTCCCATCATTGTTCTAATATTGCAACACTTAAAAAGTGACCCTCAGTGTAGCTGTCTGGGATAAATTCTGTCCCTGGATAGGAGAATCTAATTGAGACTCAGGTCAGCATCTTTTGAGCTTTAAAAGTGATGATGAAGGAGTGTCTTATGAACCCTGAATTGAATCATCTCATAAAAAATGGATTATCAAAATCACCATTTAGGAACATTAAAATCTTCTCTTGAGGAGTAGCAGGACAAGCAATAGTCCAGCTTGCCAGCAAGTAATTGTTCAGGAAAGCTTTGTTGTTTAGTTTGTTTCATTTGGTATCAGCATACAACTATCAGATGAACATTTGCCAAAAGGAAGTGCCAATTCATGGTATGAAAAAACCACTGCCTGAAGTACATTATTTTGTGTTTTAATAAGATGGGACACACAATGCAGTGCTGCTCAGTCTTAAAATACTCTAAGCATTAAAAATTCATCTAAAATGCAAAATCCTTATTCACTCCTCAAGAAAAAAAATCCTGCTCCTGTGAAAACTTGATCTTTAACTGCTTCACAGGAAGAATAATGGGGGTTTATTTTCTTTTTCCTGGTTAATCTATACAGGGCAGACAGAACTTTGGCTTTAAAAACCTTAATATAAAAAAACACCACCACCACCACCACCACCAAAAATAGAACAACCAAACTTTTCTTCAAAGCACATAGGCAGCACATTAGTCATTAGGCACTTTTCTTATGCCCAAGTCTCTCTCACAGATAAAGCTGCATGTGCATGCGTTAATGCATTCTAGTATTTTGAACCTTTAGCTTAGTGCTCTGTAGAAGTCAAGGGATGTATACAGGAGGGAGGTATTCTTATCTCTGTGGTTCTTCCCACGTTGCGAGGAGTTTCTGATCTATCCAAATGAAAGCCTTTTATTAAATGAGGCATTCTTCTTGGTTTTTTTTTGTAGAAATGTGGCAAGTGTTTCCATATCTCAGTAAGTTTATTTGTTTAAATTGCTCCCATGCACAGATGAATGATTTGAAAGGAAATAGGAATGCTTGCTTGCATGATGGGATATGGTTGCTGAGTGATGTCTGTGGGGACTGCTTAGTGTTGATAAATAACTAAGGAATTTGTCTATCAACATTTTGCATAAATGTCAGTCATAGAACTCGTGGTTGAGTTGAGGCAGCCCTGAATGACAATGTATTTCTCACTTATGTACGAGCATTAAAGGAGAACAGGGAGACAGAAAACTTATCTCAGAGCAGCATATGTTTTTCTTAAATGCAGGTGTCCTCCAAGCAGAGTATTCTCTAACTGCATCCTGTGAGAATTTGCAGAATCCAAATAAAACTCAGATGAACTTAGGCCTTTGTCAGGTTAGCAAAGTAATGTGAATGTGTTTCACACCCAAAATACTACATTTCAGAGAGTTCTTTACATTAAGTCTGATATCAGATTTGTCAAGTCTATTGGCTCTCAAAAAGAAGTCTGTGGTTTCAGAGGAATCTAGACAGAAAATACACTAACAGCCTTTCCTCAGTTTTACACTCACACGGGCAATTAGCAAGATGTAAGAATCCAAAATTCCCAGATACATCCAGAGAGCTGAAACAGTAGCAAGAAATAAATGCTGTAGGGATGGAACAGATATTTTGACAGACTATATTTCTCCTTGTTTGTTTATATGTCTATTAGAGGACTCTGAATCAACTCACCTAAAAAGCTCATAGTGTAGCTCTGTTATGCTCCCAGTCCACTAAGCCCACCTGGGCTTAGCTCTGCCTCCAAAGCAGTTAGGAACAGGGATATGATGTTCACAAACAGGCCACAGTGAGTTGATAAAGCACAGCATGATATCATTTCAGATTAGGAGGGCCTAGAGAATTTCTTTAGTATTCATCTTCTCCCTAGTTAGTCAATTTAAAATAGCTTGAGATTGGTATGCGTAATAGCTTCATAGCACCCAACAATCTCTTTGCTTTTAAGATCCCTGGTCAGTGATACATATGGGCTTATCTCTTCTCTCTTTGAAAATGCTGTAAAGCAGGGATAACTGGAGGTCACTTCTTGGTTTACACAAATACAAGCAAGAACAGAACCAGGACCAAAGGTCTTACAAGTATTGCCTGCCAGGCTGCAAAGCTACAAAATGCAGCATCACAGAAACTAGATCCTGCTGGGCCTGAGAAGCTTCAGGAAAGTGGGCTATGAATTCCTTCTTTCTTTTAAACTCTAAATGTCTCAAGACTCCTCTTCTCTAGGTGAGCCCCAGCATTGACAAATCGTCAGAAAATTAGCTATCTATGACAGTTTGAATCTAATACTCTGGATAAAACTGCCCAATCTGCAAAAAGAGATGATGACGACTTTTGTCAGCTTAGGTTTTACTTTGGTTGTATTTATATATCCTGAAATCCCAATACAAATAAAGTTAAAGCTGTATCATGTGTTAAATAGGATGGAGGATCATAGCAGAGAGGGTGACTACAGGAAAACTAAATACTGAAGAGACAGCAGTGATCTTACACCACAGGGCATCTTCCCTCTTGAGGCAATGGCTACTTAGTGCCCTGTTTGATCGTTGTAGGATGAGCCTGGCTTTACTGACTTCACTGGAACTTCAGGGAACTCTGACAAAGGCAGGGTATTTATGGAGGAGGATTCCTGAAAAATTGCAATTAAAGAATTTCATACTAGTATATGGCAGATGTCATCAAAAAATGCTCTTCAGCTTCTACAAAACTTCAAACTGGAATGAAGAATCGTATTTTTTATGAAATGTAGAGCTACAGTGGGATTGATACAGACAACAGTGCTCACAATACAGACTCAGATGCACCAGCTCAATACAGAGAACAAAATGATGCCTGTTTGCTTTTCCCTGAACTTCTGCAAGTGTTTTATTTTTATTATGTATCCCAACTTCAGTAATTTTCAGCATCTCTAAACCACTTTGCTTCACTGATTGTGATGGAACTATTGAATTTGATAGAGCAATGAGACCTACAGAAAGCTTTTACTTTCATATGCATTATCTGAAGAACACCTTGGATAAGGTAGTGTTCAGTAACAGTAATGACTCCTTGTACCCCAGAGTCAAGCAGCTACAAAAGGTAAACGTGTGCACAAACACGTACACTTCAGTTTGGTATGTACATCTTAGCCTGTGGAAATTGTTTGTGGAGTAATCTGAAGCTTTTGGGAGCAAAGCAAAAATCCAAAATTAATTCCAATGGAAAGAATTGTTCCTTAGGGTCAGCTGCAAAAACTTAAATAAATAAAAAAACCCAACCACCCTGTTTTCTCTGGCTTCAGTACCCTGCAAAATAAGACAATAGCTTCAGGAACTGCGTGTAGAACTAAGCACTTACTGAGACTGAGATTATTACTGATGTATCTTTCAAGAATAAGCAACGATGCTCTTCTTATGTATATTTTAATATCTCTAGTACAGAGATAAGCCCTGAGCCTGAAAATACTGAAAACACTTCGTTTACTCTGTTCTCTACTTAACACTGTTAACATACTTAGTACTTTTCTATATTCCTGTCTCTCCTGAAACTCAAACAAACATCAAAGATGAAACAGGAAACCTGTGGAAAAGAGACTTACACCTCTTCTTGATGAAGTTTATGTTCAGGTTTGTAGCTTTTACAATACTGAGTCTTTCAGCAACAGCCAAAAACCCTCCTAAGGAAATGAGAAATCATATCTCTGTGGAATATAAATGATGATATTAGAATAGTTGAACTTAAAAGAATTCCTTGATATTTGTGACAGATTAACTGCACCTATATATATATTGTGCTATTTCATGTCACATATGCTTTCTCTCTTCTCCACTCTGTAGGTATATATCCCTACAAGGTTGAATCTAGATGCCTTCTTCACTCTTATCAGATTAAGAATTCACATCATCTCAGTGGAAAATTGGCCAGGGAAGGAATTGTAATTTTCTTAAAGCATTCCATCAATGATTAAACATGTCAGCTAAAACACTTCATTATAAATAGACTACTATTTCAATTACATTTGCTTACCCTCAGTTATTAAAAAAAAAATAAATATTTTTTTCCTTTTTCATTAATATTCTTCCCTAGACACTGTGCATTGTTCAAGACTGCATTACCTCTAGCTTTTATCCATTTTAGGTTTATGGAAAAAAGCCATTCTAAACTAAGAAAAATATTTCTGTTTGATCTGAAAGTGCAACACATTGTTATTGCAGTTGCCATATTCAATATCCAGAATCACGAAGCCAATGGAATGCAACTGGTAACAGCTAGCTAAAAAACATAACTCTGTTAAATTATGACATTTAGAGAGCTCTTATTGTATTACTTAACCTTGCAGTGAACTAGAAAATGAATGTGGTCATTCCAAACTGGTTAAACCAGAAAATATGATTTATACAGATGTGTGTGGTGCAGTTTTCTGACAGAGGAATGGGTAAAATTCTCAACAATTATACAAACACATTTTTAAACTAGAGCACTGCTTTTCAATCTGCTCTTTTTCTCTGGCTTATTTTTTTTTTCATTTTTAGGCTATACTTTTCATCTTTTTCTTTTTATTTGTTTCCTTCTTTCTCCCCAAAGTTGAGAATTGGAGAATTGGAGAATTTTTTTAAATCTTTGTACTGATTCATTATGATTTTTTTTTCCATAAAGCCCTGTGTGCTAAGTATTCTCTCCATTTCCCCATTGAAATCAGAGAGAAAATGCCTTTGATTTCCACATGACAATAGCCAGCACTGGAGCTATGTCTGCCTGCTCCCTCAGAAGTTATCCCTGTGAAGTGTCCCAGGCTGAACCACCTCAGCTGTGTGCCCATATCAAAACCTCAGAGCGCCACTGGAGCCCTGTGGTTGTGCTCATCATTCAGAAGAAATGAGGTTTCCTTGTGGAGACAGCTAGCCCACAATCTTCACATGAATTTTCACCTGATATGGCCTTCAGCACGGGCTCTGTGTGGGGCCTGTCTGCAGCACACACTGCTCTTGACCCTGCATAAGGTCAGTGAGGAGAGGATGTTCTGTGAGGTGCAGCTGGGCTGCCCAGCAGGCCTCCACAGCACTACTACAGCAGCATCCTGAGCAAAAATGTGTGGACATTCATTATCATTATTGAAAATTGTCCATTAATCTATCACCCTTAAACATTCCCTTACATGATCCTTTATCTCTGGTGAACCAGCACTGTGTTATGGATTCACCATGTGGTGTCCTCCATAGCAGTGGTGAGGTGTTGGCACCCAGGGTGAGCTGCAGAGATGGCCTCTGTGACGAGAGACCAGGGGCCTGCCCCATAGCCAGCACAGGCAGTGCCACCCAGCAAAAAACACCAGGCAGAGAGAGGAAGAAGGAAGAAATAGTGAGAAACAACAGCACAAACCCCCAAGATGACAGGAGGCTAGAAGGTACTCCAGGCACTGGAGCAGATGTCTCTCTGCAGACCATGGAGAGGACCACTCCGGAGCAGATATCCACACTGTGGCCCACGGAGGACCCCTGACCAGAGCTGGTGGATATTTTCTGAAGGAATTGCAGCTTGTGGAAAGTCTGCATTAAAGGTGGTTAAAAGTGCAAAGAAGAAGCTGCAGAGATGAACTGATTTATAGTAGTAATGTGTCCCCACCCTGGGGGCAGTTTTCAGCCAAGAATTAGTCTGTTGCTGGTACTACAGAGTTTCTGAAGATGTTCCCTGGGCATAAAGGCAAGGTGATAGCTGGGTACAGAGGTGCAGGCTGCATGATGTATTAGAAACCTCTGAGATAAGTGGCGGCAGATTCCAGGCACATCAAACAGGAGACACTGTGAAATGGAGTACTTGTGTTACTCATTCGTGCCACCAAAGGGTTTTCAAGGATTGGGTGTATTCAGGGTTTCTTTCTTTCCCAACCAAATTCAACCAGGGCTTTTTCCTGGCCCCTGGAACGATGAAACTATTGTACATCATCCCATCGACATTGTTGACTGGGCAACAGTGATCTTACAGCACCACCCTTGTCACTCAGGCTAGATTATCCTCTAATCAAGTGGAGTACTTTCAGGTACTTCCTAATTTAGCTTTCATTACTCAAGATGGCTGGAAAGTACTGAACCAGAACAGTTTGAATACACATTATGCTGTCCTGGCAGTTTAGATGTTGCTGACAGAGGACTCCCATAAAGAAACATGGTGCTTTGGGGGATCCTGTTTCCTGAAAAGGAGCAAGCAATAGCCCTGATGGTTGTATTTAAATGCCTTCAAGAGTGGGAGTGTTCGTTAGCTCAGTCACAGACCTCATATTTGTCTGCCTACAGACTTCTGCCAAATTACGTGTTTTGTGAACACGAAGTGGAAAGGAGGACTTTATGACTTCCTTTTATCATTTACTCTGCTGGCACCTTGGAATCTCACCTGCCCCAGTCCTGCCCTGCAGACAATTTTCCCATGAATTTATTACATTAGTTTCCTTTTTGAAAATAGATTGAATTTTCTGATGTATTTTTGTTGCTGTTGCCTACAGTATTCAGCCCTTGAATTCATACTGAACTCAATCCTCAAGACTCTTGGAAAGATAGTGAAAGCACTTGTAACTTTTTCTTATTTCAATTATCTTTTTGCTGTATCAATTATATTTTGGTGCATTTTCATTGCTTTTCAGGTGCTGCAGCATCGGTCTTCCTATTTACATATGAGGAGTATTCTATAGTGGCTGATAACAGTGTGCCCTTAGGATATATTGGGATATCAAAGTCAATACCAGAGGCATGCTTACTTGCTCATGGTGAGCACTGAGTTTTAAATATTATTATATTATTTAATTTAAATTCACTGATAGATGAGAGTGTGTTATGATCAATACAGGCATGCTTTGATCTTAATCATTGATCCATTTTTCATAAATATGCAGATTTTTCAGCTGTCTGGCATAAATGATAATGGGAAAGTGCAGGAATTTTTTTCCTATGGAAAAGGGGAATAAAATTATCCCATGTGTCTTCAAAGCATGATGAAACTGGCAGAGGTTTTATAGTTGCATCCCCAAAAATACATTAATGCATTCTTGAAAAAAAATAAAAATATATGGTTATAGCTATTATTTGCTATGAAGATGTCTATAGTGCCCCAAATCCTACAGCAATACATTAGTTAGGAATTAGTTTGTTTCCATAAGTAAGAAACCACATCAAAGACCTTGATGATGCTGTAAAGGAGATGAACTCCATTACAGGTAATGCAGTTTTACAGTGAAATATTTAGGCCCAGCTGAATGTTTTAGATCAAAGGAATCTGCCTACAGGTACAAAACAAGCACTGAAGTTAGTTAGAAAACAAATTTCTATGAGGTTTTATGTTGGAGGCTTGGATGGAAATACCTGCAGTGGTGACAGGAGAGATTTGGTGGTAAAAAGCAGAGGAAATAACAAGGAACAAGCCTTGGGTTTCACAGAGAGATGTGTTCAGCCAGGCTATGAAGTTACCAGAAATGTTTACTCCAGTGATGATTAACCCCTGAACTGCAATGATCTCATATGGCTTTAAAATGAGATGTGTAACAGGGGTCCACGTGCAAGAAGATTTTCCTTGAAGAAAACTGAGGCAGGATCAACTTCTGAAAGTAGTCTCAGAATGAAACAGCAAAAAAGCAATTCTGAAACTTCCAGACAGATCTTGCTTCACACAGAGAGAAGCAGGAGCCAGGCAGCACCTGTAATGCCTCAATTTCATCAAGTAGATTCAAGATCTGGGATTTTTTCCCAACTACACATTTTCTCCTAATCTCTGTTTCCACTAGTGACGAGTCTCCTGTTATCAGAGGCTTTCTCCCTCTTCTTAGTTTCTTATGCCATTCAGAACCCCCTCCTTGTTCTCTTTGTCTTTTCCCCTCTCACTTCAATTCCATTAATTTCTTCGATGTCCTTTTCCCACTCTGAACACTCTAACCAAAACATTCCGTTTATAGAGTTTCACATTATCGATGCCATTAGCTCACCAAAGTGTCAGTGGCGTTGATGGTTTCATGCACCTGGTTCTGTTGGGTTTATCCTGTGTTCTGCTCTTCTTCTTCACAAACACTTTCTTTTCTTTTCAAATAGAATGCTATTTTTGGTACTTTTAAAAACGTTTTTTAAAACATTTCACATGAAACATTAATTAATTTAATTTATTCATTGATACTAAATAAAATAGCCAAACCATTTAGATTAAAAATAAAACTAATAGTAAATTTAATTTTTTTTCCTCAATCCTGTAATTTGGAATACAACAAATAGTGGAGGGCTTGTTCCAAGGAAAGGCAGTGTTCAAAGGTTTCCACAGATTCCAAGGCTTGAAAAAACTTTGTTACAAGCCAGTCTGACATCATCCAGGAATGTTTGACAGGAACTGGAAGATTTTTCCTTTAATTAATTGATATTTCAACTGTATGCTTATTAGAGGGAAAAGCTTCAATCTGCTTTTTTGACTGTGTGGCTTGAATGCACGTACATAAGATGTTCGAATTCTTAATTACTCTCAGTGCTATAAAAAACCCGTGGTGGTGCTTTTTTCTAGACTGAACCTATCTATTTTAAACTAGTAGATATGAGATTTTTTTAAGCATTTATCTGAGAAAGAACACTCTAATCAGATCCCTGTTAAGTATTTTTACACTGCTATCAGCTCACCTTGTCAACTTCTCTGATAAACTTCAGCTCCTGTACCATTCTTCTGTAAAGATTCTCCAGTGCCCTTCCCTTCTGACTTTTTCCTTGCAAACCACTTAATTTTTCCATGGTCTAGCTGATTGGATAGGGCTGGGTGATGGGTTGGACTGGATGATCTTGGAGGTCTCTTCCAACCTGGCTGATTCTATGATTCCCTTAGTATTTTATCTACCCCTATTAACATTTAAGCTCTTAAATAAATTAGTTGAATTTTCAATATCTTTGAGAGGTCAGTACAAGGTATGGAGACTTGGTTCTTCTCCAGATCAGGCCAGTTGTTGTCACTAAGTTTGGCCCTAGAAATTTTGGAGAGAGAGGGTGTAGCTGTGTGTTACACCTGCAGAAAGCCATGTTCTCTGGTGATTTCACCTGATTTGCATGGGGTTAATGAAGATTGGGGTTTTTTAAAGCAAAATCTAGCCATTGATCTAATCTCATTGTAATGTTAATATTTGATTCACACAGACTCTTATCTTCTCTCTTTCACTGGTCTTTCTGCATTGCTTTCATTTTTTTCTAATGAGGAAACAACAGGTCCTAAATTACTTCTACAAAGTAGGAGAGAAATTGATATTAAACTTCTTTTCCCCTTAAAGTTGCTATTTTACCTCTAATTCACACAAAATGCAACATTCCAGTTCTAATCCTAGTGATGTCCTCTGGTCCTGCTCTGTTGAAGCTGTTTCTTCACTGACCAAAGATAAATGCATAACTCTCAAGCACTAAACGCATAGGATTAGAACAAGTTTACTTTGTTTTGGTGTCAACTTGTATTTGGAAGCCAATCCTTGTGTCATCAAGTTAACCCTCGGGGCGGGGGGGTGGGGGGGGGAGATAAAGGAAAAGAAAAGGAAAAAACTAAAGAGAAAAATGTCCTAACTCCTCTCAGTTAGCCTGGACAGCTCCCAGACTTTCTCATTAATATGCTAGATTTAAATTCTTTCTACTCAGCTCTGTAATGGTTGGTATTATCTAATCTGTTATCTATGCAAGTCTCAAAATCTTATCCTACAGATCAACAAAATTGTGGGCATAATTAAAGCTAGAGAGAAACAGAAATGAGATACAGACATAGCAACAAAATCAAGAACTAATTAGAGCATAATTGCAACAGCTCAGCAATGGATTATGGAGGAATGAATGCTAATCATCTCTTATATATCATTGCAATTGCTTTTATGGAGTACTTCTCATCGAGTAGGTTACCAATACATTCGGGGCAAATGCCCAAACAAATACCATTTTTCTGTACTTATATATGGAGTCACCATCCCTGGAGGAGATCAAGAGGGGATTGGACGTGGCACTTGGTGCCATGGTTTAGTCATGGGGTCTGTGGTGACAGGTTGGACTCGATGATCTTTGAGGTCTCTTCCAACCTTGGTGATTCTGCGATTCCATGATATCCAATGGAGGACTGGCTGGATACAAGATACTGTGGTTGGATTGGTTTGTTACACTGACACAAGATCACAAAACAGTGCCATTAAAACTTGACATAAATTAGTTTCCAGGCTGCCCTGGTTCCAGGGTCTCTGGAATCAGGAATGCAAAAGTAACTTACAAGCATTTCTGGCCCTGATCCTCAAGTTCTGCATCTGAGGGAGACTGGTATGACTCAGAGCTGGTAACCTTGCCCTGAAGGCACCAAGCTCATGGGATGACTATTCACATCTGCATGCAGCTGGAAATCCATACACTGAGTGTTCTACAAGAGAACCACCAGTTCAGAAATACCTTTGTGTCTTTTCCTTGTTGTGTGAGCTCTCCTCACACCGAAATCCACAGATATTTCCCTTTCTTTCAATGATCTGAGCTATGAAATCCTTTTTTAAAATTCCTTCAACATAAAAGGAGAAAGAAAAACATTCTGGAAGGCAAGTAGTCTTCACTCACTTATTCACACCTTGTGTAGCTTTTATAGCTGTTTGCTTCCAAGGCCGTTGGCTCGGTTCTACTGTTAATGTTCTTTTATCAAATATTTAGAGGCATCATCTGCAGATAAAGTTCCTCTGACACATCATAGTGCCAGCATAAGGCCACTTTAGTAATGAACAGCATAAGCAATTTCTGATTATTGTTGGGGTTGAAGTGAGGGGAGAAAAGAAGTAAATCTGTATATTGTACACTGTTCATGACTAATATTTCTTAATTTTGGTTTCTTTCTGTGACAATTGCTAGAAATAAGAGAGCAAGGCAAATATCATGAAAATATCTGATAAAACTGTAAGGATGTGAGATTATTGTGCATTGCAATGGCAATCTGGCCAGCACTGACCACATCTACTCTGTGCTCTGGAGCCTTCTCCCTGTGTGCCAGAGTTCCCAATTTCCTTTTTACTAAACCCTTGGCTCTTTTGCCCACTCCTTCTAGAAGCTTATTTTACTCTGTGTTTCCCTCTGCCAGTTTCCATCTGTCACTCTCTCCCTCACATGCCTGTTCCAATAATGGAATCATACAAATCATCAAATCATACATAGATCTTTCCACATAAACCTTACAGATGGCCATACTTACAGTTATCCACATCTGGATTCCCTGCAGTCCTCCCTTTTTACTATTCCTTGCTTTCCTTTGACATCTTCCTCTCACTGTTTTCTCCTAGAAATAAATAATTTGGAGACTGATGATCTGTGAAGTGTACAGGATAATGAATTGCAATAGCACATGCAACGCTGTTAAGCAACTGGACATTTACAATTAACAATTGATTAGCTGACAATTA
Organism: Dryobates pubescens; assembly: GCF_014839835.1. Taxonomy (NCBI): domain Eukaryota; kingdom Metazoa; phylum Chordata; class Aves; order Piciformes; family Picidae; genus Dryobates; species Dryobates pubescens. Next base: position 17,578,667 of record NC_071634.1, on the reverse strand, counting down.
TGCAGGTAAGTGAAACAGATGGCTGTGCTAATCATGTGCAAGAGCTGAATACATTCTTCTTTTCCTTTTCATTTCTGTTTATACCAAAATTGACTCAATTTTCCCCCCACTGTCTAGAACATCCCCTGCAGCTTTAAAATTGATTAGCTAGTTTACAAAATGCACCACCCTACCTCAAGAGAAAAAAACAAATAAAGAAGTGGAGCTGAGCTTCATCTCATTTTGCTCTGTCAGACAGGAAGGGTGAAAAGTCACATGTAAATGATTTGATTACATTTTGCCCTACAACTTGAGAAGAGGCAGCTCCTTCATCTGACATCACTGAGCATTGCATGTGTCCTTATGAAACGTTAAATGAATGTATGTACCTACCTAGCATGTGTCCCTGCTCCTGCAGAAGTCGGTGAAGAAACTTCTGCCAAGTTCTGGGGAAACAGGCTCAAGCCCTTGATATTATCCATTACAGTCATTGTTATTCCTGGTTCTGTATTGATTAACCTGTCTTTAAAAGGGAAAGAGAGAACAAAGTACAATGAGAACTGTTGCAAATGGAAAGTTACTGGTTCTAGACTCAGAAATGTGCCTGTGCTGTTGATCAAATCCTGACAAGAGCTAAGCAGCTGCAATGAAGTAAACATTTCCAGCATGAATACTTTCTTGGGTGTTGTTTGTTTGTTTAAGAACACAGTTGATTTAATTACAATACCTCAGAAACTAGCTGTCTGACCACTGTTGCTATATTAACACTATTCAAAATTATTCACATAGCTGTTAGTCTGAGAAAGTGGTTTAGTAAGTTGTGCTTTTGTCATGATGTCGATGTGCTGGGTGACTGAGTCAAGGAAACCTCTTTCCCCTGAGCCAAGGCGGTAACCTTGTCACACCGAGCGATAGGTCGGATTGACTTCTGCAGTTCTTTTCTATTTTTTCCATTGTACAACTAGGGAGGGAGGCAGGTGATGAAAAAATGCCTTTGAAGAATAATAAGGATAATGTGAGCAGAAAATTACTATGTTAGATTACTCAGTCCCAGATCTTTGTTTCTTTTCTTTTCTTTTTGTCAAAATAATTCCTTGTAACAAAGGGTCCTCGTACTGACTGTGGAACAGCAGCATTCAACCTCCACTCTTCTTTCTAGCTCAACTTTATAGAAAAAACAAATATTCAATAAACCAAATGTCCCTTATGTTTATTTAATGACCTATAACTCAAAGAGCTCTTGAAACTATTATGATGAAAACTTTTTTCAGGAAGATTTCCTTTCAGACTTGCAAAAGCTACATTTTAGATCTGAATTTCTCCAGTACCTTGAAAACCTCCGTTTTGAATGGGAGTGATTACATAACTCTATTTTTCTGGTGAACACAATAGGGAGATGTCTCTCTGGAATGAAGAAAACAACAGCAGCACAAAAGTTACTTTCACAGTGCCCTAGCATTTAAATGTTAGTATCTCAAGTAATTATTCAATTCAGATACTAGCCAAAAGTAAAAAAACTTCTTTTTTCCCTTGCAATAAATATTGAGTTTTCCTAAGCTTCTTAAAAATTGTTCTAAAATGTTTATATCTGTGATCTCTGTGCTTTAGAGAGGATAGCCTTGGATCACCTTGAACAAAAAGCCTGTGTTCTAATATTCTCTTGTGCAGGCTATATTCTCAGACAAGTGACCTGCACCTCTACCTATGTCTTCTTCAAATAAATATAAACGTTCCTCTTGGATTTCATTTGCTGACAGATCAGATATTTGGAAGGCAGTTGTAATTTATGGATCAATGCAAGTTTATGCCAGTTGAACAACTGACCCTAATCCTCCATTCCTCAGTTTATCTGAAAGTAAAAGGCTTCTTTTCACACACCAGTTACGTCTGCTAAGTGTGACAACAGTCTATTTATCTAGCACATCATTTACAAAACCCAAGTGCTTAAAATTGAGGAAATGAAATGTTAAGGATGTCATAAATCTTAGTGTTTACAAGCAGTCTTAACCAACTTTTACTGAAGTCCTCATGAGTCTTTCCACTTATTTCAGTCAGAGCTGGCCTGGGTCCATAATAAACTAGTATTTTGTCATATGTAAGGTCAGGTATGCTGCGAAGGGATGCTGATCTGTGCATATGACTGGTCTAACATGTATGAGACAGTAGTAAAATGGTGGTGTGCTCTAGACATTTGTTGCAAATCCAGACTTTATGGAGAGCTCAGGAAAAATTGGTGTAGCCAAAAAGCACCATTTCCCAAATGCACATATCAGCTATCTTTTCCTTTCAGTCACAGTTTTACCCCAGTTACTTGGAGTAGAAAGTCTGAAACACAAGGGGGAAAGGCTGGCATTTGTTTCTTTTCAGTCACCTAGAATCTTTATTATCAGAGGCATGAATGCTCTATCACTTTTGACTACTTGTGTAATCTATGTACTTCAAGGAAATAAGTATCTTTTTCACAGATTTGGGCTGATGCAGGAGCTTTTGAACCTACAAAAATTGTAGGTACAAAAGTAGTTCATCTTTCTATTAAGTACTCAATTCACAGAACCATAGCATTCCTGTAATAGCTTTCAAATTCATTCAAAAACATTCAAATTTAGCAATAATGAAGCATACATACTCTCTACACAGCTCACTAGCACACACACAAGCTTTGAGCTCTTACAGTAACTAGCCTGAACATTTTAAACATTGGCAGAAGCCTTTCATCTTTACTCATTCTGTTGCACGACAAACCCCCATCAACAACATGATTAAGGAAAAAAGATTCAAAGGACTCCGAGCTTAACAAAGTACAAACAGTGAGTTAGGACTCAGATTCAGTTTGTTCTGTACATGGAGACTCTTCAATGAAAACAAGAAATGGGAGTAGCACCTCTACAAACATCATTAAAATGCAGCTGGTCTATACCTGTGGACTTGTCAAAAAGTAGATCAAAGAAACTTTTATCAGCCATTGTTGTGGTGGAGTCTTCTTTGGAGATATTAAAAACCATCCTGGGTGCAATCCTGGGCAACCTGCTCTTAATGAACTTGCTTTAGGTAGCAGGTTGGACTAGATGATCTCCAGAGGTCCCATCCAACCCCTACCATTCAGTGATCTACAAAATTAGTCCACCATAACTCAAGTTGCACGGACCTAAAGGCTCTATTTTTCTACTGTCATTGTTCACAGTATCATGGTCTGTTTCAAACTCATGGGGCTTCTTCTATGTAAACTGGGAAGAGGTTAGTAGACTCAGTTTTCATGATTTTTCTTGGAGGAAAAGCTAATATTTAGGAAGGAAAATTACTGAATAAAATATTCTCCAGAAGTGTAGTAACAGTAATAATAGTATTGAATGATAACAGAACTGATACTTTGCAGTAGCACTCCAAGTGGTTATATTTATCCAGACAACAGAGATGGCTTAAGGCTATGATCTTCAGCACTGAAGTAGCTGTATGCAGTAGAATAGCATTTACTGTCACAACACACTGAAGAATTCTTATTTTTCTCATGCAAATGATAGAGATGTCAGACACAGCTTATAACACAGCAAATCCAGGCATTTTCTCAAGAAATGAAATAAACTCGGCCACTGAAACTACTTATAGCCTGATTATAGTTTTGATACAACCAGAGAGACAAGAAGAGAAGGTGATGCAACACACATGTTCATTATATTCCCAGGTTACTTACCTCCCACCCATTTCCTGGGTTTATATATTCTGCATATTAACTCTGGCTCAGTACTAGACCTTTTCAAAGTACAGCTGGCTCCTTAAATCCCTACACAATGTATACTATATTGTACATTTTGGTTGAATCAGAAAAATACTAGGTTTTTATCTACTTGAACCCAAAGAATAATCTTGAAGCACTTGTTGGATATAAAGGCAGACCTTGGTGCATTGGCTTGGCTGGCTTTTGTCATGTATGTTAATGGTGAGAAAATTGCATCTGTTCCTAACTGCCTTTCAGCTGTTAGTCTCTGCTGCATAGCTGATACCAGAAACAGATGGAGGAGAGTTCCTCTTTTTGTAATCAGGTATTGAACTCAGCTGGGACACCAGTTTGTGGAATTAATGGCAATGCTTCAGTATGCTTGACCTCAATCCCAAACTCAGCATCCCATAAAGAGTATCAGAGATGGCTCTGGTTGCCTGCACAGTTCTGTACTTGAGCTAATAAGCCTCAATGGAGGTGGCATCGTTTTGCCTAGTCAGTCCTTTTGTAACAAATTCTGTACATACGGAGCAATTAATCTGCAATCCTGATACATTACCCATACTGACTTGTGTGCATACCTGTGAGGGTCTAGATAACCTCATTTGCATGAGTACCAATATACAGCAGGCAAGATTGTTAGTATTATTTACACGCAAGTTTTCTCAGTTTTCACTGGATCTGATTTGATTTTTCAGGTATTGTGATGAATGATACTCATTCTGCTTGTAAAGTCAGTTTTGTTTAGAGAGAGCACCTGGGAAGCAGAGAGGAAAGTTGTCTGCTGAATTTTTTTTAATGTTGTACTTTATAACACTCTGGAGGACAGAACCCCCTGAAAGGAAGAGAAGGATTAGTCCTCTGCTGAGAGTAAAAGAGCATAGAAAATTACTTCTGGTAAAGAAATTTGCAAAGCTTAGTGTCATACAAGCTGGCAAAAGTAAAGATTGGGGATTACATAGTCACAACCTGAATACACAAACTTTTTCTAGGAGCCTAGAGAGGACTCTGTTTTGGTTTCCTTTGCTTGTTTAATTTTTTTCATTTTTATAGCTTAGAAACCAGGGCACTTTTCTGGAATGGCAGTATGTCTTCTAGAAAGGTCATAGTAAGTAAAACAAAGACTTGGGTCTTCATTCTCAGGTTTATATTTTGTCTTACTCAGCATTTTCTCTAAGTTCATTGTGCAACCTATGCTCACACTACACCTACCTGTCAATTCTATTGCATAGTTTTTGTAAGAGAAAAATTTATGCATCCTCTTCTAAAAGCACTGCTTGATAACACTTCCCTATTTCAAATCAATGATGTAGCTCCATTGCTCTTCTGGTGCTATGCTAGTCTCTAAATAAAAGTTATCCTAGTATCTGAGCTGAATTTCGAAGGTTCAGTAACTGAGTTTTGCCCATTGTTATATCAAAACTTTACACATGTTCAGAGCTTGCCTACCTCATTTTAGTAACAGCCCTTTAAGCAGTTCTAGGGCAGTCACTAGGCCACCATTACTTCTCTTGTAAGCAAGCCAAGCTTCCACAACCTCTCCTTTTAGCCCATGTGGTCTAAGACCTTAATGTCTTTGCAGGCATCTGCTGGACCCTCTCCAGTTTCCAGAAAACCTATGGAGCAGGGGCCTGGAGGGAAAACAGGCACATATTCCAGATGGAACTTCACCATTGCCAAATCAAATGTGGCCATAACTTTCTCCAATCTGCTGTCCACATGCCTTCTAATATAGCCCAGTACGGGACAGGCCTCACTTGCAATGAGAGTGTATCCTTGCCTTATGATACTCAGCCTGAAGGCCACTTTATCCTCCAGGCCCTTTCCACTAAACCCATTTTCAGCCAGTCAGCTCTCAAACGTGCACAGATGTATGGGATTTCTTCTGCTCTAGTCGCCTGCAGCTTGTTAAACTTCAGGAGATTTCTGTAGGTTGAGACCTCAGATTGCTCAGAAGAGCTCTGGACTGAGACTCCTGTAATTGTCATGTTAAATTAAAGTACTTCCTAGGATGCATCTCTGTGATCATCCAGGTAATTGATGAAAATGCTGGAAAAAACCCCAGTATCAATCCTCAAGCACCTTGCTGATAGTCCATCTGTGTTCATACTACTTCACTTGACATAGGATTTATATATGATAACATTGTAAGTATCTTTTGCTTTGAGGATTTCAATTACATTTTTGTAGACATATGATTATTAGTTCATGGATTTTGATTGGGTTTGGTTTTTAATTAATTTATTTCTTATTAGCCAAAGATGTTTTATTGCCAAAAATATTTTTTTTCTTCTCATTCAGCCTGAAAGTGATTTCCTCTTCTATTACAATTCTTCTTTGTACAAGCTTTACTCACTCCCTGACCTGAGCAGTGTCCTTGTGTCTGGTCTTTAGGGCTTGGATAGCCTTGGGAAGAACAGTCTCAGCTTCTGTGTTACTCTTCCTCTTGTTCTACTGAAATTTAAACTATGTTTCAGAAGAATGGTTGGGCCATTCGCTCTGAGGGTTCCTTTCACAAGAGGACCTAAAGGTATTTATTAATGAACTTAAACCCAGCATCGTAAAGTTCAGTATTTATGTGAGTTTGCAGCATCTTTACAACACAACTTAAATTTTCATTAAAACCAAGAATTTCCCTTAGCTGCTGCCTCAGGGCAAATCATGACAGGCTGAAAAGTCAGTCTGGTTTCTTTGCTTTTCATCCATTACTATTACCTGTGAAAACTTTGACACTTAGACAAGACCTCCTTCAGAGTGGATGCTCATTTGTAACTCGGTGGATTGAACAGTCACATAATTAAGCTGTTTATCCATTTCCTAGTAGCATGGGCTCTGATGCCCCAAAAACTGCTTAAACTAAAGTCTGAACAGTGTATGCACATATTGGGAATTATAAACTGATTTCTTAACATCTTTGTATGAAGTACAATACCATTTCATTGTATGTCTGAATTTGTCCTGTGGCATGCTCCTAAAAATAGACCTTTGGATTAACATCAGTCTTCTCTCCTCCAAATGGTGAGCTGTATTGGCCTTTGTTCAAAGAGTTTGTGTTTGAGTGGGATGTTATGCAAGTGATCATAAAGTACTTTGGGAATTTCTAGATGGGAATTACTGTTTGCTAGCTCTACTTTTGGATAATTGGTCATGTTATCCTTTACTGGCCTTTCCTGCAAGTTCACAATGTAATAGCTTCTGGTGTATTTGCCTGACTGTTTTATACAACATCTGTAAGACTTGGCTTAGCCTAGTGGTTTGCCTAGACATGGCATAGATTTTGGTGGCTTTACCTGTGTCACGTTGATACACATGTGATTCATGTATACTGTGAAAGCAGTGCAGTCCCTTCAGATGGTCCATGATTATTCTGGTTCTTTCCAGGCAGCAGCATTCATATTTGATTTAGGTAAACCACCCAAACCATTTCCCCCATTTTGTACAGTGCTTCACCCAGAAATGTTGTGTGAGCTTAGGAAGAGAGCACTTAATCTAGAGCTTGGCTCTTAGGTATAGTGCAAAAGAACATATTTTTCTGTGGGATTAGTGCATTAGCCTCAGGAAAATAATTGTGAAAATAATTTTCAACCAGTTTTTATTTGATTGCCTACTACATTCTCTTTCCATTTCTGAGCTACTTTTTTGTTTCAAGTCTCCAGAGATTTGAAGGAGCAAACACTCTTTTTGCTATCTTACTTGGTAAATTTTCCCTTTCTGACAGAATTATGATGTTCTTTGGCTGGTGCATCTGTTTGCTTAACAAAAAATTCTCCTCCTTTTACCTGGCATCTGTTTACTGAGTGGCAAATTCTTTCTTTGGTAATTAGTTCCAATTTGTAATGAAGTCCCCTGGAGCCAAAACTGTGTAAAAGTACATGAGACCGTGCACAGGTCAGCTGTATTTTTTAAGACTCTATTTTAAGACAGTTGCATGAAGAAACACAATGAAATATTCTCCAGAAAGAGTCTTTAGGTTCCCCTCCTTGAGTTAAGCTTTAAAAATAAGAATTCCTGAAAAAATGATTATTGCTGCCTTCTATTTGCACTACAGAGAAAATCAATGAATGCATTTTAAACTCTGGTGGAACATGGCATTGACTTCTGAAGGAAGGTTTGTATCTGAAGAACACGAGTTCTTTCTTGAGTGTACAACAGAACTGTAGGTATGGGATTTTATGTTTAATTGAAAAGTAATTTTTAGATCCTTTAACTCCTCTGCCTATGAGAAAGTAAAGGAAGGAAAAAAGAACCCCAAACCCTCACATGCTGTATCTGAGTGAGATTATGTGCTTGAGGCTTTTAGAATACAAAAGAAAATGAGGTCTGTGTGTCGGACAGTAGCTCACTGTCAATGCTTTGCAATTCGCTGCATTTAAAGGTCCTCCAAGGAGCGGTAGTCCACTTTCAGGAGCATGTCAGGAGAAAATCATAACTAGTGTCAAAATAAGACTCTACTCAATGGAATGGTTATGCCCTGTACTTGGATATACACAGCTTCTGATTACATGTCTTTTAAGAAAGGAATTTAAGATTGTTTGGATATTATCTAGCTTCCTCCCCCTTACTATTCACACTTCTATGGCTCTGGAGGGGTCAAAAATATGCAATGGTGATAAAATTGCAGAGGCATTTAAAATTCTAAAGTGGTTTGGGGAGAGAAACTACTTGTTACCACAAACCTGATTTATAGGGTTTGTTCCATATATGCAATCTCCCACTCCTTTGCTTCAGTTTTTAAATCATAAAATTAATATAGTCTTACAATAGTAGTATTAGAATAACACAGTGCTTTGACAGAGATGAGCAGCAGCAGCACAGGTAACAGAAGCAGTGCCTGTCTTTTCCAGTGGGAATTCTGGCCTGTAAGCTTATATGGGAGGATGTTGGTGGCTGATTATTTTTAGTGAGACTCCTGCCCCATCTGCAGATGTGTCACTACAGAAAAAGTCAGTGTCCTGGTAGCAGAGGAGGGGCTAAGATCTTTGTCCAACTGAGTATAAGGGTCAGCTGTGCCTGAGCCAGGCATCAGTGCCAGGAGGATGCAGTGGGAAGGCCAGTAAGAGATTCACAGTTGGGATGAGTGGAGTTGTCTGTCTGCCAACCTGACCCATTGTCTAGGGAGGTTTGCTGCTTGCTGGTGCCTCATATCTGAGATGTGGTGGACAGACTGTCAACACTGGTCTGGCCCCCTATTACTCTTTGCAGTTCTTCAGCTTGGACACCATCAACATTGTAAAGATATGCCTGCAGTATAATAAGTTGGACTGCAGTCCCCTGGGAGTGAGGGCCAAGGATAAAAGGACCCAGGTTGTCTTCAGCTCACTCGTGCTAGTGGAGGGGAATGGCTCAAAGAGGACTGGCTAGATCTTGTGGACCAGTAACTGCTTATTGTTGCACAACTCGTGCCAGCAGCATGGATTTAGTTTTAACATATCTGAGGATCAAGAACCAAATGCTCCTCAGTGGCAGCCAGTGAATGGAGAAGAGGCAATGAGCACAAAAGCATAAGAAATTCCATTTCCAGGAAGAAAATGGGGTTCTTTGAATTGTAAGGGTGACCAAACACTGGAACATGCTGCCTGGAGATGTTGTGGAGTATCTATCCTTTGAGATATTCAAAACTTGACTGGACAGCTTCCCAGGCTAACTGCTGCAAACGTCCCTGTTGGAGCAGAGGACCTAGGCAACGTCCAGAAGCGTCTTTGACCATCTGCCACTCGGTGGCTTTGTGAGACCAATCTTTTGCAGAAAATGGCAAAATATGCTTTGACTTTCAGTTTATTTTACAATCTGAAATAAATTTGCTGAAGATTATATTTGCTTCTCCAGAAAAACGCAAAACCACAAACCGAAAGCCCAACAAACTGTTTAAAATTAAAATCATGAAATGGAATATGAAATCTTTATTGGAAAAGCTGTGAAATCATAAAGTAACATACAAAGTGTCAGTTGCAGCTATATGGCAAATGTTAGCAGGCTTTAGTCTATTTTCACCAAAGCATTATGTGGGTTACCATGAATGACTTCAGGCTGTGTCTCAAGATATAAATAAGGCAAGGATCTAGCTTTGTTTCACAACCAAAACATTTCTCATTCCTAGGAGACTGTGTGCAGGGATTAAGCACCTGCATAATTTAAAGGAGAAGTAGTTACATTCACTCATGTTGGTCTACTTAATTAAATTCATATTATGAATGTTTACAAACTACAACTTCTTCAAAATCACAAGTATTCCATCTTAACTTTACACCTTGCTGTATACAATTACAGTATCTTTTCCCCCTGTCAGAACAGTATCTTGCTGATAAGAATTCAAAAACTCAACTCTAGATGTTTTTTTTTAATAAATCATTCCACCCAGCATGTCTTCAAATATGCATCCCAATGTTAAACACAATAAATCTGGATTCAAAATGTAGGCTTTTGGTGAAAACCCTGCCACAATTATTGAAGGTTTAGTTGTCATAGCTGATTATTTACCTTGTCTCCTTTTCCTCCATGTGTAATGTGCTCTAAAATAAAATACTCTGTAGAGTTGCTAGCTCTATAGAATAGTAGAGCTCAAAAATACAGTAAGGAGGGTCATGCTTTATGTAGAAAAGCAAATCACACACTAGTGGTGCAGACTTATACAATTATAATATGCTCCATTGATGACAAAATGGTTTTGCCCTGTAAGCTGATCTAAATTTCTACAAGCACCATACGTATTTTCTAGATCCTTCTTCAGTGATGTCTAGCACCCAATTAAGCCTAGCAGCTAATCTTATGTAGTAGACTGTAAGGTATTAATAAGACCCTAAAAAGTATAACTAAAACAGAGAAAATATAGAAAAGTAGGAATAAAATAAGAATTACAAAAACCAAACAAACCAAAAGGACACCAAACAAAAACCACCAAAGAAAAAGTCTAAGCTATCTTGCACTGGATGAATGAAAACTAAAGCAGCAATACATTGGATGGAAAATACTACGGGTGACAAATTTCTGTACTGATTTATTGTCACTTAAGCAGTGGTGAGCCTCATATGTGTGTATGTGTACATTTATATGTGCATGCATTTGCTTTAAACCAGTCAAAACAGCTTTGTCTGAAGAAGGGTGGGAGAGAAGCTCCCCTTTCCCTGTTTCTCTTGCACCAAAGTCACAGTTATGCAGCATGTCTCTCCTGAAAACTCCCTGAGACCAGCTCTGGCACTAAATCTCTGACCTGAACTGAATAACTCTACACTTCCCAAGCACTGACCACTTGTTGTTAGCGACTTTCAAGGGGAAGTTTAGGCATTCTGAGTGCAAACACTTAGACAGTAACATAGATCTAATTTCATTGCCATGTATGAGTTTTGTCACATCTGTGTTTCGCTGTTCTTTAGTTCAAATCGTTAAAAAGTGAATATTGAGTAGCTTGTCTTGTTTACTGCTGCTTTCCTTGGAGCCAGCAGTTGTGTAACCCTGCTTTGCTCTTTATGGTGACCCCTGCCAAAAATGTGAAGCCTGTGACCATGCCAGGAGAGTGGATTTTCGGAGCAGATGAACTGAAAAATCTATCTCTCTATTAAGAAGGAAATAATTGCAAATGATGAATTCTAAGGTTTTAAAACTGCTATAATGAGATCATTACTAGGATCAAGCAGCCTGGTTTTCTAAACCAATTAAGTGCAGGAAGTCTTTGTAAATCAAATACTTTTCATAAAGAAAAACAAGTGGAACACTCATTTTAAGTCACCTCTTTTGTTTCCAAATCCTTGTGCAGGAGGCTGCTGGGATAAAAAGAAAGAAGTAGGGTTCCCAACCGCCGAAGCCCACTTCCCAACAAAGATCCTTGGGTGACAACAGGTTGCTCAACAGGAAAGGTATAAGGATAGTTTGCTTTGCACCAGGTAGTGTTGAACCAACAAACATTGAACCCTATATACTTCTATCATCCTTATTGAGCTAGATGAGATTCCTAGAAACCTTATGTCTAGCAGTAGGCATGACCATATGGCTCAGAGTGAGGTGCAAGAACTCAGTAATGCAGTGATGGAATAACCTGCTCGTATGAGAACCTTCCTCGGAGCATTTACAAGAGGATGTTCTTGGTACCAGTTCCTATGCATTCTGTTAAATAATTTACTTCTGTGACATCATCTGGAAAAGGCTTCACAGATTACATGAAGTGGAAAAAAATCTAAGAACAAAAATCCTTTACAGAAAAGTATTACATCATGAGTGCAGCAAGAAACAAGTGAGGTTTCCTGAAAGGCCAAATGATGCTTTTATGTGTGAGAGGAAATGGGGGGAAAGAAAAAACCAAAAAAGTTGTGTAAAAGCAATAAACAATAAAGTCAGGAAGTATTCTTTTGTTTGTGGTTGGTCTCAGACAAACATAGTCTAGTGCCTATGTCATCATTCTACATGTGACTATTAAAATATTTATATAACCTATAATTAGATATGAGCATGTTTCTAAAGAAAGAAATGCAGTTTGACTTGGGGCATCTGGATCAAGCTGCAGTTAGTTTGTTCTAATGAGCGTTTGTGTAGGAAGACCTCAAGAAGACAATTAGCTGATGATTTAACTCATTGCTCTCTTAAATGCCTCTTACTTGACCTGTCTGCTCTGACACAGTTCTCTGAATTTTATCAGACCTGTTATCCTTAAAATTTTGGAAACTAAAGATGAAAACATTTTTGAGCAATGAAATTTTCTGCATGGAATTAAAAAATAACCTTTCACAAGAAATGTTTTTAATTCAACTCTGCTCCAGTTTTTCAATTAGCAAATGACTATAACCACGAGAACAACAGGAGGGGAAAAAATCAACTCATTTGCTGGATCAGCCAGGGAATTTGGAAATGGCTTGCTTCACTATTGCACCCTGAGCCACTGCTACAACATCTGTGATTTTTAGCTACTCAGCCCCAGTTTGAATGGAAAAGGATGGGATTAATTGGTTACAGTTATAAACTGCCTTGGAAAATTCACAACAATGAGGAAAAGCAAAATTAATTCTGTCATATATTCTTGTTCTCTTTTTGAACTAAAGCTCAGAAAAGATTGCAGTGTGGAACTCACTGTAACCTGGAGTACAGGTTACAGGCACTCCAGCAAAGCATTCAGGTTGCTGTCAAATGTCACATAAACCTTAATTAATCTCACATAACCCTAAGCATTTAAATCAAACACCTGAGATAAGAGACGATTCCAGCGTAGGAGTACTCCACTCCTACACTTCCTCTGTAGTCAATGAAGGGAGAAAGACATCACTGAAGCATGACTCAGGTATCAGATAGAGCCTCTCACTCTGAAGAGAGGTCTCCAACTTTTTATTAACTGTTTAGAAACACCAGGCTTGTAAATTCTCTGTCTAAATTTAGATGAGAGAAATATCTTACTTAGAAATCTAGTCAGTCAGTAAAAAGAGCTGAGCACCTCCACAGGGTGATTCCTTCTACCCTAACAGAGCTTTCTAAAATGTGTTACAGAGAGATTTATCTCTCTGCAGTAGTGAAATGAAAATATAGATGACTAGCTCAGGCTCTAGTAATACCATAGTTTGAATAGTTAAAGTTAGTCTTTTCCTTAGGCTAATTTCTTACTTATGGAACATGTTCTTTACCATGAGGGTAGTGGAACACTGGAACGGGTTGCCCGGGGAGGTGGTAGGAGCCCCATTCCTGGGAATATTCACGGTGAGGCTCAACAGGGCTCTGAGCAACCTGATCTAGTTGAGGATGTCCCTGCTTACTGCAGAGGGGGTTGGACTGCATGACCTTTGGAGGTCCCTTCCAACCCAAACCATTCTATGATTCTATTTCACCGAGAAAGCTAAAGCTAAGGAGCATGAACCTCAAATACAATACCTGTGCTAGAGTGGAATTACTTTATTGGAATAGGTTTGTGTCTTAGTCTAAGATGTTTTTTCACAGCAACTGCTGATTTTCTGAGGGTCATGCATAACCTTGCATTTTACTGACTATTCAAATATGTCTGTAATACTCACCAGAAAAATGAGAGGCTAAAAGCTGGATCGTTTAAAGTGTTCAGGCCTCTTAAAATGTAGATAATCTAAGAAGATATCCTTGGTCACCTCTCTGCTGCCTTAAAAGCTTCACCACCTTTTAAGAAATGGTTCCATGTGGCCAGTTGATACCCTTGTACTTTTTCCTCTACTAACCACTTCAATTTTATAACTTTTGAGGTGCAGCTGAGTTTCACTGACATGAATAATCAGGTAGTTGAGAAAGAAAATCTCCTTTGTACAAAATTATGAAGTATCTTTTACTTGTTTCCTTACTGAAGGCAACATTCTCTCCCCTTCTCAGCAAAACAGAGTACATAACCTCCTAACACAGCACTGTGACAGGTGTAGGGCTTCTCTGTTGTCACTTGTAATCCTTCATATGTCACACCTTCAGTCACGCAATGGGCCATGCATTTTAAAGAGAAGTCTGTTTTCTAGTCTGTGGCAACAGAGTGCCAGGACATACACTGTACAACCATATGGGTGCCTCTTTGCAGGACATATGTTGTACATCCTTAGGCACTAAAGCAATTAACAAGCAACTGTAAAGTAAATGTGATCTCCTCTGAAAAGCTCCAGAGCAGCTTTCAGTTTTTAAAATCATATTGCTAATTTATGCCATGAAAGGATTCAAAATGTCAGAGGCAGGTACAGCGATCACAAATAAAAGCAACATTAAGAAGTGGATAGAGGTTTCTTTTCAGAAGCAATCACAGTACTTTGCATGCTACTAGAGCATTATGAAACTACAGGTGTTATAAAAAGTAGTAACATCCAAAGTATAATTAAGCATAAGTAGCCAGAAAAGCCATCAGAATCAGGATGCAATCAAGATCAACATCATGTTTTACTTGTCAGTCAGTATTTATACAGAACACCATGGCAGAAAACTAGTTTCATTTTGGATTTTCTACTGCCTTTGTGAAATCTACTGTTGAATCTGTGAGCGGCCCCTATATCCCATGGCTCAGCAGAAGCAAGGCTGCACTGCTGCTTGTGCCCAGCTCCTGTCAGTAATGGGCTGCTTTGCAGTTGCTTCACAAACACACAGATGGAAATGGGTCTTCCCATGGTTGCTGATTTAGACCTGAGACCTTACAGATAGACAGTCCCAAGACAGTTTCTCCAGTACCTGGCTTGGACCTCCTATTTCCTCCAGTAGCCCACTGTCAAACCTCTTCAGTATCCAGCTCTTTTCTCACCTTGTGCCAGTCAGTTCCTCAGATGCGCAGTCAGTTCCTATGATTTTTTCTCCAGGAAAGCCTGATTGGAAAAAAAAAAAACCCAAACCACAATTGCCTGTCTTCTCTTCCTGCTACCTCTTGAGTCTCTTCCTTATCTTCCAGTTATTTAATTCTTATTTTTATTCTTCTGTCCTTCAAACATCATCCCCTGTTTATCAGTCATGACAGCTGAGGACTTAACGTCATTGTTTTTGAAGCTACATTGAAAATGGATGATTTATAAGCAAAAGCCATTATGTGGTTTACACTATATATCTTCTTTCACCTGACGTCTACTTACTTCTGTTCAGCAATTTGATGTGCTTATGGCCTTTCAGCTGTACCCAGTCCTCTGCCAGGACAGCTTGTAAAAGGAAAACAGGAGTGGATGAAGACAGAAAGATGTAGATCGCTTCTCCGTAGGAATGAGATTTAGATGAGTACCAGAAACAGCATGTTGAAGTTTCTGGAAAAGAAAATGCGCTGCCTTTATAAGGAGAAGTGAACACTGACTTTAGTTTTATATTACAAGTAGGGCTAGTGGTACCATCCATCACTACAAGGTCTTCTTTAGACTGCCTTATAAACTTTGCCAGATTTCAGCCATGAGACAAACTCTATGGGACCATTTCACACTGCATTTTTAGAGCAGTTTCAAAGTGATTCAGGACTTCAGGATTTGGAGTTATGGCTTTTTATTTGATGAAGGTGGCAGTAAGACTTGATCTCTTTTGAAAGGCTTTATCATTCGTGATTTCAAGAGTCTTGAATTTCAGTCTTGGTGGGAGTACTCTTTGTCAGAGGCATGCCAAGAATATATGTTCTCTTCTGTCTGAATCTGGATGGGAATCAGACATGATAAATCATGGAAAATATCTCTCAGACAGCATTGGATTGCTGAAAACCTTGTCCACTGAGACTCTGAATGTCTAAATGGAAAGAAGGGCTAATGCCTTGTGTGGGACTGCAACCAAGTACAGACAACGTGAAGCAGAAGTGTATAGTACTAACAATTAAAGATTCAGGTCATAGGCATCTCATCTGGGGAAAGCAAAACACTGTTTAGCAACTTATTTTGTGTGCTGAATGAAGTGGAGCCCTGTGGAGAATGTGTTTGCCTTTATTATCACAACACATATACCTCAAGGACTGAAGTAACAGAGGCACTGGAGATTTTGCCTATGCTTTGGAAAAAATAAATAAATCAAGTGATGATTCAGATACTACTGATTGCAAGTAGGTATTTTTTTCCAGCTGTTAACCTCTGTACTGGTGATCTATAATTCATGGGTCCCACTGAGCTTTTCTGGGCTAGATAGAATATCGGAGTATTGCATTCAAATTGACTACAAAGTGCAGAATATTTTGTCTGTCTTCTGCTGGCTACTGACAGCGAATTTGTGTGTTCAGAAAGGCTTCTCTTTAAATCAACACTCTTGTACAATAATATTGCCCCAATGAGAGACTTCAATAATACAAGAAACCAGCACGTTTAAATACATAAACCCCACAGTCGGCTGGAGAAACCACAACAACCCAGCAGGTCCCTGCAAGAGCAGCAGTTACTGTATTGAAAGGAGGATCAAGGTGAAGGCTGCCATATAAATTCAGCCTTTATTAGCTTGAGGAAATTATTTAGTATGGCTGAGGTTGCAAAATGAGAGTGAGAGAGGTGGTAAAGTGCAGTTTCCAAGCTGAAATAATACAGGACTCTTAGCAGTTTGAAAACAATTTCGTAAGTCCATCTCACTCTTGTTCTAATAAGCGAAGTCCTGATCAAAGGAATTGGTTTTTTTAGATGTTGAAAGACTGGTTCTGGGGAAGGCAGCTTTCAGAGAAATGGTTAAAAATGGTAGTAGGGGGGCCAAATACTTTGCAGTGTTTAATTCTTTTGTTTACACAGAGTAAAAGGTGTCTTGTATTTCATACCATTTTCTTCCAGTTTCAAATGTAGCTGTGAAGTTCTTTTCATTCCTCATCACTGTGTTAATAGAGACATTTCTGTGATGTGGTTAAGTATACTGCACTGATGCCATGGACAAGGTGAATTTCTTTGCAAATAAGCTGTAGGGTTAAGCTGCGCTTGCTTTTGACTGTACAATCTTTATGCACTGATCAAAATAAGCCTGAAGTACTTCTTTCCAAGTTGTTAAACTCCTCCTTTGTATTTTATGTTATGTTCATATTTGTTAGAAGGACAATTACAGAATATTTATGAATCTGCAGATGTTAGCAGGAGAGGCAGAAGCGAAGCCTCTCACTCTGCAATGGAGTGGAAGCGATCTGTTTCAGATGAGGCACATTGTTTTGCATAACTGAATATTACCTGTGGTGAATAGTACCCATGCCATCAGGACACTGTACTGCTTCAAATGCTGAGGAGAATTATTCAGTGAACTCTAATTCTAGGTGACAGAAATCAGATCTATCCTTTCAGAAAACCCCTAAATTCTGCAGCTTTCAACAAAAAGATTCCCATGTGTGGAGCTGTAGAAGTACCTTACTCTTGGAATCGATGAATAAGGCCTGTTTCAACCACCCCTTCTCACCTAAAGCCCGCCCAATAATAAAAAGTTGCAATTTCAAGTGAATGAAATAATCTTTGTTGTCCTCTCACAAATTGCCAAAACTACTTGTAATCCACTTTGGCAAAATTTAAGTATTCCTTAGGTACACCTGCAGGTTATTGTTAGAAGCAAGTTAGCATGCAGAAATAGTCTGATCATTTTGTTCAGCCAAGGAGCACAAGAATATTTTTTCTTTCAAATGACCTTTTAAAATGCACCTTTGAATCTTATCTGCTGTTCTATCTTCACAGTGAATTGTGGTTCCATAACCATTCTGGTTCTTTTTCTAGTATCCCATACTCTTATGTGTACCTAAATGTCTGGTTTCATATCTTTGTTAACCTTTTCCCTCCGATCAAGCTTGTACAAGCAGACAATGTGATCTTTTCCCAGGTGTATCTAGAATATATTCAGCTTCATTTTATCCTCAGTGGAATACTAGCATTTTCTCTGTTCTTCATTTTTATTTGTATAAATATTTGGCTCTTAGTTGAGAGTTATAAAACATATTGAATTCTGACATCTTTGCTTTCATCTCATTTTTTCTTTCAGATGCTTGTTCATAAGTTTGGAACTGAAATCATTGTCCTCACTCATTTTTGCATCCTTGGAATACAGACCAAAATGAAGCTGTTCACTTAAAGCAATATCAAGCCTTTTAAAGGACTTAGAGTTCTCAGAACTCAACCAGCTTCATGAACTAGTTTGCTGAATATATCAAATAATCATATGCAGTTGCTTTTGTTTCTCTTCATCTGAATTTAAAAGGATCAACCACTCAGTCTGGTGTTACAGTCTATGACTATGTTTTACCCTAGAAATATTTCATAAAACAGCAACGAAATCTAAGTCTAATCACTGCTCAGTGGTCCAGAAACTGTTAGATGATGAAATCTGCTGTCTATTGCACTCAGGAATGTCTGGATCTTCCCTGGTGGAAAACATTACTAGAATCACACAATTCTCAGTAGCAATTCTTCTTGTAATGCTGAATATCTTTATCCACTTCTGACTTGCACCCTAGGTGACTGTAAACATGCTCTCCACATGAACTCAATGAAAACTTCTTTCTTTGCATACTTACCCTAGGCATTATCCAAAGGTTCTGCTTCTGGAAGCCTCAGTTTGTTAAGTTTAAATTCAGTAATTATACCAAAACTGGAGAAGACATTTCACATGAAAATTTGGGTTAGTGTGAGGATTTTGCTTTCTGAGCCTTTTTTTTATTAAATAATGATAATAATCAT
The DNA here is from genome assembly GCF_014839835.1 of Dryobates pubescens. Taxonomy (NCBI): domain Eukaryota; kingdom Metazoa; phylum Chordata; class Aves; order Piciformes; family Picidae; genus Dryobates; species Dryobates pubescens. Next base: position 17,559,932 of record NC_071634.1, on the reverse strand, counting down.
AAAAAAAACCCAGTCAGCCAATCATCATTTCAAATGAAAAATCAAAACATTTAGGTCTAGGCACGTCAAACTCAAATAAAGCATCACTTGTTATTTCAGTCAGCACTGCTCATAAAATCATCTTGAATTCCCAGATATCATTTGTTGATCATACATGGCATTTTCCATCAAGTGAACTGTTCATCTGAAAAAAATTCCTTGTCTCTTTTTATCTTCACACTGCTCTGTTTTCTTAAAATTAGTTTCACAATGCTTGCTACATCTGTGGGAAAAATGTTGATAAGCAATATAGACAGACTAAATATCTTTCAACATGTATTATTCTAAAGGTCTGCAGTGAAACTTGTACTCCACATCCTTAACACATGCTGGAGATTTGGGTAGTGAAAAATGTTACGGTTCAGAAAACAGTCTTTCTACCTTTCCCTTGGGAAATAAAGGTATACATTTTTGCCTTCTCCTCTGCAGACTTTGTTTTGTAGTGTCTTCACTTCTGTATGGCAGGGATAACGGAGGGGGAAAAGCAGGGAAAACAAATCCAACAGTCTTTGATCCTTTCTCTTACATGCACATCATTAGTTTTTTTTTTCAGACAAGATGAATGCCAGATTGGCAGATCCTCTTCTTGAGCATCTTACTGCTTACTGTCCTGCATCCTTTGCAGGACATTTGAGTCTGCTTCATTCCTTTTGAATACAACCTGTTCACTAATGCAAGTGTGAAAGGGCATGCATCCTAAATATTACTTGGTTTTAAATAACTATGGGCAAGTCAACCTCCTGCTCTTTTTAGAGAATCCTTTCCTTTCCAGAACCCTTTCCTAATGGAACTGCTTCTGCACTGAAGTTTTCCCCATTGCTTACGTGTTGTGTTCCCAGACAACAGAGCAGTGTCAGGTACACAAAAGCAATGGAAGAGTGAGAGAGAAAAATATTTTAGTGAAAACACTGAGACACCAACATGACTTGGAGGAATGTATTTCATGCTCCTGTAAAACCATTGTTCTTCAAAGGTGGTGGCTAATGAGCCAAAATTTGTTTATGAATAGAATATACCCAGCAGAAATTACCTACCAGCCTTTACAGCTAAATGTTATTTCTCTAGAAAAGGTCTTCTAAGTTATCTATGAAAGAAACTATTTCCTTTCAGGAAAAAAGTGCTTTCACATACTCATTTTGAAGCAGCAATGGGAAAACAAGTATTCAGTAATGTTCTCTCTAGGACTGATACAGTTTCAATCTTAATGAGATATAATTGAAATGCATTATCCCACCCTATGTGGTGATAAAGAAACCAAAATAAGGAATGTATGCATAATGAAAATATCAGGTGCTAGAAAGTTTTTGGGTTATAACATTTTTAAGAAAAACTGCCAGAAAATTTGGAGACATCTCAGCACTGTGAGTATCCTTATCAACTCAGATTTTTACAGCCTCTCCTTCCCTTCTCCCCAAAACACCCAAACCCAACCTTCTTCTCTCACACGATACATATTCTACAAACCCCAAACAAACACAGAAATGTCCAGTGCGGATTAGTTTATAGCAAGACCAGTGGACAGAATTATTTCAACTGCAAGATTTCAAACTATCATAATTATTATTATTATTATTAATGTATTTAATTAGACTAGAGTTTTCAGAGATATGACAGAAAGCAGTGCAGCTCTGGTTTGCTTGATACAGAAGAGTTCACAGCGAACTGATTTTCTTTCACAGAGAGGCACAGAAGAATGACACACACTGCCCATGTCACTTCATAACACTTTCCCCTTTTTTATTTTAAAGGGAAACAGCCATCTCAATTTAAGATTGCAGAAAAAGTGCCCTTTGTACTAAAATCAAATTCATCCATTTGATATGCACCCTGAAAGGGAAGGAAAACCTGTATGAAATCTAAACCCTGTATTTATAAGTCTTCAGTGATGTTAACAACCATGAGGTGAACCTGGGGAAATCGTTCCAATTACCTTGGGACAGATGTTTCTACAAAAGCCTGAAGAGAAGCTAAGACAGACTTGGAAGGTCATTAAGAAAAGATTAAAAAAATATCAGTTGTGTCTTATTCCCTTGTGCCAGGAGTAATTGTTCTACCTCTGCTGCTAGATGACAGTGAAAACAAGTTGTGAGCTGCACTGACGGAATAGGTAACAGTTAATCTCAAGAAGTAATGACATTTTATCCTCAGATTCAGTTACAACAGAGGAAGCCTGACAAATTGAAAGTTGCAAGGAAGTATATGTCCTCTATTTATAACTACATCAGGGTGGCAATCCCCAGGGAAGGAAAACAGCAATTTAACTTAAAGGCCAGACATTAACACTGAAACAAATGTAGCATGACTACACTTGCTGTGAAATTCAGGCTTGTGTGTGCAAATAGCCAAAATGAAACCCAAACCAAATTATTTAAAGATTGAGTTTTCCTTCTTCCTTTTGATGGTAAGAGACTAGGTCCTCCACCCTGCAAGGCCGTGATTATCTTAGCACAAATTATCAGCCTTCACGCAGAAATATCAGCTTCGGCGGTCTGTCTCATGCAAAATGTCAGACTTGATAGTTGGAATAATCCTTTTTACACTGAAGTGAAATGAATTCCTAAGAATTCACACACACTAAATTAGGAGCCAGCATACTCAAATACAAATTCCCCACAAATGACCAAAGTGGGTTTTTTATTTGAAATGAGAAAGTTCTTGAACTGCACGCAGCTGGATGAGGTCCCTTGTGCCACCCCATGCAAGATAAGAGAGTGTGTTCATTAATCTGTGTCACAGGAGTATTGAACATACAACAGCTATCAGATTTTCTACATTTGATAGCACCTGAGATGTCACGGGCAAGGGTCAAAGACTGTTCTAGCACAAATTATGAGACTTTTACTGGTAGATGAAGATAGACCACAATAAATACTGACTATAAAGCACTTAAATCTGGGTTTCAGGAAAACGTTGACATGAATTGATTTCCCTTTTGTGTGAGAACTTGGGGAAAGGATTGGCAATGTTAGAACTGTTTAGCTTCTGTCAGTTTTCTCTGCTGAAGCACTTCTTGCATTCTCCCTTTAACTTTCAGTATTTCAATTGTTCTTTGGCAGTTCATCTACTTAATACAGTTTAGGTTGATGTATCAGCTTATGTAGAATCACATGATTATTGGACGTGTTGGACAACCTTTCGTTTGGCTCCTTAATTTACCAGGAAGCATAAATAAAATTTACATTGGCTACCTTGAGTTAATCCCATGCTGCCACATGAATTCTTAGTGTTAAGTGAACAAATAGAGCCTGAATAAAGTAGTGTGCATAGTCTGGATTGTGTGAGACGTGTTTATCCAGCTCTGACACTTCCATTTCCTTCCTCCCCATATTTTCCTAGACCTACCCATGAAGTATTGTAACTATTTTTCATGAAGGGGAAAATTCTAATGAGGCTCTTTCAATACAGGAGACATGCACGGTGCACTTGAAGTTCTGCTTGTTGGATGAACTTGAATAAATCCACACTATTCCATGATAATGATAATGGAGTGATTCAAGGTTTTCTTTTTCGGCTCCTAAAAACCAGGGAATTTTTCAAGTAAATTTCCAAACACACGTTATGGTAAAGCATTGGGAGACACTAGGCAGCTCCACAGGAGCCTAAGGCTTTGACATGTGTGAAATCTGTGACCCTAAAAATTTGATAGTGTCCCTTTGATATTGGATAAACCTCAGGTCACTCAGCTTTAGATTTAAGGATACATTTCTGAAATATTTACTACCCGTTGTAATGTTTATTATGGGTGCTGTTTCAGAGAAGTCAAGAAGTTTGATCCTTGGCTCCCTTGGAGAAGTTGTACAAACACAGACATGGTCCTATACCCCCTTCCTGCCAGCTAGAGTTTGCTTTAATGTTGCATTTAATATGGAGGCATTTCAGACCTGTTCTAAGCTTGTCTAGCTACCAAGTAGAGAAGATAGCCAGCAACTAAGTAAAACCTTCTCTGAGCTAAAATATCACGTAGACACACATGATTTCCAAGTTGATCTTTCGGCTGCAGCCCACTATACCAATAAAACACAAACTCTGATTCATCCAGTGACACTGACACAAGTAGTAAATGTTCAGGATTAAAAGCAGACTGCTGTTTAAGTTACCACAGCTTCCAGTGGGTTGCACCTATTCCTTTGTCTCCCTGTTGCAGTAGATGCTTACAGAAAAGGGCTGAGGGTTTGTTTTGTTGGGTTGTTGCTTTTACCCCAGATAAATGTACTTTTTGCAAACTTTTTTCATAGTTCATGTTTGTTAAAACTTATAGTCTTAATTTTATCCCCTGGAGCCTCTCTGTTTTATTTACAGCATATTTGAGGAATGGTGTCCAAAGCTGAACAATTTCTCTTACCCATAAAAGCTGATAAAAGCTTTTATGAAGCTTTAGGAATTGGTAAGCATTTAAGAATGCTTACCTCCCTTATGTAATATATACCTCATCAGAATGAAGTTTGCCTTTTTGTAATGGAATCTCCTTTATCATAAATTTAAGATGATGTGTTTTCATCTCCACATCATTCTCTGGATTGCTGCTGCCCAGCTAGTCATTTTGCATTTATACATTTGAGTATCTTTTCTGAGTGTAATATGTTCACCTCTTTCTTATTATTTACTAATTCCACGTGTCTTCTCCAACTTAGCAATGTAATTTCAAACTTTTGTTACCACTTTCAAACTCCTTACATCCCTTTCTATTCTGGTATCATCTGTTAATAGTCATGCTTAATTTTCAGTCATTAATGGAATCATTTGGTGGCATAATTGTCTTAACAGCTTTTTAAAAGTGTCTGCTTTCTTTACACTGCCAGACTGACCAGCAGCCATACTCTGAACATAGAGTTTGAGGGTTTTTAGTCAGTTAAGTGCCCGCATTCTCACAATCAGATTATGACTATATTTAACTAGATTGCTTAGAAGAATGTTAACGTGCATGGTGGCAAATGACCTGCTAATATTGCCATCTGTCCTACTTTCCCCTTACCTAAAAGCTAGATACCTTGGCAAAGGAAGAAACTAGGTTAGTTTATACTGTTTTTTTTTTTCTTGATATATCTCTATTGATAATTTTTCTGCCACCTCATTGGCCTTCAGTTATTTTACAAGTTGATGAGTCATTTGGTTCAGTATCTTTCAGGCATACTACCCTTATAATGCTATGGTGAAGCCCATAGAGCTCTTGATGTTCACCAGGCTCACTCAGCTGTGTCTACACAGCACTTAGCTTTGCACTTGGTTGCAGTCGTTACCAGTCTCAGCTGCAAGTAGCAGCTTTTTGCATTTTGATGTTCTGGATCCCGTTCTGAAGATGTTACCAATTTGATTTCCTTATACTCCTAGTTCTGATCTTCTTAGCTTTAACCCTCCAATGGGTAGAAGGGCGTACAATGGGAAACTGCTTTTAGCTGCGGTCAGTGTTTTCTGAAATGGCTGCAACACACTCTTTGCTCCTCCACCGATGAACATTTCTAACTGCTTTTAACAGATCTTATTGTCAAATTTACCCAGCTTCTTCCTCTACAGGACTATTTTCCCTGATAACTTTGGAAATGCCTTAGAGTTAATTCTGCAGGCAATTGTAGCATCCACAGGGTACTCTGGCAGGGCAAGGTTCACACCCCAGCAGTGATTCTATACTGTGTCTGAAAGAAGGCCTCATCCTCAGACAGCTTCAGACATTGAGAGCTTTCCCATTGAAGAGTTTAGATCACAAAGAGAGAGTTTCAATGTGCTGGCAGGCAAGACACCTCAGGAAAATCAATCTGAATGAATGAAAGGTATGCTTCAAAGGTGGGCATGTTAAAAATCAATGAGCCCCCCAAATAGGAATAAAAATTGATCTTGTTTCTACTTAGTATACTTCTCTTGGAAAAAAAAACCAACAGCACAAAACAAAAGTACATTAAGACCAGTTTAGATTTTGAATCAGCTCATCATAGAGCAGTTTTGCAATGTTTAACACTTTCAGAATTGAATTATTTTTGAGAATCACTATATTACAAACAATTATTCTATCTTCTCATTGTGTCTTCTGCAGCAACAGTGCTGATGCTTGAAACCAACGATGAGAAATAGGGAATGGTTAACATTTGTATTTTCTGGTTTCTGTGTGCCTGGAGTCATAAGATAAAGGATTTTAGAAGACACATGAAAGTAGTATGTTAGATTAAGTTCTGTATTTGCTTTTCTGTTGCTTGCTAGAAACTTGCAAAATCCTTTCTAAACCCTTTTAAAACCCTAAAACAATCAAAGAGAGAAAAGAGTGAAAAGTGTTTATACAAGGAAGCTGATGCACTCCTCTTACAATCACTGAATTCTCCTTCCTGCGTCAACCTAAAAAACTGGAGTATCTCTATTTCTCTGTAAGACACAAGATGCCATTATCAGCATTTGAAAACAGTGCACCAATCATCCTTATGGACTAATCGCTCAAAAAAGACAAGATTGTTCTAGGTCTGTGCATTTTCACATTTTTCATTTTGGCTCACATTCTGCATTATTAGAAGTCAGAAGTAACTTTGCTGACTTCCATTTCCCCAGGTTAACTCAGGTCTAGAACGGTGTTTCTCCAAAGAGAATTCGTCCTCTTGGTAAGGGGCAAAAAGAGACAGCAAGCCTCTTGCAGGGACTGTGCAGCAGACACCCCAAGGGATGGAGAGACTCAGCTGGACTCAGCCATATGGAAGAATATGGATTCCCTTGAGCATTTCCAAACTACACCTTACTGAAGGCTTAGTCATCCCTGCTGGGGGGTGTCATCTGTGAAAGACAAATCACTTTCACCTATTCCCAAGGTCTCAAGAACTGTCGTAAATATCATGAAACTGACTTTACAAGTGAGGAAAACCAAAACCAGTTAAAATTTAGTTAAGAACCCATTTAGTATTTTCCTAAGAATGATGAAGACACACTGACAACAACCACCAGGAAAATCTATCCAGGCACGTTGTGTGTGTTTAGAGTAGTTTTTTGAAACGGGAAGTGTTTCTGAAACGAGTGCACTAGCGCTCGCGCTGCTACTCGACATACTCTAACACAAAAATTACCACTTGCCCATTGTATTTTATTTTCGAAAACAGCTTATGAGAGACTCTAGTGTTTTTCATACTAAAATTGCATCCAACGAAAATCCAAAGAAAAATCCTCTTATTCCCTCTCTAGCGACTGCTGCACAGACCAGAAGAGACCCTCGGGAAGATGTTTACAAGTGCAGCAGGCGATACTGCAGCCCCCGGCCTTGCTCCCCCCTTTCTTCCCTTTCTCGTGGGGCGCTTGACAACTCGCGGGTCGCAGCTGCGTGAGAAACTCCGCGCAACAACTCCGGGCTCCGTGAGACGGAAGGATGGAGAGTGCAGTTCTGCCGCGCTCCCCGGGGGCGAGGAGGGAGCGACAAGAACCTGCCTCCCCAGCCGCCGCTCTCCCCCAACTTTCATTCATTGTCGGCGTCGCCGCACAGCCCCCGCGCTGCCTCCCCGCCTCCTTCTCCCCACGCTGGCCGGGCCCGGGCCGGGCGGGGCGGGCTGCGGCGCAGCCAGTGAGCGCGGCGCGGGGCGCCGCGGGCGGGGGCCGGGGAGGCGCGGTCCCGCCGCCCCTATATAAAGCAGCGCGTGAGGCGCTTCCAGCTCCGTAGGAGCGGGGCGAAGTGGCCGCCTGTGCTGGGCTGAGCTGAGCTGTGCAGGCGTCGGCGAGGTGCCGGTTCGGCTGGCGGCCGCTTCTCGGGAAGCACTTTCCGCGGGCGACGGCAAGACACCTTGCAGCGGGGAGGAGAGCAGAGCCGGCCTGCGTGCGGCAGTACTATCCTATTGTTCAAGCGGAGAGACTTGGGGTGCGAGGGAAGGAGTCGGCCTGTCGCCTCCCTTCGCCCTCTTCTCCGCCCGCCCCCTTCACCTCCCCCTCTCCCCCCCCCACACTACTCCCCTTCTCAGCCGTTTGCTCCAGCGCCGGAGGAGTGTCACCGCCGCCGGGGAGCCGAGGGCCGGGCTGTTCGGCACCAGCACCGACCGCTCAGGTGCACCGGCGGGATTGGGGAAAGGGGCGCAAGCCCTTCCCGAGGTGCTGTGCTTTCGCCAGCTCCGGGAAAGGAATAAAGTTGCTCCCTTTACTGCTGCAATCCCAGGAGCTGCTGAAGTGGCTTCACCTGGAAGGACTGAGCAGTTCCTACCTTTCTATCAGGTGCCTTTGCCGCAGCAAAGCCACGGTATCCGGGAGACCACGGGGAGTAGAATAAGGCACCCCCCACCCCTCACGCTTTTGCCGCACATCGCTCGTTATCTGGTCTGTTCCACCGTGCTCCCGGGATCACAGGAGGATCTATAGCTGTGATCTGTCACCGAGCAGAAGGAGGTCGTGGATGAACTCCCTTCCAGCAGGGCAACGAATCACTTCTCGACTGCTTATTATTATCGTGCTCTAGGACCAGCCCTTTCCTGCTAAACTTGGCTTGGGAGCTTACAGCAGGAGGGGGCGCGGGGGGTGGAAAGCCAAGCCCAACATCATCTCGTGTGTTTGACTTTTTTTTTTCTTCCCCTCCCTCCTCCTTCCGTGAGACAGTTTGATGAATGCCTGCGAGAGGGGTATGATTTGCTGAGGCGCCTCTGGCAGGGCGGTGTGTGCGCGGTGTCAGCCCCGCCGCCGCCCCCCGTGGGGCTGTGAGCGGCCCACGGCGGGGGACGCGCGTGGGAGCGGCTGCTGCGCTGCGCGGCCCGCCGCGGAGGAAGCGCGCTGGTTGGGCGGACGGGGCTTGCCCGTGAGTCACAGCTTTGAAAGGGGCGAGGAGGAAGATAAGGAGCTAGTCCAACTCTGCCACACTCTGAGAGACCGTGGGTTTGCTTCGCTTTCGCAGGGAGCACGACCCGAGTGCCGCCTCTCTCCTCCATCCGACGGGCTAGCGAGGGAGGGCCCGGGCCGGCCCCCCTCTCAGCGAAGTTGCCTTCAGCCGCAGATCGGTGCCACCCACCTCACTTTGCCGGGGTTGTTTTCTTGATTCGGCTTTGGATAGAGAGGACTCTGCTTTCTCCGCACCCTGAAAGTTACCCGAACGTTCCCCGCGGCCAGGAGGAGGGCGGCGCGCCCCGCGCCTCCCCGGGGCCGAGGCCGGCGGGCCCCGGCCGGGCGGCAGCGGGCGGTGATGATGTGCGGCTGGGGGAAGTTCACCCTGTCCCTGGGGCTGTTGCTGGCGATGGCGGGCGAGGTGGCGCCGCAGCCGTGCCCAGCACAGTGCTCCTGCTCGGGGAGCACCGTGGACTGTCACGGGCTGGCGCTGCGAGGCGTCCCGAGGAACATCCCCCGCAACACCGAGAGGCTGTAAGTAACCCGGCCGGGGCGGTGGTGACCGCCCTGCGGCTTTCCCCAGGGCTCCCGCCGGCTGGCGTGGCAGAGGTGGTCTGCGGAGCCAGCCCGGTTTGGGATCCCGACGCCCTTTGGGAGGGGGGGTTTCCCGTTTCCCTCCCCTGCCGCCGGCGGTGCCCGTTCTACGGCGATGCGCGGAGACACGGGAGAGGTGGACGCAGCTCCCAGCCGCTGCCTTTCATCCTGGAGCGCCGCGGTGAAGAGCGCGGTTCCCGCCGCCGCGGGGAGCGGGGGCGGCGAGGTTGGCAGCACCGCGGCCCCGGGGGCACCCGGAGGCGGCAGCGGAGGGGCCTCTCCCCCAGCTGGTTCCAGTTTCCCGGCAAACTTCGTTATTGCGGCTTGCTTTCCCCGAGCCGCCGGGGAAGAAGAGCAGGGCCGCGGCGCCCCGCCGCGTTCCGCGAGAGCAGGCAGGGCCCGGGGTGAGTGGCGGAGCTCCGCGGGCGCGCAGCGCTCATTTCTGCCCTGCCGGCCGCGGGTACCGCGGAGGCTCCGCTCTGGGAGGTGGGCGAGAACGCGCCACTGCCAGGGAGTGAGGCTGGCGCCCGGCGGGGCTCTGCGGCTGTCGCTGGGAGAGGGCACGCTTGGGTCTTGCAGCCCTTTTCCCACTCCCACGGCTCTAAGTTATGCCTTAACCGATCCCTCCCCCAAATCCGCTTCTCGAGATCATTTAGGTGCCCTCCGGCCAGGGGGTTTTCTAGCCTTGAGAGAGGGCGAGCATGTAGTGGGGTATTTATCATACCCGACTGCTTTTCAGAGGGGTCTGAGGAGTGAAAGAGGTCAGCACATTATTTCTTACTCTCTAATAAGTTATTTCAATGTTGGTTTATGAACACACGCCTCGACTGGTCAATTTCACCCAAGAAGACTCTCAGGGACACTTTTGTGAGGAGAAGAGTGCACTTTCCTTAGGGTGATATCTTGACTGCAGTGGGATATAAAAAACAAACAGATTACACACACACCCCCCAGCTACATTGGGAATGAGCTGTAATTGGTAGGGTAGTTTCCATGTAATACCACTTCCTAATGGCTTACCTCAGGAATCGCCAATCTGGTTTTATTTGTAGTGATTGGACTTGGGGGAAAAACCTTTTAAGAAAAAAAGAACATATAACTCCAGAAGAGAAACTAGTGCTGAAGTATGAATTGAGATGTTAGGGCCTAAGTAGAGCATGCTGTTGCTTCTGAGCACGCTTTTTGTTCTGCAATGAGTATAGTTTCCTGTGCAGCAAGTGAAAAGTTTAATTTTCATAAATTCGTGTTTCCCATCACTTACCCTCCAAGAATCTTACATTTGTTTGATTTGAAAGCTAGTGTTTGCTATAGGAGGTTGAGCCCTAGTCTGCCTTCATAGCAGTGCAAAAAAGCTGGAAGTTGCTTAAAAATGGTGAAAAGTATCTTGATTTCAGTCACACAGGTTTGTGTGCGTGTGTGTCAGACAAACACTGTAGCATATATAGCAGTTTCAGTGGTTTCCTAAATGCAGCTCTAACCACATTCAGACAGGTTTTGACTCTTCTCTAATGATAAATACAAGCTTTATAATGGTAGGCAGAACTGACTCTGTCTCTTCATACAAAGTTCGAAGCTACTACTTTCAAGATAAACTTTCATTCACTCACTTGGAAATCAAGAACTGACACAATGTTAGTTGTAGGAATGGTTGACTGGGTTCATTTGCATCTCCTAATTTCTGAAAATGCTGTGCCCATGAATGCAAAAGCATTTAAAGTAACTTCTGAATGTTACAATTTTACTGCTCATGAAATTTATTCTTCTTAGGGATCTTAATGGAAATAACATCACAAGAATCACCAAGACCGACTTTGCTGGTCTGAGGCACCTTCGAGTTCTGTAAGTTTCTTTCTGTCACTGATAGCTTTGAGAATTGGTGCTACAGTTTGTTTAAAACCATTAGACTAGTTATCTATTACTTGATAAGATGGTTGGGTTATCACTTTTTAACTATTGTGCTACTGCATCTGAATTTGCACTCACTTCCCCATGTCTTATACATTCATACGAGTCACTTAAGTTACCTTAATTTTGGTGTTTTGTTTGTTTTGTTTTATTTTAAATGTCTTCTTAAAGTTCTGAGAAGTTGGGGCTTTAATTTGGCGTGTAGTTTACATGTGAGAGTCGTTCTCATAGGTTGAATAACTCTTAGAGTGACTTCATTTTAAGCTTAAAAATTTTAATACTTGCACTGCAAAGGGGTGCCCTCAGCCTGAAGTATAAAGGAATTAATTCAGAAAAGAAAAGGGGTTATTCCTTTACTGAATTTAAAAGCCAGTCTCAGGTGATGGTTATTGATTTTCTACAGTTTATGGGCAAAAAGAAACACTTTAGCAGTCAATTTGAGGAAGGAATTGTTTGTTTTGTTTTTGTTTGTTTGTTTTTAAATGCTTTTTTTTTTCCCCCAAGCATTATGAGACTTTAAAAATTCTGTAGGGTTTTGCCTTTGGGGGGAAAAAAATCTAATACCAAGTTTAAAATCTTGTGGAATTTACTTATTTGTTAATGCTTTTTAATTTGATCAAGTAGCAATATAAAATACATTTCCATTTCTCTCTGAAACAGATTACTGTGTTGTAGTAATTTCCAGTTTATTACAAAACAAAAGTACTGTTAGTTACAATCACTGCTCAATCATTCACCGTTGCTTTTTGCCAACACCACGGGCAGCATTTTTGTTACTCTCATGTGAGACCAATATGGCTTTCACGCCGAACTGGAGTCTTACAACTTGCCGAAGAGCAAGGATGTATGTGTGCACACAGCATGTATGCATGTGTGTAACTTTCTAACCTGGGGCTCTTAAAGTCAATGAGCAAATGTAATCTTTATTGCTGTTTCTTTTACCAAGGATTATTTGTTACTTTTTGGCTACATGAGCCCATATAAAGTGTTGATGACAGGGATCCAGAAGGTTAAAGCGGATGTCACTCCAAAGTAACTGTTGCACTGTGTTTGCCTTTAAATGACTGCTGCTAATGCAACAAGTTCTCAGAGCTATTGAAATTTACATGTACAAATTTCTGTATTTCAGTCAGCTCATGGAGAACAAGATTAGTACTATTGAGAGAGGAGCATTCCAAGATTTAAAAGAGCTGGAGAGGCTGTAAGTATTTTTAGTTGTAAATCTATGAGAACTTTTTGTATCGTCAGTTGTGTGTTAAGGAACTCAAGTCTGATTTTTTAATTTAATTTTATTTTATTTTTAACTTTTATTTGTTAAACTTGAGCTATCAGTCCCTATTGTGACACAAGAGCAGTAGGAAATTCTCAAGCAGTATGTATGGGAGTTGGGCTGGGGGGGTAGCTTTCATCAGCAGTCCAGATTTGAAATGTAAACTGCAATTGTCCTGTATTTCATAGGTTGAATACTCTCAAATATTTTCCCCTTGAATACAAAAGGGCTTTTTCAAACATGAATATACTTACTTAAAAAAAATCCAAACCCTGTTTTCTGAGATAGTGTTGGATGTCAGTCTTGGAGATGCTGGATGTTTTATACAAGGTCTTCTTGGAAGTTCCTGCTAGTTGCCAAGTGTCTTGTTATGTAGTATGAAAGCAGTAATTGAATCCTACTCTTGGTTTTATGATTAAAGCTTTGGAAAAAAGTATGCCCTGTTAACTTTCAAAAATTAATGTGGTTTGGACTTGGGAAAACAAAAAAAAAGAGTGCTGTGTGGCTTAGAGGATCTTCTCTGTTGAAGGGCAAACACCTGCTTGGTTACAGTAGGACATAGAAAATAAGTAATTCCCAAACTGTTTTAGCTCTTTATAATAGTTGCTTAGTTTCCTGTATGTACCTTCTTATTTTGTTGCTTTTCCTCAAATGAAAATATTCTTTTTAATGTACAAGTTAGGACATCTAACACATTGAGGTCAAGATGCTGATTGTTGGATATAGTTTCAGTCCGAAGCTAGGCAAGTCTGAGAGTGTCATTGCATTATTGCATGTCCATAGAAAACTTGAGCGGTGTCTTCACTATTGGGCATCTTAGTTGCTGCATTGTCATTGTATCATTTAAGCACGCCTCTGAGGTCTTGTTTAGTTTTTCATTTGCTGCTGCTTTAAGCTTCAGAAAGATTGTTTTTTTCTGCTTCCCTTTACTGAAAAGCAATGCTGACCTCTTTGTCTTACTGTAGTTGTACTCTGTATCCACAGCTGCTGTGTGTTTAAACAAACAAACAAACTTCCCAACAAGCCACAAACCATTATGTTTTGGTTGGTCATACAGACAGTTATTCAAGAGACTTAGCAAATACAGTTACACTGGGGGTTACTATCATAGTGGAAATATCATAGACTTGAGATAATTACCTCCTTTTAAAAAAACCCAAAGCAACTTTCTGACCTAAAACCTGAAAGTGTTATTTTACAGTGCAACCTTTTTTGAATTAATTATTGAGGTCGATTTCTCTTAGAAATACTAATCTTATGGGGTTTGTTTTTCAGTGACATTAAAGCTCTTAATGCAATTCCTCTTTACTCTGTTTTTAACTCGGTACAAAGTGTAGGTATTGAGTGCAGCCTGTCCTGCTGAGGGAGAGATTTGGATAATACATACAGCTTTGTAAATTTGGTGTTTACAGTTAATATTATTAAACAGTATTTCATGGTTCCAAAGTATGTCCATGTACATGAAACATTAACAGACATGAAAAGATCCATGCTTCTAGTGTGAATGTGGTTTGACACTGAGATACCAAATACTAAGTTTTAAACCAGCATATAATCAACTTTATTTCTGCATTGTCTTGAAGTGAAAATGTGCTGTCATGTATTTAACAATATTAAAATCAGCAGAATCACATTTTATGACTTTTTCAAGACATTTAATGGGAAGATCTCTGAAGTACAGAATTGCAATGCTATAAAAAACCAAACCAACCAACTTGTCTGTCTTTACATTTTGCCATTACATTTTCTGTTTTGGTTTTTCCCCCTCTCTCTTTTTTTTTCCTTACTTATTTCTCTCTTGATAAATCTGTAAAATATTTGGAAAACAATAGATATTATTGTTTTTCTTCTTCCAGTTCATACGATACTAGTTCTAAAGATTAGACATTCTGATATTTGTGGTTAGTTTTGTGGGTTTTGTTCACCCTTCATCAGGCAGACACGACATTTGAAAGTTTAGCTATTTAAACATCCAAAGTTTGTTTTGTCTTCAGACTTATTTTGCATCTTAAGTACTTGTGAGTTTCTTTAATTTGCTGGAATTCAGTCAGTGTTAGGTGTGTGGGCGACTTGTAATTTGAATATATATGCAGGCTGTCTTTATCACCTCCCAGCTGTTGGCTCAGAGCAAATATTTCATATTTGTGAGGAAAAGCTGAGAAAATTCCTCTTGTTTACAATTGCCAAGTCCATCTGATGAAGGCACTTTGTTATCTGACAGCCAATTCATCTCCTTGGCTTTCTGAAATTCAAACTGATTTCTCAGGAAACTTTGGCTGCTTCCTTCAAGTATTTTCTCCTATGCATTCGACAGTAAGCACTTGAAAGTTTCTTTTATTTCTTCAATGGGCATGTGTAGGATGCTACATTTCCACTCCAAGTGTGATGTGCTGAGCTACTGTTAAAGTATACCAATGCACTGCTTTTAGCATGCTAATGGAGGCCATCAGTGGACCTTACTACAACTGAAATGAACTCTGGTTGGTTTATAAGATTGTTTCCATATAATGCTGCTTGTGTTGGAATATCTTGTGCTGCTGTATGCAGGCTGAATTTTAAAACGTGTTTTTCTTTATTCAGTACTGTCTGTAATGTGAAGAACAGACTCTCACAGCAGTTTCCCTTTGGGAAATAAATCCATCTCTTTAGGTTAAGTGGTGCTTTAGGTTTTTGGTTTTGAACTGGAATTTCAGTTGCAAAGTCATTTCTTTGGAAATCAGAGTAACTGGTGTACAAGGAGCTGTGGTTGATCATTTTGTTACTTGTTGTGAATACTCATTTGTGGTTCTGATGATGCAAAATGCTGAATATCCTCAGCTCCCTCTAAGGGAAGTGAAGACCTGAAGCACCTTGCAAAATTAATCTGAGAGAAGAAACTCTCAACCTTACCTTCAGAAGAGCACTGTTTAAGATATAATTTGATTAAATTTGTATGTGCCTCTGTCAGGTGCATAGAAATGGTTCTCCTATACTTTAGTAAAGCAACAACAAATCCCTAGTACAGTAGATAAATTTGGTAGTATGTACATGAAACTATGTAGGTCTCCATAACGGGAATTTGTCACACTGCTGCAGTTGTAGAAGTGCAATGGCATTAATACTGCTATGAACAAGTGATTGTTACTAGCGTAGCCCTGCTGTGATTGTAAAGTAAAAATGTTTAATAAACAATAAATGCTGGTATAGTAGTGCCTACTGTGTAAGAATTGAGGGGGAAAACAAGCTGGAAGCTAGCAACTTAACTAATTAAGTTTTAGGTTTGTGGACACTAGTTGCTGGAGAGATGCCAGTGAAGCTGAAGGTGATTTTGATGTAAGCCTTGAAGTTGGATACTTCTCTGGTGACTTTTCAGTGAAATAAATATGCTTATGCTGCAGTGTTCACTTAGTTATGGCCCCCAGTAGTCTTGTCTGAGGACTCAGCTGGTAAGGGCATAGTGGCTCTGGTCTAAACCAATTTGGGACAGCACAGCCTGATCTAGTAAGTCTGCCATGACTGGAGCTTTCTTCACAGCCTCTTGAACAGCTGAATCACGTGGTCTGGTGTGTTGTGTATGTGCTCTCCCTTTGAGCATCAGTACATGTAGCCTATTTTTCAATCCATAGAACACCTCATACTTTTGTGTGCATTGCGAAGCAGTGTCATAACCTCTTGGGTTAAGTGTGATCCTGCCTGCCCTGCATTTAATGTCTGCAAGACTTTCTATTTTGACTGCTTAACTGTATCATGAGCCCATGCTCCTATGAATAGAGCCTCTAAAAGGTAGATGGCAGTTCAGTGCATGGCAGATCCCATAAAGAATTGGGATGTGAGCTGTTACATTGCCTGAACCTCTCTTACATAGACCACAGTCCTGTATCAGGAGTGGGTCTCAGTATGCTTCATGACAGGAAGACACATTCCAGAGACCAATGCTTATTATGGGAGGCAAAACCTTTTGAAACTCTTCCTTGGGAGAATATGGAATTAAGCACTCTTTTCATTTTAAAAGGAAAAAAAAATTCTTAGGTGTGGTGTTTATAATGGTTTGACATAATCTCTTAGAAAAACAAGATGAGCTGAAAATCTCCATTTCCTGAAGCTAGCACTGTTGTTAGATACAGCTTTAAAAATGACTTCTAAAACTGAGCTCAACTGTTATACCCAAGACCACCTCCTTCTGTGGTCTTGCAGTTACTGCTCCAAGTATCCCATCTGGAGGGAAATAAAGAATTGGTCGAAGACAGCTGCTATAGGGCTGTTGAATTTGTTCTGTTATAAACTGAAGTCTAAAATTTCCTTCTAACTCTATGTATTCCAGAAATACAATGCAGTCAGGTTTTGAGTTCCTAAATGTGATCTTCAGTTGTTTATGTAGCAGAGCAGCTTAAAAGTCTTTTTTGTCTGATAGGACCATTACTTTCATAATTGATCCTAATAATGTTTCTATGCTTAGTAGTTGAGATGCCAACAATGCTCATTCTCAAACTATGCTAAACATCCAAAAGATGTTAGGATAGGAAGAGTTTACAGTGGTCGTTTGAAAACTACCCACACTTTTCTTCCTGCACTTGTGAATAATCCATTGAGGCAGCCCCAGTATGCCCCTAAAATGCTAATTTGGTGTCTGATTCTGCAGACATTTGCCATGTGAATCACTTGGTTTGCATGAGTAGTCCCACTGATTACAGTTGTGAGAAAGGTTACTTGTGTAATTTGGCCAAAAATGTTTTCAGGCCAGACCCCTATGCTTTTGATTCTTGAATTAATAGAAATTTCCTAAAATGTCTATTCATCTTAACAGTTCTAAAGAGCTATCAGTGTAGATAAAAAAACCCAAGCAATCAATCAAACAAAAAACACCAACAAACCCACTGCAAACAGAAGCCCCCAAAATTATTTCTGCTCAAAACTAGTGTGAAGGCTCCAGTACAAATGCAACTTTAGAGTTAGTATCTGACCTAAACATTTACCCATCCCCATGATGCCCCCAAAACAGTCCCCCTGAGCTACATGGTGCAAGTAAGCTGAAATCCTGAGTTCAAGAAAAGAATGCTCTAAGGCTTGAACATCAAGTTGATACTTGAAATAGCTTTTAAACTGCAAGCTCCCTGTTGTATTTTTCATGCTTCTTACAGCGTATTACTGAATGATGGAGAAAGAAATATTTAAAAAAAAGGAAATGTTTTGTTAGAGTTCATGCATTCTTCTGAATTTTTACAACACAGCTCTAAAATAGCAAGCTGAGGAATTGTCTGTACTTGTATTTATTTGGCCTCCATCTCCACAAGTCGATTAAAACTTGAGGTGAAGAGAGCATTTACACAGGAGTGTACTCAGGAGTGTTTGAGTGGTACTGAAGATTATTAAAGTTTTGGTCACACTATGGATGAAGAAACCTCCAGATGTGTCACAGCACAGGAGGAGAAAGTCTATTTCAGCTATGTAGTTTCAAGGAAAAGTTTCTTTTAACTTAGTGAGCAAACTGAAGTGCTATTTTGATTCTTTTTCTGGATGTGAAACTGTTATGTTTGCAGGGCTGAATTATAACCTCAATTCATAGGAGTTAATCTTGTCAAAGATATTAAATGGGCTTCTGTATAATAACATGCTTTTGAGCTGCTTTTCATATATTGCAGGGTTAGAGTTATCCATTTGGGCTCTAAGCTAGCCTGATAAATGTGGTAAACTATTAAGCTGTCTCAACAGGTCTTGAAATTATAAACCCAAACCCCCATGGTCTCTGAATGCATGGTGTTTTACAGAGCATCCCGTCTTACAAAGGCATGGACTGAGAAAGAAAATAATCTACCTGGGATGAAAACAAATACAACTTGTTTTAGGCAGTACTACCTACAAAGCCTAGGAAACTGAGAGAATTAACAGTGATCTCAAAATACATTAAGGTAAACTAGTACTGGTATTTCTGACTAGTGTAGGAAAGAGCCACACTGTATTATGTGTATGTTCTTCCTTAGGGTGCAAACTTACTGTATAGCAGACAAAGTAAAACAAGCTTTCCAGAGACTAAAATAAACCTATAGGTTAACTTTCTGATGTGTCATGAGATTTCAGTTTTATTCCACTTAATTGAGTAGTTCTAGCCATAAAATGCAAATTCAAAGTAAGAAAATGGTAACTTTTAAAAGTAAGAGTAAAGATTTTCTATGATTCTTTAGATGTGAGCTGTGCCAATAAATAATCCCAGAATAATTAGTTTTGATCTGAACTTTTCCTTTCTGAGCTTTGAGTCTCTTGACTATAACCCTTTCAGTTGCAGAGAAGAAATATTAAGACCCCCAGATTTCACTTTTACAAAGTTACATGGTCAGAGCTTAGGAGCAGGGAGTTCTGGACAAAATATCAAATGTTGTCTATTCTTATAATGCAATTTTACAGTGAAATCTGATTTATTTTATTATTCCCCTTCTCCCCCCTCCCCCCCAATTTAAAGAGCTGATGTCTAAACGCTAATGTGGAATTTTAGGACCCCTGGTGAAAAAATGCTGCGTTAGCAGTGGACTCGCTCCTGCTGTTCAGGAATCATTTATATCACTATGGTAGTGAGCAGCCAATAAACAAATGGTGTGTCGTCTCCTTGTGCTTGACTAGATGTACTCTCATTGGAAGCAGCTTTTTGGAAGCTGTACTGAGTTCTTAGAATGAGTTCTTAACTCTTTAGCTAGATGTTAATCTCCTATTTCTTTTTTCTCACTGAATCCTGGTCATCTTGGTCTCCAAGTTTGTTTACTGAAGCCTGAGAATTATTTTTTCATTCCAGGTACATTCTGAACAGTTTCTGACTGTTCTATCTGGAAGGTTTAAGTTGGAACTGCCTACAACCTGAGGTGCTAATGCATGTGCTTGTTGTTTAAAGCTGAATGATGTTTTGATTTTCTTCCCCTTAAAGCCCTGATACTTAATTACTTGTCTGGCTTCAATCTGAATATACGAGCATTTGAAGGGTTAATACTCTCAGGTGTGTGATGGGTAGAAGAAGAATAATGAGTTCAGGTAGAGAGTATATTTTTAAACAGCCCTGAAGGGGATGAACAGTTACTCCTTGTTAATCACGGATGTGAAAAATCCTTCTCTTAGCTAATCCTACATAGTTTAAGGGCAATGCATAGCTCATTCCTCATCTTAGAACAAGGAGGAAACCATGAAGCCAGCAACGCTAATCACTTACCAAAAGAATGTGAGACCATCTTACATGATTTGTGCTGGGACACCTGTATTTAGAGTTTCATTACTGTAGTTTGTTAGTTTTGTTGTTGTGGGGTTCTTTGTTTCTTTTTAAAACTTGTGTTAGCAAACTTTTGTCAAGTGTCTTCTCTGAAAATGTCTGTTGGAGCAGAAATAGACAAAGGCTGCCTTTGAAGACAGCATTTACAAAGAAGTATTCTAGTGGAGTCTTAAAAAAAGAATCAGATTATAGCTACATTTAGATTGAATAATACTACCAACTGCTTGATAAACCTGTAAGTCCAAGAGTGAGGTAGTTCTTTGAAAAGCCTTGTAAATGCTCGCTATTATTTTTAGGATATTTCATTCATCTGAGTGTCTTTTCTCATGGGACTCCTTTTATAGGTCTAGAAGTCAAATTGCAGTGAGAAGTCCTGTTTGCTCTTTGCAGACCTTTTTACAAATTCCAGGGCAGGAAGGCTGTTTATTTTTCCCACATCTGTTTTGTGCTCATCCTTTGTGACATTGTTTGCTGGATGCTCTTCTTTCTTGCTTCCTCTGGAATGGGCACTTTGCACTGTTGCAAAATGTTGAAACCAAATCTGATTCGACAGAACTGTTGTCAACGTTTTTGTTTCGAGTACTGTTTGGGAAGTTGTTCTAAATTGAAGCTGTAGAGCACTGATATTAGACTTCAAGCTATTGATTTTAATTTTGCTCTGTAAAAATCATATTTATCTGTTGCAGAGCTAGTTATGTGGTTTTGTTTTGGTTTTTTTCCAAAGGCAGATTTAGAGTTAGATAGCCATCGGTGAAAATGGAGTTGTCATTCCATTTAATAGATGCTCTTTGAAATGAGCTATAAGATGCTCTTTATTCAAACTGCAGAAGTCACAGTTCTATCTGGAATTTTGCATTTAAATTCCAAAATGTATGAGGGATCTTGGCTGCATGGCTGCCACTTTGGTGACTCATGCTCTTATATTACCTCATTTACTCTGGGAAGAATCTGGTTGAACATTCTTCCGCAGAAATGGTTTTCCTTTATAGTACACAATGCATTATGCTGGCTTGTATTTAAGACGAGGCTAGACCAATGATCAAATGCAGCATGGCAAAGTCTCCCTCCCTTCACCTTTTTAGGACACACTAGCCTTTCTGACTTTAGTTTGGCAGGATTCCTCTGTTAGTGCTACAGAAAAATGCTTGAGTGAAGACTTACTGTGGTAACTTGGTGCCAGAAAGATAGTTCAAGCCTGTCTAGACTGTCTGCAGGCCCTTCTTGCCCCTCTTACCTTTGATCAGGTCTCAAGTTATCTTTGAGGACTTCTGTTATTTTAGGGGTCTTGTGGCTACAATTGCATCTACTGGATCTAAAATCCACTGGAAGATGAGTTGTGGGGGGGGGCGGAAATAGCAGTATTTCAGGACCTGGGAGGTGGTTATCAGAAAGCTCAATCCATGCTCGTTGCTGTGGTGAAACAAGCATAAATTGAAATGAGAGGTTATGACTAGACATAATGGGAAACCTTCCTCACCATGAGGACAGTCAAGCCCTGGAAGGACTCAGCTGCCTAGAAAGGCTGTGCAGTCTCATGCAGCTTCTCTGGCTGCATGGCATCAGAAGCATGTTACACTGAAAGCTGTAACAAGTATGTGAAACAAATATAGTCCTGCTTGGGAGTAATAATAGTTGCAGATAATTATACTGCAAACAATGTAAGTAAGATTATGGGGTTTTTTTCCTCCCTTCCTCCTCAGTGCATGATTTGTATGGCTCATGGTTATTGTGGCATGAAAACTTGAGAGAGACATTAGAGTGGCTTTGTGGCATTGCCAGACTGCAATGGGTTAGGAAATGTGTGACCCTGGGCGTAATGTGCTCTCCCTGCAGTTTAACAATAACTCTGTCACCTGCTTATTTTCTGGCTGTGTGCAGAAGAAAAAGCCCAGATAGGCACCCATTTCTGCAGAGATAACTGGCTCTCTAGACCCAGAAACTCAAAGCCAACTTTTTTGCTTACTTCACAGTATAAGCTGTTACATGTACATCTACTTTTTATCTGCCTAATGGTACTGAGCTTCCTTTAAGGACTTTTTTCACCTGCCCATCTATCAAAGATTTTCCTTCTTTGTCTTCAGATCCTTCTACCATTTCATTTTGCAGATGCTTTTCGTGGCTCTACTGTGTTTAGAAGATTGAGCTCTGGGAGCTCTAAGCTGAAGTATTTAGAGTACTTTGTGTACTTCAGGTAGCATGTGGGCTTTGCTTGAATTTGTCATGAAGAGCTCAAAATTCTTTGTTTTCCCAATCTCTTCTTAAATTGTATTCACTAACAGAAGAAAAAAGTTATGTACTTTACTTGCAAATGTGCCTCACTTTTGTTAAAGAATGACAAGATGCTGGACCCCCATCCATTTATTTCTAGCCACTACCAAGGGACATTAAGGGCCAAAGTACTACCATGTTGGAAAAGATTCTGCATAACATTTTTGGTTGCTTTTGTCACTAACACTTCATCTCTTTTAAGCCCTCTGCCTGCGCTTGAGAAATGCAAATTTTCTCGGTCAGCTGGGAAGCTAAACGGTAGCAGTGTGGACTATCTCGCCACTGCTTCTTCAGTGCTTCACCTTGAACTTCCTGCCACTTCTGGGAGAGCAGTTCAGTTGATGCAACTGAAATTTCACTTCTCACGTTGTCCTAGGGGAAACTCTGCCTGCTAGCTAGCTGCAGTGAGGTCTGTGCCAACACACACTGAGAGGAAAAGTGCTGGAATGTTTCTGGTTGTGTTTACTTAGCAGTAACTGTAGTTCTTTGCAATCGACAGTTGCGAATTCTGTGATCCATCTGTGCTTACCTCACTACAGCTCCAGGGAGAAAGGGGATCATGCCTGTCTCACTCTTGTTCCACTATGTCTGTGTGTTCTGGAGAGGTATTGCTATTTCAGACAAAATTAGGCATGACATCACCTGAAAAGGGGGAATATTGGAGAATCACATAGATTATTGAACTGTTTTAAAATAGCAATGTGTTTTCTGGACTCCTTGTGAGGCTCTGTCTCAAAGATTGAAAACTCTTCAGAGTGACTGTTTAACTGGAGTCTGTTCCCTAGTGTGATACTAGTCCGTGTGTTTGAGGTTTGCCCTGCATCCTTTTTGTTCCTATTCACTTCTGTGTGAATTCAGTGTTGTTAAAAATGGACCATCTATTGCAGCCTTGAAAAATTTGTTTCAGTCAACTCCAGTTCATAAAAATCTCCTTGTAGGAAACTTAACAGCAAATTGAACCCTTTGAAAGCATCTGTTACAACTTGTTAGATGGGAAGAGTAGCTGAAGTCTCTTTCTAAAATACGATAAAGGACATCTTTCTCATTGCCTTTGCTAATTTTCCTAATGTTGATGGGAATAGGTGATAAGGGAGGGTCAGATTTTGGGTAGAGAAATCTCAGTTCTACAAGAAACTTCAGTGAGTGAGGTGAAATTATTCGAAGTAGGAGCTGCAAAATACAGGATTCATTAGAGAGAAGTAATTTATCTCACTTGTGTATTCCCTCAGTTAGTGCTTGCTCAAAGAACAACTGTCTGTGATTGATTCACACTACAGAGATTCAGAATCTTTCATAAAAATAGGTAATGTGGTCTATGGGGAAAGCAGAAAATGCAATTAGCCCATGGTAAATTTACTGCTGCACCATGTCTCCGCTAATGGACCAGCATTGCACAGCCTTTCTGGTCTTCAAAATCAGCTTGTTACAGCTCTGGGATGCCTGCTCAAAGTGGTTGCATTGCGCTGCTGTAGCACTTGTAACTTAACACAACTTTGTCTTTTTCTTTCTAAAGGCGCTTAAACAGAAACAACCTCCAGTTGCTTTCTGAGCTGCTCTTCCTGGGGACACCGAAGTTGTACAGGCTGTAAGTAGGCACAACCCAGTAATTATTATGGAAGGTTTGGAACGGGTCTGATATTTTGGCTTGCATTAGATTTTTATTTTCCTTTTAAATTTTGCATCAAATCAGAGCTAAAAAGGATGTTTAATTTAAGCTGAGTATGCTCTTTGACAGCTTCTGAAAGACCTTATATTTTTTAAGCCTAGATTAGATTCTGATAGTTGTAGGAGACAAGATACTGCTTCATTCATTCCCACGTGGTGATGAAGTTTCACAGAAAGAATACTTTGGCTTTCATTTTTCTCCTGTGGTTTTCTGGTTCTGCTTGTTTGGTTTTTTTGATTGTTTTCCTTTGGGTTTGGTTTTTTATTTGGTTAGTTGATTTGGGCTTTTTTTGGTGGTTGGTTTTTTTGGGTTTTCTTCATTGATTGGTTTGGTGGGGGTGGTGTTCTGTGTGTGTGTGTTGTGTTTGGTTGGTGGTTTGTTGTTGTTGTTTTAGTGTCCATGTCAACTGGCCCAGAGATGTAGCACTGTAGAAGTAGTTTGCTTTTGTGATGTTCTGGTTTTGTGGCTGTACACACTTGACAGAAAAATCAGTGTTGGCAAATGGTTGGTCTGTGGGGAATTCCCTCCTGTGTCCCCTCTCAAAACCCTCAAAGATAGTACCTTAAGCTCTAGGATGAAAAAAATAAGGGATGTTTTACCTTCAATAAAAACCATACCAAATTGAGAAAGGAGTTTTTGGGTTGATTGTATTTGGTTTTATTATGTTTTACTGTTGGCAATATTTTAAAATGAATTGACCCTTGTAAGTACTACCAAAGAAAGGAGTGGATAAAACCACAGAATGCATTTCAGATACTGACTTCTGTGTTTATCTACGAGGGCAGTTATTGTAATAAAAGTCATTTTAAGATACCATTAAGTTAGTGTGTGGTATGGAAGGGACACAACATGTTGTGCTTAAGTGGGCTTTGGAAAGGTGGTACAAATTCAGCCCTGCTTTATCTAAAGTATATGACACATCTCTTCAGTCTTCAGGTGAGATTTCTGTTGTTGAAATTGATGATTTTATTGAGTTTTACCCCTTGTGTGTTTGGAAAAATTGAAGGTGGAGGCAGGTGAGGTTCCTTCAATTCATTTCCACTTTAGTGTATGGAAATATTCTTGAGAACAAATGGTATTATGAAGCTTTTATTTTTAGGAGTTAATTTCTGTTTTAATATTGTAAGATAATAGCTCTTTTTGCCCCCTCTTATAGTGATATGACATGGTAGACTGAAAATGACTCTGTTACTAATGTAAATATCTAGTTGTGTGTAGTTTTGTTTCTTTCCTGTGCTTCAGATGTATGCTTTGTTTCCAGAACTACCCTGTAGATGCAATGAGTTGTTAAATTACTAGACCAGAAAGCTCCTGAAGGCTTTTGTTCTGACAAATAAAAATGTTTTACTCTGCCATAATATTATAATATATTCATATGTGGTTTTATATATTAACAATTGAGTCTCCTATAATTTCCATCATTCATGATAAAGATATTGCTTCCATCAGGAAGGAAAATGAGAGGGATTTGAGGGCATTTTATTATTTGGCCTATAGTGTAATGGTTGTTATCTAAATTCATGTAAGATAGAAATGAACCATAATTCCCAGGCAAAAAATGGATTCACACTTCAGGCAAAATCATACTTGAATGTATTTAATTCAGAATTGTGTATTTGATAGATGCTAGTTTAAATGTAAAATGTCCTTTGACATAAAGCACACAACTGCTCATAGCATATACAATGGAAAGTAAGAGATCACTGGCTTCACAGTATTAAATTTCCTCTGCCTAAGGGTTATTGTTGATCAGACCATGAAAGTGAATGTCTGGTTATAATGTATTCATGTTTAAAAGAAAATATGAGCAATACTGAAGATCTGCAGTCACTTAACACTAAGTTTGCATTTAGAAAATGTCAGCCAACAAAGGGATTGGTGCTGGCTAAATGGTCATGGTCAGTTTTCAGATTGTATGTAGCTTGATCACTACAGAGTATACAATGATTTTGGTTTTTAGATGCAGCACTCTATATGCTTACATGTAAATGCCTCCAAATAAATATATTTCTAAGGAGAATGCTCAATAAAATGTATAACATGCTTTGCTTTTAGTATTTGTTTGGCGTTTAACAGCTAATCAAACAGTGTGTGTACTGCGAGTTTTCAACATACTATTGAGCTTCTGTGAATAATAATTACCATTTGACCCTTGGCTGTAAATGAGATGCCAGGTGAAGAAGCACATATGCTTGTTGTGTAGCCTAAATGCAATATAAAAGAAAGAGGGTACACTCTATATGAATTATGATTAGACACAGTTGGTTGCCGCCAGCGGCTGGCTATGCTTTCCCTTTGCTGTCTGCTCCAATTTCTCTTTGGACGGGTTGAGAGAGCACTGCGTGTTCAGGTCAAGATGTTTGCCTAGAAATAGTAGTACAGTTGCAGCTGTGTTTGCTGGAGCAGGAGACTAGTTTAAATAGCATTACCATTTATCCAGTCCATTAACAGAACTCTGTAAAATAATACCAACTCTGCATAAACTACAGGACAGTGTAATAAAATTACAAGCACTTGTTGACAGATGGGAAGTGTAAGTAAAGGAAAGCGATAGGTTGAGAGTTTAAAAGAGACAGCGCATTACTTTCTGTGTCTAAAGACACTTGATTTTCAAAGGTAACTAAATTAATTACTTTTCAGGTTGCTTGCTTTCTAATTCAGCAGCCTTCCAAGAAATCTCATGGAAGTAGTTAAAAAGGATAATTATTGTCAAAGCAGAAACAGATTTTCCCATTAAGAGTTATCTGCAAAGGTGTTTTGACATAAATATTTCAGTTGGAAGTAGTTAATGCTAAAAATAGTACGAACAGCGCTGCGGGGTATATTAATCTTACCTTTGCAAGGTATCTTTCAAAGCACAGTGTACAGGAACCTCTGTTTTGATCCAGTACTGTTAAAATGAAGGTGCTGCTTTAAGTCCGCTGGGGGATTGTAAATCCTTGTTCAACAAGTACTTTGCCCGCGAGGAGTGGATGCGTTATTTTCAGTGACCCATGTGCACTCCTGCTAACTTGCCCAGCATTGGTGATGGTACAGTAGTGTGGAGAACTCCTGCAGCCCAGGGAGTGCTTATCTGAGGCAAATAGATTTTGACTGCTTACTTTGGCTGCTTAGATCACAGTTCATTGATTGCTACTTGCTGCAGGACACCAAGTGCTGGGCCCAAAGCTGTTTGAAAATTCACTTTTAAAAGATACCTTTACAGTGGCATCTAAGGGTTATTGAATTCCATGCCCAAGGCTTGTCCCTTTTGATTTACATTTCTTGTGCTTGGAATGAGGTTAAGTTTCCTTACAGACCAATGTTTGCTATATAGGTTAGGCAATGTTGGCTTTGAAGAAAAAGAAAATAGTTCCAGTGGATGTGGTGTGATGTTAGATATTTTTTCTTCTAATCTATGCATGTGGAGGGGTGTACACTGGGAATAACAGCTTTGTTCCTCTAAAGGACAAGAAAACCTCAACGTAGTCTGATTAATAAACAGTTTTGAGATGTCTGTTAACAATTTTAAGAGATCTTCATGGTTAGATTAGAGGAGAAAAAAAAATTTTTTAAATCCCCAACCAAACAACAGTAAACCCCCCTCTTCCCCCCCACCCCCCCTTAATCTTAAGCTTGAACAACAGCAGAAGCAACAACAACAAAATATGCTGCATGGGGGGCCCATGCAGAAATTCCTCCTGAATTAATTTCTGCCAGCTATGATTAAAGTGTGTGATACTAGATGTGTCAGACACCATAGTTCTCTGCTTCATTTTACTCTTGGCCTCTTTGGCCCCTGCCACAATAAATCCCACAATGGTTAGGCAGGAATTGCAGGTTACAGTTGCCAGGGTTACCGTTGTCCAGTCGGACCAACATCATTACTCATCCAGCCGCTCCCCCGAGCGCCGCTGCCTGCACCCAGCTCAGAGAAGGCTGCAGGCATCTGCTGCAGCAAAGGAACAGGCGGAAAGTTCTCCGGGCAGCTCTTGGGTTGGGATTTCAAGTTGCTGCAGGAGAACCTGTGATTTGCATCATTTGCTGTGCATTGTATTTTACCTTTGCCAAGAGGGGAAAACAAACACGTACAAAAAGACCCAAACAAAAAAAACCCCGTAGCCCAACATCAGACAGGGATAAAGAAAAAAGATTGGGTATGGAAAACGCCAAACCAGTGACTTCAAAAGTGTCGGTCTCATTGTTAAGATAGCTGCATATGAGGCTTAATGTATGATTTTGTCACATCCCTTTTAACAGTAGTCATGTCAGCCATAATTTGTGTAGATATTTATCTTCATTTTGAATCCATTTTAACAACTCAATGGAGAAACAGCTCATTAGAAAATATACTTATTTTTCCCAAAGCCTCTGAAATCTTACTCCAGCTGCAAACAGGTGGCTCTGGATGCTAAACCCAATGAGGAGCAAGAGTGAGTTTCCCCTTTGCAAAAGGCAGTATCAATGAATCTCTCCTTTCGTATGTGGACTGCCGAAGGAGCTGCTCTTGGAGAAGTGTAATGGGTAGGTTTCCACTGTTACGTGCTGCAGTAACCATTAGTGTGCTCCACCTTACTGCAGTAGAGTGCTGGATGGGCAGCACTCAAACTGTTTTATTGAAACAGGAATTATGAAGCCACCTTGTTGCTACTTTCTTCCCAGGAAAGTATGTTGAGCTTTTTTAGTCATTTGTTTCAGTTTTGATGATTTGTTATGGGGCATTCTAGCAGCCTGCATGTCAGGAAACTTTTAATTTGAATCTTACCCTTTTAGAAATGGAAACAGATAAGTCCTCCATACAGTGTGTTCATCCTGCTAGTGTTTCGACTTGGGTTCTTTTTAATGCAGTGGTTTAGCTCAAAAACAAGAATGTTTAAATTGTTTTATCTAAACAATTAATAGGTTTGTGAACAGTAAAGTTGATAAGAACATACCAGTTTTCATACTAGCTAGTTTTTAAATGCAAGCATTGTTTTATTAGCATCACATTTGACCATTGACTAGAGGTCATAGAAAATAACTCTTTCAAACTTATTTAATTGTGACACACTGTAAATAGTGTAGGTATAAAAGGAGTAAACAGTTTGGGCTTTGTGGTATTGTAAGTCAGTAGCTAAAATAAATATCTGTTTTAATGTACAAATAATTACTAGTCTTGCAGTGTCAAAGCATCATCATCGTCATAGCTTTGCTATGTTGTTGCACTGTGGCTAATTCAAGGTTTTCTTGCCCTAGTCTGGGGAAAATAAGTCCTATTTTTATGATGAACTTTGGTCCACTACCAGTTACAGTTCTGAATGTTTTATTTTTTGCTAGAACTGCAATCTGTAGGTGCACATGACTGGGTAAAAATAAAAGAATCAATAGGTGTTTAAAACATGCTTATTAAAGTTCATTATCAGTAAGAAGAAACTGAAGTACCTAAAGGATGTTGCTCCTGTGCTGGTGTTACAGTATCTCTTCTCTGGGATTCATTTCTGGTATGGAGGATCTTTGTAAGACTGACTGTTGCTTCTGTCACCTGATGGTTTTTGATGTACAGGCAAAAGGGAATTAGGAGCTTGAATGCATTATGCAGCTTGGCTTGCATGTGGATCTTGTCTCTGGTCCTTCTGTCAGCTGACTCTGCCTTCAGTTCTTATTCCCTGCTGCAATGTTTCGAAATTGAAAACTCTGTTGTCCTTTACAACTTAGTCAGCAGAACAAAAGTAACCACTGTTGCTTTGTTTCAGACACAATCCTTATTTATGTAGGGGTAGAGATTTTGGAAATGCTGAGAAAAAAATTGTACAATTCATCAGGTGATTCCCCCCCCCCCCCCCCCCCCCTTTGAGCACAGAGACAGGAATTATGTATATGTGTTTGGTGTACGACTTGAAGTAGTTATATCCTAGCAACAGCAAGCATTCAGCCTTAGATTTAGTTGAGTGCTAGTGTTGGTGGAACCAGAATGAACTTGTGAAGTGTACTAAAAAAAAAAAGAGTAAGCATATTATCTCTGTGTAATTATTAGACTTCAAACTTCATTACTCTTCCTGCCCTTTGTTTTAGAATCACTTAGATCTGTAGGCTTTTCCTGAGCTATGGTTTCTTTTCTAGTTTCACAGCACCTGCCATGATGCTGTACAGGAAAAAAATGGTGTGACAAGTATACAAAAATAAAATGAAATGCTGTTACCTGAAGTAGTACTGTGGGATTTTTCAAAGGGGAAACAAGCTCTTTGTCTTGTGAAATGGGTCTCAAGTTGCATGTCGATATGTTTAATTTTGAAGGTCGTTAGGGGGCATCTTTAAATCACAGGTAACTTGGCCTTTTTTGTTAATGGTAAGAACAATTTCAGGCATTTATTTACAAGTAATTATTACCTCTGCTATGGGATTAAATGGCAAAATAGATGGATTTCTGGAGCTGTAAACTAATTCTGCTACTGGGCAGATCACTAAATCTGCATTACAAAGTGATATAGTTGACTAATTTCAAGGAACAGCATCTGTGGGGTACTTATAACTATTGATTTTTTCATTAGAATGAACACTCCAAAAGTGTCTATAGTTGCTTTTAACCCTAATTAGAAAGTCATGTTAAACACCAAGCAAACAAAAATATGGCTTAAGGCCCTTCTTCTGGACCAACATAAATATCTGGTATTCAAAGTTTCTCACGTTGTTAGCTGTTGATTGTGTCTAATGCAAAACCATGACTCATATTAACAATTACTCAAGCCATAGCTCTTTTGAAATAATGTAGTGGTATTCAGAGTAATTGAGAGGTCTACGTTAGCTATTATGGCTTTGTTACCTTGACCTGTTTGGCCCCAGGCATAAATAATTATCTTCTGCATTTCTGTTGACATGATAGAGGTCAAAGCAGAGAACTAAGATAATTGCCTTTTAATATAAAAATTAAAGTAGTTGATTTTGGGTCAAGTGTAACTATGTATTCATGTCCAGTCTGCATCAGTCTGGTTGTTCCTGGAGGGTGAACCTTGAAAGCTTTGGTAAACTGTGACATAGGAAACCTTTTAGACAGGAGTTAAGTAGGAAACTGAATCTCAGTGAAGGAAGTAATGAAAAGTAAAAAGGCATGTAGGAGGAAATGCCATTATTATGTGGTGCAGAAACATGGTGTGAAATGTTATAAGGAGGACATCTGCTTGCAAAGAGTGGACATTTAAGTGCAGCCGTGCTATCTTGATTAAAAAAATCCACCAAAACAACAAAGACCAGAAAAGAGGAAGAAATAAGGCCAAGGGAAAATGTGAAAGTATAGAGGCTTGTCCTTAGGATGGTAGGTTTCTTCTGCAAGTGGAAGATTAAAGCCTGAAGTAACTGAATAGCTGAGAAGTCCAAAGAAAGGTTGATTGCTTCCCCTTCAGCAGTTCCAATTGATTGAAAAAAAAGCCTAATTTAAAGTTCTGTTTGTTCTATGTCTTAAACCATCAGAATTTTCTTTTAGAACTGAGGGAATGCTCTGGAAGAGAAAGAATCCGAGGATAAAAAGTCATTGCGGGCCAACAATTGTTCCTAATCCTCACAAAATGCTGGAGAAATTAAATTTATTCTTTATTGCTCAAAGTGTTACCTAGGTCACTGGGCGATGGGAAAATTGAACTGGAAGTCGAGTAGGCACAATCTTTGTTTTGTGTCTAGATGCTTAACCTTAGACACGACAAGGCATCTTAGTGTGTTGTGGGAACTTGCTTCAGAGTATTAACACCAGGACGTTTATTACCCTGGATTTATAATAGGCTATGCTGTCAGTAGATGAAAATGTTGTGTTTACATTTCAGTGTTAAATGATCATTTAATTAACACCTAAGGAAAAAAAAAAACCTACCACAACCAACTTGTGAAATTCTTAGCAGCTTTTATTGTTGGTTTCCTTGGAGGTTTTAATATCCAAGTTACGCTGCAGTTGTTTCTATAAGTCCAACTAAAAAAAGACATTTATGAATGTAGTCGAGAAGGACTGACAGTTTAACCCCTGTTGACCTTTCATCCTGAATGTTGATTTATATAGCATTTTAAATGCGCTGAATTTGTTTTAAAGCTTCTCTGGAGTTACTCATTCAGCATTCAAACACATGTATTTTGTTTTTTTTCCTTTTAAAAATATTTCCCAAAGTGCACACTTTGAAAAAGCGCAGTTTTTGTTGTTGGTGGTGGTGGGTTTTTTCCTTACAGGATTGCTAATATATATATATATCTAGAACAAAAATTTTACTCTAGGTAGAAAAAAATAAAAATAAGAATGTTTGCCTATGTATGTTCTTGGTAAGAATATGCAAGCTTTTATGGAGGGGAGAAAAACAAGTGGGCTTGAAACAGACAACATATCGTGCACTGAGTGTAGGAGCTACTGTCTGAATGCTTCAAAAGGAATAGGAAATTGGCAAGGGAAACAACTTTACTACAAAAATGCATATCCACTTTAGCCAGCACAGATCTACTTTCACGTGTTGTGTTGTATCAAAGACAGTCAAGGCTGTCTAAAAGCTTTAATTTGCTCTCGATCCTTTGTAATGCTTTCTGTTGTAACGTTGATCTAAAATGCGTTTTGCAATAATGTTGCCCTACAAAGCATGTTTGAATATTTATTTATTTATTTTTACATCTTAAAGCCAAAGTTAGATGAAATGCTTTTTGTTGAAGAGCAGCTGCTCTTCAAATGATGCATTTATAAACAAATTACAGCTAGGTTTAGAGATTTTTGGAGATTTTTTTTTTTTGTTGGGTTTTTTGGGTGTGTTTTGGTCAGATTTTTTGGTAGTTGGTTTTTTCCTTTTTCTTCTTGTTTGTTTGTTTATTTTAGGAGTATGTTTTTTCATCAGTCTCTGCTTAGGGGATAAAACCTCCAATGTTAAAGCATGATAATAGACTAATAACAAAAAAACCCAGCCCTCCCAGCTCAACTCATTTATTGATGACCCACATATTTTTTGGTATACTTTATGTTCTCACTTATGATCATATCCTTTACACATGTCAATAACTGAGCTGGAAAACTTAGGAATCTGCTGATACAGTAAAAGTTTCTTTTCTCCACACAAATGACATAAACCATCCAACACTTGATGAAATAGTACAGCTGCAGTGAGAGTTCTATCTACCAGTGGGATCTCAATATTTTTCTAGCTTCTCTGAATATATTTATTAAGGTGAAATTTAATATTCAGATAGAGACTTGTCAGAGGTATTTCCATTTGCTTTTGCCTGAAATATTTGGCCGTTCCCAGTTAAGGCACTGTATCACCAGTTGAGTGCATTCATCAGTGGGTTTAACTGGAAAAAAATATCTGCGTTATGCATTTCTTGAACCAACATGTCAGAGGAAGGCGTACTTAGGATATGCTTAGGACAGATAAAACAGGCTTACCCTGTACCACGCTTCATAATCTCTCTTTACAATCCTGGCAGAGATTGCAGGCTTGCTGAACTGGTGAGAGAATAAGAGTGGTAGTGTTGAGGAAGGCATAGGCTAAACCTCCTACATGCAAACCGACAGACCTAGCTGAAACTGTGTTGACCTTTGTGGGACTCTGAGTTCTGGTGGGCAGTTCACATCAATTCTCTAAGTACCAATTAAAGGAGCTCTCATTACAGTAAGCAGAAGTGCCAATACACAGAGTGGTATATTTGGTCTCAGAAGAACTGAGGCAAGGGCTGCAGCGATGAACTCGGACTGTTGTCCTGATCCTTGTAGCTGTTGTAAGGATGCTGGAGCTGGCAGCTTTATTTGGGAAAGGCTGCTTATGAATACCGAGCAGAGTTTATTCTCTCCCTCAGACACTTGAGGGGCCTGCTCTGCTAATGGCTGTTCAGATCCACCTCTTGGGGAATAAAGCTGGGACTTGCTGAACTCTTTTCATCTTTACAGCCAAGCCCAGGTGCAGGCCCTTCCCAGCTCAAGGGAATTTAAAGGACCATGTTCTGAAGGCTTCTTTCCATGGCCCTTAATCTTTGGGGGAATAAAAAAAGGGGTTGAAATGGGGGGTGGGGGTGGTAAATCTTCTGGTCAAGTACTCCTTGAGGATCTGTGGGGTAATACATACAAGAGACCAAATCCTTGCCTCTTTCTTTTTGTTTCCCCTTCTGTTCAGACAGTTCAGTGACATTTTTATTTTTGTTGTGAATGTGTAATCCACATAGTTGTAAGGAAAGGCTACTTGCACTTTATGGGGTAGCAAGTACAAGGAGAGGCTTGAAGGTGGATGTTCAGTGCTTTTAGTAGTTCAATACAGGGGAAATAGAAGAAACATTAACCTTTTTATTTTTCCCCTGTTCTGTAGTTTTTTTGTGGGAGTGGTGGATAGCTAGAAGGGATCTGGCCAGTTGATTGACCTTGAAACTGAAAAGGTTGCATCTCAAGTTTGATAAGGCCCACAGGGAAAGGCTGCAAAGATAGGATAACAGTTAGTGTAATGAAGGGATAGTTGCAGTGGATGCTTCTTAGAGTATAAAGATGTGGAAGGAAAGCTAAATGGAGAGAAAAGTGTAAATGTGCCTTAATGTGGGAGGAGAAATTATCTGAAAAGCTTAGGAGAACTAGAGAGAGAGAGTTAGTTACGTGAAGAAAGACACAAACACAGGCCTGAGCTGCAGGAAAGCAGTAACAATTTCTGACAGCAGTGAAAACTCCTGTTTGGTCCTTACTACTTCTGCATTAGTGTTAAATCTAGGCCATGACTGATTCTGTCACATTCTGGTTTCTTATGAATTGTGCATTCCTTGTAAAAGGCAAGTGACTGACTTCCCGCTTTGATTTTAGTGATGCTTGTGCAAATTTGACAAATAACTGTGTGTAACTCTTCTACGCTGTAACTGACCAGCATTGTTGCCCCTACAACACAAGAACACAGTAAAAGTGCTACTCTGATTCTGAAAATGAAGAAAACAGAAGTCCTACAAAGTGCAGAGTGTACTGAATCTTCAGAGGAGCGCATTGCTGGTTGACCTTCAGTATGGCATTCATGTCAGAGGTGCAGAAGCCAAAACTTCTTATTGACACAGAGACATTGTCATGACTGAGTTTTGGGCTTGTAGGTAGGTTTGCCAGATGTCAAATTTAAATACCTAGGGGGAAAAAAATATCCTAACCATAGTGTTGTTTTCCCTTTGGCTCACCAATGAGGGTAGCCAGACACATCCATGTTTGAGGATCTGACTGCCATAGCAGGTCACCTTTATTGTTCCTGCTGACAACAGCGGCCTTTATCTGTGCAAAAGAGACTCTTTCACCCTGTTAGAAGACTCTTGGGCGGTAAATAATCAGGAAATTGTACAAGTGGATCTCAAAAAAAGATTACTCTGAGTAAAACATGTACCATGCTGTGTTAAGATGAAAGTTTTACAACATGTAATGTAGTGTCACGTGTACTTGGAAATTTCACATACAAAATCAGGTTTCAAGCCATTTGTGCCACATACTGTTGAAGATTTAGATAAGGCACTGGGGTGAATTATTTATGATTGGGTCCATTGCTTTGTAGTCTGTTCTTTACTGATGTAAACTGCAAAAGGGAAACAATACTAAGGTGTTTATTTAAACAACGTATGCCGGAATTGTTTGTCCTGTGGCTATGGTCTGGAGAATGTGGGAAATGCAAAACACTGACGGCAAATTGAAGATTGTGATCGCTGGGGAGAAAACTATGGCCAGAGATTTAGTGATAGTAGCAGCCATAAATGTACAGTGCAGCATGGAACAATGGATCATGGAGTTTCATGTGCCCGTATCAAATACGATGCAGGAAATGGGAAAGAGAATATTTTTACTTAGGCTGTGTAGCTTTGCAAAGCCAACGACAAGGTGGGGTTCTCTCCTAGCTGGTGTTGTGGGCTGGTCACTTCAAGTGCACTTTTTCCATTTTACTGTGACATTAAAACATTTCACTAATGTTTTGGCTAAAAGTGGATTTTTATTTTGTTTTCCTGTTCTTGCAGTCAGGTTGAAAAACCTATCGTGGTTGACTTTTACTTTTTTTGGGGGTGTGGGTGGTGGTGGTGTTTGTATTTTGTTGATGTTTGTTTGGTTTTTCTTTGATGGAATACTGAACTGAATTTGAGTTGTAGGGAAGGCTTTAAAATAATTATGTGCTGTTAGGTTAGTTACATAAGTCTGGAATGGTGAGAGAATGGCAGCATTGTGTGCATATATGTGGGGGAACAAAGAGCAAAACAGGGAGAAATGTAATTGAATTAGGAGGTTGATTGGTCAAGAAAAGATTTCTCTAGCAAGTTGCAGGTCTTTGAGATGGGTGACCTAAGAATGGTGATTTGGCTTATATTCAGTACTCTAGTTAGAATAATAGTAATCCTTTCAGATATAGGAATTCCTATTAAAGAAATGCAACTCGATAGTCTGCTGGAATTGCAGATTCGCAAGATTAGGAGTAATAGTGGACGTTGGGGTTTCACTGTAGTAGCAGAAAAGCAAAGCCTTTTCTGTCATTTATTCGCTGCTGGTCTCCTAACCACTCTGTTACAAGCTGTCTTCGTAGCAATTTTTATCCACAAGGATGCCAAGTCTGTTGAACAGCCTAATTCCATTTTGCAGTGTGACAGCTTGCACTACTGTCTTTCATGTAATAGATTTGACTAAGATGGTGACTTGGAGTCAGACAAAGCAAGCATTGATGACAAGCAGTAGTTCTCATACCTAGATAGCCCCTAGACAGTGGCTTGGTAAGAGGGACAATACTCTGAAACATGAAAAAGGGTAGCACTTACCTGAACCTGCCAAGTACTGCATTAGGAATCTGCTGATTGCTGATTTATCTTATTGTCCAGGGAAGACTATTTGCCTTGCAAGAGCTGCAGATCACCATGATAGTTTATAATGTAAAATTCAGCTTAGAATGCCTTTCAGCACTGGCAGGAAAGTGTTGAAGTGTTGTCAACATATTTTTTCACGTGCTTACTCTAAGGAAATTTAGATTAAGGTACACAAGAATTGTTGCACACATTAGTAAACAAAAGTAGAAACTATTTTGTACTAAAAAAAAATCATATTATTATGTGATTGCTGCTGTAAAAGACTTCAAAGTTTGTTTCCTGTAGTAGAGCATTTTTGCTGAACCACTTAATTTTGCATATCCCCCATAATAGGAATCAGAGTGTTCATTCACTGAGCAAGGCCCGAGTGTGTGATATGTGGGTATGCAGATGTGTTAGCACTGGCAATTCTTTAGGCCTTCATTAGTGCTGTTCAAGATGTTAACATATTAAAACAAACAAAACTTATCAGAAAAGCACACCCAACCCCCCCCCAAACACACAAACGCTACAAAATCAATAAAAACTCTAATATTACTTTCAGAAGTAGTCAAAGGGAAAATGCATTAAAGGGGGAAATGCCTATCTTGAAAAGATTTCTTTGACTTTGTCCAATATTAAGTAATTAAGAAAAATGGCTGTTAAATGTTGCGTTGTTATTTAACTAATTAGAGGTAAGCATTTGGAAGTTAATATCTCTAGGGTTCTAATTTCTATGGTTGCTTAGAAATGCATA
Organism: Dryobates pubescens; assembly: GCF_014839835.1. NCBI lineage: Eukaryota > Metazoa > Chordata > Aves > Piciformes > Picidae > Dryobates > Dryobates pubescens. Next base: position 17,522,719 of record NC_071634.1, on the reverse strand, counting down.
CCAATTTGACTGCTTTGAAAATGGAATGACACTGAAGTTGGACTCCTGTAAGGGTGGTCAGTGCCTCTTGTTTTTGCATGATCCAGCTGTGGGTGGGATTGTTCTGTAAGAAGCTCTGCTGTTATTAATCTGTCTCTTTGTTCCCTTTACTTGCATCTCTCCATTCTGGTTGCGTGACTGTATTTGGCCATTGTGTGTTGCTTTGGATTCTGAACTTGGGATGAGTTTTCAGTTTGCTGCACGTGATTGTGCAGAAAGTTGGGGTTTTTTAATGGTGTAACATCTCATTCTGCACAGTAATAGTGCATGTCCCATGTGAATTTGGCAATTATATCGAGAAAAAGGGAGTGTAATTTTGGTATGCCCTAAGGAAGATACAGACAGGAGATAATCAATGTGTCCCTACTGCAGAAATGGTTGCTCATCATCATTATCATGCACCATCGTTAATGAATTTGCCTGGATCTGCTAGGAATCTCATTCCTTTTAAATCAAAATATGGAAGACCCTGGGTGTATTTTCTGTGAATATAGATAGGACAAGAAACAGTGAAGAAACAAAAAGCTCTGAACAGTAATTAAAAAACCAAACTAACGACCCAAAAAGCACTCTGAAAATGTTCAGTTGAAGCTGGGTGGTCCAGAGGAATTGAGATGATACTCTGAATTTGGTTTAAGTTCCTTACCAGAGGAAAATGTTACATAACCAGAAATCACATTTTAGTTGCTGCCTTGTTTTGCTTTATGCTTAATTACAATATCCTGCTGGGTGTAGCTTTATCAGCAGTGCTTTTCAGATTGGGTAATGTTTAGAGAGGATTATGCTGTGGAACATTTTCCAAACTTTTTTTTTTGTTAAAAAAAGAGGAAATGTGGTGTGAATTAATGGGAGTTTTGAAAAGGAACATGGAAGGATGGTGGGGTTTTTGACATGTATGATGAATGGGGTTTGTTCCATAGTATGATTTATTATTTTTTTCTCTTGGATGTTGGTTTGGAGATGCGGATCTGCAGAAACCGCTCCAGAAGGCATAAACTGTAAAGGGATGTTAAAGGAAATGCCTAATTGTGCTGAAGTTTTACATAGAATTGGTCCTCTGAAATAAACCTATGTGTTTGAACACATGGGAATTTCTTAAAATAAACACAGCCATGAAGGGAAAATGTGATAATGACTTGATGATGATGAGTGCCTGCTGTTACGGGTCCAGTGAGATGCAAGTGCCAACACCCCAGCTCTACACCATGATCCAAATTGTAATGAAGGTATTTGGCAGCTCTGATGCCTTTATGTGAATGTATTACCATGGCTGTGAAGACAAATAGTTCCAAGTGGAAATACTAACAAATAGTCCTTTCCAAGCAGTTTAGAAGTGAAACTAGGCACGCTACGGGAACCCAGCTAAATGGGAAATACATTGTCTGTGTGTATTCCATTCCTGTTTTCCTGGGCTGGTTTATCCTTCTAAAAATTAGTATTTAGACAGATTATATGTATTCCCTTTGTAAAGGTCACATCCCCATTTCTTTCTGCTTCCTGTTCTCCCTCCCCTGTGACTTTTCTTTTACACAAACATCAGTCCTGATTAAAGCCTAAAACTTGCTGAGAATTCTCTGTGCTGAATGGTAGAGTGGTGGGCTGGCCGGTACCCATGAACTAACTGGAAGCCAAGAGTTCAGATTTATCCTCAAGGGCAGGCTCCCTCTTGTGGGTGCTCAGTCACTTCCCAGCCTTTCGTCAGCTTCCTTGCACTGCACTGACGTACGATAGTTTTCACCCTGTTTATTTTGTTATTGTACTTTGTATCTATAAATAATTCTGAAGTGTAACAGAACACAAAGGTCTTCACTTGTAGCTGTTTGTGTTTTTGTTGCAAATCAGTCTGCTGCCTCTGGGTATAAACAATCCTCATACAAACTTGATCTGTTTGCTTTTTCTAAACGTATTGCTTAGCCTCTCTGCTAAATAGGTTCGTGTCCTGTAGTGGATGTCTGCCATATGGTACTGATACCTGTGGTGAGTATCAGCCCCGGCAACTGGCAGATTATTTCTCCAGGTTCCCCTGCCAAAGACTGAGGGCTGCTTTGCTTGGGTGGAATGAGGTGTCATTTGTTTGCTTGATGATGCAGACTTTTGCAATGGAATCTGGGCTGTGGCAGGCATTAGCATTTCAGAATTTCAAATTCAGAATTTCAAGGTGAGAATGTCAAACTGTGCTAAAGGTTTCTGTACTCGTCATTTGGCTGACTTTTCCTTGCAAGGTATTTAATGCAGCTCACTGAGTTGACTTATTTACACGGGCTTATGAGGCTTTTCTCTCTGCTCGCTAGCCCAAGCTGAATGACTCATATGAGATCAAGCTGTTGACAGAGGAGATGCTTTTGGAGCTGCAGATGGCACTGCCAGCATCTTAATGAAATCTGGTGCCAAGGGAAGCATATGAAAAACGTAGGAAACAATACTGTAAATTACATGTGAATCTTGAAAAATAGTGGTATGCCTGTAGATGAAAAATGATGTGCATTTTTCATGGTGATCAGGACATCCATCTTCCCCACTTTTCCACTTCCATCCGTGCCAGGTCTAGCCCTGAAGATTTCTTTATGGCTTTGCAATTAATTGGTCTGATGAATCAATCAGTGCAATATCCTAATATTTGGACATCGCCTCTGAAGTGAGTGACAGTCTGGTTGCAATGTGCTTGCTTGTTGAAATTCAGACTTCTTCTGGTCCTTCCAGATGATTTTTTTTTTTTTGCTATCCCAGTACTAGCCAGTACTGTTGGAATGTGCATATTTGGGATCCTGGCTGGGGGAGCTAATAGTCTTCAGACTGGTCTCATCACCGAGGTCATTTTCACGCATTTCTCAATGTGAAACGAGTAAGATGACTCTGTAAGAAGGAAGCAGGAGACTGAACCGCCAAAGAGCATACTCTGGATTGTGAGCCAGCACTGAGAAACCTGGCAAACTATGGAACTCTCCTTGTTGTAGGTGATCACTTGGAAATGCAGGTTATAGTTCTGGGGACTGTTGTTTAGATAACTATCTGTAAAAGATTCCCGAGATGAAGAATTCACCTTGCATGTTGGAATTATGACAGGTCGTGCGTAAAGTCATCATCAGATTTCTATTTGGAGAAGACTGCGATGGTTTCTCCTGCTTTCATGGCCAGGTATTGTGTTTGGCCAGCTGTTAGAGTGGCAGGGTGGGGGAATATTTCAGTACAGAGATTTGTATTTCCTCACCAGTACAAACTATGTATTGCAATCCAACCCCTAATTTGAGAGTTTGCTGGGCAGTCTGGAATCCACTAGTCAAACCATTAGTCAAATCCACTTTCTAAATGCCATGGATCGATGAAAGGAAAAAATGTGCACAAAGAAATGGAGGATCATTTAATGGATAAGATAGCAGCAGTAATTTCCAATCACACTTGTTCTTCTTGTGCAACTTGCCAGAGCTCAGGGGATATCATGTTTAGTCATACTTTCATTTTTCAGTTATCAGCTTCATCAAATTCTTGGGCACAATGAAAGCTTTCTGTTTTCTCAGATTCTTCAGCATAGTCTTTCTCATCCTGTCCTGAACCTTGGTGTGACCCCACTTGGTGACTTTCACTGTGAGCTCAGCTGTTAGATGTTGTGCTGTCTAGATTTCTGTCTTTTCTGGAGAAGATTTCTCCCTCCCCCCCCTAAACAATTCTATTCTAAATTCTTAATGGTTAGTCGACTTTTCTTTACCATTAATGTTTCTAAGATGCTTTGTTTACAAATCTTATTTTCTTATTTATTAATGTTAAGTATGCAGTGGAGAAACCCAAATCACCTACTGACTGTGAAGACACACATAATTATTCATACAACTTTTTTCTTCTTCTTTTTCTCTTTTAAACAAATGAAAATACTACCTGAAAAACAAATATGTGCTTTAAATGAATAACTACAGAAGGTTTCTACATGTAACTTTCCTAATTGCAGAAAGGTAACCATGACATTGCTTTTTGTTCCTTGTGCATGTTAGTGGATTTAATTTAGCTGATTTGCTAAATGTGTCTATCATTGTGTTAAAAATTTTAATTACTGGGGTTTGTGAAACTGCTTCTAAATACAAGGGGTATTTGTAGAAAGCTGGATAGACTGACAAGTGATTGACAGGGTAAACAGTCCCACTGTGTTCTGATATCCCATGCTGTGGTGCAATGCTGCAGATACTACATAAACCTCAGGAAGTAGCTGCAATCCAATTTTTATTAAATTCTTCCTGCCAGTGTGTCTCTGCATCATTGAATGCATGGCTGTTGCCTTTTGCTTGCTTGCTTTAGAAAGCTTCACTGTTGTGTTGCATTCTTACAGCACTGCTATGACATAACTGAATAGTGAGATACTATCTGTATTAATAAAAGCAGGGCTGGCAAGAGGTGGTTCAGACATTTCTCTCTCCTATTTGTTTCTGATAATTTCATTCTCCTGTTATTATAATGTGGAAAAAAAAAATAAATCACAAAAGCCTTGCTTATTGTAGTAAGTGTAGAGTAACTCCTGTTGCACTAATCTGACCCCAAAACAAGAACTGTCTAGAATGTAACTATCAACTAACTCTTCCTAGCTCCCAACTTTTCTGAACTGAGGCAGGCACAGTTTAGCCTTCCTCTTGCCCTTTCCTCCCTTTCTTCCCTTCTCTGCCATACAGAAGAGAAGAAAAAAGCCAGAATAAAAACCTGTCTGGAAACACATAGGTTCAGCTTTGAATGTCTTCACTTTGCAATATGAAAATGGAATTGGTAAGCTATAGGATCCAAGGATCGTTGCGATATGCTTTGTTTTGCAGCCAAAGATCATCATTGACATTTGAGCAAAGAAAGGTAACCTGCATGTTTTGAAGGCTTTTCAGCTTTAATTTAGAACTTATATTAGTTCTAATGTGAGTGAGTTTGGGGGCAATGATGCGACTTCATCTTGCACTGGCACATGTGGATCAGACAGACCTTTATCACATCATTCACATCTCCAGTTAAGGGGGCTGTTGATGTTGCCTTTCTCTATGTATTTGTGAAGTCTGACCTTCTTTGTTCTTGTGGATTCAGATGAAAAGGGCAAGGCTGGAAAGGTCATCATAAAAGCTTCTTTCTGACTCTTTAATAGGTTTGAAGGAGATGGAAGGGGAGACAAATGGACTATCCCCTAGAGTCCATTACTGTGACCAAGCTGTCTTTGCCATCATCTAGCTTTATTTTTTAAATTTAAATTTATTTTTATTTTTTAAATTTATTTTTAAAATTAATTTTGCAACTCAAATAGTCAGTGAGTTTGGTAGCTGTGTGCTGCCAACGTTTGTGAAATGTACATCTCTGCCTGCAGCTCCCAATAGTGCAGTCAGGCTGCTGAGGACCTGTGTTGCTTCACTCACATGTGAAATAGTTGTAGATGGTAAGACAATTTTTTTTTCCTCTGTTTAGTTTCATCCTGCTAAGCCATAAACTAGGTTGTAGAAAAACCTAAATTACTTACCCTATTGTGACTCCATTCCTGTTGCACTTGTTAATAATGTGAAAGAATGGCAAAACTGTATTTCCTGAGTGTTAAAGGGTCTTAACCAACCTTTTTCCCTCTCAGTGGAATTTTTTCCTTTGATCTTCATTTAAGTTACAGCATCACTGTATTAATTGCTCTGATGTATTTCAAGTATGCTATTGAATAAATGAACTACTATTCTCTTCTAATTGACTTGGCAGGTGGAATATTTCTTTCATTGAATATAAATATGAAAAGCTATAGAATGGCTTTTGGCGAAGTTAAAGGTTCCAGGAGCAATAGTGAAGTTAGGTGGCCTTTCAAACCATTCATCAAGCTCCTGCTTTGGAAAGAGAAAACATCCTTAAAGCAAATGGCATTTATTCAGAGTGGTGTGGGAATGCAGGCTCTCTACAGTACTTTAACAGTGGGTGAGTACTTTAAAAGAGGGTAAAAGTGGAAAAAAAGGCTTTACTGTTAAAAAAAATTGCTTACAATTTCTCCTGAAATTCCTCAGCTATTCCTTGAGTATGTGTGCAAGTGTCTGAATGTTAGGTGGTCTGGTACATAAATGCCCCTATCATATGGGTTTTAAATGTGTGAAGGGTTAGGTTGCAGCTGAGCAGGAAATTTGAGAATATCAGTGACATCTGAGTATTTGGACCTGGAACTAATTCTGTGGATTTAGCTCTTGGTGTTTCTTATTAATTGATATTATTCCTTAAAGCCCAGCACCCGGAGTCCTTCTGTACCTAGGTATCTTCATTATTTCATTATTAACATTAAAAGCTTTTGCAGTTGGTCATGTTTAAGCTTCAAATGGTTAACCTGAAAGATGATGCTATCTTAATATAGTCTAGCTGTAAGATACCCAGATTCCTGTCCTGTTCGTGTCTGTTGATTGTGATGGAGTGGCATGGGTATCTATGGAGTTCATGACATGAAAATGTTATCATATGTTCATCACATCTTGGAAGAATATATTTTAAAAGACAAGAAAAAAAAATCTAACTATTTAGTGCTAGATTTATTGTGCAGGAGAAAGGTTGCTCCCCTCTATTTAATAAGAGCTTTTCTCAAAGAAAACATAAAATTTATTCCTAATAACATTTCACTCTGTTTTTATGCTACTAATAAAATGCTGGTATTTGACAGAGAGCTTTCAGGTGCTAGATTTATTAAGAGCCTTTTTTTTCCCCTTTTTTGAAGGCTAGTTTTGGAAGAAGGCCATCCTGAATTTTATGAGGAGAAATTTGTTACAGTCAAGCCAAGATGTAATATCTATGATGCAGTGTTAGTAACAGACCCCCTAGATAAAGTGTCTTACTGTATTTTTCAGGAATAGAAGGGTTTGGGTTTTTTTTTCAAAACACATATTAGAAATAACTTTAAGTATCTGTGATTTGGTATGAAATTAAGTGTCTGAAGTTTTTTATAATGTCTGAGGACTTACAGAAGAGCCTTAGAGTTTCCTTCCCTTCATCCCCCACCTCACAATGTTTTAGTACTTTTAAAATACCATCAGTAAAAAAAAAAAAACACCAGAAAGACACAGGGACCAGTCCTGATGCTTGTCTTGTGCATTTCACAGGTAGCCTAATCTGGAGGGGCTTCAGAAGTAGGCAGCAGCTCCCATACTCACTCAGCACCGACTGTTCTCTCAGTATAGCTCTCCATTAAGGCTTGTGTCTAAACGGCAGTTCCTTCTGCTTATGTGAGTGGGTTGGTCCATATGAGTCTGCCTTCATCTATAACAGCGCTCTCTATTAATCTAAGCAGTCCTACCCAATGCTGTATCAATCTATTTTTCCTTCCAAAATTGGAAATACCATTCTTATGACAAAGGATAATGTTTCTGAATGTAAGTGCTGTATCGTGTCTGGAATTTTTATGGTAGTGTGGGATGACTGTGCAGAGCCAGTTAATCCAGAAATGGGTTGACACTCACACGTTTCAAAGCAAATGATAGCTTTTATAGTGAACAGTTAATTATGCTACTACTGCTTTGGACTATGCTGTGCCTTTCATCCCAGGATTTTCAAGCATAGATGCAACATTAGCCTCACAGCATCCATGTCATTGATGTAGGTAACAGTAATAAATCACTCTGAGGCTCAGTTTACTCTTCTTGTAAAGTACAAAAATGTAACTGTCTGATCAAGAACTGCATGCACTCCTGATTATTAGCTTCCACCTGTATAACTTCATGAAATACATCTTCTCAGAGAAAGATTTTTGGCACTTTCAGAGGCTGAGTTATCTTCTTTTGTGCTCTCAAACTTTGGGTTATCTCTGCTTTCCAAGTGTGGAAGGTACAGCTTCTGGCACTTCAGCTTCCAGCAGTGGGAAAGCTGTACTGGACTACGCCCAGATGCATTGATTTTATCTACTTTTTTGTTAGTGGAAGCATTTGTTAAAACCAGTAACCGATTTAAGTAAGCCAGTTGACAACTTGCCTGCTTAGACCACCAGAGTTGCCATTGTTAACAAGCAGTCCCAGTGGGTTTGTGCCTGGAAAATGGATACATCTCTTAGCAGGTCTTGACAAATGGTGGCTTGTCATAATATTGATTCTCTGGACTGGTCTCACTAAAAAAGAGGCTTCCTGTGAATTGAATGGTTGGTGGTTAGCACCACACCTGAAAACTCAGAATTCATTTCTTTTGGTGATTTTTTCCGTTTTCTAAGTTAGATTGGAGTGATTTGCAGTATGCTGATCCAGATGCTTCTGGATATTGCATTGACTTGAACTGAATCTATCTTTTAAATTTTTAAAGTGTTACGTAAATAATGTGGATCCTGCTCTTCTGCAGGCTGCAACAACTCCAACTGTCTCAGCCTGTCTTCATAGGAGGGGTCTTCCATCTCTTACCATTTTTGTCATCCTCCTCTGGACCTGGTCAGGCCCCAGAGCTGAACACAGTACTCCAGGTGAGGTGTAAGCAGAGTGGCACAGTTGCCTCCCTTGAGCTGCTGGTCACACTTCAAGTAGCCTAGGATATGGTTTGCTTCTGAGCTGCAAGTGCTGCCTCCTGTCCTGCTTTCTGCTAGTATCCCCAAGTCTATCTCCATAGGGCTGCTCTCAGTCTCTTCGTACCCCAGCCTATACTGACATTGTGGATTGTCCCAGCTGAGGTGCAAGAGCTTGCACTGCGAGCAGAGCAGACTTGTATCCTGTGCACCAGCAGGTGCACTGGAAGATTGAGAGGTGTGTAGTAATTACTGTGACTTTGAGATAAGAATCTTTCTCCTGGCCTGTGTGGCCAGCAGCCAGGTAAAGTGTAGACTCAATTGTAGTGCATAATTACTTGGAAGAGTCAGATGATTTTTCTTGCTAAGTTGAGAATTTAAAAGGGAAATTATAGCCTTCACTGTATGACTAAAATCACTGTTATAACCAAAATAATGCCTTCACAATTGTCTGTAGGGGTGTGTGTGTATCCACACCAGATTCACTAGATTCTGGGAAACACACCATGTGTTTGTACAGGCCTCTCTCACATTAGAATCAGCTAATGTGTGAACAAAATTTTCAAGAGCACTGATGAATACATTGCCATAAGTAAATTTGTTTTCAGATAGTATAGCATAGAACTGGAAGAAACATACAAATAGGAAGGAGAGAGAGTATGCTGATGTGCTTCAAATTCAGAGGCTAAGCAGATCAAAATAAATCAGAGGAAAAAATAAAGAATAACAAGAAAAGGGGGGGGGAAGGTTAATTCTACTATGTGAATATGAAAAAATAATCAGAAATTGAAGTCTGATGTGAGCATTTTTATTCAGATATTCTAAGGAGTGCTCTAGAAACACTAATACCTGAAGGAAGTCTGGTCTTTTAAACAGGCAAATGGAGGCATTTTCGGCAGATGCCTCCCATCTGAAGTTCAGAGAAGCTTTGATATGAAGTAGTAGGTGCCCAGGTAGAATGGTTTAGAATTGGAGGAGTTTCAGCATAAGCAAAGAGGGATCTTTAAGATGTTAAGCTATTCATTTTACTTTGTGTAATGTCTTGAAGCAGTACATGTTGAAGATGCAACAAATTTCATTTTTTTTTGATTGACTCAATCCTAGCACAGAACATTAAAATGGACATCACTGAAAACAAAACGTCTGCAACTGTATGGACATTTATTTGTGGAGTAATGATTCTCTTTATTGTTTTTACATTACAAGATAAGCAATCTTGTTTTGTGATTAACTCGTGTGTTTTAATTAAATGTTTACATTCTTATCAAGCTAAACCACACTTCATTTGTGGCTTTTACAATGCCATTATAAAGTATGTTTGTAATAAATTTGCTTTATGAAGGAGAGTAACTATTGCTTCACCATCGCTGTGTAGTGCTCTGAGTATCATTAGTTATTCAGACAAGAACCTTATTTTAGGAATAATACTTTTGACCCTTGTTACTTTGAGAAACTTCATATGCTGCTTAAAGACAAAAGAACAAGACTGTGCAGTTATATGGAAGAGGAACAGTATAAGGGGGAATACCAATGAGGCGGGCAGTACCTGCACACTCTGTCTCCTGCCATCAGTTCTAACTCATTCTGCTCGTAGGGACAGGGTAGCAAAAGCCCAGGGTTGGCCGAAGATCAGTTCACAAGCATCACAAGTTAACTGGAGATGGGGGGGAAATTATAGTAATTCTTGCTTGTTAATATGTTAGCTCTGCAAAACACAAATTAATTGTATTATCTCTTACCTGTGAGGCATGTTTGTATCTAAGTGTCCCTGAAAACCAAGTCCAGGTATTACTGATTTAGAGCAATGCTGCATTTCTGCTTCTCAGCTCCTGCTTACTGGAACACAGGCATCTTATAATTTGTGTTTCCTTGTTACCCTTCTGAGCTGCTTCCTTGCAAAAACTGCTGTGCAGCTCTGCAAGGACGAGAGGGTCTGTAATCAGAAAAATGAGGGTATTAGGTCAATGCCAGTGACATATCTTGGCCTATTTGTGTGTGCTGTGTATCAGATGTCAAAGCGGTCCACAGGGCAAAGAATTGATTACATGTCAGAAAAAATGCTTTTGGCTACTGCAACCAATTTGCTCTATTCCCATCATCTTTTTTAGAAACCATAGTAAGAGTGAAAGGAAAAGAATACAATGCAGACCAAGTTTTTCACAGTGTTTGTCAAAAACCTGCTGGCTTTTAAGAAATGGCACATTTTTTTCTTTAAAAAAAATATTATTTTTAATGTCTTCCACGTGCGAGTTCCATGTTACCTCATTTTCAGTTGAAGTGCTAGAAAAAAGACTAATTTCTAGCCCATGAAATCCAAGCCAGTGATAGGAAGCCAAAAAAGATGGGGGAGAGAGGAAGAAAAAAGGTAATATTCACATTTTACAATTCTTCTCGCAGTTAATCTTTATCTCATCAGTAGGTAGCCAAACATGCAATTTGTTTGTCCCATGTGGATGCAAGTTTAAGGAAATTTAACTGCGTGTGATCTTTCTGTACAGTTTTGTTTTTTTCTGGCTGTTCTGATGAATTTTCAAAATCAGGGAACAGCTGAAGTATTTTGAGAAAGTACTGAAATATCACTAATGAATCCTTTTCCCTCCCTTAAGGAAGTAAAACAAAAAAACCAAACAAAACCCCCCAAAGAAACAGACAAACAAAACCCCAGGCAGGCAAAGGGGAAACTTTGTTATACACTTCGAAAGTACCAAGATAAAGGCCAGCTTTTGGACTGAGGGTGGGAGAAGATGATACCCTATCAGAAATGGGAGAAGGAAAACCTTTAGAAGCTTGTCTCTATTCTGACTTGCTGGAGTATGTGAGCCAGGGCAGGAGGCAACGTGGAAAGATTTAACTTCTTGTGCTTCCTTCTATCTATTCTTCAGAGCATGTACAGTCTGAGATGCAAAATGTTACAGGAGGTACTAAGATCATCCTAATTCAAACTGTTTGGGAGTCGACGTTGGCATAACGATCTTCTACCCCTGTGGAAATAAATTGCTCAATTTGCAAAACCGCTGTGAGTTCTCAGTAGTCAGTCTTGCAAAGCCAACCTCTGCAAACTACCAAAATTCACTGCATTAATTTATTTATTTTTTTCTGTGCTAGGAAAATTGCTATTCCATGTGTGAACTTCATTACTGGTGCAGTCATAAAAAGTGTCATTTAAATAATGATACTCTTCTTAAAGTAAACAGAGAAGACAAATGTCTTAAAGCCTGTTCTTGTTAACAGTTTAAAAACACTTCAGACAAACAGAACTTGTCTGCAGTAGTCTGCTTCAGCTATGAGTGATGCAAACTCTTAGACTTGCACAAATTTTCAGTAGCTGATCCAATTTCAATTCAGCAAGAGAGAATTAAAACAAAAGCAAGTTATATTTAGAAACCTAAATTGTAGAAGTGTTGAATGATGTTTTCCTGTCTAGTTGGATCTTAGAGAAGCTTAGTGTGGTGCTTAAAATAAGCTGGCTAGCAATAGAAAATGATCTTTGCTGCTGAGGAAGGTTAGAATGTTTTCTGTAATTTAGCTAGTGTGTGCAATGATTGACTTTGTGTTCAGCCTAATACCAACTTATATTCATTTCATTTCACAACATCAGAACTTTCCACTGTGCCAAGTCTTTGTCAGGAAAGTCGAACTCTTGTATTTGCAACTGGAAACGGTAATAAGCATTTCCATCCCTACAAGAGTGTTTGGGAAGTGGATCTTAGGAACAATCTGTGGTAGCATTCAGGAGTACAAAGCAGGCTGAGCCAGGCTTTGTTATTTTCTGGTTTTGCACAAGACCACAAATTTGGTGGTGGAATCGGGGAGCGTAAGAAGTGCTGAAGCAACCCAAAAGGATTCTATTCTGTTAATATTCTTAAACTTGAATTAATGAAATTTGAGTCCTGGCCAGCCAGATAATTGGATATGTGTTGAGAAACCTCATATTCCACTACCTTAAATAGGAAATGGCAGCATTTAGTGCCTTTGAATATCAAGCACTGCAGGATGTAAAACCCCAGCTTGTTACAAGCATGTTTGATTCATCAAATCTTCCTTCCTAAATTCAAGATAATGAAAGTGGTTGTGCTGAGAATAAAAGAGAAGACAAGCCTTCCTTTATACCATCTGATCACTTACAGTTATCTGTTCAGTCCTTTTCTCCAGGTTTGCTGATCCTGTTAGGAGTTCATGATGAACTTTTTGGGGACACTATTTGTTCATTTTCCTGTATTCTGTATGGCTCTGAAAATGTGAGTCTGCATGAAAAGCATGTAGTGTTTGCCTTTTCTTACATCAGAAGCATTTTTTCTTTTGTCCATTTTATGCTTGTTTCCAAAGGCTTAAAATGCAAGCTTTGTTTCTACAATAATGGCTTAGTGTAGGCTTACATTGTTGATCCCCTCAGTAGATGCAATGTAATCCACTTTGGAAATGTGAATTTTTAAACAATCATCAGCCTTCCCTATTAACCCTTCTATACTAATGGTAATACCCTAGAGGAACTACAAAGGAATTTGGTGCTCAAGCTTAACATAAGACTTGAAGGACACTTAGTGGCATTTACATTCCTTAGTCTAGTCACAATGAATTGCAGGACTGATGTTGAACTTGATCGGTCCTGGTTCAATATTAAATAGTTGATTGTGAAGTTGATGCTGAAATACAACTTTGCAGGGGATTTCTTCGGGAAAATATGAAAAAGTCTTTGAAAGAGCCTCTGCCTTTAAATGCTCCTTAAAGACTCCTCTGTCCCTTGTTTTTGTTTGCTGACTAGGTCCGAGAGTACTTCTCCCAGAATTCTGTTTTGTCTTTAAACTAGACACAAACACCTGCAGAAGAAGGATGTGCAGGAAGTACTCAGCCATGCTTCTGTCAAGCTCCTTGAACAACTTTAGTATAAAAACAGGACAAATGCTTAAGGCATACTACTTTCTTTATATTAGTCCTGTTAGATCATGGTAGCAGATAAAAACCATTTCCTGGAGCCTAATCACTTCTTTAGTGCCATTTCTCTCTCTTTTATAAAAATGTTATTCTTACCTATTGACTCTTCTCCCTACCTGTCTCTCTTCTTGATTGAGAAAGCTGATTAACCAAGTAAAAACTGACTTGATTACAGGGTGCATGACATTTATTTTGGAAAGAACATGGACGATTGGATTTTGTGTAATAGCAATCAGAATGACTGCCCTGAGTATCAATAGTCCCACTGCAAAGACCTATCAAAGTTAATCTGTGCTTACTGTTTCCCCTTGGGTGTATTTTGGGTGTCTCCTATGATGCAGGAAAATGAAGTGCTCTTTTCTGTTTCAGTGCACTGTGCAAAAAACTTGCTGTCTGTTGAGACCTAGCTTTTATGAAGGACTATTAACAGCATCAGTAACTTAGCCAGCATCCTCACTGCAAAATCGGGAGCTCAGTTCTGTCACCTGAGCTGTCTCTGTCCTTGGGAATATTTGATACCTTACTAGACCCAATCATAAGCAATCTGCTCTGGTTGATCCTGTTTTAGGTGAGTTGACTTAGATGATTTCCAGAGGTTACTTCTAACTTTAGCCTCAATCCTGTGATCACAAATATGCCTTGTTCAATTTCCCTGTTACTTCCTAGACATGTTACTCTGCTAATTTGTCACCCCACACTAACAAAAGATTACCTAATAGTGATTACCTGGGGTTGCAAAATGGCAAAAAGTACAGGAAGTTTTAAAAGAAAGGGATAATTGCTGTCTTAGAGGAGACCAGAGACCAAATCCAGGTGTAGAAGGTACTAAGTTTTGAACAGAACTCACATATGGAAGGGGTAAAGTAAGAAATAAAAAATGCTGTACTTTGGGAAATTAATCTCAAAGCATTAAGCAGAGAGTGAGATTTGATAGGAGTCTGAGAACCACAAAATTGCTCTGCTGCTTGATAAAGACCTCTCTTTCTTCTGCCTGTGATTCTTCAGGAGACAAATTTATGTACAAAATGAACTCATTAAATCGAAACTATCAATAATGTTTGCAAATGGGGGAAAAGTACTGTTAAGAAATGCACTCCATAAAAAATGCTCTGTTTAAGAGTAAAATGTCAAATACACTTAAAATAAGAGATAATGGTGTATGCAGCAACAGTATCCAGGATATTAGTGCATATTGAGCCAGGATGTGCAATGTTGGTTTTTTTCTGTAAATTGCTTTTGAAGACTGCAGTGTACAGTATGTGTGTTTCAGACATAGCCTGGACACAGTTGCCTGTTTATTCTGGCCAAGCTGCTATTTGAGGGATGTCAGTCAGAGTGCTGTAACCAGTTTCAGTGCATGTCTTGCAGAAAGATGTGGATGAATTAAAAGACAACAAAATATTTGGAGGTTTAGTAAAAGCAGCGAACAAGATACAAGTGAAAGAATTACTTCAGAGAAGAGAAGCTTCAATGGTAATACAGCAGCTTTCAAGCAAGAAGTCTTGAGGGAAAACTGGTACTTTGATTATGAGATAAAGTAGGAATGGTATTTGAGTTAAATATATGAGCAAATGCAGCTGACTGCTCAAATAAGCTGCTTATGAGGAGTGCCTACTCAAGACTACTGAAGGTGGTCTCCTCAGCAGAGCTGAGCTTAGAAGAGAAGGTAGGAAAACAGGAGTTCTAGAATGGGTGAGATTTACCAGGATGCATTTGAGTGCTTTCCAACTCCTTTATTTGCATAGTTTTTCTTACTGTAACTTAAGAGTCATAAAGCAGCATGCTGTTATAGCAATGATTTTGTATTATGAATTGTAATTATATGAATACATATTATGTGCCTATGTAGGAAAGAATGAATTTTAAAGGTATTACACAGGGAGAATATAAAAGTTTGTAGAGAAAATTGGAAAGAGGCCCTCTTAGCTACCACTGAAGAAGAATTATGGTATTAGAAACATTTGCAAAGCTCTCTGCTACAGAACATATGGATTCAACAGGCCTAGTGTTTTTCTGCCTGGGAGCTTGGCATACTTGTTTCGAACTGTTCCTTCCCAAATGATCCAGAGGACCGCAGATTGTTTGGAAGTGACTGCTGGTCTGTAGTGCCCTTTCTTTTGTACTAAATGAAGCACTAGGAACAAGCACTCAGAGAAATACTGTCACCTTGAGTTTAAAAGACTCTGAACCCACATGATGTTGAATCTATTTGAGGGAATAGGAGTCAGCAGGACAAGTAATAGGTTGGATGTTTTGGCCTTAGATTTTAGGACTTCCTCATTTATTTCCTCTTAAACAGTTTGTTCTTTTTAGCTTTTTAATCTTTCTTCTCATTCTATTTTTGCTTCAATCTGACTACCATGAGATCCTATCTACTATTCCTCTGCTTCTTTTCAACTTTTACTTGGGAGTACAGATGCTGTAAGTTTAGTTAAACGCTGTGTGTTCTCTAGTGCTACTCTGTTCATTAAATGGGTATAGATTTTTTTCCTTCACAGGCTTTACAGATCAATGTTCCAGTAGAAAGGGTAGAGAACTGTAGCTGTTCAAAATAGGTGCCCATCACAGAATGCCATTGATAGGAATTTAGCTTGGTTGAAAGTATTGATGTGCCACTGGTATTGCACAGTATAGCCACCATCTTCATCTAAGTAACAAATGGACCAGATAAGATTGCATTAGTTTAAAAACCCCTAAATATAAGTAACCCACATAGCTTACTCAATAATGTGTTCTGTGCCAGAAGCTGGCAAGCTGCTGTTTTGCTTCACTTGCCATTCTTTATCTTGAGGTAGGTACAAGTGGCATGGAACAAACATGGCGGGGGGAAGGGAGAGATGTTAGTTTTTGTTTAGGCATTATAGCGAGCAGCTTCTGCTTTTGGTCATCCTTAGTCTAGGTTGGAGAAAGTGTCACTGCATTGAAAAGTGTCAGCTTCTTGGTGTGCTTGGCTTTTTTTTTTAATATATACATCATACAGACAAAGCTTAAAACAATATATTTTTTCCCTGTGTATTTCATGTGCTAAAGTGTTGTGTGTTAGCAATATTAACACACTGAAACATGATAAATGTGATTGAGTTGGTAAAAAGAACTTCCTGTACTTGTAAACCAGAAGCTTGCTAGGAAGGGTAATCATCACTTCAGTTCATATTTTCTGAATGAGAATCATCACAGCAAACTTCTGGTAAAGTTGAAAAGGTCTTTTTTTTGTGACAGTGTGATAGAGTAGTTCCTTCAAGAGGTATAAACCAAATGGAGGAATATGGCATCATACTGATTTGTATTTTAATGCATTAAATTACTGCCCTTACTTCTGGGTCAGTGTGATTGCTTCCATGTAATGCCATGTGCATTCTTGTTTATTGGAAATTGAACAATTTTGGATGAGTCCCAGTTTGCCTGGTATTCATTTTTCATCCAACAGGAACAGTTTTTGATCGCTTCTCTAATCTCTGTCCAAACCAAACCAGCTAATTTGAGAGAGAGAATCAGTGCAGCTGATGAAGCAGTGATCTAACACAGCAGAAACATAGAGTGATGAATGACCTTATCAGCACTTGTTATTCAGTGGCTGAACACAGAAAAGAGAGTTAAGTCTTCACTAAGAAATACACTACTGTGATAAATTCTGTGTCAGGTTATGTACATTTATGATTTTTCTTAAAGAAGCAATAAATGCTACAAAATAGCAGTTTCTGCAGTTCCTCTTAGCATTCCCTGTTAATCATTTTCATGTCAGACGTGTCAAGCACATTTTCTGGGCACACAAATGAGAAAAAGCCTTATCAGATGGGTGGCATATGCACCCAATACACAGTGAAGAGAGTGGCATGAGCATCGAAGGCTTGCTAGAGCTGACTTCCATGTTAGTGTTTTTAAACAGAAATTTAACTCTGACTACCAAAGATGTTCCAGAAAAGCAGGGAATTAATCTCTTAGATGTGCACGAGTTCTTGTATCTGCCCAGAGTGAGACTTCATTTACAGGAGTAATTGTATTTGTGGGTCTGAAAAAGAATCATCATTTACCCGGGACATTTTGCTTGTTCATAAATCTTAACGAACACTGATGATCCATCGTGACTGTTGATTAGAAAGCGCAGACCCATAAGACAATAACTTATTTAGTGTGCTTTGTTCCTCTGATGCAGTGTTCTGCTCTGTGTTCATCACTACATAAATATGGGGTGATAAAAGTGCTTGATGTCAGGTTTTCATAATATACTTTCAGAACAATGTTGTGATAATTTAAACAATTTGCTGGGAAGTCAATACATATCTGTATGATACGTGGAAGAATGTAAGCTATGAATTGCTGGACAGTGTGTATAATCTTTACTTTTAGATTCTGTCTCAAAAAGTAGGAGTAAAACTGTAAAGCTAGTGACTTTTCACGCTAGCCACCAAACTTCCCAAAGCAAGAGATTCATCTGTGACACCACCATCACCGTAATAGCTGGATGATTTGGACACTGCCCAAAAATGTTTCTGTCTTAGTGACATACCAGAAGAGACTATGTGTTGGTGACTTGTATTTGCATGAGTGCTGCTTTGTCAGATGTAATTTATCTGAAGATACTGGGAACAACTCCCTTGCATTGCAAGAATGCAACCCATTTTTTCACCCCCCGCCCTCCCCCATTCTAAGCACAAGTCATTACTATATTATTTGTATTATACCAGAGATACCAGTGAGTTTTCAGAGAAATCCACTTTTCTGAGCACTTGGCAACCATACAGCGAGACAGCCCATGATCTCAAGAGCATGCATTGATAATATGGGAAGTAAGAGCCCAGGGAAATGTGTTGATTTGTGCAGTGTCATGCTCATCCATGCCGGTCAGAAGTTCTTATGTTGTTCACAGTTTACTAGCCTGACAGTCTACTGTGTTGTCAGATTCTCTGACTGAAAATAATTTATTGGAACTTAAATAATGCAGCTCTGTCTAACATGATGAAACTTAAGGGTCTGGGGAAAAAAGAAAGGGGGAGGGGCGCAGGGAATGGAAGCAGTATCTGTATATTACTAATGTGTACACTTTGGATTGCTAAACGACTGTATTCTCTTCAAGGAGAAGGTGCTTTGGAGGTGGGAATTCATAGTTTTTCAAGACACCTGGATGGTGTTGATCCAATAGTTGAAAAGATCTTCTTAAGTTCTTGTTTCTACTCTCCATAAAGGCTAAAATGTTTTCCAAGCCTTTGGGGTTTGGGTTGTTTTCTTTTGGTTATCATTTTAATCTTTCTTTGGAAAGGCAGCTTGGAATATCACTTGTGTTTTGAGATTTTAGTCTCTATCTTTTGTGTTTTGATTTTTGTGAACCAATAGTGGCAGCCACATCTGCTGGAAGTGGTCTTTCTTGCACCTTGAAGAAAAGGCATTGACTTGTAGTGGGTTGGCCAAGTTGAGCTGATGTTTGTTAAAAATATATTCAGGACCATGTCTTCAGGTAACGGTAATTAAAATCTGGGTCTAGTGGGTCTGTAGGCTAAGGAAAAATAAGTAAAAGCGACCAATCAAACCCACCCAGCTCAGTGGGATTTTCTAGATGTTTGGCATGTTTGAGATCATTGCCTTCTAATCACATAATTTTACAGGAGCCTGATTTTAGGCTCCCACAGCTGATAAAATCTCAATGGCTGAGTTTGTGGAATGCGGATATTGTTAACATTAAGTAGTCTTAATGGATTTACATTACTTTGTGATCACAGGGGGGCTTTTTATCCTAGCTGTACAGGTTGGGGACGTGCCTCCAAATCCTCAGCTCCATTATTATTTTTAACTTTTTATTCTGATTCACTGATATCTCTTTTTTTTTTCTTTCTTTTTTTTTTTTTTCTTTCTTCCTTTTCCTATCTTTTATTTTGTGATACATGGTGGCCATCCACTCCTTCTCCTTCTCTCTTTGTTGGTGGCCATCCACTCCTTCTCCTTCTCTCTTTGTTGGTGGCCATCCACTCCTTCTCCTTCTCTCTTTGTTGGTGGCCATCCACTCCTTCTCCTTCTCTCTTTGTTGGTGCTCCTTTACTTGTATGGAAGAAAGGCACTACAGTTTTCTGTCTTCTTGCTGATTACCTTCTTGGTTCTATCTCCTTGCAAATTTATTCAGGAAATAATTTAACCTAATCTAATCTTCCACTCTGTGTATGCTCAGGACAAATGAAAAAATCTGCAGGATCTTCTGAGGAACTCATGAGCAGACCTGATTACACCAGTAGTCTTGTCAATGCAAGACAGAAAAAGCTAATCTAAACCATCACTGGTTATTAGAATTACTGTAACACAATGTGGCACTGAAACAGTCATACTTTCCTGTCTGTCACTTAATGCATGTTAGCCTTTAATAACCAATTAAGGCTAATGTTCACATTGGCTATTACAGCAACCAAATGAACTTTCAATAAGCTTTTAGTGCTGCGGGTGGACTATATTACTGCCTTAGATTTGTTTTTATAGGTCTTGGGTATGTCAAAATTCCCTCAAGTTAAAATCAGTGAAGCAACCACCAGGGCACAAAAAAAAAAAAAGCCAGCTTGTGTAAAACTATGCTTTGGTTCTTAGAGCTGTAAGCATTTCATCTGGTACGATTGAAAATGGTTTTGCACAAATGTGTAATGATTCTGAAAGTGAAGACATCTCATGAGTGTCTGTCTGTCCATCTCACAAGGCAATTTCTGAACCTTTCCATGCATTACTCGGAGGAAGGCTGCTGGCTGCAGCTGAGGTTTGGTGTCTGATTTTGGAATTTTGAACGAAAGTGTTTGTGTATCCAGGTAATAGTTCTTCTAGCATATCCTCTTTCTTGGGGAAACATACTTGAACTGTGTACCTCTCTGGCAAGGCTTTTGTGTTTCAGGCGTTTGTTGTAAGGTTTCATGAAAACAAATGGTGATAACCAGACTTTATTACAAGAAGGAAAAAAATGCTGGAAAAAAGTGAAGGCATGCTAAGTAAGCAAACTTCAGCTGAAAGGCACTGCGAGGTGGAATTTACCCCCTTTTAAATCCTCAGATTGAAGAAAATATATAATTACCTTTTATAGTCATCTCTGTAATTAACAATGTTCTGCTTAACAGCCATCTGAATGTGGAAGGATGAAAAATGTCTAGGAGGTGACAGGAACAGCAAGCGTGTCTCAGGACCTGAATTTATTTAATTTTTTATTAAGCTACTCTCTGAAAGTTAATATCCAGAGACAGATAAAAAAACTTAGCACTGCTGTTTGAGTTAGGGAAGTGCTAACAGTGATATTAGTGCTTTCTGGTTGCTCTTATTTAAGGAGAAACAAATCAAACTATAAATATTTTGTCTTGTAAATTGACAGTAAGTGGTCAGAATGACCCTGCCAATGCTGTCTTCCTGCAGAACTACAGGGATTTGGAGACTCCCAGTAGCAGGTGTTAAGTTTATAACTTTCCCTTTCTCACTCCTAGCCAAACTGTCAATTTTGTACCCAGCTGTTTTTACTTGTTTTGTTTTAACAACCTTCATTTGCACTCGTAGTTTATAAAATCACCTAGCTTGAAAGAAGGTTAAGGTTCTACCAGTGAAGTTAATATTGCTCTTGATTCGGTCTGAACTGCATTAGCTTTTCCTTTTTGATCAAATGTTCCTTATTGCTTCATGGGGTAGAACAACTTCTAAGGAAAAAAAAGCTATGCTTGAATGTTTGGTTAATTACTCAGAGGTATTTTGCCTGTTCTTTTTCTTGTTTGTTTTGTTTTGTTTTAACCAAAGCATATTCTGGCTTGGAGCCCTGTATGGCAAATCAGAGGTGGTGGTGTGCAAGTTGTCTTGGTGTTGGATGTGGGGCAAGGAATTAAATAAGGCTCTCAGTCTGTTGGAATGCTGATGTCTGTTTTCATGTTCCTCATCTTCATAGTCTATTGCTTGCAGAAGATGATGTGGAAAATGGACAAAACTATTATCTTATATGGCTGAGCCAGCAGTCTCTTGCATTGATCACTTACTCGTCCTTTCACACATTCATCAGCTTCTGGCAGTTCTTCCTAGTAGCTCAACTTAGAGGACATCAGAGCTTTTTCTACAGGAAGAGCTTCCTGGGAATTTGCATGGCTGCTTGGTTCCAATGCATTTTTGCCTTATGAGGATGATCTATGCCATTAAAATACAATTACATCATAAAGGTATAAAACTGTAATAAATAAACTATATGACTGTTGAGTGCATGTCGTGATTTGGCAGTGTACATGGGATGAACATAGCTGACTTCTCCATCTACCCCTGTGATTTCTGAATGTTGTTGACTGGTTGCTTTCAGAAGTTCCTATTTCTGAAGCTTTGGCTTAAACATTTTATGAATACCTTTTGAAAGGCTATCACCAACCAGCTTATTTCCCATGGAAACCATTGACTTTTATAATGTTGTACTGCTGTGTTTAGGGGTTTTTTAACATAGACTTCAGTGCTGTATTTCATAGAACATATGAAAAATGCATACAGTGAAGGCTTCCTCTGTCAGCTGTTTGTACTTGCAGAGCAGGTTCTGGCATTTAAGGTTTAAGAAGCGTTGCACTTTAATACTAGCTCCTGTAGAGAAGTAGAGCACAAAGTAGATACATACTGTCATTCTAGTTTGCCAAATATAAATAAATGTTACCTATCTGTATAAGTATTTGGAAAGTATACATCCATCTGAACTGCTCTTACCATCTCCCTGCAAATAACATTATATGTAATTTTCTATTGCATTTAATACCATATTTGTAGTTGATACTTGCAAAGCAACACGTTAAAAATCTGGTTAATAAATGTCTCTTTATTGCAGTACAAGATCTTGCATCTTTTTGCCTACTTCCAAGTCTTCAACTCAGCCCTGCCCCCATTGATACCTTACCAGTTCAAATTCATTATTTCCCTTCAGATTTAATACCGTGAGCTTCTATCCAATTGATTACCTTGCTTTGTTTGGATTTCTTTGTGTTTTAATATACTTCTTTGCATGAGTTGGGAGAGTAGGAACTGGCCTCAGTATTTGTCATTCTTTATTTAGACAAGAATTAACTCCAGTGGAATAGCAAGTGGATAAAATGAGCTGTTTTCATCCAGCCGAAAGTTTAATCTAGCGGAACACTACTGATTGTATTAACTTGACAGGGTTAGTAATTATGCTTTGGGAAGGCATAGTCTTTCTTTCTGCCATGCTGCCAGAAAGTGAAGTTTTGTTGATTATTGTTGCAAAAATTGGGCTCTTTGTATTGTAATATCCTAAAAATAAAAGAGATTGTCCTAGTGGGATCTGATACTCTCTGGGCAACTGTGAGGGTCTGGAGCAGCTGATGTCACCCGGATTGCTGAAATGATGTCCGTCTGTCCAACACCCACAACCTTCAGACTTGCCATTTTAATCAAAACCGACTGGGTCATTATTCTGTTCTCCCTCCCTCTTCCAGCCAATAGTTGGTTTCTCTTGCATGATTTATGAGTACCTGTTGTAATCTTTTTGTGTGGATAATGTTTACCCATCTGGGCCGTCTTAATTTTAGCCTAGCATAATGTGTCCTTTGGCCGGTTCTCTCTGAGCTGTCGGTCTCTGTTTCCTGAAATCAAAATGCACAAGGAATTTAGCACCTGTGAAGTGATTCCAGAAGGGAGTAACATCAGTGAATCCATTACTTACTTTTGTTGTTGTTGCAATAAAGTAATGCTTAAGATCATGAAAAAGCCCAGACCCAAGGATTTAACAGTCAGTAGGAGTAATTTAAAAGAATCAGGATTCACATCTTGTTTAACATACCTGAAGAAACAAAGCCCTTTTCTTCTCATGAAGTTGAAAACCTTTTCTCTGCACATTTTTGTATTTTCCTTTTTGTAGTCTGTGAGGAAGGATATTTACAGTGAAGGGTGCTTTTCTGTTCTGTGAAAGTTCTGCCTCTTTTACTAGAAAATAGAAGACATTTATAAAAAGATGGAATGTACTCTAGATTACAAAAGAAGCTTTTCACACTGGGATGTGAATGCAGTGACACAAATTGCATTTAGAAGAAAATAGATTTATATGTATCCCTTAATTTGCAAACTTATCACGGGCTCAAAAATCATCAAGATAAAGCAGTCCTCCTTGTGTTTGAGTGCCATTGTGCAGCAGAAATAATCACTGACGATCTGGTTAAATGGTGCTAGGTAAATACCATCTGCAACTGCTTGCCAGAGCAGTAACAACAGGCTTTCCTCAGGGTCAGTATTGGGACTGGTGCTGTTTAACATCTTCATTGGCAACGTGGATACTGAAACTGAGTGCACCTTCAGCAGCCTTGATGATGACATCAAGCTGTGAGTTGGTCCAGAGGTGGGCCCAGGCAAACCTCTTGTTTCCTTTGTAATGAAAACTCATCATGCAGCTGAGGGGGGAAAAAAAAAACCAAAGTGCTTTCTGCCCTACCCAGAATGTAAGGAATGCTCATCAAGTGTCAGAAATGAATTTCAAGTAGTGCATACCACTTTGGAAGCAAAAGCAGATATGGAATGGGCAAGACTTAGTTGTATCTGAAATGAGAGCTGTTTTTTTCTCTGACTTCTCCTGTGATTCTTACAAGCTTACAGATGTAAATACTGGAGATCAAGGATTCCAGTTAAGGGAATAAAAGCTTAGATGACTAAATTAACATATTCTAAATAGGTATACAAGTTGGATGAAATTTTGCTAAATAGGTTGTCCTGGTTTTAACTCAGATGGCAGCTGAGCCCTGGCAGCCCACTTTCAACAGAGGGCTTTTCTGCTTTCCCCTGAGCCCCCTTCCCTCTGTGTGGGCAAGGAGGAAAGGAGACAGAGGCCCAGATGTTAGCCGAGATAAGGGTAATTTACTACTGTGTTGCAGGGATATCAGATTACACAAAGGGAAAACAAACCAAAACAGGAGAAAAGGTACCAGTGTACACAGCAGATGAAATAGTCGAAGGCCCTGCCGGCAGGAGCCAACCCAGACCGAGCCAAAGGCACAAACCCCAGCCCAGAAACCTGTGAAAACACGAAGGAAAAAAAAACCAAACAGGAAACTCTCAAGCTATAGAATATATTGCAAGTCCCATAAACCCTGGCCCAACCCCTCTGCTGTCATGCAGTGAGTATGATGCTAGGATGGTGTAGAATGTATGATCCAACTTGCTCTGTGCCACTGTGGGGGTGGGTTAGCCCCATCCCCTGCCCCTTATCCCTCCTAGCTTAAACTAATACATTGATGAATTAATCAGAAATAAGGATGCTGCACTGTAGTTACAGGTAATCCATTGACACCTTGAGTAATCAACCCTTATATTTAACTAATCAGTGAAACAACACTATGGTATCTAAAGGAACAAACATGAAAATTAACTTATTTGTCTTTCTTTCTTTTGTTTTTTTAATAGAAGACTAGCACTAAACACAGGTAAACACTGCTAAGTGGTACATACAGCTGCAGATGCTGTTAAAGAGGGGGATGCAGCTGGTTTCCTGGGCTTGTCTGTACTAGATAAGAAAGTGGTTATCCTTGGAGAAGAGGCCTGGGGATGTATCTTCTAAAACAGACGGGAAAACTAAATCCAGATTTCTTTCACATAGACAAAAAGAGCTTGCAATGGGTGTACAAAGAAACCCCCTCACTGCTCTGAAGTAAAAGCTGTGAGCAAAGATATAATGCCATGTACTTTTATTCTTTGCCAGATTTCCGCTTGCTGATAAAAGCTGTGGTAGAGTTGCCATTATATTATTATAGTTTTATTAAGACAATATGAGCTCCCTGTTACTTAACATACATTTCTCTATGTGACTTTAAGTTTGTCACAGTGATTTTATGAGTATGTCTGTGTTACAAAAGAATAAAAAGTTCAGAGGAAAGAATCTCTAATTTCTTCCAAACGTGGAATGTAAGTTCAGAGTATCTGACAAAGAACACAATATAATAGATCTCTAGTACAAACAAGATGTTAATACGTTGTAAAAATAATCCCAGACATGTAGGATGAGTTTTCATTGGAGTATCCTCATTTGATTGCATTTTCTGTTCTTCTGGGCCTGTGATAACAAATACACACTTATATGTCTAATACATGTTAGTAGCTTGGTAGTTCGTAGCTAGGTTCCAACTTTGTTCCCAATTTTGTTCATGATGTGAAAAGTACTGTTGTGGGTGTGTTTTGGTGTTTGGGGAGGAGGGGAGAAAATATTTAGCATTTTGCTTTCTATTGTCTTTTTCTTTTTCTTTTTTCTTTTTTTCCCTCTCCTTACAAATTTGTGGTCAGTGGATCCCAGCAAGGAGTCTCCTTTTCCTCCAGATGGTTGTGACATTTGAGTAAACCTTGGGGGATTAAAGGCACTCTAGTGAGCACTCACTGTAAACTCCTGACGTAACATGACAGTTCTAATCTGAGTTCTGGGCTGATTAGATGGTAAGAGCTCAAAGGGGGGAAAAAATAATCCAACTGTCCACTAAGCATTTATGCTGATGAAAGACACTAAAACCTCCCCCCATATCTTAAGTGCAGACTAAAGATTCAATGTATGCACTAGTTTTTGCACGCTAAGTTTTTAAGTGCAATAACTTAGAACTGCCTGAAGAATTACTTAAGTTGTGTAAAGCTTTCCTGTGTGCCTGAATGAGCACAGCTTGGTGCAAATGTCTTTTCTGTATATTAAAGACAGTTTGCCAACAACCTAAATGGTTAAATGAAGGTAGAAAACACAGAAATTGATCTGAATGAGACTCTTAAATCTGATTATGCATCATCACCATCTGCTGTAATAGGATCCTAGGAAGGCAAAGAAAGATGGTCTACATATATATATGTTTTACATTTGTTTGGCATGGAGAACTTGTTTGCATAATGAAAATCTCATCAGAAGTTACTCTGTTTATTGCTCAATGGAGTTCTAAAGAGCTAAGGCACACATTTTCAAGAAGTTATTTTGATTTGAGTAAAAATCACTTGATTATTCCCCCCCACATCTGAAATTTTAGTAGTAGTATATTGAGCTTTCAGAAACTTCTGTGGCAACAGGTGTAATTATGTAATATTACATGTCTTAATCTATTTGTTTTGGCTGAATGAATGTTAAACTGTAGTGCTCAACACCCCTCCTCCTGCAAGAACAGTGCTTCAACCATGGCTTGTAAATTGGTCTCACCTATCTGTAGATTACATTTACTGTGCAGCAGCTGAGTAATTTGTTCCTTTATGCTTTTATTGAGCTCTATCAGAGCATGACAGAGTCCAGTATCCTATTTTCAAAGGAGAATCAGTGATACTTTTAGTTTTGAAGTCTCTACCTTCCCCAGCTTCTTTACCTGCTGAAAACAGGAAACGTAATTCATTATTTACTCTTGCAAATGTTAACTCCATCGACTTTGTAGGGAATAGACTACAGTGTCTAACGCCAAATATGAAACTAATAGTAGTACCCAACATGCTGTGAGTTTTCAGTTCCTTGTTTGGCATTATAAGGTTCTATAAAGCTCAGAAAATCCTTAATTATGGTTGGATATTTGCTGAAAAGGAAATCACCTTCATGGAAGCCGTGAGAGTTCCAAGGATGTGTGGTCAGATTAATGGATTTAATGAAATCTTCTAAATTATCTTTCTACATGCCAAATTTCCTTTACAAACCTTTTGATTAAAGCATCAGGCTGCTTTTTAAAAATAAAGAAACAAGCTTTAAGGTTTCTGCAAATTGATCATAAACACTAAGGGTGGAAAATGGTAGGCTTTCATATCAGCTGGTCCCACATAACATAAATAACTTGGATGCAGTGTTTAAAAGGAGATGGTTTTTAGCAGTTTCATTAAATCTGGCTGTAAGAAATAATACTAATGGGGGCAAAAAAAAAAAATCATCTATTCTAGATTCCTCAACCTGTCTTGGAAGTCTAAAACCATTGAGCAGCTGTTTGGCATCCAAGCTGCATCTCTTCAGAACCACTTCCAAATCACTCAG
The DNA here is from genome assembly GCF_014839835.1 of Dryobates pubescens. NCBI lineage: Eukaryota > Metazoa > Chordata > Aves > Piciformes > Picidae > Dryobates > Dryobates pubescens. The sequence goes on along the minus strand of NC_071634.1, from coordinate 17,495,372 downwards.
AATGGGCTGGATTTTGTAGATTTTGGGTAATCATCTGTAAAGATGAGAGAATAATGTGAAAAAGACCAAGACCTATCTTAATGTCACAGCAAGGCTCTAAATTATAGCTTTAAGGGGCTGAACTAGTAATGCACTGTGAGACTGGCAATTTCACACCTAGTTATCTTTGCTGGATGTCAGGACTGTGCTTAGGCCAAATCTTCCAGTGTGTTAGAAATATTACAGTACAAAGTTTCATGCTTTAAGCAACATTTAAAATCTTTTCACTATGTTCTGCAAGAGCTGGAGTTAAAACAATGCCAAAAATTGGTGGGTCTGCACAGCCCTCTGCTCAACCCATTCCCAGGTTTGTTTTTCTTTTATTTCTTATCCTGTTTAACGTAGCTTGTATTTATAGCTGCTGGTGGTGGGAATACAATGATGTTGCTGCAGGCTTCCCTTTAATGGATCCTTGCCAAAGATAGGCATTGTTCCCATTGCTTGAGGCTGCTCAACTGTGCAAGGTTGCTTGGAAACCCTCTACTGAGCAAAACCTTCCAGTCACTTTCCTTTACCTCCCAAGTCATAATAGTGGAGTGCTTAGGGATTCAGATGAGGATCACAGTCAGTGTGGTTGCTTTTTGTGACCTTTTTCATGCTAAACCAATGACCTCTTAAATGCAGCAGTGTAGCTGCATATTGTAGTGTGCACGACTACCTAGCTAAAAAACAAACACTGCACCAGCCAGCAGGTAACGTCATTGGGTACCCGCAAAGGCAGTTAGCTATGATTTTAAAAGTCCTGGAATATGGAAAAAGCCTAAACTAGAAGGTTCTGGCTTAGGTTATACCACTGAGAAAAGCATTACCTTTAAGTTGTGCTGTGGTGGTTTGTCTTTCGCAGTATGTAATTAATACTAAAGCAACATAGTCTGGTTTAGTATTAAGATATATCCAGGTTTTCCCTAACATGCACTTCCTTTTATCATGCAGTTTCCTTTTCTCGTACACACAGCATTACCTTGTGGAAGCTGGTCAACAGGACAAATCAAATCTTGTGCTTACTTATAATATTTAATGTGACCCAGCTTTCTAAATAAGTGATACTGTGATAATCTCACTTGCTCTTTGTCCGTTACATTAAACCAATGACTGCATTCTAGTATGCTAAACATTTTCAGTTGGTTTACAGCATGTTATTTATATATGTGATAAATGCTGGGTCACGCAGTCTGAGCATGGATGACTTCTTGGTAGTAGATATGCCCTAAATACAATGAATTCTAACAGTCATTGCTATTATTATTGTTGTTGTTGGCTGAGACTGTATTTTCTTGCTGGGGAATTGAATGTTGCTGTCACTGCTCCCCAAAGCAGTATGAGCTAAAGATCTGTGGGAAAAGAAGATTGCTATTCCTACACGACAATTTAATCTGTTTTCTGTTCTAATGGTTTTCAGTTGTTTCTCTGATGCTGTTTTGAGTTAGTGATTTAGGTATTCAATTATAGATATATGTTGTGTTGTGTATCAGGATGTCACTGCTCACTTCGCTTCATGAGATTCCAGGATTTACTTCACGGACCTTGGGACATTTTGGCTTCTTCAGAACGTATTTGCCCTGTGCCTTTCTTTTCTTCTGACACCAAACAATCTCCTTTCCTCTTAAAGCTAAACTTTTGCTGATCTAACTGGCAAATATGTATTTATTATGCATCCCTAGTCTTAATATTTTAGGAACACTTCAGGATGCTGTGCATTGAGTTGTGAAATTATAAAAAGATAAGTGACTAAGGCTTGAAGGATTGGAACTAAAGGATAAATAACACATTTTGCCTCTATTCATCTGCACCCAAACTTTTTAATTAGTTCAAAGAAGCAAAGGGGTTGGGTGTTTTCTCAAAAGAAATTAAGTCTGGTTGTAAACATAAGATAGCAAGTTGGACTGAAATAGCAAAACTTCTCCAGGGTATAAAAGAAGAAAGAGCAGAGTGACTGTGCATGAAATGAGAGAAATAACTAGACTTAGCATATGCCTCTTTCTTTGTCATCCCTAATAGAATAATGGTTGGGACTTGGGGTTACTAGCCCCTGAGTTTCCATAGTCACACTTGAAGTCTAGCCATATGTAAGCCAACAACTATAGACCAGAGAAAATATTTTTTAAATATAGTAATAGCAGCACAGCCAACTGTCACACTGCTGGAGCTCTGGCACCTTCATCCTGCAGTTCCTCATTGATGCAATTTAAGAAGATACATGGGGGTCCGTAAGTAGAGCAAATTCAGTCTTGCTACAGAATGAGATACACAGTTGTTGTATCAAATACCACTAGCTTCCCAAATCAAAAAGCTGTCTTATAAGAACATCTTTTGTGTCAGGAAGAATCCCAGAGTGATTTTGCTATCTACTGCCTGGGAGATTGCCTGGAGCATAGCTCCAGGATAACCAGCAATTCCTGTAAATGTGTATGGATAAAATGCCACTTTTGGTTTTCTCTTCTTAATACTTTTTTAACAGTGTAGTGTAGTGCTATTAATCTGTGTGTAGTAGAAGATTAGTATTCTGTTTTGCTATAGGTAAAACTTACAAAATATTTATCTAAGTCCTTGAAGAACAGTTGTTCTTTCAGGCACTGTGAAAATAATAACTTACCCTTGTAGTGTAACAGATAACTTTATGAATAGAGCAGGTTGTGCACAGCTGGGAAAAAAAACCACAACTATGACATTGTAAAACTGGGATCTCTTTACTCTTAAGGGGTGCAAGTTAGAGTCTAACAGGACATCTATTTCTCTCTGCTTCTTTTATATATTTATAGGATGTAACCATGTTTATTTCAGTATCTAAATTAATGATAGGACCCAGAAACTGTTGTGGCAAAGCCAGCTAAATGGGCATGAATCCACTCTGTTACTTGCCTCATTTGGAATTTTGAGGGGTGTGGGGGAAAAGGAAGTACACATGGAATGCAGACCCAATAGAGCATAATAGGGGTGGAAAATAGGGGCTACAAGCATCTCATGGAAGCTTCATTTGATATACATCTTTTGCTGCTTTGTCTCTGCAGAGAAGAACTGTAGTGTCATTTTTTTTTGTCATTCACTGTCAGGGTTCACTATTTATCTATATTACTATTAGATACCAAAAGGGTGTCTGAGAGCACTTGATAATGTAAGCAGCTCTGTCTTAATAAATTTAGTATCACAGATTTCACCCCAGAGTTTATTGGTGCACCAGGCAAGAAGAGGAGAACATGTCATGTACATCCATAAGAGGGACAGAATGATGCACTGAAACTGAGGTCCAACTGGGAGAGGAATGGTGCAGGAGGACAGCTAACAATGTTTTTGTATATGAGGATCTAGGAGAGCACAAGGAGAGAAATCTGAAACTCAAAGAATGGCAGTATGTGTAAGAGGGAGGATATTAATGAACTAGGGATTAGAAAAACGAGGTAATATAGCTGACCCCACAAATGCCAGGGAGAGCAGTACTGTTTTGTGCTGGCACTTGAGTCACTCATGGCTTTCCAAAAAGGAAACTATGGTTTCCAGTGCCCAGATTCACACTTTGAACATCAAACATTATTTGTCTTTATTGCTTTGTCTGCATATGTGTAAACACATAAGAATAAAAGCAGCATATTTGTGTAGAAGTGCAGGAGAATCTGTCGTCTTGCCCCACAGTGCGGCACAGGAATCGAGCCCTGGTTAGAAGATAAAGCAGTAGTTTAAGGTAGCCTTTTGCAGTCATAACTTAGTTGTTACCCTAAAGTTGTCTTGGTATTGGGTGGTTGCTTTCAGTTATGATCTCATACACCCCAGGCCTTTTATTTTAAATACTTGCTTCTATAGTTCTCGCAGTAATGTGTAATGTATTATATGATCATATAGATGTGTGTTCTGAGTTTCCATAAGAATTTCCTGTCATAAAGGTTCTTTAGCTCTCTGGTATTAGGTCTTAAATGACATACAGTCCCTGGATGAATTTACTTTTATTGTCAAATGCAACCTGTGAGCAGTACTGTGTGTATTTATACAAGCCAACTTCGTTTCTGATCATCCATCAAGACATAGTAGGAAAGTTTTAACAATGTGCAAGGAGGCTTCAATCACACTTTATTAACACTTGAGAAGTTCTCACGTGGGATGTGCTTCATGGTATCCACAGACAGGCTTGGAATCTAGCAGGAATAGGCATGTAATGCTTTTCAGTTAAAGTACAAGTCGAAATGAGTGGATTCCAGTCCTTAACTTCAGCAAAGACTGGAATGAGCATCAGGGTCATTGCCCTGAGCACAGACAGGTCTGTCAGTAGGAGTCTAACTTTGCAGTAAATGCCCTGTTGCACTGATGTTGCACAAGGTCTTAGTCCATTGATTCCAATAGGATTACCTGAGCATGCCAAGGAATCTCCAGAACAACAAAAAGCAGAATCTAGCAAGAGTGAATACAGCAATATTTTGACCAAAACATTAATTCCTTCATTTCTTATGTAGAGGAAAACATCTACTGAACAACAAGTCCAAGAGATGGAAGTGAAATCACTGATAGTTCTTTGTTTGGGTTTTTTTTTGGTTGTTGTTTAAGGTTTTTTTGTTTGTGGGGTTTTTGTGGGGGTTGTTTGTGTGTGTGTGTGTTTGGTTTTTTTAAGAGGGAAAAAAAAAAGAGGCACCTTATCTTTTGTCAGTTAAGACGGAAAAGCTGGAATCTTGTAGCACTCAGAATAGAGAGAACTGTATTTGATGCTGCTTTTTTTTTTGTTGCTGCTGTTCTTTGCCATCCACACATGTCCTTGGAATTACTTAACTGACAAGGAAAGGAGACTCTACCTCTGGGTTTTTCGCTGTTGAATTTGCTATTAAGCTTGACCTGCACAACTAGCTGGAATTCTAGATTGCATCTTACATCCTAGCAAGACAGAATGAGATCAGTATGAACCTGTGTGGGAAGAAATAACATAGAAAATCACCAAAGTATCACAAGCAATCAATAACCAAATAGAGTAATGTATGGATTTCATTTCAGGGGGACAAAAAAAAAACAAACAAGTCTTCTAAACTGTAGGTTATTCACTGAGTTTGAACCTTTAGTGCAAAAGAAATTAGTCACTGCACCTAAACCCAGAGTTTCTGGACTCTTCGAGTAGTTCAAAGCAAGGCAATAATAATTCTGTATTGTTATGAATGAAGTTATGTTAAGGTCTGCTTTAAAATACTGGTGTAGTTATGTGCCAAATTAAAAGGTTAATTTTAAAGCGGGATGATTGATGTCAAAGGCCAGATCAAAGAATTGTTTTTACATGTAACTGTATGCAGAGACTAGCATTTCATTAAGTGATTCCTGCATTAAACTGTATTTTGTACCGAGATAAAGCAGTAGAAATGGGCTAAGATAAGAGCTTTCAATTAGCCTCCTTGTCTTTTTGTCCAAAGGAAGAGAAAAGCCAGTGTGTGCTTTTAGGGCTGGGAAGTGGTAGTTAAATGTGCACCACCCCTTGAAACGATTTCTGCTCTCTAAGCCTCCATTGTCTGAAACAGTGGGAAGCAAGATTCTCAGCAGTGGAAAGATATAAGTGGGGGGAAAAATCTACAGTAATATGGATTCTAAGTAGCAGCGAATAAAAACTGAGCCATGGATTTTGCTCCTGGATTTAGCCTCCATTAGCTGGAACCCATTTGAATTTTTCAAATCTCATACTTGTGTTTTTATTGCCAGCTTTGGTACAGTAAGGAAGCTTTCTGATGGAGATTAATACAAGCAGTGCAGACTTGCTGGAAAATATTTCTTTAACCGTGTGTGAATGTAAACCAACGAGCAAATGGATAATAGGAGCACTGAAGTGAAAGTGTGGGTACCTGTTGCTCAGATGTCTTACATGAGTATGAAATGTTCCACTTAAAAAATAAAAGGAAATCTTTAGGATTAAGTTTTTTATTAAGTGAAAGAGAAATATTGGAGAACTATTAGCTGTACAGACTAAACAACCACGATACTATAAACCAGAATCCAATATGTGTGGTAATTTTTTGTAATGTAAACCACTTGCATAATGTACAGCACACTCTGTAGGTCAAAAAAGAAAAGAAAAAATATGTAATCAGCCAGTTTGCACAGAAAGACAAGGGAAGAATTGGAGTGGTCATTGCTGTGGATTGTATGATAGCAAAGAAAATAAACTTGGGAGAATTTGGATCCGCTTTTCTTAATTTTGTTTTGTTTTTCTCTTGAGTTTTCGTTGTGTCCCAGTAAAATTGAGTAAAATTGGGGCCACCTGTTTTCCACTGGGCCCTTTTTAGTTTCTGTAAGTTTGTAATACAACATGCAAGTGTTCCTATCAGCATTCTTTGGGAAGGCTGTTGTGAGTTAATACAGGTGAAGTCCATGAAATAACCACTATTCTTCCTAGGTGGCAAGGCAAACCCTTCCGAAATGACCGCCTTTTGGTGTAAACCATTGGTGCCTCAGACATGAATGTGTTTAGTGGCATACAAATGATTCAGGATGGTTTTCAAATTGTATCAAATGATACTGTTTCACTGACCTGGGTTCTTTTGCTCTGATGTTGCCAAGGGTGCGATGTGAAGCTTACCATTGGCTTTGCTTTCAGATGTGCTTTTGCATTTCTGTTTCACAAAAGCTTCAGTTAATGTCAACAGTTTAAAAGTCTGGGTTTATCGGTTCTGATGGTCACGGCCAGTTTTGCTGACAAGTTTAGTTCCAGTTTTGCCTGCTTTCCCTTAATTGGACAGAAAGAGGTTTTGTTTCTCTTTTTCTTTGAGGAGAAGAATTGGTCAACTAATGTTTTATTTGACAGAGTGATCTGTGGACTGCAAGAATTCTGAATAGCCTCAGTGAAGAGGGGTTTAGCTACTCATTACAGATGTGTATCTGTGTAAGGCTGGTCACTAGGAATTCTTGAGTTTCTCCATGAAATATGGTCAGTTCCCAGAATTTTCCTCCTATATTTCCTGGTAAATGGACAGAGGGTTTTAAGAGGGTGAAATCCAGTTTCATGTGCTGTACTATATTTAGACAATAAATTTGTTGTTAGGCAGTAAGTAATTATTTGTACTGAATTTTGTGCATGACTGGGGATGTTGTACCTCCTGTAAAGGTATTCAGGGAAGTATCAGTTATATTGATAGATATTTATATCAACTGGAGTTGACTTTAAGCAAGAAATTATGTAGGACTATCTTCCTCTACTCCTGAAATCATCCAGCATTTATGCTTAGATATTTGTGGTTGGTTTGTTGTTTTTTTCAAATAGGGTATTAAAAAAAAAGAGGAAGGTTTTCAGATTAATCTGTATTGAGTGCAGAAAATTAGAGTCTGCCTGGGAAGGAAAAAAGAGGGATGATATGTAGTTGTTGATGTCATGGTAAAAATACCATCTAGTATAGCACACACAAAGAGTTCACTGGAGCATTCAGGTATGAAGAACGAGTCTGAATGCCTGTTAGAGGACTAAGTACTGCTGCCTCTGGGATATTTAATACATGCCTTGCATTTTCTCATTTCAGCAGTTCATATGAGCTATATCTAACCCCTAGGGTTTAAAGAGAGGAGGTTCATTCTAACTATCAAGTTTGAAGATTAACAGCCTTTTGAATTAGTGGATATCCCAAATGCCTTTGCCTTTATACGAGGTGTTTTTATTGCTCCGTAGTTAAAGTTCCACTTGGTTGCATAAGTGATTAATTTACTTAATCAGCTCTTAGTTCTGTGCTCTATACATTGTGCCAACAAAATCCAGTTTTCTTTAACCCCAGTGTTGTTTCTGTTCCATTTCATGGCTATTGTATGTTAAATTTCTTACTGGTATTTTCAAAAACTGTTTGTTTTGGTTTGGTTTTGTGTCCAAGGGATTCACACCTATTGACCAGCAAGCCCCTCTGCCAGCAGTTCTGGTAGGGAGGAAGGTTTGGAAGTGATGACTGACTTTTTGTTACATCTTCACCTAGTTATAATCAACCTCCTCAACAGTGAGTAAGTAAGTGTGGATGATAAAGAGTTCACAGAGACTAGACACATTAATTTCATGCTTTTGGTGCTTCTTAGCTCTGTATTGTGGCCACAAGTCTATTTCATGGGAGCTGGCTGTGCAAGGTTATTTGGCTGCTTCTGCTTTTGAAGACTGATGTGCCTCCATCCTAGCTCCTCGATAAGTCATCTTTCTGTCCTGGCACAACTTAATGCTCATGATTCATAGAGAGCCAGAACAGAGTTAGCAAAAGAGAGAACAAGTGGCCTTCTAAATCTAAAATAGCATTGAGTGTTTACAAGTCACATAGTTCAGAAACACATAGTCTTTAAAGTGTCATAATCTGTGCTTTGAACAGTTACAGGTCTTACTGAGTGGTTGCTACTACCTACCAAACCCTGACTGAAAACACCTTATGTTGTTCATTAAACAATAAAATATCAGTGATGATCACAATCTGGTTTTTCTTTCAGTGATAGCAGGAGGGTGGTAAACTACAGCTGCTAATACCATGTATTTTTAATCTGCAAGCACAGATTACTTGCATCTAAGATTTTCAGTACTTGGTAAGGAGCTCATGCAGTAGGCAGGCTGGTTTTCATAAGGATAAGTGGGCTTGCACCTATAATGGAGATTAGAAGTGGCATTTCTCCTTAGGATTGTGAAATTTGCAAGCAAATCCTGAGGATGGTGATGGAAAGGAGCGAGGGATGTGAGCTTTATGCTCTGTGAGGCTGTGCTTCAGGGTCATAGAAAGAACACAGACAACTTGTGCTTTTTTAATAAAAGGCACTTAAACTAGTTATGAACAGGAAAATTAGAAAGGATCTGATACCTGAAACTATCCTGCTAATAATTTGTGGATCTTTGTCCTATAGTTATCTCAAAGTCAATTTTAGTTAATTTATTTGGTAGTATTTCAAGGAATACTTAATTGCCTGCGAGTTGTCTGATCTTCGCCTCTGTGTAAATCTGGCAGCCTTACAAAAGATTATAACAATGTGATGAAAAGTTAATCAGAATAGATAAACTCTACCCCAAAAGTATAATTTGGAGTTAAAACCAGTTTTGTGTCTGAAAACCCGCTCACCACAGGAGGGGAAAAAAAAAAAAGGGCAAAAAAAGGCAAAGGAAAAACCTCTGATCATTAGACTGACGTAGCTGCAGCTAAGTCTGAGATGAAGATAAATCTTCCCATAGGACCTGAGCTTCTTGACTGACCTGAGGAAAAAAGCAAACACATTTTCAGCAGTGGAAATTTCATTATTTGCAATTCTCCTACAGCAGCATCAGTTAAATTGTTTAAAACAAAATACAGATCCTTTCATCAAGCATCTGCTGCCTTTATGTTATCAGCAAACTGTATTGACAAAACATCCTCAAATTTAATAACCTGCAGAAGGCTTCAGATAGCCAAGAGGCCTCTTCAGCCTCACAGTAACATGAGATGCAATTTGTTTTTTTCCTGCTTCATGTCATGTTTTAGCTCTTCTCAGATCTTAAATAGATCATTTATGTATTCCCAAATGCTGTGGAGCACTCTGAAACACCCATTAGCTCCTTCCTAAGTGTGCAAGGGAGATCTTAAAAAGAAATGAAGGGAAAAGTATCACAGTATTTTCTACAACACTCCTTCATTACACTACTTTGACAATTTTCAAACCTGTGACATCATAATTTCAGTAAAGAGAAGACAGAAGAAAAGCAGAAGTGCTGAATCAAAAGACCTTGCACATTTATAATTCATGATGGGGGATTTATCTTTTCTTCTGAAGGCATCACATGTGGTGTGCAGTCTGTCCTTCTGAAGGTTCTTGAACTTCTACTAAGTGCTCTGTGATAATGGCAGTTTTTTTCTTCAAGAATGTAATCTCCATTTGGTCTCCACAGAGAGCTCCTTTAGGTGCTGTCATTCGTGAGTCAGTCAGTAGGAGTCCCAGTTCACATTTTACACATGGTTTATCTACATCCTTTACCAGGAGAAATTGCAAAAGGGAAACATTTTGGGTTAGCAAATGGAAAACGTTATTAAAACGCTTGCTTCTAAATAGCATAATGCAACTTACTTAATAGGAAAATGATCTCTAAACCAGATTTTATGTATCTTCTAGTTATTTATGTTTTGGAGTACTTAATTCTTGCTGCTGACAGAGGAATTTGCTGGTGCAATTGGAAAAACCCCTCAGGCTGCCTTTATGTAGGCAACTATAAATGTACTGATGGACATGTAAAATATCTTTTACTGGTATAACCTAAATTTCCATATTAATAAAGGTAAAAGGTTAAGACAGTAAACCAGATTTTTGTGTGGCTTTTGAATTTGAGTCAGACAGTCAGTGTAATCATGGCTAAGACAAGTGAAGCATTACTAATTTATGGTAATGCATATAAACAAACCCCAGATTGTAATTATTAGACACTTTTGCCTATTCACAGGAAGATTAATTTTTTTTTTTGACATTTTTATTCCAAGTAGGTCATTTCATTACTGCCATCTTATTTCTCCTGTCACATCTTCCATACCGGCATTCATTGCACACACACCCCACAACTCAGAGTCAAGTAGCATATAGGAAACCATTTATGTCTGCTGATATGCTCATTTCGACTGTCTCTAAGTGTAGTATAAACTCATTTACATGGTTGTTTAATACCCCACCCCTGGGCATTTAATGTAAGAAGGTCTCAGAGTGCTGACTTCACATGTTCTTTGTTGGGACCTTGCATTTTCAGAGTATCAGCTTGTAGAGAAAAGAGTCTTTGGGAACAGAATCAATTGCCTGTTTTTTCCATTCAATATTTTGATTAAAAAAGCAGGCACACAGAGCTTCTGCACATGCCAGTGTGTCACCAAGTCTCTCTCTGAGTGTGCAGAAGGCAGAATTCTACGCTGTAAGCTGCTGGTCTCCAACATGCTAATAGTTAAGTACAAATTGCTCTGAAGCTGCTGTTGACAGTGATGAAACTTGTTTGTTAGTACAGCAGTGATCTCTTAAATTGGATGGAGATCTTACAACTATCTTTTGATTTACATTTCAAAAAACACTGGAAATGCAAAGGCTAGTAAATCCACTGGGCATATCTACCTTTTTTTTTGCTCTAGCTTTCAAGTGGAGACTTGAAAAGACCATTTCCACTTGGATTAAATAAATAAAGAAATAAAAATTATTTGTGGAGTGCACTATAGTCCTATTCCCTGGAGACTGAGCATTTGAACTCGGCTACCATTGTTATGATAGCTGTGTCCCTCATCTGATTTCTAAAGGTTAGTTTGTGTTATCTTTATCTCTGCAGAGATTTCCTAGGAAGGATCATGACATGGTTCAATGATCACAGTGGGGTTTTTCCTTCTACAATTTGTAATATTAAAAAATACCAGCAGATTACTGTATAGGCTTTATCTATGTCCTTCAGTATGTACAAAGAATAAGGCAATTGTGGTTGTGCATTGGTGTGCAGTGATATGAAACATGAGCAGGATTTGAAAAGGTAGCACTGCCACAAGGAATCTAAGAAAAAAATGGTGCCTGTGCATCAGATATAGTATTCTGGTAATGTCCTGTGGCACTAGTTTCCATCTGTGAATACAATGATTAATTAACAAATAACTGTGAAAAACTCCGTTAATAATTTAATTTTGTTTGGTCATTGTACTAGGAACTCAAATCACTGGAATACAGTTTGTGAAATCCTTACTCAGTGAGGATTGCATCTGAGTACTGGCTATTTCCATTGTACCTGCTGGGGAGTTTAGCTCTTTAAATGGCAAAAATTGCTAATGGTTGTTTGAACGTGTGGCCAAAAGCAGAGGAGTAAGTATCGTGGCTTTTCCTATCTCCCTTGTCTTTTGTGGCTGTTGTGTGCATTGAAAGCTTAACTACAGTAAAGTACACATGGGCTGCAATGTCTCCTTGTTGTGGGGTGATTGTAGACCTGGGGTTTCTTGGATAATGGATGATGTGTGTTTAAATGCTGCGGAACAGGAGCTTTCAGGCTGTGAGGCCTCCATATTTTAAAAATTTCACAGGAAGATTGTAATTCTGTGTCTACAGAAAGTTTATTGATCTTTTTAAAGACTTCTGAAGAGGAGTACAGCTTGAACAGCAGATATGTTTGCACAGAAAATGTCCCTGAAAAAGTCATTAATGTGGAGAGGAGGGCTTCTGGGATTAGCGGGCACCAGCTTTTCGCTTCAAGCAAAGCAGCTGAGTTCTGATCTGGGTCAATGGTGACAGAAACACTTACTGGGATCTCACCCTGAGCCCATTAAAATCGATGTTGCTGTGTCACAATTTAATTGGTGTAAGGATGAGGCCTCTGATGCAGCACTCCCCTGCCTGGGTGGTGTTAGGTTCTGACAGCTCATCATAGTTTTCCTTTTTTCAGCTCTGCAAGTGCAGGACAGGCTGCACTTGCTACAATACCTCTTATCAAGCCTAACATTTTTCTTACTTCATTGCAGTGAGATTCTCTCTGTATTTAGAAGTTTTTAATAACTGTTAGCAGCCTTGTGTATTTCTGTATTCAAAATAGTTTGATAAGCCTTCATGTTGCATCATGCATCTGTTTTGTGTGCTCTTGACATGAGTAGTTTCCTGACTGCTCTGTTGTTGAGAGGCAGGGCGGTAGCAGCGAGGACTTTGTGCTCATGTGTGCACTTTGTCAGGGCTTTGGGTGTGGACAGGGGTTAGAGCTGGGAGCAGTTCCCTTGAGAATAAGATGGTGTGCAAGAGAGAAAGTTTAAGAATTCCTGTGCAGTTTCTTAAGAGCAGTAGAAGTTGTTCTGCTCTTAGGGACCCTTGCCTGTGCCGCCTGCCTGTGTTAGGAATAGGACATGCTGGTTGTCTCTTCATCAGAACAGGCTGGGAGCCCATGATATTGCAGGTCACTGGATACTTGGTTGCTATTTGTTTGGTCTGGTTTTGATTATTTTGAACAGCTATGCAGTTCTGTGGCTACCTGATGGGGAGGGCTTGTTACAGCATCTCAGCTAGGTATTAAAAATTAGACTGTGGATTTGTTTTCTACTCCACTGTTGAGAGGAACTGGTTTGGGTCATCTTTTCCACTTAAGTTTTTCCCTTTTTTGTTATTGGCATGGTTTTAAAAATTACTGTGTGCCCTCTGTTTTCTCCTCTGGAGGAGATGCTGTGCTGTCTTTTGCTCCGTTATTGATTATTCCATAAAGTCCTTCCCATGAGTATACTGGCTTAAATCCAGACACTCAAGGGTCAAAGATAATGTGATTTAAATTTCCCCTTCCCCTAGCTTATTGATATTAACAGCTCACAGTCTACATTCTAGGTACTGGTGCAAAAAAACCCCAAACAAACACACACCCACCTGAATTCTGTTAGAGCTTCTGACAGTAAGGCATAGGCAGGGTGAAAGCTGGATCAAGTTAGGCACTCCCAGGAGAATTAGGTCTGCTAGCATTACCTGAATAATGTGCCTTACACTTGATTTCAGAAAGAAAAGGATGGAAGTCTGTGTGGTCCTGAAGCACAGTGGATGATGTTGTTCTAATGCTTGGTTCTAGGAATAGCATTTCAGGGATAACATCACAAGCACATTAGGTGTTAGCACATCATTGTAGTTGATCCTGTTTGTGTGATTTACTAAACCATATTCCTGCGGCCAGATGTTGGTGTGCTGTTCGGTTCAGTTTTGCTGGGGATATAATTTCCCATGGTGGTGGATCCTAAATAAAGGCATTTTGCTTCTAAAAGGTGCTGCCCCTCTCACTTCACAAGCACAGGACGTGGCAGGCACTGAGCTGGAGCCACAGACAGTCCAAAAGAAACCAAGAGTAGTTATTGTCTGGGTCAGCAGTCCAATCAGACTGACTGCATATTTGCTACATCTGATGCAAGGAAGGTGGCTGTGTGTACCTGGGTGAACGCTGCAGGGAGCAGCCCACAGCGAGACTGGATGAAGCATAGCATCAAACTTTGCACTCTGGTATTAGACAAAAGCTGCAAACACCTAGATCCCAGTGTAACAACTGCTATTAGCATTCTGTTTAGATGCAGGTAAGTGCCATGCATGTGTCCGCTTCTGCAGTTTTGCATTACTGATATGAAGCTTGAACTGATGGTGATTGTGGCTATCCACATACACAACTGTACATACAGGCTGCATACATCTTTATGTATATTCCTAACAGCTTGGGGTAAGAGTGGGATTTCAGGATTGATACTTGAAAAAATGGCATAGCTGTGACATTCTTCCAATGCACAGAGCTCAAATAAGCATGGCTTTTGAAAGACACAGATTCTGCTGGATAAATGAGACTGAAATGGATCTTGGGGTCTTTTGTGCTCTCTGAACAGAGGTTAGTGCAATTCTGTCAGTATTATTTTGCATACTCCTGTTTTTATTGTAGATGTATGTGTACTTCTGCAATATTTTGTGGTGTAATAGTGAAACACATAAACATTGAAAGATTGTTTTCCAACAACTTGGGGTTTTTTTTACTGAGAATTTTTAATGTGCCTCTGATTTTTCAGACTGCCTAAAACACAAGGTCAAGGATGTTAGGCATTTGAAAGATGGTCCTAAGCCACTTCTAAATGGCTCTGAAATGTATCTTAGTGTTTTGTGTTTATAGGTATTCAGTTGATTTATTAGCAAAAAGGGGCAAGTGGGATACATAATTTTCTGCCTCCAGTTTTGCAGCATGTGTTTGAAGTCTGTACATGTGTGCTGCTTTTTGTGGGATTTGGGTGTTTTCTATTTGTTGTGGGTTGATTCCAGAGCATATGTGGCACTGTGCACCGTAATACTTAGACTAAATGATTCCTTCTGGAAATGCTCATCAGGATTGGTGTTAAGCTAGAGGAAGCTGTAAGGTGGACAGGCTGCTAAAATTTAAGGAAAAAAAATATCGCATTTCTGTCCCTTTATGAATTGAAATTAACCACTAAAACTTCTGACTTAGTCCTACTTGGGGTTTTGTTGTTTTGGTTTGGTTGGTTGGAGTAATTTTTGTTTTGGTTTGTTTGTTTGTTTTTCTTTTATTTCCCTAGACTAATGTATTTTCATACTATAAGTTACTTAACTGTCCAGACTTGAATACAACTTTCAGCCCAGGGAGTACTTTCTGCTAACCATGGTTAGATTTCTTTTTTCTCCAGAAGAATTGCATTAGTCATGGTTTGCATTAGGTTTTTTCCATTTTTCTGGGCCATGGTGCTTTGTAAACCACAATGGTTGCACACAGATAAGATCACTAGGAGGAGGCTTAGTGGTGATTGTTTTTTGGTTATAATTACTCAGTCTGCTTCTGGAGCACACCCTCAAGGGCCTGACATTGTTATCTATCAAGAAATCATTACTCTTACAATGAATATGGCCTCTAAACGCCTTCTGGCTTTGCAGCTCTTGAGACCTGACTGCAGGAAAGAAAAACGTTGGTAGTGGAAAGTGGCTTTGTGTCTGTGGTAGAAGTGGAGATTTCCCATATGCCAGCCATATAGGCTTGCACCAACCTTCAGCCACGTTTCATGAAGTCTTTGTCACTAGTCTGAAATGACAACGTGTCTTTCAGTAGTAGAAGAAAATATTTGGAGATAATTAATGAAGTTTGGCAAGAGGTAGAACTCATATGGGCAATTTCCCAAAAGAACAGAAGGCATGGTTGGCAGGTGAATAGGATGGAGTGGCATTATTTGCAGTTATAGGTGGAGGCTTTATTCTCTGGTGTGTGGGTTTTGTCTGTCTCCCTTGAAACTACTTGATAGCTGTAGTTAAAACCTGTTGATATGAAATGCGGTATTCATTTCAATTTTTACAGTTTCATGCCGTTCACCAAATGTGATACATTCATTCTGCACACATTAAGTAACAGATACAGCCAAATGTATTTGATTAAATTTCATTTCTATTAAAATGCAGAAAACTAGCTTTTAAAATTCATATGTATTAATTAGAAACTTCATACTGGCTCTGCAAGGGAAAATAAAAACGACAATTAAAACTCAAGAAGAAGTTTTATTCACAGTGATTTGGTTATTGAATACTTGTCCTGTCAGCTTTTAAAGCTAGTAACAGCTATCCTCTAGAATCTCATATGTATGTAGCTTTGGCAGCATTTTCCAGTTGTTCAGCTTTAGATGAGCTGATCATTGGAATAAATTACTTGAATAAATGGAACCGCAAAGACATTTAGCACCTAAGTGATAGCTGGATGCTGCAGCTACTTTGGATCCCAGGTGCTTACCCATAGTTCTCAACATTTACAATTTCAAGGGCAAACACACAGATATTACAGTGTATCTTCACTGAGAGCTATTTCCTAAGAAATTCCAGGAGAAAATCTTTTCAGAAGGCTGCCTGGTCTGGGTGCTGCTGCTTGCAGAGGTGCTCTCTTCTGTACCACAGGTTACCCAGGTTTTCAGTTTCTTGAATCTCTGGAGGGAGAGCCGCAAGAAGCTTTACAACCTGCACTGTGGCATCATGGAGCTCTCCCCCACCCCCATTCTTGTTCAGATTGCAATCAAAGAGAGTGAGGTATCTGTGGTATGAGATTCGATTGTTGGCCGTAACTAAATACTACAACCTATTACAAGTAGGTTGTAATAATTACTTTCTGTAACTTGATCAGTATCCAGTGACAGAGCATAGAGGCCAACGTTTCCTTTAATGTTTTAATGCCTGTAAATACATTTATTGGAAGCTCAGGTAACTACAAGAACTGAAGAATAAAACATTGATCCTTTTCTTGTAATTAAATAGGGATACACTTAAGCCTTAGTTAATAGTAACATGTTCTTTCTTTATCTCTGTTGTAGCCTGTTTAGACTAAGTACAAACTTTGCACTTGGATTTGCCTGAAACTTCTTTGTGAGAATTCTCCCTAAGCACAGATTGTCTCTTTTCTTCCTTACATCTCAGGGCATCAGTTCAGAGGAAGCGTCAATTTGGCACTTGTACTGCTCTTCTTGCATTGCATGTAAGGACCACATGATTCAAATGACTAATAAGATTTCTTCTTTTAAAGGAAGGGCACTCAGTTGCCATTTACTATGAAGACTACATAAGGTACAGGGAAGAAAATACTGAACTTTTTTTTCTCTTTAAGAAAAACAAACTAGAGAGCAGAAATAATCTTCCAGCTACTCATGGAAAAGCAAGTCAGGATTTTTTCCTCTTTCCTTTTTCCATTTCTTGATAGGAAGAAAAGCCAACTAGAGTTAGAGAATCTCCTGTAATTCTATACACAAATATTCATGTCTGCTGCCACTTTTCTCAATATATTACATACCTGAAGTAATACTTAACTTAGTCAAACCCCCCACGGTGTGGAAGTACAAGCCTGAAACAATTGTTCTAGCTGCAGGCACCGATTGTTTCAGAGTTAAAGCCAACTTCAAGGCTCTTTTGGAAAAAAAACATTATTATTAGACCAATAGAACCTGAGAAGGCTGCTTTTCAAACCATTCTGATGAATGTAGTTATCTTTTTCCTATAAAGCTTCAGTTGGTGTACACTGCTTGGTACATCAGCACAGTAAAATGCTGCACCGTTTCATTTGCAGTGTCACGAGCTGTGGACTGTGAATAAAGCAGCACACACACATAGGCACGCAAATGCAGACGCAGACTGATCACACGGAAGGAATATTAGGATGCATGCAACGTGTTCTTTGATAACTGCTGGCACAGGGCTTCAGCGCATCAATTTGAGTTCCTACAACCACCTGGTAGGTTGTGTTTAAAACCTTTTGAAAAATACATCAAAAAGTTGCTATGGCACTGCAGGGGACACTTAGGCATAGAATAAAAGAACCAGGGGATGTTCTGTTCAGCAATCCTTCACCCACAAACATTTCTGAATTCTGAGAGTATTTTGACACTTCTGTGTTAAAACACTACTCAGCATTAGTGCTTAGCATTTTGTCTATTTCTTTTAAGGTAAAATCAAAGTCAAACCCTTAGTGGTAGGTTTCCTCCTTTTTATTTCTCTGTCCTTAAAAATATCTTGTTAAAAAAACCCAAGTTTTGGGTAAGTGCACCAGTTCCTTTCCTGAAAGGCAGTGTGGGTGCCTCTGCAAAGTAGTAATCTCCTGCATTCTTTTAATAGAATTCTGATTGTATTGTAGGGAACAGGAAAAAATGCAAGTACATATAGGGAGTCTAGGGAGAAGGGAGCTTTTATCAATGCCATATGCCAAAGCTATCTAAAGATTGCAAGGGACCTAATTACAGAGCTGTGTGTTTCTATCATTGACTGCAGGTAGACTGTGACAGGGAGACCTGTGACATCTGCCTGTGGCATATCCAGTGGCCCAGGTTATTTACACTGAAATCCTAAAAATGGCATCAGTTGTTACTCTGCCTTATTGGTAGCTTCAGAAAGTGTAGATGATGTTGAGATTTTATACTGGGTCTTTGCATCTTCTCTGCTTCCGCTCTGACATGTGATTTTGTGGAGGTACTTTGGGCTAAATTTTGAAATTATCATATATGTTAAAATATTTTTAATTCTGGCTCCCTTGTTGAAATTTCTTTTGTAAATGGAAATATAATGAAAATCATCTAACAAAAGCAGATACTTTCTGGATCGTATTATATTATGAAATCATATGTGTGTCCCAAGCCGCCATTTGTGTCAGTGTTTCAGTCTTCTCTTAAATTAAATGAGTACAAATGTTCATCCCAGAACCATCACAACATCGTTGATACAGGAAGTGGCTTGTGTGAGCAATAGGAACGCTGTGTGATCGTGACATGTAGCAGACGGGGGAAAAAGGGAAGGGCTAAGACCACCGAATGAAATCCTGCTAACCTCATTGCTCCAAAATTGAATAAGCATGACAAATTATACATTTTGGCATAATGCTTCCATTTCTTTGAAGGAGTGGGTTCTGGTTTTCATTGTATGCCCACTGCTGTTATTTTTTTATGCATGGCAGTTTTTCTGGACATTTTAGATAAGGAGCATAAATTCTCATAATCAGCTAGTAGAATGTTCTTAAGTACCTAAGTGCTTCTCAGCATGTTTTCGAAAGGGATGGTAGAAAGAGAATTCTATAAAAAGAGAAGCTGTGTTCCTGTAAAGGCTTTATGAAAAGCTGCTTTTTCCCCAACAGGTTTTGCAATTTCTTGCTTTCTGTGGGCTCTCTATCTTCAGATTTGAAGTACAGCTTTGATTTTTTTCATATTTTTTGTTTAATAGTGTCAGTGTTCAATTAACCTTCCAAACTTCGGAGTGCTCAGTTTGAGCACCAGCAGTATTGTCACGACAGAGCTGGTGGCTTTCTAGATCTTGTTTCATTTTCTCTTTTCCTTTTATTTTTCAGCACAGTGTTTAAAAATGTTGGAACCAGAAATAATGTATTTGCAGAAGAGTTTCTTTTATGCTCCAGGTCAAAGTGATATCACTGCCTGCATTACACAGAGTTTACAGAAGTCTCTTGTGTTGACGCTGTTGTCTTTGTCAACCGATCTGACGAGTCTGTCGGACCCAGAGAGGTCCATTGACTGGAAGCATTCACCGTGTTTGCATTCTTTAGATGCAATTTCTCTGTACATTTTACTGAATTTGAAGTCCACAGTCAGGTGAAATTATGGTCATTGTTGAACAGTAGAGAATCTAGGACCTAAAGCATTTTCTAATTAAGTAGCCAACATCCTATGATTATCTCATTATTTAGAGCAACTGTTCACTTGCTCAGTTTAACTGTCATTTAAAGTGATGCCAAATGCAATGGAATGATGGTCTGAAATTTGAGAGATGTTTTCAAACTATTGTTTGAGTAGTTCTCACACCAAGCTTTTGAGTGTGGAATCTATTGTAGATAGAAATGAAGCTATCAGCTGAAGTCCAGTGAGCTAATAATTGTTAATGGGCACACAAATGTGAAGACTGTAGGGCAATAATTAGTGCCCCAGCAGCTGTCATATGGAAGCATCATCAGTCTTAAAGGGCACTTGCATGTTCTTACATAGTTTCTGGTATCTCTCCTTCTCCATCATGTAAGGAAATTTAAGAGAATTAATAGTAAAGAAAACTTGTGGGTTTGTGTACTGAATTCTTTCGGTTGAAGAGAGGAACTGGTTCTATCAGGCTGAGTGTAATAAACATCAGCTTACTACAGTGTATGAAAAAAGATCAGCTGTCAGTATTTGTACTTGCAAACCAAGCCATCAGCTGATGTCAATTAGCAGTATAACAAGCTATTAGCAAGAGCTTTCACACAAATTGCTTGTGTGTGGCACAAGTGGTATTATCTCTGCTGCTTTGGTGGTGTCTGAAAAACTTTGAGACTGGGATTGTGATATACATACAAATATATTTGTATTACTCTCTGTTAATCCATGGGAGACACTCTAGGTTTATATTCTTAGTCCTACCTGACAGTCCCACAGCTGACAGCTGAGCATGGTGTCTAGGAACATAAAAGAAATGGTTACAGCATGTAAGTTTAGGAGCTAACCTTGTAGTCTTCTGACTTTCTGCTCATCATCTTGTGTGCACTGTCACACCAGTCCTCCTTCTAGAGCATCCTACAAGGGGATTGAAGTCAGCATTTTTTTTCTTCTTTGAAAGGTAAGTGTTCTAAACAGCTCTTCACAGAGACCAGGCTTTAATGAAATTGATCATTAGTGGGTTTTCACATGGGGTTATCTTATTTTCTACTTCAGTTTTGTATCTGATAATGCTCTGATATCTTCTATAAGATGATTTTACTATCAACAGTATTGCCATTAATACTCTTAAGTGCTGCTGCTGAGATTAAGGTGCATTATCTTCTTGTAATTGTTTAGACAGTTATATATTTGCTCTGTAGAAATGCTCTGATTATTTCAATATGCCACAAGTAAATAATAGCTTTTAAAATGGTAATAAGCTAATTAAGTAAACCAGAAACTCTAAAACTTCTACAGGACAGATAAAGAGTGTTGCTTCTAGAGAGACAGTGCAAACTCTTCACTTAAACACTGCAGTGCAGGCTATACATTTAAATTAAACCTCTTCTTTAAGTCATAAATTTAAATGTAATAGTATTAAAGCTAGTTTTCTGTGATGAGAAATCATAGCTTTAATCATTCTTTCAAAGGAAACAAGAATGCATTGTCTCATAACTAGACTGTATTACTGCTCTGTCTTGTTTCAATCCACGTGCCCAGAGAGTGCACGATCAGAGTTCCATAAAAAGGTAAAGCTTAAATTTTCTTCCTTCTCTCTCTTTTTAATGCTCTATGGGATTGAATCCATTAGGAGCCAAACAAAGCACATCTGTGTTGTTGTCCCTCTTGACTGTCAGCATACAGTACATTCAAATATTGCAGCCAGAAGGCGTTTTACAAAACAGCTTTCAAGATGTGCTCTTGAAATGTGTTTGTCTGCTCATTATGCAGCGTGATCTTTTGTCAGTGGGGAGTTCTGTAAATAAAGCATCAAGGTCTAATATTGCAGTAGCTGATAGCAATAAAGTAAACTAGAACTGAACAATCCTCCTTACGCAACTTCCTCGTTTACAACTGTGTAAAGGAAAACTCCACAAAAGTAATTTTTTGTGGTTATTTCTGCAAAGCCTTGGACTATCTAAAGTGTCTCTGCAGGAGGAAATGCAGTAGTTGTTTATAAACCTAACAGGATTGACAACAATCTGCTACTTTACTACCTCCTGCTTGACCTGTTGGAGTAAAACAACTATTTTGCATTAATATATGCAGATGGAAGGAGTACAGCTGCCTGGAATTTATAGTCTTTTCTGTTCCCAAACTCAGAAGAATTGTTAATTCCAGAGTCCTGCTGTGAGGTTGGTAAAAATGAGTTCTGTAATTCAGATTCTGTAGGTTAAGAAAACAAAATGGGTGCTTGAACATTTTGGGGACGTTCATCAGATAATAGGTGAATGTTTGGGGTTTAAACAGTCTAGGAGACCCTTTTGTTATTTTGAAACACATTCTTCTGACAAAACTAGTGCAATTTGTAACTCTGGCATTGAGGTACGAAGTTACATTCAAAATATAAAGGTCCTCTAAGTGCTGCTTTAAAAATGACTTTTCAGTTCTGCCTGTTACACGACAGTATTGTTGGGTGGCATTGTAAGACAAAACCACTCTTAATTATTTTTGCCACGTATTTGCGAAACAATGCTGTGCAATAAGCACAGAGTATGAACTGATACCAAGGCTTCAGAATGGCAGAATGGTTTAGAACGTAAAAACCCAGCAGGTGCAGCACTGCACTATGACTTTTCAGGGAAATGCTTGCTTAAAGGTACTTAATTCTTCAATAACTAATTTAAGGAGGAAACATTTTGATGAGATGAACTTCTTTTGTACGTGGAGCGTTCATTAGGAATCTTACAAAGGTGGACTGCTTCTGCTGCATTCACATGAATGAGTCTAGCAATACGGGAATATCCCCCTGGCTTTTCAGTGCTGCTGCCCTACTTTTATCCTTGGTAAATGTGCTTTTGCTGAACCTAACAATAATATCTACTGGAGACTGCCTTACAACTGGGCATTGAACTTCACTCATTCAAAGCTTTGTTGGTGGGACACTGGTTTCTGGATTGCTATTCTGTTAACATGATGAACTAATTGACCTAGCAGGACTCCCTGTGGAATTGCAGCTTCTGCTTAGATCATCAGGAGTACAATTTGTTGTTTCATTTCCTTTTCGAGTCCCATCAGGGAAATTGAATTGTGAAAAGACTACCTACTGGGAGCATTCAGCCCTCATGACTGAATAAGTAACTTTATTTTTTTGGTACTGTCTTAATTAACAACAAAAAAGAGACTTTGTTACGAGGGAGTCTGCTGTGATTCTGATACAGATGACTAACTCCAGTTATAGGAGCACTTGATCCACATGGCCTCCTGGAGCCTGGGGGCCCTGTGCAGGTGCAAAGTTAACACAAAGCTTCAACAAGCTCTAAGTGCTGTATTCAGGATAATGTGTCAAGTGGTAGTGGACCAGCACCAAGACTGAAATCTTGCAGGTATTAACCGGCAAAAATATTCCAGGGTGAGAGCTCTGGCTTGTCTAGACTTTTAATTAGCAACATTAATTAGTATTAATTGCTTGGAGCATTTGTACTTATCTGTGAAAAGATACAGCCCTTAGAGGTCTCTGTGCTCTGACATCATAAGACAGTGATGTGGTCATCTTATTAAAAGGGCTGCCTGGTTTTTATTAACTGGACACACACATTTGTACATCTCTTGCTTTTCCTGGCTCTGAGCTATGTTCT
Organism: Dryobates pubescens; assembly: GCF_014839835.1. NCBI lineage: Eukaryota > Metazoa > Chordata > Aves > Piciformes > Picidae > Dryobates > Dryobates pubescens. Next base: position 17,472,196 of record NC_071634.1, on the reverse strand, counting down.
GTTAAAACATGCTGATATTAAATCTCTTTAAATTTGTATCTTTGCACTATTAGACTTGCCCCCTATTACTTGCCCCCTAATCTTTTCGAGTTCACCTTTGTATACGAGTGGGAAAGAGTGATTTTTTGTTCAGCAAAACGAAAAGTTCCACTTCATGAAACAGGTGAATAAATTCTCCTTTTTGACCAAGTCCCAAAGTAAAAAGCATAGGAAAAGTAATACTACAGAAAGCTGTCAGGGTGTGGAGGCAGTTTCTTCAGCATATATGCTCTCTATTGTCAGGTGTGAAAATCAGCATTTTGAAGTAATAATAACTCTGAGATAGAGAGAGCTGTAGAGTTCATGTGGGAAGCTGAAGGCTGAGGAAAGATGGCTTCGGAGAGACGGTGAGACATACAAATGTGTCTTGATAAGGAAATGAAATCCACAGGAAGGAATCAGATCTAATGTTTGTCTGTTACAATTTCATATTACTGAGTTTATTAAGTTAAAACAATACTAAAAAAATGTAGTGTTGTGTGTTTGATTTATTTTACTTCTGTGCTGATTTTTAGAGGTTCTGGGACTGAGTCTAGTGGCAAAGCAGGATATTCCCGGCAGGTCATTGAGGGAAGGCTTTGCTGTCATCAAAGAGGGCAGATCCTACCAGCATCTGTAGAAAGACAATAGCAGCCATCTGAACTTTGCCCCTGTGCCTGAATCCACGTTATTTCTGAGTGGTAGATGTCCAGTGTGCTTATTTGGATGCTACAGTTCAAGCAGTACCGTACCTGGAAATTTGATAGGCACTCCGTGGGTTTCATGTTCAGTCTTTCCCTTGGATTCTTGAGTTTCACCCATAACATATACAGACACTTCATAGCAGGGGTGTATCAGAAAAATTTGAAAAGGATGGAAAACTGCCTGCAGTGCAGAAGACAGGATTAGACTTTTATTGAATGTAATTTAGCAATGGCTGCTGTGAGTGTTACACCTTCTCCTCTGTGTTTGGACATTTTGACTAAACAGGTTTCTCTTCCATTTTGTGGTATATACAATGATCCACAAATACAACACACAGGCAAACCTTCTGCTCAGAGAAAAACATTGGAAGAAGGTGGTCCTGGGCCACAGTGAAAGAGTTCTTCCCTGCCTGAGTCACGCAGTTATTCATGGACCACTGATTGTGTTCTTCCCTTGCATAAGTTTTCCTATTAACTTCTTCATGTTTGAATGGAAGTTACACCAAAACCCGACATTTCTTTCACTTCCATGTGAGGAATAGGTGTTGCAGAAATTATGCATGTAGAAAATTATACAGATAAGTGCAATCCAGTGGGTTGCTTGTAGGAGGAAATTTCACTTCAGTTTTGTAAATACTAGCAGGATTTTTCGCTCTTGTAAATGGGTACCTTGTTACCATCTCCCCCCCATGCAGCTTCCAGACTCAGCTGGGCCCCTATTTGATTGACTCACTGAATGGCCTTGAAGATTTTAATTTCAGGAAAGTTGAGCAAATACGTCTAGAAATTTATTAGACAGATCTATCCTAGGCTGAGAATGCAATTAAATCAGAGAATTTCCCTTTTTTCATTTGGGTAATGTTGGTAATCTTCTCTTTCCAGGAAAATGTATGTGTGTGTACGTGTGCATGCACATATAGCTGAATGCATACAAACGTATGTATAAGCTAGACTTTTTGCCTATGCCATGGTATTTATCAGTTTCATAGAAACACTTCACTCTGTACATTTTCTGTTGCCAAATGAAATGTTTCCAGGCAAGTAGATTAGCAATCCAAAATACCCCTTTGAGAGCTACAGATCCTCAGGCTCAGGCAGTGGAATCGATACATATTTCAATGAGGAATGATGTCTTTAAAACATATTTAGGTGTCCTCATGATGGATGCTCAGAGGCCTGACTGGTCTTGGTAAAAGCTAGGGAAGTCACTGTGTTCCTCAGCATTCTGTTGGCTGTGCTGCTATCCCAAGCAGTCATATTCCTAATACATCTGTCTCTCTGTGCTGGGAAGTCTTGAATGAGGCTGAGAATCTGGCTAGCAGTACTGTGCTGATTCTTACTGATCCAGAGAGATGTTTTCCTTATCACTAGTTAATTCAGACTACGTGCTGCACTCACTTTACAGAGGTGCAAAATAAACACAAACTACAGGAAACCTCCTTGTGTGGAGTTTTGAGAAGTATTAATATTCTTTGCATATGTGATGGAATTTTCCAAATGCTCTCTTGCTGCTGCTGTTGTTGCTTTTTTGAGTTTCCTGGTTTGGTAGAAATCCACAGTTGAAATTTTGGTGTACTTGTGCTTTAATTTATGCCAGTAATTAAGTTTCAGGTGCCAGGACAAGAGGCTCTTAAAAAATTACGGAGGAAAAATAAAGGCAAATGCTTGCTATTGTTTAAGAACAGACACTAATGTAAATAGTGCTGTTGAGAAATCCAGAATGTTTATGCACACAGGAGGTGTTGCCAAAGATTTCATATTCACTTCTCATTTTCTTTTTCGCTTAAATCAGATATTTGATCAAAGCAGGTGGCTTGCCAGATAGCTTTTTATCTTATAATGGGGGGGGGAGGAGTAAAATATGAAGTAATTAGATTTGAAGCACCTCATAATGAGGTGAAAAGCTGCATTCAAGAGGTGCTGCAAAATGAATTAATTATTCATGTTCATGGGATAATTGAATTGCCTTCTGTGGCAAATATTTGTGGTCCTGTGAGGTTGGTGTCCATAATAGTAAAAGTTACCAACTCTTCTTTTCTTCCAGATACTTAATGTTTTCTTTCTCTGTAACTGTGTTGTTGAGGATTAGAAATGCTGCTGGTTTGAAAGAGAAGTCAAATGAGAGAGGGTTCTCTACAATGGCTATTAAAATGGCAGCTTCCTTCCTTATAAAATCTTTTTAATGTAATTTCGCCTTCCTCCCCAACTCATCTGCTAAGCAGGATTGCATGCCTGCAAAAAGAGAGCTATGGAACTTGGGAAAAAAAGTAATAGATTCACATGGTGTGAGTGGTAGCTTGTCTGAGAGGACTTTGAAGGTGCTACACAAACGTCTGTGCAGCGTAGCTTGTCAGTACTGGGCTCTGGGTTTTACACGTCTCTGCATGTTCTCTATTTGCATAGGGAGCATTAATGGTAGCTCGCATCCTGATGCTGGAGATGATCCTAATGCTGAGCTGAGTCATCTGTATGCAGACCTAGCAGAGTTTGTGTAATTGTTTCTTAGTGTATTTGATACAGTAGACAGGAGAATCTTTCAGACCAGGCAGATTCCCATAACATTGCCTTTCCCTTATTAATTACAAGTTATTTCCCTGATCAGAATTTCCTGCCCCCCTTTCACCTCACTCTTGTCTCTTTCTTTTTTCCCTGAACCTTCCCTCATGCCTTGCTGGCAAAAGAACATTAGCAACATTGTAATTAATTTATATATAATAAAGCAATTGGGTTTTGCAATTGCAATGCCCAGGAGAGTGATGAAGTCTTTTTACACTGGGCAGACTAGATGCACCGCAGTCATGTTGTCTGCATTCACATACAGTCCTTCTGGAGCACGGCAAAGTTCTTTTCTTGAGGTGTTATCACTGATTCTGCTCAGAAAACCTTTGGACCCGTAGAAGCAGCCCCACACATAATCTGTGTTTTGTGCTTCTCTCATGTGACTTCATTGTCAAACTGAGTGGCCACCTTTGAACCTCTCAGATGCTAATTTCTATTCCCTTTGGATCTGCTAATTTTTGTTCACTTCTATGAATATTTTAAGTATTTAGTCAAACCTCATATACTAAACCCCACACTATTGTATTGTTTTGTATTAGTGATTAGATGCTTAATGTATAGAAATTTTGGCTAAGCTTTCATAATCAGATTAAACCAAAGAACCTAAATGTCATTACTGATGTAAAGAAAATGACAAAACAATTTCTTAGAGTCATTACTTTTACATATTTATCTGCTTGTTTATTTATATTGATTTGATTTTTGGCAGGGTTGAAAAAGAATAGGTTTAGAAGAGGAGGAGAGAGATACAAAAGCAAAGGGAGCTTCAATCCAAGTTTTGCTAAATTAGCAGCAGCTGTTGGTTTAAGTTGCATTGTTTGCAGTGGAAATAGATATTACTACTGGTATTAGTTGGAGGTTGTGGTACATAAGAAGGCATAGTGCTTAAGCAGTTCATGCAGACTAGCAGGGAGAGCTGAAACTCCTCAAATGTCTTTAAATTTGTGACTTGGTGGGTGCACGTTCATTTGTTTGAGACCTTTTTGGTTGTGATTTCCTTACATGTTTTGGCTTGAACTGAACATGTTTCTTTGCAGTCTTCTTTCAGCCTCCCTTAAACAACTCCCTTTTTCCTTTTGTGTCACAGCTATTCAGTACTGAGAAGATCCTCCTTAGCTGATCTGATGTATTACATGTCATGTGCAGTATCCCCTGTAGCAAGATCAAGTTTCTGCAGATACATACATCATTCATACAGAAATAGGTGGTGCCCACAGATTGTTCTGTCTTTTCTGTACTTTTGGTAGGTTGTTCTGTGCTTCTAGAACAGTGCTATCACTTATTTCATTGATTAACTGATGCTTCAAGCTGATTGAGTAAGTCACTTAGATAAGCATTTTAACAAGATTTAATTTAAACTCCAAATTACATTTTCATACACCATTAAGTGCCTGTTGCTTTGTGAAATAATTCTATGCTGGAGATTAATTTGTTTTAAGAATGCATTTGAGGGAAGTATTACATGTGTAATGCAGTGGAGTATATCTGACATAGTGTGCTCCTCTTTCTGGAGTGCCAGAATTTTGTTAGTCCCTTTGCATCTCCAGGTACAGCTTTGACACAAGACAATTGCATTTTGAACTTTGACTCTATGGAGAGAGTCATCCTAGGTCAAAAGGAAAAGTTTTGTATGTGGTGCCTCATGGGAGAGGCATGCACAAGAGCTGAGGGTCAAAGCTGTCTGCTAAGCAGTGGTAGCAGCATAAAAAGTAGGGTTGAGTTCGTGACCATCTTTGAGGCTTCTGGCACAAACAAGTTCGGTTTTCTTTGCTATTGTTTCCACTTTATTTCCACCCCCCCATCTACCTGAACCACGTCTTCCCTGTGCCTTCATTAAGTGCCTCCAGGCAGATCTGCCTTCCTTTCAGTTGTGACCTCCAGATACTGCTGAATTCAGGTGAAAAATAACATTATTTATAAATAGGAATACTTATCTAAGTAGAAGCCAGCTACCTAAGAGCTACATTTGAAATACCCAGTCTATATATAGGGACATGAGGAATCGAGACCACCTGGTACAGCAGTTTTCAAATGGTACTATCGCTGGACATCATTCAACTAAGGGAGGAGGAGTGTTAAGGCAAGGCAAAGGATTAGCAGGATACCAATTTAGCCTAAGATGCATATTTGGTAAGTTGTAATTCAGTAGCCAAACTTGGTTTTCTATCCATCCAGACTCACCTAACAGCAGAGGACTATAAACCATTAGCTCATATTTGTATTAATCCAATTCCAGGTGCATGCTACATATTTTTGTAGCAATAAATATTAAATAGTATATATTTTAAAGAGCAGTGTGTGTCTTAGCATTCTTGGTAGGAAAAAGGAACTCATAAATTTTAGTCCTGGCATTGATGTTGATTCACAGCATTGCTATGGGCAAGTCACTTAACGTCTGTCTGTGTTTCTTTAGCCATAAAACAGAAATAACAGGAATCAAATGAAATTTTAACATTTGTGTGACTTTTCAGAGAACGTTAATTTAATGTCCATTTAAGCTTTTAGCTGTGCCCAAGACAAATGTACCCAATGTGGGGCTTTTTTAGAGCTATTATTTACAGCATGCTTTTGCAAATCTATTCTGTTTGATACCTGACACAAGTTACAGTCTTTTCATGGTAATAGAACATGTTGCTTCCTGGTAAATAAATAGAGAGAAGCTAATTAGCTCAAGGGGAAAGTGAACATATTCAATGAATGAATTTCTTAATTAACAATTCAAATTTTTGATGTGTTGCCTCTACTCCTGTAAATGGTGGTTGTGTAATTTCTGAAGAGTATGACCATACAGAGCATTATGTGTAGAAGAGAGAGCAACACTGCCAATGCATTTGAGGAATTCCTTTTGAGTTGATAATCTGACAATGGGTGAGAATGACATTCCTATTACTCATGCAGATTTTCAAAGCATTGTGTAATGCTCACTTCTTTCCTAAAATATATATTAATCATAAAGAGATTAATTTCACCTGGAGATGGAGAAAGGCTCATGAGGAGGATTCTGGAAAGTTTGTGTGGGTTTTGGCACATGTGAATAGAGTAGCAGTTTGAGATCCACATGTATACATAGAGGGTAAAGGAAAGTATCAGTAAGATGTCACAGATGGGGTTGGATTAGTAGAGTGAAAAATTTGGCCCTGAAAATTATATTGGACAGAATGAGAGCTACAAACGAAGTAACATGAAAGGGTATGTTGAGCAAGCAAAGTTATATCTTGAGTAGGAAGCCCTCAGTGTGACACCAGATGAGATTACCACAAATGTTGGCCTGAGAATAGCCTACCTATGGCAAAATTCATAGCTTTATAATGGAAATAATACCTGGAGTCTGTGCTGTGCAGGTCATACCGTTCAGTAGTGCTGCCCACTGACAGGTAGATTTAAGCATAAATTTAGTGAGGTGGTGTACAACAAATTAAAGTTAGTTTTTAATTCTGCATGCTACTAAAATTTGAGCATGTGAGAATAAGAAAATGTGGATCTAGTAGCTGAGAACTGGCATTCCAAGGAATTGGCTATGAGAATAGTAACATCATAAGCTTATAAGATTTCAGGAAATAGGTTTTTTTGCAAATCATAAAGCATGAACTGAACAGCAGTCCCTGGGAAGACTGGAAATCACCTTTGTAAAAGAAATGCTTGCATTAAAACATTGACTGAGCTGAGCACATTAGCAGATACAGTTCTGCAAAACAGTAGGTTCATTCTGGGGGAAAACAAAAGGGGGGGGGGAGAGGTAGTCAACATGAGTTGATGAAGAGAGCTCAGCTTCCTAGAAAGACAATCTATTCCATTAGTTTTTATAGGAAAGTGAAGCAGGGTGGGGGGCAAGGGGAGGTATTGTGTGCTTATGTTTTGATTTTTTTTTAGACCAGTTTCTTAAAATACAAGGATCAGAAAATTTAAATTAGGTTTCAACAAAGATGTAAATTTTCTTCTCTCAACCTCTCCTGTAGGAGAGATTTGGTAAGTCGTGTCCTGTTGCACCTACACAAATCCAGTCACATAAGTGTGGCTGAAAACAATTTATTTCTGTGACTGGAACTAAAACTGCAACAAAATAAGGAAGCAAGGAAGTGGATGCTTTCCCCCCTCTCATTCTGCTGGAATTTTGTAGAAGAACTTGCACTAATAGTACTAATGAGTATATTGTTCTTGCAACGTTATATGAGGGGGGCTAAAATTAGCTGCTGTGATTAATCCAGTGTAGCTGCTGTGAATCAGAGGATGAAATCTTGATTCTATTGAATTCAGTAATAGAAGTCCTGTTGAGTGCACACAATGAACTACCTCCAGGGCTAGGACACTCAAAGTATTTAGAAAATGTGTACATCTATCTGTAAGGTTTCATTTGATGACACACTTGCAGCATGTTAGAATTAGCCTGTATTTGAAAGTTTTACTGTACCAAGGTTTGCTTCATCTGCAGTAGCTTATTTTTGGCATAGCTAAAGCATTTAACCACTTTCTGTAGCTCTGAGTGTTTCATGTGGAACTCCCTGGCTTACTTGGGGAAGGCTATAGGATGATGGGGGTGAGTAAGAGCAAAAGAACAAATACTGTTGCTAAAAAAAGGGGGTTGTTGGGCAAACAATGCTATAAATCAAAGTGTGTGTGTCTGTCATCTAGCAAGCTTTTTTAAAGCTATCAAATGGTAGCAAGAAAAAACTGAGCTGACTTTCAGAGCACTAAGGACACACTGAAGTCCTGCTGACTTCACAGAAAGCTGCAGGTCTCTTGGCGAGTGGTTGACTGGGCAGCTGTATGTCCAGCCATTCTTTACCATAAACCTTGGTAACAAATCTAAATACAGATAAAAGTTTCTTTTTTCACAGCACAGTTATTTTTTTTTTCCACCCAGAAAAGAGACAAAATCCTTTTAAACTGCTGAAGGTACTGGAGCTCAAACACTGCGCTGTCATGAACAAATAATTTCATATAGAACATCTGAAGTACTTAATTTAAATCCTAACTGGTGCCTGGACATTAGTGTGAAAACAATTCTGTTAAGAGAGGTTTTCTTCATTTGCCAAACTTAAATGCAAATGCATCTAAGTGTCCCATGGAAAAACTCACTTTTCAGACTGGCCTGGCAGCAAATAAGCAGATCAGGCCACCTCACCACTCTCTTTACCAGACTCACTGGAAATGCCTGGTTCTTCTCTTCTACTCTTAAAACAATTTGTGTACTTTATAGTGCTGCAAACAGGAAACATTTTCATCCAGTGCCAATCACCACTGAAGGTGGAAGGAGATAAATGTTTCTATTTTATCCTTGTCTGGTCTAGCTGAAGTTGTGTGAAACGTGAATGCCGTTGCAAGTTAAATCCTGGTCGCGGTCCAGGTGCGTGGGAGAAATGCAGGATTTGGGATGAGGGGCATCTGAAAATCTGCAAAGTTTGCCAATTGTTGCTGAAAGTTCTTGGTGAAGTTCACAGGAATTAATGGTGTCACAGATCAGATATATTTCCACAAATCAGTGGAATATATACTGAAAGTCCATGTGGGTCCCACCTGATTGCAGTTTTCCCTTCTTGTTTGACAATGATGTGCAGCTCTGAGAAGTTACTTCCATTCCAGTTTAACCACGATGAGTAATACTTAGAGGAAAGAGTTTAAAAACAAATCCCCAAACATACAAATAATGAGGCTTGAGCATTGCTGGCTGCTTCTTTTAATGAGATGACGGTAATTTCCAATTGGTAATAAGTAATTTGTAATTAAATAAGTTTAATTTATTTTCTGTTAATGTGTAAGCTAACTTCTAAGGAAGAGAAAGCTCACGTGTTGCTTTCACTGTTCCCTTTAAAGTCAATTCATCATAGTCATGAGATGGGACATAGCAAGAAAATAACAAAAGGGGGAAGGGAGGAGGGAAATTCAAAATAGAGCTTATTCTGCAGCTTTTGTTTGTGGTCAAAATAAGCTATATCAAGGCAAGTTTTGCATGTCCCAGGATTAAAGATTGTCTCTTAAGTCTGAGGTGAGATAAAAGTGCATGGAAATGCTCTATCAGTCCTTTTCAGCTAACCTTTATTGTCTATCAGTGTGAATACTGTAAACTCAAACAAAAAATTAAACTCTATTTAAAGAGCATATTTTTTTCATTCTCATTAAAAAAAAAAAGGAGAACAATTGCTCATAGATCTGTAATGAAATTTGGTTGTTCATGGTTACAGTACCACATGCAGAACATAATTTAAACTTGATTTTTATGGATGCAGGAAATTGGCCTTTGAAGTGATCTCCATAGAGATCCTGTTTGGCATTCATAATATCTTGGGGAATGGTTTCCTTAATGTCTTACTTATCTAGTGCCTAAAAGATGTGTAATTTGGATTTATTGAAATTCTACTGGTGCCTTACCATCCATAGCCTTGTTTGAAACATTCTCCTTTATGACCATACATAAAAGTTTATTAAAAATTAGTAATCAGTATTTTATTTTTCTTTAGATCAGTTTTTCTACTTTAAATTACTTAATTATGGAAGTAAAATCTGAATGATGATACAGATTTTCAGCCCTTTTGGAGGGTACTCACGCTGCCTTGCTTCTAGGGAATATTTTAAAGCTGTGCTTCAGTCAGCAGTCTTTTCAAATGTGTATTTCTGAATCCAAAAGCTGTGATGAGTTTAGGTTCCTTGTTAGAAAAAGACCGCACCAGGGGGAACTGAGTCTCCTTAGCTGAGAGAAGAGCAGGTGAAGGGAGACCTTATTGCTATCTTCAACAACAGAGAGGATGGAGCTATGCTCTTCTCAGAGGTGCACAATGGTAGAACAAGAGTCAGTAGAAGTTGGATATATGCAATTCTGATGCATATTAGGGGGCAAAAATTCCCTAAAAAGGATGGCTAAACAGTGGAACAGGTGCCCAGGCTGGTTGTGGTCAGTTTATGATAATAGAAGTGTAGCCTCCAAGCTTGCAGCAATGCTGTTTCCTACGTGAGCTGACACTCATTATGTATTCAGTGCCTCAGCAAGGAGCAGTCTTTGGAATCTCTTTGAATGACCATGGTTTGAGGAGTGCAGTGCCTCAGTTTGTATCTTAGACACTGATGAAGCTTGTGGCAAAAGGAACATAATCTGGTTAAAATCTGTCAAAATATGTACTGCTGGAATTGATATAATGAGGCTATAGAGTAGGAAATGAGAAGGAAATTTTGAAGCCAAAAGCAGTTTCTTTTATTCAATGCAGTAATTGGTATGGAAGCACAAAGACAATACACAGCCCAGGCATTAGAAAGTATTAAGAATTCTCTCTTTAGAAGTTGTTTACCTAATCTTTAACTAATAAGATGGATCTGCTATTTGTAACTTCCAGTAAATGCTCACGTGGCCACTTGCAAATCTCAATAACTTAATGAGCTCTACTCCAGTTATTCACATATGTGTATCAGCGATGCAAGTTTGCCGAGCCAGAGAAATAACTGCTGTAGCTTCCAGGGATTGGCAATGAAACACTTGCTTTGAATACTTGGCATAATACTATTTCCTGTTCTTTGAAGGCATAGCAATACTCATGGTAACTGTGGTAATGCAAACCTATTATAATCTGAGGATTCTCAGCCTTCTGGTTTTTGGCACCCGTATTTGGATGATGAGCTCTCTAACTCTGAAGTGAAGGATGAAGGCTTCTGTTACAAAGCCTGACCAGAGCTACTGCTCAACCAAAGCCTTCCAAGTGCTGCATGAAATCATTTATGTCCAGTTTCCAAGAAGTGCACTGAGTGCCAGATATAAGATAACCTCTTAGAGCCAGACATTTTTGGGGGATGATAGGTGTTTATTTCTTTTGGCATATGCATTGGCAGAGAGAAAGATGGGAACAAATTATAGTAGACAACTTTAAATACTAAATTAAATAAAATCATCTGGCCTTTTTCTCAGGTAGCTGAAGCACTGAGGTCTTTAAAGCTACTTGGAAATCTGATTTTATAAGTAATACATAAAATGTTTCACCAGGATTGTCTAATGAGATGTTAATTCTGTCTTAACTCATAGAAAAGGTATACAAATAGCATCTTAAAATCAAATTCCTACTTAGATCTCAAAAGATGTAAGTCATTAATGGTAAAGCTCCTTTGTGAGTTCACCAGTATAATCATTCTGAGGCAGAATTATCTTCATGCTTAAGAGGAGCATGAATCCTGCCTTAGTTGGTATTTTAACTCCTGACAGTTCACATTTTTAAAAGAAATATTATTATCTGTGCATCAAGTCGACATTTTCCAGTGGCTTCTACTCATGCTGACATCCTATGAGGAGCAATGTAAATTTGAAATGGACTAATAATTTATAGAAAGGCCTTATTTATATGCTGGGGAAACTGTCATGCTTTTAATATTTAACCCCCTTTTCTAATCTATATAACACTCATATAAATAGGCCATATATAATTAAACAATTTATGTAATCCCAAAGCATGTTCTTCTCGGTCAAAAAGTGGGGGATTTATCATCCTGTTCAAGGTCTCCTTTGTTAGTCAGCCACTCGGTCCAAGTTCAGTGGCTTTCACACATAGCATCTTTGTAAGAGGGGCAGAAGAGAACTTGCCAGTGCCTTCCTAGCTTTAATTATAAATACCACTAACCTGCAGCTTTATAATCACATTGATTTGTCTTCCTTCTTTTGCCTTCTCTTTTGCTTTAAATTCAGCTATAAATTCAGCTGCTGAAATAGCAGTCATGTTCTTTTGCATGGTAGTTTTTGTACAGCGTGTAACGTAGTAGTAACAGCTCTGGTTCAGGGTAAGGAAGGGTAAGAATATGGTGAAGCTGTACAGTAGCTGTGGCATGTAAGTGCTTTCTGGCTGCATACACAGTGCAGAATTTCAGTCTTCCATGGTGATTGTTGTGAATTTGCTAATGATGTTTTTTCTGCATGATATTGATAGGGACTGTCTAGACAGCTACAATGCAGTAGCATGTGCCCAGAGAGCTCACATGAGGGAAAGAAAATCAACAGGAAAAATATTTCTAACGTAGTAGAGCTTCTGTGATGATAAATCATTAATGTTTTAAACACATTGGAGGATTATCAGATAAGGGTCACGATGTAAGTGTGAAGTAATAACATATGTATGTATATTCATAATGTGAAATACATTAGTGCAGTTCTGTTTCCATTAACTATCTTGTGTATGTTAAGTATTTTCCATGGGGAAATTAATCTTCATTTCCATTCTGCACTGGCATGAAATTTTTCAATTTTGTTTAAGTTAAGGCAGGATCTGATGAGTATTCTCTTCCTGAATTTAAAACTTTGCTTTTAAATAGTAAAGTAAAACCATGTGGTATATTATTTTTGGAGAATAGCTGTGAAAATAGTTAATAATGGCCAGGATAGGACTTTAAAGGTCTTACAGTTATTTTTAGGGTCAACTCTTTGTAATAGGGAAAATAATACTGAAAATGTTGTGTAATTTGGTATGGAAATTTATAGTTTGGCTCAGTAGGAATTTGTTATAGATTTCCTTGCTACCTGCTTTCATTCCCACTTTGATATATGAGGAGGCATTCTGACAGCTTGGAGAACGACTCTGACAGCTACACTTAAATGATTTCCATGGAACGGTTTGCAAGGGGATGCATGTGCTTTCCCCCATTTTCCTCTCCTTCTCATTTCAGCCTGGGGTAAGGGAGAAGGGAAATCTCAACAGCATAGTGAAATCCAGAATTGTGACATTCTGGCTTGTTTTAGGGAATAATGTGATTTTTGCAAGACTTTTTCACTTAAAAGCTCGTCGGCCTTTTGAAGAGAGTGCTGAGGGCTTGTAATTTTCCTCCAAAGAACTGTTACTTCTGGGGACCTGGTGTCCATGATCCTGGTGTTTTACATCTCTTGCCCAAGATGTTCCCTGGAAGCTTAAAGCCACAGTCCTACTCAAAGACTCCTTTTTCTCTGTGTTTTGTGGTCCACAGCAGCCCTCCCAGGAAAAGTCTATGCCTCTTTCTCCCTTGGACATGTTTTGTTTGTGATTTTTTTTCTTTCCACATGCTTCCCTTTCAGGTTCCTTTAGACAAATACAGGGAACATGAATTTACCTTTAGTCAGTTCCTTGCAGTCAGGTACTTCCTGGAGATGTAATCTAGGCTTCAAGGAGAAAATACTGAAATATGTCATGCTTGCCTCTTCCTAGCAATGTTTGGGCTCTGGAGACAATGCCAATGGATCCTTAATACTCTACTGCAATGGCATTTTGATGGATGGCCTTGATTACCTCCTCATGAAAATAATGGAGTTGCATTGTTCCCTGAATGTTGGGATGCTAGCAGTCATCTAATGGTTTGATGCTTTGGGTAATTCCTACCTATGTGTTGTTTGTGTTTCCCTGGCAACTTCATAAAGATGACCTCTCTAAAAAATATGTTGAAATAATAGAAATAACACTGTGCACATACATGCCAAAATTAGACCTTTTTTATTATGAAGCAGAATATTCCTGACAGTTGTTGAAGTTGTTAGCATGACTGTTGCTTTCTTCCCTCCTCCCCGCTTCTCTTTCCTAAGTAGTCAATCAACATGCCTCAGTATGGGGTTATAAAAGCAAGGTTCAAGGAGTAAGATGTATACACACAGTTGCCAGCCTCTTGGGATAGAGCTCTGGTCACAAGGCAGAGCTCAGTTTAAACCATCATGTAGCTTCTGATACTGCATTTGAAATGTAAGGGCAATTAGTTTAACATTGTGCAGATACAAGGGATAATTATGCCTTGCAGTACTGCTGAAGTCTCCAAAGTGCTTTCATGCCAGCATCCCTGAAAAGTTGATTGCTAACATGTAATAAGTACCAAAACAATTATACATAGGAAAACAATAATTATTGAAAAAGCTCCCCTAAATTTTCTTAATGATATTTACTCATCACCTCTCTGTGAAATAACTTCCTGTTGCTGGTTGGAACAGGAAATTGGGCTGCCTTTACTCTAAAAGGCTCTTGGTTACCCAGAAAGTATATTCACATGATTGTTGCAATATCTGTGGCACGAAACATAGTGCTTGTGCAAGTGAGCATGAAGGCATGATTGGTGGAGAGCAGATTCTCAATCTTTGCTTAGTCACTTGTGTGACACTGTATGATTCTATCGACATGTGGATAAAGAGGCTGAGCCTGCCTGCTGGTGAGCTGCATGAGATGGAATTAGCATCCCCCCAATGGAGCTACCTGCTTGTACTTGCCCTGATTTAAGTCTAAACTCAGGAAACAACACAGAGGGATAATGCATGAAAGAAGGTCTGTTCTTTCAGCTGTGTTTTCGCCTCTCGTTCCAGGTTAGTTCATATTGTTAAATGATGTTGAATCATGTATGAATTAAAGCATTTTTCATATGTTCAGTAGGAATTATATTGGCACATTAAGAAAACAATGGAAATGTAGAATTTTAAGGAAACTGCCCAATGTTGACAATCCTGTTGGTTTGTGGACATTTTGTTCATTATCTTTTTATTGAGCTTAATCAAGACTCTGCTTTCAAGGAGCCCTCCAGCCAGACTATGAGAGTTCGTAGATACAGCCAAAATAACTTCATAAAATGTAACACACTTGCTTTCCTGACAAAACCCAACCCATATTTCAAAGTCATAGAGTGGGTTTGTTAAATGAATTACATTTGTAATAACTCATCACTTTAGCATCACATACAGGAAATATGTCACACCTGGCCTTGCATTACAAAGATCTGTTTTCCAAAGAAGGTATTTTCTTACTGCATCTTACATGTGACGCATGGTGTAATTATGAAATGCTCTATTTCATTCCTGCAAGTGTGTTTAAGACCTGGAATCCCTTTATCTTCGAGACTTCCCTCACAAAGTTAAAGTCTACATTTGGTTGAAATGCAAAAATACTACGAAACCAGTTCAAGGTGGTATTTTGCTTGTCTGTGGCTCTCCCACTCCCATTACCAGTGGCAAAATGCTTTGAATTTTAAGTCAAGATTTGTGGCCCACTTTTTCCAAGCTTAATTAAAATCCTCCTGTTATTTATACAGAAGAAATTGTAATGGACTTGCCTGAAATACTGACAGCTTTTCAGTCTAGAACATCCTGCATTCTGAAGAATGGGCATCTCTCCCTTCAGGGGTGCCTGTGTGGTAAAGCTGGGTAACCATGGCAGGAATGGGTTAAGAATTAGTCCAAAAGCCATAATAAAAACAAACAGGAGAAAACACACAAACAAGCAAGCACAGAAAACCAACCAAATGCTTCATCAGAAGAAAATGTTTCCTTAAGGCAACAGCTGTTGCAGTGCAAGGTAAATGATAGGTAACAGGTTCTCTTTATGAAGAAGCCTTTTTGGTCACCTTCATGTGAAAGTTTACATGGACATTTAACAGCATTGTAATTTCCGAGTGTTAGCAATTTCTCATACAGGCAGAACTCATTTGTAGCCAAGGGAATGGTGTTGAGCCTGAAGTGGCAAGCAGCAGAAAGTGTTGCTTTATGTGTAAATTGATTTGTGTTCCTAAAGTGAAAGGGGTTTCTGCCTTTTTGCGTGTGTGTGTGTGAGAGGCTTTACATTGTAGGTTAAAAAAGCTGAAAGCATATGGTAGCAATTTTTTAACCTCTCTACATGAGGTGCTTGTCAACGGAGGTCCATACGTCCAAAGCTAGTTAATAACAGCTGCAGGCCAAAGTTCCTTTAAGAGCTATTGCCGTGTTCCAAGATTCTCAAAGACTTTGAACAAGTGAAGTTGGCCACAAGGGAAAGCAGCAGGTCTGCATTCTGCTTGTTAAGTGAACCCTGTTTGAACAGAAAAAAAATGTGGCAGAAAGTCAGAATTTTCATGCTATAAAACTTGACCATAAAATATCAGCTAGGATTGGCTAGTAGGCTGCTGCAGGTTAGCATAAACGAACCATTTGCTTTAGTCTAAACCTCTGTTTTGCTGATTGCTTCAATGCACACATTAAAGATTTTTGCTGAAGAGAATTTGGATGACTGATTATACCAAGTACTTCTTTAACAAGAATTCAGAGAATCCTGAAACATAAGAATATGGTGCTGTTTGTGTTTGTTTTGGGTATATAAAATATGAAGTAGAAAGGGAAGAATGCATGTGAAGAAATACAAATTCAAATTCTCTTGACCTTGTGCTGCTGTCTCAGTTTTAGATTAATTTCCATTTTTGCCATGTTCTTTTCAAATCTATATTGAATTAGAATTAAGAGAATTCCCTCCAGACAGCTTTCCATGCAGTTTGTAGTTGCTTCACAGCTTAGAAGAAGTCCAGACTTAAAATGTGAAATCTCTTTCTCGGAAGATAGGGTCTATGCATTTTTGCCTATTGGTTGAAAACCTTCACGGGATATTAAAGCCTTTATCAGAGAAAGCTCTTTGGAAGCATTTAGAAGGAACAAGGCTGTCTGGTTGGTTATCTGCCAGTAATAAAGTATCAATAAACAATCCTCATCATTGTTGTTCAAGCAGAATACAAGGCAGGATGCTTGACAGAGAATATGTTTTGTGCTCTACACCAGAATGGTGCAGGATCAAAACCGGAGGTTTGTGATACATTTCTAGGACGCTGAGTGCCCCTAGGTGGTCACAACTAAAAGTACAGCAGGAACAGATTTCCCTTGGTGATGGACAGCTCTCCTCTGCTGGGCGCTGGGCACTGCTCTCAGCCTCTGGGGCACAGTTTTGGGAGCTGTTATTATTAAAGGAGCACTTCTCTTCCTTTGATAGGCAGAACATTTGCGTGGTATTAACTTTAATCTGTAAATTGCTGCCATACTGAAGTGGCAGTCTATCATTACTCCCACTTAGGGCTCCAGTTTAGCCCTCATCATTGCAGTTGTCTGTATCAGTTGGGGAGTAGATGGGTTTATGGCACTCGGAGTGGAAGGTCAGTGGATCAGTCCCACTTTTAATTCCCTTTTAACACAGTCTTTTTATTATCAAGCCCTTTGGTACAGTTTTATTACTGTTTTTTATTTACATAAAATGTTTTGGGGATGAATTGCTTCTGGAAATGGTTTGGAGTTCTCTGCATTCCATTTCTCTACTGTATTTGAAATGGTGCCACTTCCAAAATACACATTTCTGAAGTCAGAGTCAGTTTTGAACATGCTCATTTATAATGCATCGATCTTTAGAAAACATATGCAGTGTAAGACTTAGCCTTCCAACTTCTCCACAAATGTGTCATTCATTTGCCATTGTAAGAGAAGCAAATGTTGTACAAATAATGGAAATGTGATTTCCAAATATTGTAGACCCAGTTTGAAATGCTAGGGTTTACACACCGACTAATGGAATGCTAGGTAATAATGCAGTCTATTTGAATCTCCATCTGATAAACCACGTCTCAAATCTCTAAGGGCAGTATGTGAGAAAACAAACTTTGCTTGTTAGGTTAAGTTTTTCACTGTCATGTTTCTGCAGGGAAGGAGAGGAGAGAGAGAGGGGGAAAAAAAAGGTAAATCTTTCTCTTGCTCGCTGAGAATTCTCATGAATTTGCTTCTATGGTAACCAATTAGCCAGAGCTTATTACTCATGTAAAACAGGAACTGTTTGCATTTTTAAAACCTTCATTTGCAAAGCAGCATGTCTAAATGATAAAGTTAAATTTCTTTCCCAAGACCACAAGTTGCCTTTGTAGGTGGAAACAACTAAGTTTGCAGTTTAAAAAGAAAGGGGAAAGGCGCTCCCAGGCAGCAGCATCCATCCACGCTCAAAGCAAATATTTGTTTTTGGAGGAGAGAATGGCTGTCCCCGGAGCAGCCAGCTGAGCAAAAGCAGGAATGGAAGGGCAGAGCTCATCTTTTATGGAAGTCAGATAAATTTCATGCTCTTTAACATCAACTGTGACTGCAGGCTTTTTGCTGAAGCCTGGCTCCTTCCCCAGAGTGAACAAAATAGGGAAAGTGATTAAAGTTCACTCAGTACTGGACAGCAGGAGGCAACCACTTCGGTGTCTTCAGCTGAGGGAGAGGGCGAGAGGGCTCTTTAATAAGACTTGTGAGGTTTCTTTGAAGAAAGGAAATAGGACTCGTAGGGCCTATAGATGCCTATGCTAACATCCATTCATTTCCTGCACTTCATATGGCTTCTTTGACACATTGTAATATTGTCATCCCCTTCATCAAAATGTTCATTATGAAAGGGCAAAGAGAGAAAATGTAACTCCTAACTGGAGTCAAGGGTCAGCAAGTTCTGCTGTGAGCAAAGGGCCCTGAGCTCCCTCAGATAATAGTGGCAGCTCTGGGGCAAATGTGACAGACAGACAGAAAGGAAATACAGACCTTACAAATTGTCCCGTTTAGTGTCCCATCCTATGATGGATGGGAGTCTTGAGTGTCCTGACAAGTCTTAAAAGGCTGAAGTGGTGAGCAGATCCTCCTGGATCCTGCCTTTTGGCTTTTCCCCTCTGTCTCTGTCTCTTTTTCTGTTTCTCCCTTTTTTAAGTTGTGCAATCAGTATTCACACATTCTTATAACTAATAGGATTAGAGGCGTTACAAAGGGATTTGAACAAGATAATTAGTTTACTGCTTAGCCCACAATACAACAGGCAAAACCCCTCGAAGAAAAGGCAGACAAAATGGGTCAGAAAATATGTGGGAAATGAGGTAAGGCCTCTTAAGCAGGGCCTCAATCAGCTATAGCATTATGAAAGGGTCCTGGAGTATTCATTCATTACTGCAGACTGTTGACTTTTTTGGCGTGGCCACCAGTGGTGTCAAAGAAAGAGACTGAGCCATACAGTGGGAAGTGTTGCTGGACACCAAGGAGTCCGCTTCAAGTGCTGAAATGCAGTTGCACATTCCTTGCCACCACACCACACAGGGCAGTGCTGGAAAATTGAAACACTCAAGCACTTTACAAGGCTGAGGCTGGAAAAGCAAAGCTTCTTGTAAACCTTGGGCTGGATCACATGTTTAGAGAGAGCCAGGCAACTGAAGCATTGAATCAGGAGACTTGTTTTATGTTTAATATTATGTTCAAACCTCTAGCAGAGTTATTTAAAACATAAAGTCCCTAGCAGTGGATGGAAGTGTTCCATTTAAATGTATAGATATGTTTTTTTAAAGATGTGTCACGCAGAAAAAGCCCCCAAATCCAATCCCCCAACCGTGATACCAGTATGGTAGGTGAACTACAAAGACATGGGGCTTGGTTTCCAAAAGAGCAGCAGGAAATACTTCAGAGTTCCTGCCCTTTGTTGTTTTGCCTGTGAATCTTCTATGAACCACTAGCTTGATCAAAGCTGCCAGAAGTTGTTAGGAGATGTGTCAGCCTGTGTATGGTAACTTAGATGTGCCTCCTCTTCAGTGGAAGGAACAGCAGGAGCTGCTCTAATGAACTGTCCAGCAGCTCCATCTTGCAGTGTGTATACAACCAGAGGTGGGAAGAGGTTAATCCAAAGGGAAACTGGTTAAGAGAGCCAAGTGGAAAATACCAGGAAGTTGTATGACACAAACTCAAGTTGGAAGTCAAAGATGATTGCTGACATTTCCTATTTACTTTAATGAACCTCTCAGTCTCTTGCGTTTTGTGCCAGCTTTTAAGTTCTTAGTACTTCACCTGCTGTGCAGGAACACGCCTCACCTACAATACAGAATGTCATCTTACCTTCAGCAAGTTCACCTCCTCTTCACTTTAAATACCTGCATCTTTTTTCTGACGGGGATTAGATTCCTAATTTTAAGATTATGCTCACTTGTATTTCATCCTAGGGATTTATTACTGTAATCTTTATCTGCTCATAAACATAAAGAAGACAAAGGCATTCACCATTAGACATGTACTTGCCTGGTCGTGATATGAAGTCCTCATATTGTAATGCTAGCTGTTGTGATTTTCATCATGAAGTGCATTTACCACATTGAATTGCATTGAAATCTGTCATTTTCTCTTTGCTATTTAAATGCTTTTCTTGCAGTTCCCTTTCCAACTGTCTCAGCTTGGAATCTCTGGTTTTTAAAGGCTGATTACTGTGTGTATGAAAAAGGGAATCATGAGCATTGAAAATACTGTGGACAACAGACCCTGTGAGATATTTGGTGGTTCTTCAGGTCAGGCATTGTACCATCCATACCTTCACCTACACCAGTGGTCATTTTCCCCTGGAAGCGAAGTGTGTCTCTAATTACTAAAACAACACAAAACCCACCACCATCCCCCCAGGCAGCAATGGGCATAGGTGTGCAGGAGCAGCCTGTGTAACACCCTTCTTCCTGTTCTGTATGAAAGCAGATGTTAGTCAGTGTTATAAATCGCTTGTATATATTTTAATTCTGCCTAATATCTTTTCAGGTCTGTATTTCTATATGATTGTTTATGTTTGGATAAACTGTTTAATTAGTACAACTCATCAAAACATTTCTGGATATATTTTCCCTTCAGATATTTGTGCAATACATTATATCAGTGAGGAAAATTTGGCTTATTTTCATTATTTATAGACATGGATGGGGAGATGGTTAACAGAGGGCAAAAGAGAGATGGGGGGGAAAAAACATATTCTACAGATCTGGGGCTTAATTAGCTATTCTATATCCCTACTGAATGCTGAATGTGATCTTTTCATTTTCACAGATTGCAGAACTTTCATTCTCACCCACGGTCTAGTTTAAACAGAGATACTAAAGGAAAATATTTGAGTGTTGTTATATCCTTATTTGGAGCAAATATTTGTAGACATATTCTCATGACTCCTTGGTTCCTTTAGTGTTTTTAGTGTATTTTTAGTTTGCTCATCTAAAGCACTCAGTAGCGCTGCAGTCCTGCTCTCCGACTTGCTCAGCTTTAAGTCCGGGGTGAATCTTTCTGCAGTTACTTCAATTTTCTTGGTGTACATTTTAACTATCTTTGATTCTTCACAGAAGACCTACCACCTACCATACCTTGATAGCACAGTTTCTGCAGAGATGCAGGACTGACACAAAATTTTGAAGTACAGTATTATCTTGAATTATCAGTCCTGCTGACATAGAATAGAATTAACCAGGTTGGAAAAGATCTTTGAGATCATCAAGTCCAGCCTATCACCCAACACCCATCTAATCAACTAAACCATGGCACCAAGCACCTCGAGTCCAGTCTCTTCCTAAACACCTCCAGTGATGGTGACTCCACCACCTCCCTGGGCAGCACATTCCAATGGCCAATCTCTCTTTCTGGAAAGAATTTCTTCCTAACATCCAGCGTGAACCTCCCCTGGTGCAGATTGAGACTGTGTCCTCTTGTTCTGTTGGTGGTTACCTGGGAGAGAACCCCCACCTGGCTATAACCTCCCTTCAGGTAGTTGTAGACAGCAATAAGACCTTCTGCCCCAAAGCTTTCCTCTACCTGGCCAGGAGCTGGAGATTGCAATCTCTGAAAAAAATCCTTTAAACATTGTCATGAGGAGTGCCAGAGAGAAGCTTGTGAGGACTTTGTAAGCTCAAAATGAAAAGCCTGTTGGTCTTTTTTACAGGGAATAATAGAACTTGGCAAGATCCACCCCCACTCCCCAAGGAAAACCCCAAAAGCAGCAGCACCAAAATCCCAAGTTTTGTTAAATATAAAAGGTCATTTTGTTAAGGATTCATACACAGTCCAGTAGTGTTCCTGTGCAGCCCAGTCTAGGAGAACCTGCTTTAGCTGGGGAGTTGGACTAGAGGATTGCCAGAGGTCCATTCCCACCCCTACCACTCTGTGATTCTTTGATTTAGATACTGATAGGTTTTTTTTGGTTACAATGATAGTTCATCATGGGGTGAGATCAAAATTCATAGTGTGATTATGGAAAACTATCTCCTTACATCTTATTCAGTGTCTCCACCTGAGGCAGATTTTATCTTTGTTTATCTATGCTTACATTAGGGAAAGCTACAATTAACATGTATTCACTGCTGGGTTTCAGTAAGTAGTTTGTGCTTCAAAGATGGATCTGATCACATTTAACACTAGGCTTGTGAGCAGATACAATGAATTCAACAGGACTTAGGCATATACTTTAACTTGTACATGCTTCAGTGCTTTCCTGAATTGGGATGAGATTATTTGTGTGTTTGCTGTTTAAGAAGAGCTGTGTTTAGCTGAGTGAGTCTAATCTTCCATCTCTGAAGGTGCTGTACCATAACCTATACGCTTCAAGTTGTTGCAGTCCATCTTACAAGAGTGTAATATTTTTAGCTGATAATTAAGAGCTTTGAACAGTAATAAACTTCCTTTCAGAATTGGTGGGGATGAAGAGCATGCACTTGTATATACTGCATCCCTATCAAAATTAAGGTAAAAAGAAAATCAAACCCCAAAAATCTAGAAATGATCATTAGGGTGCTTGGGTTTGGGTTTTGTTTTGGATTGGTTGTTTTGTTTCGGATTTGTTGGATGTCTCTGGGTAAAGGATTGGCTCATGCATGTCTGAGGGTAGGGGAGATGATGTGCAATAAGTGGTTTTGCTCACACTGTTGGAACATGCATTCATTAAGAACAGGTACTTGCTCTCTAAGGGGTGTAGCAGAAGCTGCACACAAAGTTTTCTGCCTGTTTTCAAGACAGGCACTTCCTGTCTTGAAAAAGCTTCTCCAAAGGAGGCATAAATATTGGTAAATAGTAGATGCATATAGCAACTACTTCCCCTGCCCATCTCTATTCCAAATCACCATAAACATGTAGAACAGATAATTCAAGCAAAGTTGTGGCCTGAATTTACTATAAACATTGGGGTTTAAATCAGAAAAATCAAGTGGTGTACTTCTGTTGCTCTGGTTAAGAATTAAAGCAAGAAATCATGCTGACAAGTGAAGTGAATAGGCACAGGATACAGAGTTACTCTGTGATTTAATACATTGTCCTAAGTATGTCGGATGTATAACTCTATAGAAATGTTAGCTCTCTGCTGCCATAAAGCCATGACTTTCTTACATGATATATCTCCAATAATTCTGCAGTATTTTGATTCATAAAAGTTGAGTAGATTGGAAGGGGTTTAAAAAATGCATTGTAGTAGGCCTTTTGACAGATGTGATTTAAAAGCTTAGAGAAAGCCATGCACCTGTCACTTTTAATTGCAGAAAGCTTTCCATCTATTAAGTTTATTTTGCCAGAGTCTTCTAATGAAAAAGTTCCAGTATCTAATTTAATTTAATTTTCTTTGGGTTTGCCAGAAAAGCAATTAATTTTTAAAACTTCCAACTATGAAGTTGTGCTTCAGAAAGCAGTCCCTCTATCTTGTATACCATGAAGTTTTATCATATGCTTGTCATACCTTAGGAACATCTTGATATCCTTGAAGAATTGTGGCAGTGAAATGTAGACATATTGTCTGTAGCAGTAGGTAGGGTTTACAAATACAAATGTTCTTATGATTGGGTTATTCCTATCCATCATTAGATCGCATCTCTCTGGAGCTGTAAGTACATCTGTGCCTGGCAGGCTTGTGTTATCACCAGTGCATATGGGGACCATGTGTCAGTCTCCCAACAAAGATATATAGCCTTGTGTAGGAGCAGGATTGGTTATGCTTGTATTTTAACCTCCAAATCAGTTTCGGAGACCTTTACTACAGATGTTGGAAGCTGCAGGTCTGTAAACCGGTACACTGCAATATGAACTGCAAGAGAAGAAAAAGCATGAGAGGGAATGAACCACATGGCAAGAGATAGCAAGTGCAGTGGAGCCTGCATAGAAGCAAATCCTCACACCTTCTCAGCTATCTGTGTAAATATCGTTTGAATTCAATCACCTCAGAGCTCGTCCTGTTCTCAGAGGAGATCTGTTCTTACTCAGCTAAAAGAGTGAGTACAGACACATGTGCTTGCTGTTGTAAAGATGCGTGTCCCAGGATCTTTGGAGCTGGCAAAGCTCTTACTGAATTCCTTACGAGTAGGAATGGATTTATACTGACTGCTTTGGCAGGAAGGTGGGTGGTGTAGTGCTGGGGTGTTCTCTGGAACAGCTATTATTATAGGAGTGCAGTGTCATGTGTTCTTAAAGCCAGCCTCATTTCTTACATCCTGGGGTGCGGTTTTTTGTTTGTAGGTTGGTTGGTTGGTTTGTTTGTTTAAGGTATGCTTTAAATAAAATGCAACTGTTTTAAGTCTTTAGATGTTTCATAGTAAACTTCAGAATTAGTCCTTAAGCAATAGGGAAGCTTAACCATTGTTTGTTAAGCTTTTTTTTTTTAAAGTGCATTTAACAGCTCTGTCTTCCCATTATCATAACTGTCCTCAGTCACTTCATGGTTGCTTAGACATCTCTGCCCTGCAGTCATCTGTTTACTCACACGGGAGTGGTGGAGTTTCTTGTGAAAGGGAGACATCAGTGTCACCCTTATGAATCCTAAGTATCCTGCACTCCCATTTGATTGCAATTACTTAACTGATGTCCATCCCATCTAACTGCCTTCATACCCTCAGATAACAAAACAAAGCAATCCCCCCTTAAATTAAAAAACCCTAATTCCACAAGAAGATCCCATCACACCACACACACAATCACTTTTTATCCTCTCAGTACAGTTTTCTAAATGTTTACTTGAGCAGAAGCTCCACCAGCTACTTAGAAGAGTCTGGAAAATGATTGAAGGGAAAGAATTTTGCAAGGAAGTCATTTGGAAAAAAACCTTGCAAACCTACAGATAGAGGGGGGGGGAAATCTGAAGGAAGGAGGAGAGATGAGGTTTAAACTGCAATTATAAGCAGCCACTCTTCGATGGTGTCAGTGGAAAAGTGCAGTCCTGGAACAGACAATCCAAGCTTTGTGGACTTAGAGGTTAAAAAATGTCTGAAAGAAAATTATTACCAGTACAGGCAGCTGAGGGGAAAAGAGAGAGAAATATGGCAGAAGTAGAAACACAGTGTAAGCTTTTATTTGTAAAATATTCAGCTTTGCATGGACTATTTAATAGGTGAGTCTTCCTAGAACATAGAAGTGTGATTTGTATGCTGCTATTGTGGCAACATTGCTGTAATGCAATGTGGCAACATTGCTGTAACATGCAATGGGATTTTCCATACTCTTACACTCTGATCCTGGGCTGTTCTTTTTGGATTGCTGTTAATGCAAAAATTGGTTGTGATCAGTTCATTCTGGAGTTACCAGTTTCCTTTTCATTGCTTATGTGTGTTTTTACCACGGTTTTCCATTCTAAATGTACCCTGTGTTCAGCTAGGGTACGCTGTTCTTGTTTTATAGACCAACTGTAGTGTCTCAGCTCCTTTTACAACAGGAAGCCATCTCTTGAAATCCAGATTTTTTTTTGCATGGCATTGAGCAGAAAAATCAACACAGTGTAAAGTAAACCAAAGTGTTTCTGTGAAAAATATTGCAGTATGAGGAATGACAGATGGTTATAAGCAGATGGGTGAAGCCCAGGAAAACAATGATATAATATTGGTCATCTTGATAAGCAGTAATTAGGATGGTAGCTTAGCTGTTGTCAGTTTTTTTTTAATCATCCATGGTAATCCTTTTATAATTTGCTTTGGTTTCTTTTGCTGTTCTTAGCACACTTTTTGGCACTGAGAGGCAACGGCCTCAAAGCCTGAAGCATCAGTGCTTCGCACGTGTGATGTGACTACGTGCATATTGTATGAGGCTAAGACTGTACCATAAACCTGTCTTGTTAAGCAGCCAGCCCATCTCAAGGGACAGTCCCCAAATTACATCATTCTGCTCAAGTGAAGGAAGAGTGAGCACAGTACCATTCAACAGTAATGATCTGCACCATTATTTCTAGTTTACTCTCCAAGTTTTGGCTGTCCCTTGATGAGCTGTTCAGGGTTGGGTTTACTGTTAGGAAACACTTAGCATACTCAGTTTATCGTTAAACTAACAGTTTGGGCCTGTGCATGATGAAAAATGTCTGCATCCAGAGGTGAAATTACTACTTGCCTGTACTGGAACAGCAGCTATGCAGAATGGGGTTGGATCAGGAATCCACTCTTCTCTGTTTTGAACAACAAGAGAAATTGCCATGGTTCACTGAGTGGCATTTCAGAAGAGAGTATAGAGGGTTGGAGACTGTGAGTCAAACTAGA
Organism: Dryobates pubescens; assembly: GCF_014839835.1. Taxonomy (NCBI): domain Eukaryota; kingdom Metazoa; phylum Chordata; class Aves; order Piciformes; family Picidae; genus Dryobates; species Dryobates pubescens. The sequence goes on along the minus strand of NC_071634.1, from coordinate 17,445,941 downwards.
CAACACACCGGACAACCTTTCAGTCAGTTCCTGAAAGGCCTTACAGTTTCAGTTCCGAAGGAGGGGAAACAATATTGCATGCTAAGGACACGTCAACAGCTGCAAAATCCTGGTAGAAAAGAAGTTTTGTTACTGGGAGAAGTAGTGCTAGGTTGTGTCATCTCCTGTTGAAGAGGGCTTTTGGAAAGTTAAGTATGCCATCTCATCTATTCTTAATGTGAGCAGATCCCCAAGCCAAATGGATGTTTCAGCCATGCATATGCTGAGTGTCTAACGGACCAGAAGTGAAGGTTACCTAGCAGCATCTTGCTTTATCCTTTAAGTCCCTAACTGGTAGTGCATTCCAAGTCTATCAGGTGTAATAGTCGATGAAGAATGAATTGCCAAATCAGCTGTCAGAGACTGCTGGAGTTAAAATAGCAGAATCTTCACTCTTTCCTTATATAAAGGAATGGGATTTTATGACCTTATGTGAAATAATAACATAAGCTGTTTTCCATTTTGCCTTTAATTCCAACCTGGTTAAATAAAAAGGATGGAAAAATGCAAGAACAGAAACCATATATGCTTTACAAGTTATTGGCTGGACTAGATGATCATTTTTGGAATTACTGCATGCAAGATGTACAGCCAATAGCTGAAAGTCTTCTCCCACTCTGCAGACACTAAGCAGGGCTGTAGGTCAACGATACCCTCTCACTTCACAGCTGTGCTGCTGCCTCAGGCACTGTTAGCGGTGCAATGCTGCCACAGAAATGCATGACAAGCAGCAGTCAGTAACTCTCATTCCATCCCTTCCTTTGGCTTGGCCAATTTAAGACTCTGTGAGGATAAAGAATTGGTGGCTTTTCCTTTGGGCTGGGCAGAGGTATTCTAAAGAGCTGCAAGTTATTCTTTCAAGGATCCTTTTCTATCAAAGCCAAATTTGAAGTAGTATGGCAGTTCTCTCTTTGTGGGTGGTCCTCTCCTCTTCAGGAGCTACAGTGTGCAATTGTTTCTGTTTTTTTGGTAGTCTCAAACAAAAGAGAATTACATATTCATTTAGTGGAACAGACAAATAAGGCTGCTTTCCTTTTCAAAAATAATTTCTATGACTCCAGTAAAATGAATGTGTGGTCCTAATACTCCTGTTTCATTTCACAATTAACATTTGCTGCACTAGGACACAGTGGCACAATAGAGAATAAATGGTGAGTCTCCTTAAGCACTTAGTTTTCAAATGGTACCAGACTACATGAATTAAGTGCACTTCTGAAAGCATCATAGAGTGGAATTGATTTTGGGGCCCATAGGTGGATTTTCATGCCAAGACTGAGATTGGAGGTTTTGGCTTACTGCAAACACAAAATATGAGCATATTAAAGCTTAAGAAGGCCTGTGCTTGAACTCTATGCAGTTCTCATTCTGCAGAAATTAACAATTGCTATGACTCAAAATGCTAAGCAAGTCAGTAGCATATTATAATGGAGAAAAAGAGGAACCAGGCTGTTCCTCAGATTAAAAAAAAAAAATCACTGATTTCCATCCTCTACATTTTTGATGATTTATCCTAAATGTCAGGGCTGAAGGTATTGATAAACTCTGGAGATTACCAAGCTACCAGTGCTCCTATTGTGTAATGTGTGAGTTTTTCTGGTTTGCTCTGTGTTCTATACTGGATGCTTAAATGATCTCCATCTATGCTTTAATAAACGGATGAAATGGATAAAAATGTTTGCTGCTTAAATAATACAAATAATAATTGCCAAAAGCTGTAACAAGAAATACATTGAATTCATTTACAGATTTATAAATGGATAGCATTTAACAAACCTGAGGCGTTAAGAATGAAAGAAACTTCATTGGTCCCATTAAAAGTGGTATCATTAAAAGGTGGGAAATGAAAGTGAGCAAGGAGATAAAGTCTGACTATTTAGAAGAATGGAAGATTCATTCCTTACCAAAGGAACTGCTGTGACTCCCAGGATTCTGTCCATGTCACAGTGATGGTTGTCCTGTATTGTGAATATAACATTGTCACTAGGGCAATGTAGCACACCATGGCGTAGGGAACAGTTCTGCTTTAGCATGAGACTAAATTATGTCTGCTAACCACAGCATCTGACTCTCTGGGGACTCAGCAGAGCAAATGGAAGTTAGTGATGCAGAGAATCTGTGTCTCTCTGATCTAAATTTTTCTCATCTTCTTTGTGCTCCTCAGCATGGTACTGATACATGCTATCACTGATGTATGCTGGCTCGGTTCCTCCATCTGCTAAAAGAGGTTAAAAGTACTTTTCTTAGGCATGAAATTTTATCCCTGTGAAGGGAAGCAAGTTGGAAAGATGATACAACCAATAATAATGATTTACAGAACTTAACCATTCATGTTTTAGGTCTTCATAAGGAGAAAATACATGTCTAGAGATGAATCAGCTGATAGTATTGGACTCCCTTTGTGTCTTTATTATGAAGAGGACTCACTGCATTGTGTGTTTTACTGAAGCACAGGGGGGAAAAAAAGTCATCAAAATTAATAGGAGGCTAAATTCTTTGACTCTGAAATAAACAATGATTAGGAGAGTTCTTGGATTTGGTTTTTTTCCCATAACAAGAGTTTAGTTTGAATTAGGTAGATATTTTAAAAACCATTTCCCTATTCTTTCAGTTTTTATTTATTCATAGACCTACCAAAGAGCTCTGGCTTGCTGAAACCACCTGAGAAGCCATTTGAGTCTAAGCTGATCTTCATATATAAGAGATGTAACAGTGTAACTTGTTATATGGGAAATCTATAAAGCCACACATGTCTCTATTGAAATAATTAACTGGATTGGCCTCATTTGACTGATGGGAAAGGTACATACTTGTTTGTATATATTAATGTATTTGCTGAATGTGGAGTAGAAACTTGTTGTATTAGAGATTAAAACATGAATGTTTTAGTAAGCTCATGCTAAAATATGATGTATTTCTACCATGATGGATTTCCAAATATGCTTCAATAGGTTCGGTTCACCTGATGTATTAATTTTACAGGAACTGTCTCTCTGGCATACTCTCCCTGCATCTACACCACAATATTATAGTTCAGTAGCATCTGATTTGATTCTTGTGACATAGTTCTGAAAATAATTTTCATGCTTACGTACCTTATCCTAATTCAGTCACAGTGGTGGCTTCCAAAGTCTGCCTCTGTAGCATTCAGAAAGTTCTTAGAGTAAATTGCTAGGCGTACTGACGCTTTGCAGTCAGAGTATGGTGGTGTGAAGACAAATGAAGGGTCATGAGCTGCAAAAAAAATAATCTGATTGAAAGTTTTCAATGCTAATGGAAGCCACCTAGTGCAGAGTGAAAACAGGTATTTATTATTTAAACTTAGAAGGAGGGAAACATGAAGCCATGGCTCCCTTCTCTTATGCCATCATACCGTTGCGTGTTCTCGCCTTCCGGGAGCTTAGGTTTTACCGCTGGTGTCCTCAACACCTCCCACTGAGGCACAGTACTTCATTTTTCATAACATCAAAGCCAGGGGCATAAATAACAGCTCTTGCAAAGCAGGGTCTTGCTCTGAATTGGCTTCAAGGTTTTAGATGCCATGCCTCATTAAGGTGACTGTGGCTGGAGAAGTGTCTCAGGCCATGCAAGACCTCCTTGACATCTTAATGAAGTCCAGAATCCAGTGAGTAGCCTGTGCTGGAGCAAATTCCCAGGTTGTGACTGCAGTGAGAAGCAGTGTCTGTCTTCTCCCTGCCACTTACATTTCTGTACTTTTAAAGGTATACTCAGATATATTGCAGGAACACTGAACAGTAGCGAGGAAAAAGCATTGAATTAATCCTGTGTGAATAAGCCAGAGCTGTTACGTGTTCCACTGGCATCACGGGTCCCTTCCAATTGAACTATCCTATCCTCTTCTAAAACAAGCCTATTTATTTAACCACCTTTGTGTTCCAAGTGAAAATCTCAGTATCCAAATTCATATGTTTGGCTTTAAGTCAAATAATTTAAACAAATTCTCATTCTGGGTTGTTTTTTCTTAGTTTGTTTGTTTGTTTCCCCTGAGTATCTCATTATCTACAATAGTTTGCCACCTTGTATGGACATGGGAGATTTCAGGTATAGTATACTTAGCTAACGTCAAAGCTGTTGATTTTTAGTAAGGGAGAACTCCCACGCAAGGCTTATTTTATTCATGTCAGATATATTTAAATAATTATTAAGGGTGCTGATCATGGAATAGCCTCCTGAGCTTTTTTATGAACTAGCATAAATGCACTGATAGCTATTCAATACATAGTCTGGCACAATAATTCTGCCTTTTCCTTTAAAAATCAGGAGACATTATTCATTCCCAGTACTCAGTGTTTTACAAACTTGAGAATGGCAGTATAGATTTATGATGTTGCTGGTCAGACACAGAGGGAGGTTAAACCATAGAGGAAAATAAAATTACAAGTAATTAAATTTACAAGCAGGTTTGCCATCTTCACAAGATTTATTGTTTCAGAACGAACAATGGTTTTAAGCCACACAAGAAACCCGTAATACAGCCTTAGCAGGATATAATGTAGATATCATACATGGTGTCTCAATTTATAGAATTAAAAATTAAGCACTCCTTTTAAGGATAAATGGGATATTCAACTGGGAACCATACATGGTGAGTAATAAAATAGCTGCAATGCAGTACCGTCTGCATTTTTTAAGAGCTGAAGCGCACTGTCAGGCTTATTAATATCAGGCTGAGGGCTTTATCAGATAAAAAAATCATGTATATCTGGTTTTCAGGTTTTCTGTGGGAATAGGTTGTTATATTCTATTGGTCTTAATTTCATGTGTTAGCAGGATTCAGGGTATTTTTCCTGATACACTTCTATCTACTACCCAGTAAATTTGATCAACAGAAATGTAGCACTTCCCTTCTGTTCGTAGGAATGATTCAGTAGTAGCAAGGTTTTGGCAAGGTCTTTCTGCTATTTCCATAATGCATTGTGATTAATAATGTATGCTGAAGGAAAAATAAAGGAAACAAAAATTACCTGGATACTTTAAATGAATGTGATTTGGGGAGAGAGAGTGTGGTGAGATTTGATTTGATTTTTCTTTTTTTTTTGGCTGTTGTTATTAATATTTTTTTTCCTACATAATTGGTTTGTGAAATGCAGAAATCTAGATTCTTTCAGGCATAATCTAACTCTAGCTGGGTTTAATCAATTCTGCTGTTCAGAGGTATGCTGGATGTTGACGTAAGGTCTTGGGCTGCAATAGTAATGGAGAGTTATTTGTTCCAGTTAAAATGTTTCAGTCAGATTGTTGGTTTCAAATGTGAGAACAGGTTACTTCCAATAACAAAGATTTGGGTTTTAATAAGTAGGATGTTCTCTTGTTTAGGGGCTTAAATTTTACTGAAATGCTTGAGGTCTCTTTCCTTGTAGGGGCACCAAGTGCCATCACAAATTATACTCAGTGTTCAAATGCTGCCTCTTTTTGAAATGGGAGGTGAAGTTCACATAGTTATTAGTGCAGGAAAGCAGTGACCATCAGGCTGTAAAGGAGGTTTGCACCTTTCCTCGCTGCAGAATATAAGCTGCACAGTCAAATTGATGTAACATACTGGCCTGCAAAATTTCCATGGGTTTATCTACAAGATAGATTTTTTTTGCCCCATTTGCTCACAAAGTTACAGTGCACCCTGTGCCACTTGTGACAGGGATTTTTTGAGGAGTTAAAGAATTGCAGTGGAACAAGTTAAAGCATCATAAGAGAGGCCACACAGTAACTTCTTACTGAGTTCTGCAGCATGAAACTTAGGCGTAAATTATGCACAAAGTCAAATGTTTGTATAAGCCCCTCATAGTTTTTATATGGAAACCTTTTGAGAACAAGCAGATGAAAACTTGAAGCAATCAATAAATAATGACTGAAAAGTTTCCTGCTATAAGTAGGCCTAATTTGTGTGTTGAAAATAGATTTATTTTTTTTTATGAGGTAGAATTTTGGAGTGCAGAAATTAATAAATAACTTAGACTTTTGTTTCATGAACAGTTGCAAGAAAGTTTTGCAAACCAGAAAACAATAAATAACAACAAATCTCTTGGAAAATGACATTTGCCAGCCCTACTTGGCTCTCCATCTTTAGAGGGATGCCTTGCACAGCAAGGTTGGGAACCTTTGCAATCAAGTAGTTTACATTTCAAATGTGCTAAAAATAGCAGGGAACATTGTACTGTACTCCACGTGAGCCTGTGCTACCTGGAAATGGTGTTGGCTGTGTGGACCCAGCAGTAAATCTAGCAAGCAGTTAGTCTGCTCTCTTTTGCACACGTGTACACACAGAAGTACATATGCAAACTCAAGAGTATTGCCTACAGAGGAACCTGACTAAGGGAAGAAAGATTTTGACCATTCAGATTTTTTTATCAGATTTTGAAAAAATAATAATTTAGGGTATTGTCTCAATCTTTCCTATCTTCTACTTTTAAAAATTACACAAAATGATGAATGGTGATACTCTACTAACCGTCATAAGGAGCGTCATGCCCCATTACCCATTACCTCCTGCAGTCTGTATTTACGAGGATGGCAGTGGTGTACATAGAAATGTAAATATATCTTTGTTACAAACTGATCACAATACAAATCACTAGTGCTAACCGAACCACTTTCCACACAGCTTTTAGATAGGCAAAATGTATTAGTCAATTAAACAGAAATGTAAATACAGCTATTTCCTGTTTAGACTTATAATGGAGGGTTTTTTTAAAGGAAGCAGGCTGTTAAATCATATTACCATAACAAATGCTGAAGGCTGCTTTTTCATTCATTGCCATTGAATTTATTGTCAGAGCAGCGCAGTCATACCCCATTTCAAGATTACTTAGATGGCTTGAAAATTAAATCACAGTTCACAGATTCATTTTCTTTTCCCCCCACACACGGTTAACAACAGTGAAATTCGGTCTGGTTTTGAGTATCCATCACAAGGTATTGCAGTGCTGCAAGATGCACAAGCTGTGAAAGATGTAGGAAATGGAAAGTGATGTGGATGGAGCAAAACATTGTCAATGGATGTAGAATTCTTTTCCAAAAAATGATGTGAATTTTGTAGAAGTTGGGAAGTGTGAGGTTTAATAAAATCCTCAAGTTGTTTTATTAAAGTTCATAAATCTGAAGGAGAGCTTCAGGAGCGATTACTAATGACTGAGTATATGAGTTCATGCTAGATTACATTGTAGGGGAAGAGTATGTCGAATGCATGACTGTTGGTGTCTAAAATACTAAATGATCCCTGCTTATTCACATCATCTTGAGCTAAACCTTTCATTTCTATGCATCATTTTGAAACGTTGCTCCTAAAAGCTGTTTCTGAAATGGTCATTTAGATGTCTCTAAGAAGCAAGATAGTTGTTTGCCATAGCTTCTTACTTTTCTTTTTGCAGGATTTCAGTCTTGCTGGCATAAAGCTGTCACAGGTTTGGATTGGGTTGAAAAATGAAATTGCTCAGTTAAAAAGTCAATCAGTTTGTCTTTCATTGTTAAATTACTTAATGGTCCTGGTTTTTCTTTGGCATATGTATTGTTTGTAAAGGAGCTACTTAGTGCAACACTGATAAACTGCTTTGGCTATTATTGCTGATTCTTCTTCTTCAATTACAAATCAGTTAAGGTAATAAAATAAACTTCATTGGAAACATCGACTGAAACATAATGACTGAAATTATTTTCTTGTGTGTTTTTTGTCATGCACAGAAAGAAATATCAATGGCAGATTTTAAGTTCCATTTAATTTCTTTTTTCTTAGTGATCTTAGTGAAAATCAGATTCAAGCAATACCAAGGAAGGCATTCCGAGGAGCAGTAGACATAAAAAATCTGTAAGTATTTTTCTTCTTGTGTTTTTTTTTTCTGATTGTAATGCTTTGTCACTGCATTGTCCTTTTGTTGTATCAGATATTCTCCTAAGGACTGCTATAGCTGCCTAAAGAAACTGTATAACACCAACACAATTTGTTTTGGCAATATATTTTAGCGTATCTTGAGCATTCTAAAATTACCATAGATGAGATATAAAACAATAAATGGAGCCAAATGCAGCAAGACATTATAACTATTTGGTTAAGGTAACCTGAGTTTAATATCTGAAAGTTAGACTATTTGAAACATTTCACTGTTTCACACAGGGGGGGAAAATGTTGTTTCTAAGAGTTTTCCTTTTATTTACTTATATAAAAGAAAGCAAGAAGAAAAATGCTGTTTTCTAGCGTTGCTAGCACATATTTTTGTACTTGTGTGAGTGCTTTTCTCACATAGTTTTATTCTGTGCTAAAAGAAGTCTTTTCTAAAAGACAGGTACTCGCTTTCCTCTGCATAGTGACCCTGAAGTTCATGGACAGGTTTTGAATTCTTAGCACTTATAAACGTGGCAATGTGTGAGTTGCCAGACAAAGGGAAGCAGTGATTCTGTTTAGAGTGGTAGATCAGTTTAGTGGACTGAGGGACCTGAAGACTGTGAGGATCTTGTATAGTAGGAAATGTAAGGTCATGCACTTAAAGGCTAAAAAACCTGCTGGAATCTGAAGACTCATCACTTAAAAGCAACCAGCAAATACAGGGGATATACATTAGTAGGTTCAAGAAAGACTATGGAGATGTCAGTGTGATGCAGCTGTGAAAACATAATGATGATCTTATGTGGCATCAAAAAAATTAGGGAAATATGAGGACATTATATTCAATGAACTTTCCAGTTGTACTGCTTCAAAACCAGTGTGCTCTGTGATTACCAAGGCGGCAATGTGTTGCTGCATCCTCAGTAGGAGGGAGCTGGACAGGAAACTTTTCATGTTTCTGTCTTCCTGTGATGGACTCCACTCTGCTGCCCATAGCACTGCACACAAATTGATTAGGGGGATGGTTGTTTTTTTTTTTTCAAAGAAATGCCCAAGAGTTTGGCCTACTTGATCAGATATTTAGAGATTCAGGAGGTTTTTCTATTGAACCATCTTTGTGATATGGCTCTTCCCTGCAGTGCAATGCTACCACATCTAACTGGAAAAACTCTTGTGTTCAGATTTATTTTGTTCCAAAACATGCAAGCCCTTCTCAAAGTGGTTTTGTTACTTTGCATAATAGATGTTTTAGAAGTTTCTATTTGGAATTGGTGCCATCATTATTCTAAGAGACTTGGCTACAAGGAGATGCCTGCATTTTTCTGCATGATATTTTATATTTGAAAATTGGCAGAGAGCTACAGAAAGAAGCGTTGCTGGTAGAAATAATAACATCATTGATTACATCCATTTCAATATAAATTACAGAGATGTTTCTTTTAAACGCAGTGATTGATAACCCTTCCATACCATAGCTCTCTTAAGATGTTTCCAAGACAGGTAACAAATCTCACAGAATGTCTTCTGATTACATATTTATGTTCCTAAATGGGGACTCTCCGTTATCTCACTCACCTGAAGTACTTCTCCATCTGAATCAGGAGTTGGGATCATTTGGAAGGCATCTTTTTGTATGTTCTTCCAGTCTTTGCAGAGAAAAGGGAGGCAGATGTTAACTCAGATTATCTGAAGGAAATTGCTTCCTCCGTGGTAGATGATATCAATACAACCTTTTGATTGCTCAGAGGAAGCTGCCTAGCTTCCATTAAATGTGGACTTCATATTTCTTTTCAGGACATCTTCTTAATAACATTCACAGTATAGATGCTGTAGAAGAAACAAAGGCAAATTGGGCATTGGTCATTTTGAGGGCTGACAATATGGGCAAGCTGCCACACCCTCCGAGTAAAAAGAACAATCATCAGGCCTCACGAACCTACTACCTTCTCCTTTTCATGGCATTCTTGTGTTTGATTTTAACTTTTATTTCTATTTTGCTCCTTGAGGAACCAAGCAGAGTGATAGCCAATTTTGAGAGGATGGAGCAGTTGAATGATAAATCTGTTCTCTCTTTCTTCTGGTTTATTTGGCAAGTATGCTTTACTTGGTAGCATTGCAATCTTCTTACTTTGGGCATAAAAGAGAAAGGTTAATAATTTGCTACATTATGTAAATTAGGAAAAAAGTATCAATTGAAATTGCTTTTCAGGGATAAAGCAGCAAAGAACAGAATGAACGAACTACATCAGCAAAATAAACAGCAAGTGGAATAAAAGAACTTACAAATGAAAGAGTAATCACAATAAACAGTAATGGTCATGGGAAAAAAGCACTTCCCTCAAGTTTGACAAAAAATTCTTACATCTTCCTGTTACATCTTTCTCAGCTAATGCCTCTAAAATTATTGATTCCTCTTGAAACAGAAATTGAGAAGGGAATTGCAAAATAGGAAACATAATTCAGTTATGTTGTGAAACATATGAGGCATTAAAAGCAGTGCCTGTTTCCAAACATTGTATTGCTGTGATGAATATCAGGCACTCTGTTCTTTTCCCATGGAAAAGTTGTAATGATATGAAATCCAGCTTACAATGTGCTAAAACCAGAAATATTTTCGAAATATTTTGTGGTGGAGGAATTACTGCAGGGATCTAGAAAGGCTTCTGGCTTTTTCTGATGACTTAAACAATGGTTGCTGTTGAGTTGATACGTGAAGAGAATGTAATTGTTTCTGAACAAAGAAGAGTACCTTGCATGGTGCCTCTCTTGCATGGGACCACAAAGTGTCCTCAAGCCATGAAGAACAGGAGGGTAAAGCAGGCAGATTGATTGAAATTGTCCCAACTTTCAACACAGCCTCTAGGAATGAGTAAACAAGTTATTTTTCTGTTGGAGTGAGATAACAGGTTTGGGGTTTTTTATTTATGAGGGTAGTAGCTTTCAAATGTATGAAACATCTTCTGTTAGTCATTAAATGCTCTTCTTGTGGTATAATAAGGCTTATTTTTAGATATTTATTTATCATGATGTGGTAGACAACATATGCTAAAAGGGAAGAACATATAAATACAGTGTAAGCTGTATCAGCAACAGCAATAAAGAAAAAGTTTAATGCAGACAGATTGTTATTAGTTGAACGGTTGTTATTTAGTTTTTACTGGTTCTTGTAAACTGAGCTGACATAAACACTAACATTTTAAAAAGCAGTAGATTAGTCATTATATGAAATACCTAGGCAATGCTGCAGATATGGATGCAGGACTTAATTCTCTGTGACAGTGCAAAGATTTTGAATGTGGCAGCTGTTGTTTGGTGTTCTGTGAGCTTCACAGAAACAGCAGTGCCAAAGGCAATGAGCCGCTCTGTGGAAGCAGGGACAGAAATGAATAGTGACTTTCTAAAGGGATGGAAAGACCCAGTGTGGAGATGGAGCAGGAGGAAAGATGATGAAGAGAGGGACTCAGGAGAGAAAGGATGAGAATGGGGCAGAGTTGCTGGTCCGATCAGCTTCTGTGGTTAGGGTGTTTTAATACTTTGAAAAGGAACTCTGGGGAAGAAGGGAAAACAAAACTTTGTATAGTGCAGTTAGATTTGTTGGTGTATGTCCCATAATTTGTTGGTGTGAAAAGTCACTACTGAATTGTAGACTTCTATGTGTGGTTTTGAAACTCATTACGCTAAAACAAAAATATAAATATAACTTAGAGAAGTATGTTGTGGAGTGGGGGGTTTTGTTTGTTTGTGGGTTTTCCCTCTAGCATTCTTGCTTATGTCTTAAGCCTTAGCTCTCACACAACTTTCTATCAGAAACTGGTCTTATCCAAAAAAAATACAGGCTGCTTCAGTATATCTGTTAGAGACACATCTTAATTTGATGATACACTGGCTGCAAAATATTGCCTGATTTTCTGTTTGGATTATATATGCAGTTGATGTCTTTATCTTAACACAAACCCCACAAATTGCTATTCAGGCCAGGCACACAGGCTTCAAAGTCATGCTTACAAAAATATAAAACATGCCAATTGTTATTCATGGCTGTGTGTCTGATCGTTTTATATCATGGTCAGAACTGAAGGAAGATCATCTAAAACATAAGGACAGCAGAATCCTTCAAAGACAATAATTTATAAGCGTAGGAAGTATTTTTCCTCTCACACCTGCAAAATTCCTTTCCCCCAGACTGAGACCAATTAATTAGTTCAATGCAAAGTAAGTAATCTTTCTGGTAAGAAGATCTGAATGAAAAGCACTCACCCTTCTCTAAGGTAGTGGTCATGGTGACTCATTAAAGGAAGAAGTCCAAAAGTTTTCGGGTGCGCCACAACTGCTGCCAGTCTAGCGGAAGAAATCCGCCTTTCAGTTTGGGTAGGACAAGATTTGCTCAAGTACTTTCTCTTCTGTTAAAAGATTTCCCTTTGTGTATAATATGGATGATTTAGTAGAAGCTGTGTCAGCACTGATTTATACATTGTCAGCTAAGGATAATAAGATATGGGCAAACATACAGCTCACCCTTTTACAGATTAACCTGCAGACTGCATTAGGCAAATTTGATGGCATTAAAAGATTTTTCCAATTTGTCTGGAAACAATTTCTCTTTTGTATTGTGTCAAGGGTAACATTTCATGCCATTGTACTAATTTAAATAGCTTTGATAAATTGTTCGAGAGGTTAGAGAATTGTACTGTGTATATATTTTACCTCTTTAAAATAAAAAGGCTATTAACTTAATTGTTAAGTGAAATTCATTAGTAAAAATTGAAGGAGCCTGAGAAAGAAGGCTTAAATATTCCAAACACTGCAGAACTGGTGCTGTAACATTGCACCAAAATAACTAAAGTTCGTATTCAGGAAATGATAGTTTGCATTTAGCTTCCAGTACACCGAAACCCAGACACTCTTACAGTTATGACAGTATTTTATTCCAATGTAGTAGTAATTCAGATGAAAAAAAACCCTAAAAGAACTTTATAGAAGTTGGTACACTACATTCAACAGTAGATGTGATGATTTATTAATAAAGTGAAACACTGTCAGAAACTCAGAAGAATCACAGGAGATGCTTTGGTAAAAGTCTCACTAGCTCTCCTAGCTAATACATAATTGAAGGCAGAAGGGCAGAGTTCATTTATATTTTGTTAATTTTCTTTGTATTGTTCAGACACGTTTACTCATGTATATTATGACAAAGTACCAGCTTGGAGAAGAATCTTCTGGTTATTTAAAGAGAGGTTGTATCGTCTTTGCTTTGCAAGTTGTGTCCTGAAATGTGGAAGTTGTGTTGCAGTATTTATAGGAAAAGCTTTTATCAGCAAAGAATCTGGGATTTTATATTTGCAGGGTTGGTAATTTGAGCAGACTTCTTTAATTGAGCAGAATGTGCTGTATCAATGTTTTGAATTGAAAAGGTAATATTCTTCAGAGAAATGAATGTAAATTTTTCATAACTTAAAGATTAATAATGTATGGGAGGGATTGCCGAGTTTTATGTCGAGAATTCAAGTGCTCCATTCCAACATCCTATCTGCATATAGTTGCACCAAGTAGATACAGAGCAGCACAGCGAAGGTTAGAGCAGAAGTACCGCTTTGCTTTGGAGCAGTATTAAAGGAGATAAGTAACCGAGTATGTAAAACCTTGGACACTATTCTGTCTACCTACAGAAATGCTCTTAAAGGTAATTATTCTAAATCCTGCCCCCCTCACCCCTGCACCTCCCACCTGGTTGAGGCACACAGAGAGACCCTGAAAAGGGGTGCCTCCGGCCGGTCCCTGCTGCGGCGGCTGGAATTAACATGCAGCTGGGCTGCTCTGATAAATGGATTCTGTTAGGTCACCGAGGGGATGCGTGTGACATTAAGTGATTTACCGTCCTTTACCTTAATGAAATTGTTTCAGCAAGATGATGCTGAGAGCTTTTAATGGATAGCTTTTCTTGATGTAATGAAATTACATTCCTTTGGCATTTAATATAAGGTGCAGTTATTATTTACTGGAGCTTTCCCAGCGCCGCTGTTTTGCGCAGACAGTTGAGAACAGGACGGGATTTCTGTGGCAGCACCCAGGCCGGCGTGCTGTGTGACAGCCTCACACGTACCAGAGCGTTTCAGTGAGCATGGCCTAGCTCAGGCAGCCCCTCAGCAAGGCTTTCTCTGCGCCTAACACTGCCAGCGCTCATCTCCCTTACAAATACCTTCCTAATCTGTTTAACAGGCAACTGGATTACAACCAGATCAGCTGCATTGAAGATGGGGCATTTAGGGCTCTGCGCGACCTGGAAGTGCTGTAAGTATCCCTTGTATCTCTTACTTGTAGCGAGAGCTCAGAGTCTGGGGAGTACTAATGTAAAAGCTTATCTGCGAGCTGCAGCCTGGTGTCAGGATGGTCTAGTGAAAAGATGTCTTAAAATAACCTGCTGCCATGTGCTGGGAAATGGTAAAAAGATGTGGAGAGGCAGAGATATTCCTTTAGTCTGTCAGACAGCCATTAAGCACAAGTTTAAAGGGGGAAAAAAATAAAAGCAGCAGATGGGACATTCTGTAAGAGAAGAATGTATTTCCCTTCAAAGTGGGGAGGGCAGTATTACTGAATCCAATTAATTTTGTAAATTATCCTTCACTGTTGGAGTGCTGAACATCTTTAGCATTGCCTTTGTTGGATCCTCTGACATCAATTTGATCTTTCCGACTCTGCCTAAGAAACAATACACAATATCTGTTTGACTACCTGGAGGTTTTCTAACAGGCACTTTTCTGTCAAGCACCACCGGTTGTGTGTTAAGATGTTTAGTGTTTCCACATGGGTTTGTCCTTAACGGTTTTAACGTTTTTAACATTCAGCATTCTGAGTTTTGTGCGTAAATATGCATATGTACAAAAATATCTCTATGTCACTGAGGGCTGACGTTCCAATACTCTTTCACATACTTTTTCTCTCTGTCTCAAAGTGGTCATCAGTGAGGTTAAAGGGAACAAAATTATAATCAGTGACCCCTGACCTCAGAAAAGATACTGTGATGAGCAAAGTGCCTCAGTTCCCAAAGAACCTGAGGCACAGGACCTGTTCCTGAAATACTTGTTCTGCCAGTCAAAATGTCACCTTTTTTCCCGGGCTTTCTACATGAAGGGAAGTGAATGACTTTGTGTATCAGTGAGTTACTTCGTGTTAGGTTGAGTCACGCTTAGTGAATGACAGCAACTTGAAGAAGAGGAGGAAGGGTTGTTTTTTTGGGGTTTTTTTGCTGTGTTTTGTTTATCTTTTTTTAAGATTCTGAAGTTTCTCTGGCAATAGGTAGTGTCTGTATATCCAAGAAGCTAAAGAATATCTGAGCTGCTAGTGGGAAGGCTTTTTATTATTAAGCAATAGTTGGTCTTACTTATGAGTAAATGAATCTGACAGGTACGTTTGATTTTTGTACCTTGTAATCGTAGAATAACAAGCCTATTGTTAACTTCATGGCATGAAGCCATGTAAATTGTACTGTAGCTTCAAGATTGCATCTGATTGTGAAGCTGATGGATTGTTGATTGTCTGTCAGCAAACCTGATGCTCTGTGAGATTTTTATCATTGGAGCTCACGCATAGGAGAGAATAACTTTTCCAGTGATGGCTTATTCTGATGATTATGTTTTTTACTGCAAGCCTTTCTTTACAAGTGAAAGTGTTAAATGTATATTTAAAAATGAAACTAGCATTTTCTGTAGCTTTTAATGCTTGCCCTTTTTTTTATGTTCTAAAAAATTCATCCTTGCCAGATGAAGTTGTAAAATTTTCACACTGGTTTCAATGAATGAGAAAAAAAAAGGGGGGAAGGGAACCTGTTAAAATACTACTCTGCTGAAAAAGTTGGTGGTTAGAATCTTATAGTAGCATTATTCAGATACACAACTAAGTGTTCGTTATCTTATGTGATTATGTCATAAGTGATGATGTAAAGATTAAGTTTTTAACAATTGAGGTAGGTGTTTCAAACAGTACTGAAGATTTTGTATCTAATACAGCTTCCTTTCCAGTACGGTTTAAAGATTGTAGATCAGACCATGCTGAATGTGCACTGAGTACCAAAGAGGTCTACTTACTTTGTTTTCATTTGGCATTAATAATTCAACCTAAGCACAGAATGTGTATATGACTTCACAACTGCAAGTATAAGTTCAAGCTTCTAAATCAATTGTAATCATCTTCAGTGACAATTTGAAATGTTTGCCACTGTGATAGGTCTTAGATATTGGTTAAAGAGTTGCAGAATCTTAGTGGCTGTTGATGTTAAGATACAAAATTACTCTGAATTCTGGACAATTCTGAAGTGCAAAAGAACATAATGTGAGTATCTATGAAATGTAAATTTTCCTTTTTCTTTTTTTAAGAGAAAACCTGCTGTAGTAGGGAGACAGACTATGGGGAAATATTTATTGCTGTCATCTTTTAAAAAGTAAAAGTATCTAAGAAACTAAATAAGTCTTTTGGTCATCATAGTCCTTGTGGTAGTTCATAGCACTCATATGAAAGTATTGAGTCAACTTTTTTACTTGTCTATAATTCCATCTCTGTAATGAAATCAAACGTTTGCATCTTTAGATAGAAATAGTTATGGAAATTATTTAATTCCTTATGTATCCCTTATGTCTACTCCTGATACTTTCAGTATCCTTTCAAAAATAAGTTAATAGCTCTTGCAAGGCAAACACCAAAACTCTGAAATTGAAAACAAACCCAATTGTGGGTACAGCTTTTTAAACAGCTAAGGCCTGTGGGAATATGCACTGATTTCCAGTCACTTCACTGAAAAGATGCTATTTTAAAGTTAAGTTAAAAAGGAAGAACTATGGTAAGTGTCATTTACCATCTGGACGTGGCACAAAAATCCTGCCAAGGTTTACTCACAGTCATTTATTCATTAACACACCTTCTGTGGATATTTTCATTTGGCCATTGTCTGTTGTTTCATTTTTTATTGTGTTTTGGAAAAGGCAGCGATTCCCTCTCTTCCTGTGGATAATTTCCCTTTTTGTGTATGCAGCCCTAAGTGCACACAGGGAAGATCCTCTATGCACAGTGTGAAAAACGTTTAGGACGTGGAATGAGTAAGCACAGAAAGGAAAAATGCAGCACATTGCACCAGTTAATTAATTGCTTGGTTAATGTGGAGGTGTATAGCCTGATCCTATCCAGGGTGCTGTGAATTTACCTTCCTGTGTTTCATGATCAAAGAGTACTTAAAAAATTTATTCAAGATGAGCATAAATTAAACTTTGTGGATGTTTTTTGTTTGTTTGGCTGGCTCTTTTTTAAAGGAAAAAAAGAAGGAAAAAATAAACCACTTCTTGTTTGAAAACAGAAAAATGGTTTGGTCAGTGGCATTTATTGTTTATTAGTGCCATAGTTATGTGTTTAAAACCCCACAGCATAGTCCCCATTCCACTAGAATTAATAACCTCTATGTCAAAACTGTAAATTTAATCACTTGTTTGCTTGTTCTGGAGTCAAGCTTGCTTGCATTTTATTTACAGCCCAAAGACAATATTAAACTGCAGGATTGTTCATAAAGTTTCATTCTGATTGCAAACTCCACTAATTGAGTATAGCAGGTCTGTGCTAGCCAGCAATTAGCAAAGACTTGTTCCTAGTTCTTATCTGAAGTTCCAGTTTCCTACTTTGGCAGGGGGGTTGGACTAGATGGTCTTGCCAGGTCCCTTCTAGCCCCTGAAATTCTGTATTTCTGTAAAGCATTACAATTCCTGACTTCTTCCATTGTATAGCACACAGCTCTGGATCATCTATAGCAACTCTGTTCCATATAAAACCTAATTGCAGCCCCGAGTTAATATTTTCCTACTTTTTTTTTTTTGGGGGGGGGGGGGGTGGGGGTGGGAAGAGGCAGATCTTGTACTTGTTTCCTCTGTCAAAAAACATAGCCTATGAGAGGCCAGAAAGAGAAACTAGAGTCCTAGAATCAAGGCATTTTCTTCAAGAATTCATCTTTTTTTACATCAAGATAACAAGCTTATCTTGAATGCCTTATATATTCTTAACGTTAGTGGAAGCTTTGTTTGAGTGAATAGGTTACTGGGAGCTCAGATTCTTTGGGGTTATGAATGGAATGGTCAAAACATTCAGGTTTGAACAGGGGAGACAAAATATATCTAAAAGCATGGGTTTATTGCCTTATACCCATCCTTAAAAATGTACACCATGTTCTTTGTTGGCTGTGCCTTTTTTAGAAGTGTAGCAAATATGGCATAACTCTGACATGCTAATGTGCTTCTTCTTGACTTTGCAGCACTCTCAACAACAACAACATCACGCGACTGTCCGTGGCAAGTTTCAACCATATGCCCAAACTCAGAACATTGTAAGTAGTCCCACTGCAATGAGCTGCCAATTTAATTAGTCCAGTATATCATTTATACTTCACTGTTCTATAAATACACAAGCAAAGAAAACATAAGGTCAATTTAAACCTATATTGAGGTATGACCCCAAAACTGATCCCTGGAGCTCAGGAGATAAAGAATCATTTTCATCCTTCCCCATCAGATTTTATAGGATGTGGAATGAATAAGTCAATAATAATGGTTTCGTGGCCTTTTTCCAACTGTGTTTTCCTTAGCACTCTATTCAGCTGCAGGAAAGCCTCACCTTCTAATGAAAAAGATGAGGACAGGGGAGATTCTCCTTCATATGTTACAGCTGTAAAGAGAAAGAAATTGATGTTTTTTGAAAGTCAAAAATCTGTTTTACTTGGAGCTATTGAATGGGTCACATTTCATTTAGGAACAAGGAAGAATCTTTGATTGGCTGTCAGATGTGATAAATGGGAAATCTGTATGCTTTTATTACTGTACTGCTAGCAGACCTAATTAAACTAAACTGGCTCTCCAATGTTCTTTGTAACATAAAATTATAGCATCATCCGGTAGTGCTATTATAATTAAGATTGTGTCAGCATTTACAGTGAGGTCCCCACTTTTAGAGGTTATGACTTTCACAGAACACTTCAGGCTTTTAAACCAAAATATTTTGGGGTTATTTCTTGTGTATGCTCTGAACTATGAATAAATATATATATATATATTGTGTTGAGTGGCAAAACCAGAATATACCAAAGTTTAGTTCTGAGAGTCAAATTTTTCAGTGACGTGTGGGAATCAAAATGAATGGGATGTGTCTCTCAGAGTTCAAGAGTAACCTCTGAGCCTGTCTATTTTATTTCCCAAACACTGGGGTTGCACAACTGTTTTGAAAGCAGTAGGGCTGTTGACCTGGGTTAGCATAGCATTGGTAACTGCAGAAATTTCATGCAGGTGAGTAGTTCTGTTGATTTCATACTGTAAAAATTGTAACTGTTCTTGTGCAGACAAATACTAGAGTACTCAAATAATGCTGACCATGGGCTTTCAGTGGCCTCAGTTATATTTTGAGGATGGAATTTAATTCTGTTCTTTCAGGTCTAAGACTTGAAAACATGAATGTCTGTACCTCTTTCAAACCTTCAAATACAGTTCATATTCTGCACCACAAATTGCGGTGAATCGAATTAGCAACATTTGCACTTTTATTTTGGACGAGGCATTTAATCTTTGGAAAGTTTATATTGGAACCAAACCAAAATGGGGGCGTGGAGCCCTAGATTATAGCTGTAACATCCTTTTTGCAGTTAGAGTATGCCTGTATAACCGTATTGATTTTGGTGGCATTAGTTCTGATTTGTGGTGGGGTTCTTGCCCTCAGCTGGCCACAGCCTATACCGAATGAGTGTGCTCTATTGTGAGCTATATTTGCAAAGCACCCAGTCATTTATGGGGGTGGAAAGTGAGTTAGTAAAAATCTTTTGTTTATGTTGGTTCCACATTTCATGTTGCTTTACAGATTATTTTTTTAATACACTTAATCAAAATTGTCTAAATTCTGATTTTCTTGCACTTCCTTTCTGGTTGGTTAGTATTGAGTGCATCAGCTAAAAAGGACCCAAATGACATTACTCTGTTATGGATGATCCTGAGTAAGGATTTGATTAATAGCTGTGGACATCCTTTTCTGTAGTTTCAGAAAATGTAAGAGCCAGAGAAAAGTAATTTACCTAATTTAGCGAATACATTTGTCTGGAATTTTATCAATGGCAAAGTGCTTTTTGCCATTTGGCAAGGAGCCACGGTCTTGTGTCAGACCCTGCCAACAAAGAGGCAACTTATTCAATTCCATCGCTTGCTGCCATTTGGTCTTTTTAATTTCAGGCATTACTTAGAAAGTAGGTCCCTAGGAGCCAAAAGCAGTTAATCCCCCTTTCTGTGATTAAACAAAAAGAGAGGAAATCAGAAAAGGGATGTGAAAGAAGGTGTTTTATATTGAGTTATTACTCTGTCTTGTTCAGCAGAAAATGAATTTGACCTGTTAAAGGGATTTTGCAGGCTGTTTCTATAGAGACTAATAATGGCCAGACTTACAGATATAGCTAATTGGAAATGAAATCTTCTGTTAACTCTATTTGATGTTATTTTATTTTTCCCTCTTACAATATATTATCACTTTACAGCAATTTACTTGAGACGTTTTTCTCTTAGTCACTATTTGTACAGATCTGGAGTCGAGAGTCCTGCAGCGGCTTTCAAGCTGTTATACATTTACTTCTTTCTTTTAGACAAGATAAGAGAAACAACAGATAGGTTACTTTATTAGGAAGTTTTCGCTTTTTGTACCAATTAATTAGACCACAACTAAAAAGTAATTTTGCTGCTTGTGTAGCTTTATATATTAGCCTTTAACTGCCAGACTTTCAAAGAAAGATAGGAAAATTGAGTCCTTAACAAATTGTATTACACATTTTGATTATACTAAATCATTGCATCGATTTGTATAATTGCTTGCTGGAAGGGGGGCTAGGCAAATCGGTTGGTTGTTCTTTGGTTCGTTCACCCCGATTTCAAGGTATTGATGTGTTTCCTTCCACGCAGTCGTCTTCACTCCAACAACCTCTACTGCGACTGCCACCTGGCCTGGCTCTCTGACTGGCTGCGGCAGCGGCCAAGGGTTGGCCTCTACACCCAGTGCATGGGGCCGGCTCACCTCCGAGGGCACAACGTAGCTGAGGTCCAAAAACGGGAGTTCGTTTGCAGCGGTAAGGGAAATGGATTCACTCACCGAGTCCTGGTCCGAAACCTTTTTCTTAACCCAAGCATTAGTGTTTATGTAAAGATTCATCTGATCGCTTTTACCTGTCTTTGTATGCCGTGAGGGAGTGCTGCTGTCCTGATAACACCTGTGCAAACCCTGCATTCACACAGGTCACACAACATTCTAAAAGAGTATTGGAGGGGGAGAGGTGCAGAAAATGAAGCAAAAGATGCACTGATGGAGAACATAAGGCCTTTAGTCATAAGGAATTACTCTCTCTGAAATTTACAAGTTGTTGCTTTTTCTTGTTGTTGTTTTCCACAATTTAAATAGTATTCTGATTCACCAAGTAACTTTCTGCATGTGACTGGTCTGCCTTAGTGCATCAGGTTATTTTCTAATGTGAAATAATGAAATGACTAACGGTTTGTTACTAATCTCATTTTCTCTATTCATTTTTTCCCCCTTTATTCATATCTTCTAGATGAGGAAGAAGGCAAGTTTACCTTTCTTATTTAAATATTTTTAGACTCAGACTGAAAATTTTCTGTAAACTTGGTCTGCTGTTTCACAAGTTTCCTTGAAACCATTGAAAAACCCTAGCTGGAATATAGCTGTCTGTCTTTGCAGTGATTCAGGAGGGTTGTTTCCACCGTTTGATTTCCTATGGTTCTTCAGAAATCTATTGCAAAATACGTGAAAGATTTGCAAAGTTCTGTGGTTCTGAAGAAGAGCACAATGTTTTGTACCTGTTAAATAGTCCCCAACATCGAAGTGCAGGACACTGCCATCAATGCATGGCAAATGCCAGCAGTGTTCTTAACATTAATTCTGCCTTAATGTAGGCTTAAAAGGGCTCCCAATAAGATCGCTTCATACACCTTGTTTGCAAATGATAAGGCTGCACAGCCTGCATCAACAACAGTTTTCTGATTTGATTTTGAGGCAGGGGGATAAGCATGTTTTCTCCCTGAATTGCTGTATTTTTGATTAATTAAGGCAAGTGAAATATGCAAGCCTGTTAGTGTAAAAAGAATAGTTTGTGGTATTAGTTTTGGCAGCTGTTTGTACTTCTGTAACACAGACATAAATGTGAAATAGAACCCTTAGATTGTAGACTGCTATCTCAAAAAGCCAGGCTTTTTGGTAATTTAAAACTGGAGCTGTCGTTATTTGAAGTTGCAAGTAGGAGCAGCAGTGGCTGCAATTACATTGTCGATATAACTTTCCTATGTTAGCACATGGCATTAAATACAGTGAGAGAGATATTAGATTAAGTTGTGGTTTCATAACCCAGAATTCTTTTTTTCCCCTGGCAATTTCAAAATAGTCTCTAGCTCTTCTAGGAAGAAAAAAACGTCTTCCTGCCTTCCTCATCCCTTTGTGCCTTTCTGTATCACTACAAAACAGCAATTCTCTATCATTAAAATGATTGCACTAATATAATAAAGATGTGCAATCTGTCTATTTGCAAAAAAAAAGTAAGCTGTTTATTTTCTAAAACACAAGTGATTATGTTGAAATGCAATTATAAATGCCAACTTCAACATACAGCACAAAAACCTGGGGGAAGGAGTTGTGTAAATCTGTCACATGAGTTTGTAAGACGGGTAGATTGTGGGAGGAAGAAGTCTGCTGAGCTAGCACAGAGAGTGAGATATGAGCTGTGAAGTCAAAGCTTTTATTTATATTTGTTACTGAATTAAAATGTCGTAACTCCAAAACTGCATGCAGACAATGTATAACTGATAGATACTCAAAGAAGTATCTGCAGATCAGAACATAACTAACAGGACACTTTCAGTTCATTCATTTCTGTTGGTATTTTAAGTACCATGCAAAACTCTGAAAGCTAAATAAATCAGTAATTAGCTTTTAAAACCATAGAATAAATAAAATACACTTATAAAGGGATCACTTACACAAAAAAGATTTTGAATGGGAGTTACTAAAGAAATTGAACAATCAGGCAATGCTGGCACAGTAGCTGAGCATTTGTCTTTCATCTCTCAGCACTCTATCAACATGGTGTTGGGTATTTCAATTAATGCTGTTCAAAAGTATTGGTGGGCTGCAATGTTTGTTTTAGAAGCTCTGCCTGAAATTTTTCAAGGAAGTGTAAAATGTGCTGGTTTGCTGTTGAGGTAGACTGGCCCTACTGGTGGACAGTACCGTGTCACTTTAGGAGAAACTCTTTTCCCTTGCAGGTCACCAGTCCTTCATGGCCCCCTCCTGCAGCGTCCTGCATTGCCCTACGGCGTGCACCTGTAGCAACAACATTGTGGACTGTCGCGGGAAAGGCCTTACTGAGATTCCAACCAACCTTCCAGAAACCATTACTGAAATGTGAGTAATCTTTTTTCCCAATTAACTTCCAGAAAACAGGTTTTTTTCCCCTCTGTATTCATTTTTGGTATTTCCATAAATTCACACTCAGATATCAAATGAATATGCAGCTATATGAAAGACCTTTATGTTCTGTTATGAGTTAGTTTTGGAGGCACTACTCACAATCCATAGATACAACAATGAGTTGGTTTAAAAGAGTTTGGGAATATTGGCTTTTCTGCACGGGTGTGACTTTTCACTGCAGGCTATAAACCCAGCTGCCTTCAGGGTTGCTGGTTTTGGCTGGGATAAACATTTTCTTCATAGTAGCTGGTATCTATGCTTTGGATTCACTTTGTTTCAGTCTTCTCTGCTTTTGACTAACTTAGCAGAAAGATTGCAATGTTCCTATATTGTTATCATATAATAATTGAAAAGTGTTTTAAAGCTTCATTTTTTAAAGTGTGTTGCAACTGTTGCTTATAGCAACCCCTTGAGATCAGATTAGAAAGAATGAGTGTATTCCATGAAATAATTGGTTTTTCACTTATTGTTTATGTGATAATGTTGTCAGTGTGCCAGGATGGTAGTTGACAGTCAACATTTGTAGAGATGAGACCATGCTGGCACAGCAGCATTGAGAATGCTGAGGAGCTGCTGAATGCAAGGCAGAAGGGTACAGTGAGCACTGTATTTCCACCGCCATTATACAGTTCCCACACACATGGCTTTATTATCTTAATCACCATTTTGAGCACATGGTTTGGCAGTAGCTTCCCAGTTCCCAGGGAGAAAGGGAAGGAGAAATGAGCTGGTTCCCTGTTGCTTTCTGAAGGACATGCAGGCTTTGACAAATTATTACTACTTCACTGATTTTTATAATACCACCATCACCAGATTCTTACATATGCCACAAGAAAATTGGCATTGTACTTCTGTTTCACGTGTACTGGATGTTGTCCAGGCTTTTCAGTACTTTTTTCTTTCCCCCCCAGGGTGTTGATAAATTAACCTGTGTCTAAATAGTGCCCTTTAAATGGAATATGGAATTTCTTGACTATTAAAAATTGGCAGTTTCAGTGGAGTAAAATTTTGTATGTTGAAACTCTGAGTTAGCTCTTCTGGGAAATATAAGAGGCTTTCTGATTAGAAGCTAGTACTGATGTCATGGCTTTGCATTGTCTTGATAGTTCTACTGGACAACTGTTTTGGGATGACATTTTAAGCCAGTAAGAGCTGTCTTTTCTGCAGATGGCCACTGCTTCTGTAGCAGAGCTTGCAGGGAGAATATGCTTGCAGTGCACTGCAGCCTCACTGTCTCTGAGCTAGATGCAATAACCTAAACCACTGAGGAAATGATTTTGCACTGGAAGATGAAGTGGTTGAAGAATGGGCATGCATTTTGTGGTGGTGGGAGCAAGAGGAGGCAGAGGCAGTTGCTGAAATGCTATTTCATTCCAATGCAGTTGGATTTACCAGCGAGCATTAGGGTGTTGCTGTGAGGGTTTTATCATACAGCTCTGACCTCTCATTTGGTACAGAAGTCAGTTGGCTAAAACTAGCAATTCCCGACGTGCGAATTCAATGCATTGTCTGCCAAGTGCCTCTTGGGAAGATGCCTTCACTAACAGGACTGCTTATCTCCAAGTAGCTGCCAGTGAAAATGGAAGGAGAATAAAGCCTGTGGTGTCCTCCCTTTTTCTCCTCTGGTGTGATAAAGCTCAGTGCAAAATTAAGTATTCAGCATCTCAGTCAATGTAATTCTTAATCTTTGTGGACTTAGTACAATTGTATCTGTACCAGTTACACTCTTTATGCAAAATTAATTCTCCTCTATTGTCTAAATAAACTCTCACACAGATAAATAAGAATATCTCAGCTTTTCTTTTCAGAGTTTGTCCAAGCAAAATGATATTATTGGAGAAAGAAGTACTTCATATTCCATATATATTTTTAAAACAAAATAATTGTTTGAGCACCAAGACTCCCCCAGTTTTAGTGCACCTAAAGCAGTTCTGCAGGAAGCACAAGATTAAGGTCATTTGGATGTGGTGCCTGGGGATATGGTTCAGGGGTGAGCCTTGTAAAGTAGGGTTATTGGTTGGACTTGGTGATCCTGAGGGTCTTTTCCAACCTGAATGTTTCTGTGATTAAAAAGATGCACAGATACACCTTTGCCTCTGGGACAAATGAAAACTTTTCATACCAAGAGTTACCTGGGAACTTAAAAACATTTCCCACAATCCTATTATTTTAACATCTGTATTGTAATTGTTGTGAGGCAAAATACCTTGCCCATAAGTGTTACCTATTAATGGTCTTCAAACTTCTGTTGTTCAGTGTGCCTTGCTTTAGCTTCTCTCTTGACATAAGCAAAGCAGGATATATTATTAGTTCATTGGAAACATCATCATTTGAGTTGGTTTAGATTTGTTGTTTAAACCTCTCGCCTTTTCCAGAGTGTTTTTATGGGATGCTCGTTTGTTAGCATGTTCAGTCTATTGAGCTTCACCATCTCCAGTAGTCTAATGGACCCAGTGCTTTCCTCTTTTGTCATACAGCTCATATATTAAAGGCATTAAAGGTCATTCTTAAGGTTCAAACCCATTACTTTAATTGGTTTTAGAAAGTATAGCCTTTCTAATGGCGATAGCATTTATCAACCTCTAGTCTTCCGCGTTTCAGTTTTTCAGCACCGTTAATCTCTTTTCACTTTGCTGCATTTTAGAATTCACCTTCTGCGTGAAAATTCTTTCAATGATCAGCAGAAATAACTCTGATTCCCTTCAACTGGAGACTTTCTGGCACGTGTTCAAACACGCTATCAGAAACCTTACAAATAGCGACCCAGCAGCAATTCTATTAATTGTAGCAGTGCCTTCGCTCGGAATGGTGTGAGTAAGTGACAGGCTTATTTCAAAAGAAGAGGTCAAAAAGCCATTAATGAGCTAGACTACCTTCTGAAAATGCTGCTCTTACACTATTCTAATTTTCTCCTCTGTGCCTTGAACTGCCAGTCAAAGTGGTTCTCAAAGCCCTTTCCTTACTGTAGCATTATGAATAAAAGAAAATAAATACAATTGCAGTAAGCATTTCTAAGGATGGGAGGGATGACCTGCTCTGCTGATCACAGCTTTGTTTAAATGATTACTGAAGCAAAGAAGCAAAATTATTTTTTTCTTAATTTTTGTTTATGTTGAAATGATTTAAGTAATCAAAGGACTCTCTTAAGTTCACTTCTTTTTTAGGACAGCAGTTGCTGCAGTGTTTTTTTTGTGGGGAAAGAGGAAGGTTTGCTGGAGGGGAAGGTGACAGGAGGGTTGCCACTAACTAAGCAACAGTTGTATAAATTGTATAAACAGTTGTATAATTCTAGTCTTTGTAAAGGGCAGGAAAGCCTCTTAACCACATAATATTTGAAATGAGAAAAATATATAGGAGTCAGGAATTTTAACAGCTCACCTTCCTCATCCAGCATAGTGAAAAGTCACTGTCTCCCTAAATTGCTCTGGCCTTCAAGACAAGTTGTTCTTTCTTGTGAGTGGAGCTTTCCACTGTTTGCCAAAAATAGAAGCGGTAGGCTTGTTTCATGAGAACTTTATTTACATTTCCCATGAGTTTCCTAATTTGTCCCCTCAGTCTTGTCTCGTCTTACCTTCCTGGTTCCTGCTATTTTTCTTCAGGTTTTCATCTTCCTCCATCTCGTGCTCCCTTCTGCTTTGTTTTCATAAGTCTGTTGATTAATGACGTTGTATTATGCTGAGCACTCAACTACATCTTTGTGAGCCATGTGATATTAAGCAGAATTCAAAGCTCCTGAGATTGCTTCTCACAGTAGCACTCAAATTATATTAAAGGAGAAGGGGAAAAAAATGAGAGAAAGGGTCAAAAGAAGAAAGAAAAGAGGGGAGAGGAAATGAGATCTGACAGAACCAAATGTGACAGATGGACCTAACCAAGACAGAGTGACAAGTGACCTGCTCACACTGGGGAAGTACTTTGTGTAAGTGTGGGACTTCATTTGATACAGCTGGGGGCTCCATCTCTGTACCTTTCCCAGGTTTGGAAAAAATTCACCATTTCTGTCTTTTAAAATTCACACTTAGCTGGAAGTCCGAAGTACATCCTTAAATAAATAGCTGCAGAAGAGGTAGACTCTTACAATGAGATACAAGGGTGCTTTTAAGGATGACCCTTTACAGAGAATAATCACTTGGGAAAGGCTTAGGCACATTTATTGAAGACAGTTCAAAGACTCACGTATCAGGAAAACTCTGACACGTCAGAGATAAGGCAGGTTTCTCTATTTTTAGCAGCTCAAAGTGTGATTCAGCTATCTACAGTAGCCTGACAGAAATGAGAGCAAACCCTGCACCTTCACATCTTGAAAGGAATGTGTCCAAATGCTGAGGAGAGGATGTTATAAGTTACAAGACATTTAATTGTTGTGGGTTGGGGTTTTTTGTGTTGGTTGGTTGGTTTTTTTCCCCCCAGTGTCTGTATTTGTTTCTGCTTTCTAGTTTAAATTAAAACATTGCTCTTTTTAGGACTTATACAGAGTGTTAGTTCATCAATATAATTTACCTCTTAAATGGGTAAGCTGCCAACCAGAAGTCTTGCACATCCAGGGAAGTTCTGGAGTGGTTTTGCCAAGTTGATTTCTATATATATACATAAGTATATGTAGTCATTGGTCCTGTTTCCCTATGCAGTGATAAGATTTTTGCTAGGCTGCAAGAATCCTCTATAACCATATCTACTTCCAGAAAATGTTAACCTTCTAGTGCTACTCTAAATAGATAGATCCCTTTGGTCTCACTATAAAAGGTCTTGCAGCCATTTAATCATTCTTATGGCTCTTTGGGAAACTTTTCCAATAGATTGAATCTTTTCTTGATTCCTGAAATAACCAATGTATATAATTCTGCCAGTGTGTGCAGGTGCCAAGTGAAAAGATGATGCCTGCTTATGTGTAAAAAAACCCAACCTAATTAAATAGTTAATATAGTGTCCAATTTCTTATGAATACTGATACAGACTTGGAACAGTCAGAAGCCAAAATACCAAATGTTCCAAATGCATTATCCTTGAAGCAATGTATTCAATAAATGTGAAGCAAATACCTCTTGAGGTATTAGCCTCTTTAACTAAATATATTTAATTTACTGATGCAGATTTCACTAAGTCACATTTGGTTTATCTTTGGGATTCCTACTTCAATATTTCTCAGGCTAACCAGGAAATATATTCCATTTGTCTGCCTCAAAAATGGATGGTTTTATTAATTCAATAGCTAATCCTGTCTGCTTAACACAAAGAGAAATGATTTGTCATGCTCTTACTCAAGTATCTTCCTAATCTGGAAATTACTGGTAAATCAGCTGGGTTTATGTGTGTGGGGGGGTTTATTATTTTTATTAACTTTCTAACTTCAGTCATCACACATTCTCAGAGGTACAATTGTTCATCTCTTCTTTATTAGCATCTGTTGTATTCTTCCATTGTTCGCGTCATTAGCTTTCTTCATGCCCTTGTGTCCTATCCTAAGGCCTAATTACATTCAGAGGACAGTCAAGAGGATGTAGAGACACAGAACACAAGCAGAAACATGTGAAATCAGTGCTTGTTTCCAGAGACAATGGTAAAAAAGTAGTGGCCACAATGAAAACTGTTCGGCCTGTGTGGGGTTTGTGCAAGTATCTGGTGCAGGTATCTGAAGGAGAAGAGGAACCTTGAGGAACCTCTATGACTGCCAAGGGAAACAAAAATATCTCAAGCATAGGATA
Organism: Dryobates pubescens; assembly: GCF_014839835.1. Lineage (NCBI taxonomy): Eukaryota > Metazoa > Chordata > Aves > Piciformes > Picidae > Dryobates > Dryobates pubescens. The sequence continues at coordinate 17,416,844 of NC_071634.1, read as the reverse complement.
AATGAGTATTTTATACAGCATGAGGAGAAGCTGGAGGCCTATCTAGCTCTTCCAGAAACCCCCTCATAGATCTGACAGCTGTGCCTGACACCGAAGGTGGTGTTACTCATAGATTTTATTTTTGTATGTGGCTCTTTACTACTGGGAAATTTTCCTCCACAATGATGTGAGTGAAGTTACTGTAAAAGAAGCCAAGGATACTGACTTTTCACTGTTTTGTGTTTCATCATCAGTGGAATGCCTTCTTCATTATTTACATGCTGCTAAATACATGATGCAGTAAGCAGCACCCACTCAGGAAAAGTATCCTCCATTACAAAACTTTGTTTAGGTTTTTGTGGCAAATTTCTGGTATAAGGCCCTGCATTGTTTAACAGGTAGTAAGGACTTCTGCCACACGGCTGACCTCACACAAAGGTAGGACTCTCTCAAGTTGGTATTTCTGCTCAATGAGAACAGGTGACAAGTCACTGCTTGTGATGAGCCGAGAGCATGGCAGGATTACATTTCTGTTTTGTGAACACAACACAGTTACTGTGCTCGTGTAGTTTTTGTGGTATAACAACCCTCATCAAAAATAGGCTAATTAGGGAGGCTTTAACTTGACTCTAGGTTACTCAGGCTAATTGTGCTGGAGCCACACTGACAGATGCAAAAGTACTGAGCAAATAACTCTTTAAGAAGTGGTGCATTTTGCCTGCAACCTGAATCTGTAACAATTAAGGAATGTAAAGCCTATCATCATTAATGGTCCTGTAGGGTTCAGAGCACAAGATGGCCCTTTCTGTGATGAAAAATTAAACAGATGCAGATTTGGGACTTGGCTTTGGAGTAAAGGCAATAAATTGTTTAATAGCTTTAGAATGACAATTCTTGTTACTTTTTTTGATGTAATGCAGACTAAGGAGTCATCTGTCACTTACAGTCAGTCCCCTGAGGAAATACTTGATAGAACAATTAGACTTGATGTTAACAGTTTGGCAAGCTTTAGGGCAGCATTGACAATGATTCTCTATATGCAAATATTTAGGAAACTGTCAACCAGATTTATTAATGCACAGAATAGGAGTCTCAAATTCTAAAGTGCAAGTAATATAGTCATTCAAAGTACATCTTATGTTTTGTTAGACATGGATGATATCACAGGTTTCAACAGAATTCCTTTGCTGCTAATGTTAAAAGTGACATTTAGTAGATACAAGCCCCCTGGAGGTGCAGTTGTTGGGAAAGGAAATAAGGTGCTTTTTTAATAGCCTCAAGGATTCCTGTAGCAAAGGAAGATCATTAATGTTTCCTTATTTTAAAAACAAGCAAACAAAACACACACACACACCAGCCCTGGCAGATGTTGTATATGATGAGATATGTGTTGGCTCTGTATTGCAGTTCTTCAGATTCAGGAGCTGCACTGAATCCCATCACTGAAGTCTATTTTCTGACAGCTGTTTTTGCCATTTACTTTCAAAGCAGATGGGGAAAATGCAAAGAAGAGCTGTCAATTTTATTACCATGTATAATCAGCATCTGTGCAATACATCAGACTCATTGCACAGCTTACACTTTCTTCTCTGCAGAAAAAATTCTTTTGGGATTTCTTGACAAGCTTCTTGCAGAATTTTTTTAACTGAGTAGATGCTGAAATTAAAAGTACAGATTAATTAACTGCCAAAGCCACTACTCACGAGGTTTACTTTTTTGGAGATGCCATGCTCAGATTGTTTAATTATGAAGTATATAGCTAATTTGCTGCTTCACATTAAAATTTGTGTTTTCTTAATAGTGTTCTACTTCACTGTTACTTTTAAAAGGATATATCCTGATCCCTTGAATGGATTTGGGTGCAGCACATCTCTGTGTAGCATTTTTTACATCTCACTCTTGAGCAGGCTGCAGGATGTAAAATAAAAATGAGTCTGAAGAGAAAATTGTGTTCTTCAGTTCCAGTCTGCCCTCTGTTCTGGTGCAGAAGTCTTTCATAGAAATTACTTTGTATAGTGGGAAAATAAGCTAGTTTAAAAGTGTCAGTATAAATAAGCATGTTGTCTGTCTCTGTAAGTGTGGAAGTAGTAATCAGTAATGGTGTGCTGCAGGCTTATAGTAGAGAACAGCATCCTTCTGGAGAGTGTCAAGTGATTTACATGTCACAGGGCTCTCGGGGGACTGGGTAGGAGGAATCTATCTACTGGCTGGGGACCTACTTTAGTTTGATTTCATTAGGCTGGAAGTCACAACTGCAGAAGCACCTTTGTTTCTTAGAATAGTGGGTGATTGTACATTACTACATCTGCAGTGATAAGCAGTGGGGAAACCTTTAGAAAAAGAAATGTTCACAGTGCGTTTCCTAGATGGGAGAGGTTAGGGAATAGCCTTCAAAAAGGGTTTCAACTGGTTTGGCAGTGTTAACAGACAGTGAAACACTTATGTATTGATGCAGGACTTCTTTGAAGTGAAGCACTGAAAGGAGCAGGAGACTTAATACTAGGAGCATTAATTAGTGTTTATGTGGTGATGGGCAGAGGACTTCTTACACATGAGGCAGTGCAAGCTTTGATGAAGCATGTACTTAACTGTCTTCCTCCATTATCATATCTTATTAAATGTGCTACTGAAATTGACTGTGGCTTTTGAAAAAGAAACCACCAAGGCACTGTTTATGATACATAGATCATCATTTATATAAAAAAAGAATGCCTTCTGGGATGACTTTGGAAGGAGATGTGCACAAACTGTCATGCAAGTTCCATGTTAAAATACTGCTCTTAGCTACTTCTGGCCATGTCATTTGTGAGCACTTAAGAGCCGACTTTTTTTAGTCATAGATAACTGCAACCTATCCTATGCCAGAATGAAAAATGTTTCATTTAATAAGAGGAATTATTCTAAAGGGTTTTTTAATTGCTATGGAGGTTTATCAGTAGAATGCAAATTTATTTTAGATATTAGTTAATCTGTGCATTATGGCCCCCAGAATATATCTAATTAGATTTGCTCTGGAATAGTGAATGCAAATTTGCACTCTGAAATTCAGCTGATTTTAGGAAGTTACAGCAGAAGATTAGAGGATAACAAAGCTTGAAAATGTGAATTTGATTTACTTTCTTTACAGACAATGTGTATTTATGTAGTCTTATGTTTCTATTCTTACACTGATCTCAGTTTCTAAACTCTGATGTCTTTTAGGATGTATACTTTGGCATGAGTTAAGAAAAGACATAGATGATCCTACTATAACAAATACTTTATCCAGAAAAGCTTGTAAATTTATCCCAATATACAGTCTGTCTATTAGATTATAAATTCCTCACTAAAGGGAAATGTTAGGTGAAGTTGACATGGAGTTCATTTTTACATAGCCACCAGTGAATTGGTAGTTCACTCCATTAGACCTGCTAGAAAATTGGCTTTTAGAAATACACTGTAATAGGACTTCTTCAGGTTTTGGGCCCATATAATTTGTAGACAAACTGGACAATGGTAAATCAAATCTGCTAGTCCATCTTCTCATAAAAAAGGGCATACATGTATCCTGTTAGGTACCTCACTTTATAAATCTAATATATTTTTGAAGAGTAAACTGGAAAATGCTTTCCCACTTACGTGCAATAAGTAGACACATGCCATGTCTAGTTACGACTACTGTATCTTTAAATATAGGTGAACATAGACTGGAGCCCCCACAGCACTACATTACAAATCTCTACATCATGAGTTAATAAGAAGCATTTATAAACAAGGCTTGTGATAGCCTCATGTGGGAGCATTGCTACTGCAGACTCTGTCTTTTCCATATATGCAGAGGGATTTTTCCCCAGTGTCTCCCTCTCCAGCAATTCAAGTCCTCATCTGTAATGTGGCCTATTGCCTCCCTGTCCTTTTTACCCTCCCTCCCCTTTCCAGCCCTCTGCGTATGCCCTGCACATTTCCCTGTGCAAGATATTCTTTGGCTGCTTTTCAAAGCTAGACATCTGATAAATGTCTGGTCAGGCTGTCCCTGGTGACTGGGCACTTGGTTGCTGCCAAATAGAGTGTGTAACAGGACTGGATGGATGGCTGCCATTCCCTTCATGGCTGGGTTAATTTGGTTTCTCAACTTCTTCCCATTGCTAAAACAAGGAAATTTTTAGGCATTTGTTATCTGAAGGTTTTAACTCTCTTTGACCTAGCCAGCTGAGTAGGAAGCTATCTTAGATGATGGTTATACCTAATTTTTATTTTATGGAGAAGCTAATCTAAAAATGTAGCGCAAGCAAATACTGAGTTTGGTGTAACTTGGTGCTGACCTTTAACTTTATCAGGTTTTTTTACTTACTCAGATATTTGTCTTCTATATGCACTCAAGTACTCTGGAGAAGAGTGACCTTGCTCCTTTATAGCTCAGTCAGTACTTGAGGTCTGATGCATGTGTTTCAGGGGTCCAAAAGGCTCCAGCAAGGTGAGAAAAGTGTATGAAAGACTAGTGCATTTATGGAAAAAGCCGAGAGTGTTGTGCCATGGGATTCCCTGCAGTCTTCAAAACACACCTGAAAATTGTAGCAAGGGGCCAACATTTTCCTAGTTAATGACTTCTTTAAAACATGAACCCTACCTGTGCTAGTTTGTTATGGCTTTAGATTGCCGCTGGGCTTGGAGTTTCACATTTTGTATCATTGCTGTTCCTTTGCAGACGGTTAGAACAAAACTCAATCAAGGTCATACCTCCTGGAGCTTTCTCACCATACAAAAAACTTCGAAGAATGTATGTACCAAATAATTTGTATGAAGTTTTTCTTTTCAGGTATGCAATCACACATAGAACTTGATAAAAAAATAAGCCAAGGTCATACCAAAGAGCTGCAGTCAGTGTGTGAGCATTTAAGAATGTTTGACTGCTGGAAGATTAACTGATATGGCAACTGGATAATTAGGACCATATAGCAACTGTGTCACATTAATAACTGATTTTTATGAGTGTTGACATTATGTAATATGCTTCTGCATAGCAGCTCTATGTTACTGTAGTGAAGATTCTGTAGAAAAAGAATATATTAGTGGGACAAGCCACTGTTATTTTGTGATGTCTTTGAGGCTGTCTAGTCCTACGGCCATAGCAAGCACAAAATTCTTCATCATTGGGAAAAGTAAATCTATTTGTCACTTTATCTTTTTTCCAGCATTTGAAAGGTCTAATTTGAATGAATTTATCATTTTGTTCCAGTGGGCTGGCAATTTTCATTATTTTTTTCCTTAATTTTTTGGCGGTGTCTCGTACAAATATTTTAATTTCTCTTTCTCTTCCATGCCTCATTCTAATTACATACTATTGTAACATTTACTATTTTGAAAACAGCTTGAATTAATTGAATCAAATTTCATTTATTTCAGTGACCTGAGCAATAACCAGATCTCTGAAGCAGCTCCAGATGCATTCCAGGGTTTACGTTCACTCAATTCACTGTAGGTATCTGCTTGAACTGTAAAACAAAAGAAGCTAATTTCTCATATTCTCACAGTGAATTTTCTTATAAATTTGATCAATTCTGAAAGCTGTAAAAATAATTTCAGAATATTAGAGTGATAATTTAGTATTGTGCCACAGCTGGCCATAAAAACCCATTAAAAAGTATGGGTTTTTTTAAAAGGGCATTCATGGCAAGGACTTGAACAAAATCAAACTATAGCTATTTAGCCTGGAGAAAAGGAGGCAGGAGGCTGAGGGGAGACATCATCACTCTACAATTGCCTGAAAGGAGATGGTAGTTAGACAGGTGTTAGTTTCATCTCCCAAGTAACAAGCAATAGGACAAGAGGAAATGGCATCAATTTGCACCAGGGGAAGGTTAGATTGGATATTAGGAACAATTTCTGAAAGAGGCTGCACAGGGAAGTGGTCAAGTCCCCATCCCTGGAGGTATTTATAAGACTTGTATCTGTGATGCTGAGGGACGTGGTTTAGTGGTGGACTTGGTAGTGCTAGGTTTACAGTTGGACTCAATGATCTTAAAGGTCTTTTCCAACCTAAACGATTCTGTATCCTTTGTTCCTCAGTTAGTCGATCTTGCAAACAGCAAATCCGCTTACCAAGGCCCCTTGGTAAGGATGTAAACAGTGAGGTGCTGATTCTGCTCAGAGCTGTTTGAGCAACAAACCTATTGGGAAAATGTTCAATCCTGTCACATCACGGGACCAGGAGCATCTTGTAACTATCAAATTGTTGCTGTCAAATACTCTTTAAGAAAATTAAGTATTCTGTGTTTTTGAAGTGAAAATCACATTGTTTATGCCCTTCATAATGGCAGCTTCATCTGCTTTATTATTTCTTGATACAGTGTCCTCTATGGCAATAAAATTACAGAACTTCCAAAAGGCCTGTTTGAAGGACTCTTTTCTCTGCAATTGCTGTGAGTATGTTTTTAATATTTGTTTTATTTTGGGATAGCTCAGAAGGGTAAATATGATGAGAGATTTGTGCCTGGAGAAGGACTGGCAGGAAATCCTGTATGTGAGATCAGACCATAATAAAAACAAATTAATGTTAAAGCTGAAGGAGTCGGGACAGTTGTAGGTCAGCTTGCCATTCATTCACAAATTTTGTCATATCTCAGTTAATGGCTCAGCCTAAAATGATTAAAATTAAACTGTTCTCTTGTGTGGAATGTAAAAGAAAAATAGAGACCACTCTGAGTTTCTGTTTATTCTAGATTAAAAAATCAAATGTCTGCAGCATGATATATTTTGCATAGATAATACATTTCAGTCTAAGAAATTTTTACTTGTATAGTGAAAATTTTTATCAGAACATTAGTTTTCAAATCCACCCTTCCATTCTATGTCTCTCTGGAAATTGTGAAGGAAAAAAAGAGAGAAAATTTGGTTACGAAAATGCATCCAGCTGAATGACATTTTGTTGTTTTGTTCTCTTCAAAAGCATGGAGGAGTTGATTTAGATTGGCTTGTTTGCTTTAACTTTAGAAGTCTGGGAGGTGCAGGGAAGAAAAGGTTCCCTTTCAAGATGGAAAGGAAAAAGAATCCAAGACAGATTTGGATGTATTCCATGCCACCGGGTTTTACTACAACTCTGTTAATGCGGCAGCATGCTGATTAGTAACATATAATTAAAAGTGCCACTGCACATCTCTTCCAGCTAATGAACACAGTGTTCAGTTCCCTTTTTGTTTGTTTATTTATCTGGCAAAAGGAACTAGTTTTCCTTGCAGATACTTTGATTTTTTTTTCAATTTGTAAAGCTTGTTTCTTTGCACAGACAAATACCATGCACACGTTCTACAGCCCAGCTAAGAAATGTGATTTCATCTAATTAAACTCACACATTTCAGCTCCGATATTGCAAATACTTAGGAATGATTTCCAAACACCTAAGGTATTTCAATTCACTGAAATGCCTTGTGTCACTGCCAGTTAATATTTGTTACTGCATCTCTTCTTCTGGTTGCAAATGTACACAAAGGATTATCTGTGAAAACTGCTGAAGCTGCGGCAACACTGAACAGATTCTGTCAATTTTATAATTGTCTTCCCTTGAACAGATTATTGAATGCCAACAAGATCAACTGCCTGCGAGTTGATGCTTTTCAAGATCTGCATAACCTGAATCTTCTTTCTTTGTATGACAACAAGCTCCAGACAATTGCAAAAGGCACCTTCTCACCCCTACGTGCCATCCAGACCTTGTATGTATGCTCTTGTTTATGGTTGTCTTTACTGTGATTTCTTACTCTACAGTCTACTAAAAATAACAGGAACTGCTGAGACCAGAGGGAAATAATGTGTGAAATTATCATTCTTTTTCCTCATGAAAGGCATTTGGCTCAGAACCCATTTATCTGTGACTGCCATCTGAAGTGGCTGGCGGATTATCTTCATACAAACCCCATTGAGACCAGTGGTGCCCGTTGCACCAGCCCCCGCCGTCTGGCAAACAAAAGGATTGGCCAGATCAAAAGCAAGAAATTCCGCTGCTCAGGTAATTTTCTTAGTTCAGCAGCTACCTTTCTTTCATGGGCAAAACCAGTGGTTGTAGAAGTTCAAATGAAGGCAGCTGGCTTTCTATGGAATTATTAAACTTTGCAGAATCTTTTTGAGTCCTTTGATTGAAGAGGGGGAAGTCCTGGAAGTCATAGACTGTTGGATCATGGAACATTACTATAGTTAAAACATTGGGCACTGTTTTTGAGTAGCATAACAAAAGAAATGCAATATATAATACTTCAGAATGAAATGCTTAAGTTATTCACTGTGAGCATCACCCACATTAATTATTTTGTAAAATTTCCACAAGGCTCTGGAGTACTTGAAAGAATTTCTGAGTATAGAAACATGACACATTCATTTGACACAGGGACCTTACCTCATACTGAAAGTTACTGGTTTCTTTTTGGGTTTTTTCCCTAATCTTATTCCATTTCCTACTTACATTTCTCTAAATCCTAACTTTTGTCATATGGTATCCAGCTGTTCCAGGTGCATTTCACATTCTACAATATATTCAGTCTCAAGTGCAAATACCAGATGAGAACCGTTTGTAACCTGTGTTCCGGATGCATTTATGACTACTCATGCAGTTGTTTATCAGCTCTTGTTGTGAATACACATTTTCCCACTTAATTATCTGTAGTTAACTGTAGTCCATACTTAATCTAATAAAACTCATTCTTTGCTTGCTGACATTCAGGTGCATCTTCTATTTTTTTTTTTTCCTTTTTCTCTTTATTTAGCTAAAGAACAGTATTTCATTCCAGGTAGGTTTGGCTCTGCAGTAAGATTGACTAACTGCATATACTCTCTCCTTGTCCCCCGAAAAGCAAAATTTCTTATAGCTTTTAGGAAACCAATGCATGTATATTAACACTAGTCAATTTCTGTAGCTAGACATAGTTTTCCCTTGTAGATTACTAGTTCTGTTTTCTGAATATAAGAGCTTAGCATGTGGCTCCATTTCCTTTTTGTTTCACAAATTTGCAAACAACCTATGAGAATTATACCTCTTGAATTCTACCCTAAATTATCTAGAAGGTTGCACCTGCCAGTTCATGTTTCAGTTGACACCTTTACTTACCTTGCACCTTGCCTTTCTGCTGCTACTGTTTTTAAAAGGTAGCTCCTGAGCTGCTTTTAAACACAGGAAACCACACTAACATCAAAGAGCTAGTAAAACTTTAACAAATGTTTTACAAATGAATATTTTCTTGCCTTGCTTTCATGCTCTGTGCTAGTTGCTGCTGCTGCTTGCTGACCCTTCTTTGTGTTTACAAAATCACAGTGCAATGCTCGGAAAAGAAAGCTGATATTCTTCATTAAAGGCATTCGTGGTCACATGCACACAATGACTCAGAAATGTTTTCCATGAAAGAAAACATGGCTTTAGAGTTGAGTTGAAACCAGCAGTTTATACGCTGCTTTAAGCTGCAACAAGTCTATGATGTTTTCACAAAAGATTTGCTGATGTTGGCCCTAGCTCTTTGAAATATGTTTGTTTCTTTTCTTATACCTTGCTTGTCAAGCGTGTGCACTGATTTCTTAATAGACAAAAAAACCCCATGATGCACTAATATTATCTTCCTAACAGATCATAAATGATTGATTGGCAAAATAAACAGGAGAATAATGAATCTCTTGAAGTATTGCAGTATGTAATTTGCAAACAGGGATTTCTACCATAGTTTAAGATCTAGAAAAACATCTACAGTAATTGTTTATGGCACCGTGCACTTGTCCTCTCAGGTACTACAGGTATATTTTCACTCTGCAGTTGTCTTTTTCTTTTGTTTAACAGCTCTTTCAGTGCTGTGTGATGTATCACTTAAATTTGCAGCAATCATGAAATTCTTCATTCCCTCACACTGATGTGTTGCTCTGAATATGAAGAAAAGACAAAAACAAATACAAAATAAGGCAGCAATTTATCAGCATTGGCAGCCACAAAAGTGCTTTTTAAAGCAGCATAAAACAGAGGGGGATTCAATTGCTCAAACCTGTAGTACCACTCGATTGCTTAATGAGTAGAACAGCTGTATTCCTGCCACAGAGTGACTTCTACTCAACCTTGCCAGCACAACTTTTGTCTCTTGGGTTAGAAATGTTTTTATGCCAGCAAATATCTTCACAGCCTCTTTATAATACAGCCACACAGGCAGTTGTAAGTTTGTTTATATACCCTTTAATAATGCTAGTCTTGAGGAGAAAAAAAAAGAAAAAAAGGAAGCAAAAAGCAAACTAATTTAATCAAAAAGTGATGCAGACTTACTGCTTGAAATACAGCTTCTGTGCTTTCTTCTTCTATCAGATTAGCAGGGAGATGCTGCATAAAGTTATTTGAATTGTTGTAGACCTTGTACCTGAATATTTTAGTTGTTCAGAATGCTAACAGGAAGAAGGGAAAAAAAAATTATTCATAGCTCTCCTTATTGATTCTTTTCAAGTTCTAACCCCACTTTTTAACAGTTCAGTAGCTACAGTAAAATTATTAGCATTTCTTTAAAATACAAACATGTTTTTTATATGTCTGAAGACACCAGGAATTCTTAGTAGAATATCAATGACTCCATTTGGGAGACTAAAGGTTGTACAAGTACTAAATCATTGATTTGAAAAGATGTGGTTTGTCTGCTAGGTCACAGAAATAATCCATGTAGCTCTATCACATGTATGACTTAAACATTTGCAAACACGAGGTAACTCAGTATGTGACAACTGTTGGGATTTTAGTTTCCTCCCCAGAGGAATTTGCTTTTCCTATTTCTTTTGTTTATTAAAGTTTTAAGTGGCATAGCATATCTGTATGTTCAAAGGAGCAGCTTTTAAAGAGTACATTCAAAATAGTGAAGAATAATGCATAGGAGGATTTATCATCTTGTTTGAAATCTGTAATTAACCCAAATATTTTCTCACTTCAATGCCACTTAAAAAAATTATTCATTCTCTCTGCTGAAGTTGGTACTCCTTAGCAATATCTTCTAATCAGACTAAAGTTGAGTAGAGAACATGAGAGCTTAGTTCATGTTTTGTCTTAATTGGGATTACTCTGTCTTTCTTTCCTTCTTGGCTATCTTTACTTTTGCAGGAGTTCACCATTTTGGCTGTAAGTAAAGTTCAGTGTCTGAGCTAAATCACAATGTACCTCCCAGCCCTGATGCACCTTCTACTAGTCTCAGTCTTTTCACCTTTGTCCAAGAAGAACCCACAGGTCCTTTCAGCTTCTCTTTGTTTTCTTTGTCACCCACCCCCAGTTCCTTACTGGATGTTTTCTCCTGATATGTTTAGGACGTTTTCTTTGACTGACTCTGGGAAATGGTGGAGGAAACTTTCAATGTGGTTCTTTTCTTTTGTTTTGCTTTTTATTTAATCTGTGACAGTAATACTGTTACTGTGACACTGGACATTCAGTAATAAGAATGCCATGTCATGTAAGCAAGTATTAAACTTCAGATGCTTTTGTAAGTTATACTACTCCTTCCTCTTTTCCCTTGCTCTTATCCTTGGCCTAGTGGATGCAGTTTTGATAACGTAGCGAGATTTTCTGTTGTGCTTGATCTAACCATGTGGTTGTGAGGTATGAGTAAAACATGGTTCTGTCAAGCACCATGGAACGTCACGCAGCTTTCTACAGCATGGCAAGCTGCTGAGGCTTAAGTCAGGATCACACAGATTTTAAATTAAAGCTGAAATCAGGGCTTTCAATTTTAGGTGTTTCAGATGATGTGGAGTATCAGGACTATTTAAAAAAAAAAAAAGCACAAAAAAATCAGAGAGGTCAATGAAGTCCAGTCAACAATGCAAATTTTTAACAAGAGAAAAGGTGGCATTCAGGATCTGTTTATTCTTGATACAGAGAAAGAAAATAAATTTAAAAAGAATCAGTGGCACTTGTGTGATTAGCTAAAAACAAGGCTAGATTGGCTGACAACACAATCAGCAGAAAGTACAGCTGTGAAAAGCTCAAGTTAATGTATCCTGTTATGTGAAGTTGGTCACAGTTTCTTTTTCCAGCACATCCTAAGCCCCTATATTTAACCCTCTCTTGAAGCCCTTGTGTCTGTTCAGTATCACAAAGTTTATCATACATTACCCAAGTTGCCCACCCGTTATCTGCATTGCAGACATCCTTTCCACCTTCTCCCAAGAAGCAGATCTTCTACTTTATTGACTCAGTATCTGCATTTTGACTTGACTCTTCCATAGGCACTGAAGATTACAGATCCAAATTAAGTGGAGACTGCTTTGCAGATTTGGCTTGCCCTGAGAAATGTCGCTGTGAAGGGACCACAGTGGACTGCTCCAATCAGAAACTCAACAAAATTCCTGACCACATCCCGCAGTACACAGCAGAGCTGTAAGTTGGACCCCATAATAACTCATTATTTGCCTAGGGAAAAGCTGATCAACATTTTCAAATGTAAAACCATAGCATTACTATTTTGAACAATGAAATACAAATTTCTGTCATGCACTTCAAAGGACTGGGTATTGATGGAAATTAATTATGAATCATGTCAGTATCGTGGTGACTGAAATACTTATGCTAAACAGATAAAGGTTGTAGTTCTCCAGTACAGGAGACTGGGGTTTATTTTGCTTTTTATTTTACCCTCCAAAGCAAGTATGACATCCAATAACCAGAGGTCTGTCCTAGAAAGTGCTACCTACATGTATAGTAAAACAGAACTGATGCTTCTTAATGCAAAGCACACATTATCTGTGTCAGGCAGGAGACCAGAGGAAGATAAAGCAGACAAACTAGACAGACTTGGCTTAGAAAGAGATAATAATATAATGAACAGAGATGAGCAGAAAAGAAGTCACAGATGATTACTTGCTTAATAAGTGCCATATGGGAATGATTTGTAGGCATTACAACTGAAGTGGTCTTCAAGGAGAGACTGAAAGATAAAATTCAGACAGTTTTACAAGGCTTTCCCATGTGCAAAGTATGGTATGAAAGGGAATGCAGAGATGCTTGAAGGATCAGCAAAAGGCAGGAGATAAAAGTGGCTGTCATGGATGGAGCAAAGGAAGGAGAGAACAGCTTTTTTTCCTAGGAGATTCAGTTTAAAGAACAAGGCAGAATGTTGAGGGACAATAAAGAGGGACTTTGATATGATGTAGTGAAGTGGGAACAGTGATGTGGAGACAAGAGTACTGTGATCAAGTTGTGACCCACAAAGGTGAGATGAACAGAAGGTAATGGGTCTGCAGCTGGCATCAAAGCAACAGTACAGCAGTGAAGGTATGAAATTATGAGATCATGCTGAAGTGTTTTGAGTATGTGGACAAGAAAAGGAGCCTGAAACTGAAATACTGTGTAAATATGTCTGCCTCTGAGTTGTGTGAAGGAGTTGAACTTAGTGATGGTCTCATTACAGATATGAGTGGTAATTCCAGTTGAGGCCAGAATGATTCTTAGCGGGATTCATGTTTAATTCTGTCTGCTCTGAAGAAATAATAATGTAGTATTTAATTGTTGTAGTTCATATTCATTTATTTACACGTGGAAGATAAACTGTCAAGTGTTTTCTTTGCCTAATTATGATTCATAGATACTAAATTCAGAAGAAACAATTAAATCATCAAGACTCATCTGCTGTGTATCCTAAACTCTGAATTTTCAGTCAACAAAAAAAATTCTTTGGTAGAAACATAATTCATGTTGGGTTATAGTACTTCTTTCTGAAAACCTCAGTCTTGTTTTCAGGTATGAGTGGATTAAAAATCCGCTGTTTCACCAAGAGTGTTACAGAAGTCAATCATCCCCCTTTGCTTCTATAGAAATCTTCTACAACATGATCTTCTGCTCCCAGATGGAATCTGCCTCTCTTCAACTTCCATCATTGCTTCTTTTATATTTTTAGTCATGAAAACCCCTTTTCTATCTGGCACTTTATCCAAGTAAGATGGTCTTTAACTGTAACAAAGTCACTATTCAACCTTCTTCTTGATAAGAGGTACAGATTGTTCTTCAAGTCAACACCTTTGCAAGTATTCTAGAGGGCATAAAGGAACCATTTCTGCCTTTTCTTTTTTTTTAATGTCCTCTAAAAATACAGTTTGTCTAGATAAATATACTCTTCTGGTGTTTGCCTCACTGATGCAAAAGTTACAGCTCCTTCTTTTGTTTCCTTCAGTTGTTCGCAGTCTTTGTTGCACTTTCTTTGTTGCTCCTCTTGAGACTTTCCAGTCTAGTTCTAGGACCAGTCTGAATTCCAGTGCACAACACTTACTGGCATATACTGGAAGAACATCTAGTTAGCTTTCCTTTTCATCCAGCAAATCTGAGATAAAGGTACTTGTTAGAGTCAAATGACTCTGATGTTTTTATAACAGCTATGAGGCAGACTGGATTATTTTGTGCAGGGTGTTGTTTGGAGCTGAGACACAGCTGTGAAAAGAGCATCCATTGCGTAGATTGCACCAGTAATAATATCCCACAAAAACACTGTTCCTTCAGAGTAGCTGTTTTTAAAAGTACTTAATTGTAAGAGGTGGAAAATTTCATGAATGAGCCAAGTGTTGTTCTGTTTCTATTTTGGCACTTGCTCATAGCCTTCCACAAAACCAGTGAAAGATTTGTCTAATTTGCTATGGGATTATTTGAGATCAAGTACAAGCTTGTAAATGCTCACCAGGAAAAAAAATAACCAGGTAGCTTTCTAATACATAGAAAATGCAAGAAGCCATTTGATAAATCACTCAAATGATGAAAACTAAATAAAAACAGTTTTGGGTCTTGTGTGTTCCACTTTTATAATGATTTTACAATAGCTGATATGATACCAGATCCCAACAAGGCAGTTTTACTGTAGTACTAGAATGAAAGCTTCTTGGGCAAACATTTAGCAATTCTAAGATCAGCAGTCCTCAGCCACAGAAATGCCATGTGATCCATTTGGTCATTCCTTTGGCCACAACCCATATTTTGATGGATATACCCTTGGTGATAATGCAAGATTTGTGATGTTCCTTGTTCTTAGTGTGGCGTGTACTTAGATGTATCAAAAAAACCTCCTTCTGTCTTCTCTTAGTTTGGCTCCATGCTGAAACTATTGTATTGCAGTACTTTCAGATTTACAACCTTCATTTCCCTTCTGGCTGTCATTGAGAAAGAGCAGGAAGGAGAGATGAATGAGCAGCTTTCTTTAAGTTTCTAGGTTTTGTGGTTTGTTTTGTTTTAACCTTGTTTTGCAGTACTGCAACTCTGAAAAGCATTCTGTGTTTATGATGCCAAATTTCATTTCACAGTGATCTTGTCAATGGTCTCTTTTTCTTCCAGTTTAAGATCTCTAAATAAAAGTTGGGCAGACTCACTTCCATAATAAAATGACTTCATTAAAGTATATAAAGAATCTAAGATTAATGAGGGGAAATAGGCAATACTGGACCAGTGGAGGGATTTTTTTGAATTATAGACAGTCCCCTAACCTAGCAGTTGCTAAAGACATGCTGTGCTGGAACAGCCTTGATACCTCAGGCAGGAAAGATCAGTATCCAGCTAATACTTGTTGCTCATTGTGTACCTTCTTGTAGTGTTGCAAAGCAGAATGTAATGCTTCCTTACACAATATATGTATAGGAGTAGTGGTCTGAAGATAAACCGTGGTCACAGAAGTGTTTTTAAATCCTGGGGAAGACCTCTGCAGTGTGTTTCTGTCCTATTCAGAAGGAGGAGTGTGCATAAAGCAATTATTTTATTCTTGTAAATCGTGTTGTGTGAGCACCTCCAGATGTCTGGCAGACCCCACCTGATATCCTTTAAACAACAGGAAACTAATCTTCAGTGATTTATATGCATTTCTTAAGGATTTTTATTTTGAAGTTACCATGGAATCCTTCCTTAGTTATTGTTTTTCTTCCCTCCCCCCAAAAAAAAACCCAAACTAAAAAATCCTCTATTTCTCTGCAGTTACAGTTGTGTGATGTCTTGTGATCTGGTTTTGAATCTGTACGTCTTATGTATGCACAAGTTTAATGAGAGTGTTCATCCTCAGGAATTACCAGAATTAGAAGTGTCACCATGTGTGGAATTGTTCTTCAGCTGCCAGTTAAACACCAGCTATTGAGTTAACCCAGTGTGAGAAGTTCACTCAGTGTGCAACTTTCTGTACCAAAGCCTGAATATTTTTTGTCTGAAATCGATGTCGTTTCTTGTAGGCGACTAAATAACAACGAATTTTCAGTCCTGGAAGCTACTGGAATCTTTAAGAAACTGCCTCAGCTGCGTAAAATGTAAGTGCAGCTTCAGTGACCTTGTCTACTCAGGTAGCACATTAGCTACACCTTCCTTACTTCTTATCTATCAATGTTTCAATATATTAACAGAAAAAAATCAAGACTGGTTTTAAATCAATAACTGAGGTAGGTCAGAGCTGGCAGTTCTTCTCTATGGACTAGGCACTGCCAGAAACAACTTCTCATGGAGTGCAGCTCTGGCACCTTCACTGCTGTGTACAACCAGCTGGTTTGTTACGCAGCCACCATGGGGAGCTCACAGTATAAGCTGCTCAAAAAAAGGTTCCAGTAATCTTTTGTAACTTCCTGCACTACTCCCATACCAGACAATTTTGCCTCTTTCAGCACATTTGACACATGCCTTTGATTTTGTGCTTCATTAAGCTGTCATTAGATGAGGGGAACATCAAAATTAAATGACTGAGAAAAAAATGGTTTGATAGCTCATCCATGTAAGTCCATGTTCACAGTTCATGTTCTAGGAGGAGTTTATAGTTGTACCAGCTGCAGTTGTCACCAAAAATAAATCTATGAAAAAGATTTTTTTCTTTCTCATGTAAAAGACATATTTAAGGGTAGATCAATTAGTTAGACTTAGTGACTCTGTGCTGAATCTTTTGAGGATTAAATCCAAACAGATGAATTGAAGGAAAATGCAAGTAAAAATAGATAAGATTAATGAAAATGATGCACTGCTTTGTAGTCACCAAGTTACTATGATTTGTAAAGGATCAGTCTACAGTACCAATGAGCAAAACCTCAAGGGGAGAAGGAGTGTTGCTAAAAACTATTGCTGGCCTTGCTCAGATCCTTGCTGGCAGCTGTCATGATCATAATTAGTTAAGTAATTATTACTGATTTTTTCCCTCCTTTTTGTTAGTAAGCAAAGATTTAAAAACACAAAACAAAAACCAGCTTTGCTTTTGACCTATCTACTTGAGTACACCTTGCCAGTTCTAACTGGGCTGAGATACGTCAAAACAGAAAGTAGGAGTTTCTTACACAACGGGGTTCTGGTGCTGTTCGGTAGAGTTTTGTTTGTTCTTGAAGGATCTCAGATTAGGTCTTCTGACATCTACAAAGTACTTTTGAAATAAATCAAATACTCCATGTGCCATCCTTACACATGAACACACAGATACCAGTTGTTCATAATTAAGGAAAGGAGGATATAATGTCAGTAATTGCATATTTTCAGGTTCTAAAGGCAGCTTTATAAACATTTCATGTTGTCCAAAGCTAGTTTGCTGCTTTTCAGTTGAGAAGGTGTTCAAGACCACAGAGAGGAAAAATATTAATCAGTCTCAGTGTAGCTGTCTGCTGGGACTCCCAAGAGCTTAGAAATCTGCATAATTGAGGAAAGGCAGAATTGAGAAAACATTAATGAAAAGCTAACATTTCTAATCATACTGCTCAGTAACTTCCTAATATAGTTATCGGTTATTACAACGTTTTTCAACTCAGACAATAATAGTGACTGGAAAGCAGTGAGGCAGTGATGTTACAGAGACACCAATACAAATGAATTCTATACTTTCTTGGAGCTCATAAATCTTCTGGAAGTTGAAATGGATGTTAAGGTATTTCTGCACAGAGGACATGGAAAAACTGGGGCCTAAACATTTAATTGATGTGATAGTTCATCAGTAAGAAAGCACATGTATGTGCTGTATCATTGATTAGCCATGCAACATTAATCCTTAAAATGTTCCGGTGAAGTAGTATCCATGTTACATGAGGAACAAATAATAATTTAGGAAACAAAGTATTTGACAGATAAGCCATCTGAGATGAAAAATAATGAGTTTCTTGTTTCCAGTCTTGTGCAACCCTTTACAGGAGACAGAACAGCTCCTGTGAAACTAAATGGATGTGATGATTGTGGATGTTCTCTGCCTAGATTGTAATAAAGCCTTGGATACTATTTCACACAGCATTCTCCTGGAGAAGCTGGCTGCTCATTGCTTAAACTGGCAGAAGCTTTGCTGGGGTAAAAAGTGACTGGATGGCCAGGCCCAGAGTGGTGAGGGAAAGAAATTAAACCCAGTTGGCAGCCAGTCACATGTGGCATTCCCCAGGGCTCCGTACTGGTGCCTGTTCTGTTTAATATCTCTATCAGTGATCTGGACAACAGGATTAAAGGCAGTTTCAGTAGATCTGCAGACAACATCAATTTGAGCAGAAGTGTTGATCTGCTGGAGGCTAGGGAGCCTCTACAGAGGCATTCAAACAGGCTGGATCAATGTGCCAATGCCACTGGGATGAGGTTCAACAAGGCCAAGTGTTGACTCCTGCACTTGGGTCACAACAACTACTTGTTTTTGGTGTCCTGGATAATGACACCCATTCAATCTAGAAAGTGTATGCATTTTTGTTCTAACAAATGATATCTTTTTTGATCTGACAATTTGAAATGCTTCTCTGAAAAATGCATCAAATAATGTTTGATTTTCTTCCCAACACCATTACTTTCATCAAATTAAAAAAAAAAATAGCTTTACTTCATTTAACATTGGCTCAGAGCATTAAGACCTCAAAAATCACTTGTGTATTGCAACATGCTTTAATGTGTAGATGTGTACTTCTGTAATATGGTAAGCAGTTAGATGAAACAAAAGAAAAGAGGGCAAGAATCATGCTAAAAATCTTTAAGGAAATATTGAGTAGGGATGCTTTGGGATATAGAGTACAGATACTACCGATTTGGGATGTAATTTCCATATTTCCACTTAAAACCATAAACATTCTTGCAATATTTTAGGTCCTTTTCCCACATTGTGATTTACTTTGCATGCAAATTGCAGATAAATGAACAATCTTGCTTATAAATCTCCCTTTTTAACTGATGTCATAAACTACTACATGTCATATAGTGTTTGTATTCACACATTGCCTTTACATATGTTGCCGTTCGTGCTGTTTTCTTATCTTTGTGTCTACCAAGATGAAATTGGAGTGGTTAGTTGTGCTGTTACTCATACTGTACCATTTCATTATATTAATTCAACTATTAGTGCTACAAGTAATGCAGGCATGAAAAAAAGTGTAGTTACTGGCAAAGTTCAAAG
Organism: Dryobates pubescens; assembly: GCF_014839835.1. Lineage (NCBI taxonomy): Eukaryota > Metazoa > Chordata > Aves > Piciformes > Picidae > Dryobates > Dryobates pubescens. Next base: position 17,397,561 of record NC_071634.1, on the reverse strand, counting down.
TTGTGAACTGATGTTCTTGAGTGGTGGCAGCATGGACTGGGTAAATTGAAAAACATCTTGCAAAGATTGCTTTAAAAATGTCTGCTTAGCAGGGCACTGAATTTGCTTTTTGCTGGCTTGAAGTCGCACAATATATTCTTTGCTGCTTTTATGCAACAGCTCAGTACCTTGAAATCTATGTGGTCTGCAGCATTTGTTTAGGGTATTTAAAACAGAAAATGGTTTTTTTTTCCCCTGTTTCTGTTAATGTGTAATAGAAACCTGAGCAATAATAAGATTACAGATATTGAGGAAGGAGCATTCGACGGAGCCTCTGGTGTAAATGAGCTCTTGCTCACAAGCAACCGCTTGGAAAGCGTTCGACACAAAATGTTCAAAGGACTAGAAAGTCTCAAAACACTGTAAGTGTCACTATTTGGATACTTTTATTCTTTGTTTCTGCCAGTTAACTGTTTTTAAGTAATATTCTATCTGTCCTAATACATAACTAAATAACATTTTGGAGGATTAGCTATGGATTATTCAAGGATATCTTAGTTTTTCTTCCTATGCATAAAAACGTTATCATTCGTTGTATGAATTCATTCATTTCCAATTACAGACATAATGTAGCTGAAATTTTTGCTTGTGGTTACATAAATGATGAGTCTTATAAAACGATGAAGAAATTGAGAATGGATAAACATCCCCTTCAGAAATGGAAATGAGAATAATCATCTGCTTCAAAGTAACAGAATTTTGCATGGGAATTACACATTTTATGTAATGGAGTTTGATTCAATTCAGCTCAACAATTACTGGAAATTTTGCCCAAGGAGAAAAAAAATATTCTGGTGGATATTGAGATGTGGGAAATGATTCTCTCCTAAATAATGTTAATGTCATTTCAACAGTGAAGAAAGAAGTAAAAGCACTAAAGCTTCATTCTTTCCATGAAGCTCTTTCCACTGAAAAACAAAAAAAGAAAAAAGTTTATACAATCCACAGCTCCTTGGCATTTTTCAGTCAGTCTGTCCTGATCAGCAAAGCAGAGACAAGACTGAAGGGGTTTTAGGGCTTCACCTACCCATACCATTAGGTATTTTTAATAAATCAGGCCTACCATTTCTAACTTTGCATGTAAAACTGATAAAATTGGCAGAAACAGCTACTCGGAGACCAAGAGCGTGGGGGGGAAGTATTCATTTATTGATGGACAAGGAGAAGAACAGCAAACTTCAAAACTTGTATACAGAAATATCAGAGATTTTCCTGCTTAGTATTCTGAAAGTTTTACTCAATCTTAGAGTCATGCTGAGGAGGAGGCAGGGTAGCCTGATTTCATTTAATTGAAATGGATGAGAATGTAGTAGAGGTGGTTTGTAGAAATTATCCGAAGCCAATCTGAGTTGAAGGGGCCTCGGGAGGAGGTCAGCTGGTAGAACCTTCTGCTCCATGGAAGCAGCAGTTCTGGAATCATTAAGCTATGCAACATGAAGAGGGGATTGCTGTATGTCTCTGATTTGGAGAATTTCACTCAGTATTATTTATTGTCAGTTAACAAACTCAGAATTACTGATTCTGGTATTGAAAGGAAAAAAAAATATGCTTAGAGAAACATTTCTTCTCTCTGTGAAACCCACCTGCCCACCTTTCTGTGTCCTCACCACACACACTGCACCCAGTGCCTTCAGTGAGGTGCCAGGCAATGCAGGATTCACTGTGCTCATGGTTCCTCCACTGGAGGAACTCCTCTTCAGAGTCACACTGCTTGGCCCCGCTTCCGCTCTGGCCTGTGCTCAGGCAAAGCTGTGAAATGCTGCTGCTTCCTTTCTCAGGATGCTGAGGAGCAACCGCGTGAGTTGTGTGGGGAACGACAGCTTCACAGGGCTGAGCTCAGTCCGCCTGCTCTCGCTGTACGACAACCAGATCACCACTGTGGCGCCTGGCTCCTTCGATACGCTGCATTCACTCTCTACCTTGTAAGTTCTGTTCATGTGCTGCCTTACCCAAGAAAATTTATGTGCTGGATCATCTTGGACACATGAGGAGGATGTTTTCATGGTGCCCTCTGATGGAGCCTTAGACTAGTTTCCAGAAGAGCCTGAGAAATTATTGACATCTGGTAGAATCATCATGTTGTCTGTCTTTGTGTCCAATTATTACCTTAGATTTCTCCAGCCTACTGAGAATCCAGGCATGGTTTATAATGAAGATGCAGTCTCATTTTCTATTAAAAAAAAAAAAAAAGCTTCTTTTTTGTTTAAAGGTGATGTCATTTAAGGGAGGGGAAATTGGTGAGCACAGCTGCCAGTCAATTTGCTGAAAAAATGCTTTTTGTAGGTAGCATTATTCAGGAAAGTACTTAATCCCCTTTTTATTTAAAAAGTGACACTTTGCACCAGGTGACTAATTTGTGCATATTAAGGGTGACATGTTTATAAATAATGGAATTGTCAATGGGTTTGTGCTGAAGTAAGGAGATGCCAAAAGTACTGAGGCTTCTAGAAGTAAATTCATTTTTATAACTGGCATGTAATCAACTCAGCTGTCACTTTAGATAGGAAACTTATTCTCTGGAGCAAATAAAAGATGGAAATCTTGAGATGACGAATTAATGGAATGGCTGTTGTCAGGTTAAAGCTAATAATGTAAAGTAATCAGCCTTCATCTCTATATGAAATTATTGCATTATCAGTACAAAGTGGCTTGACAACAAGTCAGGACTTTGGCAGTTTTAAATTATTTCTAAATGAGCTGTATCAAGATTCACCACACAGAGCCTAAATGACAACTTTCACCTATAGTTTGTAGATAGCATTGTTAAAAAAAATTGCATTTAAGCCTAGCTTTTTGAAAATAGAGTACCTAGGATGGAAAAAAATGGTGTCATCCAAAGTAAAATGTCTTCTCAGAAACCTCTTGGCCAATCCCTTCAACTGCAACTGCCACCTTGCGTGGCTTGGAGACTGGCTAAGGAAGAAACGCATTGTGACAGGGAATCCTCGCTGCCAAAAGCCCTACTTCCTCAAAGAGATCCCCATCCAGGACGTGGCAATTCAGGATTTTACATGTGATGATGGTAAGAAAGTTAAATTCTGAACTTCTGATCATTTCTATTTTCTTATGTATAGCCATGTGATTCCCATAGATCCCGAAGTGTTACACTTTAAATGACTCCATCTGCACTTCATAATCGGTTTCTACATCAGTTTAAAAATCCTCCACCCTCTTTTGGATGATCAGCAAGCACACAGCTATTGTGTATATACTTTCTAAAGTTTGTTTTGCCTCTGTTCAGAATCTGTAAATCATCATTTAGAGAGACTATAAAAATTCAATTGATCACGTTGTTGTCCCAGTGATAATATTTTCAAACACTTTTGGAAGTCCCTTGAACAAATGACAAGCCATTCTGCTTAGCTTATCACTTCCTCAACACTTCATAAAAATTAAGACTGCTATCTTGCATCTCTCACATGTGCTTCCATATATTTTGTTATTAATTTGTCAGTTTTCCAAGGCTGTAACTTTTCTTTATAGTGTTTATTTTTACTGGTTTGTTAATTTTGACAAACAGCACGTATTTTGCTTTATTAGCTTTCATTTTAAGTTTTATTCTTTCATTAATAGTAACACTTTTTTCCATATAATATTGCAGTAGTTTAACTCAACCTATGACAAATAAGGGAATAATATCATTTTTGCATAGAAAACCTGCACTGTGTTAAATGAAATGTCACCTGGAATATAAATTCCTGGAGCAGTGCTTTGCAGAGATGACAATGTTTTCCCTACCTAGAGATATCATAATGCAGAACTATCATGTTTGCTTAGAGGAATTCCAGGTGGGATATTACTGATAACACTGTGCTGACATTTGTATAGCAGAATCTATTTGTTTTTATTAACCAGGAAATGATGACAATAGCTGCTCTCCACTGTCCCGCTGCCCTGCAGAATGTACTTGTCTAGACACCGTAGTTCGCTGCAGCAACAAAGGTCTAAAAGCTTTGCCTAAAGGCATCCCAAAAGATGTAACTGAACTGTAAGTAGCATGCTTCTCTCCCTTCTGTGAAGGCCATTGTCAGATTTTAACTGTCGGGTTCAAGAATGAGCAGAGAAGAAAATGAAGAACTAGACTCAGACCACCAGATGAAATGTATTAATATACTGCTTCATAAAGACTTGCAGAGCGTCTTGAGAAGTTTGAGGTTGAATTTAAATTAGCAATGCTCTGTAAATCTCAAAATGAACCGTGTCACTGGAAAGCTTTGAAAATATATATGTATAAAAAAATGTAATCACTCTCAGAGTTTACATCCCCAACATTGAACCGTCATATACTGAACGTGGATATCGAGTTACAATGGGCTTAAATTATGGGCAACAGTGAATCTGATCAGTCTGTGTCCAACTGTTTAAAGTACATACAAAAGCAAAAAGAAAACAATAAATCAATGTGTTCACAGACTTTCATAGTACACATAGGTTTGTCATTTCAAAAAGAAGGACTTTAATGGAAGGAATTACTTGTCATATAGCCAATATTATACAGTCTGCAAAATTTTATTAGTCTCATACATTTTTATAAGAGAAAAATTATCAAGATTTCATTTTATGAAAAGATGTCATTCTAATATGCAGATGGACAGTAAGAGCTTGCTCCATTTTATGTTGTTTGAAGGTAACTGAATAAGATACTTGTAAGATTAGATGGCCTCAATTTTATTCATTTTTTAAGAGAAAAATACAAACTCAAAAATGGGGTTATTCATCTGTTTGGAATCTTGATCGGATAAGTCAAAAGATTGAAAGACACTGAAATTACTGACAAGAAAAACGTTGGGGTTTTGTTACACATGGCAACCATTCATTACTAAGGTTTCATAACAACTGATTAATGTCATGCATTTCCAGAGGACATCATAACTGTGCACTGTAAGGGACAGCAGTTTTACTATGTTACCGTTTGGTATTATATAGAAGACATGTGTGCCACTAGTTTAGTGCTTAATAGCATCCAAAAGGCTTTAGGCATTAATGAAGAGAGATTATTAGGAACTTAAATTGGCACACAGCTATATAAACCTATAACTTCATTAGGTTGTGGGGGTGTTGTTTATTGTTTTGTTTTTTCTTATGTAGAAGATGACTTAATTAAATGTAGCTTGGTTTTATAAATACAATGCAATAATGGAAGGGCATCAATACAATGTAAAATTATGCAGCTGGAGAGAGATACTTTTGGAATCGCAAGTGGAACCCTGACTGCGACTGAAAACTCATTTGTGTACAATTTTGTATGCTTTAATTAGTCTCTAAGCATGGAATTTAGCATATTTTTCAAAAGGATAATGGAGGTGGTTCCTGTTAGCAGTTGCATACTGATTGATTCTTCTTGTTCATTAGCATGCATAACCCTTCCAAGATGTACTCGTCATGTGTTTTATAAAATATCTTAATGGTTGCTTCATTTGAACAAGGAGGGCTTTTTATCAGCCAAGTGGATACTTGTGTGCTTCAGTACTAATGAAGCTAAAGAATTTTCTCAGAATACTTACTCCTTCACAAAGTTTAAGTGTTGTTGGTTTCTTTTTAAATAGTTTATGAGCCCATGGTTCAATCACCACCATTTATGTTATGCCATTAACACGGTGCATGTGTCTCAGTATGTTTGATGCTTACGTTGGATTTGGCAAGCAGCCTTAAAGGAGGCATGCCTCATGGGGGGAAAAAATAACCAAACAGAAGAACAAAAAAATCAAAATCTGTAAGCAAGGTTTCTTACCAAATGGGGATTGTGTGTATTATTTGTTATTAATTTTGACTGTTGGATTGGAAGATTAGTGGATGAAGATGCTACTGCTTTAATGAAAAACTGAATGCTCTGTGTTTTAATTTTCTGTTTTAGTTATTTGGATGGAAATCAGTTTACCCTTGTTCCAAAGGAGCTTTCCAACTACAAGCATTTAACACTCATGTAAGTAGTTTTAGAGCGATTTTTTCTACTGGAATGAAAAAACAACCAACACAAACCAAAACACCCTACTCAATTATACTTGGTTTTAGTTATAAGTTAGTTACATGAAAATAAATATAAAATTTATATTTTACTAAATATATCACCCAGCCACATTTTGCAATGAAGGATATTTTATTCTACTTAACACATCCTACACACAGTTTTTCATAAGAGGTATTTCATTCCAGTGCTTACACAAAGTGAATAAGCAGAAATTATAGTTAACCTGAGAAGAGATGGAACAACTTACAGAGTTAGGGTAACTGGGGCAAGGTGTTAGTGTAATACAGCATTTTGTTATGCAGCTCCATAAAGGCACTAGAATTACTTCATTTACATAGGAAACTTTCTGTGACATGCTTCACTCCTTGGTATGTTTCACATGCAGCTGTTGGAACACTTGAACGTAACCCCTTCTGTTTCTCCCACAATATATATTGCTTAATGACTCAGGAGGAGAGCTTGTCTAGAATACCTTACTGACCACTTCATTGCTGGCTCTCTCTGTGATTTCAGGCAAATCACTGGCTGCTCTAAAATTTGTTACCTCTATTTCATGAATTATTTGATATGATTTCTGTATCTTGTACAGTAAGAGAAACAGGAAGGCTGTCCCTGTGAAGAGCTGTGATTGCATGGCCTTTGTTAGGACTATGAAAATTTATACCAGCTGAGGCTGAACTGTGCAACATTCTGAAAGCAGTTTGTGGTTTTGTTATAATCAGAGTAAACAGTGGAGAGGAATAACAAAATCCTTTAAATTTCTTTTTGACTGAGTTTAGAGCTTCGCTGCACAAATTGAAAATGGTTTGGCATTCAAACCAAGCCCTTGATTTCCTTTATTCTCCTCACTTATTTAACACTGAAGTGGTCAAGATCACAAATTTTGGGGGGGTGGGGTGGGAACTTATTCCAAACCTTTTGTATTTTGCAAACAACATCTCAAAGGTATGCAGGGTAGAACCTATAGGAAAACTTTGTGGCTTGTTTACAGGAGTTTTACAAGATCTGACTTGCACCACAGAAGAGAGAAACTGTGGAAACTCAGTACAAGAAGGAAGTGTAAAGATTGGACTGTGAAGTAGCACTATTAGGGCAGACTGCATCTATGTCTAGAGATGAGTTTAATTAGAGGCACAGGGGCAATGCTTCCATCACAGAGACTAGATCATGGTTTATTTTTGACAGATACAGCCAGAAATCAGGTAAATTTATCTCCTAATCAGAAAACACACAAAACCAAGTTAGCATACAAATAGAATACAACAAATTATAGCTTAACAGTAAATAAAATGCCAATGAAATTAGCATTAACAGTCAGACCTGTGGGGCAAGTTGTTATAATCTCATCTGAATGTGTCTTCCTGCTGCTCTTGTGAAGTTGAGAATGTTCCACAGCTGCATTTGGAAAACCAAACCGCTATGTATAGTTCTTCTCTAACCAAACAAGGAATTACATACAAGTTTCCTGAGCTCCAGATTAACAAAGAAAGTTGTTTATTTTTAGCTTTTTCTTTCTCTTCTGAACAGATCACCCTGTTTATTATTATGAGTCAGTTGTCCTAAACACTTTCAGGGAATTTGAAGCGGCATAGCTGTTCAACAGCACTCTAGTTAAAATATCAAGGTCCTGTCAGAACAAAATGCTGTATTTCACCACAAAATATAGCAAACAATAGTGGGATAGTCATAAAGTGAAAGCTAAAGCACAATAGGAAAATAAAGCAAAAGCAGTATTGACATTTAATGCAGTTTCTTCCAAGCTGCTTTGAAGCTACCAGCATCCCACTCCAGCTTCCATCATACTTATGCTTAGATTATATTAGAATATTGAGCAAGAAGAAGGATGTTAAGGCTTTCTCTATAAATCTTGGATAGTGTTCTTTATAATAATAGCTCTGGGCTTTGATGTCTTCAGCATATAAGTGTTAAGTAGAGTATTATGATTTTGCTCAGGTGTCATTAGGGATGTGACTAGAAAGATTTCCAATTTAAAACATCACTTTCATTTCTGTACTTGGGCTCCTGTAGCACTGCATTATTAACTCAGTAGCATGATGGACATTGCTGTTGTGCAAGAATGCATTGCGCTGCTTTTTCATCTGTGTTGAAACGAAAATGCTTTTCATTGATCAAGCTAAATGTCTGCTGGGCTTGTATGTGGCATGTGAAAATAAAGGTATGTGCTGCTCTCCATACCGATGCCCGAGATGGTAATGCTGCCACTAATAAAATAATGTGTCTGTCAGTTTAACTTGCAGTGTTTTAGCACTGGGGCAGTCACTTTATGGTCTGAATTTCTACATTTATTTTTTATAGAGATTTAAGTAACAACAGAATCAGCACTCTTTCTAATCAGAGCTTCAGCAACATGACTCAGCTGCTCACCTTGTAAGTTCAAACATGTAATGGTGACTCTTTGGAAGCTTTATGGTGTGTTTTGGGGTTTGTTTTTTGGTCTTGGACATAAAGGCCATTTAGTTTACATTAAAGCTTGCTTGTTTTGGAGGCTGTAAAATAACTTGTTTGCTAACTAGCTATGTGGGCACAAGCTGGCTGTGATCATGCTCTATGTTGTTCCTGAATGGCTGATGTACTTGCTGACAGTGTTCCACGTGTCTTTCCAGAATTCTTAGTTACAACCGCCTGAGGTGCATTCCTGCACGGACTTTTGATGGGTTGAAATCACTTAGGCTGTTGTAAGTATTACTGTTTGACCATTACTGTTTTCCAGAATTTTTGTTTCTGTACTGCAGATAGCAAATTAGTTACTGGATTTTTAAAACCTCTCAAATACTGAAGTGATAATTACATAGCCCTAAAAATCTAAGCTGCTTCATTCTGGGGAAGTATACTCTGGAAACACTTCACAAGAAGTTACGTGACCCTGGTGAACATTGTATAAAAATACATCAAATGATGAGTAAACTTCCAGTTACACCTTAAAAAAAAGCCAACACCAAAAACACCCAAGCCCAGCTGGCAACACTGAGGAACTGGAAGGGGAAAAGTAGGAAAAGCTGAAAAGTTTGTCCAGAAGATGAAATTTGCAAAACTTCCTTGCTGATTTTTATGCACATGTGTTGTTCTACTCGTTTGCTTTCAAGGTCTTTGCACGGCAATGATATTTCTGTCGTTCCTGAAGGAGCTTTTAATGATCTTTCAGCATTATCACACCTGTGAGTATTCAGATGGTAACTGCGTTTTTTGTGTTACGTTTAGCTGAGCAAAGACAGCTCTGCCTTAAGCTAGACTGAACAATATTGTTTTGTGTTTGGCTGCATGTAGCAATAATTAAGAGAAGGCTTCCTGGTCAATGTGGCAGAAAAACATTTCAGCAGTGGTGATTTCTACTGCTTCTGCTTGCTTGCCAAAGATTTCATTGTGTCTCTAGAAGATCCCCTGAGCCAGAGTTGTGGAACATCCTGGAAAAAAAGTACTGAAACATCTGGTGAAGGAGGATGTTCTAATACTGCCATTTGATAGAGTGTGCACGTCAAGATTATCTGCTGAGGGGTTTCTGATGGTTGTATTTCTTAAAAGCAATATGAGTACATCTTTATAGAATAGCACAATGCTTCTGTCTTCCACATTAACCACACAATATATCATTGTTCTCATAGTTTTAAGAGTATTTATAGTATCTAGTGCAGAAAATAGAAGCTTGAACAGCCTTTACAGAAATTACTTCTGAAAATGTCTAGCTAGATTATTTTTTAATTGTTTTTCTTTTTATTCTTTTTATTTCAAGAAATAGTTTTGCTTTCAGAACAAGACAATTCTTATGTAACTACCACAAAGCCAGGATAATGTAGCTTTATTTGCTTAGGCACGGGAGACCTCTTAAAGAATTCTGCACATAGCTGTGAGTTCAGTGGGAGAGCTCCAAGGAGGAAATAATTAAATCAAATTTGGAAGCTTAGAAACAGATGGTTTGTACCAGCCTGGGAGCCATAAACTGAAAAGGAAAAATATCAGGGTGGAACCTGCTGAGGTTGCCTTGGCTGCTTGGGAACAAACACTTTATTCTCACTAACTTAATTTCCCAGTATCGGTTTCACTCTGCTGGTGCAGCGGATTGGCCATTCCATACCAACAGCGAAACAGGCCTAGTTAGTATTACCTCTCCAAAGTTCACACATAATGCAGCTAAGAATAGATACTGCTAAAACTGTCACTTCTTGCTTTAGAACCCAATCCTGACACTTCATGCTCTTACAGTCAATTTGGTGGGGTTTGCGGTTTGGAACTTTTAACAAGCTGTTTTCTGGTTTCTCTTTTTAAAAGCAACCTCTCATGACTTTATTCACTTTTTGTTGTCTATTTTCCACAGGGCTATCGGAGCAAATCCTCTTTATTGTGATTGTAACATGCAGTGGCTATCTGACTGGGTAAAATCAGAGTACAAAGAACCTGGTATTGCACGTTGTGCTGGTCCTGGAGAAATGGCAGATAAGCTGCTGCTCACAACTCCTTCTAAAAAATTTACTTGCCAAGGTACTGGTTTTGATTTATCTCTTTGAAGAGTCAGGTTTTAATTTTTAGAGAGTTGAACTGTGAAATAAGAATCCTGTGTGCTCTAAATACATTTATAATTAGAGCATCTTTACTCAGCCTTGGCATCATTCCTCCATATACTTAGGGATGGACTCATTGGTTCCATTCAGGAGCTATCTTTATTTTAAAGACTTCAGCACCTATTTCTTTGCAAACAGATGGAGGAAAAAGGCCTTTGAACTTGCAGTACAGTGTTCCTCAGTACACAGATGTACGTAGATGCTTGTCACTGTCTCAGTCTTGAAATACAGCTTAAGCCTCTACGTGTTTCCTTCAGACAGCTTGCAGTAAAACCCTAAATACATCCATAATCCTTGCAGTCCACAATAAATTGCACCAATGCTTCCTCTGATTTTTCAGAAGAAAGTATGAAACAAAACAAAAACCCCAAACATGTAGATAAAGGGATGTGATTTCCTCTAGAGAGCTCCTTCTAAAATGTTTCTCAGGTCCTGGACCAAAAGTATTTGTCTCCATGTTGGTACCAGTGTTTCTGGCACTTATATCACAATTTGTGTTATAGTCCATTCATTCCTAGGTTTCTTTTCTGAACCTTGCTATTTTTTTGGTTAGCAAAGCATCTTTTTTACTCAAACAGAGAGAACTTGTTTTTTTTTACTGTTTAATCTTTCTCTACTCCATCCATTTCCCCCTTATGAAATATTTTGAAAGCACAGAAAGCTTCTGCTCTACCTTCATTTCTCATGGTTCTGATGTATAATCATTGAAATCCCCAACTGAGAAAAAAGAAACCATCCATCTTTGTATGTGCTTGCATTTGTAAGCCATTACTAATCTTATGGTTTTCCTGAGACATCAGATGAATCTGATCTTACAGCGAAGTTACTCACTCTCACAGTCTAGGCAATCTTTGATTTGACTCCATCTGTTAATGTGTCTTCAAAGGTGAGGTTCATCCCTTTGTAATTTCTTCCTTAAAAGAGCAATGGGACTTTGTCAGAGTTTGTCTCAGCTGAAGTTCTTCTTTACTTACTTTGTTTATCCTATTTAGTCTTCTTTCCTGAAGCTTTCAGTCAAAAACTGCAATCCATTTTGTTGCTTGTGATGCCAATGGCTTGTCTGTCCCTTTAAAAATCCTTCTTGCAGTTTGTCAACAGCACATCTCCGAGGTCAGGCCAGTGTTCATTGCATATGGCACCATGTGTTGCAAAGTCTCCTAGTCTGCTTTCAGACAGGACATTTGTTGGCCAGTCTGATCATCTTCTCTGCAAGCTTCCACTGAACTTTATTGCAGATATCTTCTTAGGGCATACTGTTGTAGGCTATAATTGAAGGAATATTTGCATGGACCTGTTTGGTTACTTTCCAGTTCTGTCAGTTTGAAAACTGCATCGCCCCTGCATTACCTCTTTGTTATGTTTCTATCAGACAATCCAGAAAGTATATCTTACTCCCTCTTACCTGTCAGAAAAATATCCTTTATTAATGCAGGGTAAGAACTGTATTTGTTTCACTTCTGAGAGTGGAGATCTGGTATTATGGATACCTTTGAGAGAAGATTATTTCCCTGCCACTGTCCTAGGAAGATGCTCATAATTACAGATTGCAAATCAGTAGCTTTTCAGTAACATGATGGCCCTGTTAGACATTATGTGTCTGTTACTCAAAGATAAGTAATTTTATCTTTTGCTCAAAAAAGGATTGCTGAATAGAAATTAGGAGGATGCTACATTCCTATTAGGACCCAAATGTTAGGCTCTGATGAGTGAGAAGGCTGTACTCTGAGCAGCTTTTGAAGTTCTGCTATTGTATATGTTTACAGGAAGAGAGTAATGTGTAATTCCCTCTTATTGGTGCCTCTGGATTTGGCTGAAAGCGAAATGGATGCTTGAATTTTACTTACATAATGAACAGTTACCAGTGAAAAAGAGCATTTTAAAATGCAGTCTCATCTCAGTTGTAAACCCCCATAAAATCACTGTACTTTATGAATTTTTTCTTGATCCAAGAAACATTCCTTAGTATTTTTTACTTTCAGTTGTTTTTCTACACTTATGGGTGGGCTTTTTTCTTTTTTTTTTAATGTGGCCTCTAACAGATTCTCAATCTTTTACTTTTAACCCCTTTACCATCCATGCCCTGCTTCTAGAGATTCCAGGGCCTTGTGGTTTTCTGATACCAGGTAAGGTTATAAATGAATCTGGAACAGGTGATGTGATTAAGAATGGACCTTCTGACCTTCCTTTTGTGTCCCTCAAGCAAGCTTTTTTCCTACGTCATGCATGTTTGCTGCTTGTTTTACCTCGTGGTGAATTTACAGCTGACTCTTCATTATATATCATTTGACAAATTGTATGGGTTGGGAGGTCTGACAATTACCTAACTGGATGTGTTTAAAGGTTGTTTGGATGTGATGCTTGGGGATATGGTTTAGGGGTGAACTTTGTAGAGTAGGGTTCTGGGTTGGACTTGGTGATCCTGAGGCTCTTTTCCAACCTGAATGTTTCTGTGATTCTGTAAAAGTGCCCTGTTATCTTGGATCAAAATCATACAGATTTCAGATAATGTGATGTGGGAAGCACTTCAGGATCAGCTGTTTTGTGATAACTAAACCAAAAATCCAACCCCAAATTTATTTGGTCATATCAAAAGAATTAAGGACAGTGAAGCATTCTACTAATACAAAAAAACCATAGAGACTAAAATACAATTTTCATTTTAAAATTTAAAGCAATAGGGCAGATATAGCCTGTCAAATATAAATGAAGGTGTTTCTGACTATCCAATTTGTGTTTTTAAGGCCCTGTGGATGTTAATATTCTTGCTAAGTGTAACCCCTGTTTATCAAATCCGTGTAAAAATGATGGAACCTGCAACAGTGATCCAGTTGACTTCTACAGATGTACTTGCCCATATGGTTTCAAGGTAGGTACTAAAAATAGAGAGGAAAAATCTTACTGAAATGTAAGCATCTGTTTAAAAAGCTTGAAGTTTCAGTTGGTTTTCTTCCAGTCATGTTTGCATTTTCTTCTAAATTGCAATTGTTGTTCCCTGCGTAGGGTCAGGACTGCGACATCCCCATTCATGCTTGCATTAGTAACCCGTGCCACAACGGTGGAACTTGTCATTTGAAAGAAGGAGAAAGAGATGGGTTCTGGTAGGTTGCTTTCAATTGTAATGAGAGGATGGAAAACTCTTTAGTTTTGTATGCTGAAATAGTTTTGTTGTTAATCTTCGGTGTCTCTGTGTTCGCTGAATGCACCGCAAAGGCAGATTGTCAGCGCTTCAGAAGTTTTCAGAACAAGCTGCTGTCCTTGGAAAGCTTTTAACGCTTCGGAACTGTTAAAAACAATAATAAATGGCTGTGATTAGTTGAGGCATATCAGGTCAAGACAACATAGTATTGACTCCATTATGGTAATTAATAGCCAGCTAGATCCCTGCTGAAAAAAATCTCACAATTCATCTGTTGTCGTGTGAATTACTTCCACAGACAGCATGTAAATGATAAAATGTAAATCCCAGTGAAACAGAAAATTAATGATTCATTTGAAACTCACTATGCCAGCAGATAAACATGCTGTGAGCATTTTTAATCTTGAGTTATTTAATCACACAGTACAATTACTCCAGATGTACTTCATGAATTATGAAATAAAGTTCTTTAGCGTTCTTATGTGAAATTATTAGTCATTTAATAATCTACACCTCGAGCTTGTTAGAAATGACACTTCAGAAAGATACAATTCATTATCCTGCAATTCATTATGACATTATCCTCATTTTTTTAATCCAAATTCTGCCCAGAGATTCAACAGTTTTCTATTAAAAATTAAGCAGATACATCTTAATACTGTGCTGCGAGGATTTGAAGTGACATAGTCATGTCTCAGAATGTGACACTTTCCATTTATTTGCTTAAACACTAGGTATTTTGAAAATCAAAGCAATCTCATAATGAAAGCTGCAGAAATTATAGATTGTGCATATTCTGTGGGAATGTATGTGCAGTCATGCTTGAGTGATCTTTTACCTTTACTCTCTGTTTTGATGTTAGTGTCTTGTACAAACAAAAGCAAAAGAAACTCCTGCTTTGAGGAGTCTATGCAGGCTTTGCTTTTATCTACCAGTGCAGGTATAGTGCAGGGAACGTCAGACAGAGCTTCACATTGGTGCATTTCACTGAGTAATAAAGAAAAGGATCTTTTTCCTGAAGAAATCTCAACTAATCTTATAAAGGTAGCATGCTTTTCAGAAGGCATGCTCAGCAATTTCATTGAAGGAGATCCTTAAACTAAAGATTAAGGCACACATTTAAAACTGTCTTGAAGAATATTTTGATAATGTTTGTTATATATTTTTTCTTCCTACCTCATATCAATGTTTCTTTATGGTATAGTCACTATGAATTATTGTACCTGATAACTACAGAACTTTTTGTCTGGTCTCCCCAGCCAAAATGCCCAGGTGGTTCATTTTGTTTTCTGTATTACAGGTGCGCTTGTGCAGATGGATTTGAAGGTGAAAACTGTGAAGTAAATGTTGATGACTGTGAAGACAATGACTGTGAAAATAATTCTACTTGTGTGGATGGAATTAATAACTACACTTGCCTTTGTCCACCTGAATATACAGGTAGGAGTATAAGAGAAAGTACAGGTAATTCGAGAATTCCTAGCAAACAGTAATATTTTCCAGTTGGTAGGTGAATGAGCAGTTACTTTACAATTCCTTTGTTGCTGCATTTTGATATTTAAAAACTCATTCAAATGTGTCCCTCCCTACTGTTTATCTTACAAAGACACCCCAGTGAAGAAGCTCTTTAGCTGCAGGAATTAGGAAATTATCCTACTTTTGTCCTGTATATACCTCATGTTAATAACAGGAGCAGAAGAGGATTTGTCTGTGCCAGTAGGAAACTCAAATGGGTGCCCCTGAAGTCTGTCCTGCCCTTCATTAGTAATCCAGAAATGAAGAGTGTGATGCTTTCTGTTCTAGCACACACACAAATCATTAGAGAGTATCTAATTATTGGTTTCTGTTAGCTGGCAGCCCGGCCAAAGCATTCCTCTCTCTTTGAGACAGAGGGTCTCTTGCTTGCTGTCATCACCTCTGTGGAAATAGAGGATGGATAGAACAGCACCACAGACAGAAAGTAGGATCTATTGTTTACATTGATCTTTTTATAGTTTTTCTAACTAGACAGAATTGGGGTTTTTTCCACCAGTTGACCACTAAGAGAATACAGATCTTAAATTCACAAAACCACAATTTCAAATGCATGAAAAGGAAATGTAAAATCCATCATAACATGGGAATTAACTCTACTCAGTCATCCCATATCTTTACTTTAATCAGTCAGGCAGATCTGAGCTCTGGAAAACTGAGAGGAGTAATTAACTCCAGTGTTAATTTCATTTACTGAAAACACAGCTAACTTCTTTTTAATCCAAGGTAATTTGATCATTAGTTCTACAACCTATTGAATTGCATGAGTGTTTTATACTATTCAGATTTAAAGTCAGTATTTAAACCTTGGAAGCCCTCACTGAGTGAGCATGTATAGGAAATACAACTCCATAAATCTAGTCTATGTATCCATCAGGTACTTATGCTGGGCAAATGTTTGGTAGAAATTTCCCATACAGAATAAGCTACAATACCTACAGCAATACAGATTTACAGTAGCCAGAATAAGGCATTTGACATAAGTGGATGATCCACTTCTGGCAGAAGAGACCTATCTTTTGCCAAGTACTGGTACCTTCATGCTGGAGAGCAACTGACATTTCAGGCCTTAAAAACCAGTAACAGGTGACAACATCAATAAATAGAGACAGGTGTTTGCTATTTCTCCTCTATCTCAGGTGGATGTGAGTCAAGCTTCAGCTCACCTGGCATCAGCTGCTATCCCCTTCAAAAATGGGATCAGATATTCTACTGTGTGGGCTGGAAGAAAGCAAACCGCTCACATCAGTCCAATACTCCTGTCAGTGGCTTCATGCTAAGAGTTTCCATATATCTATGAGACAGCAGACAATCCATTTGCAAGTGCATTCCTCCTCTGCAGCTTTGCAGGAGTTTCTACCTGGGCCATTCATTTTGATGCTGCTCTAGGTGCACTTCACTGCTAGAGTCAATAACTTGCTGTATTCACAGTTTGCCATGGGAAGGACTGCCTTATAGGCTTGTTTATATGTGCTTAAGCCCAAAACTTTGATTAAGTGTGCCTGCTGTGTTTTACATCTGCAGCTGAAACAGCAGTTGTAGCATTTCTTTATACATCTACATGGTAAGGCAAAAAGGAGATCATTATTGGTAAGATTTTAAAAGTTTGTGTTGCAGCTGTGCTTCTTTAGTCAAGAGCTGTTCTTTAATTCATAATTGTGCATAATTCTAAAAGAAAAACAGTGTGAGTTCACATGGCAAGTGGTTTTATTTGCTGTCATTCTTTAAAAAAGAAGAGATTTACTTTTGCAGATGCAATGCCTGCTCATAAATGCTTGTAATTGTCTCACCAGCTCTAAGATAAAGCAAAACTATCTACTTAGAGTCATTGAGTTTAGTTATTCTGTTGGTTTTTCACTCCACAGAATAAAGTACAGAACTCTACAATATACTATCTTAGGAAGCATCTGGGGACTGGACACTATGTGTGCCATACTAAGTCATTTTTGAAATTCATTGTACAGAGAAAATATAAAGCAATGAACTAGTCAAGGGATCTGCATCCCTTGATCTTGCTCATTAATTAACCTTCTGTGTTAAGAGTTTTACTGACAGGGGTATGGAGACATCAGGATCTAGAAAAGGTAGTGTCCAGAACGTGCAGTAATCTTGGAGTTGCCTCAAGTGCCTGTGAGGTACCAAATTATTTATAGGACATTTTTGATTCTCTAGCAGTAGCCTGATTTGAAATATAAAGAAGGGAATGTCTGTCTGGTAGGGATAAAGTGATTTTCATGTGGAATTTTGGAAATATTTGGATTTTAATATCTATTCTAACAGATTGAAATAAGATATGTATATTGCTAATAATTTTTTTTAATGAAAGATGTGAAAAGGTTAACTATTGGGAGAACAATCTATAGATTCAGTAGGCAAAAGGATTCTGAAATTCAGATGTATTATCTCTTGTTCAGACAGTTCCTGAGCTGTAAGTTGCTGGAGGCTGGGACAGTACACATACCAGGAAAATTCCACCATAGATTTGTCCTGTTCTCTTTTCATTCCATTGGCAATACTTCGTATTTTCTGTGCTTGAGGTGCCACAGTAGCTATGTCCTGAATGTGGAAGTGCACCAGCCCAGTGAATGGGTGAATGGTTATCTGCAAATGTGCTTTATGTTTCAGTAGCATGATGTAAGGAAGACAGCAGCTGAAACCTGCTACTCTGAAATGTAAATCATTCCTCTTTAAAGTTTTATTTTCATGTAGAGGGCTTAGTAGAATCTCAAAATAACTCTAAAAACCCTAACACTACCAAAAACAAACAAACAAAGTCATAAAGAATATTGCAGTTCAAAACCAGTCACTTCTCCAATAATGCCTTGAACAACCTCACCTTTCAAGTATGCAGTGTCGATTTGACAACACACACAAAAAAGCTTATTTAGTTGTTGCTTCAGAATTGGGAACCCAGATCCTTTGCCTGTTTTATAATTACCTCCACAGTTACAGGTGGAAAACCAAAGGATGGTAGTTGCACTATGCTATGAGCTTTCTTAAGACCGCGGACTGTACCTGTGAAACAGCAGTAAGCAAACGGAGTCAGCGGACACTCAGTGTCTGATGAAGCCTTGAGAAATAAAACATTTTAAATACTTCACTATGTCCTGCACTCTTTAACCTTGCTATTCTCTTAACATTATCATTTCCTTTATTTTAATCTCAGTCTAGTAAACTTCAATCATTTTATGTGCATTCGATAGATTACAGATGATCATTTCTCTTGCTCATTATCATCAGTCATTAGATCACAGATCTAACTGATCCAGAAGTAAAACCTTTCTTATGCCATCAGTGGCATGTACTTTTTACCTTCTCTGTTTGTTTTGCTCTGCTGTAGGTGAGACTCTGAAGCTTGCTTCATTTTGCTATATCAACCTCTCTGCTGCTATAGTTGTGCATTAGCTTAATGTGCTATGCTGTTGTATTACAATGTAAAAAGTCTCTTGTCTCTTCTGTCTTTGTCACTGCAAGCTGCTAATCTGAATGAAGTGGAAAAAGGTCAGTTGTCTTTTAAGCCTATTTTCACTTACTTTAGTTTCTCACTTTCCTTTCCTTAAAGGTGCATGGATTTCAGTTCTTACAAATGATCAAATAAATTGTCTATAGATATAATTTAGAAAGCTCACTGCAAATCCTCACATTAGGCACTTGGCTCTTGCTGTGAATACATGTCAAAAGAATGTTGTTGAAGATGCAGACTAGCATGCAGGAATGCTTTAAATACTACCTTTACTGTCTTTTTTCCAGATGTATTAAAAATTTCTGCAGCCACTGATAGGTTTAACAAAAAAAGTTTACATGGTCATCTTCTGAAATCTTCAGTCTCACCACCTGAAAGCCATAGCCCGGTTCTCTTCTAATGTATTCTCTGGTTTATAGCAGTGTTTTTCTTTATTTTCTTTGTGAGATTATGGTACTGAAAAATATGATGGAGTATAAAATGGCAATCTTCTTGCTCATCATTTCTGTGGCCTTTATTTGCTGTCAATATCTAAAGAAACTGAAATGAGCACATTAAGCTGAGGCTATGGTACAAGAAAGGTAATAGGAAAGAGATTTAAGACACTAACAGGCTGCTCTTGATTTTTACATTGGGTTTTAAGTTTCTGCCTATCACCTTTTTCACTAGGAGAGAGAAACCACTTTCTGTACAATCTGATCATCTGTGCAATATGAGAGCTAAGATAATCAGTGAGGACACATTTATGAAGTTACACATTTAGTTTTAAAAGCAAATGAATCACCTCATAGCATATTTGCCATTGATTTGATACAAATGTTGTGCAGTGTATAAAGTACTTAGTAATAAAAATATATTCATTATCCATTAAATACCATGTTGAGCAAAGCTGCTATTACACCACTGATGCTGATTAATTTAGACATTTGATGAATAATTCTTACAAATTCAACTCAGAGCACTGACATTTTCCAACAGTTCTTACATTCTATTGGGTATTTGAGTCAAAATTAATTAAACAGAGACCTCCAGTTAAAGACTCAGATAACAATACCTAACTGATAGACCACAAATGCTGCAGAAGTTGACTCACAGTGTATAGCAACCAAGCTCAGAAGGTGGAACGGACATACAGGTGCAAATACACAGTCCTGCTGTTCCAGCCATTACCAGTAGGTCTATAATTTATTATTTTAGCTTTGGAACAGCAAATAAGTCTTCCAGCAAAACCCTGCTTTTGAGAATTAAAACTGATCATTCTTTCTTTTGCATTCTATCTCTATTTTTATTCTAACTTCATAATAAACTTTGCTGTGATTTTAAGCTTGTTTCCTTAGTAAGCTTTCCTGGAACTATGGATGTGCTATTATATTCAGAAGCCCACGTCCATTTCTATTGGAGCTCTTCTCTTCATTCAGAAGTGTAGTGGCTGACATTGCTTTAGTTGACTGTATTTTGAATTTACTGCCCAATTACTCAAAATCAGGATTATGTAAACCCTTTTTCACCTCATTGCACTGTTCCTCATTATTTGTTGCACTACATGTCTCTTTATTATGGAAAATAAGAAGTTAAGGGTCTGTTCAGCCTTGAGAAAAGAAAGTTTAGGAGGTGACCTTATCACCATGTTCCAATATTTAAAGAGTGGCTACAAAGGCTCCCTTTTTCAGTGGGAGATGACAGTGAGTAATGAGTACAAGTTACTCCTGTGGAGATTCTGATTGGACACAAGAGGAAAAAATTTCACAACGAGGACCATCAGCCATTGGAATAATCTCCCAAGGGCAGTGGATTCCCCACTGGACATCTTTTAAGATTCAGCTGGTCAGGGTGCTGGGCCATCTTGTCTAGACTGTGCTTTTGCCAAGGGCAATTGGACAAGATCATCCTTTAGGTCACTTTCAGCCTGGGATTCTCACATAAGAGTGAGTTAACACACAGAAGAAATATAAACTGCTTGTGAAAGTAGCAAACACAGCTTTGGTTAGCTACTCAAGGATTACACCCAGCTGGTCATCAGTATTTGATAGCAATTTCTGGCTGTTTAAATCTGAGTCACCCTCGACTGTCTGGCTGCAAAATCTCAGTAAATATTCTGGTCTTGACCTTGGAGGGTTGTGTTCACTTGAACTCTGTCGACCATGCAGAGTTCCACTGGTTGCAGTGTTACTCCATACCAGAGTCTAGACTCCCTGGATTAATTAAGCAAGATGTCTAACAAAAAGAGTTACTGCTGATTCTAATTAAACTTTGGAAGCTTTTCATAGGATTTCTGACACTTTATCCACTGCTTATTTTTAAACAACCTAGTCTGTTACTTATTTTCCTGCATACAGAAATGTTCCCTTTTTTCAAAAACATAATTACAGAACCGAGCTCTTAGAAAAGCCTCAGCTACAATAGTCTTAGATGAATAGAAGAATGTACACACACATTGGTGTCAGACTTCCTTCAACTGGGACATGTGTTCCACAATCATTTTCATTATTTTGAAGTGTTTTTTTTCCAAAGCATTCTATTATGCTATGCAGATCAGGGAAAGCCAAGGAGCCTAACTTGGTAAATCTGGTATTTCCTTCACTGAGTCTTTCACTTCCATCACTATCATTTCCTTTTAACAAAACTACTTTCTCCCCTTCACCTTGACTCAGGTAATGCTGAATAGTGCATTGGTTGTTCATTGCACTAAAAAGAAATGTTGCTCTATCAGGAAACTATCCTGCAGTGGTTCAGATTCCATGTTTTTACTTACCTTTTGTATTAATTTTTTTGCAGTTATCTTTTTGTTATTGTAACCATGTATTCAGAATGTAAACCTGTTAACAGTACAAATGAACACCTCATACTTGGGTTCTTTTGCCTTTTTTTCCCCCTGGTATTTATAGTTTGATTCAGAAATTCAGTTTCTGATGTACATATTTTGGATTCCATGTTTTGGATTTGTCTGGTTTTGCTTTTGCTGCTCCTGTGTGCCAGTCTATCATGAATGCTACTCCTTCTTCATAATGAAAGTTTGCACATTGCATAAACCTGACATGTTTAGTTGATACTTCACATCCACGGGCTGTCACATTCACCATGTCCTTCCTGGATTCCCGTTTCCTTCCTCAGACTAGCTGCTAACAGACTCTTAAACTGCACTCCAGCGATGTGATTATGACTTACTTCCCAGTACATACAATCTGCAGATGCCAGGGGAAGCTTCCCTTGCTTTTATGCTGTTACAGCACGGAGCCCTGGCTGTTAAAGACAAGTCAGGTTCTTGAATCGTTTCTCTTCTTATTCAGTCTACACTTCTGTACTGAGTATTCAGATCAAAGTCCGACCATCATCTCAAAAACCTGCTGCTGATTGCAAGCCACTTGGCTGCAGCAGTTGGCCTGGTAGTGTAACAAGATTTGAAATGAACATTTTTCAAAATTGTAAGCTTGTTTTAAACTTAAGCTTCTGGTTTGAGATTCAGCCTCTGGGGGGCATTCACAGCTGTGACTTGGGAATTAAGACTTTTCAAGTGCCCCTGTGATGATTCACCTTTCAGCAGAGTTCAGAAGGTATCAGGGCCATCAACCAATGACCACCAAAATGCAGTGTACTCTAAGTCATCCTGTGTTTTATAAGTACCTGCAGGGAGGTGTGTGTGGGGATAATTAAAAACTAGACAGGCTGAGACACTCCTCAATAAATCCACCACATGAGAGATTTCAGAGGTCTGTGCCAATAATAATCTGAGCCATGGCCCAATTACTCTCCTGTAGCAAAATCAATACCAGTTCAGTAAAGTTGACAGCAGTGATGAGATTTACTTATTCCTATTATTCCAGTTCTAATTTGCCTTTTTCTAGGTATTTTGGAGGCTCTCCACTGAATCCTTACAGCAAATCTATCTAGAGACAGCAAACCTTTGGCCCTGCCTGAATGGCAGGCTCAATATGTCACCTTCAGAAAGTCTCTGATATACTGTTAGAATTAATCATCCTGGGAGTGTTTAGAGGTGTTTTTGTCCAAGCCCTGGAAGTACTGATCAGCTCTGTTTTTATTAGTTGTCATTGGGGTGCCATATATTTTTCAGTTCAGCATGTCATTTAATTTAGAATATATGCTGCAGTAAGATATTTGTAGGTGTGTGTACATATGTATGCATGCATGCACATGTATGTAGGCACAGATATGCATTTCTAAACCATAAGACTGTTTGCAAACTAGGTTTAAAACTTGCTTTTTGCTTATTCACTGTACATTGATGAAAATCTGAATTCTTTGTTCCCGTATTTATATCTCACTCTTAATTTTTGCTGGCCTTCAAACTGATTTCAGCTATTACAACAAGTTCTGCAGATTGACTGGATGCTATGTGAAGAATGACTTCCTCTTATATATATGTATTTGCTTTAACAAAGTCCTTTGAAGAGAGAGAAGGATCTGGCTTTTGTTTGATATATCCTGGGATGCAAAGAATTCCTGGTATTTCAAGATTCTTTGTGCACTGACCTAGTCATAACAGTTACACATTTCCAGACTAGTAAGTCCATTGAGAGTTTGAGCAGGCTTTGAGGATAGAATTAAAATCCTTTGTATTAGTCATCTTCAGTGGCCTGCATTTGATCTTCATTCAGTTTCCTACATATGTTAACTAAGTCACATTGTTATTGGCAGTTTTCCTGAGGACTGTTAAGTAGCCTCTGCTTGAAGGCCATTTTTTTGTGTTAACTCCAGGATTTACTTGATTTTGTAGGGAAAATGCATTACTTGCAAATTGGTAATGTACTATTTATTTACTTTTTAAAATGAATTATTCTTTGTGTAGAACCACTCTGGATCTTTTGGATGGCTGCAAAGTACTTGCCTAGATGGTTTTTGCCTTTTTCTTTTATTTTTGAAGTCTTAGAGGTCCCATATCTTACCACATTTAGCATACACGTTTCAGATGTGGTTTTATCCAGCATAACCATTTTTTGGCTCTGGTTCAGCTTTGCCTCTTTCTCTGCCCTTGCTTTAATGTAGGCTGTTTCTCAACTCTTTTAATTTTTCAGTTTTGCTTAGGGGTTTTCTTGTTGTTGGTTTTTTGCTTGGGTTTTTATTGTTCAGGTTTTTGTTTGGTTGGTTTTGGTGGGTTTGTTTGGTTGGGTTTATTCCTTATTTGAAATAAGATCCTGTGGAGGATCTATTGAACCTGTTGAAAAAAATAACCAGACCAAATTGACCTTTAATTGACCTGTTGTTTTTAATTTGTTGTAATGTGTGCTGCTGTAATTCTTCAGAGAAGCCCAAGTAAGCAAGAAGGTAGCTTGTGTGTGGTGCTAGGTACTCGGCAAGGAGCAGTGTAAAATGTCCAAAACCTTAGTGCTTAATGACAGTAGTAGCTGAGGAACTGATACACACACACACGTGTATGTAATGTGGAAGAGATCTTCATTCATATACTCTCTCCAAAATCTCCATTACGATGTTGTTATCCTAATCTTTCTCACCTCTTCCAATCTCCCTGTTTGTGGTTGTGTCCCTTCTTTCCCATTACCATACTCACAGGGTGCTGCCCTCATCATCAGTACTGTGTTAACAGTTACAGGAAAGAGGTTGAAGTCATTTAATCTCAGGCTGCCCTCCAGCAGATACTTATTCTTCAGCTCACTGCTCTGCAGGTCACTCAGATGAGTAATACTGAAGGTTGCCAAACACCGTGCTGCTTTGAAGGAAAGGCTAGCTTGAGTGGTGAAAGGATCTGCTAACCAGCCCACTGCTACCTTGTCCTCATTCCTTCCTGATCTTGGTGTGCAGCTCAGCAGCTCATGTTCTATTACTTAACAAATGTCAAGGGGTAACCCTACTCCTTCCATGGTCCTAGGGCCTGATAGACCTGTAAATCTCTGAATTCATCAGGCACAGGCTTTATACCTGTTGGTTATAAACAGATTCTTCATATGGATGCTGGATAGCAGATCTCTCTTACGTACCAGTGACAAACCTGCGAGGGCATTATCCGTGGGGTCTTCTGGTAGTCAGGGAACAAGACATTGTTGATCTTTTCATACACCTGTGTTTCCTTGTCGTTGAATTGCAAATAAAATCGTATTTTGGCCATATTAAAATACTCTATAGATTGTACAGCCCATTAGAGCATCGGAGCCAAACCTTCTAGCAGCCAGGAAGGGTAAACATTTGGCACAGGTATTTCTTTTCGTTTTGCAAAACACATTACAGATAATTGTGTAACATTAGCAAATGCAAGAAATCAGAGAGTCCTATTTGAAAAAAATGGAGAAAGTAAGTTTTTCATTTTGGGGTAATTGGAACTTTATTGACATGCAGTGATATTAACCTTTTTTTTCAGGCAATAGATTGTTTACAGTGAACATCTGGGTATTTCTGTGTGTAATGTGCTTAGAAATAAGTAAGAGAAAATCATATCGATGGCCTGTTTGCTGTAGTGAGAAGAGATTCAATCAGTGTTTTGCTGTACAGCAAATGTAGATTTAATGGTACAAATGATTTTATTTTTAACAGAATTGTCACTTATGTCCATGGACAGATGACTGACACTGAACTATAGCTTTTCTAAAGGAGTTATGGGAGAGATGATTATTTATGGTTGTTATTTAGCAGTATGTGTTATGAAAGTATTTAGTATTAAGAAGTATGCAGTTTTCAGTGATGACAACACAAAGTTGTAGCAGCTGTTTTCAGCTCCCTGATCTGCTCACCAAACTGACAGCACACGTTATATTTCAGGTGAGCTCTGTGAGGAGAAACTAGATTTCTGTGCTCAAAACCTGAATCCTTGCCAGCATGACTCAAAGTGTATCTTGACACCTAAAGGATACAAGTAAGTCTAAAATATTTTCACAGTCCAACTGAATCTGAATTTTTCTTCTTTTCTTTTTTTGTCCTACTTCTTTTTGTTCTAGGGGAAGCAAGTTCTAGTCTCAAAATGACAACTTCAGTTATTTTCAAGCCTTACAGCAGAAGAGGTCATTCTTTTCATGTAGATCTACACTATAATATTAAATATAGCTTACTGAATTTTGCTGATCCTTTATGGTTCTAATCCAAATCAGATTCTAAATAGGAGCACAGGGTAGAGCAGTTGGTCTGTGTGACAAAACCCTTTCAGGAGCTTGGACAGTAGGAAAATAATTGCATTTAATTGAAGTGGAATAATTATACTGCTTTCTGAGAAGTAATTGTGAGAGAGATTATTAAGAAGGCACACTGGAAGGTATAAAATAAAGAAATCCATCCCCAGGAAACTAATCTTTAATTACACCATGTCTTTATCATAATTAATTAGTATGCACAATTTAAAGTGTTTTTAATAGGCTTTAGGTTAATAAAAACAGGAAACCTGCAGCTTTCAGTTATTGTCATGAGCACCTGTTTCATGCACAGTATGCTCTTGTGTTAAAATGAGGTTATTTATTATCATTCCCACCACTCACAAATTGACATTTTGTTCAAAACACAGAAAAATATTCCACTAGTTAAATATTCAAATTGCCATGAAACTAAACTGGTTATTTCTTTACTCTGTGTTGCCTTTATTTTCTTCATGCCACTCTGGTAAACCTCGTTGGGCATCTCCTGCTTAGCTGCCTCGTTTGTTAATCTTCCATGTTACTTTCTGAGGTTTTAAAACAGGAAATGGCATATGCAGGAACTTCCAAGGATGTATCTCGCTGTCAGCTTTTGAATAGCATGCTTTTTTCCCCCCATTTATGGGCATTTTTGTTTTAATAAAAATGGAGACATATCTGATTGAAGAACTTAATTTAGAGTTACACAGCAGCTATTTAAAGATCACCCTGACCCCTTTACAGCAAATTTTAGATACTAAAAGAAAAAAACACCAAGCAGAGAACCACAGAATTTGGTGAAACCACTTTTTATTTATTTATTTTATTCTGAAATCAAAAGTAATTCATGTGGCTGAATGAAGTTGTAATGGTTCCCATTTGTTTTCCACAGAATTTGGGCATTCACTCAGTCTAATATATGAGAATTCTCTGAAGGAAAGTCAGTAGCATTAACAATGAGAATTGCATGGGGGGAAAAAACCAACAAAACAAACAAAAAGCATTACATGCTGTCTTGAGGCTGTGCTGTTTCTAGTTGAGTGGGGCCTTGCAGCAGGCAGAGGATGTATTGTGAGACCGCCTTTAGTTCACTATCCATAGAGCTATTTATAGTAAATTAGCCTGGTGGAGCTTCAAGGGGAAGAAAAAATCTGTATAACCTCCAAACTGTATAAATGGATCATTGCTCTATTCATAGCTGTTCAGAAGACAAAGAAAATATCCATCAGTATAATAGAAGCCTTGGATTATTTGTCTCAGTTTCAGCAGCTAAGCATATTGATTTTTGTTTTATTTTTAATTATTTTTTTTAGTGTTCACTGCCACTTACAACATCCTGGATCAGTCTGCATTACTCATACATCCCAAGGACTGTCAGAATGATTCATGAGGGGTCTCTAGATTGAAACCACAATCTATTCAATCTAATGGCAGATGAATAAGCATGTGTAACTAGCAAACCTGCGTTCCTCTCATATGCAGATTGCCCATAAAATAACACGATTAAGCTACATAACCTTGACATGCAGTGTCACAGTAAGGAACAGGGGGCTTTTCCTTTATGTTTAAACAATTCAGTAGTTCCTTAACTTTGTCATAAGCACGCTATCTTTTTAAATCCACTGTGCTGTGCCACATGCTCTTCTGTTTCACAGATGTGACTGCACACCTGGATATGTAGGTGAGCACTGTGATATTGACTTTGATGATTGCCAGGACAACAAATGCAAAAACGGAGCACAGTGCACTGATGCAGTGAATGGATATACATGTATCTGCCCAGAAGGATACAGGTGAGAAGTCTGCAGACAGTACCAGCCTGTGTGTTTTCTGTCAAAGGTGCTTTTATTCCAAAATACTCATTTGGTTGTTGTTTGTTTTTAGTGGCTTGTTTTGTGAGTTTTCACCACCAATGGTTCTGCCTCGCACCAGCCCTTGTGATAATTATGAATGTCAAAACGGAGCCCAGTGTATCATAAAAGAAAATGAACCAATCTGTCAGTGCTTATCAGGCTACCAGGGTGAGAAATGTGAAAAGCTGATCAGTATAAACTTTGTCAACAAAGAATCCTATCTACAAATCCCTTCAGCTAAGATACGTCCCCAGACTAATATCACTTTACAGGTAAGATTGCTTGTGTAGTAGGTTTAGATTCCTATCTGGAAAAGGGTGTAAATTACTTTCATGGAGTGGAAAATTAGTCAAAGTTGTCATTGGTTCACTTCAAGAACTTCTCACAGCTTGAACTGAAAATCTAGCCACTGGAGTAACTCTATATTCGTATTGAAGTAGATGGGCTTACTTGCAGGGAGAGAAAGAAACTTGTCAGGTAGCCTTCAAGGAAGAATTTTGTAGTGAATGGACTGTGGGAGTAAATTCAGAGATCCACTCAATAAAGTATTTTGATTTCATATTTATTTTTAGTTCTTTCTAAATGTTTCTTTCTTTTAACTAGATCGCCACCGATGAAGACAGTGGGATCCTGCTCTACAAAGGCGATAAAGACCATATAGCAGTAGAGCTGTACCGGGGTAGGGTGAGGGTCAGTTATGACACAGGATCGTACCCAGCCTCTGCTATTTACAGGTGAACCCAGATTAAACAAATTTCCAAATGAAACAAAACATACATGAATTCCTTCTATCAAAGCCACAGCTTTTTAGTAGGTGGTTAAAAGAACGATACACAAATGAACGGTTTTGATCGCAGGTTAAAAACCTATTGCCAAAAGACATGGTTTGGCTAGAAAAGAGCTGCAATGCAGATATGTGACAAACAATATGTTATTTGATCCTTTGAAACTGAGTAAGAATTAACTTGCAGCAGAACATACATTTGTGTGAAGCTCACATGGGGAAAAGGAGGTTTTTTCCATGAGGATACTGCCAAATAATTTCCTAGAGTGCAGAGTAACGTGCAGAACTACATTGCATGAGCAGTAATGAAATAGAAGTTTCTCTTCTCTTTTGTGTCAGGCAGTCATACAATGTGAGACTTTTCCCTGGCAAGTGAATAGAAAGCTGAAAACTTGATTTTGAAAAAGGCACTGTCCTTCAAAAAGAAAGAGTTTTGGTTCTGAAGTCATTAGGGGACAGACCTCGCATCTGCTTCCGGAGCATAACTTTTCAGCTTCTTTTTTAAGGAAAATTTGTGTTCTGAAAATGATCACCTGAGTTTCCAGGGAATCTTTCTGTAACTGATCAATAATTTACAGACAGACATTGCAAAAATGAGCCAAAAGACAACAAGCATCGTTTCTTGGCTTTCCTTGCCCTATTGTTGCTACAAATCAATTTAGAAGCAAATGTTGAATTACTTCACCTGCAATCTTCTTTTTGGTCAGCTTACACCTGATATGTTGTAAAATTACATCTAGTTTATATTTATATGCTGGAGTTTGTAGAGCTGGCAATGTTCTGCATTCTATTATGGACAGTTCATTGAAAAGGAATAATCTTTAGAAATGATTGCACTCAAATGGCAATATAAAATCAAAAGCTGATATAGTGGGGAAACAATGCTAAACTTTGTTAGGTAATAACAGCGAAGGGATTGGGATTTTAGTGGAGTAGTAAAATCATTCCATAGGAAAAAAAATATCCTATAAAATACAATATAAAGTTGTTTAGTAAAAACGTAGCTTTTTCCAATAAGCATTCTTAAGTTGCTTTTGTTTTCTGGTGCAATATGTATTTCATGAGGCTTCTTTTAAAGTGCCATCAAATGGTTTGACATGTGGGAATAGAATGTGTATTTTAATTGCCTAAACTTTCATGTCTTAGAAATAGCATTTGATTATACAGGACACTGAAGTAATTAGTACACATTTCAAATTGCATGAAACATTCACTTTCCTCAATGACTACAATTCCAAATATGAGGAAGACAAAAGAGCATTTAAATTCACAATAGTGGAGAACAATGTGGTTTAAGAATGATTTGCTAACAGGGTAAATAGTTTGCAAACTAAGATGGGAAGTTGCTTACAGTGAGAAGGGCAGAAAGACAACTAGAAAACTGAGGAGTTTGTCATTAAGGAAGTGGAGATTCATGAATAGTATAGGAAAAAGAATAAGACAAGCCATACTCCACTGAACAATGATGAGATGCCTGAAACGTGCCAAAAAACAGCCCACAGAGAGATTCAGTTGGAAGTTCTGTAACAAAAATGGCAGTCAAGAAACAGTGCGTTGAAAAGGAGTCAAATGGGAGCTGTAAAGACTACAGAGGTGCTTGCAGTAGCAGCAAAACAAAGCTACAAACAGATGAACTAATCATGATAAATATGGGGAATCAACAATAACTGCAGTCTGGCTGTGTAGAGTGAATGAGAACTGCTTTAGCAATGGGAATTGACTGCAGAAAGAGCCATCATCCCAAAAGCACTCATCAGTCAATCTGAGTAACAAGATGAGATGATGGCAATGCCAAGATCAATAAAGAAAATTAATTCATTGGACCTGGGTTTTGGGAAAAGTTGATCCACCTGGGTTTTGTTCTGACTGGACATCCATTTTTAAGAGTTAAATGTCTTTTACAGAAAAACCATGACAACCTTTACCTTCTGAAAACTAGTTTTCATCATATATTTATTGGAAATATGGGAATATTTCTTCCAAAATCATTATTCCTCTACAGAGTTCCAGAAGCTTTACATCAGTTTTTTCTTACAGCTTTTCATTAGGATCTATGTATTCAGCTCTCATTTCTCCAATGGGAAATAGGCTAGAAGCAGTGTAAGTGCATTGGCAGGAAATACTGCACAGATAAGCCTTGTGTTTATTTCTTCTTTAATTTAAACCACCCTTACCTAGGAGGGCTCCTCTTTCTGCCATAAATCGTTACCAGTAAAGCAGTTTAAACTAGCAGCTTTTAATAATCATTCTTAACAGAGACACATTACCTTTACACATTATATTTTACATATCCCTGGAATGACCTTTTGCTATAAAAATGTGTGTTCTCTGTACTCTCATCCTTTGAAACGCTATTGTATGAAAGCTTGATAAGCTCTACAATAGTATCTGTTTCCTTGGAACAAGAACATTTCAGAAGGGTTTCATGTTTACTGAAGTCAAGAAGTCATATGCATTTTGATTTCTCAACATAAATTTTTTTCCTGGATTCATTGAAATGTGTTAAATTAATCCTGGCACTTTCCTTACCACTTTGATCACGGCAAACAAACCTCTTAATACCTTGAATGGACTTCATTCTTTAGGAATTATGAACCCTGACCTTTTCCTTCCCCCCCTAGAACTTTGCAGTCCCTCCCTCCTGCCACTCCTGAAAAGTGTTTATTCTGCCAGTGTCTGCTCTGTTGTGTGTTTGCACTTTCACATAGAGCTGAGTTTATGTAAAGTGTGCATGCTACCGTGCTGAGCTTTCATCCATATTGAACTGAGCCTGGCTGCATAGCTAGAGCTGGGAATAAATAGCTAAGGAGCTATTTAATATGTCACAGCTGTAAATGACCATGTGAGTGCTTCTGACCTGGTCCAGGACAAAAGCAGTTAGGTTAATTAAAACATTGCTGAGGATGTTATAAGGTAATTTGCTTGATTTTTGCCTTGAGATTTAGGAAGCGAATCCCTCTCAGCTGCACTACATTCCTAATGAGAAGAGCTAACTGCCTCTATGACTGCTCAGTCTATCTCAGGCTGCCATAGAATTGGTTTGTTTAAATAACTTTTGGCAAAGGCTTAAGCTTACTTATTTGATGGTTCTCTGAAGCAAAGAAAGGCTCTCATGGGAATGGTTATAATGTCTGGTCTCTGGACAACAGCTCATTGTCATGACTTCCATGTAGACATACATTCAGCTCTTAATTCTCAAATGCAAAATGGGCTAGAAGTAATATATGTAGAAAGATATATTCAGTCCAAGAATTGAGTAATAATATTTTTCTTCTCTGATTTACTTTGTGTTTGAGTACACAAAGTGCACTTAAACATTTGTCTGCAGATACTGAGGCTGGTAAGCATAGGCAGATGTTTCTTGTATTAGCTCTTAAGCATACGTGCATGTCCTTGCTGAAAATCTAGTTTTCAGGAGACCACTCTTGAAGAAGTTCTGTTCTGAAGCTGTATTAACTCTTAAAGAAAAACAAACAAACATAAACCCACCACCAACAACATTCTAACCATACCATCAACTGTTTAAAATTAATATTAATGTTTATTTTTCAGTGTGGAAACTATTAATGATGGCAATTTCCACATTGTGGAGCTGCTAGCTGTGGATCAGATTCTATCTTTATCTATTGATGGAGGAAGCCCCAAGATAATTACCAATTTGTCCAAGCAATCCACTCTGAATTTTGATTCCCCGCTGTATGTAGGAGGTAAGAGGATCTTGCTGCTTCTTACTAAGGGTATCGTAGATAATTTGCTGTAGTAACATGCATTTAAAAAGCACATGGTAAGAGACTCACTCATTCAGAGGAAACTTCAGCAGTTAGTCTCCACAGTTTCAATTTTAACAAATAGCATGTTCTCAAGTTGCACCTGTGGCTTTTATAGCAAAAAAAGGTATTTGATGCCTACTGTAAGGTTCTGTAATTTTCTACTCTTATATAGCTTTTTATTGTACTGAAGAAGCATATCTATAGCTTTTTATTGTACTTAAGAAGTGTGGTTAATGTAGTTTAGCTACCTGAAGATTCAGTAATACCTCTTCTGGAAGTGTAGAATGGTTGCGTTCTGTTCAGTCATGTTCTACATTTATTTTCACTGGACAGGTGTCTGCAGTTCCTTCTGTTTATGTTCTTCCCATTCAGGCTCCAAGCAGACAAATATTTCCACTGTCACAGAAAACATTGGCCCAAAACAGAATGAAAACCATTGTTAGAAGTACATTATTACAAAAGAAAGATAAAATGCCCCAAACCATTAAGTTGCTGCTCACTTCTTATGGTTTTTATCTCTCTTTGTCTATTTATGAACTGTAAAATTCTTGAGACCCTTAGCTTTCACCCTTGTAACTTTTTATTACCCATCTTTTTCAGATTCATTCATATTATTTTTTTCTTATCCAACTATATCTAGAATTTTTAGAGAATTTGATCACACATTTCCATCAGTTAAGGACTCAAATTCTCACTAGGATTTTATGCAGATTTTATCTTTGCCAAAGCCTTAGTTTGACACGTATATCATCATGTAGCTTTCACTTACTCTTATCACCTTTCTGCTAAAATGGCATTTCTGGTAAGAATCACCTCAGCTGGCAGGATGAAATCCAGACTTGACAGCAAGCCTCTCTCTCTCTCTCTTTCTCTCTCATTCTCTCTCTCCTCCTCACTTTTGATATCTTTTTTTTTTTCCCCAAACAAAGTTATTTTTGGATCACAATATTTGGGTTGGTTTGGAAGGGGTAATTGCACTAGGTCTCAACCAAGCCTGCCTCTGAACCTTTTCAGAGTTATGAGGTTCCTCCATGAAGTCCTATGGACACCTTTTTGTTTGAACCTAGAGACATACAGATTTGGAGCCAGTTGACATGCATGCTTGACAGTCAGGGCAATTTCCAAATACCAGATCATTGCTCCTAGTTGTAAGGTGAATATCTAAGAATAATTAATTAGCAAGAAATATTTACAAAAAAATAGATAAAACAGTAGAGAAACTTGTACCAAAGATTACTCTGGTTGTTTGCTGTTACTAATTTCCTAGGCATGCCTGTGAAAAACAACATAGCAGCTTTACGGCAGTCTCCGGGACAGAACGGCACCAGCTTCCATGGTTGCATCCGTAATCTCTATATCAACAGTGAGCTCCAGGACTTCAGAAATGTGCCACTGCAAGTGGGAATTCTGCCAGGCTGTGAGCCTTGTCATAAGAAAGTCTGTGTGCATGGAACATGCCATGCTACCAGCCAGTCTGGCTTTTCCTGTGAGTGCGAAGGAGGATGGACTGGACCCCTCTGTGATCAACAAACTAATGACCCGTGTCTTGGAAATAAGTATGTCCTGCCTCAAGACACAACAGTGCTATAGTGTGCTCATGTCTCTTGTTATGTTTTGTGTTGGTTTGGTGTGGGGTTTTTTCCTAAAAGTTCACACTTTTTTCAGCAAGAAACAAACTATCCTGGGGGTGTAAAATGGGGTGCACATTACAAACTTCCCACAAATTTAATGAGGAGTGTCCCCAGTTTAGGGGAGCATACATCTCAGTCAAGTACTGCCTAAAGCATGGGAAGTGCTCTTAGGTACTTCTGCATGGGCTGCTTCTGTAAAGAGTTACACTGAGGCAATGTTGGTGAGACACTTGGCACAAAAGCCATTTGTGAAGGAGTTGCAAATGGAGAGAGAGAAAAAAATCCATTTGCTTATTCATGATTTTATACAATGAGGAAATACTATCATCATTCCCTAGTGTGTCTTCAACATTTGATACAATAGTTCAATCTACTATTGTTCTATTTTCACAGTACCCCAGGTTTTAGGAGAAAAATACTTTTCTACCTTGATGGTAAAATTCTGTTTAGGCCTTTGTGTGCTGATTTGACTAGAACCTTTAGGTTGGCTGTTTTATGTGTGCTTATAGACATGGTGATGTACACGTGTGCTAGAAGAGCATGGAAGGTGTCTGTATGTGTCCATGAGAGTACTGGTCTCTATGCATATTCATGTTTTCAGTTTACTACAGAGTCAGATTCAAATTTTTTGGTATGGTCTCCCAGCACAAGAAGCTCAGAAACTTCGGAAGTTCAGAGTTTGTTGGTTGTGGGCAACAAGATCTCATCCTGCATGCCCTTACCACTGTCCATACTACAGTTTGGCAAACTTTTTATCTTTTTTGCTATTGTAAAGAAATCCTGGTACCTCTTGACAGTATTGGGCTTGTTTCAGCAGTATACAGTGCTGTGAGCTTTTAACAGGAAAAAAGCAAACCTTTTGTCTTTTAACTTGGAGTAAATGAAGGTTTTGTTGTTCTTTTGCTCTTGAGGATTTTACTTCTGTATTTTTTAATTCATCTCAAAGTCCTGCCCATGGAATTTTATCCATCTAATGCAGTATGACTTCCCACTAAATCTGAGAAATGGGCTTGTCACTGTCATCTCTGTATTCAGTAATGTAGGGGAACTTTTAGAGCTCCCTACACATCATAAAAAGGCTTAATGCTTAGATAGATTTTACCTAAATCTAGGTGCTTGACTAGGAACATAGTGACCCAAGTGTGCTCTATACAGTCAGTAAAGCAACAAATTATTTCTAGAGAGTAAACTAGACTTCAGGTGGTGTAACTGAGCTTATGGCAATTATACATCAAACTGGAGTGCCTGACATGGGTACCTAAAATTAGATAAAATGAAACTGTGCCCAAGAGTTTGCACTTAGCTTGATGTTCCTTTCAGTACCATCTAAAGATGAAATTTAGGGCTTCAAAGAACAGGTGGAAGCAAAAGTATGAGAGTTGGCATTAGCTAAAATTGAATCATCTTTTAAGTCAAACAGAACTTTAGCAAAGACCCTGACATGGCTTTGATATCTAAACCAGCCTGTATAGAATGTGTCATCATGTCAGTGTCACCTGAGTAATTTCATAGATCAGATGTCCTAAAAGTGGTAGTTTTGTGAATGGTGAACAGATCAAACACCGAACATAATGAAAACTAAACAAAAGCTATTTGCCTTATGATAGTGCCTAAGCCTTCAATTTTCAGTTCCTTGATCTAACAGTCTTGGTAGATCAGACTTGAGCCACAGGAACAATTTGGCATTTTTAGGGAACGTAGCTGCTGCAAAAGTAGAGACTTTTGTGTCACAAGGAAGTTAAAGGTGCTTAAGCTATTAGTAAAGTTTTATATTTGCAGTTTTTAATCCCAAAATGGATATGTGAATGGAGGCTCTGTGCCTTCCATTTAAACACCCTGTGAAGAGAATGGCTTCCCATACTCTTTTTTTCTCTAAGTCACACCATATTAAAATTAAGAGTACAGATGGAGAATTGTGATGCAGACTTCATTTATGAGTGGAGCTTTTTGAGGTTTATAAACTGAAACCATTTAAAGAAGTTAATGCAGCTTTGTCAAAGTTAAAAAGCATTATGCATTCTTTTAGATTCTACCAAATTTCTTACTTTACTGAAGGAGTAGGGGAGAAGGCAAAAACTTCCCAGAAATACAGATTATTACCTAAAAATTTTCAGATTGAGATGTTGTTAGTAACAGAATTCTTTCTGTAAGTAGCTGCCACAACCTACTAAGGAGGTTGTGGGCTCAGGGATCTTGCAATACAGCAAGGAGAAACATTAGGGAGGGTGATGGTGACCCTAGACATCAAGATCACATTCCTCCTTGCAGAGGAATCTTCTCCCTGGGAATCGATATGTAGGTAAAAAACTTCTGTATCAAGACAAAAGTTAAGGAAAATCACATAATTCTAGGAAGAAAGTTATTCACCCTGTGCTTCCAAATGAAAAAAGGGAAGTGATCTTACTCCAAATCATTGGTGACATTTTTAGATGGTGAATCTTCCTAATCTTCAGGTGCTTACGTAGGAAGAAGTAATTAAACATCCTCCTTTTGGGAAACACCACCTCTCTCCCAAGAGAGGTAAAATCAGCTATGTGTTCCTTGACTGTGCATCAGAGCTTAGCAGTTGCAGCTTAACTTGCAGCTGGTTTTGTCCAGCAACAAGATTTGAGCCTGCCACAAGGGTTTTACCAAAGCTCAACTGAGAGGGTGTAGCTAGTTTAATCACTTGGGTGAGACTTGATAATATGCAACCTCATCCAGTGTGAGTTTCTGTGTGAGTACTAGATGAGTGCTGTTGGCTTTCAGCAAAGACCTGCCTCGTTCATTTTATTGCCACACAGCTGGCAGTGCAGACTGCTATATTTGAAGGGGGAACATGCGTTCAGCTTTGTAATTGCCACTGCTTGGGTCAGAAAATTTTCAGCTGGGAAGTGCCTGACCTGTCTTTGTGCTGGGAGCCCCATACTTCATAAGTGATATTGTGATTGGCTTTGACTGACACCAGGACCAGAATTTCAGGTGAGTAACCTTTTTGTCTACTTACATTCTAGTGGATGACATTCGGGTTTGGTTTTGCTGTGTTCTTCTCACACTGAGCATTTAGACAGATAGGAAATGTTGGTGTTGGTAAATGTGGGCTGTGAAAGTCTTCCATAACACATCTACAGTGGCTCTTTTCTGGCGAGATAGAGTTCTGTACTGCAGCTCGCTTTGTGTAAACCTGCATACCAATTATAAACCACTTCACTGCATCTCACTGAAAAAGTCCATTAGAAACAAAAGCAATTTCTGACTACAGTCCAAAGTATTTGTAGTTAATGTTGCTTAGCCTGAACTCTGATGAATAATTTATTTTTATTCTCTTGGGCTTGTTTCCCCTGTAGATGTGTGCATGGTACCTGCTTGCCAATCAATGCGTTTTCATACAGTTGTAAATGCCTGCAGGGACATGGGGGAGTCCTCTGTGATGAAGAGGAAATGCTGTTTAACCCCTGCCAGTCCATCAGGTGTAAACATGGCAAATGCAGGCTTTCAGGACTGGGGAAAGCATATTGCGAGTGCAGCAGCGGATACACGGGGGACAGCTGTGATAAAGGTAAAAACCAAAGCAGATTCAAAATCATATCTTCTTGTCTTGGTCTTAGAAAAGAGGGGGTTTTATTCAAACATGAACAGCCAAAAACATTACCAACTTTTTTTTTTCCCCCACAATACACACATTTGTTGTTTTTTGGTGGCTTTTTTTTTGTTTGGTGGTTGTTTGGTTTTTGGTTGCTTGTTTTTTTTCACCATAAAAATTTATCTCAGTGAGAGGAAAAATCAAACTTTTCACATGAATTTATTTACATTTTGAGGATTTTTTTCATCAAATGTTTTGCTGTGAAAACATTTCTCTTTTTTGCCTTTCTTCAGAAACACATTTTTAATATATTTAACTATTACCTTCTACCTGCTGTATCTTTCTGTATTGTTTCTCTGCCTTCTGCAACTGAGAAGCCAAATCCAATGATTCTGCTCCTAGTTTTATCACAAACTCTACTTTTGACCTCTCAGCTTCAACTGATTTATCACAGCGAATTATGCAGGTGAGACGGATGAAAACAGGATGACTTTCCCCCCTACCTTTTTCTTTTTCCTTTGTCTATCAAAGCTCTCCCTCTCCCCCTCTTTCCCTTAACCCAGATGGCATTTATTTTGCATTGTGCGTAGATGTGAGTAGAATAAAAGACTACGGTTGTAGAACTTTTAACAGATGTCTCATTTTTAGCTGCTTTTATACCTCAGTAATTTATGAAGTTAGTGGAATGTAACCTGTATTAAATAACAGTTTGAATAATATTAAACTGCAGGTCTAATAAATTAAATTGCATGCTCTCTGAAACATTTCCCTATGGTAAATAGAACCAGCTGCAGGCAATGCGGGAACAGAAGATGTGTATTTCTATGAAAGAGGAAAAGGTTTAAGCTTCCAATTTTCTTGTCATTCTAATAGCTCCCTATTTATGGTTTACATATACATAATGTAAGCTTAGCTGAAAATAGAAGATGTAGGAAACAAAACTCAAAATTAATCAGCTTATCTTTGGCAGAACTGCCAGTTTCCCGTGCGCAAGCTAAGTCAAACTTTAAATTATCGACACCCACCGCCATTAGCAAGCGCAGCGCCTCCCCTAGCCGTGCCGAGCGCTTCTGGCCCCGTGTCTCAACGGCCCGTGTCTTATCTCACCTGTTGCTTTCTACAGAAATCTCTTGTCGAGGGGAACGAATCCGAGATTACTACCAAAAGCAGCAAGGGTACGCTGCGTGTCAGACGACCAAGAAGGTATCGAGACTAGAATGTAAAGGAGGATGCTCAGCCGGGCAGTGCTGCGGGCCGCTGAGGAGCAAGAGGCGGAAATACTCTTTCGAATGCACTGACGGCTCGTCGTTTGTGGACGAGGTGGAGAAAGTGGTGAAGTGTGGCTGTACAAATTGTCCCTCCTAAGCGTCCCTGTCACACTTGTCTGTTGAAAATGTTGTATACTTATTGACCGTGTCGGACTAATTAATGCTTCATAGTGGAAATATTTGAAATATATTGTAAAATACAGAACAGACTTATTTTTATTATGAGAATAAAGACTTTTTCTTCATTTGAGAGAAAAAAAAAGATTCAAGTGCTTGAACTGAGACTTCTCATGTCCAGGAGGAGCTTTGAAGAGAAAAACAAACAAACAAAAGACCCGGTAACATTACAACAGAGATGGGAAACTTTAACTGCTTTTAACATGGATTCTTCTTTATAACATGCTGAAGACACACTGACACCACACACATGTGACTTTCAACCTGTAACAGCTCAGAGATGAAACACTGACCAGAGCGTGAGGCTTTGCTTTTTCACTTTGTGTATTTTGTTATCTTGACAGACCGTACCGATGGCTTACCTGTGGCTGAGGAAGCAATTATGAGTGAGGAAAAAAGAATCAGGTTACACAGAGATAACAATTGTGTGGAACACATTTTATCTTTTGGAATCGTTAAGCATCTTGGAGAAGATGGGGTCCCATTAAATGGATGGGGAAAGGGAGATATGAGAATATACTATAATCCTGAAAATCTCCTGGTGATGTATACTTTTATGTCAGCATGTTAGCAAAAGAAGCATAAAAAAAAAAAAAAGAGAAAAAAAAGTGTTTATCTGCCCTTTTTCAGTATTAATTTTTTTGTAATATAAATGTTTGGGGGGATGATAAAAATAGATTATTGATGGATAAATTAGTAATAATATGGATTCCTGTTTCTATGAGGTCTAAACAACTCTATACAGTATTCGGTTCCATTGAGAAATATTTATTGTATCGAAGTACATTGTACTTAACTCTTTTAGGCCATCCCTTTTACTGTTTTTCAATGCTTTAATATATATTAATTTATATTTGTCCCAGTATTTTTGTATTTTGTTTTTTTAAGGACTTAAAAAATCAGGATCTTTTGCAATAGAACTAACGTAGCATGTCGTCTTGGGGTAAATGTTTTCAGTCTGTTTTCTCCCTCTCCTTCCCCTTCCCTTTTTCTTTTCCTTAGAATCTGACCACTTGGTGTCACTGAATCTGAAAGTGATGACAATCTGCAGTCTTCACGTACAGCAGATATTCAGGACACCTCCCGAGAGCCCGTAATGTACCACAGAAATTGTCTTTACGCTAGGTAGAAATCGTAAAGAAGTTGATTTTCCCCTGTATCCAGTACTTACAGAAAATAAGATGGCGTGTAGAAAACGACATTAGAAGGTAGATCTTTATGAATTAATATTCCCATGGAGTTCTTTCCCCCTTTTTTTTACAAAAAAAAAAAAAAGGGCAAAAAAACCCCAACCAGAGGCTGTCCCATCAAGAACTGTGACCTTCCCCAAATAATAAAACTACTTTGCTGCCCTAATGTTCCCCATGTTAACATGTTGCTGCTAAATTATAATGTAGAATTGGTAATCAATAGTGGGTTGTGTTCTTTCAGTAAAACCCAGGGTGCCCTGTAAAAATGCAGATGGTTTTCAATTTTATTTTATTATTTTTTTTACAGAGAAGTTAGATGTACATGTGTAATGCAGTGTGCTTTGTCTGATTTGGACTGATATCAGTAATGCTACTGATGTTTGTAAATTAAACAGATATTTACTTCATTAACAGCTTTTATTTGTATTCTTCTGAGGAGTTTAAATTGTCTAACAGCCTTTAATTAAACATCTGTAGTTGCAAAGAATAGTTGGGGGGGGGGGAAAAAAAGCAACGACACAAAACCACAGAGTAAAATCCAACCCCAGATCTAGTGTATTCATTGCTGAAAACCTGAGGAATGAATTAATTTGGGGTTACCACTCCTGCAGGCAGTGACATTCAAAAGTGTCTCTTCATTATCAAGACAGCTGAACTCATAGCAAAACCAACAGCAGTCATGAATAAAGTACACTGCATCAAAAGGGAAATCCGGGCTACCCTAATATTTCAATGGTTATACAGATGGCAATTTGACAGCTGTTTTAGCAGGCAATTTGATTCTTCAAGGGGATTCATTTTCAGTAGTCTTGGACTAAGTATTTTAAATTCAAGCAATTGGATGGGTTGGTCCTTGAAGCAGGGTTCTCTTCTGTGACAGATAATTCTGTCTCATAAAGAGAGGATCTACTCAGCCTGCTTTAGAATTTGCCTAAATAGCTGGTGGAACAGCCTTTGGCATGAGGCCTTCCTTGCAGTTTCTATGACTTCTAAATGACCTGTAAATAGGAGTAGCTTTGAGGAAAAAAAACACCCCACCATTCAAATATTTATGTAGCATTCTTGGAGAAACAAATGTGTATAGACCAAAATCTCTGTATCAAGTGTCTGGAGTTGGACTGCATTCTCTCCTCATACTGACAGAGAACTTTGCACTGGTGTTCAAGCAATGCTAGCAGCTACTGGTGATCCTGAGGCCATCAACACAGAGACTTTGTTTTGGTCTCTAAGCAGAACCAAACAAAAACTTGTGAATGAAACAAAGAAAACAAAACAACCAACCCCTCTGGACTGAATATAAGGCACCTACATCAACAATTGACTCAGCTGACCTTAGTTAGCTGAGCAGCCCTGTATTCTCACCACTGAAGATCCTTAAGCATCAACAAGGTGTGCCACTGTGCAGGACAAAAGATAGCTTTCTCAGCAGGATGAATCACCTTGACAGCTTCCTCATGTCTAAATCAAGTTTCTTGTAACACTGCCATAACAGACTGCCTTGGACCTGTATTCTCCAAAACGGAAATGAGGATCTGAGGGAACCGTAGCTTTTAGGCACAGCTAATCCAGCGGAGCATTTAGTTCGGTGCAGAACACTCCAGACACACAGGGCTTCATCCAAACCATAAATTATGCAGCTTTTAAGACAGTGCTCAGGGATTAGTTTCCTCTCCTAGGGTCTGCTGCCTGCTATAGAAACCACTCTCATGCAGTCTGCTTTTAATGTATTGAATAAAATGCATAAGCAGCTCTGTATGAAGGATATGACTCAGTACAAATGACCAAGTTCCTCAGTTTGAGTTAACACTGAGTACAATTCAAATTATTGGGTGTTTTTTTTTTCATTAGAAATGAAGAAAACTGAAACTTGCAGATTCCATCATTTTCTGCCAGCATTCTTTTAGGCCTTAAAAG
The DNA here is from genome assembly GCF_014839835.1 of Dryobates pubescens. NCBI lineage: Eukaryota > Metazoa > Chordata > Aves > Piciformes > Picidae > Dryobates > Dryobates pubescens. The sequence goes on along the minus strand of NC_071634.1, from coordinate 17,355,632 downwards.
AGAAAGCACATGAATACTGCTTAATTTGTACTGGCTTATGCACAGCTCCTACTGTCATCACACAGAGGATAAAGATGTGAAAGAGCATGGAAAATAAAAAAAGGACCATTCTTCTTGCATGAAACAATATCAAAAGTCATTGCTTTTTTGTTTAGCATGAAAGACAGTTCAGAACTTAGAACCAGACTCTGCAGCCTGTACTAAAGTTTCCAGGAGAGATGGATATGTGAGTGATAGAAATACTGATTTAAGCAAACCAACAATGGGCTCTGAATAAGTTTTGGGAGACTCTTTCTTTTCTAAGCTCTACTGAAATGGCAACTTTGTCTTGTGTTCAGAATACATTGACTGCCATAAGGGAGTACCATGAAACTTAGTGTTACAAGAATTGCTGCAATGTGATGATGCTGGAAGTGCCAAGGTCAGGCTAATATTTATGTGGTGTTACAAAGGTGGGTGTCTGGAAACCCCAAGATGCAGAGTTCTTGTCGAGAACCACAAATCTGGCAGACCTGATGATCCACAGTGTACTTTCAGGGACAGCAGCAAGGCAAGAGAGAAAAAAGTGGATGTCACCATGTTAGTTGTGGTCAGATAAGTAATGATGAAGAGATGAGGGGGAAGAGTGGTATGCTTTGGAAAGGAGCTGGTTGTTGAGAAGAAAATGCCCAGAAGTTTTGGAAAAGTATCAAGAATGTTGGAGGCTGTTTGCATTGAAGCTCTGGATTTTCAGAGCTTTATCTGCAGTTGCCTGAATCCTATGTATTTAAAAGAAACCTCTACAGTTCTGAAAAATGCACACTTGATCTTTCTCTCTTGAGTTAACTCTATTGTTTGAGGGAAGGTTTATCTTTTCAAAGCAATTCAAAATCCTGGTTTTTGGTTCCTTTTCTTCTCCTGTAGAAATGAGTGTTATTCCCACAGTAGCTCATTAGGCATGCAAGTGTCTGTGCTTCAGCTACCCTACCTTACAGAGATGGAGAGCCTGGCACAGGATTTCAGTTCCCACAAAGTGCAATTCCCCAGCTGAGCCATTCAGGATTCTTGGCTTTTAGAAGAAATATTTATACACTGAGCTGGTATCTTCAATCTATTTCAGATTCCTGGAGTGGGAATCAGAAAATCGTTGGTAGTTGTGGCTATCTAGGGGCTGTCAGGAGTAAAGTAAAACTGAAGTGTTTTGCTGTGTGCCTGGAGAGCCTGGCTCATCCTGGAGAGCCTGGCTCATCCTGGAGAGCCTGGCTCATCCTGGAGAGCCTCCTCTTTCACTGTGTTCTTTATGAATTGTGTTCCTGGGAGAGCGGGAAGTTGTGCTCATCCCTTCAGAAATGTCTGAGAGCAGAGGGATTTTGTGTCCTTTTGCAAATAAATTGTCTAGGCTGGAAATCATAGGCCTCCCTGGCCTTCAGCCAGGTTAAACTGTGTATGTATACCTTAACATCAGCCATCATCTTGGACACCAACAGCTCTTGATGCTAAAAAAGCGAATAAATCCTGATCTCGGTTTAATAAAACACAGATGGGAAAAGCAAACCAAGCAGAGAGTTAACAGCTCTATTCACTAGTCTCCTGGGCTCCATGTGATTAAATCAGAGTTGGAGGGTATGTTCCTGCTGCTGCTGTTCTGGCCAGTGTCCGTAGGGGTGATGGCCAGCAAAGGAGAAGTATTCTGTCAGTGCTGCATGTCATCTGTCAAGCTGAGAAAAAACAGTCAGCCCACTGAACAGCAAGTGTTCTGGCTAGCCACAGCACCAGCAAACATGCTCCAGCTCTGCAGCATGACACCCATCTTGCAGGAATTTTGCTCAGCCATGGGAACAGACTTTAAAACTGCCTCCCAGCTCACAGCTTCATTTCAGAACGTTGATCTCGGTAATGCTTCCTGGTCTTTACAACTCCGTCCTTTTATTTCATTCCAGTTCAGAGGTAAACTGCTTTAGTTCTAAACACCAAGCCGCAGTAATCTCAAGCGCTGCCCTGTACTACATACAGGAGATTAAGTCTTGCTTTTTGTTCCTTTTTTAGGTACTTGCTAACGTTTGTAGAGGGATCAGAAGACCTGCCTTAAAGAAGTAAAGAAGAGACAGGTTACACATCCAGCTACAGAGATCAGACTTTTTCATGCCCTTTATAATATGGAATATATTACTTTACCTCCTGTGGAACAGTCTGACATCTATAGATTGATGTGAACTTACATATTTTATAGGTTTATAGACTGCTACCTGGGTTTGTGTACTAGAATTACCTTCCCCCCCCTTTTTTTTTCATTCCTTTTAGGACACTTTCCATATGACAAGAGACAAGTAAAGACAGAATTAATGTGCCTGGGTTGCTTACTCTGTCATTAAAGTTCCTTGAAAAGATTCAGTAGCCTTGTTTCAGGAGACTTTCTATCTCATAGTTGTTCACATTCTAGTTTCCAGTCTGTTGTTTCTGCATGAAACTTTGGCCACTTTATTTAATTTCCAGGACAGATATAATCCTTCTAAAGAGAAGGAAAGGATACCTTTTTTTTTTAACCCTGCAGCTGTGCCTAAAATCTCTCCCAGCACATCTTTAGAAGCCTGTTTTCTTTCAGACTCCTCTGAGAGCAGGTTAACTTGAGCTGGTTTTTTCTGCAAACTTGTTTCTTCGCTTCTGATTAGCTTTATTTATTTAATCACATTTCTGTGTTTCTGCTATGGTAGCAGCAATAAGAGTGGTACCAGCTGACCTGTGCTTTAGAAGGTGCTTGCTGTTTTGAAATAGTAAGTTTAAAGAGTTTGAAATTTGCCTCTTCTCTCGCCTTTTTTTTTTGTTTTGTTCTTTTTCCTGGGGGGGAATTGGATCTCCTTTCCATCCCTTCCCTATCAGGTAACAGCTGTAAAGAAAAATGACCAGAGAAGACACATAGATCTGCAAAAAAACCAACCAACTAAAAACCCACAAAGAATTGCTTCTAAACTCTCAGAAAAATCAGAAATGATTATTCATTAGTTTTTACTCTTTTTTGTTGTTGTTGTTGAACAAACTGTTACATGATTAATGAAACAAGCTATTAAGCAGCCTCCAAGTGCCCCCCTAGAAATAATTAATGCAGTGTGTCCAGGGCTACAGGAGGAAGAAAAAGGGACCTTATAGCTAATTCGAGTACACCTTTTGTGGAGAGGAAGGTTAGGGCATTTTTCTGTGTCTTGGTATCCACAGTGAGACCATATGGCACAGCATAGGCTCCACTGCAGAAAAAGATTAACCATTACCCTAAACTAAAAAAAAAAGAAAAAAAGAGAAAGTGAAACCTTGCAAAGCAGATAAATATTAGAAACAAACTGTTTGTTAAGTCCCACTTGATCAAAACAGTGTTCATCATCCATTATCACAAACCACAGACCAGCCTTTGGCATTCGCCCCTTCCCTCCAGCTCCAGACACTCCCACATACTGCTTGCATCCCCCACTGCTTCCCCCCCACTGCTCCAGACCTGGCCAGGCCTGCTATTCCCACAGCCCTCCCACAAGAGACACTTCTTCCTTCCCTTTGCTGTCACAGTAATCACCTTCCTGTGCATGCATTCATGAAGATAACTGGAGGCAGCTGGTGGGGACAAAACACCATGCTGGTGATGGAAAGAACACTCTCCACCTAATTAAGAGTTGAGCAATTAAAAATCAAATACTACTTATTAAACTGTTACAGTTGCTTGCACCAGTCAGCAGGAATGATGGCTGACAAAATGGTTATGTAATAAAACTCCCATTCTGTATGATACAGAGAGTGAAGTCTTCATTCTCACTCTGAATGTGTGCATCACTTCAGGTTAATTGGAAGGAAGGACAAAGAGAGCTAGTGCTAGGTGAAAATTCAAGAGCTGCAAACCAAGATGCTCCAGTTTGGTTTTGTTTGTTTGCTTTTACTAAAAGAACAAACGGTCAAATAGGTGCCTGAGAAATAAGAATGCCCAAAAGGCACCAGTTCTGGCTATACCAAAGTGCTGGGCAGTGAACAGACAAGGGAATTACCTGTTGCAATTGCTCTTGGGCAACAAATACAGCCACTCATTTTCCAAATGTTTAGAAAGGACACTCAGAGCCCAGAAAGTAGTGACAAGCCACACAGTCATCCTACTTCATGGTGACATGAAGAATCATTTGGTTATACCCTCTACTAGCAGAAGTGATCGCAGTTCATTTGAATTTCACAGGCTTGTAAAACAGAAACCCAACAGTATTAGACCAGAATTACAGATTTAAGACATCCAGGGCTGTATTTACTCTAGGCTCTAGCTGCTTCATGCTGTTTGATACAAAGCAGACATAAACCCAACTTAGCTGACCTGGAGTGACTACTATCTGTTATAAAAAGGTGTTACTGGCTGCAGTGCATCAAACCTGGGTTTGGAAGTGGGGTCCATTCTCCAGTGTGTTGATTAAAGCAGGCATTGCTTGTGTTACTTTGGAAGACCCTTTGTGCCCCTCTCACTCAGCTCTGCTCCTCTTCCCCAGGTAAGCAAGGATCTGTGGGAGAGGAGCTCACTTGTCACCGCTGCTCTCCGGACTCCAGCGGAGCCAAGAGAATTGGCAATTCTTCTTCAGCAACAGCAGCCAAAAATGAAAGCTGTGAGGCCTTTAACCAAAAAAACCCAAAATGAAGTGAGTACTGTTGTAGTAAAACTGCTTCTAGTGAAGTAATTTCTTGAATACTCACTTTTAAAGACTCACTTAATTGTGGCTCCTTACGAAGAGCATTACGAGAAACAGATCCTTTCTCTAGTGTATGTGCATACATATACATACATACAGAAGTACAAAGTATGTTTGATTATTTTATCTTTCAGAATGTGAACTTCTTTATGCCTTTTGATTCCCCTGAGCAGCTCTGAACAGCAGCAGGTATAAGTAAGAATTCAAGGTAGCTGGTAGTGAGGAAGTTTGACCTAATCTATCTTGACTTTGCTCTGTGTGCATTTAAATGCAGCAGGGCTGAGCAGCACACACTGCAGTCACTGGGGTACAGCGTATCTCTTTTAGTCACATGAACACTGCAATAGCTGTGTGCACATGGAGATCACTTCTCTTTTTGTGTTTGCTTTTAGCCAAATTAGGGCATCAAAGCCACATAAAACCTTTTGTAATGAAACTTGAAGCCACATGTAATGAAACCAGATAAGTTTTTCCTTTCTGATCTAAAGTCTTTCCTGTTTTCAGGCATTACTATAAACCTACATCTTGGTCCAGCCACTAACTTGGTCCAGCTTGGATTAGATTTGCAAACAGTTTGATGAATCTGGGATGATTTATAGTTCGAGGTAGAAAGAAAACAAACAACTGACTTTAAAGTTTGGCCTGCTTTAGGCTCAAAATCGAGCGTAACCTCCTACTGACTCCTTTGGGATTTTTGTCTGAGTCCTAAATCCAGCATGAATAAGATACTGCAGTGGTAAATGTAAAAGTGAGTGTAACAAATAGTCTTTCCTTTTCTGGGAAATTTCCATTCAGACTTAAATGAAGAAATTGTACAGAGGAAGATGAGGGAAAATATTCCTTGCTTAGTACCAAAAGCTGAATGTACTGATCTTGTTCAGAAGACAAGAAGTGTATCCAGCCAAGAGCACTTTATTCATGCCATCCACAAACTTGTTCATTCTCTTTTAATTCAGCTTAAAGAGAAGATAACAAACATCAGCAGGGAGCTGTTTAGCTAAAGGAAGTGTAACATTCAAAAAAATCAATACAGATTTGCAAAGAACGTGATTTAAACTTAGCATGAAAATAATGTGAGTTATTAGGAGCTCCAAGGGTTCCTATTTCCTATCTACTTATAGTGAATCTAGATACAAGATACAGCTTCAGAGTATAAGTGGATGTCTGTGAAAAATGCCCTACACCTTCCTTTCACAAAGTGGGTTCTTTACAAAAATCTTTACTGGTTTAAAAGGAATCCATGGGGCCAAGTTTTAGTTCAGAAATCATGCTGGCTGGTGGTATTTGTGCCTGCTACAAATGCACATGCAGCAGGTGACCCTCTTATCTGGGCCAGGCCATCCCTGCTCAGAGCATCAGCAAGCAGAGGAGAAGAAACAATCCCACATGAACCAGCTGTGTAAAATATGCCTTAAGCAAAATCTGAGTGAGCAGATGCTTTGCTCCGTGGGACTGGTGTCGGTGGCATTCTGCCCCACTTACGAGAGAAGCTCTAACAAGGTGCTGGCTGAAACTGTATCCTAGCATTTGACCAGAAGGAGTACAGATTTCAGGACACCATAATTTCCACATAACTAGAAAATATTAGTATCAACAATTGCAGATCTCTGAGAACTTAATCCTGAAAGTATCTCTGATTCTTCTGATAAAACAAAAACCACCACCACCACCAAAAAATGTTCTGTGCACACAAATAAGATTGTAGAAGTGTGTCCCTACAGGCCTGAAACCACAGCTCTTTCCATTATCAAAATCAAATTCCTGGGATGTCAAGCTGCATCACATTTCAATATACTCAGTATTTCAATTATCTTTTTTATTTAAAGGCATCCTAAACAAGAGATCAGTGTTTATGTTCCAACAGGCCATGTTTCCTGTTGTTACCAAAAGTGGGTCCTCTCAGAGGACAGATGGACAGCTGAAGCTCAGCAACCTACCCATGAAATCTATCCACACCTTATGTAAGGTCAGCCAGGCACAAACCCATTTAGCCACCCTTTAAAATGAACTCCTCTTCTTCTTTTCTTCTTTTTAATTCAATCTAGATCAAAATGCTGTTTTCCTCCATCTGAGGCATGAAAACGTACATAACAGATTCAGAAAAATCCCACATCATTATCCTGGTTGGATGTGAAGTTTCCTTCAATCTTTGATCTATAATGTAGTAATGTGTCAGCTCAACCAAAGTAGTTTTATGTGCAGGAAATAAGACAAGCTGAGTAGCTTCATGGTTAATTGATTAAAAGGTTCTCAAGAAGGTGCAAGATCAAAGAGCAACTTAATGGTTTTATGTTACTCTAGAGAACTGTTGGTCCACTTGTCTGACAAGACTGACCTTGGGCAATGAAGTAACAGGCAATTAAAAAAAAAGGTAAAACTAAAACACAGATCATATTTATCTAGTTCAGCATCCTTATTTCCTTTAGCAGGTAATAGGTGGCACACCCTCGTGATATAAGGTGAGTTGCCCTTTATTAGCTTTTTACTCCATAAAGTCTAAATATTGAGTACACAAAATTGTCTGCTGCTTATGCTTGCACTGAAAAGAAGGGGTGAGGGGGGAAATAAGGTTCAGAAACTCAGAATCAGAGGGTGCCATGCAACTAGTTAAAAACCTATGAAAGTAAACAAATGACAAGCTCTCACCGAAGGCTAGTTTCCTGTAGAGTCCTTGGTCTTTGGAATCACTGCCCTCCCTCAGCCACCCTCACTGGCATTGGGAACTGATGACACCTTGTAGCTTACAAGACCAGCTCATCTTGGGAAGCATATTAGGAAATGGGAGCTGCTTTGAAGTAACACACAATAAACACACATTGATTCTTAAAAATTTCATAAGGCCATTGTCTAAATGCCACTTTAAACCACCAACACAGTCTGGCTAGGCTGTCATCATGAGGCTGCTGAAGCCTCTCATGAGCACAGTTTGGTTTATGGCTGCTGAATTTGAGCACTATACTTACACAGAGATAAAAGAGAAGTACTGGAAATATTAGGGAAAGGAAGGCAAGAACCTCGCACAATACAATTTCCACAAGCTTCACCATGGCTCAAATGATATTTTTTCTGAGTCCTGATCCACTGTGATATTTTGTGCCCACAAGTTAATAACATTTTGTTTTACCTGAACAATTTGGACCATCAGTTAAGGCACCAACATTAATAAGACTGGAGCTGGATTCAGCCTGGCACTTGATTCTACCAATAACTGAGTCTTCAGAGCTTGACTTCCTAGAGAATGCCATTCCAGAGGCTTACAAGTGAGATTCAGTCTCCCCTTCATGCAGCAATGGCTTCAAAAGAAGCAGAGTTACATTTTAAAAAAGAAACCAAAAATCCCATTTTTCCTGTTCTGCATTAATCCTCACCAAAACCAAGGCACTGTTATTGGTTTCCCTATGTATTTTCTATGCTTTTAGAGAGGCTCTTACCCCTCACCAGTAAATTCTCACCTCATTACTGTGAAATAAGGTCCCTTCCTCAAGCGGTGCTGCCACTCCTTCCACCTTAGCAAACAAAAGAACTCTTTCTCTAGGCATTTATCTCCCTCCAATATCATCAGGGAGCCTTGGCCATGTGACAAAAGATACCAAAAGTTGCTCCTCACTTAGAATATCTTTACTTCAAGGGAAGAGGTTTCCAGACTATAATGCTTTCTTATTTTTGCTCTGTTAGAGGCATCTAGCAAAGTTTTTGCAGTAGCTCAGACTGCTCAAGTCGAGATAGATGGTCACAAAAAGCATCACAAGACACAGCAGCTTGGGCAGATTCCCCTCATCTATTGATTATAAATTAACACATCTGACCAGTGAGTTAATGACACTGTAGTATGCTCTACCACTAACGTCTTCTATTTACACCAACATGACTTTCAGGTCAAGGATGTAAAAGTTCCCCGTTGTTCTATTTACCTAAAACAAACAAACCAACCCCTAGCACTGCTCCTGCTGGCCTGCTTCACTTCACACAGAGCAGCCCGCTTGAGCTGACCAGCTGACAGCTCTGCTGAGCGCCTGATAAGCTGCCTTTCCTGAGTCACCGCGGAGTGGGAACTTCTGAGCTGTGTAATGGGATTAGCTTTCCCACACCATTCCCGGAGAGCCCATTGTGAAAGAGGAATAGTTTTATTCATGGCAACAAGTCAAACACAAACCCTTGGCAAGTTAAACTGACCAAAAATAAACAAACAAAGCGAGTTTTGGCAGAATCTGGGATTCGCCCTATTGGAAATTTCTTTGTAAACTGATGGAGAAGTTGACTGATCTAGAATGGACCACTACATTTACAATGGAGCTAAAGAGTAGCTCCTTAAAGACTCCTCTTTTGTTTTGATAAAAGATCTCTCATTACCTCAAAGCCCTCAAAAAACACCACCAGAAAAAAAACCCTACCAATGGGTCCCACCCCAGCAGCACATCTTTGGGATGAGGAGGAAAAAAAATCCTTTTTGACGTTCTGAGGTGGAGTCTTGAATCCGTCATGTTATAGTTTCACAAGTACAAAAGCCAGAGAATTGTTGTGATTCAAGGATATAACAATTTTCATTGTGCAAATTCCCTTTATTGGAGCATAAATGGTGCCTCGAGGGCACATAAAAGCACTGAACTAGGCCTGGTAGAATTGGTTTTATTGTATTCTACTGTGCAGAAACAATGACTTTAGTACAAACTGTCATATGCCATTTTTCAGCCCGATCAAGTTCAGTCATGACTGTAAATTACTTTGTAGTTGAGAGGTATATCCAAACATCTGTGGTTAATGCTGTCTGGAACCTTTCCTTTTATAATCTAAAGTTTTTCTCCTGTTTGTTTGGTTCTAGCCATGAACACTTCTGTTCCCATGTAAAGTTTTACAGTCATACTTGCAGGCTGAGAATTTCTCACAAGTCTTCTAAATCTCAATTCCATTCTCCAACTGGTTCTGCTTCAGTGCTTTACAGTACTTCAAAGAGATCCACTGGAACTGGTACTTCTTTTTGTGGTCTTGTTTCCTAAATCTTTGTTGGATCTGGTGTTTCCACTCTGTTATCAAGAGATTGTTACTGAGGATTTAATTGCCACCTCTGCTTTTTGGTGCTTCTATTTTTCATAATGAACTTGTAGCCCCATAGATAATTAACATACATGTGCATGTGCAGCTGGACCTTCGGCTTCTCCAGCCTGGTGAACACCTCACAATTCAGTCAGCAGATATGGTATCTTCATTTATGCATCAATCAGGCACCTTGGGAAACAGTCAGGGCATCATGCAGAGTCTCACAAACTTCATAAACTAAGCCAAACTGAGAGGTGGGGTGAATTGTGCTGGGACAGAGTCACATTAATGCAGATATAGTGCTGTAGGGATTAGCACAAAGCTCTCTGAAAGGAGCAGGTTATGCTGTGTAGATGTATTAGCTCAGCTGGAACTAATTTGGGAAACCCTCATCACTACACAGTGTGATTTTAATTCTGAAATATCTCAGGGTCTTGCAAAAATAAGGTTTTTCTCTTATTAAAATAACTATTGAGCTTTCAGATTGCAGAGAGGATTTCTCATGCCTACAACCACTGCACCAGGAACTAAAGAAATGTGGTGCTGAGCTGGAGTTAATAAACCCAGTCAGACCTTTATGAGAGCTAACACAATCCTTCTGGCTTCTCACTGACTGTGGTGCCATGCAGTTTTCTTGCCATTCTTTTCCTTATCATTTTAGGTCCAGGGGTGCAGAGTTGCTGGCATGAGTGCATCAGCTTATTAACACCACAGCCCTTGCTCTGTGTGGCACAGGATGCAGTGCTTCTGGACCCACACTGGCACTGGAAGCAGTACTACATACATTTGTACTTGCTCTGTGCCTACTTCCACAGGCTCCCAGGCACAGCTAATTAATGCTCCAGCCCCCAAGATTTGCTCTGTTTAGTGGTCAGGAAACTGCATTTGTACCTGTAAATCTGAAAGGAATAATAGAAGTACACACATCTAAACCAGAATACCTAGATATGTTTGGGTCTAACTACTGGATTCAGCTAAAGAGATTTGTCCCACCAATAAATATTCTGCTTACAGTCCCAAGCCTTGGAGCTCCATCTATTGCTGGAATCTGCTCGGCCCATGAGATTCACCACCCACTCAGAACCTGGGGAACTACTGATGCTGGCACCCCATGACAGCAGAGCAGCCTGCAGCTGGGCACTGCAGTGAGGTACTCATTCCCCACCCTTATTCTCCTCCTCCTTTCCTTTTCCTTCCTCAAAAATTCATGTGCTTATAGTCTAGCATTTTGAATAAATAACACAGAAGTATACTATCATGAGGAAGAGAGAAAAAGCTTCTCTTGTCTCATTCATTCTCTTGTCTCTGATTCATTATGTAGTTCTTCCTTCAAATCTTCCCCATACTCTAGTTTCTTCTTCCAGGTCTCATATCAGAAAGTGGAACTGGAAAACCAGAACTATTATCCATGAATAGAGTAAGTTGAAAGTTATTAACTTGAAGATTCTGCTGTGCTGTCTTTGCAGTTCCTCTCAGATATCCTAATTTTTAAACACACACACCTGCATCCTTTCTTACTGCTTTAACTTGGAATCCCAGTGCACCTCTGTTCTCCTCCCCACCTATCAACTTTACTGGAAAGAGTTGGGTTTTTTCCCTTCTTATTTCTGTAGAAATCCAGTGGATCAAGTGACAGCTGGGCAGCCTTACTTGCCCCAGTTGCTACTCCTGTGCAGGCAGGGACTGAGGGGCTGTTGGCTGTTGCTACACCACTTTCTGAAAAGAGAAAAGATGAAGAAAAGCTATTACTACCAGCACCACCATCTTTGATTCTATCTATATCACTTAATCAAGACTATTACCACAGCTCCCATCCTTCCCACTATGACTACAGCAGCTCTCAGCCACCAATTTCAATTGAGTCCTAGGAAGCTTAAGTTTGTGCTTCAAACCTTCTCTGTATTATAAACAAAGAAATTGTTCCTACCAGGCCTGGACTTGTTATCTCAAGTGCCAGCTGTGCTTGGTGTGTGGAAGACATTAAATGCTTTTGCAAAGCAGTACATCCAAGATGTGTGTGCCTTAGAGAACAGCCTGATGCTCTTACTGCAGCCCTCCCTTATGTCTGATCCAGTAAAGGGAACTCATGGACTCTGGAAAAATGCTGGAAGGTCTGGTTTCTGTTATGAAAGACATCGCTGTACCCAGCCACAACTTCTGTAATCATTGGGTTTGCTTAGCAGAGCAACACCACCTCTGCCCCAGCATGTTCACTGTAAACCAGGAAGTCCTAACTCCATGGATGTATTCCTGTTGTTGTAAAGGAAAAACAAAAAGGAAAAAAAGGTGGGGGGAAAGGGAAAGTACAAATACTCTCACCATGCCTTGTGAATCTGTGGACTTTTCCCCTATTTATTATTATTTCCCTTGTTCTGTGCAAAGCTATAAAGTCCAGTGAACTTGCTCTTAATCAGTATCTTTCTAAATCATCACTGATCTGTGCCCTACAGCGGGAAATAATAATAATAATAATAATAATAATAATAATAATAATAATAATAATAATAATAATAATAATAGTAGTAGTAGTAGTAGTAGTAGTAGTAGTTGTTTCCTAACAAAGAACACGTCTCTGACAACTGAACTATGAAATACTTCCAGTTCCATTAAAGACTAAAAATCATCATCTATTTTACAACCTTTGATATTTGAAGTAGCAGAAAACTTTGTGTTTTTCCCTTGTTTCCTTCCCCAAGCCGAGCTGCAGCAGCTTCTGGGAGAGGGCAGGAGTGGCAGACAAGGCAGTGAGTGATTGCCACCGTGTGGGAAAACACAAAACTGCAGCAGCTGCCGCTGATATGGTTCTTGCCCCCTGCAACCCAGCTAGGAAGAACGTCCATTCAGTTCCCAGTGCAGCACCCTAACAATCAGCTGCTCTGAACTGATCAGCTGATGCATCACTTGTCAATGACAGCACCGGGAGCACCTAAATCTTTGCAGAGGAACCTGCGGTCCTGTTTTGTAGCTCATTTATTGCCAAATCCTGTAAAATAACTTCTCTTTTACACAGCACTGTTTATAAAGCCTGTAGAGTGGTTAAGTCAGGATGAAAGCTATGGGGAATGGTGTTTGATGACTATCTAAGAAAACTACTCCTGGAGATTTCAGTTTTAAATGTGTACTTTTTGAGAGACCAAGGAGAATTCCTAGCTCTTCAGAGAAACTGGAAAAATGAAAAGGATTACCAAGTATGTTGAGTTAGGGGAACACGTTGTGCTCTTTTAATGTTCTTACTAGATTGTAAGACTTGCAAGCCCTCAGTTGGAGTTAAAATTGTATTGGGGTTAGAAACCTCTAAAATAATCTCAAAGGAAAATATATTGGTTTGTATATTATTAGATGAATATTAAAGAATAAAATAAGATGTAAAAGGAATAAATTTTTCAGTCTGTGGCTATCAGTTTCTTGTGTTTAGCAAAATGTAGCAAACAAACCAGTATAAAACACCTACCGTCTGACCAAAAGGCTGCTACAAATCGAGGGGGAAGTGTTGACAATGACAATTAATGAAACGAGGATAAAAATTCAGATACCAATTCCTTTCCTTCCGTATTCAAAAGTCTGCACTTGTGAAGAAAGATTCTCCCCACCACTTCACAGCTGGCACTGGCCACGTCCCAAGCCTAAACCACATCGAACGAATTAGAGTAGCAAAGGTATAAATATGCTCAGACAAGAAGATCTAACACGTGACTGGTTTATGTGATGTTCTTTTAATTAGCCATATTCCAATAAGCCTCAGATTTAATTTCATAAGCTTCAGAATCCATTTCACTTTGGTGAACTCTCCTCCCTCTCAGTATTTAACTATTTAACTGTGACTAATTAAAAAAAAATCAAATTGCATATTGGTTTTATCAACAGTGATAATTAATTAATCATTGGCTCTATTTAAATTGGTTGAGCATTGCTATTTTGAAAATGGAAGTGATCAGTGCAGAGTAAGCTCTCAGTTTCAAATTTCTATATGCTCACCTAACACACTGCTAGGAGTGATGACATTTCTTTCAGGGTGCAGGTAGTGATGTCTTACATGGAGTGCCCCGGCATGGGGAGGGATGTGCTGGTGCTGCACCGTGATGTAGAACCTCACGGCTCAAAGAGCCTTGCACAAAGGTAATTCCTTCAGAGCCAGGTGTAGCAATTTCACCCAGTTCAAGAGATGAAATGCCCCAAGACATCAAGGGACACACATCCATCAGGCAATCACAATCTAGCAGGTATCTCTTAGACTTATTTCACACACCCCATCTCACTGCCAGGCGAGCAGTGCTGCCCGTGCACTCCCCACTCAAAGCGCAGCAGGCCTCCCTGTCACACCACACACCTCACCACACTGTAACATTCTTTTGGTTTGCATTTTCCAGGAAACTGACTGAACCCTGAACCAAGTCCTGCTCTTGCACAGGGACTGGAGTCTTGCTTGTCGTTTAGAACCCAGTCATTTCTGTGCCTCGGGGAACTCAGTGGGAGTGTGGAGCGCTGACTCCACAGCTCTGCTGAGTGGTATTTTGTCTCATGCAGCACAGCGATTCATACCCCCCACTGACTTGGGAATTGTGCTACTACTTTCTTCCATGTCTGAATGTAGCCGTGGCCTTCTCTGCACTCACAAAGCAACTATAGCAGATATATGTATAAAGTGATACTAAAACACTGATCTAAAAATAAACTTTGCTCAGAAAAGAAGTTCTTTTGGTTTGGGTTGGGTTGGGTTTTTTACCTTATTATGGAGCTGATCATGCTGTTTGCCTTTTGTGGTGTGATTTTCAAAGACTTGCACGGTCTGCTTTACAAATATTGGATTTTTCCCCAGATCATTTACCAGCTTTTAAAATTTATGGATAAAAAGACATCCATTCCTCCATTGCCTTCAGAAATTTTGTGAAAGCACTGTAATGTCTGTTTGGCTTTGTTAAAAACACTTAGAAACAAAACAGATATCTTCCCTTCTGCTTTAGCACATGGCTTGGACTAGATCATCTCAGGAGGACCCTTCCAACCCCTACCATTCTGGGATTATTTGTCATTTTTTTTCCCCTTCTGGATTTCCAAGAAGTGTCTTCCACATCTACTGCATTTCAAAGGCATTCTGTTACTCAGCCCTGTATTTTAACACTTCAAATGTCCTCACCACTTCCCATTATGGGCAGATACAAACTGTTTGTGTTAGATAAAACTAGTTATGAAATGCCAGCTTTAGCCCAAAACCTACTGCAAAAGGTAGTTTTTCAAAGAGCTGACAAGGACTTTCCAGCACCAGCAGTGCACTTCTCTGGTTTGCTTTGGGTTTGTAGGGTTCGTTGTGGTTTTTGTTGTCGTTTGCTTGGTTTTGTGGAAAGTCAGCAGAACAGCTTCTCTTAGTGAAATGGTGGGAATGAATGCAGCACTAGGAAGCTTGCATCCCACACAATGTAAGCAAACCATGACAGCATCTTGCTTGGAGGTTTATTGTTGGTTGCATGAAGGAATAAACATCTCAACAGGGTCCGCAGAGGAAAAAAACACAGCCTTTTGCCACAAGGTCCTTTACCTTATCGTGTTCAGGCGTGATGGTGTTTGCATGCATACTGTGATGGGAGATTTCAGTATTGTACGAGTGGATTAGCTGGGGGGAAGGAAAAAAAAGGGGGGGGATAAATAGGAAAAATAGGAATGTGGCCCTGCCCCTGAAAGCCAAACCTCTATCGCACAGAAATAAAAGTATTCCCCAAACGCTGTTTTCCCTGGGAAGAACGTGCGTAAACATGGGTGCCAGTGCCCCATCCCCGTTACAACCATCTAATGTTTTTAGCTTTTAATCGTATTTTAGCTCGTTCTTCAGCAAGCGCTGAGCTCTGACTAGCTGAAGTCCGTGCCTCGGCCCCTCGGCAGTTCCCAGCCGCCAGCCTTGCTCGGCCGCCCCGGCGCCACAGCTCGCAGCACGGCGCAGCGCTGCCCGCCAGCCGCACGACTCCGCTGCCGGCACCACAGGCTCAGGGTGCCCGCACCGTGCCTAGGACACTGAGGGACGCTGCTGCTCCGCCCACTTCCGCCGCCCCTCCCGGGGCTCGGCGTGCTGATGAAGATTGGCCTCTCGGCGGCCCGTAGTTTCCTTGGCAACCGGCAGAAGCGTCTCCGGGGCCCGCTAGCCAGCTCGGGGGTGCGTTGTGGCTGGCCGGTAGCACCGGGCCGGGCCCTGCGTGTCGCCGCCGGCTCCCCTCCTGCAATCCTCCAGGGAGCCCCAGGGGCACTGAACGGTCGCACTTCCCGAAAGGCCTGGCGTCCACCGGCCTGGCGCTTCCCCCTGGCCACCTGCGTCTGGGCTTCCCCTGGAGCTGTGGGGAGGGGAGAGGGGCCTGAGGCGTGTCCCACCTCGTCATGTCGCAGCGTCTCACGGTGTTCACGAAGGTAAGGCCGGTGGCTTTTTGGCAACTTGCTAGAGCTTTGCAGTTTGAGCCTCTTGGCAGTTACGGTGCTTGGTGGCCCTAATCTGCACTCCAGGAGTTAAGGCAGGAAGGTCAACCTCGCCTTGAAAACAAGGCCCTGAAATCCTGCGTCTTTGATCCCACCTTTCTTAAGCTTCTCCTAGGCCTCAAACTCCAGGCCACAGCTTTCCTCCTTTGCAAGATGTCTTCTAGATGTCTTCTCTATTTCTGTTTAAGGAGTCCTGCCCTTTGCTTGAAGTATTTAATCTGTCAGCAGGATGGTTAACTTCTGTGTCAAACCTTGTAAGTCACTTGTTCGATTCACAACGACAATTCTGCTGTCTGATCTCTCCACAAATCCGTGTGACTTTCCCAGCTCATGACTACACAAGAACTTTCATCTTGCTTTGAAGACTGAGACCTCCATATGAAAACTCACTTCTCCACTCTGCTGCCTCCTCCTCCTCTGCCAATACACTGTCATGTTATCTCATTTGTTATCCCTCTCCTTTACTATCTTTTGCTGCAAAGGGCTAACTGTTTCCTGCCTGTTTTCACATCTTTTATTACTTACATTCTTTGGTAAGTACAACCAATGAGTTTTCAAACGCCTCTAAATGCTGTCATTAGTGAAAACCATAGCAAAGTCCTTGGCAGGTGCCTTGTTTACTCCTTGTAAAAGAATTTGAATGCATCTAGATTACTTTTAGATACTTTTCTGAGAAAAATACTTATTGTTAGCAAGATGACTGTTCCCATTATGAGCAATTGTGCATTTCAGAGGTTGATGCTGATAGCACTGTTTTGTGTTATGTAATGCTAATGTTAAAAACATAGCTGGTGGGGTTTCTTTTTAATATAAGTCTATTTTGATTCACATTCTTCTGATAGTTAAAAATGTACTTTCCAACTCTGATGTGATTACAGTGGCACTTACAAAATCAGTAGGTTTTCTTTGCATGTGTTTTTATTTTTTGTCTTTTAGGACTTCAAATGATTTCTGCTTTTGATTTGCATTTTACAAACAGAAGAGTTTGTGTAAGTGTCATGCAAGTTTTTGTGTGTTGTGAAGAGACAAAATTGGCTTTTTAAATGACTCACTGAAGATGGGCTGTATTCTGAAAGTTGTAGGGAGGAGTGGGAATGAACTGCTTTGAATCACTGGTTCTGATTAAATCATCAGTCTGGAAGTAATGATTTAAACATTCCATTTTAATTTTGCTTTGTATTTGTGTTGTAGCTAATTTGAGAATGGTTATTATGTGTTTCTCAGCATTCAGTAAAACTGAGACACCACATTTCATTCTTTCTCTGAGTCATAATGACGTGCCATATCTCCAGAAGTTTTGGGACGTTATCACTGGAAGCAGAAATAATAATATTCAGAACTAACACTTTTTAATTTTTTAACATTTGAAAACCTGCCTTTTCTTAGGAATAAGGGTTTCTTTTCTAGTACACTCATCCAGGTTTTCTTGATTGAATGTTCAGCTCAGTCTTTGGGGATTCTAATCCTTGATATTCTGTCTTGCAGGAATGAAAATTATTGTAAGCTTATAATCTTCTTCAGTTGTAGGAACAAAACGTTCTAATAATGTCATCAGGCATCCAAATAAAACCAAAGGCTGCAGTGCAGAAAAGTAAGACATCTTCTCCTTTAACACATTCTCCAGAATCTGCAATCAAGCCACAGCCAAAGCCTAGTGACAAGCTGAATCCTAAAACTATTGATCCGGTACGTACTGCTGGGGAGTTTTCAGTCTGTTTGATCCAAACAGATCTCTTGTTGGAAGGAATTTCCTCCCATTTCCATTTCCACCTGGAGGATGTGCTTCTTTGGTCCTGTGTTGTAAATTTGAACTTCTGTTTTTAATCATACAGCCCCTAACTTCTAAACTCAAATGCCTGAGGTGTAGTATGTTTGTTACTTTCTGAAAAGAGGAGCTTCGGTACAGTTATGGCTTGAATGGGAACCTTTATATTCCCTAGGTACTTAAAAAACCCAAAGACCTCTCTGCAGGCCTTCCTCTCGTGAAGCTCTTAGTTTTCTAGGTTCTCACTCAGAATGAGCCTCCCTGCTGATTTCCAGTACCCTTATATCATCTTGCCACCTTGTACTTCTGTCCTACTCAGATCAAGACAGAACTGGAGTAAATCTGCCTTCTGTATGTTACCATATAACGACAATACGAGCATCAGGAAAATGATAGGGCCTTAGTCAGTTAAGGAGATAACTCATATCTGGGTTTAGATTTACAAGAGAAAATAGAAAAATAAGGGTATTCCATCAGGAGAGCACTGGCTGTGCATTAGTTATTCACTTTCATAGCTTCCTAGCCAGATGGTTCTGAAAAGCAGTTGTCTGACAAAAAGAACTGCAGCTCTAGGGTGAAAAAGAGGTATGTGGTGCATTTATCTGCTTAAGTTTAGAATCAATATGACTAAGTTCATTTTTTGGTGACCTGCAGGTTTAACATGTTCATATTAGTTATCCAACATGACTGTTCTCAATAAATAATGCTCTTTTTTCCCTTCTGTCCTCACAGTTTGGTGGGTGTTCTCAACGCCGGTCTGCATTTGCTGCTGTATATGCCAAAGGTGGCATTCCCTGCAGGTGTGTTGCCTTGGTTTGGTTTTTATTTATAATATATATCATGATTAGGTAGAATTAAACAGATGGAAATGTATTTATTCATGTTTCATTTTTCCATTAGGCTGTTTGTTTCCACTGATTGCTGAAAAGATTTCTTATACTGAACTCTATTCAAAGCAGAAAGCAATTTTCCATGCTTTTTCTTATCTTTAAAATAGTCTCCTGTTTTTTGGCTCCTTTTTTTTATGCTGTGCTAATACTGAAGCCTCACTTTAAAAGAATAGTTAGGTATTTGCAGATTTGATTTGCTAAACCTCCATCATGAATAAATTGATTTCTTGAGGTAATGGTGTTTACTTCTCCCTACTAACAAAGATAATGAAATTAGCATTTTATTAAATAGGCATCTTGCAGTCTTTTTGTCTGAATGACAACATTTTCTTGAGCATTTGAATCCTATAGTTGTCAGCAATATCAGGTATTAACAAATCTACTTGTAAGTAGATAATAATCCATGGTATTTTAAGTTACTTTGTTCTGTTATATACTTGCCTAAACAATAAGCACTTTAGTGTTGTGTCAAGTGGGTGCAGAGATACTTAACAAAAAATTATGTAATCCTGAGGGCAATTTATGTAATCAGAAGGGCAGCAAGTCTTGTGAATGGCCTGGAGCACATGACCTGGAGAAGAGGAGCCTGAGGAGAGACCTCATCACCCTCTACAAATACCTGAAGGGATGATGGAGCAAGGAGGGGGCAGCCTCTTCTTCTTGGTGCAACAGGACTAGAGGAAATGGTTTCAGGCTGTGCCAGTAGAGGTTTAGGCTGGGTATTGAGAAATACTTCTTCACTGAAAGGGTTCTCAGACACTGGAATGGTCTGCCCAGGGCAGTGATGGAGTTGCTGTCCCCGGGAGGTGTTCAAGTGGCATGTAGATCTGGTGCTTAGGGACATGGTTTTGTGTTGACCCTGCAGTGCTGGGTCAAGGGTTGGGCTGGGTGAGCTTTGAGGTGTCTTCCAAACAGATCTATTGTATGATTAATACACATATATACACACACGTATAACATGATCGTTAATATGTAGCTTTTATCTGTGTCTTAGTAGTAACTGAGGAATTCAATATGATTTCCTTTCAGTTTCAACTGGTTTCATTACCAGTTGTCATTTGAGGAAAACGTTTCTTGCCACTTATCAAAATACACTTTGCAAAGGGAGCATCTTCTGTGTCAGTATGAGCCAGCTGTGATTTTAATAACTGTTATTTGCTGATTCCTATGTGGTTTGGCTTTTGAAAACTGCTGTATTTGAGATTTATAATCATTGCACTGTTAAATAGCATTATGCATTTCACTAAGAGCAGTATGCCTTGAAATTGTGGTTATAATAGTATAGTAATACTGCATAGCAAATGATGATCTAAAGTGAAACTTACTCACAACAAATACTAATTTGTTAAAACTTTATTCTTTACATAGGTTAGTGCATGGCTCAGTAAAGCACAAACTGCAGTGGGAATGCCGTCCTGAAACTCTTCCCTTTGATCCTCTTCTTCTAACACTGGCAGAGGTAAACCAAATTTTCTTGCCAAGTTAAGGATACAGGACTTCTGAGTTGCAAATGGCATTTTCTACCAAGCTAAGCTACCTTAGCCCTACTAGGGAATTATACTCACACGTTTGGTTTTTTCATCTTGTATGAATGAAGATGGACAAGACCATTTGTGATTGTTTGGTTAGAGCATTCTGAGAGTGCTAGGTAGAGCCATTTCATCTGTGAGTTACTGACCAAAGGCATGGCTGCATCTCAGATTCCCAGCTGTTGAATGAAATACTTCAATCTCTCTGTGGCCTTGCAGGTTCTTTTGTAAAGAAAATTGGTTTTATTCTTTTGCAATATAAAGCCTGCCTACTGAAGTAAGAGTGCTCTCCTTGATAGATTGAACTAATACAGTAGAAATAGGGTCCTGTAAATAATGCATGCTATTGCTCTTCCACTGATGTTCAGGCTTCTTTTTCTCAACATCATCTGTGACATTTATCACCAAACATGTTCCAGGAGCCTAAATAAATGTTGACTCTAGTGCGATAGCTGGAATAAAGAAATGGGGGTTGGGGGCATTTTTGTGGCTGCTTGTGCTGGTGCTGCTTGTTCAGGAGTTGGGTTTTTTTGTAAGATTAAACAAAGCTGTCAGTACCTAAAGTAATTTGCAGCTCTTGTCATGGAAAGAAGCGAGACTTCAGACACAGGGCTTGAAGTCTTCAATTTCTTCTAGTCACTTCTTCATGAGAAGTGCACATTTGTACCGTTTACAAGTTGTTGGTCTTGCAGGGGCTGTGTGTGGGTGGCTTGTCTTTTCTTCCACAGTGCACCTGCTTTTCTTGTAGTTTTTTTGCCTTCAAGGTAGAAAAACATTTACAAACAGCCTATTCTTGTTCATGGTCTACTTGAAAAAGTTACCTTGGGTAGTTAGATTAAAGGTCATGAAGTCCAAATATTGATTGAATTGGCAGTATTCATAATGTGAGTTTTAATAGTCGCTGTTCCAAAAGAAAAAGGAGTGTTCTGTGAGCAGAGTTGTACTCACTGGCTCCACATGGTGGAGTTAGTGCATTTTATGTTCTGACCTGATGGAACAAAATCTAAACGTGATCCTGCTGCTGTGTGGCTCTTCTAAAATGTTTTGTGGGTTTAGGTTTTTGTTTGTTTGTTTGTTTGAAAGAAGGCTCACTCTTAAGCAAAGGTTTTACATTTGCAACAGGGTCTACGAGAGACAAGACATCCCTACACATTTGTTTCAAAGGAGGGCTTTAAAGATTTACTTGCAGTTGAAGGTGCTTGTGAGAAAGCCATTCCCTTGCTGCCTCGTCTAGTTCCAGTATTAAAGGCTGCACTGGTACAGCTTCTATGGTTTACTCTTCATGCAGAGATTTGAATGGGTTTTACTTTTTTTTTGTCTTGGTTTGGCTTTTTTTCCCTTTTGTTCTGGGGAGGACTACATGGAAAATATTACCATGGTAAATCTGTTGCATGGGCTTTGGGTTTTGGGTTTGCATTCCATAGGAATCGCCCTGAATTCATTGCACTTGTAACAAAAAATGTTTCAGTATCCCTACAGTTAAAAAGTTCTTTCTGATATGCTGGGAAGCAGTGAAATCATTGCTCCAGTAAACTCAGGTTCATCAGCAACAGATTATTAGTTTCCTGGTCTCAGAAGAAATGCAAGTTGGTGGATACTTTTGTTTTCTACTTTAAAAATATACTTTGGTTTTTAAATGTTACCTTCAGATGCTAATACCCAGTCATTCTGTATTTGTATTTCTGAACTTGTACCAGTATACAAAATAGCAGTTGCACAGTGGGTTTAATTTTAATTACCCATAATGCAGTGGTTGCAGCTTGAAGAACCTGTGCTTTTGTACAAGTATTAATGACAGCCTTCTCTTTTTGCTCCTCTGAAGGCCCATTCAGATGATGAAGTATTCGGGAGGGGATTGGATGCTTTAGTTCAGCTGAGTGCTGCTGTTGGCCCATCTCTTAACGATCACCTTAAGCACCTACTCTCAAACGTAAGTTTTAATGCTGTAGTAACAAATCATCTGGGGTTTTATGGTACTTTTGTTGAGGTATCTTTAATAATCTCTGCACTGATTTAAGTGGAGAGCTCAGCAGTTCCACTAAAATGCTGCTTCCTATATTCCTCTGTGTAAGTCTATCAATCTTCAGTAAAATGGTGACTTACAAGTTCTAGTAAGGTCCAAAACCTGTTGTCAACATAAATTGGAGAATAATGGAAGTGCTGTCTCTGCTATTGAGAAAAATTCCAGATTCAAGCCTGAGGTGAGCTAGATGCTATGTTTTGAAGAGAAGCTTATGATTCTTGCAAAATGAAGGTTTGCATTTTACATGTGAATATTTTAAAGACTGTGTGAGAGTTTTAATAAATTAGCATAAGCAAGTAGTTCCTCTTCCTTCAGGTGAGAATTCTGCACAAAGTTTTTGTTGCTTAAACACAGAGTGGGGTTATGGAAAGTTGTTTTTTGAGGCTTGGTCCTCCTGCAGTCATCCTTCCTCTGTCAGACAGGCTTCTTGTGGTTTTGTTTAGCCTGCTTCCAAAGTGCACTTTTACAGCAGAATAAAAGGACCTTTTGGCTAGCTACAGCAGAAGAGACAGATTGCAGTTGTGTGGGTATTTTAAAGTATTTCAATTACAATCAATATATTTCAGTTCATGTGACAAATGTATTAACTTTTCACATGGACAGTGCTGTGAAAATAACTGGGGTTTTTTTTGATACCTCTCTGCAGTTTTTTGCTAAAAGAAAAAAAACCTTAAATCAAGTAGTTTATTTTCTGTTTGCCTAACAGTTAGGCTTTCTTTGAACTCAAGTTTCTCACCACTTAATATTTTATTTTCTTTAGGTTGACTTTGACATCATTTACAAGCTATAAAGTGATGTCTTTTTGGCTTTAATTTTCCCAACATAAAATGAAATGAAGTAATAGAGTTATGGTAGCCTCTTTGCATATATTGTGCTGTATTTTGCCACAAACTTTCATTTTACTTTTCCAATAGCTTTCAAGGAGATTAATGGACAAGAAATTTAAAGAAAAAATTACTGTTGCTTTACAAAAGTTGGAGCAGTGTGGTGGAAAGGTGAGTCTGAGTAATCTGCACCTGTGAATGCAACTGTGGCAAAACAACTTCCATCTCTTGGAAGTTGCTTGGAACATTTTATTGTCCTTCTTGGGAGGTTTATGCAGCCTTAGTGGTTAAATGAGCTACTTCTTTCTTGAAAATTCTCCATTTGTCTAAGGGATCTAAACTTTTTTCTGGGGTTCAGACTGGTGTAACAAACAGGTTAGTTGCATGAAGCAAGATCCAGGATGCCTAATATGAATTCTTACTCCCATGTTAGGCATTGCAGCATTTAGCAACTAGATGCTTATGCTAAGGGAAGTATGTGAGCTTCTTGTACAGGCCGGAGGGTAAGGTTGATGCCTGTGAAAATCACCAAACGTCAGCTAGTAAATAGCTTCTGGAGTATTGACACCTGACTCAATCTTGCCTCAATATGCTTAGGCTACAGGCTTCATCTTCCTTTTTCTGAGCCTAAATAGCTTCTGTCTCTCTTGTAGTGCCAGTGCTCCTTGTTTTGTTTAAATCTGTTGTATTTTCACCAACAGGCAACTGTGGCTATCATCAAATCTAAAATTCCAACCTATTGTTCTGTCGCCTCTTGAACAAGACAGCTGTAGCGATTCATACTGCAAGGTGAAGTTTGGAAGGAAACTGCCTGTGAACATCACTGACAAGTGTAATAGAGTCTCTTAAAATCATCACAGTTCTTCAGTATGATGGAAAGTGGGAAAAGCCCTAACAGTTTGTGACTATGTAATTGTGGAAGAATACTTAATAATTCTGTCTGTAGTGGCTGCTGGTTGTGTATGCATTGCACTTACACTGACATGGACAAACTGGCTGTTACTTTGAAAGCACAGTAAATATTAATTCTATTTGTTGTAAATTAATATTTCCTTTAATGTATTTGCAGCACTTAATACGTTTTGTACATTTGTGTGATGCAAACTAACCTGGCTGTAATTGTTTAAATAGTAACTAGAGGTTAATTTACATAGGTATGCCCACTTCTGAAACAGAACTTACTTTGTGCCATGGGCACAGATGGATGCAGTTTGGGTTCATCAGCACTTACTGGATTACATATAGAGCTGTGAGAACTCACCTAGACTTCCTGAGGGTCAGCTTTTAAAGGTGTGAAGCTGAACATACTGAACAGGTAGCATATGGTACAAAAAGAATTAATTTGCTCAGTGCTTTCTCAGCACATTGTTTTGAGGAGCTGGAGAGGCTCTGGAGAATGCAGTGCAGAGGCATCAGGTTCCTGCATAAAGCCTCATCCTAGGTTTTGCTCAACTGATTAGTTCTCCTTAGCTTTAGATCCAATGAATTCAAGTTAGATGTAGAAGGCAGCTTTGCAGTATTTGTACTGTGCTGCCACACGTATTCATGGGACTAGCTTGTGAGTCCAGCTTCAGACAAGCTAATAAACTTCTCAGCAGGAAATATGTGAAAAAAATACAAGTTAAAGACAAGACAAAGATTGCAGAAGGCAGCTTACCTGTCCCTCGAGCCTTGTAGGGTGCAGCATTTGTCTGTGACTGTGTTTGAACTTAATTGCAATATAATTTCTAACAGGTCTTGTAATAAATATTGTTCAGGGTCCCTGTTGTTATTGGCATCTGAGCTACTCTGAGAGAACTGATTGAAGTAACAAAATTTACCACAGAATTTGTTTCCCCTGAGGATGGGGAAGGGTTGGGGTTTTTGTTGTCATCTGAAGATGCTGTTGCAGAGGATATTTTAAAAGTGTCATGTGAAAGAAAGTTCACAATGTTCAGGAAATGAAGTTTACTGCTGACTGTAGTAAGATTTCTGCTGGGATCAGAGCTGTGCTAATGTCAAGATCTATGTGTTTAAGCTTTAAAAAACCCCCCAAAACAACAAACCACACCATATTTGTGGGCAAAGATGTAACTTCTGTTTCTTCAGATTAACCAACTCAGGAGAATGCATCACACTGCTTGTAACCAACTCAGGAGAATGCATCACACTGCTTGTAACCAACTCAGGAGAATGCATCACACTGCTTGTAACCAACTCAGGAGAATGCATCACACTGCTTGTAACCAACTCAGGAGAATGCATCACACTGCTTGTAACCAACTCAGGAGAATGCATCACACTGCTTGTAACCAACTCAGGAGAATGCATCACACTGCTTGTAACCCACTCAGGAGAATGCATCACACTGCTTGTAACCAACTCAGGAGAATGCATCACACTGCTTGGTTTTCATCAGGTTTATTTTCCTTTTTTTTTACAAAATGTGCACATTTAGTTTACACAAACACACTACAGCAGATTTCAGGTGTACATGTATTGTACTACTCTTATCCTACACTGGTGATAGCAGAGCAGCCTTCAACATGCCTCTAACTTCCCATCTCTACACCAGAATAGATACCTGATAGTTTTTTTGCAAAGGATGCCTGCGACTTTCTTCCTGCTTCATGAATCCCCTGTCAAGCTTTCTGCAGCACTCTCCCAATGAAGATTGGCCTATCTCTGGTAGCATTTCACCTGTTTTGAAGTATTGGCATCAACTCTGTGGACAATGTATCTTGGAAATTGCATGGGCAGGTGGGAGGGGCCAGTGTTAGAGTTTCGGTACATACTTTTTTTTCTTTAGAAAAACCTCTCTAGGTTCGGAATTCTGGTAGCTCCAATCTCAGTGAAGAAATGCTCCTAACAAATGAAATGCATTTATCACACATGGACGACATTAGATAGCTGAAGTTTCCCATTATTTTTGTTTCTGACTCTGTCTCGTAATTAAAGATACTACAAAAAGCTGAAACAGATGTTAGCCTGCCTAGCAGTCAGTATTAGTAGATGTTACTACGTACTGGAGTCTCTCTGAGCACGGGAGTGGAATGGAAGTTTCCAAAGAAGTTCATGCCTTTTTCTTCATCAAAGGCAGAAAGTGTTAGGATCCAGACAAGGTTTCTTCCTGAAAAACTCAGAAGATCCTTAACTTTGCAGACACCTCCAGGAAGAATTAGAAACACAGGATGTAGGACTCCTGATGTTCAAGTCACAATAATTGAAATGCAGACTTACTAGGTAAGTGTGGTCGATAGAAGCTTGCTCATACTTGCTAGGGAGTAAATCTACCCATAAGCAATTTCTTTTTCCTGTTCTATAAATTCTTCCTTTCCAGTTGTCTATTTAAGTTAGGTTTGGGGTTTTCTTTTAAGAGAAGAGCAAAGGTAAAAGGCAATTGCAGCAAGATGTGCATTGCACATTGATTATAGCACTTAAAGTATCATTCAAAAAACGAGGACTACAACATACCAACATGAAAAGAAAATATTTGGTAATGCCTCTGTAGAAATTAGAAGCTAAGATTTAAGAAATAAACACCTGGAGCTTAATCCAGTACCAATGAGTAGCAAAACATAAGAGTATTTATTTCATCTCCTTGTGAAATTATCTGCTTTATCTAGAAGTCGGAATGATAATACAGCTGCATAACGTCAGGGTTTATTTTGAGTCTGGAGTAAAAACCTCTCTTCAGAACAATCTTGGTAGCTAAGTAACCACTGTTGAAGTGCTAAATTGTATAATTTAGAAAGGGGGTTCTGTTGGGAAGAGTTTAGAATACAAAAAATCTATTTGCATAATACATGTCTCAGTGTAAAGCTGAGTAATTTTATTTATGATAAAGTGGGAAATCCATCTTGTAGATAATGTTGCAGAAGAGCTCATATTTGTCCATTAGTTGTAGACCTAATGCCTTCATTAAATCACATTTTCAAAGAGCTGCATGGATCTCATTATGTTCTCATCCTGTAAAAAAAGAAAAAGACAACAAAAATACCCTCAAAATCATACAGCATTAGAAGTGTGGCTGGCCAATAGCTATAGTGAAACTGGGTGGAGCTAACAGTATTTTACAGTTCCAGTTAATGGCAACTTTTAGCTGGTTCTCAGAAATTGTTAGCAGAAGAAAGGCTGGTAATGGATCTACACTTAAACAGGTTTTTGTGTCTATTAATCAAACCAAAACTATTCTGCCCAGAATACAGTAGAATGTTAAGAAAATTGTCTGTGGTATTTTGGAGGTTTGTATCCAGTATAACAAAGTAAGACACTAAACACTCAAGGAATTGTTGTATCTGAAATGTGACGCCATACATGGAATTGCTGGTTCTGGGTACTGAACACCAGAGCCTTTTTTGCACTCTTAGGGCATCCTATTGCATAGCCAGACACGACTCCAAAATAAAACACCTTAAGGCTGCATTTTTGCATGAACTGAAGTCAGTCTGTTTTGCAAATACCACCACAGCACTGACTCCTCAGCTCAGATTCTCAGGAAGAATGGTGGGTTTTGTTAAGATTCACCTTTCAGTGTACAGAAGAAAGAGTTTGCTTGTAGTAGCTCATATTTGGTGGCACTTCTGGAGCAACAGTTGGGTGCACAATACCATGCATGTACAACAGGAGAGTATCTTACATGCTTAATTTAGCAGTTGCTGTAAAGACTTTTTAATCTGAATGCACAGCCTGTAGTACTTTCTTGAGAGATAATCCAGCTACCTTTCCTTCCAGTGAATAAAAACATTGAGAGACTACTTTAGGAAATTTCATGGATAAAAGTCCTTAAAGAATCCACTTCTTAGGCTATCTCCTAGTATTTTCTGCTACAGGTAAGTCTGTACACGAATGATCCAGTAACACATGTCCAGTATCAGTTTGCAGTTGGGTTATTCACTGTTCAGTCTTGTGGGTGCAGAAAACTACAAATCCAAGTAATTGTGTGCTCTGAAACAGTGGGGTGTTCATCTTTGACCCCCACACGTCATCTCAAGTGAGGTGGTTGTAAGAAGTGACCTGTACACTATTTTGTGCCGATAAACTAACTTATGAAATAGTGATATGTAATTAAAAAAGAGAGTGGATTAATGCTTCCTTTATATAGGAACTTTACTATATTAAATTAGTGGAAATTAAAGGAAGCTAACATTTTCACACTGCATGTGGGAAGAAAGCCACTGAAGCCGTGTTAAATCCTGAATCAAGTTCCTTGAAGGACCTGGATTAAACTCAAACCCCAAATCTCATTTCTGAAACCAAATACATCCTACGGAAGACAGATATTCAAGCAACACTATTATTAACGTCAGGAGCTGATTGTAACAGGAATGTGTTTCCCAGCATGGGCAGAAGCCAGAAGTAAACACAAATGTAAAGAATGGTTTTTTTGCTATCAAGTAGCATCCAGCCCCTGGCAAGGAGACAAGGGATATGTACACAGCTGTTGAAGAAGCAGTGACAGCTTGTATGTAACAGCCCTGCCGCAGGTTCAGGTCACAAGTTTATTTACACTCTTTAGTGGTTTTGTCTAGTGGTGTACATACATGCTGCACCTTGGGGTACTAAGGTTAGCATCACTGTCACTCCAGAAATCAGTACAGTGCTACAATAGCATCAGCCAAGACACACAGCTCCAGTACTTATCACTGAGTACTTACTTTCTGGCAGCTCTCAATGAATTCATCTATGGTGACTACTCCATCTTTGTTTTTGTCCATTTTCTGTTCAGGAAGAAGAAGAATGTATGTTTATCCTCCTGTGCATAACAAGTCCTTTCTACTGTTCATGTCAGTTATATATCAGCCTACAAACACTGAGGCCTAAATGCTGTAAAGACATAGCAAGTGATATAGCAGAACAAGCTTAAGAAGCTTATTGCTGAAAAAGGAAGGTGTAATGATTAGATCTGAGAAAATTAGGATAGAACCACACAGAAGAAGAAATTGGTAGGATATGCAAAACTGTTACAAGAATGACAACTTTTCCATACCTCCTAAGAGAGTGATTTTCTTGGCTCCTATGTTACCCAACCCACCTGGAAAAATGTTTCCACGTGTTGTCGAGGTGCATCCTCCTTGAGAACAGGATAGGTGCATTTCCCCATCATATCATATATTGCTTTCATGATATCAAGCATTTCCTGAGGAGAAAAAAACCCACAGCTCTGTGATGTACAGTGTGCTGTAGACATTGCTTTAACTTGGGGCACAGGAATGAGGATTAGGATTTACATTCTAGAATAGTATTTTGAGAACATGTCTGCTCCATTGTGAGTGGACAGCTTCAAGAAGGCTCTGTGTTTCCAGAAATTCTAGCAGGTGAGCTCAGCTTTACAGACAAAGCTGTTGAATAGAAGCATATGCATGATTTGAATTTTAAATGACTCTGAATAGGTGCAAATTGGTGGATGGGGCTTTGAGTCTAGTGGAAGGTGTCCCTGTCTATAGCAGGAATATTGGAGCTCGACGATCTTTAGGGGCTTTGAATTTTGTTAATAGAGCAAAAACTGTAAGAATAGTTAACAAATCAGTAATCAGATTCTATATCTGTCACCCTTTTGTAAGGATTGTGAAGTCTTTTTCTAACAGTGTAAAATTCTAAGTGTAATATAGAACTACTCACAGAAAGACCCAGATTTGGAAAAACCATCTGGCTTTAAGAAAACACTCATGTGCTCCCCCTGCCATTAAAGTAGGTGTTGGAATCTTTGCAGAATAAAACGTACAGGAAGCTTTTTATATAAATTCTGTTTCAAGTAAAAATTTTTACCAGTGGATTCATAAACTGAGTAACAATGGTGGCCCACATACTCAGTCCTTTTTCTCTCCAAATATCCTACTGAACTACTGCACTTTAGTGACTGCGTGTGCAAATACACAGGCCTGTGGCTAAGGCAAACATTTCCCAGCCTGAAGAATTCTGACCTTTTACAACTTCTGTGAAGATTTCCCCTTTTCACTTTTTACATATGCCTTTAAAATGAGAAAATTACACAGAATCACACAGGATCACAGGCTGTTACGGACCTCTGGAGATCTTTGAGTCCAACCCCCCCTGCCAGAGCAGGACCATAGCATCTAAAGCAGGTCACACAGGAACACATCTGGATAGGCTCCAGAGAAGAAGACTCCACACCACCTCTGGGGAGTCTGTTCCAGTGCTCTGTGACCTTTACAGTGAAGTTTTTCCTCATGTTGAGGTTGAAATTCCTGTACTGCACTTTACTTTTAGCATGTCTTGTTTTGCAACATGTACTTTTGCGTTAAAATATCTAATGTGTCAATGAAGGCTTTCTTTGAAAGTGGATCTTAGCTACACCACACTTAGCTTTGATCCTGTGATTACTGTACAAAGCAGAGCTTACCTCTTTAGTTATATATCCATCCTTATTTATATCATACAAATTGAAAGCCCAGTTCAGTTTCTCCTGCACTGTCCCTCGCAGTAAGATGGAGAGACCCATAACAAAATCCTACATAGACAGAAGGTCTTGGTCAGTTTGGAAGTGAGCAGTTTTTTCACAAACACCCAGAAATCCAGAGTAATGTATTCATCAGAAGCAGGAAGTCTGGAATGATGTGCTGTTTCCACATCTTTTGCTTCGGAGTAAGTGATAAAGATTGTTAATTATTTAAATAAACAGCAATTTAGGCACTGTTTGCTACACTCATAATTAATAAGTAAATGGAGTAATTTTCTGTAAAATAAGCCATAATTTTCAGTTACTGGATTTATTCTCTGAAATGCCTCACATAAGCAGTTTCTGTTGAACTTAATAGCAGGCAAAAGCAATCCCCATGGTTTAATGGTCCAAAGGAAAAAAATAAAAGCTTAAGTGGGAGTTAGATTAATCCAAGCACAGGAGACCAATTTCAGGAGAACATTCTACTAAGGAACATTAATTTCTTGTTAATTCTGTACCTTGTTGGAAGTGGTATATGTGTGGTTCTCAGACCTCTGAGATCTATCTGCTGCAGTCAACATTTGAAACTGCATGCTACAGTACGCCTCAATACTTAACCTTTTATTGGAAATATGAATGGGAATAATACTTCTACCTAAGGCATGTGGGACCCACCAGTTCTCTGTTGCTGCAGAGCTACTCCACTAACATAAATCAGAAGACTTTTGAGATTATTTATACCTAGTATTTGATTACAGGTATTTGTTTCCAAAGTAATAAATACATCTTTCCAGATTGGAGAAGATATCCAGTGGGATGTGTTATCACCTGGCTTCTTAGCAAGTTAACTTCATTTAAATAATGGCTTTTCCTAACTGTCTCCCCAACCTTTTTCTATTTGATAAGCAAGCAAACCCATAAATCTGTGAAATTATCTCCACAATAGGCTGAGCAGAATGTAGCTAAAGCTTATATTTAAATGTGCATTTCTACATCATTGACAAAGATGTACAGGAAAGCTTAGAGTAACATTAAAGCAGAGACAATGAAAGCTGAAAAACGTCTTAGCAGCAGCAGCAAAGTACGTGCATTCCCTTAAAACAGGAACGCAGGGGAAGGCTGAACTGAGGTTAGACACAAATTACAAAGGTCTGATATGCCACAGCACACCCAGCAGAGCGAAGCATGCACACATTCATGGCCTCAGATGGTCTAAATAAGCACAGACCTCTCTTTTGACAGCTTCAGTATCTTTAGCCACTCAAATGGCACGCTCTGGGTTTTCTTAGTCTGTTACCAGTCTCTGTCTTATTAGTACATGTGCCCTTTGAGGCATGTGCATACATGAATCTTGAAAAGGCTTTGCTCAACTTGTCTTGTCTACATCTCAGTGACTAATTGAAGGTCACAGGGTTACATCTCCAAACAGCTCTTTAACAATGTACTGTTAAGTATTAAAATGTTCAAGAAGTTTGGAACAGATTTGATCACATTACAGCACTAGCAATTAACCTTTTTCATTCAGAACCATGCCTTCAAATCTTTACTGTGTTGTTTTACAACCTCGATGTAGCTTTTCCTGAAGTCCTCTGCAAAGGTCTCCAATGGCTTTTATTATATTTCATTTATTTTCACAATTTGGCAGCAGCAACATTTCAAACTCTCGTGCTTTTAAATACAATTGCTTTACAGCCTTTTATTTGCAGAGCCTTCTGAAACTAACAGTGTGTGAGCAATCCTGTTTTGGCTGAGTCATCCCCATAACACTTTGCAGAGGCAGGGAGGAAAATAAGGATGGTTTTATGCAACTTGCAGATGGATTGGATTGCCTTTTTAATGAACAGATTTATAAGAATACTGCCTAGCACGACGTGAGTCAGCATCTGGGGACACTCAACTCTAAAGCAGTAATAATGACTTCTGTTGACATCTTTAAACAGCTTGGAAAACTGGAGTCACATAAGCTAGCTTCTTCTGCCAAAAAAGCCACCAAACTGGACTTAATGACAAGGCATGGCAAAATACTCAGTTGCAGAGAAAACAAAAAAGCAACAGCATCACTTACCTCAAAACTTACAGATCCATTGTGATCAGTGTCAAATGCATTAAACAGAAAATGTGCATAAGTTGTGGAATCTGCAGTTTAAAACAGTAGAAATAGTTCATAGTGAGCACATCGTACTTCATGAAAACACAGGCACAAAAATAAGCTTGGATAACAAAATTTGATAGCAAGACTAAATTTTCAGTTCAGCTGAAACTTCTTTTTTTGGCAGGCAGGAGGGATCGGCTGTAAGTGCAGGGATGTGGGGAGTCACACTGTTAGAAACAGGAAACATCAAATTCTGCTCTAGAACTTCTTCACTCATTTTCATTCCCATTTCTGCTAGTCACTGACATGTGAATGAATAGCAGAGAAGTCACGGCATTGTAATCTGAAACAATCTGTGCTAATGGGATTGCTACTTTATCAGCTCAATGACTGTGACAGGGGATCCATTTCATATGTTAAAGAAGAAAAATGTGTTCATTCATTCCCTTTAAATGGGGGAAGCAGACACCACCATCTGTGCATCTGGACTACCCTGCCTCCTCTGAAGCCAGGCCTGTTATCCAGGTTGAAGTTGAGCTTCTCATAAAGCTCCTGCTGCACTCAGCTCATGCTTACCCACAGGTGAGGAAGCTGGCTTGCTGCTTATTTCATATCATCATGTGATATGCTTAAAAACCTTGGGAAAACTGGCTGTGACTAACTGAAGTGGTCAATAAGGTGTGCTCTCTCTTCACCCATACACAGTTCAGAGTGTAACAAGAGGAGAGATAGTTATTTCTTGTTATTGCTTTAAGTGTAGTAAAGGTGTAGCAAATCACATAGGGAGAATTATTTTCACTAGCCAAAAAAAATATACTATCTGAAACTGCTTTAAAAGCTTAGATATAGAAATAAGCAGTAGGCAGGTCAACTCTTGCAGCTTTTTGTCCTTCCCCATTGAGTGTGCCTACTTGTTAAGGGTTTCAGCAATGGTAATCCACACTGAATGCTGCTCTTTACCTTCTAGGCCTTTATTCAAAATAAAACTAATTGAGAGACATTTTGTTCCTATCAATTATTTGTGGGGTTTTGTTTGTTGTGGGTTTATTGTGTTTGGTTTGGTTTGGTTTTAATAGAAGTGAAAAGAAAAGGCTATGAACAGTCCCAAGGAAATGCGCAGATCTCAAGAGCTGTGGGAGAAGATGAAGAGGCAGGATTGAAGAGTTGTAGGAAAATATGAAGAGGGAGGACTGAACAGTAAAAGCAAGAGGGAGAAAAAAAGAGGAAAACAATTCAGATCAAAATAAAATCTGAGGTTCAAGGCAAAAAAAAAGTCATACATTTGTGTGTGTTACGTTCATTTGCACTAAAAGCTAATGAAGATAAAGAAATTAATAAAACCCCTGGAAACTCATTAATTGAACTTAAGGTTAGCAACAAATTCCCTCAAAGTAGAGAAAGCCCTACAGAAATCAAGGGAGTTTTGCCTGTAGTGCCTCCTACAGCTTTCATTCCTGCTGTGAAAGGTTTTGTGGAATAAAACAGAATGGGGAAAACTATGCAGACAGTTTAAAAAGAAACAACCTACTCAGAGAAAGATGGCTTTCAAAGGTGCCCAAACACAGGTAATAACTTCGTAATACAAGACTGACTTCTGGTAGCTATCATTGCATTTCATTCAGAGCTAGACAGTTTAAAATGAGCCCAACCATGGAGGAAGTACTCCATGAGTTCAGACAGAGCTGGAGACTGCAATCTTGTAATTTGACCTGGGAAGTAAGGAACGTAACTGCAGTACTAGGTATATCTGCCAAGTACTCACCTCCCTGTGGAAAGAACTGAGAGTAAATCTCTTTGAAGGTTTCTTCATTGACAACACCACTGGGACATTCCTGAGAAAAAGGTGTGAAAGACAAGAAATTAAAACCATCCCATCTGACCCAGGCAGCTCATATGTTCGAGAGACCATAAAGAACACGTCTGTGATTCTGAGGGGTTAATATGTCTGAATTTGCACTTTCAACCAAATATTAATGCATGAAGTATCAGCTACAAGTATCTTCCCAAGGAGTTCCCATGGGACAAAACATTATTTTGTGCCACAAGCACAAGCTCTGTAGAAGGAAAATATTTCTAGAAACAAAGCTAAGTAAGAGAAGACAAATGAAGTGTTAAAGTTCATACATATATTTTTGTCTATTGCTATGCTATTTGGACTGATGGCTCAAACTCACATGCTTCTAATCATAACTTGGGGAAAGAAAATAGCTTCAAATGAAGATAAAGAACAGTGTAACACCTTTTATCAGTATAGTAACAGCTTTTCCTGTGAGAATAAATGCTACTAGATCAAATAAGCAACTCTGAGATATTCATAGTTCTGACAGCTTCAGCTAAGAAACAAATACTGCAGTCCTGCTAATTGAGAGATGAATGTACCACCTGTGAAACGCATGTCAGAACTCTAGACCTAGGGATATTTTGATTTATGTCACTTACCCTCAGCCAAAATGAGCTCTTCACCATCACTAAGCATGTACAAACACATAGTAAGAAACAATTCTGTTTGACCAGAACAGACAGAGGTCACAGAGACAGAAGTAGAAAATGACTTGTTCCTGGTCACAGAGGCTGTCACTGATGAGGAGACAGAATTAGAGCACAGGTCTCTGCGAGACAAGATCTACACTGACTGCTGGGTCACACTGCCTTGCAAACCACAGCCTTTGGGGAATGGGAAGAAGGGTGAAATGAATCCAGCATCTCTAAATGTATGTGTAGTCAACAGAATTTACCTCCAAGAGTGTTCTTTTCTTGCCTCATAAATCAGGCTGTCGTGTGTTTATCAGGAGAGTTCTCTAGTTCGGTGGAAGAGATTCAATATTGTCATTGTTAAGTATGCCTCGTGGCTTTATATCAAGTTACTGCTGACTTCTTCCATTGTACCAACTATAATTAGTACTGTAATTAAAAAAGTCTTTCTAACCTTTATTTAAACTTTTATAAAAGAGAGGAAAAGAATTAAACAGTTTGAAAGAAAAATGTGAGTTTTATTTAAACCATTTCCTGTATTCTTTTTCCTCCAACTGTGTATCATTTATTTTGTTACAGAAAATTTCTGTTTGACAGGCTTTTAAAATGGTGTATTCTATTTTCCTTCTGGAGAATAAAAAGGAGCAAAAATTCATTTAGAACTTTTTTTCCTGAGTCCAGTGCTCCCTCCTTTAAAGAGAAAAAGAATACAAACCAACAGAAAGAAGAGAGAGGGAATAAAAAATAGGTTTCTGCCTTTTGATGATCTCTTGTGCTCGCAGCTTTCCTTCTGGGAAATCACCCTTCCAGTACGTGGTCAGATGAACCACTCCAAACCCTGTACATTATTTAAAAGCTTCAGCTGTCTCTCCTCATTTCTCAGGATGCTGCAACAGGTGGGTTTCTCTTTACTACCTAATCAACACTCCTTTTGGACAAGAGGCAAACTCCAACAGGGCACACACATAAAAAGAAATGTTACAAAACAAACGGAGAAATGGTGAGATGTAAGAAAGAGAATGCAGGAGAAAAACTCAGAGCTCACTTTAGTCTGCATAACAAGGAGTTTTGTATGATGGATAAAACTGTCTTAGGAGCTTTGACAATTTAAAATGTATTTTAATTAGAGGCTTTAGCATTATAGGTTCTATTCCTTGCTTTATCTGCTGGCAGGTTTTGTTCTTCATTTTAGATATATGTTCATGTCAACTGACTCAGTTGTTTCTACCTGATAATATTGTCTCTTCTAGCATTCACCTCTATTCTGCCTGAAGTTCAGATTTCCCATGAACACAAAGCTTCATGGAAGGGCATGCATTTCATTTGAAACAGCATGCATATACATTAAAACCAATACTACCAAAAATCCACAGCTTAAACCCCCACTCCAGTTCCTGCTATCAGTAAGCTGCTGGGTCATTAAAAAAATAATAATCTCTCATGTTTAGATGACAAAATTGGCTGAGAAGGGGTGGTAAGAATTATATTGCGTGAAGTTTAAAGTTGCAAAATAAAAACAAAACCTGGAAGCGGCAAAAAAGCCAAAGAGCAACGGTGCCATGGCAAAGTGTCAAGGTTTCTGAGGCTTATAACTTTCCTTCCTACAGCTACAAATCCACAGCAGCTCACTTCAAATGTCTCCTTTGAGTGCCTGCTGCTTAACATAATATCCCCAGCTGGCATCAACACACGGCAACCCTGGGTCTTCTGCCCAGACTTCCCAATCCATTGGGTCTCTCCAGAGCTGCTTGGTCCTGCCAAAGGATGAATTTTGTTCCTGGTCTTTTCTGCATTTCACTACAGTCTGCAGAAAGAGCTCTTCCCAGAGCCTATTCTCAGTTCCTCCGTCTGCTGCTTACTCCTGTTCCTTTTCTCTTCACCTTTGCAATAGGCTAATAAGGTAACTACTATTTCACGTAGTCTCCCTTTCATAGTTCTTGAAAGAACAGGTCTGTCACCCCCTTGCTTTGAATCCTCACATCTAAAAATCTTTTCCAGATCTTAATCTTTTCTTCCCTTTCTGAAGCTCTTTCACAGCTAAGTTTTAATCACGCTCTCACCAACCAAATATTATCTCATTTGTCAGACATAACAGTCCAAGATCAAACCAAAAAGACATCAGATGGATGCAAATTTCCAGCCAGACTGATCTGAAATCCCAGCTCACTTTTAAGCAATGGTAAATACTGTGAAAACTATGAAATAAGCTATTTCTTGATATCCTTCTGCATTCTCACTTGGTGTCAGATTTTGCCCATGTTGTTTCTGTGTCATAAGCCAGAGAAAGGATGTAGGGAGAGAATCCTTTCCTGGAAAAAGAGTAGGTACAGTTCAGGATTGCCAGCATGAGTGATTGTTACTAATAGCATCATGTTACATTGATATGGTAAATTCTCATGGCAAACAGGAAAACCCAGGGCTCTCTCAGCAACTGCAGTGCTTGTGGACCACGAGAAAGCAGTGAGCTTAATTTGGCAGGCAGAAGCAATATTGAAAAATGACCTACTTGGACATTAAAGAAAACTCTTTGCAGATGATATAAAGCAAGTACTTGTGCCACTGATGAAAAGAAGCTCTTTTTTAACTAGGGCTTTTATTTAATTCCAAAGAGTGGACAATGTCCTGATGTGGACTTGCACATTAGGAGAAGTTCACGCACCAAATTTGTCTGAAATCTCAGCATGCAGACATAGAAAGAAGAGAATTCAAAGCCTGCTGCACCTTATTCCTCTAGAGCAGGAATTGACTTTTTACAGTTTTCCTATGCCTTATAGCTTTGAAATTCAAATAATATCCAGCTGACACATTATAAAACGATTTAGTCATGTCTGCAGACCACTGAATGTACTTCAAGCAGAGCAGAAAACAAACCCACAAGTTAATACACTTCTAAACTTGTTTATATTTTATTTATACCTAATAAAACTGTTTACATTTTATAAGCATACTGCTTGTGGCTGTGTGCTGGATTTCATTAAGCTGTGTGGCAAGAGCTTGTCTGCACACCCCCAGAGCAGCACAGAGATATTGGAGGTTGAGGAGCCCAGTACTCAAATGCTCCCAGGGCATCCCAGGAGCCAGAAGCCCATCAAAGGCTTAGCTCCACTAGCCCAGGGGAGCACAGAGGCATCAAGGTAAGCAGGAACCTAGAGAGGAAGGGACACACTGAGTGTGGGTCTCAAAGGCCACTGGGGACAAAGGGAGTCCTGGACAGCTTTGTGTGTGTGCATGAAATGGAAGGTACCAGCAACTGCAGTGGTCTTATGCCTGGGTGCCCATAGGCACCACTAGCTGCTAAGTTCAAGTTCTGACCAACCTTTGAGCTCTATGCTGAGAATAAATGTTTGCAATTTACTGTAAGTTAGACAAATCAATTTTCTACCTTGTAACTCATTTCTCTGTAGTAAATATAAATCCACCCATCCTTCATAAATTCATCAGAAATAGTTTATTGCCTATTTATTTTGAAGTTGAGTCAGTGCTAGTGTGATTACCTTTATGTGCTGAAAGTACTCTTAGAATACAGGCTTCACTTTTGATATTGCTTGGGTTTTGTTGTTTTGGGTTTTTTCCCAGTTAAAAAAGGGGGAGGGGGAGAGGCAAAAAAAAGCAGAGCACATATCAGGAGGGATCTGTGTGAAAAGGGGCTGGATGGCATTGCTGGAGTTCAGATCACATTATTGGCCAAAGTAGGAGAAACACTAAAAGCAGAGGGGGAAAAACCTGCAGCAGCTAATAAAAGTGAAATTATTTTAGCCAGACTTCAAAGTAGATGATCCAAACAAAATGAGGTTTCTGGGGGAAAGAAGGTTTTGATGTCATGAAAGGAAAATAAAATGCAGTCTGAAAAATATCTCAAAAGATATGCTTAAAAGAGATGCCGTGCACTAGCCTGTGAAGCAGCCTCAAAAAGCTAATTCAGAGAAACCCTCTCTCTTGAAATGTTTGAAATAGGGCTGAACAAAGCAGGAGAAAATGAGAGCGGGGAAGCTAACCTGGGAATAGTTGGATGGCTCAAAAGATCTTTTCCCTTAATCATTAATATAGATTTTTTTTTTTAAATCACAGAAAAAAATATATTTATGCTCTTTTATTTCTTTTGTTCTAAATAATGGTAGAAGAAGAAATAACAGAAGACGTGGGGAGAGGAGAGCTCATGATTTCCTGACATGGTTAGGTCCCTCCAAGAGGGCAATGAAATCACAGCGATTGAGCTAGAAGCAAAGCATTGTCCATTAGATGTTGGTAAAATTTCATGGGGTTGCTTCTCCTACGAAATAAAAGAGAAGACCCCATGTCTGCAATCTGTTAGAGACTTTCATCTCTCTGAACAGCTTCTTTGAACTGGCCTCTCATGGACTGCTGCATTGTCAGCATTTGGGCTCCCGCTCTTAACACCTCTTTTTGAAACTAGACAAATGACAGAAGCATTTAATTCCCTTTGTATAGGTTTATCATTGAGCACCTCAACATGTCAGATGGCAGCTTTGAGGAAGTTTTCAGGAAATCAGTGCATATATGAGATAGTTGCAATGACTACAGAAGAGATACCTGCTTTGGCTCTTTTTGATCAGGCAATTATATTATCTTCCTGTCTCCGTGTTCCTCAAGCTTTGCTGTTTGACTACTATAAAAGGCAGTTTTTCAATGGACTGGGAGGATGAATGGAAGTCAGTGTCTCAAACTGCTCACAAAGAATGAAAATTGGGTTTATTCTATCTTTACACTATCACTTTGAGGTCTGGCCAGGCTTACATAATAGAATGAGTCCAGATCTTACCTGTCTTCCTCTGCAAAGCTGCTGAAGGAGCTGCTGGTAACTACCAAGAGATATGTCAAGATGGGAGGATGAGCAGAGACAGGCTGAAGTACAAGTGATGGGCAAGAGAAAGTTTAGAACACAGGAGCATTGGATGCCTGATCATCAGCAGTGGCCACCAAACTGGCTCAAAGGAAGAGCTTGCTCTGGGGATGATTTGTACAGATGAAACCATAAAAGCAAGGCTTCGTAGCATCTCTGATTAAAGACATGCTCAGCAGAAATAAGGAAGTGCCATTTCCTTCCTTCTGCTAGACAGGGGAGCCCTCTTCAGTTTTGCAACCTTCTATACTGGTTTAGCAGCTGGGTTACCAGCTAGTGTTACAGAGTTGGCTTCTGCTACATGCCACTTACTCATTAATAGAATATCAGTTAATTTTCTCAAACACCTCAGAAACAGAAGTTGAACTCAGATCAGTTTTCATGTCCCCTTAAGTAATTTAAATATCTAGCTAACTCTTCTAACATTTTACAGTGACATTCTGCATTTATTTAATTAACTAATGAATGATTGATGTTGTACTGCTGAACACACAACTTCCAAGTTAATATGGATCTAGGCATACCAGAGACATCAGCAGTGGACTAAGTCAGGGAACTTGTTGTTGTTGTTTGAGCATAATTCATGCTCCATAATTATGCTATGTCTATTTAAAGTAGAACACATACAGGGTATAGGACAAAGTGTACTTAAAATGCAGTTATAACTGGAAGAATGTAATACAATTTTTTTTTTCCCTTCTAAAAAAGCTTCCTGGAGTAAAATGAAGATTAATTAGTACATTAGTGAAGCTTTTCCTGCATTGTAGGAGAGCTGAGAGTCCCGGTACATTAATATGTGTAAGACATATGAAGATAATCAGTAAGTAGGAACTTCAAGAGCTCAGAGTACAAGGTGCTGTGGAGCTTTTGCATTTTTATTTATTACACTGCTTGAAATGACTCTGACGAAAGTTCTAACTTTAAGGACAATATGAATATTCTTAACACCTGTGGGATCTTAACCCCACTATGCACAGCAATACACGTTACAGATAAGAATGTTTATAATGGCCTATTTGTAGCTTGATGGATTTTCAGTCATTTTCTCTAATGGGTAACCTGTGCTCAGTTCAATTACATTGAAAACTGCTGGAGGGGTGTTAATTTATTTATTTTTCTAATTTCAACTACCACTTCTACTTTTTGTGTACTCAGAAAAGGGACAGCTTCTAATTTAACCTCCTACCTGAATTAGTTCTTGGGGTTTTTCGTTTTCTCATCTTAGTTTTCTCAGAAGTGGACTACAAAGAAGGGTTTTTAAGGCTTTTCTCTATTGAAACAGCCATTGCTTTGCATTAAAAAAAATAACTTCCCTGCAACCCTGCAAAACAGTGATGAATGATGAAATATGTTGACCAAAGTTATGTCTTAGACTAGATTTATTCAAGAACTTGAAGAGGGACAAATTGTTTTCCTAAAAGAGCCTGCTATTGCTTTCAGTGAATGCAGAATTAAGCCCTATAGATCAGAACACAGAAGAACAGGTTCCAGTCAGGTATGCTTGAATACGCTTGTGAGCCTTGAGGGCTACTAACAGAGGTGAAGAAACACTTTTCTCAGTTTTGGCAGAAGCTGTATGGGATGAAAGACATACAGAGTAATAAGTTTTTAAAGCAGGATGTAGAACACAGAAGGCATCCCCAAATAGAGTGCACTAATTACTGGGTCTAAAGGGACATCCTTCCTTTCTATCTGTCCTCCCTGATCCAGTACAATAAAATGACATCAGCTGAAGGCCCACAGAGGCAACACCTCATGTTGCATTACCACTGCTGTCACAGAAGCTGTAGCCTCATTTTCTAGCTCAGTACAGACAGTACACACTTCTAGGAACACTGTGGAAACCAGTGGACCTGATAGAATCACTCTCCATTGCCCTCCGTTGGTGAAATGCATGTGAAAGCTCATTTCAAGCCTTGTCTCATCAGGTAAAACACAAAACTTCTTGCTTCCATTTAGCCTTCTGCAGAAGAGCTATGATAATGCTCCCCAATGGCACAGTGAGGATGTACAAGATGCTGAGCCTCCTGCTAATGAGCAAAAGCCTATTCCCACCCCCTTCATGCTGTAGTGGTTTCAGAGGCAAACAAGCAGAAGTAACAGAACTGGCTCACATCCAGCATGTGTGGCTTCACACAGTAAATAACAATCAACACTTTGGCTGCTTCCACCGTGCAGCAGGCAAGGTGCCAGAAACACTTCTAATCAGCACTGTTCTTTGTTTAGCTATGCCCACAGACCAGTGTAATTTTTAGTTTCCTCTTATTAGCACTGGTAGTAAAACAATAGTAAACAACAGAACTAAAGCTCCAAACTTAAAAGCTCACCCCAAAGCTTGACATACCAAACTTTATGGAGGGGTCCCTGGCACCTGAAAGGTGCTTGCTGTTCGTGCCCTTGTTTGCCACTACAGGAGGGCATTTTACAATCCTGACTTCACAAATAGGCAAGAGCTACAATTAAACTTAATGTAACAGAACCCATGCCTCAGGTACCCAGAAGGGCAGGTAATAGTAAACACTTCAGTAAAGACTAAGTTCTCAGCCTCCTGGGAGAAGATGTACTTAGGAGAGCACTGCTGCTGTGACCTACCTCTCACACATTCCTGGGTGACCCTTTTTCATCAAGTCCCTTTAATTTGACTGAAGTTCTAGGTGAGAGGAGGGGGAATAGCTCCTTGCTGGCAAGTGCTGGTCACTCAGGTGCACTCCATTTGACCTGCTCAAGTGATTCACACCACCAGAATGAAGGACATCACCACTCCTAACAACAATTGTTGACTATAGGTCAATTCTCTACTTTAAAACCACGGAGGCCTTTATTTTGTTTTTCTTACTTGAGGGAGTCAGAGTCCAGAAGCTTGGAGGGTGCTCTGGTTTTCTCTAGAAGCTACTCGTACCCTTAAGGAGAGGAAACTGTACTAATGACCTTCTGCTAACATTTGGCAGATCATCATGACTACTAATGTTTTATAGCCATATCTGAAAATAAGAAAGCCTGAATTTAGCACAAGGTATTTAAGAAGCAACCTCAGTGTGTCAGGGGTGAGGAAAAGGGATAAAAAAAGGCAAGCTATATTCTGGCTAAAAGGCTGATCTGATTTGCTGTGTATTTGTCAGCCAACAGGATGTTGATACTGAGTACTGAC
The DNA here is from genome assembly GCF_014839835.1 of Dryobates pubescens. Taxonomy (NCBI): domain Eukaryota; kingdom Metazoa; phylum Chordata; class Aves; order Piciformes; family Picidae; genus Dryobates; species Dryobates pubescens. The sequence goes on along the minus strand of NC_071634.1, from coordinate 17,312,475 downwards.
CCCTAATCAAAGCCTCACTGTCACATCTGTGCTCATCCAACTTTCTAGCACACCACACCTATACGTACCTTATTCTGCTGTCCAAAGGGCTCCCCAGAGCATGGGTCCAAGATACGGAGAAGATGCCTGACCACTTGAGCTCTACTGTTCATGATGATCATGGAAGGGCCAGAATGACCCTCACTCTTTGGACCATATATCTAAATGCTTCTTTTAAAGAGGAGTAAACAGTTGCATATGACAGGGTAGGATGTACCATTGCTACTTACAAATGAGACATTGCTTCTGGAGTTCACTAAAAGACATGACAAAAGCATCAGAGTGGAATTTGAAGTTTAGTCAGGAATATGAACTGATAACTTTCTTTAGCACAACAACAACAAAATCAAAATAAACAATATAAATATCACCTAGAAGGCTCTGAGGCTTTCCTTGTCTCATATGTGGACACCCAACACAAGGCTTTGGGCAGCATATCTAAAATGTGTAGCATAAGTCAAACATTGGAGCTGAGTAGTGGAATGAACCTAAATAAATAATGATTTATATCTGCTATCATATTTTTGTGAAAATATGAACAGCAAGAAAGAAAAGAAACAAAAAAGCAGCAGAAGACAGTTCCCAGGGAGAGCAGAGAAGGAAGGAAAAAGATAACTAGAGAATCAGACACAGCTGAAGAGTTCTCTCTCATACAGGGTAGGCCAAAGTAAGAGATTTCATTTCTCACAGTTGTATCATTCTTTATGGAGATTCATTGAGGGCCAAATGGCTGAGCATAAAAACTTCTTGCAAGATCTGCTTCATTTTATGACACACAAAATTTGTCTCTGTTCCACAACTTCTGAGAAGAGAGTAAGAAAATAAGGCTGCCACAGCTCGGGCTGCGTTACAGGGGAGGGCACTCCGTCTCTTGCTCAGCGAAGCAGATGCTGCTTGACTTATTTACTCTCAACACTCCTGCAAGTGCAGGGGATTGATTTTTTTTTGAACTAGATTCATTGTGGTTATTTGATGGAGTCTGAGGAATGGTGAGAGACTCAAATCTGGAGAATTGTACTACTTAAGAGATAAGAAACAGAAAAGAACCCAATTAATTCCTTTGCATAAGCTTCTAGACTGCTAATAGACTGTTTAGTGTTGAGACAATCACCTTACTTGAAAAGGGATGGGCTTCAATCTTAGGATAATAATTAGTTCTTCATTGAGAAATGAAGCAGGAAACTTCCTTGAGGACCCTGAGATTTCTCAAAAGATTCTGCTCCCAAGAACTCTAAATGCAGAAAGCAAGGATCACGTGAAGAAAGATTTCTCTTTCGCAGGCCAAAACCTGCAACCTCCAGTTTCAGGTCCCTTGCTGAACTGAGAACTCCAAATCTCCCTGGCACGTTGCAGCTGAATGGCAGGAATGCCCTGGCCCAGAGGCACACTTGCCATGGCTTATCAATCTAACAGAAACATTTTAAAAATAATAACATTCTGAAGCAACCAAAAAAAAAAAGGGATCAGGTTTTTGCAGCACAGGGCAACAGGGGCAAGCACCAGCTTACCTACCAGCAACAAAAGAGTGATTAGAATACATTTTGGTATTGCCTCATGGGAATATCTTCCTCTGGGACTGGACTGGAAGTTTGTAGAGCCAATTACCAGTAAATTTCAGCTGTCTGACAGACTGAAAGAAGAGGATGTTCTTTTCACCACAGTTGATGTGGTGGGGGACAAACCAGCCAAACAAAATATAATTGTTAAGTTTCTATCTAGAGCTTTGGAAGCCTTAAGCAGGCATCCTTATAGAGAAGTATACATGAAGAGGGTCAAAAAATCTTCATGACATTTGGGCTAGAGTGGGCATCTAGAGTGGGTGAATCTACAGAGATAGTTAAAAACTGATAACCAAACTTCCCATTACTTGCTGGTGTCAACTTGAATCTGATTTTGCATCTTCTCAGTTGGTTTATGTGGCATCACTCTTCTTTCTCATCCCTCCTTGGAGGAAGGAAACAAACATTACCTGCTTTCAATTTTTTCTAACGGTAACAAATCACCCACTGTGCTCTGATTTTTACATGGACTCAGTACTTAGCACATGGAGAGGACTGACAAAAAGTTTATGACCTAAAAACTTAGGAAAGAGGTGAAAAAAAGAATGTGAGAAGAACTAGGTTATTCAGCAAGACAATACGGAAGCTGTTGAACCTAGATTTCTGGCCTGTTGATCCAGCTTTATTAGCCTGTGCAATACTCTTCCCATGCACCCAGTGCTTAGTGCTGGCACTGGCAATCACAAGCACAATCTTGTGTCTGCTGCTCTGCTACCTATGATGGTGCATGCCAGACAGTGTGCCAGAGGCAAATACTGCCGTGCCCAGCTACCACGGGGTTACTTGTGAAAATATTCTTCACATTTCTTTTGGTGAGCCCATGGTGAGGTGGGTCACAGTGTCAGAGATGCATAGATGGAGCAGAGAAATGATTGTTAGACATACCATACAGAGTGGTTCCCAGACCAGTGCTATTTTGAGGCATGGGGTTACTCTCATTTCCACTTGATGGATATGGAGCTTGGCCTTGGGGGGTAACAGTCTCACTCAAACATACTGCTCACAGAACACACACCTCGCTCTTAATGCTGAGGAATTCAGTGTTCATTTTGCTCTCCTGCAAGGATGAACTTTGCTATCTCCAGTTCCTGGGAAAGTTCAGTTTCCCACAACTACCAGCCCCCCTACTGGTGCTCCCCACTTTGTTCCCAGGGCGCATTTGAGGAGGCTTTGATCAAAGGCTGAGAAGCAATCTCTCAGATAGCCAAGGACACTCTAAAAGGTTTTGGTTGTCAGACCAGAGACATTAAATTAGGCAGTTGTCAATGCAGAGCCCATGCAGGCATTGGAGCACTAGTATAATGGTCTCTTGCAACCCAGAAGGCTTTTTAGTGTGATAGTTAAGGCTTTTAAAGGTGTGTGGCAGTTAATAAGCCAGCCTTAGAGCCAAAAGGCTAGAGTCTTTAGACTTCTAGTTTCATGCTGTGTTTACTGAATCATGCTGTCTTCTAAGTTATTTGCTTCTATTTCTTCTGCTATACTCACCGTACCTAAGGTCCTTGAAGTATATTTCACACTGGAATTGATTGGGTTGAATAAATTCCCTAACTTGGAAGTTAACATGAGAATCGCTCTCATAATGGGAGTGAAGAGCAGCTGTGCAAATGTCCAGCTGATCTAAAGAATGTGGGCTCTGCTAGACACTGGATTTTACACTTTTCACTCAAAGGTAAATGCAGGTTGGCTCAAGCCTTGTCATACATTTCCATGACACTGAAATATGTGACCTGGAAACTTTGTCACTTGTGCTTTGCTGCTTTATTTGGAGATTTACAAGTGTTTATTTTTTAGCACAGATGTAATGCTAAAGGCATTTCTCATTGGAAATTAACTGTATTGAAATCAAGAAAAGAGTTTTGCTGGTTTCACTGCTTTGTGATGAAACCTATGTGTCGCTGCTTTGGGGTAAATTGATCAGGAACTAAAAAAACAATATATAAATTATACAGATCCAAAACTACCTGGAAATTCCTGGGATCCAGAACATATCCCTGAGTCCAGCACAAAGAAGATTTTGTCTATAAAGTTTTGAAGTAGTCAGGACCCAAGCTGTCAAACTGCACTATCCAGAAGTATCACCAGAAGACAACAGATGAAGAAAAGGAGACCAGTGAGAAAAAAGAAAGTGTCTAATCACTAGATTTTTAAATAACATCACTGGTGGTGCATTGCACCAAACTTTACTTCTCTAATGTTTATGATTACCCAAGAAACCAAAATCCAACAACTGCACAAAACTCAAGCGCCAAGCTTTGTAATTCTTAGTCAAGATGCAGCCAAAAAAAAGTAACTGCCCTGAACCGTAGCCAAAGAAGATATTCTGCTGCTCATATTCTAGTTCATAAACATTTATATTCCTCAGATATTACATAATGATGCACATGAAAGCTCTGTGGTAGAAAACAGCTCCACCAGCAGAGTAGAGAGAGCAGCTGGAGAGCAGAGCAGAAGGTACACTGTGCATCAAGTGTCAGCCTGGCATGACTGATGGCACGCCTTACAGCATCCCTGCTGGGACCATACCAGAGCAGAGGACAGAGCACTGGCAGTGCTAAACAGGATGGACTGGTAAACACACAGAGCAATACAATTCCACCAAAATATAATATTGATGTTTTTAGAGCAAAGAATTTTAGAGGTACTTGGTATTTTGCACCACTATTGATAATTGGTGCTTAAAATCCCACTCTTCCTGCATGCCTCTTAATTAGTGATTTGGCATCTTCATTTCCCAGAGACAATTCAAGAGTAAGCAATCACTAATACAAAACCAGTCCTTGGCATGCTAGATGACAGTTTTTCCCTAGTGAACACAACATGAACTATCTCCACGAACAGCAGTAAGTCATGAGATGAATAGAAGTGTGGGGACTGAGTTCATTATTAACTTTCAAAAAGAAGATTTCAATCTGTGCCAGCAACTGCGAGACTAATTGAAATGGGAACCTCCACTGAATGCATTAAGGTCTGTAAATTAGTGAGGACTGACAACTATATGCCAGGCCTGTCAAACTGTACTGCCAAATCATTTTTACTCTCATATCTGAAAAGTTTCAAGTTTCTCAACAAACTCCTGAATGAAAAACAGAATGGCTCTGTAAGCACTACTTATGGCTCAGCTTGTTGAAAGGTTTAGCATAGCCTTGTTTGAAATATGGAGAAGTCCCTTCTAAGCCCAGGGCTTTTGAAAGAACTTCTGCCTTGCTGAGGTTTGTTTGGGTTAGTATTTTTTTTAAAGGTTTTCTCCAGTCATTGAAAGCTGAGAGAACAACAGACCTGAAGCACAACTTGTGAATAGTAACTCAGGTTTTAAAGCCAGAGGCTTGAGCTAAGTGCATTATGTATGTCTTCAGAAGCTCTCTCTAGACAGAAAAAAGATGATTTACAGAAGTCTGTCTACTGACAGCAGACATGGGATCCAGCTTCTAGGTTTGCTTGCTTGGAGAGTGTCATTATACTGCTGCCTATCTGTTACCTTATGAAAGCTAATCAAGTCACAGGAGTTTTCTAAAAGGAGATACTAATTGGAGATTAAATTACTTTTCTGATCTGAAAGTGGGCAGTTCACTCATGGAACTGTTCACCAAAAGAGAACTCTGAAGGCCACCCAGTCCAACTTATCAAAAGTATCCTAAGTATATTTTTACAGTTGGGTATGTAGATAGATCTTAGATAAATGCACATAACATGAACCATATGTTTTTATTTCCTAGTCATTAGACTGGAAATAGAATTAAATAGATAAACCAAGCATTTTCTCCTCATTATTTTTTTTTCTGTGTGAGGCTAACAGCAGAAGGAACAGAAGGGAAGGAATTTTCCAGAAAAGGACAGTAAGAATGGTTGTATTTTACTGTACAAACCTCAAATACTCTAGACAATCAATAAATGAGCTTTATAACCTATAAAATGAGTTTTCATTAAACTCTGTGAGGCTTAGAAATGCAGCATACAGGAACACAATGCTTCCATCAAACCATAATTGAAATGGGGAGGAAAAAAACTTTGAATAAATTAGCATATTTTGAGTTATGCACAAACATATCCTTACACAGATGGGCAGTGTGATGGGGGAGCCTAGCTCTGAGCTGTAACATTATCAGAGTTATTATCTTACTGTCATGGCTTGCCTCATTTGCTTTAGGGAATAAATAATGGGGAAGAAATGTATCTTACAAATGTTGCTTTCCCAATAAAGGTTACTAGTATAGTGATGCCTATCTGAAGCTACAGTATGTATCCAGGGACTTTTTTATGTGTGCATGACTTCAATTTGCACTTTCCCTGATAAAAATCACTTTTGGTTAAAATCACTTTTCCAGGCAAGTCTAATAGTTTCCCAATAGAGAGATGGGCAGAATTTTTGATGAGAAACAAACAAACAAACAAAATCAACCAAAATTAAAAGAGCATTAACTTTTAAGTTTAGCACAGGAGCATCTTTTGAGCAGCAAGAGCATTATCTAAGCATATTTCAAATGGAAATGTGCCGTAGCTCAGGGACATTTTTAGAACTGTGAGAAACCTATCAATGGACAAAAGAGAAAGAAAGACCACATGTTGAGTGCATGCTTGATAGTCCTTGCAATTTATTGTGAAGTACCACTTGTACTAGGCCTGCCACAGAGCCATTGGTTTGAAAGGTTAATGACTGCAGCAATCACAATTTCAATTTACAAGAAATGGGATGACAGGAAGCCAAATACAAAATGGAGAGGTCCCACTGCGATGGCAGCTGAGCAACAATTCATCAACAAGAGTGCAGGATCACTGTAAAACCAACGTGCTAGGCACACTCTTTTGAGCCTGGGCAGGCTGAGAAGGATAGTATAGAAGCTTGAAAATGGCTAAACTACTGAATACAGGCATAGGCTCTCCCTCAGTGCTTTTCCTTCTAATAGTTGTTAGGTCATCTGAAGGCACTTATCCCACCTCCTTCTGTCTGCTCCAGCATGTCTCCTCTTGTATTTTAAATGTTGGCTTTGACCACTACCAAAATAGCCCTTACCAAGAAGGGCACTTCAGTGCTCTCTGGGCCTTTCCTGCACTTAACCTCTACTTCTTGCTTCCTAGAGCATCAGTTGTACTACTACACTGTGATCTGAAGTTTGCAGGTGTGTACATACACACAGAGATGCTAAGATTCTATGATCCTTCTGCTTGAATGACTGTTTTCTGGATTTGGGGTATAATTTCCCTACACTGGAAGAATCAAATTGAAGAAAATGCATTTAGAAGATTACCTTTTAAATTTTGTATAAGTGAAAACCAGATAATGAATCAAACCAACCATAGAGAAATACAGGAGTGTTTGCTGCTTTCTCATCTGAGGTCAGTCAGAACTATATGTAAGCAATTTAAAGTCACAAATAATAAAGAACTGGATGTAAGCTGTGAGAAGGTCTGGTCATGCCTATCTCAGAACAGACATTCTTGTACTAGTCAGGATTCAGTGAAATCTTTGGGCTGGAGTGAGAATATATAGACAAAATCTTTTCAGTTAGGACAAGAAGAGACTAGGAAATGTGCATGTAAAACAGAGTCTCTTGGAGAAGTAATGGTATTAGTTACTCATTTTCTCACAGCAGAAATACTATAAATAACTTATTAAAATAAAAGGCAGCAGGATTGACACAGAAATGAATTCTTTTTCACAGAAGGCATAATTATGTATGGAGCTAATTTCCCACAGGATGCTGTAGATGTCAAAAATAGGTTCAAAAAGTAATTATCACAGTTTATGGAAGAAACTTTGGTTAAAGTATGTAAAATACAAAGATGAAGTTAAAACTTTCATCAGGGGAAGTAGTTCAGTAGCAGAATGCAAGGTGAGAGAGAAGTATGTTAGGGGAATTATCATTCTAAATTCCCCTTATTCTTTTTTTCCCTCCTGTACCTGGCCACTCTTGAAAAGAGGCTACTGAATGTATTTGGTTTGTGTGGCAAGGTTTTGATAATGGGATCACTAGAATCACCCCTTGTGGTCCAACACAGCCTGTGTCAGACAGCTTCAAGATGGGCCCACTGCTGGCCACAGCTGAGCTAATCAGCAACGGTGCTAACACCTCTGTGATAATGTATTTAAGAAGAGGAAAAAGTCGTTGCTCAAGAGCAATGGCAGCTGGAGAGATGAGTGAGAATATGCGAGAGAAACAACGCTGCAGACACCAAGGTCAGTGAAGGACGGGGAGGAGGTGCTCCAAGTGCCAGAGCAGAGATCCCCCTGCAACGTGTAGTGAAGACCATGGTGAGGCAGGCTGCTCCCCTGCTGCTCAGAGATCTGAAGCAGACCTGCCCTTCCAGATCTCTGAAGTCATTAGGGAAGTGTGATATAGCAGCAAATTTTGCAGTAGAAACTGATAAGAGACAAAACAAACCCCAACTCCACTGAAAGTTTTGAAATCCTTTGCTTCTGAAGTCTAATGCTTGGGCTAAAGACTACTGCTTTAACCTGATTTACTTTTATGACCTTCACTAGCCCTGGGCACACTTTACAGTATTTTTGAAAGTAATTGATAGTTTGGCAATTATGTAAAACACAAAACCTCAGCAGTTCATGCTCATTAGACCTAAGCAGTCACGATATGTCTACATGCATGTCTTGAATTATCATGTACTGATAAGGAAATGAAACACCTGAATAAAGATGTATTACTACACATTACCTCCAAAAATCCTTTGATGTAAGTAGGCCTTACAGCTTGGAACACAAAAGCATAGGAAGAGCTGGAATTCCTCCTTTCAAAAAACCAGTAAAATGGTAATACCTCCTTAGAACCCAATCTCTTTTCCCATACCTCATTTTATGCAGAGGATAATCGAGGTCTTTCATTTCTCAGACTCTAAAAATAATAATTCTTAGAGAAACAGACAGAAGGCTTATTATATCCACTATACTTTTTACCTTTTTGCCTCGGATAATTAGGGACATTAGTTCATGATTTGCAGTGCCTAGGGAATACTGCCATTAGCAGGGGAATGTTCTCTGGTACCCTGAGGAAATGAAAAGCTTTTAAGAGCAATCACTGTTAATCACTACTATGCCAACATTATATACCATCTGGAACTGAGGATGATATATAGACAGGACACAGTAAGTGACTGTATTTTACTTGCACTGTAAGCCCTCAATAAGAATGTACTTCTAAAACATCCCTTCTTGTTACGAATGCACGGCACCTAAGAATTCTGCAGGATTTACACCTCTTCTTGTACAAGCTGTTGAAGAGATCCTCTTTGATTCCATAGCTGAGCTTGCTTCAGTGTGGTTTCAGCATTATGATACTTCATTACATAATTTCATCTGAGTAGCAAATGCCAAGGGCAAGAAGAAGGCCCTTCTGCAAGGGTGAAAGAAAAACCGAATCGAAAGGTGATAAATGCAATTAAATTTATCTTTACATTCAGCTCAGCAGGAGCCTTAGCACCTGAACAGCCACAGCACTCACAGCTCTCTGCATAGAATAAAATTACACAGTGGTGATTTGCAAGCAATTGTTATTATTGATTATTTTTTTTTCACACCAAGTAAGTTCTATCCACTGTTAATTGCATGTAATAACCTACAGATTGTGGCTCATATAAAAGCAGAACAAACCAGGGAGAAAAGGACTATTTTATAAAGAAAATTGCTTTTTAAAAAAATGGTATTAATAAAACCAAGGGACGCTCTTGCTTTTGGTGTAGAGTCACAATTTAATACCAGCTAAAATCTTACTGTATCTTATTTCTCTGCTGTAGTAACCACAGACACCAACATCAAGGCCAGCACCACAGGACAGCAAGAACACACTGAAAAAGGAGGCAAACTGCACCCATATAGCAGGGTCCTCAGTGGTTAACTTTGCCAACTGAAAATATTGTCTGCCAGCAGAGCACAAATATCAGCAAAAACCCCCCAACTAATGACACCTAGTAAGGGGAACTAACAAGTTTATAGATTTGTAGAACTAGAAAGAACTGAAGAAACCATCTACTGCTGTTCAACAAACAAATAAACACCCCAACACAACCCAAACCTTCTAGTGCAATTTATGGCAATTACTTCTTGTGATAGCTGCTGTGAACACAAAAATCAAAATCTTTCCTCTTACTGACCAAATTATTTAGGACTTCTGTTCTTCTCCCATTAGTATATCTTTAGATAAACAGCCTCAACATAATTTTCAATCTGTTCTTGAACAAAGTGCTACTATATTAAGTTATCATTATTGCTTTCTGGGTATTTTCTATTTGTCTGCATTTTTGGTCATTAAACAGCCCAATTCTTGCAGAGTGATGTCTCCTCATCTTACCAGACATGCAGTATTTAGCTACTGAGTCCCTTATCTCCTCTGCTGCTCATTCTTACACTGCTGGGACTGCACTGGCTCATCCTATAAAGGATTGGTAAAATCAAAAAGGAAGAGCTTACATTCTTGAAACCTCTATATAAGATCTGAAGTTCCTTCTTTGTGAATTTACTCTGTGCTTCCAGCAGTTCAAGAGCTTCAGGTCTATGTCGTACTGTGGCCATTTCCATTTCATCTTCTACAGTGTCTGCAGAATACAAGAGACAGAGAAGCAAAGCTCAACAAGAAATGCAGGATGCAGAAATACCTAACCCTTGCAGAACAGCAGAGAAAAAAAAAAAGTTAAATGACATTCCTTAAAGAGCAGCTTTTGCAGCTTTGAGTTCAAAATGAAAATGTCATTTGCCTTGAAAGAGAAAGGGCATCTATCTGCTTCTGTGGCTGGACAGAGCAGGGGACAGCAACAGTGATCCAGTGCTCTGGGTATTACCACATCAATACAAATAGCAATAAACCAGAAAGGCAACACTCAGCAAGGACATGCATGACACTCAGTAGGACTGTTCTGCATCTGTCACCTTCTGATCAATGCAAAGAATTTTATTAGACTTTACTGACTCCAGAATGCTGAAATTTTTCCCTTGGTTAATTAGTGGATGTTAATTCACTGTATCAGACTGGGATTTTCAATGTTCTTTTACTATGAAATGGTGTCATGGAAACTGTGTGGGACTGATGCTACACATTCAACAGCAGACCTTACACCTTTGGTGTAACAAACCCTTCAGGGCAAATATGATTACCAATGGTGAGCAGCCTAAGGGAGGAACATGATGGTTTTAGTGACCTCATCATTAGCTGAAGAAGAATGTGGACATACACATTCAAGGCTTAACAGCTGAGTGCAGCCCTAAACCAAGGAAAGACAGCAATTTTATCCCAGATAGAGTTTCAAATGAGAAAGTTCAATAAAATAGCTAAAGAAACATATAATTTGTAAATTTTATATAGGGTGCCAGCCATATACCTGATCAAAACCATGAATGTGTACATCCATTTTAAGTACTCCCAGCATTAAACATAGTTTAAGTAGTACCTGAGGCTGATTCAATCAAATCACTGCCTTATTGTGGCTTAAGAATTACACCACCTATCAAAATGTGTAGAACACTTCCACAAAGCCAAAGATATATATTTTTCATTTCATCAGAGTATGGGACTCTGCCTTTTTAAAATAAGCCCAATTCCATTTTCATTACAGAGCAGTATTAGGTTACTCCATTAAAACATTATTATGCTTATACCTTCCCATATTTTTTTTTCTGCTGCAATGCAGTAAAAATAACCTTCAGCTACTTGGAAGAAATGTGGTATCAGGAGATACAATTCAGCTAAACAAAATGTGAACACCCTTTAAATTGCTGCAATATAGAAACTGCTTGCAGAAATCTTCACAAAATTGTAGGACCTTGTCTTTTCTTCTGCCAAAGAGACACTGCCATGAGAACTCATCTCAGGAAGATGGTCTCAGTGTCACCCAGATGATCTCAGTGTTACCCAGTCTTAGAATGTCCATGGTGTATTGGCTTATGGACAAACTAGAATATGTTTCTCTTTCATTTTTCTTTATAGATAACTTCATATGGCTTGTGGACCCCTAGCATCTTTATGAAAGCTTCCATTCTAAGCACTGTTGACAAAATACCTGATACAACTTCATGCTAACCTGTGTTTGATAACAATTTTAAAGGGCTCGTGTCTGAACTCACAAGACAGTAAAATTTCATGTGGTTTCTTCAAAAAGACATTATGAGGTGCCAAGAGGAAGTCCTGCCTTTAGAGATGAAATTGAAATAAAGCAGTTCCAGAGTTAAGGAGCTGTCTTCTTAATCTATGGGAGGTGCAGCAAAGTTCCACTTTAATAGTAAGAACATCCGTGGTTTATTTTGCACAGTTTCTAAAGCCATCGTGTTTTGAGGGATTAACTTTTAATGTTCTCTTTATAGCCACCAGCGTCTCTCTAACACTGTCATGCTGCAGATATGTGGCCAAACTTTTGTTTTTACCAACTGCAAGCCAGCACTAGGTGCTTACACTGAATTGGCAAAAGAATCAACCTGAGAACAAATATTGTTGAAAAGTCAGTTGTAGTTTATATTCCAAGAGTTACACGGGATGTAAATAGACTGTTACTTAGACAGAAAGGCACTGGAAATGAGCTCTCTAAGCACCCATTTGTGAAACAACTGGCTACCTAGAGACACATCTACAAGCTTTACTAGAAGCTAAATGAATACACATAATAAATGTGAGGCTAGAGATAAAGCCCAGAGAATGTGATGCTGAGCGCAATGTTTGGTATATCCTTAGTGCTAAACATTTTTATGGCCTTTTAATGATTCAGTAAAAATGCAGAAGACTGTAATGTGGTGATGATTGTGTCTTGCTGCTAAGGACGAGGTTCAGTTTAAACTATTCACTCTACTTCCATAGTCTCATACAGATCTAAACAAACAAAAACTAAGATCAGAGTAAACTTCCTTGTAAAGTGCCAACTACATTGATTAAAATACTAGAGCATTCAGGAGTCACTTGCAGGTCTGTAGTTTTTTTCTTCACATTTATGGCTGCTGTTACCCAGGCTGGAAAAAAATAATCTGTATTTTAAAATATGCAGGCAAAGTGGGTGAGAACACATTTATTTCCAGACATTACTGATTTCTATGGCATTAATGAAAAAAATAGCTATTTAAATTCTCTAGTTTCTTCAGCCTAAGGAAATTAAAGTTTTGTGGGTTTTTTTTTACTAGAAGCTAACACATCAACTGAAAAACAGAAATAAGTTCATATTCACTCATGAATGTATTAAATAAAATATTCTCACTGGTTTTATTTACAAGGAGCTTTCTTCTAGCTATATAGCAAAGGTAGTTTTTCATGTATTTGCATAAGAGCTATGCTTTGAACCTTGCATTCTTCATCAAAACCCAAAATGGTGAAAGCAATGCACAAGGCAGACATACCCTTCAACAATGGCAGCTGCAGAACCACGTCCAAAGCTAGGGCTCAGTTCGTACCTGTGACAATTGTGCACATAAACCTTTCCAAAACCTTTCTCGACTCTAGTCCTATCTCTAGTACATGCATGTAGCTAAGGAGGATGGATTCAAGTCTAAGCCTACTAGGCTAAAGCACACAAATAAGAAAAAGGTATTGTTTGCCCTACTGTGCTCAATGGGAACACTGAAATAGGATTATTTTTATTTTCAGGTAACATTTGTCTGCACAGAGTGCTAGAAGCTAAGTGCAGATGTGCAAATTCAGGCTAGGCATCTTTCAAAAAATCACTTGTTATCAAAATATTTCCCCATACTATTTCCAGGGAATTCACATTATTATTGTAGGTAGTGCTGGCTTCATTCCTAGTACGTGATAATGTTGCTTCTTTCAGGCTACCTGAAATCGAACAGCCCATTATATCAAACCTGGAAAACAACAGTGTGGCTACACTGATATGATTATTTCATATAATATTTTCATTTAATGTTACATTCTTACTTAATATAGCATTTCATTATTGATGAAAGCACAGAGAAACATGCTCAATGCATCATTCTTTACTGCTTGGTTGTCAAATAGGAAGTATTTGACTTCTCTTCTGGTTTAGAAAAGACCTCCAGCAAGAAAATGCAAGCTTTCTATATTCAGTTATTGACATTGACTTTAAATATTTTTGTATTACTTGTGCAGACAAAAAGCTTGCATAAAAACATGCAAGGAATAAGGATGTGTTGCTCTCCAAGCAGCTTCAAACAAACAGATCAAATCTTCTATCTCTTCTGTTTCCACTGTCTACTCTATACCCTGTCGCTGGAAGTGTTGAAGGCCAGTTTGGATGGGGCTTTGAGGAACCTGATCTATTGAAAGATGTCTCTACCCATGGCAGAGGGGTTGGAGCTTGGTGGTTTTAAAGCTCTCCTCCAACCCAAGCTATTCTGTGGTTCCTTGTGTATTCTAAGGCTATGTTACTCAGGCCACACAATTGAAAACAGCTTCTACAGAATTAATTACTACCAGGTGTCACAACATTAACCAACCTGTTTAAGCCATCCTATTTTCAAGTAAAACACATCAGCTGAAGCCATCCTGAAAAAACCCCATTGTGCATCCACATCTTTAGTCTTTTTCATCTTTGAGTCATCAAGTGTTTAGAAAGGAACCCATGTACCACAGTGATCTCGATAGAAAAGTAGATGAAAGGCAGTGAAGTCTGACAGCAAAAAGAAAGCCTACCTTTGTACTGCTGAAGTCTGGGCACTTATTAGGGGCCTGTGTCAAGGTGTGTATGCATATGTGTGGGGATGGACCTCTGGCTCTCTCTCCCCCTTTTTAAAATCCGTTAGCTACCCTGGAATGATTTTCTGTCCTCACAGCACATCAAGACATTAAATGTAGTGTCAGTGTGCTTTTCCTTTATCTTCACATTCACAGGTTTGATTTTGTTGTTTGTTTGTTTTGAATCTCATTATTGCTTTTTCTCTCAGACACAAACTTTTAGTTCTGTTGCCTATAATACTTTGATGCTTTCTAGTCAAAACCTGCAGGGCCAAGCCATTGCTCCCAGGCCAGTACTGCTGATACTATTCTGTGTGTTGGATAGCAAGCACACACAGGCATGTACATGAAAAGATACCACTTTTCAAACATATTCAGAGCAGGTATTTAAGCAGAGAATCACTTCCCAGCCAGCTTTCAGAACAGAAGTGCCAACCCAGCAGTTCTTATGTGTCAGATCCTGGCACTGCTATCTTGCCATCCTGCTCTCATGGACCAGTCTGTTACCAGCCCCCAAATCTGTTCGTCACTTGATTTTAAACCTCAGCAGAGCATATGATTACTCCAGCAGATATCTCATCTCTCAAAGGAGCAGTTAATGAAAGTACAACTTTTGATGCATGCAAACCTAAGGAAAAAAAAAATCAAATGAGAAATAAAACTTGCTTTGAGTAACAGGAGAGGTCGTTTTGGCAGCCGAGCAGGGTAAGAGCTTCATAAGTCGCTCTTTAATGCTGCGTTTGGTACTGTTCTGAGCGTAGAGGAAACCTAAAAAATATATTATCAGGACTGTTAACATAGGCTTGAGAACAAATTCTGTACATGCTGCAGAGTTCATCATTAGAGCAGAAGCCTGATGGGAAAAGGCCAAGCAGATGGCAGCCATCCTGAGCTGCAAAGGGCAACCAGAATTTCTGAACAGGACAACAAAACTGTTTTGTCTTTGGTTGTTTTTTTCCAATAACAGGGATTTTTTTTGCATGTGTGTATCTCTTGTAAAGTTCTTATAGCCCACTTAAGTTCTTATCACTCACTGTTAACATCTAACAGAGCAGGATCAGATTATGTATTTGAAACAACTCAAGGTAAGAGAGTTCATAAAAAATTTTATTCTAACATATTTTAAAGACTTTGAAGTGCCTTTGGCTTTGAAGTTTAACATGGAAAAAACTAAATCAAACCCAGATAAGATCTCAGAGATATCTTTTGTTGTCCTTTCTGGCAGTCTTCTAGTTCCACGGCTGAGTTTTCCCATGTAGTTCATTCAGCAGCTGTGATAACCAGTCTGGTACTTTTGCCTTTTCTGAACACTGAGGTATCAACCATGATGTGTAACCAGTCTCCCTTTTCTTTAACATTTGGCATTCTATATATGCATATAAAAAATAAGTATCACTTGTTTTCATCTTTAACTACTGACATGGATGAACAGTTAATGTTCACATGCCATAAAGCAGGTGAACAGCAGTACCCTTGTTTACCGTGAAGGAAACTGTCAGAGTTACTGCCTGAGAGGCCTAACTACCCATTTTATACCAAGTGGGTGATATGAGCAAGCATCTCCTGGATGGATATTGGCTGAAAATTATAGACTCAACAGCTGTAAAATAGTTGAGTAAATAATTCATGTTCCTGAGAAAGGTAAAGCTCATTTTGGACATTATGCAACTCCTGCATTTTTCATCTCATCTGGACGTGCTCACACACAAACGCTGCTCAGCAGCGGCTCTTACTGCAACAGCAAGAATGCCAAACTGGCTCAAGAAATGAAAACACAACTGACAGCTCCTGTGCTAGCGGCACAGTCACCAGCATAATCCTCAGACATCCCTAGCCCTGCACTTGTGCTGGATACTGCTGTTAGTGACACGATGTAGAACAGCTTCCTCTCTGCCACCAGCCATCTCGAGGAAGAAGTGGGGGACAGAAGGAGAGAGCAAGAAGGCTTTAAATACTTTAAACTGTGTAAATAAAGGAAAAATAATCCTTAGCCTGTATAAGAGGAAAACATTGAAGGAACTGAAATTAAAGAAATGGGGGAAACTGGGAAGGACTCAACCACAGCCTTAGAAAATCAACCATTACCAGGCAAATTCTGCCTCTGTGCAGCTTTGGTGAATGCACAAACCACTCCAGTTTCAGCACAAGGTCAGATGGACCTAAATGACCACCTCTAGAAATGTCAAAGCCACGAAATACAAATAATAAGGAATGCACTTCTTATCTGAAGGTCTTTGCTAGCAGCTCAACCCAAAAATACTGCAGATAAATGCATAAACTAAGAGACAATCTGTGATCCAATGGGCATCTCAAAGTCCATATTTTTAGTTTCAATACAAAAACTGAGCCTTTAAATGGATACCTTGTGGTCTCAGCTGGCAGTGTCTGCAGCATCACACTAATGCTTGCACTGTAGCTATCTGAATATAAAGCAAATTTGTTTATTTAAAGACTTTTTTTTTTTTTCCTTACTAGGAATTCTTCTAACACAGACATGATCTAGGAATATCTATTTCTGGCTTATTAATTTCAGTTAAGGTTTGCAATGTCCATGTATTACTTAATTACATAGGCCCACAACCTATGTTAATACTGAAGATGCATACAGTGCTTTGCAAAACCAAATGAGATGTCCAAAGGGTTTGATACTCAAAGCCTTAAGAAAGCAAACAATTTGGCTGCTTTTATGCTTGCACAAAAGACCATGGAATTCAATGTGAACCATATGGGCTTTGCAGTAGCATGGTCAAACTGAAATATAAAGGGGGGGGAAGAGGGGGATGGATGGAGAAAGTAATACCAGAGGAGTAATTTAGGAGGTCAGTATAACTTCTGTCCTCGCTTTGGCAGATCATTTAAAATGTTGGCAGGGCAAAGGTGAGGGCATTTGTTTACCTTCTTACAGCATAAGGAAGCAGCACAGAAGCATTTTGCTCCCAGCGGCTGCAGTTTGCTCTGCAGCAACAGTTCACTGTCATGACCTCCCCATCAGTACAACAGCTTTCAATGTGATTTCTCCTGTGTAAAGGACTCCTAACAGAACAAGTTGCACCTGAGTCTGTGCTGAGTCACTTTAACACATATTGAAACACTAAAGTGTTAATTAAGATGAAATAATGCAAAATTTCTCTGAATTCTGTAGCCATTTGTGCAGTTTGAAACAGGTTGGGGAAAAAGCTGTGACTATTAAGAAGTTGATTAACCTAAGAGATTAACATTTATTATATAGTAAGAGATTCTCATCATATTACTGATCTTCTGAAATGGGTGTTCATGAAAAGCTGAGGAGCCATGGAAACCAACAAGCTGATAATGAAGGACTGAACTGCTTCCTTCAAACTTCTCAACCAGAGTAAGAGCAACTCTTAGCCTGCAAAGAGATAGTCAGAAGAAGCTGAGTCTCCCAAACTCTTCTTGATTCTTGTCTTAGTTAAGTGGTTGAGAGATACTGCATGGCTTATTATCCCTAACCTAATCACTCACAAACTCCTCTGGACTAAGTGTGAAGGTTCTTCAAATTCAGGTTAGTTAACTGGTGCTGCTTCCTCTTGGGTTTGATAATCTGTTTCTCTGCAATGAAAATTAAAACTCTGAGACACACTTTCCCCCACAATTCACTGTGGGAGTGTCCTAGAACTCGTCTCCATATGACATCACCAGGAACTGTGGGCATTTGTCCCAGGAGGTGTGCACGCTTCACAAACCGCTCTGTAACTGGGGCATGGCTTATATATATTCTCATACCTAGGCAGTGCTGTACTGAGCTATGTGCAGCATATAGATAGTGGGCATACCATACCAGTGGGCATCCTTTAGGAGGGAGTGTCACTTAGTATGAGTTAGTATGATTTGTATCTGTAGGTGCAACTGGTAATGGCTTAAATCTTTCCTTCAGGAGGAGGGATAGTACAACACTGAAAGCAAAGCTGAACAGATGATTTTCCTAAATTCACAGATTTTGGCAAGAATTTACAAAGATTCTAAAACCCAAAAGCATTTTTAAAAAAAATTAAAGAAAAGCATGAAGTATTTCTTGGCATAATGGTTTATGCTCAATTTCAGCTCTATGATGGAATTTCTCCCAGGGCCTTCAGGGCTGGCAGCCCCACTAAACTGTTAATGGTTCAGCACAGATGGAGAAGCAAGGGAAACAAAATGAAGTGCAGATTTCATATTCACAGTTCAGGACTTCTGGAAGTGAGCCAAATCACAGCAGTGTTACTTCTATGTAGTGAGCCTGGCAATGAGATAAAATGATGTACAAGATAAATATTTATACCTCCCAGCCTCAGTTCTTTGGAAACACCTGCCAAGGAACTGTGGAACTCTTCAGTAGGCTACTCAACAGATCATCAGCATTTTTGCCAACCTAAGAAAAGATTCTTGCTGATCTTATTTGTCTGCACATATGTGGGTTTAGTTATTTTTCCTCTACTGCCCTTAACTTTCTACTTCTCAAACAAATATACCTGTCAGCTATAGGTACACTTTCAGTAAAACATCCCTAGCAGTTTCATGGACTACTAAAGCTCCATAAACCACATCAGATCTGCTACAAGGAGAAGCCATGAAGGTATCGAGCTGAAAAAAATGATGACAGCATTTTAGGGACTACCTTGAAACACTCATTGAAGAGTTGGATTGCTCTCCTTCACATTAAATTCCCTTGTACACACCACCTTAAATCAGGCTCCCAATGGCAGACATAAATTAGGAGCTGGTAGCCACACTTCCCTACCAATAAATTTGAGGTTAAAGTCAGTTGGAAATTCTGGAGGCCAATAGTACTTGAAGATGGATTGAAAATCAAGGGCAAAGAACAAGTGATCTTGTCAGGACCAGTCACTAGAGTTGGGTATTTGCTGGGACGGGCAGATGGAAAAGGATGAAAGGAAAACTCCAGCATCAAGGGAGAGAAGAAATATACTGTGAAAGTATAACCACAAGAAATGGCCCTGCTTTTGTCCACATGCTCTTCATTACATTTCCCAAACACAGCTTTATTATTCAGACCATGACTTCCCCTGAAATACATGCAGCTTTTCCACCTGAAAAACTGCTTATCTTATGAGCAGTTTCTATGCAAATGCTTAATGCAAACATTATCTAAAACTGTTACAAACATCTCCAGGAGCACAAACACTGAAAACTGCAGAGTTTCTTTAGTGCAAAGCTTGAAAAGGTATTTGTTTTTCAAGACCACTTCATTAATTTAATGTGACTTAACACACCTGCACACACATTCCCAAAGCATGTGCAACACTAGGCTGCTGCCCTGTGACAACAAAACGTGTCTGCAGGAATGTGTCACACGCTGTGGGCCCTGTGAGAGAATGCACCATGAACCAGATTTCTTTGGTTGCTTCTCTGAACTGTGCAGTTCCCTTAATCTTTTCCCCCTTCTGTTGTCTATGTGAAGAGTATAGAAGTCCTGAAACCCAGCTGCTGGGGGGTGGAGTGTGATGTGAGTGGCTCAGCACTGGCAGCTGGAGTGGGGCCACAGGTTACAGCCCACGATGTGTCTGGTGCTGGCTGCTTTGGGGTGATGGTCTGGGTCTTCCCCAAATCCTGTGTGTGGGATGTGCAATAACTTTCCTTAATAAGCATGTCTGCATTTTGTAGAGAAAAGTCTTTTCATACTCAGAAGAGTTAGAGAAGCCCAGAAAAAGATACTTTTAATGAATAATTTGTGGAACATACATTCAAAGTGTTCACACTATTATCCAATTACTCTGAGTGGAAATAAGTGACCTACAGTGCTCTAGGCTGCCACTGCAATGTGTTTTTAAATGCTTTATATGAATTTAGTTCTTAGGAGAGATGTCTCACTGAGAGCTCAGACAGCTTTTGCAAAGTGGTGAAATGAAACCAGTTCACACTTTTCAGTTCTGCTGAACTAGCCCCAGGTGAGTCAGTCCTGGCTTAGGTCGTTCAGGAGTAGGTCACTTCCAAGCTTGCTGTCAACGTCAACAGCAAATTTTCCACGTAGGGCAGTAGGATTGGCTGAAGCTTATATTTCATATGTCATGCTTGGATTGCTAACATTTTAGTGCACATTTTGGTGATCTGAATAAAGCTCATTTTGATTTGGGGTGACAGGAACCTCTTATCACCTTTGCATAGAAAGCATCAAGCCTTTCTTAGACACTAGTTTTCAGTTGCTAAGCTGCCAGTCTTGAGGTACAGTGCTCTGTGTTCCCTTGATGGTCTCTATCCTGCTCCCATAACTTTTTTTTGAACTATAAGAACCAGTGTGTAATTTGTTACACAAACAAGTGCAGAACATCTACTCAGTCTTCTAGTCCATCTTGAACACAGTTGCATTCTGAGACTACAATTACTCTCAGACTTCAGAGTTAATGATCCGGAGAGCAGTGTTCAAATACTGTCCATTTTTCACGAGTGCTCTTAAAGGTATAATTAAAGAAGCTACTTTGAAGCAAGAAATTCTGCTTACAGTGGTGAATGTAAAACCATACTGATGAGAGTTTCATGTATTGTTTAGAGTCTTATTCAAACGAAGGAGTCACACATTTGCAAATACCTGAAATACTAGGGTGCATTTGCCCCGTTTTGAAATAATGTTCAAATAATTGACAAAGTACAAGAATTACAAAATTGCTTCTCCTTAGTAAAGCTAAGTCTGTGATTCAATGGCTCAGCTCCCAGAGCTAAGGATCCCTAACTAGTCCTCTCTTCCCTGACACTGGTTCCCATCACAGCATCACACTTCTGCAGGACAGCCCTTTCCTGCGCAAACCTGGTTCTATTTCCTGATGCAGCTGACAGCACCTCTCTGCAAATAATCCTGTCTGCATGGCAGGGGCTGCAATGGGTTTTGGTGAGATGAGAATGAATAGTTAACCTGGGAAAGTGGGAGTGATGCTGCCAAAATTCACATAGTGCTGCACCATGATTTGATTTTCTGCATCACAGACCTGGGAGAAAGGTGCAGAGTGTTAATCGGTATTGAAGGAAGACAAAGAATATTTCCCTGCTACTCCTTGCAAAAGAAAAGAAGTTGAGACTTTCCAAGTTGCTTTCTGAGATTAGAGATTGCATTTATTGTCAGCTTTGTTCACGAGTGTTTTGAAAGACATCTATTCTAGTTCAGCTGAAGGATATCTTGTAATTGTTACTGTGCAATTATTAACTAACAGCAGCCTGGAAAATGTCAGATGATTATACACTGTCACAACAATGAGATTTATCTCACACATGCAATAGGTATGTGGGGGGGGAGGCGGGAGGGAAACATCCCAAACCTATTCCTGTTAGGTTTTGTTCTATGAGCTACAGAATTTAAAAGGCTGGTTAATTTGCTGAGCATTATGAGGACAATTGGAATAAAGTCCTTCTGCTTTCACCAGCCAAAAATCCTATTAAAATTAATTGCTTGAGCAAGGAGATGTGAAATCTGCCTTATAAATAAACTTTGAATGCTTTGCACAAAAACATCAGGAAAAAATTTCTACTCATCACTGACTTTCCAGACTGATGCTTTGCTAACAGTTGCAAAGGACTTAAGGAAGGAATACCACTGAAAGATAAAAGGTCATTTACTGAGTAAGAGTTTAAACTTTTATCTTTTGGACTAGTTTTTAAAGATGCTTTTCCCTTATGAAGCAACACTTGCGTGCACAGGCACACAAACTCTGACTGCAAGCTCGTGCTGGTTACAAGTCTTCCTTGTGGCAACCCAGGATGCAAGATAAAAGAAATAAACTGCTGCAACAGGTGGAGATGTTTGATTACATCTTCCTGATTTTGTAATGATTAAAATCTGCAGCTTTCTGTGGTTGCAGGGCTTTTCAGTTGCTAGTGCTCAATTTCTGCTCCTTTGCCTGCAGCTTCTGTTTCTACTTTCAACCTCCATATTACAGTTCTCACGTGTTCCCAGCTTTATTATTTCCTCCACTCTATTCAAAATATGAAACTAAGATAATTTTCTTGCCATGACATAAATGTACCACTCTGACATAAACTTAGTGATTGCTGCTGGATAAACATCTCTCAAATTTCCCTCCCCATGTCCCTTCTCTTCTTACCTTGTGGAAACTTCACAATTTCACTATATCTAACTCATCTAGACTAGTTACCTTAGTAGAAGGTTGCTGCCTGCCTTTGTTCCCTTGGTCATCTCAGCTTTTCATAACCCAGTTCTCTGAATTCCTAGCTAGTCCTCTATCTACTCCTATCACTGCATGCACAAATATGCAGACTTCTGAAACTGAGAGATCCTGCTATAAATCAGTTATAACTTCTTTACTAC
Source organism: Dryobates pubescens (assembly GCF_014839835.1). NCBI lineage: Eukaryota > Metazoa > Chordata > Aves > Piciformes > Picidae > Dryobates > Dryobates pubescens. The sequence goes on along the minus strand of NC_071634.1, from coordinate 17,289,979 downwards.
ACATAAAGTCCATATGTCTTTTTTATTCCCTATCACTAAATGCTCTTCCATGTAGTGTTCAAAATTTTCCTGAACTGTCTATAGCACATAGTAGCCACAACAGAAAAAGAAACATGCTGTTTTCTCCCCTCAGATTACTAGTGAATGCTTTCTAGACAATGAGCATTTTTAGATCTTCAGGAACTTTGTCTTTTTATCCAATATACTGCAGGGCTCATTATAGCTTCATAAAGGAGATTCTAACAACTGCTTAGTTAAAATTGCCTTTGTTGGAAAATGTGTTTTAAAAGGCTCCATTCTTAAAGGGCTTCTTTAAGAGAAGGTTCAAAGTGACAGTGCCCCAAAGCAATGCCAATGTACTCAAAACAACAATGTGAAAGAAAATAGTCTGTCCAAGCTTAGCCTAGAGATCAGGATTATTCCTCTTGGGTGACATGTTTGATCCTTGTTACAGCAGAAACCCACACTTCTTAAAACAATCTTCTGAAATAGAATGTTAAGAGTGTATGCTGAAATCCCATTCAGTGTGAAGTTTCATTAGGCTACTAGAGCTGCTATTTCTTTCCAGCTTGCAGATTCAGGGTCAGATTTGTTGAGATATCTGGAAGGGTATCCTCCTCCCCCTCCTTTATTGATAGCTACTTGGAATACAAACTGTGTTGTGATGACAGAGAAATTCCCTGTCTAGCCTATTCCCTATGAAAGCTGCAGTCCAACACTCAAAACAGCCTGCAGCTGTGTTCTGTTCATAACCTACTGCTCAAAAAAACCCACAGCAAGACAACATTTTACTTTGGTTTGTTTTTTTCCCCCCACTGTACTAAGTGCTACAGTCAAAAGCAAGAGAACAAACCCCTGTATGCTCTATGTGTATATTTGAAGCACTGGACTGCCTAAATCTCAAAAGGCACGAACTCTTCCATGACTGCTTGAAACACAGCTTCTTTTTTTTCCAGAGAGGATATCAAATTAGCCTAAATTATTTCATTAAAAATGTCAGAATGGGACTCTAATAGACTTTGAACCCTTTATAAACATTTTTACCTTTCAGCCAGCTATGGGGTATTTTCCATTCAATTTCTTTCTGTACTCCAATAAGAGTCACACTAATGATCTGAAATAAAAATGTGCCCCAGGGAGCATTTGATTAAAATGTACAATATTGGGGAACAATGATTCATTGGTAATTATAAGTTTATAATATTGATGGCAGATGAAATTGTGTCATTTTTCAGCAAGCAACAGGCTCTTCAAGAACAAGTGGATCTGAAGTCATTCGAAGTCATTCGCTATCAGTGAATTATCTAGACAGAAACTATATGGAAGTGACCTTTAGTCTGACCATCACATCCTATTATGCATATATGTTCATGGAAGCTAAGGTTTCTCCAGTGACTTAATAGATCAGCATTGCCTGGGTAAGGTAACAGCATGCCACTGCTTGTGTAACACAAACAAGTGGAATTAGTCAGAGCAATTAGAAGCTGCATAAAAAAATGTGAGATGAAGACATAGGTTTATGTAATGGATTTTCAAGGACACACACCTGTAGAAGTGAGTTCCCAGCTGAGCATCAGGAATTAATATAACTCTAACACACACACACAAAACCCCAAACCCAGCAACTAGAAAAAGTAAGGCTTTTGGGCTAAGAAGGACAAGACTGGGAGGAAACAATATTGAACTTTTCACTCTGAGTAAGGCTGTCACGAAAAGGAAAAGAATCTTCTAATGTGTGCTGGGTAACAGACAGTAAGGAATAAGCCCAAGTTTCAGAAAATATTTATACTAAGTTGTTTGAGGGTTTGGTTTTTTTAATAATCCTAATATAAACAGTCAGATTTTCTAGGCATGGTGTGGGCTTAACTCTGCTTTAGTTGTTTCAAAACATTTGACAGAAATCACTCAAACCTTCAATTTAGGTGACAAACTAAATAGCCACCTGACAACCTTAGTAGCTTTGGGTTTACATTGCTATGAAAACTGACAAAGTCCTAAGGAGAGCAAATGACCTCTCATGAATTATAAACCTCTAAATGCAGCCTGTTGAGGATCTTCAGCTGTGACTTTGGGTTGTTAAACCTTTGGGGTAGGGATTGTGCAGCTACCTGCATCTGTGATATGTTGGCACAGCTGTTGATGGAAACTAAACAAATCATACCAGTGACCCTGGTTCTGAGGAGTGTGGTACAGTGCTGTGAGTGAGCTCCCAGCAAAACATGCACACAGGTTCCTGGAGAAAGGCTTCTTCCATCTTCTGCCCCTCCAGGTACCTGGCTAATGGGTGATCCTGACTCTGTAGTATTTTGGTGCATTAGTCATCAGTAAATGACTCCAAAAAACAACCCCAACAAACAAGAAACCCACCAAACAAACAACAAACAAAAGATGAATGTTGGTAGGTAGATTTTTGTTTGGAAATCTGCATACTGTTTTCTCCAATATATATTTCAGTGCCTCTGTGAAGAATAACCACTTAGGAACCAGAATTGTCTTTAAGTCCAATGAAACAAAAGATCTGTACACGAGATCAAGAGCACATTTTCAATTATTAAAACAACATTCCTTCTGTAGGAAGGAACATTAGTGCTGCCTCCTCAGGGTAAGGGATGGAGCAAGCAGTTATTTACTGGTGCTTGAGTTCTGTAACGTTTCTCTTCAGCGCTTAGAAAATCTAATTTCCTGTGAACGGGGCTTGTGTTATCATCCATCACAACCCTTTTGTGTTGGCTTCCCACTAATATTGCTCGTAGCAGCTTGGACTGATAAGATGACTGTGATCCTTTCCAACTACAGATGCTTGGATCCCAATCAAAACAGATAACTAGTCAAACAGTATCTGTTAGGGCAGTACCAGCAGCACACAGCCAGCTTTCTCTTCTCAGTTCTTCCCTGACTTTACCTTCTTTATCTAATTCGTAGTGTTCCCAGAGTATAACCCTACTGCTGTCACCAGATTGTATTATTAGTAATTCAACAGCACTGAAAGCTGAATGAAAGCAGCTGTCAAGCAAATTCTAAAATTACAGTTATTTGATATTTTTGGTGCCATACAGTGGGAAGCCTACACCAGCAATTTTGTGTGTATAGTAGGCAGAGCCATTAGTTTCTCACATCTTCCTGTACATAACTTGCAACTCAGAACCATCTATTTTAATACTGAGATCTGCCTTGAATGATCAGAAGCACACAGGCAAGACTTATAGAATGTTTAAGTATAAAATGTGTGCAAACCCAGCCCATTCTGGAAGATGAGCAGCAAGGTAACTGCATCAGAAAGGTATTCAAACAAACTTTCTGTACCACTGTTCCTTCCTTATGAGTTGGCAGAACAATACACTGCTTCCAGGGAGCAGAATATGCAATTCTGCTTTTGCTTTGAGTTTTTGTTGTTGAGTTTTGTTGTTGGTTTTTTTTTCCCCAAAAAAATTATTGAAGTTACAAAAAGGCTTTTTAAAAGTGATCAGATACAAAATGCATATTGCATCAGTAAAGAATTACTGATGGGAAATCTCGGGAAGAATGGTTGGAAAATGAACAACTACCAGGACAAAGTTATAAGCTGTATTAAGTGTGTATTGCATGCTTTTATTCACATTCTAGTGGTATCTACACTAAACCAAGCCTCATTTTTCACCTTATTCTGCAGGAGAGACTATTCCCACCAATAAGTATCTGAGAATTAACAGAAGAAAGGTATCTGAGCTAACACCATCAGAAGTCACCCATCAAGATGAACATTTTCACAATGAGATAATCACTCTTTCTCTTAATAAACTCTTCCTAGTCAGTATAACTGATAAATTTCTGGAATCAACATGTTCCTGCAACTTCAAGCTCTTCAGAGCTCTGAGATGATCACAACTCTCACTTCCTTTGGAAGGAACATTCTTCCTCAAGAAAAGGGAAAAAAACCCAAAACTATTTCACCCCCAGCGTGGCCCTTGTGATCTAAGAAATGGTAAATCATCTGGCCAGCAATAATGTGGAAACCAAGCAAAACAAAATAGAGCAAAATACTGCAAAACAGCCTCTGGGGGAGCTGCATGATGTGCATTAAAAGTTTACAATCAGTAATGATTCTTGGTGTGTTACACAAAATGGACACCCAAAGAAGTTAAGGCACTCAGAATTGAAGAGCACTAAAACCATCCACCTCTAAGCCTCTCCTTTCCTGCTTGCAAAGCAAATGACTAAGCAACTAAGGCTGAAAAAGCACAGGGCTTGAGCTATTTTCAGGCAGGGGTTATGTAAATTATTGTCATCCTCACTTTACAGTTTGGAGAACTAAACAATAGGAACTGTGAATCTGAGTTTTAAAGGAAAATTTAACTGAAGGGAAAAAAAACACCCCAACAACAACAACAAAAGAACAAAACACACACAAAAAAACCACCAAAACCAAACCAACCTTGCATATTTCATGAGTTTCATACTATATCCAGTCCATGACCTCTCACAAGCTTTAAACAGCAGATAGACATTGTTCAGGCATAACCAGGTGCACTGAGATTTAGGTGGCAGCCCATGCATTCACTTCAAATACCAAACCAATTGCATGTTGTTTTTCCAGCAGGCTAGACAACAGGAATAACTTAAGTGCTAATGAAATAGCTACAGGTGCACAGATTTGATCAACTAACAGTCCTAAGAAGTTCTTGCAGAAAACCACCTGCGGCAGGTTCATTAATGGCTGTTGCTATGGAGACACAAAAACGACGAGGGAACAAATTTGGGGGATAGAAAGGAAAGGATGAAAGCAGTATATGTGATTGTCACTCTGTTAATCCTCTTGGCAGTTTGCAGTCCAGTTTACAACAACAACAACACGCCAGAGTATTTCTGAGATCTACAAGTGGAAGCAGCCCTCTCTTTCCTCGTTATTAAGGTTTCCCTTCCTGCCAGGCAGGAAAGATGAACAGATCAGTTTTACTGGAGCCTACAAAGGTCATTCATGCAAAGAGCAGCTCAGTGTGAGGCACTTTGCTTTTTCCCTTCATTTTATTTTTTTTTAAATTTTATTATTAGCAGTATTAAGACACTTAACTAGTTAAAAAGATCCTTCTGTACAGTATATTCCCATATATTGCACTCATCCAACACCTAGCTTACTCAGCCCCTTATGTTTCTGCAACTTTCTTCATACCTGGCAACTCTCACAGCTTAACAGACAGAGCTATCAGAGATGTTTAGTTCTAGTTATTTCTTCTCTTCTCTCCTCATCAATAATTTTTTACTACAGTGATCACTGGACCTCTTTGAACGGTCAAGTTTACCTGTTTCACAGATACTCACATCAGAACAGAATATTGGCACTAGTGCAAAGTAGAAAATGTTGTACCAAATGTTAAAAAATAAATAAAAAAATAAATCAGGCTTCCATCAAAGATTTTGGCACAACAAGCCAGGAGTGGGGTAAACATTTTAGTAGTGCTAAAGGTGAACAAAGGATCTCCTCATTTGGAAATGGTAGATAAAGACTTGTGTGCATTATTTGGTCCTAAATGGCCATCAACTACCAATCCAAAGTGGCCATGACAGAAGATGCCTAAAATGCTTCTAAAGAAATGTCTTCCATTGCTGCCAGGAAGAATTGAGCCTTTAGCATGAGAAAGACACACTCAGTGAAACCACTGAAAGTTCTGCTCAGTCACATCTGTGAAAGACGACTGGATGTTGGAAAGGATGAAGACAAAATTTCCCTGGATAATTTGGAGCTTGTTTAGCTTAGTGAATGCAATGCCAAGGAAAGAAATGGCGCTCGTGTGCAAACCAAAAATGCAAACTTGAGAACTGGAAATAATGCTATTTTATCCAAAGAACAATATTGACACAAATGGGTATGAAATTACTGCAAATACTGTTAAGCTGGACAATAATACAAGATTTTCAGCTACCATGAACCTGGAGTCCTTCAACAGCACTAGGAGGGTCAAGAAATTATCTAGCTTAAAAGTGAGTGCTTGATTAAACAGCAGAAGAGATTATATGAATGTTATCTTTGAGTCTATGGGATTCAGTGACAAAGAATATACCCAGGTTTTTATTTCTGCTTCTATTTGGCTCAAGCAGCAAGGTTTTGGTAGTGGCAGGGGTGCTGCAGGGCCACCTCTGCAGTCTGGGGGGGCCCCACACCAGAGCAGAAGGATGTTTCCTGAAGGAAACTGCAGCCTGCAGAAAAGACCAGGTTGGACCTGCAGATCATGGGGAGGACCCACAATGGAGCAGAGGAAAAGTGTGAGAAGGCAGAAGGGACAAAAAGGACCTGTTCTGGACTGACTGCAATCATTGTGATGCAGACGCAGCTACAGCGTTTTATCCTCAGCGTGAGTTCAGAAGATATACATAGGCATATTCCCTAAATCACCATGCTAATTATTGTGACCTAGAACAAGTACCTTCATTTAAAAGCAATTTTAATTAAGAATGCTGGTGAATTGTAGAGGTTTGAAAGAGAAACTGGAGCAGAGACTTGCCATATCTCTGGTGGAATGCAGGTGCTCCTGAAGAGTTCTGGAAAAGAAGGTTCTGTGAGGATGTGTCATGACTGAAGTCCTCAGCAATTTAGCAGAGTACAGGAATTTAGATAAGCCCTCTGGATCTTTACTCTTACTGCAGAAGGAAAAAATCCCTCCCCTCACCAATAAATAAATAAATCTCCCTATTATCTAAAGCCAGCAAAAAACTGGAATGTTGCTAATCTGAGCGTAGACAGCAGTGTTGGGATGAAGAAGGGAAATTGGAAATGACAACTCCTATTAGACCAAGGCAGAACAAAAGTGAAATGGATCACAGATATAAAAGAAAATGACAGATAATTTAAAGCAAGAGTCCAGACATTTATGAAGAAATTAAAATACAGCTACTGAAGGTTTCTCAGCTGCCACAGATAAAGTCCTTATTAATACAGCAACATCTGAGAAGGCTGTGAACCTGCAAAATGCTCCTCCACAAACACCAGAGATGAAAGAAAGGACCAGCAACATGGATACCATTTACAGTGGATTGAGTGATGTCAAGAAGACATTGACACCTTCAAGTTTAAAAGGGATGACCTGAAGGAAGAATGAAGCCTTAGAAAAATACAGCATGAATATTTTATTACATTCTTTAACAGAAGGTATCATCTATGAGTTGGACATCATTTCAGGACCAAGAACTGTATAATACCAACCCACAATAATGCCATGGCCTAACTTGTTGTGGCAGAGCAACTCTGACTCTGCATATCAACATATTTTTAAAGTGGTTTGTTGCAGACCCATAAATTCCTACAGCAATCCAGCCATTACCTCATCTCCAGCATAGCCAAGAGCTCAGAGGTCTGCAGGATTTATGTATGTTTTTCAGCTCAACAAGAGAATGCATGGTTTGCAGAGCAAAGGCTTCTGTGCGTCCATGAAAGAGCTGCAGGATTGATGTATCACTCGGTGGTAACTGTTGGGAAAGGTTGACTTTAGAGTGATGACTAATGCACGTTTCTGGGTACACTGGGAGTAACATCAAACCTAGTTTAAATAAGAGGGGGGTTTAATCAATGTGTCTTGCAATCTTCCCCATTTCCCAGTTCCACAATACAGTGACACCATGTGCTGAAGACAAGTAGTCTGAGTTGTTGATTTTCACCAGTATTCACTTCGTGCCTGCCATCTCTATCACTGATGGTTTTCAGGACAAACCCAAGACACAGCCTCTGCTCACTTGTGCCCTGTGATAGGACAAGAGGCAATGGAGGGAAACTACAACACAGGGATTTCCACCCCAACATGAGGAAGAACTTCTTGAGTGTAAGGGTCATGGAGCACTGGAACAGGCTCCCCAGAGAGGTTGTGGAGTCTCCGTCTCTGGAGACTTTCCAGCCCTGTCTGGATATGTTCCTGTGTGACCTGGTCCTGCTCTTGGACTATGGTGCTAAGTAGTCTGAAACTCTGCAAGGCTGAAAGTATTGGTGTCAGCCTCTATGTTCCAGCAGGAAGAGGCTAGCAAAACCAATTATCTTTGCTGAGCTATTTCTCTCTGCTAGCCCGTGCCCAAGGAGAGATTAAAGGTTGCAGAAGAAGCCATGGGGTGATCTTACTACAAATGAATTGTCCAGAAAGGTAGATTTCTTCACAGCTATTGAACACTCAGTCACCGTGACACAGCAGTTTGCTTAAACCAAGGATGTCTTCCAATTATCCTATGTGTGCTAGTAAAAAAAACCAAAACAAGATGAAAAACAAAACCTAAACCGAATGGCAATTAATATTTTACAGCAATTCATCTTCAGAATGCAATTTTGTGAATGGATAAATTTGTGCATCATCTGAAAAGGAGACTGGAAAGCCTTTGACATTTATTTTTATGTTTTTTTTCTGCTCCTCACAAAGAAGTTCTTCATTATTAATAGGTCTTATTAAACTGACAGTAGCAAGCAGACAATTTCACTCTGTAAAAACCAGACAGGTAGAAGCTGACCTTTCTACCTTTTGGAAAACAGCAATTTATTCATATTATCTGAAGATTATCCTTTTGCTGACAACAATATGAAGAACTCATTCTGCATTTCTTATGCATTCAAAACTCCTGGTGACTTGAACAATGAAAATTATCATCAAGGGTTCTTCAAGGAGAAATGGGAATTGTCAGAGAAAGCAGGACAGGCCCCAAGCAGCTATGCATTATGAATGTATATTGTGGACTACCACAACTGTGTTTTCTTGTTCAAAATAGATCTTACATGAAATAGGTATGCAGAAAAATAGCCAGTGTATGGTTCATTGCCTTCATTTGACTGAGAGAAGTAAAACACCTCAGTGTGTATTAACTTAATCTAAAATACTCTTGCACAAGGAACCCAAATTCATTTGGCTTGTACTGAGAACACTATTCCTAACAGTCTGCTCTCTGAAATTTGCTTAGGTGCTGAAGTGCTACCTGGCATTGCAAAAGAGGAGTCATCTGTCTCCAAAGCAATATATCACACACCCACCACTGGCATGGCTGTACCCTCACCTCACTGTTAGTGGCCTGGCTTACTATCTGTCATGTGGAGCCAGTATTGCAATAAAGATTAATGTGTGGTCAGATGTAGCTTTAAATGTGGACAAAGACGTCTTGTAGATGCAGCCAAGAAGATAGGCAGCAGAACTCTGCAGTACCCAATGCTTAAATAAATAAATACAAGTCTAATGCAATAAATATTGACAGAAGTTGTACCTTTTCAGTCAGCTTTGGCAATCACCTTAGGTTAGCCTTTCATATGTTTTACATAGAAGACAAGAAATAAACTATCACTAAGCTACTCAGAAGTTGTTCCCATCCTCCTTGCATTTGTGATTGACAAACATGTCATCTCTGAGCACAGGATTGCAGCTGTACTGATTGAAGGAAGATAGAAGCTAAGCCTTTGCCTCTAATTTAAAGCAGCACTTTTAGAGATGCTTTCTATCTTCCATCTAGTTGTTGTTGTCGAATGACAAACATCTGATTGGTGTCAAACATGAAGAACTGACAGATATTAAATAGAATTTAGTTACTGAGCATTTTGTGTCAGCTGACCTTCCTCAAAGGCTGAAGCAGCTGATTGCTGGCTGAAACTATCACCACAAACTAGCATTTTGGCAGGGGGGTAGGAGGAATCCACAATTAAAATACAAACATTATCTGTAGCAATAGTTATTTTCTTACAAATTCCAAACATCTATTGCAAGAACATAAAGCTAGAACTATGGAAAGTAAACATGCAGTACCTCTGCATTCTTCATTACTCACAGAATATGCTCCCGCTAGTTTGTTACAACTGTCACGTAGCGTGATTAATTTCAAGTGCCTGATCGATACTTACACATGTAAAGGCATGGTAATTCAAGGGAGATTAATGATTTTGCCAAAGCATACAGTCAGGAGCTCATGCTAATTGTCACAAAATTACTTTGCACACAAATTACTCAGGCTGCTCCTTGTTGTCATCATAAAGGGATGTCTCAGAAAAGGTAAGTTTATTTATTGGAGAAAAAACTGTGTGAGATGAGCCATACACAGACAGGGTTATGACAAATCAGGTTTTCAGAAAAGAATGTGAAGTTCAGGCACTATAGATATCCACTTCAGGATTTGCTCTGTTGTAAACAGTTCTCTGTGGCTTAACTTCTGTGCAAGCTTAGTATCATTATTTTCAAAGAGCTTTCCACCCTGCTACTCCATATAGGCAGAGAGGCACGGGTGAAAATTTCAGGAGAGGTGAGTTCTCACATAAATTATCTGTTAGGAACTGCCCACTGTTGAGTTCTTCTGGAACCCAGCTCAAAGAGAGTTTAGTTCTTCTGTCTGCTTTTAAATCTTCCACAATCTTGAAGAGTACTGTTTAGGGTGTCTGGAGAATCAAATTAAATCAAAAGGAAAACATGTGGGATAGTGGGATAGGAACCTAGAGATTTGAAGTGAATTCCTTTAATTTCCTTCTTGTTTTTTTTTTTTCCTTTTTCTGCTACTCTTGCAAGTTTTAGGAATTAAAAATTTGACTTAAATGTAAAATATTTACCAAATGTTAGACCAGATATTAAATAAGATAATCAGAAAATATTAGATCAGATGAAACTTTACCATATCCTGTCAATTTACATTCCTACCACCCTCATGGAATTCTTGAGGGTTAGTTCTGAGAAAATGTTGCATTACCATAACCTTCCATCCTCCTTTTCATAATGAGCAAGAAAGACTTACAGTAAAAATCCCCTGTATCACAGAATCCCAGCATGCTGGGGTGGGAAGGGACCTCTGGAGACCATCTAGCCCAACTCCCCTGCCAAGGCAAGGTCACCTAGAGCAGCCTGCAGGAACTAAGGTTTCAACTCAAATAAATGTTTTTCAAGAAGACAACAACTGCAAACAAAGCAATAAAAGATATTAAATAAATCACTTATCTTTAAGAATATCTGAGTAGAGATAACACAGCTTGCTTTGTTGTTTAGTTTTTTCCCCATTAGTTCTCAGAACTCATACCCATTCTTGACTACATTCCAAAGCAGAAGCAATGCTCTAATTTATTAATGCAGTTATAGTAGGACTAAAGTAATAAAACTATTATTAAAGTTCATTTTTTCACAGAAATGTGCAACTGTGTGGTATGGTAGTAATGCATTGTGAATCACTCGGTGTTAAATAACACCTCTTGCTGCCTGCAGGGTAAGGCAAGTCTTTACTGAAATAAGCATGCTGGAGATGATTCAAAAAACAAGTGAAGAAGAAGTGCTTTTCAGTGTGAAGTTGTTTAATGTACTTTCCAGGCAGCTTCCTGGCCATCTGAGTCTGCTAAACTCCACACAACCCCCACACAAAATCTGGATAAATTAAGTATCAGGGCTTGCTTTAGACTTGCCTGGATTCATCTCCCTGAAGAGATACATCATACAAATTAAAAGTCCAAAAACCCATCAAATAAGGAAAAAAAAAAAAAAGGAAATAAAGGAAAAGGTTTTCTCCTGAGGATAAATAGCATACAAAGAACCACCAGTGCTTAAAGCCCATTTTCAGATATAGTTGTCTAAACTGGGTCACAAAGATCAATACCAAGGAATTTGAAGCAATGTGGCCTGATTTTCAGAAAACAATTCTCATAGTTCAACCCTTAAAAAACCCCAGAACATCTTTGTTTCTGTTCCTGCATTGCCAACCATAGGCTCCTTGGTTTGAAAACAGTTGGTTTTCAAATAGTCCCTCGGCATCCAAGGCAATAAATAACAATCACTACACTTCTCTGGCAAAATGGCAACAACAGAAAATCCTACAAGAGTTTAATTTATTTGGTGTTGCTCCCCCTGCAGCTGCCCTGTCATGCTCCTTCTGGTTTTTGTCTGTATGGCCACACATATATATGTGCATACACATATATTTACACACACACACCCCATTAGTAGAAGAGCAAAAATGAATAAGAACTATAGCTTGCTCGCCTTGATCCTCCTCTTAATTGTCCTTCAATCTTATCTACTCTTAGAAGACCTTAACAAGTCTTAGGAACTCCTGCTATGATTCCTTCCTTGCAGTTCCTTAGGTGTTTAACTCTCTTGATGAATTAACCCCCATGGGTTCTAAGCCCTCCTTAAAAACTGCATTCATAATGCACTTCCATTGCAATTCTTCTGGGCCTGGTTGTGACATGCCCATATGTCACAACTTAGCACACACTAAGTCTCCACTCGTCTGTGTTGCTGCATGCAAACAGTAGGAGGACATTTGCCATCTCCTTAATTCTGGAGAAGAGATGAAGACCTGCTCTGTCTTGCTTTCTATTCATGTAATCATTGCATCTCCTCTCTCCCTCCCATGAGATGTTCCTAGTTAGGATCCATGCAGAGAGAAGGAAAGGTGAACTTCCCCGTGTGGCTAATTGTTGCTTCTCCCCAATGCAGAACTAGGCATGAGATTGCTCCTGGCTGTCACCAGCCTTCCTCCCTCCTCTCTGGCTGCCTCCAGAGCAGTACAGAGTTGTGTATTTCTGCCTTGGAAGTGTAAAGCCTTTGGGCAGCAACTCATTCATTTTTTTAAATAATAACCAATCAACTAGAAGCTGGCTCTGGCTGCAGCAATAAATATAACATTGCACAACTTAGCAAAATGCATAAAAGCAAGGATTTTCTACTAAGGATTTGACTGAATTATGACTTTCCAGACACCTCCATTCAAGCGTTCATCCACGAGACACATGTTTAAGCTGGCATGGCTGAAGGAGAGCTGAATGACAGCTTTTAATAACGCTATTTTCTGCAATTTTGTCTCCATTTGGGGAAAAAAAAAAAGCTAGGAGCACAAATTCATGGTAATAGATGGCTACACAGAGAAGCATCCATTTATTGGCTTTACTCTGGGCTTCTCTACTTTTACCTAAACAGCCTCTACCTTTGTGCTGATTGCTGTATTTGGAGTGTGCTATTTTGTGCACAATATTCTGCTGAGGGAATGAAGTGATGCACACACATAACCTCTGTTACTTGGGTAACCTCTGTCTACAGTACAAAGCATTGGACTCGTTCATCTGAGAATAGCAAGTAGAAAAGTTCCAGTTTTCTGCTGTGCTTGAGGATCAGGGACTGAATCCAGTCCCAAAATTATTATTGCAAGTTAATTGATTGGAATCTATTTAATGACTGCACTAATGAGGATGAAAAATTGCCAGGAGGGAGACAGAACTGGAAACAAATTGAATTTTTTTCCCCATCAATGTAAATCATCTTCCTCCTGATTGAAACATAATAAAGAAATATTTCTTTTCAGTGCATTGTTATTGAAGTACAACAAGAAAAAACAGGCTGCCCAGTGGGGTTGTGGAGTCTCCCTCTCCCCTAATTTCACTCTCTCACTGCAGTTTTACCTGCAAAATGAGGAAACCACGTTTGGGAGCATCATGAAACAGTCACTGAGTTGTTGCACTGCATTTTGGTCTAATTTCAGTGAAATCTGATAAATATCCCTCCTCCTAACTTTCAAAAGCCCTGCTCTCTGCACGATTATTTGTTTTGACATAACTCATCCTTTCTTAAGTGATTTCTGGAAGGCTGAAAATGGAGATGAAATATGGGCTAGTTACTAGGTAGGCACATTCAAGGTTTGTTCATCTATATGCACATCCAAAATAAAATCAGGCAAATGGAATTATGAGATCCATCCATCTACTGACAAGCAATCAGTAACTAACCAATCTGCACGAGAGCCTTCAATCTGAATACAGAAATACAGACTACTCCTCAGTAACATATTTTCATAAATAAATAAGCAATTGCTCAGTAATGGCAATTCATTTTTTCTAGTGCTCAAAGTGACATAGATGCATCTATGTTAGACCTTCCTTTTAACAGTTGTTCCCTTGGCATACCTGCCCATTAAAAGTTAGCGGTGAAATTTGGTACCACAAAGTCCTAATCCAAGATTTTTTTCCCCCCTCTTTAACAAATGCACATGCAGGGACTCAATCTGTTCCCAGGGTACTTCCAAAAGTTCATAGCCTACAGACCTTGGAAGGATATATTACATTTCTATAAATAGAACAGTCTGAATTGTGCTTCCTTGTACTGCTACAGCCACACGTAGCAGCTACACAGCATGAAGTGTTCAGATAGAGACTACAGAACCAGCTTTACGGCTGCTTTGGCCAATGTCTTCAAAAGTAACACCTCAAAAAGTTTATTATGAGCTAAAATGAATACTAGATAATGAAATCACAGTCTTTAAATAATGTTATTATGCTTGCATTAATACATGGAGGAGATTCAACTGCTTTGTAGCTTTTGATGTTATGCAAGCCTGCATGTAATCAGATACAGAAATCCCTCCAAAATTCACTGAACATCTCCAACATCTCATTAATATCAAAGGTCAAAGAATTCTGTTCCAAACCTGTGTCAAACATGGAACAAATAATTGAAGAAGAGTTCAAAGGTGACTACATTATTTCTACAGTGCACTATTATTTTTTCCACTCAGACATTCCCTCATTGTGCATATTTAATCTTCTTCTGTAAAGCCACTTTGGGCAGTAACTATTTATGTCTTTGCACATATCATATTCTAACAGTAAAGCCTTCTAGATTCTCATCCCTCAAGTACATTAGTGATTAGGCAATGCTTTTCTCTCCTCACCTACACACAGCTGACCAAGTTTAGTTATTTTTTCAGAAGAGAACTTTGTCATACTGAATCTCTGTCATCTCTAAATGAATTATGTTTCATGAAGCTACATTTTAAAGGCAGCCTCAACTTTGAAGCACTGGCAGAGTGCAGAGGGGAAGTGCTCAAGCAGGGTGCTCTGCAGGAAGCTCCCAGTATCCATGCTCTGGGGTGCCCACTGATTAGATGCAACCTTTACTACAGGTATCAGAAATACCCTACCTACCTTTCTTTTGAGTATTTTTATCTCTGTTCTGGGAGAAAGTGCCTCATTCTCTTTCAAAAGAGATGTGATTTTGGTCAGCAATGTCTGCTATGATTCAATACTGGATGTTTTCTGTGTGATCTTTCTTTCATCTTCTTATTTCCTGTGTTGATAAAGAATTCATTTGCTTTAGTATTCTGTAATAGTCAGATGGAGAGCCAGCCATGGTCCATACATGTAGGGCATCCTGATAAAAATCTAGTACTCTGCTTTCCCTCTCTAAGTGCTAATTCAAATATATGTTACACCTATTGCTTCCCAAATCTGTTTGCACTCACCAGGTATTCAGAATGTACTTGAACAATGACAGCTCCTGAGAAAGGGCCATCTGATCCAGTATGGAGGCAGAGTGGTAAAACCCCAGACATCTTTGGGTGAATGATGGGTGATGATAAACACTCAATGTGTCTTGGAAGAGAGTTCCAATGATACTCCAAAGTAACTACATCTTTGCAAAGAAGACTAGAGGGAGAATCTGCCCTACCTGCTTGCAAGCAGTCAATCCCTCAGGCTAAAATGACCATCACTAAGAATGTTTTCTTGAAAAAAAATAAAATAAAATCAAGACTAGGAAGCTAAAAGCCCAAGTGAAGGATCCAGTGATTGAGGGGAAAGGTTCTCACAGAGCAGTGTGGCACTGGGCTATCAGCAGACATGAACAGAATTTTTTGAGGCAGGTAATACTGACTTTGAAGAAAATAGTTCCTTCAATCCTACAAGCCTCTCTGGAGAAATATAAAAGACAAATAGGGACTGGACAATTCTGAGCAGCTTCTGATAGCAGATCCTAATCAGGTGTTATAAGCAGCTGCTGAGAAAAGACAAGGAGACATGCACTGATGGGTGATATCTTGCTGCTTATTGTGGAGCTGTGCTATATTGCATTTCATTTGGCTGAGAGAGGTGATACAGGAGAGAGAGCACCAAGCTGGACCTGCAGCACAGCCACCAGAGCACAGGTAGAACATCCAAATTTGGATAATTTTCATCAGCCCTATTGTGGCAAGGAGAAAACTCCCTTGCTTTTTGGGGTTCTTTGTCTTAGAAAAGCAGGAAGCAATAAAGAACTTGCCAGCAGCATGCCTTTCCCTGTCATTTCCTAAGTGGGAGACATACTGCACTTGAGGCAGTACTTTAAACCTTACTGGCTTTGCTAAGCTGTAAGGGTAACTAACAACACGTTAACAAAGATGGTTGCAGACAGACCTAACCTTGTCCTCTCTGTGCTTAAGTATCTAAGCTACCAAAAAAGGCCACATTTTAGCATGTTAGTGTGACAGAAGAAATCAGCTCAAATGCACTGACATGACTTCTTGCCAGGAAGTGGCTTCTGACTTTCCACAGAACAGATAAGATGCATAACTACCTCTAAAGGAAATAGCCCCCTTTCCAAATACCAAATTCTAACTAAAGCAATAAATTATTTATTCTCAAGGCTGACTTTACAGTAAAATATGTTTATCGACAACCATAAGTGAACTGCTTTTTGCTTTGCATCACAGTAAGAGAAACTAAGGGTCAAATATTGAAAGCTATGTAAGGAAGAGTGGTTCCTACTCGTGGGACACACATCTATCAAACATGACATTTATATCTGAGTAAGCATTTGAAAGAAAAGAACAGGTTCTGAAATTTGTGAGAAATTTGGGGAAGGAAAAGAAGAGCAATAGCAGGGTCTAGAAGGGATTCTAACACTGGTTGATTCACTCACCAGCAAAAAGAAAAACAATTCTGCATGAGGTGGTGTACATCAGTGCGTGATGGAGGAAAAGACACAAAGTTTGTCCTTTCAAAGACTTTGATTTATGCAGTATCCTGATGTTTATAAAGTCACTCACACATATTTGCATAATGTTACCATTTGACATGTTCTGGACACACAAATCAAAGTATACTTGCCAGTCTCTCCCCTCCAGACTTCTGGTGGATGAATTCGCTCTAATCCACTTGGTACTGCTACTTTACTGCTTCAGCTCTGATCGAACGCCTCTCCTTCCCTTCCAGCTGAGTAACAAAACAAAAGCTTTGGAGAGGAGCTGCCTAGCAGCAAAAGTTTCAGAGAAGGAAACTGGAGGGAAGATATTGATCAGCATCAAACTGCTTTCAAAGTAATGGAAGAAATGAGAAAGGTTTTTTTTCTCTTCTGCTAAAAGTGGTATTGATTCAATTCTGCCCTTATAACTGAAGCCAGTGAAGCCAGCTGTCTCCTTATTCTGGCCTTTCTTTCCTGCACATTGGAAAGTAGAGGATGGACAGAGCAGAATTACATAGAATAACATAGTTCCTAGTCTGGGACATGTGATCAGATCAGATTCCCTGTCCATGATGCTTTTGTGGACTGCTTCAGTTCCGCTCCCATTTCTGCTGCTGAGTCTGAGTGTGGGCTTAGACAAGCTGCTCCGCTGGTAGAAACTGCCATAACACATCAACACAAGCTCACTGAAATCAGTGGAGTTGTAACAAGTTTGCAGCCAAGCATTTGTCATTTAGCTGTATTCTCTGTCCTGTATAGGCACATATTGGCACAAAAGCACTGGCAGGAATGGATTTGTTTCAGGGCTCATGCCCTTCCTCCACAAGGTAGAGGGTAAGGGCTCATTGCTCATTCTAATTTCAGGATCAACACTGGGCATTCAGATACAGTCCTCTCTATATTAACAGAAAATTTGCCCTTGCATTCAGAAAAGAAGAAAACCAAACCACTAGCTCTGGATACCGTAAAAAATATTCTTTCATCACTGGGGGCAGATTTCTTGTGTAACAGTGACAGCAGTACCCAAACATGGAAGAGATAAATAGCACAGATGAACCTAAAGGTAAGTGGAAATCCCCCAAAGCCACTGGAGCCAGTAACCTTACAGGTGTTAGAAATATACACACTACTATACTTCATACTGTTTAACCTCTTTCCATTTAGAGATCAGTTTGTTGTTGCTAGGTACTTTTGAGTGAAGTTATTGCATTAGCATTTTAGGAAATGCCAGGCAATAATGGGTGCTTCAGAACAAAAAGTTACACTTCAATGGATACATCATCTTGAACTTATTATTTGTATTTAAATCAGTATAATTTCTACAAGGGGATTTATTGTTTTTTCAAAATGTGATTTAATACAGTTGAAATTACATGAAGCATTTTCCCTCAGACTTAATGGCAGTATCACACTGTGAGAAATCAAGAAAGGGATGTAACTGTAGGTCTGCTAAAAAAAAAACAATACTGCATTTTAATGCTTTCCCCCTCCAGTTTGTTACCATGTGTTGTAACACTGAAGCTAAAACATATCCAGTAAGAGTACTTTTCAGATGCTAAAAATGCTACACATCCAGAGCATAAAAAAAATCCCAGTGAGCACTGCTAGGAGAGGAAAACAAATTCATTTGTTTGGAATTCAAAAAGTACTCTTCTAATTCCACAGCCAAGGCATTACATAGTAACACAGCAGATAGGATGCATTCTTACCACATACAGTTTTAAGGCTGATTTATTTCAGTGGTTCAGTAGCTGTAAAAGTGCTGTGTTAAACATTTCACATTTTATCAGCTGGACAATTTTAGGAGGTGATGATGTGAATCTACACCCATCAAAGATCCTATTCCACGAAGAAAAGTTAATCTTTCAGAAAACTAGAGCTCTCTCCCTGGCTGCGTGATTCTGACTCAAGGCAAAAAAGGCTAGTTCGGGGTACACATGTATGAACACACTGACAAAAGCAGTATTTTTTGAGCAAGGGCTTCAGTGAGTGAATAGCTTTTGTTTTCTACAGCAGTCCGCAGCAAAAGAGCTCATTAATATCTGACCTGTAACAGCCTGCTTCTATGAAATGGGGAAAAAAGCCCTCACTTTGCATAGAAATAAAAATTCTATGAAAATTAACAAGTCCTCTCTGAGAGTAATCAAAACAGTACGACCCATATAGTGGAGAGCAAGCAAACAGGAATTCAAAACCATACACTCATTATAGATCTTTTAAATACCCACATTTAATGCTGGCATCTCTGCCTTTTCTTTTTTGAGAGGTGTCAAGCAAGCTCGATCCTAAAGCTTATCCTGCAATAACAGTGGTTTGCATTTATCTGTGAAATGGATTCTTAACACACAAGTACTGATACAGAACAAAACTCCAATTGCATCATAAATCAGAAGTGCAAAGGATGTTATAAAGGTGAACTGAACTCAGATCCACGGAATCTGTCAACTTCTGTAGCAGTGAGCAGCTCGCAAAGGCAACCGACACAGGCATTATGTTCCCTGCTTTCAGTCTTCCTAATAAACATCCACTCGGGGACACTTGGCAATTCGTCACCAAATACAAACCTTACACTAGCATCTACTTCTGTTTTACACTAGCAAAGTAAACCCTGCAGTAGCAAACCAGGCTTTTCTTAGTTTGAATGGTTTTTTAACTTCGCCAGACTTTTCATTTCACAGCTTTTATACCTGATGCTCTCTACGTCCAGATCAGACACCACACCTACAAACAGCACAAACTGCGAGTGATCACTTTACCTTCTGAAAAATCAATCAGTCCCAGCAAATGAAGCAGCTTCAGAGATGCAAATATAATCACAACAATACCCACTGTCTGCAGTCCCTCTGACTCCCACTCGAGAGTCAACATTCTTCCAACAGGTAAATCATTCCAGTCTTCACACCAGTTCTCAATCAGAGGGAAATTAGAGGATTTTACCAGGAGTTTGCTTTGAAGAAAGTTGCAGTGGAGTGAAGCAGCACTGTGCTGAGCTGTGGCAATTCACCAGCCACTCCAGCTGAGACAAAATATCAGATAAAGCCCTGCATCTCATGCTTCTCTAAGCATTTGATTTCCTCAGTAGCGAGTCCTCTTAGAAGGCTGAGGTGGACCAGGAACCCCTGGGTATGACATTGTATCCAGCAAGCAGCCTTACTTCAGAGCTGCTGGAGGAACATCTGTGTCAGAGCTGGAGACTTGGCTGTGTCAGAGCTAAGAAGAAATGCTCCCTGGAAACTTGCACTAGGGAGCATGCTGCTATCAGCACTCTGCACTCCGGTGCCTCCAGCCCCAGGCTTTGTGATTCTCCCCCAGCTTCACAGCCCTTCCCCAGCTTCTCTGAGCACAATTTTGTGAAGTTTGACAAACGACAGTTTGCAAATGACAGAGAGCAGTTTTCAGGTGTGCTAAATGCTGCATGTCAGAAAACTGCTGCCCTCTGCATTAGAAGTAATAACGTTCAGAGAAACACTGCCCGCTTCTCTTCCTAAGCATCACCAGAATCTAATTAGAATCTTCAGTGGAAATGAGAATGGCAATTAAAGAAATACACATCAGCATGGCCAGTGCCTCCAGCTAGCAAAACACAGTGCTGTCAAGGAGACATGCACTGCCCAAACCCCTGTTCTGTAGCCAGGAATATATTATTTATTGATTGAGGAAAAAAAAAACCCACAGCCACCCCCCACAGTGCTTTTTCTGTCCAAGGACATGAACCTAGAGGTGCTGAACCCCAAACTCTGATATATAGGAAGAGGAATTAGGCATTTTCCACAGCTCCTGGGAAGACCTGCCCAGGCTATGCAGCAGGGGAAAAAGAGAAGAGGTTTATGATCCCGGCTGATTTACTGGATAGTCTGTATGAAACTAATTGTCCTGTGTTTATTAATGTGATTATCAAGAGGATATCCAGCGTGACAAACAGGCTCTGAAGACTATTTGTGCAGTGCATGCACAAATATTATAAGGTTAAAACTATGTATTATAAAGTTAAGCTTAAATACTTATTCATGTGTCCATCCCAATAATTTAACTAAATCCTGTCCACTGGTATACAAGGCACTAGGGCAACACGAAGGGAAGTCTCAGCTAAAATAATTTGAGACACCATTACTACTGAAAAAATACATATGAGCTAACAAGTCTCATAAATTGTGCCCAGCATTAAGCACTCATCTCAGGTTTGTTGACATTAGAAATAACTTCTACTAACTTTTGAGACGCTCAGAAGCTTTTATTTTTGTTCAGAACCCCATTATCATTTCGAATCAGCACAATAAATTGTAATGTTAATTATCTGGTGTGCATGGACTATCGGGTAGAGAAAGAAAACTATAATCTCCAATTTGCTATCAGCTGTTTTGTTTTGTTTTCTTGGAAGGCTGTTTCTGTTAAACTGCAGTAACTACTCAGAGTCCCAGGCTTTTCTGTCCAGGCAGGACTCTCCAATCTGCATGCTTTGGAGCATTCAAAAAATCAGGTGTGTACAAGCAGCAGCAAATGCTCGTTACACATAGGATGCTATGAATGGAATCATTAATGAATAAACTGCTTGGAAATCCTACAAATAGCTAACTAATATTTCTGTGATTACAGTATTATGGTATAAACTTTCCCTGTAATTTGATCTGGTTATGCATTCCTTCTGAAGTTATCTGATATTATCATACTTGTTTTATATACACGGGTAACCAAGTTTAATTCCACTAAACCCTGAGTGCTTAACTATAACAGCACAGTAAAATTAAGTGATGGGGATTTTGTTTTTCCTTGCTTTAGTCTTAATAAAGAAATACTTAAATTCAAGATTTCACCATAATTTATAAACCCTCCCTCTTTTCAATTTCTTATGACTTAGTGCATGAGAGTAATACAGTAGTAGCCTACCTGATCCCAAATGCATTGAAGTGTCTTATAGTTTTTTCCCCACTATATTTTTAACATCTGCTTGTAAAAAGTTTTCTCAGGCTTTTCTCAGAAAGAAATCTCTTCATACTTGTAATGATTCTCTTCTATATAGACATTATGGATTTGCTGTTGTCTAATGCAGAATGGGGCTGATCAAAGTTGAACAGCTTTCAAGGCAAGGATCTATTATTATTCATTAATTGACTTGAATTACACTGCTTTCCTAAGTGACGAAATCTGCCCAGTGTTGTAACTAATCTATAAGGGGAGGAAAAAAAAAGGTCTTAATTGGCTAGCAGTAATAGTTCATTAGACTCTATTTGATAGTTTCCCCCACCGTGGCTGAAAACGGAAACTGCTGACGAGTTAGAAATAGAAAGAAATTTTGGAAGTATTAATTAGCTGTCCTTCTTTTTGTACTCTCTTTTCCAGAGGGAAATGTCTGTCAGCCAAAAGAGAAATTGTCAAACACAGAAAGGGTACCTATGTACAGGTCAGACGAACTGCTCATCTTCAGCTTCTTGCTCACGCCAGATCTGAGCTTATTAGGAAAGTCATCTAACAGAGAGTGAAATTCATCCTCCTCCTCCTCCTAGTCAGCCAGTAAGAAATCTCTTCATAAGCAATAATCTACAGTTTTCTACACAGAGAAGTTTCTGTCTTAGACCTGCAGAAGAAAACCATGTCCACTAAAAAGCATTTGGAGAATCAGAACTAATTTACACATATCCTGCAGATCATTATTCTCAGGAATATTATATCTTATTTTTAACTCAACCCCTCCTGCACAGGCTGCTATAGCTAATCACAGAGCACTCAGTTCTTATTAAATGCTTAGAAAAATGAAGAGACTGATGCATGGAATTACTTTGGTCATTACATCAGTGCCGGCAACTATTGAAGACCACAGCACTGCACTAGCAGATTACTAATCCAAAACTGCAGGGAAATTTTGCTTGAAGAGTTAGGTAGAGTGTAATTACCCAAGATTAAACTTGTCAGGCTTCTCATATAATCTTTAATATTTACAGTAAGTGCTCTCAATCTGTAATTACTGTAAGTGAATATAGGCTAAGACAGAAAGAGGAAAATAAATCAACACCTGTACAGGCAAGATAAGATTCACTGCTAACATTTGCAATCAAGGGAGAAAACATAACTGAGCTTCTGAAGGTTTGGTCTCAGAAGTAAATTACACTAAAATACTATTGTAGGTCTAGCTGTATAATGCTGGAAAGTTGATTTCCTTATTTCAGTTTGCTGGTTCTGAGCATGGTGTGGGATTTCATTACCTTTTTTTCCCCTCTTCATTTTCACCTTCTGACTCTCACTTGCTCCTAAGAAGCTTTTGTTCCTGCTTTGATCTAAATCAAAGGACAGCTGGCAATACTGATCTGAAAACAAGAATTTAAAAGAATCCCACAAGACAACCATTACCAACACCCCCCCATGCCATAACAGCTACAGGTGGATTCATTTGTCTATAAAATTAATTGTTATATCATGCTAGACAATTATGCTGGAAATAGCTATGTGCAAGTGGGTTGTAAATTAAATGGCGTGGCCATGGGACAGACAGTAGCATTTTAATTTATTAAGCTTTAGCAAAACATTACAAAGAGGCTATTGCTTTCCTAAACAAGGTTAAATTACAGTAGTAATAGTAACTAATCAAATTCTGCTTTGCTTTACTGCAAAGCCCACTGGCTGGTTTGAGAAATGAAATTATCTCTTATGTGACTAGGTCTCCAGCCTACAGATCTGTTTTTCTTCTTGTATTAAATTACACTTGATCTCCCAGCAGCAGGATTTGCCACTCTCAAGCTTGCAAGCATAAATGTAGGTCTGTATAGGAGACAGGCAGTATGATGGAAATTCTGGGGACCAGTCAAACCCAACTACTTTGTTAGCTGTAGTACAGCTGTGATATCTTAACCAAACCAACAGAGAATCACCAGTAAAAGTAAACTTGGTCCCAAAAAAGCTTGCTGAAGCTTGGCTCTAAAATTAATTGATTGATGTTTCTCTGGCTATTGAACTACTTTGAATGGGAGTTCAAAGAGAATTTTTAAGAAAGCTGAAGCCCAAGGCATGCCTCACCTGTACAGCTCGAATTCCCACCCCTTCTGCTGAAGTATTGTCTGTGTGAATCTTTGACCTCCCTTCCTCTGACTGCACATCAGACACACTTCTCCTGCTTATCACAAACCACCTTTTTTCCTGTACCATCATCCTCCTCTTCAGTCTTTTCACATTTGGAAAGAGCACAGTAACAGCAGTGTCTGACCTGCCAGTTTGCTTCTTTCACTGTTACTGTCCTAATTATATATTGAAGCAGTAAGACACCATTATCGATTATTTTATTCATGCAAACAAGAAACTCCTGGGAGGGCTAGAGAACAAGCTGGCAGAAATGAAAGGACAGAATACTCCATATTCAGTCTTTTTCTGCTGGCCAAATTATTAATATATCCACTGACACTTGTCCATACATCTAGGAAGCCCTGGTTCTATAGACTGTACAGTTCAATAACCTCAGATGAGCTGCTACAAGAAAGGGTCAGCTGTTTTCTGCTGTGATAAACAAGAAAACAAATGACTCACGTGTGCTAATAATAAAAGCTAACATTCTAGTAACTAAGAGGAATATTCACCATCTAAAGCCCTGAACCAACCATCCATCAATTTGAAATTCTCAACCTATCCTGTGCAACACTTCTCTTTAAAAGCTGCTGTGTCTGGCTTTGTGTAGCCAATGCAAGGTCTGCAACTAAAGGAGGGGGGAAAAAAGGATTAATAAACATGCTCATAAGAACTTGTGACACACCTGCCTTTCCCTGATATAAAATAACCCAAGTACATGAAATGTTCTATTCTCTCCTTAGTTTTCAGAAAAGTGAATAGAATAGAATTAACCAGGTTGGAAAAGCATTGTATTTTTCCATAGCAACAGGAAAGTATTATAAATGATGTCTGAAGTGGCTGACACATTAGTACATTTGCAGTACTAGTTAAAAGATGAGTGTATCGGACCTATAAAGATGAGGTGCAATAAATTAGCCCATATTGCATGGCTGCAGCACACTCAAGAAAAGTAACTAAAACCCCTCTGTAATCATGAACCTTCCCCTCAGGTGTATAGCACAGTATTTGGACTATATCTGTCTATGGAGAGAGACTGAGAGAGTTGGGGCTGTTCAGTCTGGAGAAGAGAAGGATCCAAGAAGACCTTCTTATGGCCTTCCAGTATCTTAAGGGGGCTACAGGAAAGCTGGTGAGGGACTTTTCAGGGTGTCAGGTAGTGATAGGACTGTGGAGAATGGAACAAAACTGGAAGAGGGTAGATTTGGGTTGGATGTTAGGAAGATGGTCCAGGCTGGGGAGTCTCCCTCCTTGGAGACATTCAAAAGCACGGACATGGTAAAGGACATTAAAATGTCTATCTGGACACACTGCTGGGCAACTAGTTCTAGGCAACCCTGCTTGAGCAGGGATGTGGGACCAGATGTTCTCCAGAAGTCACTCCCACCTCAACCATTCTACATTTCTGTGACTTACATCCCTCTCAATGACACTTTTTGAACATCCTTTCCTAGGTAGAAGATTTTTCAGGAGTTAAAGTTTTTCATATTGTAAAATTTGATTAATTCATATTGGCAATAATTTTAGAGGGAAATATGATTCCAAGTACACTTGAAAATAAACCTTTCAGGACCACATCTCTTCTTGTTTCTGGACACTGAAACAGTATTTTTCCAATGTAGGGCCTGAAATTCACCCAGTGAAAGGTTCACCACTGAGAAATGGCAGGAATGGCAACAAAGGACAATGAACAAGGTTACAGCAATATAAACGTATACAGTCCCTGCACTGAAAGGAAAAAGAACTTCCCCCCACTTAACCATTCAGAGCTTTCACTCTGCTGGTAAACTCAGAGGCTTCTAAAGCCTTCTAATTCCCCCATCAAAAACATGTTAGGCAGAGTACTAAGAGTTCAGGAAATGTAAAGGTTTTGTGAGCTAGATGCTTACTTTCCCAGGAGAATAAAAGCAATGGTGAAGGGGTTGGGAGTAACAGCATAACCTGATGTTTTTCAGCTCCTAATGCAGCTTTTTATTGGCTTGCAGCCCTATCCTGGTGTAGGAACCTACACTGATATTTGAGGATCCACACAACACAATGAAAAATTTTCTGCTCCGGCAACTCTGCTGCTCTGGCACTTGTGCAAAGCAACTGTATAAAACCAAGCTCTGAAGGGAGCAATAAGCTTACAATGCCTTATCACTAAGTAAGTAAAAGGAAGGTTATGGCTCTTCCCTGAGGAAGCATTAAATCGTCCAACTAAGAGCAGCATCACGAGGTTCTTGTAGCTGCTGAAATGAGGGAAGTAACAAAATACAGAAGCTTGCTATCTTGAGCATGCAACAAAACTTTAGACACCACTTTTGATTGTCTTAGGCTACTGCAGGGATCAAATCTTCACCTTCAGCAGCTTTGCAGGGTTTACCACAGCCTCTCTACTCTCTGGGCTTACAGCTTAGATAAAGCAGATATTCCATTATGCACATGTGGTTTGTGGTCATGAGAGATGTTTCCATGTGCCTCTTGACATGCATAACGCCATACCCAAATTCTGTACGTGAGATACTTGCACATTTTCCTCCTATCAAACCAACATGATTCTGAGCTGGCTGGACTTTTACGCCACTTTAAAGCCATCTTCAGCCATTTCTAAGACTATTTTTGCTGCCATTAATACCTCAGGAATCATTTCCACCCAGGCTATGAATTTTAATTGCTCTGATCTTCTCAGCAGCCATTTCCCTAGCTTTCCAATCATGCTGCTCTTTTCTGAACTCACTTTAATTAGGCAGAACATTTATATGGAGAAAAAAAAACAACAACCAAAACCTCACAACAAACAGCTTAGTTTTTGGGTAGAGTTCAAATAGTCACAAGCAAGATTGTATGATGAGACTGCCAGCCATAGCCTAAGCATTTCACTAACATCCTCCTCTCATTAAAATAATATTGAATATTTAATAACAGTTTGTCTTGTTTATCCCTCAGAAGCAAATAAATTCTCCCCCCAGCATTAAATGTCCACATATGCCCTT
Organism: Dryobates pubescens; assembly: GCF_014839835.1. Lineage (NCBI taxonomy): Eukaryota > Metazoa > Chordata > Aves > Piciformes > Picidae > Dryobates > Dryobates pubescens. The sequence goes on along the minus strand of NC_071634.1, from coordinate 17,263,296 downwards.
AGCTATCAGGAACTTGTATTTCAGTTAAGGAATCCCAAGAGTGTGCCAAGACTTTAGCCCATTCCCTCGCTGCGACTGATGTGCGTTTTGGCAATGCTTGTTTTCAGACTTAAAGACCTTTCTTTGCTAATAGTGACAGTAACACATGCAGGCTTTCACTGAAGCAACTTTGTGCTACACCAGAGAATAATTAGTCTGTTCCAAGGCTGCCTGAACAGGTCTGACAGTTGGTTGCTGTCCCTAGCACGTTATCCCTCCTGCACTCGCTTTGCCGCTTGTCTGATGCTGTGTGAGGTCTCACAGATTGAGTCAGACCTCCCCACCACACACCCCAGAAAAAAAACAAATTTGACAAAACTACAAAAAAGCACAAAAGGAAATACTGGAGCCTTTGTCCTCAAAATACTTCACAGACATTGCTCATTTCACTTCTAGGTACTGATCTCATGGTTGTAGTCCAAGACAAGCAATGCTGTGAAGGTTCAGGAGGAGGAAAGAGCAGGCAAACAAGGGAACAAACCCTTGGTGGGGTAACCGACACAGCCAGCACAGAGGTACTGCAAGCCAAAGCCAAAATTCGCTGTCATACCAGATATACACAAGGCAAAGCAGTAGGCAAGCAACCACAGCAATCCTTACTGTGTGGGATTCAACAAGATACACACAGCCCATATGCTCACAAGAAAACACAGCTCTGTCCAATTTAGTCTTTTTTAAGAGGTGTTTTATGATTGATCTCAATTTATATTACTTAACATAAGCATACAGGGTGTGTTTACAGAACCAGTACTTCTGAAAGGTTTTCCTTACATCCTCTGCAGGCTGCAGGAATAAGTTGAGTTTAGATTATACAGTGTTCAGCCAGCTCTTGGTGAACTGAAGTTTAGTACATGTTGTTTCCTTACACATTCCACCACTGTCTAGCATACTAGGAAAGAGAGATGTGATACCTGCTCTGAGTCACAAGCTCACAGAGCACAGCCACGGCCTCACTCTCGCACTCCCTGACTGGCAGAAGGTTGTTTCCCTTCACTTTTAATTGTTTTGGGGGAAAGGGAATGCAGCTGCAGAAAAAGCCAAGCAATACTTGCTTGCTTATTTGTTGAACTCAGGCTCCCATTTAGCAGAGGGAGAAAATCTCTCATTCCCAAAGAAGTTTGTCAGTGGTATTAACCATAAAGCTGAAGGGGAAAAAAGATAAAGGCAGAAATAAATTATTTGACCAAATACAATAATTTCTCTGCATGCCAAACCCCAGTACATATTAGATTGTTTGGAAAGCCATTGTCTATGGCTCACTAAGTTTAAGAACCATGTAACTATTGCCTAAAAGCTTCATTTCCAAAAAGGAAAAAAAAATATCCAAGATATTCTCTCTTTCAAGGTACTGCTTTAACCAGGATGTCTCTGAGGAAGGTTAGGAGGAAAATGACAAGCTGACACAAGACTAAGGTGGTTTTATATTCTTTGGGAACTCACCTCAGCAAAAGGCAAGTCTACAAAAAGCATGAGACAAAACAAAGGGAAGGAATAGTCCCAGCTACTTCATCCTTCCTACATCTTCGAATGTCCAGTGAAAATAAAATGAACATACTCCAGGTGTGGAGGATGATGTCCAGCTTACTTTAGCATTTCTGAGCCTTCTGGTGGCTAAATCAGTGTGATCTGTGCCAACAGCAGTAAGTGTTTGATAGGAAGGGCAATTTTAGCCCACTTGTGAGGAGAGGCAGAGGATGGTGGTGGACACCCTCTGGTAGCCAGCTGCAGCCCTATCCACTGTAGTAAAGATTGGTTCAGCTAGCTGTGCAACACAGCTTTCCTGAAGCAAAAAGAAGCAGGCACCACTCTGCACCACAGGGAATAAATGTCCAATGCTTTAAGGGAATCTGCAACGTTTTGAAATACATCAAGAGCTGCTCTGCAAAGAATAGACCGAAAAAGGAATAGCTGCATGTTCTCTATGAAGCAATTGCTGGCCAGTGACCCCAGTGACTGGGTACAGTCTACTCTTTTTTAGTTCAAAACTGACTCACACATTGAGTGAGTCTAAGCTTTCACCTTGTATCATTACTTTAATTTTGTGCACTGACCCCATCAACTGCCCAGCAGTAAAAGAAATGTTGAAAATAATTTCTCAGCCAGAACCATGACCTGATGAACACAAAGATGCACAGCACTAAGAGAACAATCAATGCTAAGAAAAGCTTTTCAAGTTCATGTGCTGGTGGATTTGGGTTGGGGTTTTGGGGTTTTTTTTGGTGGCATTCTAAAAAGCCTTCCCTTCTGTCCAGTCCAGAACTCCTGGGTGAGTGGGATACACTGTCTGAGCCCACTGAGTGTTCAGTGTGACTCATCCACTCCAGGTAGCACCAGCTGCATGATGTGGGAACCTTCCCTTTAAACACCCAGTTCAACACTGGCAATCAGGGTGTCAGAAAGAGCTGTGATTCACTACCAATTACTTCCAAGGAAACTCAAAGTCCTTTGTATGCTGCCAGTATCTCTCTCAGTGGAGTGCAGGAGGCTTCCAATCCTCTGCATTCTCAATTCCGAGATCCTAGTGGCTGACCTCAGGACTCCCCTTGTATCTTTTGTCAGGGGCTCCAGCTAGAGCCGTTTGCCCAGCTGCAGGGTGAAGCACATTTTTCACACCTTGACCTGCCTAAACTGACCCAAGAGCCACTCCATGAACAATCTCTTGCCTGATTTGTTCAAAGGTCTGTTGCAGCTGAAGGCCCCATTAAAAATGGTTCTTTTTCTGAGTCACTCCATACTGAGGGCTCACAATTTAACCGTAGTCTGGGGTATGCATTCACCAGAAAACATGTCAGAGTATCTACCCCACCCCAGGAGCTCAGCTGCCTGTGCTCAAGGCCAGCTCCCAGGGAAGCAGGAGCTGCTGTAGGAGCTCCAAGTGGCCAAAAAGCTGTTTGAGAAAGAGCTGGCAGAATCACAATTTCACTTGAGAGCTGCATTTGCCTGGAGGCTGTTGCTCTTACTTCCAAGGCTACATTGCAGTCATAACTTAACAAACAAACAAACATCATCTACATCAGCAGAGTTTACACCTGGACTACTGATAAATTTATCAGGATGGTCAAGGAAAATACTTTCCACTTCAATGATATGCTTAAATGTACAAGTAAACATGCCATGATGTTTAAGAAGAGAGGTCTAAGGCTTATGAACTGACAACTATGCTTATAGGGTGAACACAAAACACTTGTGCATCACTGGCCATCTGTTTGTACACACTGCTGCAGACAGAAGCTCATATATTTTTCATTTTTGGAATGCTAGCCAATTGCAGAATAAAAAACAAAGAAGATTTATATTGTTATTGCACTGAAATATCTCAGGAACTTAGGTCCATGAAATATTGCACCACTTCCATCAATCTGACATCTTTTATCTGTTGTTTTCATTTTCCTTGAGAACTAAGAGCAGCCTTTCTCACACAGCTGTAATCATTCTAGCTGTGCCTCCAGCACAGTATAAAAAAAGGGGCTATCTACATCTGTTAAATCTCTTTATTTCCACCCTCAAGTTCCATACCAATTTATAATGAATAGCAAGTACCAATCTGCTTCTAAATTTAATGGAAGAGGTGTCTTCATTGTACTTGCTGATCAGCGGCTTCTTCCTTCCGCCACCACTGTATTTTTATCTGTTGGCAGATCATGATCCCCCCAATTAAAGCCTTTGTCTGCTAACAGATAAAACCACGTTAGTTTCCAAGTCTGCACTGCTGTGGACTCATCAGACTCACTAGATACCACTGCTGACACACCAACAGTTCTGCTTGTGCTTCCTTTAATTCTGTGGTTCAGTTAGTTGCTTAGCAAAGACAAACCAATTATGCTTTATGAAAGTGGACTGAAGCCAAAAACCAAACCAAACCAACAACCACAGACGAAATGAGTTAGAAAACCAGATTCAAGTAGTTAAGCTGCATAAATTTCTGGAGGATTAGCTTGACCAAAGACCATGCAACGTTACCACATTTGGTGAGCCTACCTTTATTTTTACAAAGGTTGGTGGTGCTCACCATTCTGGAATTACTAGGTATGAGTGAAGCATACCCCTCCCTTTCCAATTCCACTGCTCCTTTCTCAGTAGCTGCAGTGATGGAGAGCTGATTAAAATATTAAAGCAAATAAATATATATATAAAAAATAGATAGTAACTGCTTCTAAGGTACCAGAATCACTAAGTTCCTGCTCCAGAGAACAAGCCCTCCAAGCCCCCAAATCTAGTACTTAGTCAGTCTAAATAAACTCCAGGTGTGACCCTATAGAGAGTTAACAGGGAGTCAACAAAGTTCGCTAGCAGTACAAATGAAGGGACAAAGAAGCCCTTAGTGAAATTCAGCACCCCCCACAGCCTTTCCCTTGTGACATGCTACTATTTTTTCTGGGTTTTTTCAGTATGTTTGCAACAAGGAAGAATCAATCTGCCTAAAAAGGCAGATAAAAGTTAGCTTCACAGCCATATTTTATCTGTTGGTGCTTTGGTTTGTGTCCACACATCTGTACAGAGGGGACAGGAATACAGAGCCTGAACTATTCCTATATGAAATAGAAGACAGTAAGGCTTTTTCTTTGCTGAGAAGCTAGAATGTCTTTAATGAAGTAACAGAATTCTAAGCAGCTTTACCCTAATGTAGTTTATTTTGAATTAATAAAGCAAAGTAACAGAAACTGAAGTGTGGTTTTACATCTTACTCTACACGTTAATTTGCACTATGGTAGCTGCAGTGCAGTAATGTCACAGTATTATGCCATTTCCATTTCATATATGCTGCTAGGTAAGCACTGTAACTGCACATTAGTTTTGATCAGCATTGCCACCTGCTAATAAGGAAAGATACTTTTGTATGCAGCAAGCTGTTGTGCTGAATACTAGTGCTGAGAATGGTATTCCTGCTAATGATCACCAAGATAACTGATAGGAAAAAGAACTACTATTTCCCCCCCCCCCCCCCCCCTTTTATTCTTGCATCCAAAATAGCATAATGAGGTTGTAGTCAATGGATCCTTTGAGGCTGTGCTGTTTCAACTGTTAAATAGAAATTAGGAAATACTAGCTTCAGCTTTACAATTGCATTGCTAATATTTGGGGAGAGTGAAGCAGGCAGTCAGTAAGAGACTGTCAGTACCAGACTGAAGACAGGTAGTCAAAAACGCAAACAGATAAAAGAAAAGGAATAATGAGGTCATAGGAAGGAAAAAGGAAAACAGCAGCAGTAGGAGAAATCATCTGGTGTGACTTGGGCATTGCAAACTTTTGTTTAAATAGCATAAATAGAAGATAGAATCATAGAATTGTTAGGGGTTTTGTTAGGGTTGGAATGGACCTCAAGGATCATCCAGTTCCAAACCCCCTGACATGGGCAGGGACACCTCACACCAGATCAGGTTGCTCAGAGCCCCATCCAGCCTCGTCTTTAAAACCACCAGGGATAAGGCTTCCACCACCTCTCTGGGCAACCTGTTCCAGTGTCTCACCACCCTCATGGGGAAGAACTTCTTCCTAATATCTAATCTGAATCTACCCATTTCTAGTTTTGTTCCATTCCCCCCAGTCCTATCACTCCCTGACACCCTAAAAATGTTCCTCCCCAGCTTTCTTGTAGGTCCCCTTAAGATACTGGAAGGCCACAATTAGGTCTCCTCAGAGCTTTCTCTTCTCCAGACTGAACAGCCCCAACTCCCTCAGTCTGTCCTCATAGGAGAGGTGCTCCAGCCCTCTGATCATACAAAAGTTCATTGTTTCTCATTCAGCATAGCAATTGAAGTATACCCACTAAATAAAGCCAATAAACAATGCTATATGAATGAGCCAAGAGCAATGCACAGTTGAGGAAGAGAACAGCAGATAGCATGTTCACAATGCGAGAACTTTTGCAGCACTCCTGAATGTAAAGCATGGCACTGAGTGATGTGTGAAGTCAAATTCATACTGCTGTAACTGAAATCCAGGCTCACACTCCAGTTACCATCCAGAAAAACGAGCAAGTATTTTGGAACAGGTACCTCCTAATAATCTAGCCAATCTATTCTCTCAAAGGTTGTGGGTTTGGGTTTTGGTTTTGGTGACACATTGCAATTTTAGAATATTTTCAGATTTAAAATACAAAAGCAATAGATCAGTATTGATCCTCTTTGGACAATTCAGTTTGTCCAGGTCATTCAATGTTCTACTGAAGCAGAAATTGCTTTTCCCTTCAACAGAAGCACTGGGAAATGAAGGATCTGGACATGGGCAGTTTTACCCTCCCCTCAATCGCCTTTCTGATGGGACACTGATTTCTTACTGGCTTTCCTAGTAGGAAAAAAAAACAACTTCAATTCAGCAAGTTATTTCTGATTGCATTACTTGTTAATACTGATATTGTTTCTGCCTTTGATTCAAGTGAAGTTGGATTCAACTTTATACTAATGAAAGGTCCCTGACTTCCAACCAACATTCTTGCAGAAGTCTGGGCACAGCTGCTGATAGATACAAAAGCACATTCAAGAGACAATTGTCTAATCAGCTGGAATTTTGAGTCATTAAGATTTAATTTCCAAGCACATTCAGTGTGCATCCTGGTATGTTTTATTAGGCTATGATTTCTTTTCTCTAATGCAGTTATTTAAGCACAGATTCCAGCATGATCAATACAGTGGGAAAGATTACTTGCTGTAATGAATTGGAGGCTTTCTTTCCAGCTCATCCATGCATTCCAGCAAGCATAGTGTGAAACTGCCTTAAATTTCAACAGGCACTTAACTGAACAAATACAGAATGGAAACTTGATCACAGTGTTGTGGAGAAAAATCCTGCCCTGGCCACCCACTGTGCAAATACTGAACTGACTTGGAACTGTACAAAGTTTCAGATACCTTTTTCCATTCCTCTAGATTCTTACTATCATAATTACAGTGCACATTCAAACATTATTAATTCACATGTAGTAGAGTGCAGTAACCCCAGCTGTTTTAGCAGCAGCATCTCCTTTCACATGCAGTTGCAGGCTTTCCTACTGCTGCACTATAGTTCTGATTTTCATAAACAATAATACACTTTTAAAAAGCTTTGCCACTCCCCATTTTGTAGTCAAAAAAGCAGCTTAAGAAATATTAACAAATATATTTTTAATAATGTATTAGTTCTAATCATTCCCATTGTAACCTTCTATATCAAACCCAATTAGCAGTGAGTGAAACATCCCTGAGAAGAGGTAACATTTGCTCAGGTGAAAAATGACAGGCATTACTAAATTCTGTTTGAAAACTTTTTGCAGCTGTTTAGCTCCATTGTATCATTAAATTCCTTTCTTACAAGAGAGTTGATTATATCTTACAGGAAACTGATGTTCACCTTCATAAACCTTTCTGCTCCCATCACAGACATATCCTGCCTGTGTGGATCATCCTTCTTGTGTTAAGCTTCATGCTGGGTAACAGAGGCAGAGAAGCAAGATCTCTGTTCTTGGTGCTGTTTTGAAAGAAAGTAGTGCATGTTTCACACGCTGTTCTTTAGAACAATCAAAGGTTTCAAATGTGCCTTTTTGTTCAAAGGCTGCTCCAGTGTTCTCATCGTGAACATCTCACTCAGCGCCTCATGACTCATCTGCTCAGCTTCCTCAAAACTGCAGAGGGCACCAAGATATGTTTTGGATGATAAAAATTTCATTAAAGGAGACAAGACAGAAAAGAGCAAAAAGTTATTTTAACTTAAAGTGTAAAAATACAGGAGCAATCCAATTCTGAGAACATTAGTTTCCTCATTTCGTTTTCCAGCGTATCTCAAAGAAAATCTTCCACGTGGATGAATTCCTGGCTACAGAGACAGCAGTGATAACTTTGCTGCTGTTTCAACTACATTCATGTTTTCAGTTGCTCCAATGACTCTGCCCACCAACACAATCTGCTTTAAAAACAAACCAACCAGTACTTTTTTGTATTGCATGCTTACATGGGCTGTGTAAATTGGCTTCTGATTATCAGTTGATGTCTAATTCATTTAAATGCTATGAATTTGTAATCCACTTTGTATCTCCAGACACAGACAAACCTGCAGTAAGTGACACTTACAGTATCATCTAAATTAAAACCTTCCAACAAGGTATTAATGATTTAAATGACACTGCACAAGTGCATCAGCTGACTCTGAAATGATTTTTTTTTAGCTATTAAAGTGCGGATCACTTGCTAACGTTCCATTTAAAGACTACAAACTGTACTAGCATTAATCAGCCACATTATTTGTTTGTCCTATTTCATAACTAAACCTTATTGCTGCTGTGCAGTTTTGCTGTCCACGCTGTGGAATGCATCTTAAAATTCAGATTTCCACATTAGATCAGAACAGATTCCTCCTGGTGTACTGCATAATTTATATGGTTTGTAAAAACAGTTACAAACAGAAATTATTTGTCTGACCAGAGAACATCCACAAGAGATGCGGTGAAATCTTAGTGGCAAGGAATACAATATTTATGAAACAGCCAGAACTGGTAGAGAGAGCTGTCAGATCTGTAAGGAACTCAAAACTGTGTTTTTCCCCACTGGAAGATACACCACATGCAACTTTCTCTGTGCTGCTCTCCATAACTGGACTCTAATCAGCTCAGCTGCAGTGTTTCCTGGTAGCGCACCTTGGGTTAATGTTGCACAACGGCCAGGCTCAGCGTGCCATCACCTAAACCAGCACCTGTCAGCTAGAACAAACAGACAAACTTCTGCTTTTTCCAAAGAAAATATTTCTGAAATGCTGTCAAGAATCTCCTGCAATCCAGTAGCGCTCTTCCAGGGTTATCTCAGCCAACATGCATTTAATTTCTTGCCAGTCTTTTGCTGATGGATGATTGGAAAAGACAGCTCGCTGCTGGGGAGGGCTGCAGGCAGAGCGCTCAGCTTTGTCACACAGGTTGGTAACAGAAACCAACAACATGGTGGTCAGTGAGAGAGAAAGGTGCAAAGAAATCCCAACCGATTACCACACGGTGGATCAGACTAAAACCAGAATGGAAACAATGTTAAGAAATTGCAAATGCTGGGCTAGTTTTGTCACAACTGACTTGATACTCTGTGAAAAGAGACAGCTTCAGGGACTGCCTTCTGGCAATAGGGTCCCATAATTGATGTGAAAGAATCATCTCATCTTCAGCATGACAAGGTGTTAATGATGATAACAAATCTCTCTTGATCTTTATGACGTACCAGGAGACTCACAAATCCATGTCAAAACCCTAGACAGTCTTGTCAGTGAACCTCAGTAACAAGTCAGGTACTAAAATAATAATAATCAAGTAATCCTCATAAATCCACTTTTGAGATTCTCTGTGATAAAAAGGCAGTCAGGAACCAATTACTTCTATTATATTAGCACAATAATTAGGAAGTCAATTCTGAGAACTCTCTGGCAGGAAGCTGCCTTGCACTGGATAAGAATTACGCAGACTCAAGCAAAAGTTAAAGGATTGCTTCCATACCTTAAAACGTGGGGAGCTGCCTTTGGTAAGGATATTACAGTAAGACTTCAAAGAACAATGCCTGGCTATACCAAATTCACTTTTCTCTTCAATACTCATTTCAAGAAAACACGGTCTCAAGGAAGTAACAAGCAACAGTGGCTGCCAGCCTTTCCTGTGGTGCAGCTCTGCCTTTCCATCATTGTTAGATTACCTTTTTCTTTCAAATTAACGATATAACATGCACAAAGAAACAAGTGGCTTATTTAAGCCAGGTGGCTTTTCTTTAGTTCCAGTAATTATCACATTTGTATAAAGCAGACAACCACTTAAGGTCAGCTTCATCTAAAATCATTAACTGTTACTGCATATCCTCTCCACTGTGGAAAGCCTGCCCAAAGCAGGAGAGCTAGAAGATTAAATGGAAAATGTCAAAATATTTGGGGAAAGTATTTCTTCTAAGAGGCAAGTGATCAAAAGAAAATTAAGAGCTCATCAGAACAGGACTCCTGGGTTCTCCACCAGGAAGGATTTCTCAGGGAGATAAATATCACTTTTATACGGTGAAATCCCCCCGTGTCAGAAGATTCAAAGCTACTTACACAAAGATTGACTTTCACTTTCTCAGAAACACTGCACCGAGTGCAAGCATTGTTCATTCAACAACCCTTTTAAGGGACTGATGAAACAACTCCTTAAAACTTTGGAAATGCTTTTTCCCCTCTTCCTGCTCTTATTGGAAAACTCTTGGAGCCCCATCAGTTTGCAGCATGAGCTGACTCACAGTTTAACCTATGACTTGGCCAGTTTAATAATTTATCATAGATACATTTTTAACTCCCTCTTGACCATATCTCATTCCTGCTTTCTGTTTTGCTGTGCTAAATGACTCAGCTTCCTTCATCTTCTTCCCCTAGGTTGTCTGAGTACATTCATTACACCTCTGCCACTCTGAATTCATCTCTCAAACTCTAACCCGATAGGCAGTGTCATAAACTAAAGAGAGATGTCACAGGCTCTGATCCCTGGACATAATAGGCCAAATTGCCTGACAGTTACAGCTCCAGATCTCAAGGAGCAGGAGTTCTGTCCAGCAATCTTACCGAGTCCACGGGACTACCAATCCTTCAAAGCCTTTCTCACCCCTTAACTCAGCTTTGCAAAAGCTCAGCCTCTGAGGGCATCAGGCATGGGACTTGCATGGCCCAGGCATGGAAGAGAAGCTGCAGTACCACACACAAGCCCACATGCTGGGGCACACATTGGGCACCAGAGCCTCCTTGGTTGAGGGTAGCAGAGAGGAGCAGACACACTCCATGTGCCAGCACTTGCTGCTGTGTGGCCAGCCACATCATGGCTACATGGCTGTGCCACCACACACTTCTGTCAGATTTACCTCAATTTGAGTACTGTGTAAAACCAAACAAAAATAATTCATTTAACACATGTAAGTGCCTAATAATGCTGGATTTATCAATCCAGAGTGAACCCCATCTCTCAGGTCTCTGTTGCTGCAGCTTAAGATACTCATCAGACAGGGAGAGACCTCCAGTCAAACCCTGCCTGTACTCAAGGCAAAGCAAGGATCATTTCTTTAGATCAGCTCCCAAACTGACATGAATGTTTAAGATGACTGGTTGGTGTTTATTTTCCTTTCTGGGCTAAAAAAAAATAAATTGAAATTCAATGTAAACAATCTCCCTCAAAATTTACTAGGCCAGAGAAAAACAACATGAGCATGAATCCATGGCACGAAGTTGCGAAAATACCGTATGTTGTTCTGGACTGGATGTGAAGCTGGCTTCTGTCCTGGGATGTGAACAATGCTAATTTGGAGGGAAAAAACCACGTTTTGGAGACTCATGAAGACAAGTAAAATAATTTTGAGATGCCTGACTGTCAGACACAAACATAAGTGTAGCAAATACAGCAGGAAATTAGGTAGAACCAAAATGGGTTTGCCTCTTCAATATTTCAGGTTTTTTGAGCATGAGTGCAATAGGTGGGATGCATCTGCTCACTATCATCTGCAGCACTTCCTATTCATGGTGAGAACAGATGGAGCCTCAGTAATCCTCAGCAGATCTTATTGAACTGTGTTTTGGAATAACATCAAAACTGGAATACACAGTTTTTCATTGATGGAAAAATCCCTCAGTTACTGGCAAAAACAAAAGGACAAGCCACAAAAGAAACCAGTGTTAAAAGAAATTCATATTCCTCTGTAGCAATTTATCCCACTGAGGTGTAGTATTTGAATTGGGTGTTTTGTTCCTTGGATGCTTTGTGTTGCAGCAGTGAAACACCAGGGCAAGCAAATAACCGCATTTAGAGGATATTACTCTTTTAAAAATGCTGGTTAACCAAAGTAGAGGATAATCACCTCTGGTGTTTGTAGGTTTATGCATTTGGGTTTGTCAACTACCAGTGACAACAGCAAATAATTGTTGCTTTTTTTCAAGCAGCTTAGATGTAACACACACACAGGTATCCTATTCAGAGAGCAGCTCAGGGAATAAAATGCTTACCAGTCTACCTGACCTCTTCTGTCTCTTTTCTTGCGCTTAGCACAAGAAAGTTTGGAGTAAGGCATGACTGTACACATCTGACTTTCTGTAAATCACCTACTCCCAGCAGTTTTATCTCCCATATAAAGCAGCAATTTAATGAGCTATGCAATAGAAGAAACCACTTCTGCCCTCTGTATGGGTGCACCAGGTTGCCAGTTAACCATCTGGCCCAATGCAACTTCTTTGTTTTCCAGGCAAGAAAAACATACAGCCCACATGTGGCATTTAGAGACAGTGTAGCTAAATAAATGAGCATTCTGTCAATGCATAACAACAAACCTTCAAGCACAGCTTATTGACTGTGCCTGATTAGATGTTCCTAAGAGCCTTGTTACAGTCAATAAAAGGCACGTGAAGAATGATGACAGTGTTCAGAGAAGAACACATTTCCACAGAGAGAAATTTATAAGCTAGGGTCACTAACATTTCAAGGTAGCATTTACAGCAATCTTTAAACACATCTCTTTCCTATATAGTCACAAATCTGAAGGTTAGCACCTGTTCTCAACGAAGCATTTAAACAAATCCTACTTCTTTTTTAGTTTTCTCTTTTGTAAACCTCCATATGGGAAAGAGCAAAAGGGTAATTAGAAGAGAAGCTGTCATATCTGGCCGTGGCTCTACAGCTATTCCTGGTGCAGCAGATTAAACAGCTTGCCTACAAAAACAGCTTACAGAAGTAACAAGTCCCTTAAAAAGGAAAAAAAAAAAAAAAGAAAAAGACTAAGAAGCAGAGTCTTGAAGGGAGACACTGCTAGATAAACACGAGGTCTGTAAACATTCTGCATGTTTATTAATAACATTTGTGTGTGCTTATCCACACCTATCTGCTCTGTACCTAAGGCGGCACACAGAGACCACAAATAACATCTGTTTAGATGCTGAGTTTTACACAGATTAACCAACCTGTCTGTGCCCAGGGCTCTTGCTGAATTAGTTAATACTGAGCTTTCCCCACCCACCCCTGCAGTTACAGTTATGTCAGACACTCTAGATAGCACATCACGCAGGTGCAATTTCATAATGCCACAAAAATACCTAAAAGGACTGCTAGGAAGGTCATTTAAATCTTTTGTAAGAGTGTGAGATTAGAGAATAGAAGTTTAAGAGAAAAGAAGTTTAAGGATTCTGGGTGGAAACCCAATTACCCTCCCAGTCTTCATTTTACAACTGGAAAAAGCATATTTTTCCACAGTTTTGGCTGTATGCATCAAATGAATTATGTGATATTGGAGCTCTCCTGCCTTCCATTTCTTAATATTCTTCCTCTCTCCAGTTGGCTTTAGCATTCTCTGTAGTAGCCAGCATCTTCTGTTGGTAGCTATACATTCCAACTGGAAATACATAGCTCTAAACAAAGTCATATTAAATGGCTTTTGCAAAATTAGATTCCTTGAGGCACACATCCAAGTAAGTAAATGGGAGTAAGTCCAATAATTCCGTGCTCCTCAAACCGAAAGAGAATCAACTTCTTCATAAACTGAAGCTATCACAGACCTTCCTGAATCTTAATGCAATGATAGAACATTTAATTTCAGTCATTTGCAGGTGTTGCAAGTGTATACTATCTCATAACTACTACAGAATGAATGAGATCCATTTAATCTTCATTGTTATAATCAGAAGTCATTAACCTAAACTAGGGAGGTGTGAAATTAATGTTGCAAGAGCCTCCAATTTCAGTATATTTGCTGAGGGATTATTCTTGTTTTTCACTTCTTTTTTTAAGCAGCAGAGCATAGGTTAATTGCTTCAAGAGACTTGAAGACTATATTTTCCAGATTACTTAATCTTTTAATTTAGTGCTTTTAAACAAGGGGGTGATTTAATCCAGTTATTCAACTTTTGCCAGCGATTTCACAGTTTAGCACAACATTTGCAATTTAATTAAATATTAATACAATATATCACTCATATCACCTGCAGACCAGGATGTGGGTGGCTCAGTTACCTCAGCATTCACAGTTCACTGAGTTGTGAAGGGCAAATGGAAACTTTCTGACATTACTAAAAAGCAGTTAGGAGATAGCTAGTGCTGAAGGAAGGTACGATACTGCAGTATCCATATCAAACTGATCAGTAGATGGTAAGTGGACATATTGGACTGTACATCTATGATGTTTTACAATAGAGACACTCATCCTAGTACAGTACATGAGAATGAAGGAAAAGGAATGGGTGACAAAGAAGAAAGTCAAACCCAATGGAGGGTGATGCTTCCTACTCAGGAGCTAGTTCCAAGAAGTAAACACATCAATCCAGAGCAACTGCAACATTAGGAACAATGGATCATGATGAGCTTCTTTCATTTTTTGTGTCACCAACAGTATAAATCATGGTTCAGACAAATTCTGAGTAAAAAAATTTGTAAAACAAATTACTCCTAAGTGCTTATTCTGACTGCATCATTTCAAAAAGCTTAGACGACCAACACCACCACATGAGCTTGACAGTGACTCAGGAGATGCTCACACGCATGCTTTCATTAGTCAGTCAAGCTTACTGCCAGGGAGAAAACAGTAAGTTCAGATAGAAACTACAGCATGAGAAAGACAAGGCAGAGCAGAAAGCCTTATGGATATGTACTCAAACATTTGCACAAAGACCAGGTAACTACCTACACACACACAAAACAGAGAGAGAAGGGGGAAAAAGAAAGAAAACAGAAACTAGAAAAAAAAAAGCAAAAAGAATCTTTAAGCTTATAAAAATTAAGACAAGGAGAAATCTTTTACCTTGAGGTGTTCTTACTGTGGTCAAGTCAATAAGCCTGAAGACAAAGCATGCAAGACATGTAAGGGAATTTGTTTTGGACTGTGCTGTGTAGAAGTGGGAAGACATAGCAATCTGAATGAGGTCAGACCAGGATATTGCTCTGACGTAAAAAATTATGCCCTGCTAATCTCTTGAACCCTTCAGATGAGTCAATAAAACAGCAGCACAGGGACAGAAAAGAGGCAGTTAAACTGAATCACAGCCTTAGAAAGTCTTCAATGTCTCAGATTAATCAGATGACAATCAACTATTTAAATAATTGAGAAGAATTAGCTAGCAGTTATGGGGTTTTCACACAGAGCATTACAGAACATATGACCCGAAGTATATCTGATGCTACTATAGCCTTAACACCAGTTAAGCTAAAGTGTCCTGTTTAGAAGTGAAAAAGTGCCTAAAATGAGGGTTTGGGGCTTCTACCTTGTTAACATATCCAGGCATGAAGCTTTTCCTTTCCATTAATGGTTGAGATTTCTGAAGTTACTGACCTGCCTTGCAATCAGCAAGAAAAAATCCGTTTTGTCCTAATCAATTTTCTAAAAATGAGAGCAAGCAAATATCAACATTTTAAAAACTACTATAAACAATCAAAATTTAATAATAAAAGCCACACCAGGAGGATCACTTGAGACATCAAGGTCTGGTGTTATTACTCAACATCCCAAGTAAACACAATACATTAAAGATCAGTCTTGGGGTCAAGAGGAGTATGAATTGCATAATGTTAATTCAGCATCAGAAAATTGAAGCATTGTTTTTCAATGCTTTAATCTAAAATCCCAGATGATAATCTAGCCAGAGCAGTAATCCTGGCCTCAGCAGTAAAGGACACATAGTGCCCATTTTTATTTTTTTCCTCTTCCTTGAGAGAGCTTTCCCAGAACAAGCATTGAGAACAACTTAGCTGGTATTAAAGCACCAAATATAGCTATTCCAGCCCAACACTTCAGCATTTGCTCCTCAAATGTTTGTCCAGGAGTGAGAATTCTCTTTTGACTTCCCCTTTACACTGCAGCACTAACAGGTACGAAGACCTCACTTGGGATTACAATAAACTACACTTGTAGTCTAACATGCCAGATTCCACCCTGCTTTAACTTTGTTGACAATTAATGATTTTCAGATGTCACTTGTGAGGTTGCAGAGAGGCATGCACAGTGCAACATAAACTGTGTACCTGTATTTCTATAGTTGGTTGCAACATGGGAGATGCTCTCTCCCAGTAAAACCACTCCAACCCATAAATGAACCAGGGAATATCCTAATGGACCCCTGCCCAGGCACATGTAAGTTCTGAAGTAATCTCAATGGTTACTTCAGCAGCAGGTAGCAGCACTGCATTTCTCCTCAGTAGCTCCAGGAATGTTGTAATAAATACATGCAGTGACTATCGAGAGCTGCCTTGGTCTTGTACAGAAGCACAAATAAGTGAGCATAGGGAAATAGCCAGAGGCTATCACATATATTAAAGTCTGTTGCAACATAAGGGGTGTTCTTCTGAGTAAGGATCTACTATTTCTATCACCCATTGTTGGTAAAAGTAGTATTTCAGCAAACTGTACTGTAGCATGCTCCTTCCTTTGGTTCATGCTCTCAGCTTTTTCAGTAGGGATTCCTTGGTCTCATGAGCATTAGTGACAATGGTAGACAACTCACAGGTTTACAGGGACTACTGAAAGGGGAAAAAAAGTACCTGTTCTGATACAAAGAAGAAGGAGTAAGGTGGGCATGATTTCTGGTACACAGAGCTTACAGTTTAGATGTTCTACCTGATACACCCAAACCATTTCTGTCACACAGCTGTATGATGCACAGCACAGACAACAACTGCTAATCCAGCCCCAGCAGTACACCTGCGGGGGTTCAGTTCTGCTAGAGCAGGCAGTCCCAGTCACAGGTCACTTCCCAAGTGAAACTGCACAAATCCCCTTTTTTCTACTACAACTGCTTGTGTGGTAATGACTTTTGTCAGCACAGCTGTGTAGGTCAAGCTCACCTACCTCTAACTTTGACACACATAAATTTGTACAATTCAGTCATGGTGAGAAATGAAAGCAGACTGTAAAAATTGTAGAAAACAAAGGGAAACAGTGAAGGGATTATAAAAACAAAATAATACAGCAGAGGACACATGTGAGGCTTGCTACTCAGTCACTCAAATGTTATGCAGTCATGACACCACAGGTGAGCCTCCCTTCCTAAAGAACATCTCTGAAGACATTTCTCCAGAGAATCTTCAAAGCAGGAGTTAGAGTATTCAGTAAAAAGAGAAATACAGGAAATCAATTCCTAGACATTTTAGTTCCTTTCCCAAGAAAAGTTACAGTAGATGGTGTTGCTTTAGCTACACTGTGCTTGCACAGTCTGTAATGCTAATGACTTTGTAAGAAAACAAACACAAAACCATTGCAGACGTTCTCCCGGAACATGAAAAAGGTTCAATTCTTTCTGATCTAAAACACATCTAAGCTATGGAAAATGTGTGGAGACTCAACAGGCAGTATTTGAACCTGTTAGCTTTCCCTTAAAACCTTGTTTGGTTCTTAAAAAAAATAAGTAAAGGAAGAGTTGTCAGAGTAAAGACTTCTAAAGCAGAGTTTTAAAGGAATAACATCTTTGGCAGTTTGCAACCCCCTAGAGAGCAAGCTTAGTTTTCAGTGTTGTTAACAGATTGTTCATACAGCCTTCAAAGGAGTCATGTATGCCTAAAAGTTTGATTTCATCATGGTGATTAGAATACTTGTCAGAGCCAAGAACCATTTAGAGTAGAGTTTTGAACATAAATCAACAGTGGACTCACAGTCCTGGAGCTGTAGAGGGAACATTTTGTTTCAAAGTACTTATTAGCATAAGTTTGAAGTGCAGTGCTTCTAGGTACTTTGCAAATGAACATCTCCCCCACTGGAAAACAGGCTTGATTGCAAACTTCAGATTCACTGGCAGAAATATTTAGAATCCTGCAATTGTTTTGGCTGGGAAAGACTGAGTCAAACCACCCACCTAACTCCACCATGGCCATTAAACCATGTCCTGAGGTACCGTGTCTACACTGGTTTTAACACCTTCAGGGATGGTGATTCCAGCCCAACACCACCCTGGCCACTAAACCATGTCCCAAAGTTCTTCTACACATTAAAAACAAATAAAAAATTCCAGTGCCAAATTTCATGTGGAACTTTGGCAATTAAGTGCCTGCAAATTTTGTTTGTTTCTGTTGCTAGTAGAGAATCATTCAAAAAGCAACTTCAGTGATACTTGCAAGTCTGATTTCAAGAAGCAGAAGAGATACATTTTAGTTACCTGAGAATCTTCCACTTGTGGAAGAAGGCAGTTAACCTTTGCAGTTAGGTAATATTCACAATCTCAGTCTAACCTTTTCAACTACTTCCTTGTGCTTCCCACCACATTTGCATATTTTCAGGCAGTCTCTTTAGCAGTTCCATGTTTCTTACCGAGCAGAACAGTGGGAAAATGGCCAGCTTCCACTTGGTGTATGACTTCACCTCTCTAATGTGATCCCCTCCCTTACCACTGCCTTTTCAAAATGCATGCTGAAGGGTTAAGCAATTTTCAAAATACAAAAGCCTGGCTCCTTACTCAGGGGAATAGATGTGCCAAGTCAAAAATAAGATTGAATGAAAATGCACTTGTGATCTATAGGCTAATGTTAAGGCTGCCTAGCTTAGTTGTCATGACAAATTTGACATCTAAATTCAAGACACTAATTAGGTCTCTACACTGCAAAAGAGCCGATTAAGTGGTTCACTGCTGCAAAAAGGGTAATGCCAACCCTCCCCTTCTTCTCAGTGTGTGACCCTGTCTGCTCTCTGATACCAGCTCTGGCACCTGCCTGATTGCACACTAAACTTACTTAACCATCAACATCAAGGGAGGAAGGGGTGAAAAGGTAGTTTTCTGCAGGTTGCTGAACTGAATTAACTCAGCTTATGAACAATAAGGATTAGAACTAACACAGAGCAAGTGATAGATTACATGGGCAAGAAGAGAGTGTACAGGAGGAACTGGTGAGTGGTGAGCTGACAGATCAGGATCTTGTCCACCCGACCTGCCTATCCTGGCCCCACTCCGCACAAATAAAAAGAGCCATTTTTTGGTGATATTTAAGTCACTCTATGCATTTCACATAGGCAGTGTCATACAGGTGACAGATTCCTGCCTCTGTAAGACAAAGTTGATTATTTTAAAAAACATCTTCCCATTTTTTACTATCTAATTTTTAATAGCTGTATTCAAGGCTCTAGAGGATATCTTTTAGAGCCATTTGAGCAGTAGAAAGGGCAAGTTCTACTGAGCTGTTCGAGTTCAGATTGGAGGACTCATAGAGTGTGTGACACAGAGAGCAGAGTTCTGGTATATAGAGCACAAGAACTCAGTTTAGTCACTGAGAATATCTAAATAACTCTTCAAATAAGTGCAGCAAATCCCACAAGTGAAAGGATGACACAGCTTTGTGCTTGGCTGCTTGCAAAGGCATGTAAGAGAATCAGGATCAAAATGAAACAAAACTAAAACCTAACCATCACATTATTTAACCTCATGGATTTATTGCTCTTTGGAATCATCTTTCCTCAGAATGTTTTAAAGTATTGGTAAGGTAATATTGAATCTTAAGTCTTATATCCTGGGTTTATTTTTTACTTTCACATGTGTTTTAAAAATGGAATTTTTTAATAGTGCCTTGGAAAGTTCCATAGTTTTGGAAACAAAATATATTCTTTGAAATATCTGTGACTGCCTGATCATTAGCATTTCAGCTGGAGAGCTCCTACAAGGCAGTAAAAAACTCTATAAAGGAGATCACACCTTAAAAAAAACAACAAAACAAACAAAAAGCAAAGTAAAAAGCCTGGGAAGTAAATGATTGAGCATCAGTACTGCAGAGGAAGTTCCAACAACTAGGCTGTACCACACACTGCACAAACTCTCCCTACCCTGTTGACAGCAATGAGCTGCAGGAGAATCCTCCCCTGGAATACTCTGACAAGTTTTAGTCAGATAAAGACACACAGAAAATTAGAACAAGCTGAGAGTATGACAAGAAAATTAATGAGCTTAGAAACTGTGGTCTGTGAGGAAAGGCTGGGCTTAGGGAGAGAATAAGGGAGAAGACATGAGAACAGTATTCAAGTTTTTGAAATTACATTGCAAAACAAATGAACAGTTGTGAGGTTTCCACATCTAAGGCTTGTCTTTTAATGAAGGAGATTTGGGTTAGGTGCTGGGACCCCACCCAGTGCAGCATCAGGAAAACACATAAAGCAGGGGAAATGGAGAACCAGGAGCATGGAAGGTTCTGAAAACACCCAGACATCATTCTTGGTACTGTATGCAATATTATATGTAAGTATTGCCCACAGGCCTTGAAAGTAGAGTCCTGTGTACCCTTCCTTGACACTGCAGCCGTGTGCATTTTATTTTCTAATGCCAAAGTATGGCTCATACTTGAGAGCTACTGAAAGAAAGCTGGAAAAATTTGAGGGGAGGAAAAGGGGAGGTGGTGGTGGTGGAAATCCCAGCTGTTTCATACAGAAAAGAGAGAAGTATAGATTGTTCTCTACGTTACATAAATTGAATTCCTAGCTCTGTAGTAAAGGAGAAAGTCTAGATTCTTCTAGTCTAACATGGGAATGCACGCTCTGTCTCCCAGACAAATATATTGCAATATATATTTTCCAATACATATTGGGTTTGCTCCTTTCAGAATCAATGACCCATTCTCATTTTTATTTATTCTTTATCACGCTGCTCTTCACAGGAGCTGCTTCTTTTCAATCTCAGTGGCAAAGCAGACTTCAAGTTAAATTTGATTGATGGAAAAACCCATCAAATATGAACTCTAGCTTAAAACAGAGTAACAGTTTTAATAGCATCCAATAAGCAGCAGTTGTTTTCTCCAGAGGTGCATACACTCCTCACCCTGGGAGTAAATAAGGAGTCGAAATAAGTCAGATCTTCCAGCATAGCCACAGCCTTTGCATTTGGCAATGATGCACAGACGTAATAATTCGGCTAAAAGTTGGTCAACAAAGAAATCATGGAGGTAAAAACCCAAATGCTTATTTCCACATCCTTTAGGTTCAAAATGCTGCATTGCTCCTGCAGGCATTTTTTAGCCCTTTGATCTAATCAGTCTCCAGGCAAAACAAGTTTTAACTCTTCATTAGACACAAGGTATAAGACGTGCAAGAACTTGCTCCTTGTGTAAATCCAGTTCTAGATACAGGGCAGGGAAATAATAAATTATGTCAATGCCAGCAGGAGAGAAATTCTAAAAATCCAGTCCACAATGGCTTCTGCCAGCTGCCCAGGGACATGGAACAGTCATGGAACTGATAATATAATGAAATATATTTTAGAAGCTTCTGAAACATCATCTTTAATTAATATACTTTTCCCTTGGTGATTAAGAGTAGCAGGAGGATACACACTTCCAGACAACATCAGCTGAAAATGACAATTTTAAAACAGGCAATCAGTTTATAGCTTGAGTATAAATTCACATGCTAACCAAAGCAATGCAGCCAGTTTAAACAGATAGTAAAATGTCTGTGGAAGGCTTGCTCTACTCTAATTAAATCCCTTTTAAGCAGATTTAAATTTAATTAGAGCAGCCTGAGCATGTAAACAAATTTTCTGACACTTTAACACACTGAAGTAGCACATCCATGTTTGCATATGCCATTAAAGAGATCTCAGTTTTCACCTCCAGAACTAGTAAAGAGTACAATAACTTCAATGCAAAAGTCAGGTGAAGTTACAAATTCTGGAGTGTTTCTACCTCACACATACACAGCTGCAGCACCATAAATTAGTTCTCCTCCCTCCCACAGTTCCATCATCAATACACTACACAGCCTTGCTTCTTAATTGCTAGCTTTGCTTCCTTTTTCACCAAACATTTTCTCTGCCATAATAGTATAACTGACTTCCCTAGAGTAAATGTTTTCAAAGCCTGAGTGCTGAAACCCCTGCTCCTTTTGTATTCACCACCGGCTGCCCTCTGAAAACAGGGGAGGGTTTCAAAACACTTCTGAGGTAAGTTCAGTTGCCTTTGGTTCACCAAGATCCCTCCGAGTGCATCCACCAGCACACCTCACACAAAGGCAGAGCACTGAACATTTCAATAGGCTCACTAAACCGAGTTGAGCTTTACCTGAGCAGCCCAACAATAGAGATTAAAGTAAATCACGGTGGTTTGCTCATTCTTTTGTGTCATGAATTGCTGCAAGGAGCAACGAAAACATAGGAAGAAAACCAGCAGCCAAAGTCAATTTATGAAGGTAAATCAAGAGAAAATATGAGCATTAGAAAGTTACAAGCTATTCAAGAGGAAAACAGTTAGAATGTTTGCCTGCAGCCTATGTTAAGCTTCCATTTTTAAGGTCTCCTTTCTACAGTTTGCCCTTGGTACTTGTAACCACAGCAATCCCCTCAAGCCCAGGACTATACCTCATTCTATCAGTTTATCATGCCTTGCAAAGTAAGACTCTGATATTGATTCAGTCCAAATACTGCTGTGACAATAATTATCCCAATGACAGTTGGCAATATCTTTAGATTTAATAAAATTATAAGATCAATGACAAACTGATTCATGAAATGGTTCTTGTAATTTTTAAATTACCCTCTAAATAATTACATCAAAATAAATAATTAAAGGGTAAGAACTGTAACTTAATCAAAATTAAACCTGTTCCATTCCTAATTTGAGTGTGCTGCAGTAAAGCAATTTGTTAGAAGAATATCATTCTGGCTGCAGTACCACACATTCATGTGATGAAATGCCAGAACTAAACTTCCCATAGAGCTCTAAGCCAGGTGCTTTGGGCATGTGAATCCTGATATGATCTTTAATTACATGATTTGATTCTTTTACTTCAAGACCTTCTTTCATTACATTTACAGAAAGATAGTACTCATCTAATGAAGAGCCATTTAATCTTTTTTCCCCCCTGTTTATCCTGTCTGTGGTCTCACAACTCATTTGTTGCACACTGTTCAAGACCTGCTCTGAAGGGAGAGACAGCAGTATTTTCCTCATATCTTTTTTTTCCCCTTTTTTTCAGAGCTCATCAGGACAGGAGCTCAATAATTTATAAACATGCCCAGGTTTACTCTCACAAAAATCCCCATGACACAGCTGCTCTTAGTTTGCAATAGAAACACTGAAGGGAACTAAACACAAATTATGCTAACACCCAACAAGGGGGAGAGGTAGTGCAACTCACATAGGATTGTCTCAGTATTGTAAATCCAAAGATTGCTCTCCAACATAGCTCAAGCCTATTGTAACCTAAATTCATAAAGCTTTTCTAGTCTGGACCTCAGAATTTTTTGCACACCAGTATCAGACAACAGAAGCAGCAGTTCAGTGTAAGCAGATAAATGCTAGCTGCCACCCTGGCTTTTTAGAAGTATGAAAGCATGAGGCAGCCTGAATTGACTTATCCAGGGGGGCCTTGGTGTGGTGCGGTATGGGTGGATCTGAACAGCAGAACACCTGGTGCCAAGGCTCCTACAACCACTCATATGTTCCATGAGGTTTTCACTTCAACTTACATGCAGTATGTCCCAGAACCAAATAGTCATCAGTGGTTGGAACATATTTTCTAGTTATATATCCTCTGAAAGTAATACTGCTCTGAAAGTAAGACTGTCCCATGTGGTAGCAGGAACAGAAGATTCATTCCTGAACTTGATTTGAACTAAAATGCTAATATATGCTCAACATGTAGATGATACTGGGTCAGCCAACAGTAATCTCACTTCCTGTCCAAAAGTGACAGCACAATGACGTTGTTAATGCTGCTTCTTTCCTAGTCTGCAAACTAGTCCCACTAGGATCTGGAAAACCAATCTTCAGGATCGAAAAGACTGAGAATAAAGAATGGCTGTGATGATTCTAGAGTAGCACTGCACAACAAAGCATGCAAGAGCCACATTACAGAACAGGGACTATAAATCCCTAGCAGCATTGTTAGGACACTCTAGAAGAGGAAAATCTGAGGTTCTTCTATTTCTTATGCAGTGCTTATAAAATTGCACAAGTATCCTTGTGGTCAGAGAGCGGGGAAACAACCAGAAACAAAATAAGCACTTCTAGAATATTTTTAACCCCATGTTATTAATCTCTTTATAATGAACTATTAATATGTATGTCACAAGAATGGCGAGATCCTGACTTCATCTAAGTCAGCTGGTAAAACATTTATTGACCTTTGTGTAACTGAATTTGTATGGTAAGAATTGAAATATAGACACTGTCGACAAAAGCAGAGAAACTCCACAGGAAATGTTCAGATTAATGTGAACACAACCACTTACTACTAATAAGGATGACTTAACATAGTTCAGGCTATAAATATTTTTAGGTTTCATAAAGACCAACAAGAAATTAAGCAGAAAGTGATTTAAGTTAAAAAGTCCTGAAACAAATGCAGTAAAAAGGGGACATATTTTGTCTGTTGTTGATTTCATTTTAACACCATAAATACATGTTCATGATAGTCATACATAGTATTACCTACTCCTCAAGCCAGTTTACAACTGCAATAAGATTTTGCAGGGCAAACTCACAGTAAGGTCGTTATAAAATATATCATTGCTGCTCTCTGCTGGCCAAAGGAATTATTCCTCTATTTAAAGCAGGAAATTCAGGAAGCAAGGTAAACATCCCATGAATAGGAAGACCTTTTTATGGCACTCATATCACCATTTCAGCCATTACAATGATTTGCTTTCATTGCTATGTCTGTATTCTTGAGACCATAAAAATCAGTAATAAATACTGAAATTATGAAAACAAAACTCCACTTTTTCTGAAATATTGTGTTTGGATCAACTACATAACTATTAAGGAGGACAGACAAAAAAAGGGAAGCTACAAGTATAAGTCAGAGCAAAACCTCCACTTCTATGGACTATCTGCAAAAGAGGCAGTTTTTGACACAGGCATTAAGGAGCAAGAACAAATGCTGGTTCCACTTAGGTTTTCTAACACCACCTTAAAGGTTCTAATTAGCTGTGAGCTGTGTGTTAGCAGTATTCTGACAACTGCTCAGAACAAACCTTAATAGATCTCATTGATAATATTCCTGATGTTAGCATTCAGATCTTCAGAAGTATGAATTACCTGGCAAAAGCAGCCTGTGAAGCAGAAGGATGGCTTATGTGTGAGCCAGCTTCTTCCTCAACATGTGTATGTCTACTGGTTACTCTTAGAAGCTCATGCTCATTTAACAGAATACATTACTCAGCACATACCTAAGGCAAGAGCAAACGTCTGAGCAGCATTACCTTGCCAAAACCTGCTTTGATTCTTTGGCTCAGCGGAAATGGCAAAGAATTTTGTCAACTAAGAACCAACCAATATGTTTTCTACCATTTCTAGTTTCAAGCATCTTTTAAGGTCTTACTGGAAGGCTTAATTTGAACTCTCATCTAAATAGGGGTCTCACTTTTGGAGCTCTAAGCCAGGTAGTCCTTCATTAAGTGGTCCCCCTGGGAAACTATTGCTCAGTATGAATTGAGGTTTCAAAGGCAGCTCCAAAATAAAAACCACCAAATTACCATAGCGTGAAAATAATGTTCTCTTTTCATAAAGAAGCATTTTATGGTAGCTAAGATAATTTTAAAAATTGCTTAACTATGAGATGAAAATTATACCAAATCAGTATGTAAAAAGGAAAGACTCTTTCCACAAATCATATCAAACAAGGTAATATCTGCACCCAGCACGAAACACAACTCAATTTGTTTGCTTAACCAAACAATTTATTTAGCAAAGTATAGCAATATGAATAATGTATTTGTTTTGATTGCAAACTCATGTTTTTCTCAGTCAAATATCTCAGCACTTGCTACATCAACACATTTAGCCACGGCCTGGGATTACAAAAATCGGACTGGCTTCAAGCACACACCACTAAAAGAAACCGATAGTTAAAGAATATATTCCCAAAGGGCTTAGAGAGCTTTCCTCGAGGTCAGGCACTTCACTTTATGGCAACGTAAGTAAGATGCAGAAAAAAACCATTTTGTGATTTCTGTTATTGTTTTCTACACATCTGCTTCAGAACAAGTGGTTTTAAAAGCATGCTGAAGCAACTGTCCAATACATTGCTACAGAAAGAAACCTCTGGGCCTCTTTTGGTACAAATGTGTGCATAACAGATAAACTTATTTATTCCAAAAACATCCTCAGTGCTAAAAATATGACTTGATTAGAACACACATGCAATTACATTTTACTGCCCTTTTCCCTGCATTTTCCTATTTCAGTTGTCACTGCAAGTTGAGGCACTGCTTTCAAATTGTTTATTTTTTAACTGCAATATTAAAATTGATCCAAACAGTCATTGATGTCAGCTGTGAGATTTCAAACTCTAAGCCTCGTGTCTAAACTTTCTCAGTGCAAAGAGCTAAGACCTGAAATCCAAATGTGAAACCACACAAGATCATTCGTTGCCTTTATCAAGCCCACAAAGATCTGCCCTATCCATCTCGAATAAGCAAGAATGCTTTTTTAAATGGTTCCCATAAAATTTCAGACTATTTTCTCTTGGCCCCTGTAAAGTATCCAAAAATCCCTCTTCACATGGGCTGAGGAAAAAAGGTACTTCTAAACCAAGTGAAAATGTGAAGTTTATTTGGCACTCAAGCCCTGTGTCTCCCTTCTCCAAGCACAAACTTGTTATAGCACCACAATTTTTTGTGGTTTTGTGGTGAGTGACTGAGGGATTGTGTCTGGGATCAGAATCACTTCCTTCACCTCTCTGCCACTGTCTGAATTAAGTATGGATTTCAATGGCCCAGCCAACTAATTTAGGCTGTTACATGAGATTCAGAGAATGCATCTCTTTACTGGATTCCCAAAACACGGCAGCAGCAAGTCTGCCAACTCTGCTTCTCTGCTTCTGCATCACTGTGGTCAAAGAGATTGCATCTCCTCTCTCCAGGATGATTTCTTTGTCATTACGTGCTCACTTAGAGCAACAGCCCAAGGGCAGGCACCTGAATGTGGCAGAAGTGGTACACTGTGGTACACTAAAAGAAATGTAGCACACATCTTGCAATTTTCACTTGTTCACCAGCAGGCAGTGATGGAATCAAGATTTCCTAACAATGTCTCAAAAGATATAAGCAATCCGAGACCCATGTCCAAAGAGACAGAATCCCACTCTATAACCTCACAGATTAAAACAACCAGAGAGAGGTTAATTCAGCCACCTCTCTTATCATTCAGCTACCTCTCTTATCATCCAGCTTAACATCCAACTAATAAACACGTCATAATATTGCCTATACCAATCTTTACTCCCCACGACATTTATCATTCTACCTTTCACCTCGAGATGATAAACCACTTTATGTTACTGAAGTCTGAGCTCAGTGTGAAATGGGAAGAGTCATGAATTACACTGTAGTCTTGGTTAGACTCAGTGGTTTTAAATGACTACCCCAGGAGACACAATGAAAACCTCAAATGCTTTTTCCATTCTCATTTTCTGTAATGCTTTTTGTCATGACTGATTAGCTCCATCTTATTAAGAGATATGGTAACCATTTCAAATTTCTGTGTGAAGACAACAAAAGTATTTTGAGACCAGAGAAAAGCAGCTACAGGAAACTGAAAAGGGAAAGCCTGCTGTCATGCTGTTGTTATTTATCATATGTGCTTAGGGTGTTTGGGGAACAACAACCCAAATTTCAGAGTGGAAGTTAAAGTTCTACAAACATTACAAAAACACAAAACTTGCTGGAAGTCTGGGCAAAAACAGAGAGGTGCTGAGGCTCCAGGAGGGATCCTAGACACATCTACGAACCTGCTTGCTCCTTCACACTTAGGACATTGCTCAAAGGGAAAGGAAACTAAAGCTGACTGAGGATGGACTCTCCTCAGGCCTTTCTATGAGCCAAGTGCTTGCCCAGAGTAATTCATCCACTGGCAGATATTATGGATGTAAAATGTCTCTTACAACCTCTAAAAATACGAACATGAGCCACTCTGTATCACTTGACCTCAATTCTGAGACCATCAAGATGGTCTAGACACAGCCTAAAACTTCTGAATTGTTTTGTAGTACACTGCTATTACTGGCAGGATGTTCTGCCTTGACTAACTTAAGAGCCTAACAATTTGGTAAGCTAAATGTCAAGTGCTCTGCCTAAAGAAACTGAAGAGGATAAAGTAGAAAAGCTCACAATGTATAATGTGAGTCTTATAATAGGGTGGCAGATAAAAAGCATCATATCACACAAGATGAGTTCCCACAGAGGAAAGTTTTATCTTATGTGCTGGCACTATAAAGAAAAGAAAAATAAAAATGCCATTTTATTCATGTCTTCATTTGTTTCTGGCTTCTTATCTGAAAGATAACAAACAGAACTCTGCAACCACTGCAGGCCTGGGCTGAAAAGCCTGGAAGTGCTCTAATGCTTTACAACTCCACAGCAATTTTTCTTTAACAGGTGTTATCAAAAATGAAGGAGCTACACGCTGCAAATTTGCTCTATACCTCTGCCCTCTCTACAGTGCAGACATTAAGTTTTCTCTGACATTCCCCATCTCTCACCAGCAGCTGGGTTTAACACTTTAGAGCATTTTAACTAGGGAACATCTTGAGCTAGGAGTGGGAGCTCGTCTCTAGTTTGTCTTTGAAGACAAACCAAGCAGGGTTCTTTGCTTAATATCCTGAAAAATATGGACTTCACCATTCCAACTAAGGAAAACCATCTGTAAAGAGTGGCTTTTTCTCCCCCTGTATTATTCAAGCCGAGAAAGTAAAGTACACATCATCTCTTCCATTAAGTTAAAAAAAAAAGCCTTTGACAGGGACCTGTAGCAGCAGTTCTTCATTCTGCTGGGGATGAATCACAGGTTGGAAGGGACCTTTAAGACCATCAAGTCAAGAATAAAGCACCGGAGAAGAAAATAAGGAGGTTTCTTGCTAGTCTTACATGTACCTCCATTTTTCACCTTCATTTTACCTTTCTGAAATTTAACAGAGAAACAAAAGCAAACAGGAGATATCTGACATAAATAACTTCTAGAAAGTTCTAGTACTACTGGCAGAGGGTAGGGGTTGGTGCATCTTGGATGTGATGGGATGAAGCTGTGCATTTGCACAATATTATGTGATGTAGGCCCCAGCTGGTGTTAATGGAAGAACTAAAGCTGCCTTATCCTTTTCTGGCTCAATAAATCAGTGTCTGAGTTAGACTAATAAAGGAAAAAGCTATTTTCCAGGCAGCAGGCATGGTCACACAGCAGGTTTGCCAAGCCTTCAAGTCTAAAAGGCATAAACAATAAGAAACTCTTCCCAAAGAGTGTTTGTTTAATCCTTTTTATCTGTTTGTATAGCAATACAGTACTTAAACCACATTTATTCTGGTTCTTCTCTTTCTTAGCATTCACATCAGTGCACACACTTGTAAACTGAGCAAGCTGTGTGTTAAATTGTGCAGAAGTCAATACTATGTCAGGTTCTCAATATTATCCTTAAAAAAATAATTGTATGAAAACATGGATGGACAGGTGGCCATTGAACACTGGGCTAGTGATGCCAACTACTTTCACACCACAAATTACAAGTTTTTAATGTATTGTCATTCAAACACTTTTAAAACAAAGAATTACAACTAACCAGCTCCACTACCAAGCCTTTCACTCTTTTACTGCTGTTAGCACTATAATCTTGGGTGATTTGAGAGCCTCTGTGGCAGACAAACCTGACTTGGTGCCTACCCAGCCTCCCCCATGCCTGGGACACAAACCAGGCATCAGGACAGCCCAGGACCCATGCCCATTGACCAAGCTCAATCAATCATCTCTCTTTAGACCTATGAGATGGGAAGCATTCCTTTAAGTGAAAGCAATGATGTTTGGTTTATGCAAATCCCTTGCATTGCATTCACCTGAGAAAAGCAAGAGCAGAATCAGATCCTCTTGCACTGCTGTAAACCGATTTTAGAGAGAAGTGGTTCTCTCCCTCAAGCTAGGTGAAGAGCTCATCTTCATTTACATCTCTGTTATGGTGCCTTAATTGTTCTTAAACTAACTCTGAAGGTCAGTAGAAAACGTGTACTATCATAACTAGATAGAAAATCTTCTCAAAATGAGCACCTACCATACTACATATTGTTAGGTATAGCACTTTCTGTCATGTTCCTTGGCTCCATATGTTTAGCTTAGGGCAATATGAACATTTTCTTATGCTTCAGCTTCCTCTCTGCAAGATGGCAAACAGTAACTCATTTATTTTGTTAAAGCTCCAAGGGACAGCTCTGCCAAGACCAATAAAAAGCATACTTACAGTTCATATGCTTGTTTCTACACTCTATACAAATGTTGTCTACTTTGCAGCATTTGCAGTGCCATAAATTCACGATTCTATACCGAAATCATGTTCTGCCACATCTTGAAAGTTTCCTTTTAACCAGAAGAGTGACAAACCTGACAAAACCCTAAACCCTCTGACTGAACACATGGTTTTAAAGAGAAAATAAAACCAATACCTGCTAGCTAACCATTTTCTTTTTTCCCCTAAAAACAAAGAATTAAAAATCTAATGTGACAAAATTGCCATGGTTACAAAGTCTTCACCCTACTGAAGAGTGATATGAGTTAATATATAGCCTAAAGAATAACTGCTCTAATTGCACAGAAATGAGCAAGATTCATTTTAAAACGTGCCCTGGGGTTCCTGTAAGTCATGGCCTCATAAAAATCAACGTTAAGCACAAACCCAGGAATTTCAGAAACATTTTGCTCTCCATCAAAACACTGAAGTTGTATGAACAGAGATGACAATTATTATCATCCAGTGCATTCAAATTCAAGTCTGCTTCAGGAAAGAAATACACTACAGAAAAGTTAGGCTACAAAATCCCTGGAGAACTTGAAAGGCTATGAAGCTTTTTAATTGTTAAAGAAAACTTAACACTAATCCCAGGCCATTGACCTGCAGGTGAGCTTTAACTGAATTGTATCCCTGCCATGTAATTAGAGATGAACTCTCTGATGTTTCTTTGCCATGAACTATTTCTTAGAGGAGTTACAAAAGTGATTACTTTATTCAGATTACCTATAAGAACACTTCACATATTTATTACTCTACTGTTCAGCAGCAGGGCTGAAGAGAGACTGAGCAGGGTCTGGAAATGCAGCTATGGTTCTAGATCACAGAAAAAGATGTTGCCTCCAGGAAAGATAAACCAAATAATTTCCTTTTGGATCTTCATTAAGGGTGAATTTGGTACTTAACTACACAAACAGTTTTTAACATCCAAAGACATTTTCACATTCTTTTTGTTTGGCAACACAAGGCAGGCCCTCACAGGGGAGTCTAAAAATAAAATGTAGGAAGTAGATTTCTTTTAATAAAGCATAGATAAGCCTTACAAAATCAGCAGCTCAATGGCTTGTAGCAGGGGAGACACTAATACTCTTTTCCATCCACACTAATTCTGTGCAAATTAAAAAGGTAATTAGAGGGGTACTTTTTCCCTACTAAATTAAGTTTCATTTGAAATTCTTTATATAAATCTGTGAATGGAAAAAAAGAAATACACTTGGAAAGACACAGTTGAGGTTTTCTCACCAGAAATACTACTCCAGACAGAAAAAAAAAAGGTTAAATAATGGTGTGTAAGTGAATTGTGGTTTATGAATGTAACAAAATATAGTCATTCAATCTTCAAAGACTGGCCATGTAAGTAATCCCTGCATGTATTCCTTCCTTTGTCATTTAGTGCACCCAGAAGCAAAATACTCCACAGGAAACATTATAAAACTAGTGGAAAGGCTTAATGTAAAGAGAAATTTATGACACAGAACGCTCATAGGGGAGCAGAGCATTGATGAGTTACACAAACTCCTAATATTAAGTTGAAGAGCAAGTAACTGTGGCTTCAATTCTACCTGCCTTTTTAAGGCAGCTGGGTTGGTGTTGGGGTTGTGGGGTTTGGGTTTTGTTAATATATTTTAGACATTCTGAAGTGACAAACTTTTTATTTACTCAAGCCCCTCAATTCTTCAGCTTCAGCGTGGATCATGAACAAATGTATGACAGAAAAAGTGCTCCCTGTTGAAGAGGGAGGTGCTTAGGATTAGATGTTTAGGATGACTGAAACATTTCACATGTATGTAAGCCCCAGAGCAGTCAGAATCATGGTCTGAGTGAACTTGTTTCCCTGTTAAATATCTTCATTTCCTTGTCAGAGATCATTCAAGAAATGGCAGGTCACTGATGATGAGCTTAGTATTGTTTGATTTCAAGCACAGAAGCTCACAAACATCAGAAAGACAGCTCTTGATATCGGGAAGATTCAATTGCCACACATGACTTCACAAGAAACATCTGCTTCAAACAGAAGAATAGAAATGTGGATCTCATGGTGTGGGCATGGAAAGTATTCACAGTTACCATTTCATTCTCTTTTTTCACACAGCACAGGGATGGAACACTTCTCCTAGGAGGGTGGTGAGACACTGTTCCAAGTTGTCCAGAGCAGTGGTAGATGCCCATGGCTGGAAATATTGCAGATCAGATTGGACAGGGCTCTGAACAACCTGATCTAGTTGAAGATGTCCCTGCTCACTGCAAGGGGGTTGGACTAGATAACCTTTAAAGGCCCCTCGAAGCCCAAAACATTCTGTGATTTTGAGCTCTCCCTCTATCTCCTAATGTAACTTGTTTTGTTACATCATAGTTAATGGCACAATTGCAACTGGGGCCACAGTTGTATTAAGCTAGTTATTAAGGAAATTATGGAATGATAAACTACTGCAATTAAATTATTTTATAAATCTATTTGCTGAGTGCTTGCTATTAGTTTCAAAGATCATCATTTTCCCCCTCCTCCCCTTTCTTTTCTTGTCTTTTTTTGTTTTTTTTCCTCTCTCTCCTTTTTATTTTTATTCCTCTGGTGTAGTACATCTGGAACCATAAGCCAAGAAAGATTGCTCTGAAATTCCAAAACAACATAATATGAGGTATCTAATGACCTTGTCAGCAGCATGATTTGAATGGTGTTTTCTCTAAGTAATATTTATATGCATCTGGATAGAGCTACTGAAGAAGTCACAGCAGCCATCAATCCTTGTAGATGCTTACATTTTGACAGGTGTAATCATTCAGTGTTGGCTGTTCTCCTCTCAGGCTAAGCTAATTACCACTGCACAGTTTCCCTACGACCAGAAGGCTGCAAATAGCCCTGCACAACACTGTCCTAAGCACCGCAGCTATACCTGCTTGTTCAAAAGCCGGTCAGACACTGAGACAGGCTGCCAGGAAGGTCTAGAGCTATTCAGACCTCAACTGAACAAGCCCTGACAACCCTGTTTAAGAAGATGTCCCAGTCCTGAGCAGCAGTTTGGGCAAAATTATCTCCAGAGGCTCCTCCCAACCAGAACTGTTCTATGATTCTCTGAGTTTGTATGAAATAGCAGCCTAGCTACAGCCCCATTTTTCTAGGGCAGAAGTTTACAGAAAAATTCAACTTCTTTTTTTTCCCTGTGATATATTGGTTTCAGCTGAGTAACAGTTGTGCCTTCTGTGTTAAAAATCATATGCAAATTTCAGTTTGTGAAGCTCTTAATTAATCTGGGAGAGAGCTTCTATTTTAAAGCTGTAGGTCAGGAAGATCTGCTCCTAAAGCACTGCACATTTGGTCAGCTGTTGCAATAGTCAAATAAATAGAATAGCTTGCTGTATGTTTTTATTACTCACACTGTCTTTACTCAGAGTGTACATATACAAATAAATAGAAGCATCCAAGGTCAGGTAGGGGCAAGCAAAACAGCCAATGAAAACAAGAAACAGTCAATAAATAAAATCTAAAAGGGCAAGCTCTTGAAATGCACTTACTCATAACGTGAAGAGAAAAAAAACAGAGCATATCTAATGGAAACCTTTGGATGGTTCAGTTGGCAGCTGAAGGGGGCCCTTACATCTTAAGGACCAAAAGAAGGTGCATGCCAATATTGTACCTAAAGAACTCTGACATGGTATCAGGCCAATATTGTACTGAAAGAATAAAAACCAATCAAACAGAATCCAGCAATCTCCAAAACTATGGACTTTTGATAGCATTACCTTTCTTTCAGACACTATAGTAACAGAAGAAGCGAGTACTTTGCAATTGTAAACATGAGACTACAGAATGGGTGTGGGGCCCTATTCCTTGAGGCTTTCAGTGACGCAGTTTCTGTCTTAAAAATGCAATACTGAGGTTGTCATGAATTACTCATAACTGTCTTGTGTTGGGGATGACCAGACAGAAAAATATTCTAAATTAACAGCTCACATGAGCCATGCACTTACAGAGAAGCATCAGAAACTAAAACATATGGGTCCTAACTCTTTGAAACACCTTCCCCCTCAAACTGATGCAATTATCAGTTTATAATCTCCACACTGATTTCTTGATCTGTTTATTCAATATGCCTAACTGATATGCTGAAAAACTACAGTAACCTCAAAATGACTTTTAAGGGCGTATGATTTTTATTTCCATCCCGTAAAACGTTAAGCTACTTCATTCATGGGATCTCCAGATTACCTGGAATTAAATTGAGTTTTTGAATGTCATACTGACTTCTCTCGTACACGTTGGTATTTGACCCTTCAGCTTTAGTTGCTGTACACTACAAGGGGCACACAGTGTAAACATCAGCTGCTGTGAGTGTGGCTTTTTAAAACAAACAAACAAAAAGAGATGGGAAAAAAGAAGAGAAAAAAATAGTGGTACAATACTGTACTGAAACCCTGAGCCAAACCCTTTGTATTTCAAAATCAGAGGTGAAGTGCAAGTCATGATTATGTGCATTTTTCCTCTTCTTCCTGGCAGTTAATAAGTACACTTCAAATATCTATTTTAAACCAGCAGTCATATGCTCATAAAGGACTTTGCACTTTGCTTGTTTTCTTCCTTTACTCATATGAGCTTCTTCAGCTGTTGCCCATGGAAACACAGGCTGCACGGCTGACCACTAGCTCAGTGCATGTGGCAGATCAGTAGCTGGGAAGGCAACATTACCAATTAATATATTCCCTAAAACGAACATTATTTTGAAACTGAACTACACTAGCTTAAAATTAAAGCTTAGGAGGCATAATTGCACTTCCAAAAGCAGATCAACTCTCCAATATTTTCATTAGACCAAGTAGGCAGAGCAAGTCCTGACAGGCAAATTTTCTTGAGCTTTGATAAAGTCTGGCTCACGTGGAAGCTGAATGACTTGATGCTTTACAAGACATAATGCACAGAAATAAATTGTTCACAGAGATGCAGTTATTAGGTATACAGCAATAGAGACTGATTATGTCAGGTGCATGGGTTCTCTGGGGAGGCTTTCTGGCTAACCCCTGCCAAATATCCTATGGGTCAAGGACACAGCTGGAAAAACTTTGTAGGCTAGAACCATATGGATTCATCTACTAATTTATTCTAGGTCAGTGTACTAGGTCAGTAACATTTTGTTAATAGATTTAAAAATTCTCTACAAAATCAGCATAACCACAGGATGTGAGAAAGAGATTTAAACAGATGGTTAACAATGAATTGCTGGTCACCAAATGCAAGAGCTTGACAGATGACAGATCGTGTGTGCCCTGCCAATTTGGCTGTATTACCTGGACCGGTGCTGAAACTCTCCATGGCTCAGGACTTTGTTTTCTTTTGCTTTCTCCTTCTTTTATTTTTTTTTTTCAGTTGGAAGCTAACTGAAATTCCTGATGTAGACCAAACAGAAGCACAAGCAAAACAGAAACAGCATAACTTGAGTGCAAAGTCATTATACTGTCAATGGTACTCTACTATTTCCAAGAAATTCAGTAATCCCCAAGGCTTTTTAGAGAAAACACATCAGGAGGAAAACTTTAACAGTCACACATACAGTCTGACTTTAAGGAGTAGATGACAAGAGAGTTACCAGTGCCTTAAGATGCTGATTTCTGAAAATCAAGAGAGTTTTCTCCTTTTTTTTGTTTCTTGTTGACTATTTTAAAATGATTGATTGATGTTAGGAGCAGCAGGAAGCATTATTTCACTCGTATCTCCCAGATAATGTATTTTCTTGCACAGTTCTCAATTTGCCGTTCACCTGAGAAAGGTTTAGACTGTTTCAGATACCCTGGTACAAAATATGCTTTTCCCAGTTATACATTGTTAGAATTTTGTTAGTGAACACCAATACAGTGATAATTATCACCAAAGGGAAAGGGAAATTTGTCAGCCTATCAGTTTCAAGGGAAATTGAGTGAGACAGATTCAGTTTACAAAGAAGCAAAAGGGAACCCTATTCATCCACCCACACTGTGACAGATTTACAAAGTAATCAGTCTGTCCATCACATTATTGTATATTAGGTTACATTTCTCCCAGTCTCACAGTAGACACTTTAGAGAATGTTATGAGTAAAGGAAAAGGAACAGAAAAATTAAAGCCTAGCTACTTGTTACCAACTGCAAACCAATGCTGTTGAAATAGCAAAATTTTAATCCTGCACAAGTAACAATCTCTTTCCAGCTCAGCTTTCTAGCCACTCATCTCTGCAATTTAATTCTGCCTTAGTGTTGACAGTCTCTGAATCTAAAAATAGCCCTTCTCATGTACCCTGTGATACTCAGGTTCAGGTTTATTTGAGCTGATTAACAGGTAATCAACGTTTGGCACAAATGCTTGATTAAAACTCACAACCAAAGCTGGATGTGCAGAGCTGAATGCTCACTCCTGCCATTAGAATCTAGACACCACAAACCAAATGCCATGGATTATAAATAATGCAGATAGCCATTTGATATTGTCTCTGTAAAGTGAGCTCAGCATTCAAATGGGAGAGACTAGTGTAATAATCTTTAATGGAATATTGTGCATCACAAATTGATACATCAGAGGAAAAAATAAAACACCACAACAAAATAAACCTAAACGAGTTCTGTGGAATATGCCTTATCTATTGATAAGCTTTTCTAAAGCTTTCAAGAAATTCTCTCTCTCATGCATGCAATAAGGAACAGGGAGGGGGGAAAGCAAAACATCCATTTTATTTAGGAAACTGAGTTGTAATTTGTAGTTATTTTAAAGCCTTTATTATTAACCTATGCAGGACACTGAGCAGCATGTTTGTCCTTCAATAGCTCACTGCTTTTTGCTTCAGTCTCTCTTTGGTTTTAATTACCTGGCCCATCATAAAAGATCACATGGCTTCACCACCAAGATAAAAACCTTCTATTCCATACTTAAACCTTAAAAAACCAAAACCAAACCAAACCAACACACAACACCCCAAAACCACACAAACAAAACCCACACAAGAGAAAAAGGTAATGACAGATAACTATGCATTCTGTTACTGCACTTTATTGTAGATTCCATATTCGGGTGGCTGGACCTAGATAGTAAAATTATCAAGCATTGACCCTTGGCAAGCTGCCTCTCATTTCTCTTTTCTCCAAAATAATCTAAATTGGAAAAAAAGCCCTCAGAAAATATAATAAATCTCCCATTCTTGTGCAGCATTTCACGTTCTCAAAGTATTCTTGACAGGAGCTCAGTAAGGGTTGTGTCTGTCAGGACCATCAGTGTATGTGTTGCTAGAGCTCCCTGCTAAACTACCAAAACCCAGCAAAGCAGATAAGCTGTCAGCAAGGCCTAAACTCTTGCTCACTTTCAACATTTTATAGCTTTCGAATTGAAATGGGCACAATGAACACTGTATTCCTGTAGTCACCTTTTCCTTTCCTCCCTTTCCCTCCATGTGTTGAAGTTCCTTTCCAAAGCAGCAATTTCATTCAAATGAAAAAGCACCTTCCATTTCTTTTCACACTTCCAATTTTTAGCACCAATTTCCTTCAGCTTTATTCAAACCCAGATGAAAAAATACACTGAATGAAGCCTTAAGCTGCACTTTATGAATTATATCTGGAACAGATATTATATTCAATATCCCACATAAAGAAGACCCACAGAGAAGTACATAACAGCAATTAAAGATACAGGTTTTTCCTCTACATGACTCAATAGCCCCTGGGACTTTTGTATAGTTTCTGCTTCAGACTATAGCTCCAAAATAATAACCTGCATTATTTCTGTAATAAATCACAAAATGTCAAACTGACATAAACTGTAATCATGCTTTATTCTGTCTTTTAATGAAATATATTTCATGTAGCAAATCAAGACACTGTGGTAGTAAAGACACAAATATATTAGAACTCAATGATGTATGGAAGATCTTAATTTGACAAGTATTGTGTAGAACAGCTTTAACACCCAGGAATATGTATCTCCTACCAGATAACTGTTCAATTATCTACAATATTTGGAACATCCTTTTTTTCCTCATTGAATGCTGATAAAGGTTTCTTCTGTTTTGACAACAGAGGTACAAACACTCATGACTTTCCTTAGCATGCATTTTGCCATGCCAGTATGTCAAGGTCTCGTGTTGAATTAAATGCTTTTCTCCATTCAGATTAAATCTGAAACTGATTATAGTCCTCCTTTTTTTTTTTTAACCTGGAGTAACTATTAAACCACAGTGGGGAAAAAAAAGTTTAAAAAATCACATGATATGCAGAAGATCAGACACAGAGCTGCTGGAGCAAGTCCAGAGGAGAGCCACAAAGATGATCCAAGGACTGGAACACCTCTGCTATGAGAATAGGCTGAAGGAGCTGGGGTGGTTCAGCCTGGAGAAGACTCCAGGGGAACCTTAGAGCTGCTTTCCAATACCTGAAGGGGTCCTACAGGAAGGCTGGAGAGGGACTTTTCATAAGGGTGTCTAGGGACAGGACAAGGGCAAATGGTTTGAAGCCGAGGGAGAGTAGGTTTAGATGGGATTTTAGGAGGAAGTTCTTTCGTTCAAGGGTGGTGAGACTCTGGAACAGGTTGCGCAGGGAGGCTGTGGCTGCCTCCTCCCTGGGGATGTTCAAGGCCAAGTTGGATGAGGCCTTGAGTAGCTCAGTCTAGTTGAGAGGCATCCCTAAGGGGAGATTGGGAAGCAGGGAGGTTGAAGTAAATGAGATCTAAGGTCCCTTCCAGCCTAAGCCATTCTATGAAATTTACCAAAGGATTTTCCCCTGACTGTTTTTTAGTTTATAAAATACACTTTTAGTCACAGAAAATTCAAGACAGGGAAATGTCTACTCTTCTGCCTCCCAGTTGCTTCCTTTCCTCTCTCCATCCTATCTTCTCAAAATATGCAAAGTAGTTCCACATTGATAAGAACACATACAGAAGGAATTTCCAGTACCAGAATGATGCTGTTACAGCTATAAAGAAACACAGCAACTTCTCCTGCAGCCTAGAATACAAACACCTCAGAAAAAAAGAAAACCCACTATGCTTGATTTAATTACATACAATAAGGCCAAAATACAGATTCTATCTGAAGATACTAATCTATTATTTAGAACCCAAATTGTGCTGCACTTTAGGAATCACTTTTGAAAAGGTCTCATCTGCATGATCCATGCAACTGAAGAAATGTGCTAGGAAGCCAGAGATGTCTTCTCAGAGTGAAAATGACCACAGAAATAAGAGACAGATTACAACCTGCACAAGCTTGCTGCATCTTCATGAAATTGTATAAAAGAGAAAACCACAAACTTATCAGTTACACTCAACTGCTCAAAAAATTGGAAGTGCTTTAAAGTAGAAAGCAAAAAAAAAATGGGATGATGATGAGATGAAAAAGAAATATAATGGTTTACCAAGAGAAGACAGAAGAAAATTAGCAATTAAAACCCAAATGTGATTGTTGGGTAACAGAGGAGGACCTGCAATTGCATTTCAATTTCTGTAATGGGTAATTACATGTTAGATTCTAATGTGGAAGAGATTCCTTTATAAAGCAATTCCTTTGTCATGCATTATACATCACTTGCGAGGCATACCAGGAAAAAATTCTCTTTTCTCTTGCAAACACTGAGCAATTACTTCTGCATAGGTGTGCCTGTTGCATGCACCAGACCCTGCTGCAGGGCAGAAAGTTAAAAACTGTTGGGAGATCACATCAGAATTTTCTGATACAAATTCCTCAGGGAACAAACCTACCATTATTTACTCCTGTCAACAGAAAATACTTCCTACCAGAAACCACTGACTCCTGCAGATGTTTCAGTCCCAGTGTCCCAGGTAATCTACTAAGGACTCAAAAAAGTCCCTACCACAACTGCAAATATTGACACTAGAAGAGTGGAGGCAGTTGTACATTCCTCTCAGAATCTGCTTTGGAGAATAGTTTTGAGCTGCTCCAGCAAAAATTAATCACAAATAATAAATACTGGGGGGGGGCAGGAAACCAATTCTGCTGCTGGTGCAAAATAACAAGAAGGTCTAAAGCAGAACTGGGAGTAAAAGATACTTGCAACCATTTGAATGTGGTATTGTAGCATTGTTGACTGACAGTGAAGGGCATTTGTGAGAAGTGGAAAGCAAAAACCTCATGTCATGGTGTTCATTGAAAGCACAACTGAGTTTGAAGTCTAACCTTCCTAATCCTTGCTTAGGGTAGCATGAAAGTTATGTTTACTCCAATCACTTCTCATAAACACTCAGTGGGAAAGAAGCCTGCTCAGCATATGCACTTCATGGCCAGCTTGCATTCTACTCACGTTTGCTCCCAGATTATCAACTATGGGCTAAATTCCTGTCATTAAGCAATTCTTACCAAATCATTTGAGATTACTGCCAAAACGCCACAAAACAAACATTATGGGTAAACATAAGGTGAATCAACCAAGAAAAGCCCATAACCCCTCTGAGATGTCTGGTGATCACATACACGTGATTATGGCTGCAAAAGTACAGCACACAAAACCATCTGAGGTCATTTTAGAACAAAATAGGGTGTGAAGGGGAAGTCAGATTACAGGAGTGTTGTTTAAACTGGGCAGCCAGTACAGAGCTGATGCAAGGCACAAACTATCAACATTTAGACTACAGCAAACACAGAACTAGGATCTCCAAGAAAAGCATATGAAAACCATCAATATCCATAAATTTAAACAAAACAACTGGAAATTGCAGTAGATAAGCCAAAAAAAAAAGAGGCTCGGTGGAGAGTGGATTTTGCAAAGGCATCTTGCAACTCTAAGTTACTTAGTTACCCCAAGCAGTAAGTACACAAAGTCACTATACCAAATATAACTATTTTGGATGTAGATAAAAGCATTCCCAAATGCATTATGGATGTCATTACCTATATACTTTGCCACATCAAGCAGACAGCCATAGGCTAATGGATTAATACTGGACAGTGATTTAGCGAGCAGTCTTCCTAAATCCATCTGCTTGCTACACTTTGGAAGATTTCTACCTGAACCTCAATTATACCTTCAGATGTCTGAGGAAAAAACCAAAATGTTTTACTTACTTATTTCTACCTTCCAATTGCTGCTAAATAACCTTCCCTTCTCTTCGAAGTGATTGTCAGGACACAAACTCACTACAGGGTTACTGCTATCCTTGTTCCACCACATTGGCTAGACTGTGCAATCTAGGAGCATATAGGGTGTGAATTCCTTAGGGAAACTGTGTAACAGCCTTACCAAGAGCTACTCAGTAAACAGAAACAAGTCCACAGCGTTTGGTGAAAGCATGGCTGGAAAACCAGATGGACATCAGGAATCTCTGAGGCTGCCTGGAGTGCACTAGGATCAGATCTTGTGGCTCTTCCTTATCACTATCATAGCAGATTCCAACACAATCTTCTGTTCTGTGTGAAAATCTTTTAAACACTTTCAACAACTAGCCTTTTGATGGTTAAAACTACAATCAAGACTACTGACCAGAAGATAAGAAAATAATACGGCTTACCTGGATATGCACTTTTGCTTAATGTCCCTGTTGTGCAGAAGACACTTAACTGAATCACTGCGCTTGAAAATCACTGTGCTGA
Source organism: Dryobates pubescens (assembly GCF_014839835.1). Lineage (NCBI taxonomy): Eukaryota > Metazoa > Chordata > Aves > Piciformes > Picidae > Dryobates > Dryobates pubescens. The sequence goes on along the minus strand of NC_071634.1, from coordinate 17,221,562 downwards.
ACTGTGTGAGGCTCCTCACAGTTCTACTGTGGCAATGTGGTATCCCTCCATGAACTAACTCTGCCAGCACAGGTCCCTTCTGCGGGCAGTCCTCCCAGCAACAGACTGTTCCAGCTTGGGCGCCTTCTTCAGACACCCCTGCTTCAGCTCAGGGTCCTCCATGGGCTGCAGGTGAGATTCCACTGCTCCTCTGTGTCTCAGTCACCCCTTCCTCACTGACCCTGGACTCTGCATGGTTGTCTGTCTCCTCTTCCACTCTCCAAACAAAATTCTCAAACCAAAAAACTAGCTCAACACGTTTCTGTTCTCTTAAACATCTTACTACAGATGTGCTGATTGGCTCAGCCTTGGCCAATTTGGGTCCCATTTGCAGGTGGGGGAGCTTCTCCAAGCTTCTTACAGGAGCCACACCCATAGAGCTAGTCAAGCCTCTGCAGCTGGCATACCACTAGATGTTTTAGGATCTTTCAGCACTTGAAATTTGTGCCAGGACAGATGGGATCCAGCTATAGAAAAGTTCATGAAGCAATCTTACCACTACCAATAATGAAGCAATCTTACTAGCAATAGTGTACTAATAATGTGTAGAGATGTGCCATTACCTTGAGCTCTTTTCACCCTTTGCCAGGAAAGTATCAGCTGTTTCCACCTGACTCACACTACATGGACACTGGTGAAGGTGCTAGGAGATGCAGAAAACTCAAATGATAAGGCACATCATAGCCTTAGGATATCTCCTAATCTTTATTATATATGAGAAAAGAACTCATAACTTAAACCCAGTTATTTCCTCAAGCAATGGATTTGTATCTGCCAGTACCTCTGGCTCAAATTTTAAAAGAAAAATAATGCTCATCTTTAGGCCCAAGGTAGATCCTGTTTGGCACCTAAAAGTGTCTGCTGTAAATGTCTTCCCTCCTGAAGTGAGAGAACATTTGTTTTCCAGAACTGGAATATTAACTACTTCCTGCTTGTAGAAACATCCCTGTAGAGAGCTAGGGCAAGTGGTGAATAAGAAGAAACAATAATCACATCACAGTGCATTAGAGGTTGCAAGGGTCCTCCAGAGATCATCAGGTCAAACCCCCCTGCCAAAGCAGGATCACTTAGGATAGTCTGCACAGGAATGCATCCAGGTGGGTTTGAAAGTCTCCAGAGAAGGAGAGTTACATGCAAAGGCATAGATGTTCTTTTTCCTGGAGTGTGACATTATTTGCATGCTTCTGTACAGAGACATGAAAGCAGTTGCCAAAAGGTGAAAGCATCCAATCTTTCTCATTTGCAGATGCTTCAATTTCCCAAAGAAACAGACCTTTAACAGAAAACCAAACCAAAACAACAACAAAAACCCACAGACAAGCAAACAAAACCAAACACAGCCAGTGGGTTTGTTTGTTGGATACTATCCACACATCCCTTTTCTGCTGTTGACACCAGCCAGTATCTGTACAGATGTAGCAAAAGTGAAATTCAGAGCACTTGATTTCTCAAGGCAACCACAAATGCATTTTCTTTCTGAAACTCAAATGAAAATTAGAAGTGGATGCAGAACAGCTCTTGAGTCATTAGGGGTGCTCAAGATGCCATGAGAGTGGGGGGATAAAAAAACCACCTTACCAGAGAGAGGTTTGATTTTTTGAGTGTTAATGTGAAGGGGGTGAGAGTAGAAGGCAGGACCAAATGATCTTTGCATTACCAATGTTAAGTGGTATCAGCTGGCACAAACTTTATGAAGGCCTTTTTCAATTAGGGGAACACTCTCACTGCTCTTCTTCAGTGAGGAAAATTCCAGTTTCTAGGAATGCTGAAGAAGTTTGTGAGTATAACAAGGATTTAACTCCAAATGGTTCATGGCACGAAGAAGCAAATACCAAAGCCTAAACTTCTATACCTGTGGCACTATTGCACACCCTTCCCTTGCTCTTAAAGCAAGATGTCACAGGACAGAAGTATGTTTCTTCCATGAGCACAAGGATTCAATAAGAATAATCTGTCCTTAAGATCATTGTACTACAAAACTCAGTAGCAAACCAGATTGATTGACCACCTGTTGAATCTTGCCACTTGCAGATATGTTCACTGGCAAAAAAATATCTTGGAGTCCAAACCAGGTCAGGCTGAACCTGCAGTTGACTCAGTGAGAGGTAATTATTCCTTAAGTGACTACTGGAGAAGAGACCTTATTCTGACAAGCTGTCTGATGAGTGGGGGTGTTTTTCACCTTGTACCTCCCTGGCAATGGCAGTGCTCAAGGTCATGAATTACTCGCCAATTACATCTCCCTTCCAAGAAACAGGCTGAGGTTGAGACAGTAATCAGCTTCAACTAGATCCAAGCAACCATTTATTTGGTTACCAAGACCACCTCTGACACAAGAACACATAGGATTAAAATGATTTAGCAAATTTAACTCACCTCATCAGGCAACTGAATCAAACCCAGGGCAATTCAGCTCTCGGGGTGAGAACACAAGAAAGCAAAATAACTGGAAAGAAGCCATTTTGAATGGGATTATTCTGATGTTGATCCACATAGGTGGATTCCTGAATTGAACATACCTGAACTGAATCATGGAGTCCTACAGTGGAGTGTAGAAGACAGCATATTGGTCAGAGATTAGCCAAAGCAATTAGCAGACTGAGTTAATCATAATGCAGAGCTCATAGTCATGACAATGCAAGGACATACCAAAGCCTAATAAAGGTTTTCACAGGGATCCTATCAAACTACAGAATACAATGATATATGTCCTCTGGCATGTTAGGGAGACACCAGCTTGAAACCACAGAGAAAAAAACATAAATCCTGAATTGGGAGCTACCATTTCCCAGTAGGAGACACTGAATTAAATATTTGAGTTACATGCTAAATATCCCTTAAAGCAGAAAGACAAGGCCAAAGCTGAGCATCTCTTTGCACTGTATGAGACTAAATTGGATGTTGTCTGAATTGAGTGAGTGTATCTAAGAGATCTAAATCTGTGTACCCTTGGTGTGTCAAAAAACTCAACTTGCTGAAGCTGAGGCAACTGATGGGAAAAATCACACAGAAAAAATATACTACAAATTGGTAATTCTATAGGAAGGTGCATCCAGATAGCCAAAATGTTGCAATCCTGCAGTAGAGAGAGCAGCTTGGATTAAAAATTCATTTTCCTTCTGTGGTATGGAAGCTGTATTAGATACATGTGAGAGAGAACTAGTGAACACGTAGGTAAAAGGGAAATAACAATCTCACTAAATTATGATGTACAGAAAACTTCAAGAGCAGATTAAAGGCAAAGGAGAAAAACCCATTATTGAATATTCAAACTTTTAGAGTTTGCATTTGGTTTGGTTACTTCTAAAGTGCCTTAGGAACAAGAGAAAGAACATTAACAATGAGAACACCAGAGAGAGACTAGCAAGTGCAGTTGATCTGCCTGATTTGTGAGACATATATGAAATGACTGACACGGAGCTAACAGACAGAAAATACATACTGCCTACTTAAGAGAAAGTAAATCTAGAAGTGGTGCAAAGAAAAACAAACACAATCATTACTCAATAGGTGAAGGTAGGAGGAGGAAAATAGAATTAGAGACTGCTTTTTAACAATAGCAAAACCAAAGACATTGTGAAATGATTCCTCCTTCCCTTGTCATCTTTAGAACATGTCAAGGTTTTGCACTTACCTCATCTAACCTTAGAAAGGCTGAAACTCTCACAGTGTGAGAATATCACTGACCTTAACAGATATATTCCAAGTAAAAAGATAACTTGTCCTCACTTGGTCTTTCCTTTCATCAAACACATTTCATGGTTTAGTCAAAACATGCTATGGGGTTCATTGAAAAAGCCAGTGGATGAAAGTTTTTGCCCTGTGGCATACAGGCCTTTAGAGCATATGACCTGACAACTCCTTTTTGCTCTGTGTATCACCTCGGGAAATTTACTCCTCTCTGGTTTAGTTTCCCTGCTATATTTCCATACATCAGGAAATAGTTCTGTTTGCTGTTGTAAAGCATTTTGACTTTTACACTCATATATTCCTAAACAGGTACCCCTGATTTCACTACTCAGGTTACATTCTTCTGCCTACCAAATCCAGTGTGCCATTTTCCCCCTAATCACTGACAGAACTGTGCTTGTAGAAAATGTTTGCTCTTCTACTCAGTAGGCCATGAAACTAATTAGCTCCAAATATCTAGCTTGAAAAAAATCCATGAGATCAATTTAAGTTTTATTGGGTTTGGCTCATTTTTGGATGCAAATTTATATTTTTGCTCCTTCAGCCCTAAGTACTGAAAAGCAATTAATGGTCTCCAAACTTTGCAGAAATTGTGCACATTTTGCTTTATCCCACCCACATTTACAGCTTCACAGACAGTGAAAGAGAGAAGTCAACAAATACAAGTAGAGGCCATTTATAGATTTTCATTAAAATGGAATACAGCCCTTGTGAGTAGCATGAAAAAAAATCAGAGGGGGAAGAGTTTTCCTCTTGTTCCTTCGGCCAAGCAGTGGCCTGCTGACCACTGATGCAGGATGTGTGGCTTGGTCAGGTGCTCAGGCATGCACAGCTCCAAGTCACCTACAATACCTGCCACTGCCTACAAAGGACTTGCCAGGGCTGTCTGAGCAGAAGTGTTTTACTGAGGAAACTTCTCTGGAGTTCTGCATTAAAGACTTCCATCTACTGCTCACTTGCCCAAGTATGAGCAGTTGTTTCAACAGCTGGTTTAATTCAATTTATCTTGTTATATATGAAGACTTAATTGAATAAATTACTTTTAAGGAATGCCTGAAATTGCTAGTATTAAAATTTCCTATCATCTCTTTTTCTTTTGCACACTGTCAGCTCTGGCTAATCATTTCACATATTGGCCCATGATTACTTTCAGATTTCATAATTCTGTGCATAACTCTCTTTGACATCAAGACTGATCTGAAGGAAAATGGCAGAAAAGCCTCTATGTTTATTATAAGCTATTTCTAGTATGAGGTACCAATCATTATGAATCCTCTGAAATTAATATTCCTCCATTTCCATCCATGAACATTGTCATGGGGGACATCACTATGGAAATGTTGACATTCCCAGCAGATCCTAGCCTCAATGACAAACAGCTTCAGTGGCTGCTAATTTCAGAGCAACCACAAGTAACTTTCATAGCATTTCCAGTCACATCCAGTCCTTGTCCAAAAGAGCTGTAAAGATCACAAGCAACTCCCTACATGTCTGTGGTTCTGCTCTGTTTTCCAGCTGATGAATAGGAAGTTGTCAATAGCCAGGATTATTAAAATGAGATTAGAAGTTGCTTTGACATTTTAGAGGAATCAAGTGTTTCAGTCATTTCACTCAATTATTACCATTTGAGCTGTAAAGTTCTACTACTGCCACTCTTGGTGCTACTAAACAAGGAGATGAGATGGATATAAGTAATACAGAAACATGGGATCCACATTTCACTGCAATATACGATTACTCCCACAGCTTTTTGTTTCCCTGTGAGAGGTTCTAACAGCCATATGAGTATTTCCTAACAAACAGGGTATTCCCATGGAAAAGTTTTTGATCATTCATATCCTTCACATTTCTACTCTTAAATCCTTAACAGTGTAGGTCTCAATACTCACGTTGATGAGAAGAGGTTACTTTGCTTTTTATGTAATTAGGAAGTGCTGTAGCTTTTGAAAATCAGTCAGGTTTCCCAAGAAACATTTGGCCCAAATTGTTTCAACTTAGGAAAGTGCTGATCTCATGATGCTTCAGCCACTCTGTCTCCAACATCTCATCCAACATGCAAGGAAGATATTCGTGTACAAAACCTCTCCCCCATCTTCATCAAGTTCACATGACCCTTGTATAGGAAGACCACAGTCCCTTCAGAAAAGTAGCAGAACTATACTGAAATCATAGAAACTGGTATCTTGAATATGGCACAACCCTAAGATGCTAACATACTATATAGTCAATTTGCTCAGGACTACCTCACTTTAATTGTGAGTGACTTTTGGGAAAGTTGCTATACACAGACAAATGCAATTAACTTTAAACTTATATCCAGGTGTATCTAGGTGAAACATTTCCTGGTTAGGTATCAATATATTACTCTTTGCATCTAACATAAAAATAATAATAAAAAACCCATACAGTGAAGTTTATGAAGAGGGATACAACCTACTTCACAAAGAGTTCAAGACTTAACCTAGTCTGTCTAGTCCACAGCTCATGAGAGTGCACAGATCTGTTCTGCTGCTTATCACTTTAAGAGCTGTCATACAATAATAGAAACATCTATTTGAAAATACTTTTGTAACAACAGCAAAACCACTCAGCAGTTAAAGGCAACCAGGAAAAACCACAGCGAGCAGACTGGGATCTATGGGAGTACAATACATCATAAAATAACGTTTAACCTAGAGATAAAGCCTCTGCAACCCACAGCCTACAGAAGTGTATAAATCTGTTCTGCTACTTATCACTTTAAGAGCTGTCATACAATATTAAAAACATCTATTTGAAAATGCTCCTTCTAAAACAACAACAGAATCACTCAGCAGTTGAAGGCAACTGGGCAAAACCACAGGAAGCATACTGTTACACCAGAAAATAACTATATACATGTTTTGACTTGGAAAATCACTGCATAATATCATTATACAAATGATTTGTAATGAAGAGTCTGAAGAAAGCAGAATATTATTAACACCTACACTGAAAAGAGGCAAAAAGGGGTTTGCTGTTGATTTACATGCATTGTGCCTGATTCTTCTGAATTAATGTGGAAGTAGTTCACAAAGTTCAGAATCATGACAGCCCAGATACGGAAGGAAGGTAACTTAGCTTCAAGCTTTTGTCACCATGATAGGGACTAATCCTGAACACTAGATCTCTACCAAAGCTTCAGTATGATTTAGAGAGTGGAGATTTAGAATCCTGCAGTAGATGCACTGTGTTACAGATTACTGCAGGCTCTATGGACGATTTCCAGACAGACACAGGATGTTTCATGTGCCATAAACTCTTCCTTTGTATGAAACACACACACACACGAGGTTTCACTGGGATACGTTAACCTTTGAGAAAAAGCAAAGGAGAGAGGATAAAACCTATCAGCAAATGTCCCCATTACAGGCAACATTTTCAGAAACCTGTGATCGACTTCCCCCCTGCTTTCTGGAAAAGCACACAGACAGTCTGAGTACACATGGAAAATTAACTTTTTTCTTAACATTCTGCTGAAAACCGTCCCTCCTATTTGCACAGTTTTATGATGCATGCACTTTGCATTCATGGATGGAAGCAAATAGCCTTTCTGCTTGTTAGAATCATGACAGGTTTTTTTCAACCCCCTAGTCACAATGTGCAGTTGGTTTGGTTTATCTGTTGTAATCAGTTCTGACCTTTAATTGTTAGGTTTAAGGAAAAACCTTCACTGCTCCTTAGACTATAAGAAAATAAATCAATATATTTGCAACTTAGCTAAGCCCCATTTTAATACATTGATTAGATCTATTTCTTGATTTCCCTGCAACATGCCTTTCATCTCATTCACAGCAGTTGAACACCACAGAGGAATGAGACATGGATGTCTTCCTGTGGTCTCATCTAGCTGGTATGCTAGAAACCTTTCTTACACTTGGTAAGAAGAAACTTTTAAGACCCCATGCAGACTGCCAGTTTTTTTGGCCAGTGAGGCACACAAAACAGGCAGCAGCATGAGAAACTTATTTCTCACAGAAATCTTACAATCACTTACAGGCAGCTTCATTGTATTTCTAATAGTCTTTCCATGATCATCTTCCTCATCCACAAAACCAAGTACAGGCAACAATCTAGTGACACATTTTGCCAAGAAACTTGATGAGATGTGTCAATCAGACACACAAACCCTCCAATCAACATAAATGGAAACATGGCTTTTCCCCCCCTAATCTCTACAGCCTCTAATGTTGGAGATAACTTCTATCAAGTCATTTATGACTGAACACAAACCAAAAAGAAAAGCACAAGTTTGTACAAACCAAGGGAATCTCTTTGCTGTCATTAAAACTTCATATAATGCACTCTGAGGGACACCCAAATTCTTTATTTGATAACACATTTTTGAGATCCTGCATGGCTTTCTGATTTTGTAATCAATACTAGAAAGTCAACACAAGACAGCAACAGGGAAACATCTGAGTGAACTGCCTTACTTGAAATCAGTTGAAGAGAAGCCTGCATTTCTTGAAAGGGTTACATAAACAGGATTATTGTAGACCTTTTCATAGGAGCAAGTTTTGCTTATACTCTTACGTGTTAACACATAAACCCACAATCTCTCAGTCAACAAAGTTCCCCTTTTCATAGGCATACATACAGACACTGTACTTGAATGCTAGCTTACAGGATGATCTGAGAACACAATCTCTCTTCGATATTTGAGAAACTGTTTCAGTCAGGAACCTAAGAAAACACTGGGATGCAATCAATATCATTATGGTATTAACCATGCCACAATTAGTGGGGCTTTTTTTAGACTAAGTCTTTATATGGCAAGAAACCAGGTAAAAATAATCAGTATTCCACTCGTTTTTATGTAGAGAAAGCACATTTAAAATAAAGTAAGCTTCTTATTTTTCATTTTCACTGCTTTATACAGAAACAATGTTCCTAAGAAGGCTGTGATCGAAGATAAACAAAGCATCAAGCAATAAAACTTGCACTTGATTGCCCTCAGTGAATGCTCAAGTTGCTTTCTTTGAATCTAAGTATTGTAGCTCTTGTTTCTCAAGTACATATTAAAATGTTAACTGTAAATTAAATATTCAACAGGTTACAAAATACTATAAAATATATATATCTTGATGTTATAACAATCCCAGTGCAGATAATGTTAACATGTCCAGATTACAAAACAACTTTTAATATATTACAAGACAATTTTAAGGCAACATAACTGTACTTGCATGTTAACATCCTGAAATCTGCTTTGACCTCCTACTACTTTAAATTCACAGCTTTAAGACAGGAAAAAGAGATCCATATCTTTAGAGGTTTAGCTCTAAGTTTATACGTGCAGTATTCAGGCTACCAGTTTATTTTTCCTGTGAAAGAAAATCACCACAACTTGAACACAAACACCACACAGCACTGATGAGCAGGTTGCTCTGGAGGTGACTCGGGTAGTATCTTACACCCAGTTCACAGGTTCCCCTTGCCTTGCTGCAAGAACCAGAACAGAAAAATGACAAGCCACTGAAAAGCACTCCCTTACCTTCTAAACCTGCTTCAATCAGCCCAAACTGTTCCAACACTTTAACAAAAAGCACAATCACGATCAACACTGCTATCATTTCAAGCCCTTCCAAGTTCATGATGAGTTAGGTCATGGTCTGACCACCGCCACTGAGAAAAGTGCTCCTCTGCCTGGCTTTCTTTGCCAAGCCATTAAACTAGGCGCAGAAGGCTCCTGCAAGGGAAGGGGGCGAGCGGGAGGGGAGCGGCAGGGAATCCATCCTGCTGCCCGAGCTGCGCCCGGGAGCGGCGGGGGCTCAGCCCCGGCCCGCTGGCCCCACCCGGCTCCGGCACAGCCAGGCAGCCATGCGGGCAGCCCCCCGAGGTCTCCCGGGAAATGCCCCCGAGAAAAGCGCCGTGCCGGGAGCGCCGGCGGCACATCTGGGCGGGAGCCGCAGCCGCTCCCCTGGCCGGCGGCAGGGGCAGCGTCGGTGCGTGGAGCTCGTTGCCGCGGTAACGGGGGGAGCGCATTCGGGGGACAGGCAGCGGCGGCCTGAGGGCTACGGGAGGGAGGGGGCGAGTGGCGGGGGCAGGGTGCGGGGTAAGCCGCGGCCGGAGCGGGGCCGCACCTAGAGCGGGGAGCCGCGGCAGGTGGTGCTGAGAGGATGCGACAGGTGCAACTTGCCAACTTCCCGGTTAGTTTCTGCCTCAGTACTGTGAGATGCAGGCTCTTGCATGTGGCAAGTAATAGACAGCGTTTTGTACAGGACAGGGCATTAGCCATCCTTTTTAAGGGGGGGAATTCCTTCATTTTTATTATGTATGTGGGCTTCTTTGGAAAAATCACAGAATCACACACTGATAGGGATTTGAAGGGACCTGCAGAGATCATCTAGTCCAAGCCGTCTGCTAGGGCAGGTATGCCTAGATCAGGTTGTACAGGATCGTGTCCAGGAGGGTTTTGAAAGTCTCCAGAGAAGGAGGCTCCACAACCTCTCTGGGCAGCCTGTTCCAGGGCTCCAGCACCCTCACAACAAAGAAGTTTCTCCTCCAGTTCAAGTGAAAATCTCCTGTGTTTTAGTCTGTACCAGTTGCCCTTGACCGGCCACTGAGTACCACTGAAAAGAGCCCAGCCTTGTCCTCCACCTATTAGGTATTTGTATGCATTGAAAAGATTCCCCCTCAGTCAGGAACAAAAATAGGAAAACTGAGTAGATTTGGAAGAAGTAGAACGAGCAAACTCCTTTCTTGAGGGGTTTTCACTTGAGTTTTTGTTTGTTTGGATTTTTTAAGTACTATTCACAGAAAATGTCAGCAGTTAAATACATTACTGATAGCCACAAGCCTGGCCAGGTTTCCTTACACTGTGGCTGATCTACAAGTTTGCAGTACAGGCATTGTCACATGCAGTGCACAAAACTACTCATGGCTAAGGATTTACTCTTCAAATCTCTTAATAATTTAGCATCTAAGTAGGAATTTACATTAGAAAAATTGCATCTCTATTGCAGCAAAAATGAGCAGAGGAACAACTGCAATTAATTTAATCCTGTCTGGTAGAGTACAGACCTCTACACAGTTGGAATCAATTCCTCCCAAGGGCTCAGTTTTCTTTCTTTCCTTGGATAAAGCATAAAAAGATCATTGTGTCATGAGAGAACTGGCAGCAACTTCTAAGTCCCTCAGGTATACTTACATTATGATGGGTGTTATCATTACTGAAAGCAGCAGAATGAAGTGAGAGTAAAGGGGCTAAGAGAGATAATATAGGCACCGTTTTTACTGCAGTGGATAGATAAATCCATACAGTGTAATGTTCACATATCACTATTCTGTGCTTTGTTGCTCAGGACTGAACTCCCTGAAGCTGCTTAGATGACTTCTGTCAGAAAATCTAAGGTTTAATGCTCCATCCTAGATATTACATTTGTTTCATTTCCACCGGCCACTTCTCCTTGGGTATCTTTGCCTTTATTTGCGCAAACTTTCTCCTTTCATTCTTCTTCTTTCATTTAATCTTTGCTCCAAACAAGGCTAAATATCTTTCACCTCTAAGCCATCTTACCAATGACTTTAAGGACAGCAGGTCCAGCTCTCCTTCAGTGCAGGACTAAAATGGGCTAATTTATCATCATCAGCAACATAACATCTGCAATCTCTATGCCCTTACCCAAAAGGTTGATACAAGCAGTGTTTGAGTGCATGCAACACTGTCACCTCAACTGACATACTAATTTTCATCAAGAACTTTTATTAATAAAGGTCTGCTGGAAAATGGTAAAATGAAAACACTTTTCTTAAAGGACCAAATAGTTACTATTTGTGACACTTGCATGTACTTAGACCAAGAGCAAAAAACCAGAAAGCAGAGCTGATGGTGGTGGTTTTGCAAAGAAGGTGGATGCCACTGTCCCACAAACCTAGACCCTACAGCTGGCAGTGACTAGACAAATATGCACACTGGGATCTGCCTCCCCTTGCACAGTCAAAGAAAAGAGGTTTCCCAGAGGTCCAACTGCGCCTCTAGATAATTCTGACTCTTCTCCCAAGGCACAGTGGAGAAGTACAGACGAAAGGAAGGCATTAGTTTTGCTCAAGTTTTACATATGGATCACAAAGAACAGTAAGAACAATAAGCTACATGGCTGTCATTTAGCCATGAAAATCTCCTCTTTTTTTTCCCCTCCTTTTGAATTACATAAGTAACCTAATATGCAGTTTCCCTTATTAGGTCACTGAATTTTAGCAAAACTTAACATATTCATGCATACCTTCCCACACCATAAAGGTGTTCCATACACAACAGCACATAGCTGTGTTTTTCTTATGTGTAACAGCAGATAGAAAGTTTCAGCCCATAAATTGTTAGAGATGCTCTCTCCTTATCAAAGCCTTTTTCAGGTTCTTAGTTTTATCATGAGAGTAAATACATTAAACTGAAATCACTGGCTGTATTTTGAGCTAGGAACATGTCTAAACAGTCACTTCTTATCCTGTGATGGAGCTCTAAGCCACAGTGCAGTGATTGCATTTACACTGCTGTGACTAAGATTCTTGATAATATTAATCTTACTGCTATTGCTTACTGCCATGTATCATGAATTGTTAATGTTAAAAAAAGACTCAATCAGTTTAGACAGAAAAGTGATGACTGGGTCTACTGATGGGAGTCCCAGGTTGTATTTCTTCCTCACACTGCCTTTTTATATGCATTCACATTCATCTGGATGACACTAAGCCACTCAGGTTTTCATCATGGCTTCCGTGAAGATGATTACCATCCTCTGATATTCCTCACCACCTAATGAAATAGTTTATGGGAGCCTGGCCTGCATAAGTCCAAAGCAGTTGGATTTGCTTCAGAAGCTCAGATTAGTGATCTTAGCTAACCTTGATGACTTTGCATAAAGCAAATGCACACTTGCATTGCTTCACTAACAGCTTTGGGGGAAGGCTATGACTGGCAGGGGTGTAGATAGTGGTGGAGCTGGGTGCAGGCAGGACATCTATACACAGCAAGAGAAAGCTGAAATGGAATAGCACCAATGGGAATCCGTCTAGTATAAAGGCTGAGAATAGAACCTCTAACAGAAGCAGCAGCTTCTTGATTTTCACTGAGACCAAGCTAAACCTGCATATGAGGAGGATAAAAATCATGCTGCAAAGCTTTAGAAGAGATGTATGTCCTGGTAACTTACTACTAAGACAACTAATATTTTCTCCAATCTTTAATAAGGACAGCTTTGAATAAGTATTCCAACCTCCAATAAAATTATTAAAATACTTATTCTGTGTAGCTATTTAAAAGCTGTGGGTTTTTTAATCTTAAAAGAGGGAATACATGCTTTTGTTCTAAAGGAGAAAAGAAGCTACAAAATCTTGATGTATCATAAGCGCAAATACTTTACCACCTCAGCAGCTGTTGTTACCCTGTAGTCTCCCCTTTTCTCTCTCAAATCTACTAAGAAATTAAAAGAATAAAATAAAACATTAATGTATTTTTGTATGAGTATATAAAATCTAGTAAATCTTCTATCTCATCAAGTCACTGAACAAAACCAGCAAAAAAGAGAGAGGCTTTTCTCATTTAGCTTTAATGTAGACCCCTTTCTTGGTAAATATTTCATGAATTCAAATAAAAGACACAAACTGCTGTGATGCATTCAGCCACTCTAAATGTTAAAAATTATAATGACCTGCACCTTACAACTTTCAGCATGGAATGGAGCCAATGGGGCTTGACTTCCACAGGATCATTCCTGGAATAAGAACTGGTAAATAAATAAATAAAGGCACTGACATCACAGTGCCTTATTTCTGCCTTTTCACAGCACAAGCTTACATCCTGATCTGTCCAATGTTTTCCACATGTCACAACTCAAGGGGCTGCCACAACTCACACATAATGATGACTGTATCATGTCAGAGGAAGACTGCTTCCCAGTCCCTCCCAAGAAGCCATACTACTGATATACATAATTGCTCTCTAAAAAGCCATTTCAACCCCATGCCAGCAGCCACCAATAATTTTACTGGCTGCATCTCAGCCAAATAGTCTCTGGTAGTTGAAGGAGGGCAAGATGTAGTCATGAAGCCAAAGTTCTGACTCTTCACACTTGGTGTATACTTAGACAGAAATACATAAATCCTGTGCTTTCACAGAACTAATTAAAAGAGAAGCTATGTACTACAACATTCACAAGCAGGCTTTTCAAGGACTCTGATGTAGAACATCCTCACCAGCAAACTGAGACCCAGTCCCAGTTTCAAATTATACCTGAAGACCTGAATAATACCATAACACTGCTCTTCAGAACTTTTGGGTTGCTACAAATGTCAGAAGCAGCACCAAATCAGTCAATATGTCAATTATTGTAAATCATGCTCTGATTAGGATGTGGATGTTCTGGTGCCCTTCAAATGGAATTGTACTTCATGATTATCCATTCAGTGAAAATATGGCTCCCTACATCCTGTAGTGTATGTTCCTGGAAACTGATGCAGATATCATACTAACTGTGACCATGAACTACAAGTCCTTAGAAGACAGACATTTTCTCTTCACATAGGAGAACACCATTCCAATAACTTCATTTTTACTGAAGATCCTTAAATCTCATTAAAAAAGAAAGGGGGAAAAAAAGAGTTCATTGGCTTAAAAATGCCCAACAACTGTATTTTAAAACTGTCTATGGAAACTGAAGCTGAAAAATACTTGGCTGTTGTAATTTCACAAATGAAGCTCCACTGTTCTCATGGTTTATTTATGGCACCTATTTATTAACAAGGATTTTTCTCCCAAGACACTTACTGATTTTTCAAGTGTTTGCACTCCAGGAACATATTGATCATTTTGAAAATACAGAGAAAGTCCTGTCACGTAAAATTACCAAAGAGTTATTAGCTGTCATTTGCAAAACTCCTCTGTATCTCCAGCAATGAAGAACTGATGCAAATCACTGGGAATTTTGCGATAGTCACGTCAAGGGATGGTGTTTCATTATACTTGATTTGGACTACAAAGATGATTAGGGGACTAGAACATTTCTAGTATGAAGCAAGAATGAGGAACTTGGGGCATTTTTAGCCTAGAGAAGACTGAGGCTAGGTCTTATCAATGCTTATAAATACTTCAAGAGTGGATGCCAGGAGGATGGGGCCAAACTTTTTTCATTGGTGGCCAGTGACAAGAGGCAAGGAGCACAAACTGGAATATAGGAAGTTCCATCTAAACATGAGGAGGACCATCACTCTTGCTTACCACTCCAGCTATCCCAGCCTTCTCTTTAGATTTCTTATGGATCCACTTCATCATATGCAAAATATTTGCCATCAGCTTCAAGCCTAGTCCTGACATACTACTGCCATCCCTACTCACCACCGACTTGTAGAGATTATTGTGCTGTTAGCCCACTCAAGCACTAATGATAGCCTTACATACCTTAGACTTTATCCATAATAAATGTAGCTGGCTCTGATACAGCCCCTTAATATTCTGAAATATCTGCTCTCCCTGTGCTAAAATGTTCCAGCATGCCAACGCTGCTGACGTTTTTTAACCCTTAGATATGGACAGAATTTGAGAATTTTATGACACAAAGTGGTAAAATTTTCATCCAGGTATCAAAGGGAGAAGAGACATCATTAATAATTAGAAATATCATTAGTAATTAGAAATACATTCTGCTTCTTGCTAAATTTTTTGTGTACATATTTTTGGCAAACCATCAAGATTCCTGCAGGCTTCATCTGTAAGCACTGTATTAAGTTAACTTGATTGTAAATATGATGGGAAACTTAGCTACAGCCTCAAAATAAAAGACTGACAGAAGTGCTGCTCTGGTTCAGCTGATGCAACATGTGGATGTTTGCCAGACTTTTCCTTCTAATCCCTTGTTGGCTGGAGTAAGCTCCTAATGAACCAACAAGAGACTGTTATGCCAATCAACCTAAAAAGTCACAGGAAAGCTTAGCCTATACACCTATAGAAAACAGCTGGAGAGATTGGAGTGAGCATCTTCCATAATTGTGCTTTAAAAGCCTCAACCAAGCACAAAACAAAACAGAAGCAAGAAGCTAGGGAAATCTGAAGCCAGCGTCTGCTGAACCTTACAGCCTGACTTAAGCTGTTAGGGTGTGCTTCTAGTCCACAGGGTGAGCTTCTGCTTTGCTCAGAAGTTTTAGACAAATGACAGAACAAAAGATTGACAAGTTCAGGGTTTGGGTTTTGTTGTTTTGTTGTTGTGGGGGGTTTTGTTTTGGTTTTGTTTGTTTGGTTTTGGGTTTGTGGGTTTTTTTTTCCACCCAGATTGCTAATAGAAAGCTAACCAACATATATAAAGGAATTAAAGCAAGCTGACAGATCTACTCAGTTTCCAACTGTGACCAATTAACCTACTTGGAGAACAAGTTCCTTCAAAATAATTTGGCAGCGTCTCTTAATTTCTTTCCTGTACACCTCTACCATGCATGAACCTGAATACAAGCAGATCCATGTGCCTAAGCAAGGGCTGGTGTAGGTTCAAATAGCAGAATCTTAGTTTTGCTAGGAGTTTTGCTTTGGTAGGAGGGAGATGCTAAGTCATCCTCCCACAGAAACTCAACTGAAGGGTGCAGTAGGGTGCCTGGAGAATCAAGGGGAGTTGTACCATTTTTCTCATAATGAAAAACACCTCACAATTTACTGCTGAATATATAGTTTGTATAACTCATGTTTATCTCATTAATAACCAGTGACAAAGACAGATGGTCCTTGTATGTCAACAGCCATACAGAAACAAACACTTGGGTGAGCAGCCTCAGCAGACAGCCCTAACTAGTTCAGCTGCACATAAGTTTCAAAAATGGGATCCTTGAAGCTGAATGAACTCTTAGAACATAAGCATAAGTTTGAAGAACATTACTGAGCTGAGCACCAATACTTGCAGACTTTCAATACTGTTAAACTCAACAGTTACTCTTCAGTTAATAGGCAGGAAATTCTTACCATTTAAATTCTTTCCCTTTGTGCAGTATAAATGCCAGCATTACCACTTCCATTCTCTATTATCATGCTCTCTGGTATCTGGTGAATGTTTTTCTCTATAAACTGGTTCTCTGCTTATCAAAATATGACTTCTTTTTCAACAGATTAGCAATTCTGTTGCTTCTTTAGTCCTCATCACTCTATGCTACTGGAAAGCTGGTTTTATTTAAATTCAGATTTACTGCAAAGATTAGGTCTTGACTTCCACTTTCTCCATTGGGTCTGAAAGGTGAACATGTTTCTGTGTGAGTTGGTACCCTTCCAAAATGGCATGGAAATTTCAGAGCGATGACAAACTCGGTGGAGACCCAAAGAACAAACAAGACACTGCCATTTGTTTACATATTAATCAAGTGTCAAAAGTCTGCTGCTCTTTCATTTTAATATCTCATAAGAATTTCTATGAGAGGCCAGATAGTATTTGCTTTGCTTTTATAGTCACTGGCAATGCATGATGAAGAGAGTTCTGAATGTTCCTGGGAGTTCAGAAATGTAAAACAATATGAAATATGACATTTAAGGAACCTCACTTGCTGAAACAAACAAAAAAATACAGCCCACAGGAACGTGGCAAGATGAGTTTGCTTCTGTTTCCTGATACCCACCTTCTCCACAATGCAGGCTCTACTGCATCCTGCAGAGCTGAGCTGCAGTACACATCCATTCAACCCCTACACAGGATGCCCACAGTATCCCACTGCGTGTCTTCCACCTCCCAGCAACAGAAGCAAGCTCAGGATTTTTCCCATGGTCTAGAAACCCTACCTAAACCTAAAATGCTGACTTTTTGATGCAGTCTTCCGGCCATGGCCTATGGGCCTATTTCCATCCTGACAGTTTTCCATGACTTTGAAGCAATATTTTTATCTCATTGCTTGCAGCACTTTTCATTTCAGTATAATTTTTCTTCATCCCCTCTGTCTGCTCTGTATCTTTGCAGTGTTTCCTGCTGACATTGCCAATCACTAACAGCACACGTCGATCTGTAGCTTCCTTTTCTGGACAAAGTTCTCATTGTTTCCTTTGTCCCTGGAACTAATCATTTGAAATATGAACATCAAATTACAAGCAGAAACTTGGCCTTTGCTTTTTCCAGGTTCTATTCTGAACTGTTATTGCAGCAGAGACTGCCTTGCATTTGAGGAGCATGATATGCTCCTAAGCTAAATATTTATACTGTAACTTTAACAATATAAAGTTTGCCATGTTAGAATAATGCTGATCCTTCTTCTCAGTGAGTTGTTAATTAACCTGCTTAATAGTTGCTTAGTAATAGTGGCTTTAACAGGAATCAGTATTAGATATTTCACAGCTTCTTATGGAAAAATAAAATCATGAAAATCAAACATACAGTCAAGAGGACAGCAAAAACTGCAAACATTTGACACATTACAACCCGATACTTAACTTGGTAAGAGACCTTTTGAGACATTCCTTCTACCAAAGAAGTTCTGCAGGCAGGGAAGGTTAGCAAACTGTCTAGGTTTGTTTTGTTTTGTTTTCTCTCATTGGGGGACAATTTTCAGAGATCCAGAATAAATTCAGAGACAACTTGCAGGAAGTCATCCCTCACTCTGGTGACTTACATCAGTGAAATTTGTTCTTGCGCATGAAGCTTTGAAGTCTGTCCTACTCCCAAATCGCTACTTCATATTATTGCAAGAGCAGAAGCAGTGTCAAGTAAAGAGTGTAATATAATTCTCTGAAACCACAGAAATATTTTAGTGATCACTATTAGAGATGCACCTAGCTCTGCTGAGAGTGAAATACAGAGAGACCTTGAATTTCAAGTTTCAAAAATGGGATCCTTGAAGCTGAACGAACTCTTCGAAAACATGGCCTGTGTAAGACAACAATAACAACCCAAAAAGTATTCCATTGGGAAAGAAGATTGAAAATCAGGCTGGAAAAAAAGAAAATAAAGTAGTTCTGAGAGACTCATCAGCTGAAAATATTTTTCCAAGAATTCTCAGGCTTAGAAAGCTGTTACATTTTAAGGGCTCTCAGGAATCTACCTAGTCTAGTCTCCTGCACTGTACTTTACTGACAGACATGTGTAAAAACCCTAAAAAGAATCAGAGCCCAATTCACCTCCCCCAGAACTCTAGTACTTTGTCACTCTCTAGAAGCTGCCCCTAACCCTGACCCCTACCCAATGTTCTCCCCAACATCTTTTGCTGCTATTTGAGCCCATTTATTCTTATCTTACTCACAAACCTCTGTAATTCTGTGCATCACAGAAGCACATCTCATCTAAAAAACCTAAACTCAAGCTACTAGAATTCTTTGAAGCAGTTACTTCATTTTCATATGTCCTTTCAAGTATATCCTACTTAGGATGCTCTGCTGCATTTTTTTTTAATCAGAAAACTGAATATCTAAAATGTTCCTGCTATTTTTAACACAGTTTAAAAAAAAATAAAGGGGGGGGAGCTGGGGGGTATCAAACCAAACCCAAACCCATGGCAGGAAATGCATTTTTCTTAACAAATGTAGAAATTTCATAATCATCCAGAATAAATTCTAAATTATTCCACAGCTGTGGAAAACATAACTCTCATTAAAACTGACTACTGAGTAGTAATCTTGCACTCTTTATTTTTTCCTCATTTTGGTTAAAAGCTTCCCTAGGCATTGACTGTGGTGTTGTATACATTCAGCAGCTCATCCCAGATGTATCATAATCTAAATGATAGATTTAGTAAAATGAAGCAAAGATTCTAAGCTTTCTACTTAAGTGGAAGATGACTGAATTGAAATGTCTGGTAGGAATATACTTTCTATTTCATCTGGCAAGTAGTGAGCACCACTCAAACACAGATCAGATGCAGCCAGCAAAAATATCTGAGGCACAGTGCATCCACCACATATGAACACACACTATGACCATGCTGGAAAACAGATCCTGCCAGAAATCCACAAATAATCTCCATGCACAATGATTTGGCATTTTGAGCCCTGCATTAATTGAACAAGAATAAATTGGGGCAGTCACAGAGTTTCTGACTTGCTAAAGCGATTCTGTGTCTTGTACACATCATCTATAAACGAAAAGTCAGTGCCTGCAGTATGAAATACATTTAGCATTGATATGGTAGTTTTGGCTGGAGAGACCACTTCACCTGTAATGTGTGTTTTAACCAGGACCCATTTCAGGCAATTTTGATCAGAGAAACTGCTTTGTGGTGAGGGAGCTGCTGCCAAATATTCAACATACGAATTACTTTACTCCTCAACATGTTCTTTTGGCAGAGATGAGCCCTAATTAACTGTCTCATTGCATGTTAACAGTTTATGTGGCTGGCTTTCAACTCCATGCTATTTACTGAACACTAGAGAGCTGTATTACAAGGTTCAGGATAAATTTAATGAAAATTGAGTACAAATGAAGTATGGGTCATCCATGAGCAGAATTCAGAGATGCTGGAAAGCAGAATAGCATCTGTTACAGCATCCAGAAAGAAGATGGATTTCCAGTACATCTGCTTTCAGAAAACAAAATGGTTTGGCTGGGGTTGAAGTATGTCTTGTTAGAGAAGTAAGATACTGCAAGAAATCAGGCTCAGAATCATCTGGACACACTTTTGCCACTGCTTATAGATTCAATTCCATTTTGAGTGCAGAGAAAGAATAGCATGAGATTTTATAGAGATCAGGGGAATAATTTTGTCTCCCATTTGAAGGATCTCAACTAAAAACAGACAAACAAGAAAAACTGCTAGTGAATCTGTTACACAATCTGGGAGCAACAATTGCCTACAGAAACCAGTGGCCCCAATGGTACTGGGCTTAATTTGCTATTGGTTTGTAATATACTCTCCAAAAGTACCAAACTGGTGCAAAGTGTTACCAGCTTAAAGTGAAAAATATAATTTATTTAGAACTGAAGTACTGAATGGCATGCTGGCATGCCTGTATTTAGTATTTGAGTGTGCCAGCATGAGAAAGAAGGTGACCAGTGTCAGCTGAAAACTGCAGAGCAAGCAAGACTCTTCTCTTTCAGAAGCTGATGCTTACAGTTTTAACCTCATGCTTTGTGTTTGACATTACTAACTGAAAATAAAAGGGAAAAGACAGAATGAGGCAGTCTGTACTTTTTCTCTCCAGCTGTGCTCTGGCCTTGCAGCTTGTTGGCTGCGCTTTTTGAGAGCATATGGTCACAAGAAACTTTACCCTGTGGAGCACTCTGGTACTGCTGGAACCTGAAGCTGAGGGCCTGGTTAGTCTTGTTACAACTACTATATATTGCTGTACAGCTAGTTATTAACTTACACAAGGAACAGCTAGTAATTAATTAACTTATGTCTACTTACCAAAGGTGAACAGCTGACTTGGAGCCTTCTCTCCCAGCCAGGGCACTATCACTATAGCTGCCAAGAAGAACAGAGCTGCATGCAAACAAGCACCATGAGCCTGGTCTGTCACCACACCAGAGAACTGGCAGGACCATGTCCTGCAGGGAGGGTAGCTCTGCTCCCCCATGGACAGAACTCCTGAGCACCCCAGCTGTGGCTCACGGGTGTAGACGAGAGTAGATTTACCACAGCTGCATCACCTTGCAATCAATGTAATCATTCACACTTGCATCAAATGCAAGTAAAACCATGCTTGCCAGAATTCCCTGCTCACGTTGGCAGATACTGACAGTAATTTGGAGACCTGGATGCAGCTGCTAATACCTGCATGGGGCAGTACAAACCCTAATGGAAAGTCTGTTTGCCATAACTCTTTTTTCTCTGCAGAAACAGATAAGCAAGGAGCTGGGGCCTTTAGCTACATTGAAAACAGGCACCTTGACTTTTGAATAGCTGTAGTCAAGTAAGAAGTTTCTCTGATTATAATATGATCCATCTCTTTATAAAATAATCACACTGCCACCACCCTCCCCAAAACCCAACTTTGATTGAAAGCCAGTGCCTTATATAGGCTGGAACTTTTTCATGTGGCAGATTGTACCAAGGAAAGGATATTCACAAACAACACTGGGCTCCATATTCTGCTTGCTCCAACAGAAGCTGATGGAGTGCCTTAGAGTGCCACTACACTTTTAAAAATAGAAGGTACATGAATAGGCATGCACCTCAGTTTTTAAGAGAAATGAGTCACAGCTCTCCAATTATATTCTATTTTTTTCTGTTGTTCCATTAAATTTAAGAAAAGACCTTATTTGTGCATTCAATTGCATCCTTATCAAAATCCTGTGAACACAGTTAATCCCACTTCATGTGATTGGGATAATAGCAATAATACCAGTGTGAAAAGCAATACACCTTATTGTTAATGTGGTTTATTGAAGCAGATAATGAGATCTGGCATTTTACCTTCAGAGGAATATTGACAAGCAGCACTTCACTCAGTAAATAGTCTTGTCTGTGAGTTGGATTTTATGCAAAGGAAAATTAAATTTCTACTGTGAATGCAACTTCACCAATGTCTTCTTAGTGGATTCTGGAAACTGCTTCATGTCTGTCTATATATGTGTGTGTTCTTCCCATACTGTGACCAGTAGTACACAGCACTTGCCACCTTCCCCAAAATCTCCAAGTATTTACCAAGAGCGTTTTGCAGAAGCGTTTGTTACTCACCTTTAGAATGAGAAACAAACTAAGGTAATGATTTGCTTTTCCACTACACAGTTACAGAGCCAAAAGTAGAAACTGTGCATCCTGCTGTCCAGCCTGGTGCTCGGTCTGCCTGCTATAATAAAGCTTGAAATACCTACAGCGCCACTCATTTTGTTGTTGCAAGTTCTGTAATTGCTTTAAGTGTGTTGCTCTGCTGTGAAAGACTGAAAAAACAGAAGGCAGAGTACAGCTCTTTCTGTGAAAAAAGAAACATGTACTTTGGAAAAGGTTGAAGCAGACCTCTGCTGGCTATGGGGTTAAGATTAAAGTGTTGCCAAAACGCTCTGAAATCTGTAATCTTAAAGATAAAGACAAGGAGTTGCAACCGTGATGGCTTAATCAACTGCTGAAGCTCACAACCTCTTTAAAATCAAACTGCTGGCTCAAACAGCATAGGATCATATATGGAAATTCTGCTACTAAAAGTAGTCAGGAATGTAAAAACTCAGCTTAGCACTGCTTTTGTTCCAACCTCATCCCAAATGGAGAGCAAATCTTGCAGTGTGTGACCGTTTGAGGTTGTCATGTTTTAGTTGAAGTCATGGCACTCTTGCCATGAGGAGCAGTGATAACCACTGCACATGCAAACCGTTCAAACAGAATACAAACTTATTTTGTAGGGTCAAACCAAGTGGGGCAGATATTTCTGAGACTGAAGCTAGTGAAACATTAAGGAGATTTCCTTTTCCTACACCAGGCATTTATTTGAAAGCCTCTGGTTTGTGCGTGAGAAAGCAAGATGCTGATACACAGCAGAAGAAAATTCTAAAGCAGAGAGAGACTGAGATGGATTTATCTGTGTACTATCAGAGAGGTCGAAGGGAATCTGACTGGAAGTTTCACCTCTCTTAATTGGAGTTCCAGTTAGCAGATGTGAAGAGAAAAGGAACATTCATTTGGGCCTCAAGTACTGAGAAAAGGAGGAAAATGATTTGTTCCAGAAACGAGGCACTCTGAATACTGCCATTTACATCCCCTCTGGGTATCAACAGGTGGGAAAGTGCAATATTTGAAGTACTAATAGTTGTTATTTCTTCCACATGCGCCCTGTGAAGAGGAAAAGATGGAATCCAATGTTTGTATGTGGAAGAAACTGAGCAGTGGTTTGTGGAAGAATCAGTGGGATGCTTGAATTAAATAAAGGAGAAGTTTAAATTAAATATTTTATGTAGCCAAAGGAGAAAAATATATTGAAATGACAGAAAAGAAAGGAAAAAAAGCTCAGAGTGATAAGGATAATATGAGGATGGGTTGAAATGAAAGGAGGTTGCGGAACAGAATGCTCCCAGCCTACAAAGAAAGCAGCTGAAGACATCCGAGTAAGAGATTTCACTTTTCCTTATGTTTGTCCTTTACTTTTTCCTTCCTCACTGGGCACCTTTTGCTTAGATTCTCCCTCTGTAAATATATTTACATTTACACACATAAACATGCACTTGCACTTCAGCTCTGCATCTCTGCTGCCTTTTTTTCCTCTTCTTTTTTTTTCTGCAGAGACCTTGGCAGAAGTATCTCCATCCTCCTCTGAGAATTTACAGAATACACATAGCTACCTAAATCAAGCCTGACAGCTTCAGTTAATGTAGGCAGGTAGATTTTATACTATGAAATACATTTCATCCATAACAATCAAAATGCACTGCACAAGTTATGTGAGCAAGGGAGACCAAGGCGGTGTAAAGAGTTAAAGCTTCCATGGTAACCTCGGCTGTGAGGATGCAATTGGCTCACCCGGTCCCTTCTGTCATGTCTTGATTCCATGCCAACAAATCATGAACTGTCCATCATTTCACACATCTATTTTTAGAGCATCCTCAGCTGCTTCCAACAAAATGATAAATGATACATGTTCACAGAGAGCTAATACTGGTCATAGAAAGGGCTGTTTCCATCCCAAATGCAAGCTGGAGCTCTGGAGCAAAACAATGTGACAAAGGTAGTGACCTTCAGTAAAAGCAGATTAGAGGTTTCGGTCAAAGTGCCCTTTGCTTTTCTTAGCAGGAACCTTTTCCTAACTAAAGGCAAACAAAATCTATGCCAAATATGACCAAATATGCTTGCAGCTATTAAGGGAACTGTTCCATAAAGGGCTGGAATATCTGCAGAATCACTCTCAGGTGAAAGACATCCAGGTATTGCCTCACCCATACTGGAGGAGCTCTTGTGCTTTAGAGAGGAAGACACACTAACCACATTTAAATAATGATATATGACTACTGCAAACACAGAATCTTTAATAATGCATTTCTCTGGGAGACATCTCCATTCATGCAGGATTCCCAGTGAATAGAGCCAAACAATGAACAGAAATTGATTACGTTGTACCAGCAATTCGTTGTAGTGTCTGAACAACAAACAAAGGAAAATTATATATAGATAACCGTGGGAGAGACACTTTGTGGAAGAAGAAACATGAAAATAAAGACCTTGAGTGGTCAGAGCTACACCAGCACAAAAACACAACACAAAACTTTCACCTAAAGTGGCCTCAGTGCCCATGATGATAATGCCTTAAGAAGCATCAGAGCACTCTCCACAATTCTGCTTCTCTCATTTTTTCTTCTTATTCTGAAATGCTCTGCACTTCCTTTGCCTTGCTCCAGCACCCAGCATACCACCTGAAAGGACCAGCTGTAACTGGATAGGTTTAGACTGGGCATTAGGAAAATGTTTTTCAGGGCAAGAATGGTCAGGCATTGGAATGTGCTGCCCAGGGAGGGGGTTGAGTCACCAATTCTGAATGTGTTTAAAGGCCCCATCCTCTTCCCCCCTGCCCTTCAGGTGTTGATAAGCACTGAAGAGGTCCCTCTCAGTCTGCTCTTCTAAAAAGCCTCAGGCCTTCCCTTGTAAGGAGATGCTTTAGTTCCTTAATCACGTTTGTAGCCCTCCATTCAACTCCAATATTTCCCTGTCTCTCTTGAACTGAAGAGCCCAGAACTGGACACAATACTCCAGATGTGGTCTCAGCAGGACAGAGTAGTGAGAGAGAAGAATGTCCCACACACAACCTGCTGGCCACACACTTCTTTATGCACATCAGGGTACTATTGGCTTTCTTGGCCATGAGAGCATTGCTGGCTCATGGTGAACTTATCCTCCAGGACTCCCAGGTCCTTGTCTGCAGAGCTGCTTTCCAACAGGTCACCCCTCACCTGCACTGATGCAGTGGACTATGATTTTATTACATAAACTTTGTTACAGAGCTAATTAAAAGCATTTTCAAGTGCAGCCTTCTGTTAGTTCATAAATGGGTAGAGTTATGTCAGACTACTTTTCTCTCAGTCATTCCACGTACTGTTTTGGCACCAGTAAGAATTAATTTCCAAAGCTCATTAAAAAGTGTATTTGTTCAGCACTGCCAAGCCACTCAGGCCCTTAGTATCAAGCTGACATAAGAGCATAACAAAATAGGCATCCTGCTCATTACTAAGATCAACAAGGACAGGGCTGCCTTCATCGTACCTATAAACACAAGCTTTATACATTTGAGAGACACTTCCACTGGGAAACTGCAGAACTCAGATAGGCATAAAAGGGCCATCTCCTGGGAAATGCCATGGCATGAGGCAGAAAAATGTGCTGTAACTCCTCCTTAGTGTATGATGAATTACAGTGCGTGGACGCTCTGATGGCATGACATTTGCCTTCACAAAATTTTAGTTAGCTGCCCTCACTGTCACTGCCACAGCTACAAAGGGAAACAAGCATGGAAGGAGGAAAAACAGAGCCTTGTCTGCTGTTCATGGGTCAAAGAACAGCCACCTAAGACCTGTTCAGCTCTGTCTGCTCTTTCCTACCCTCTGCTCAAGTACTTCCTTCTGTAGAAGGAGTGGGAAAGGGACTTCTGACCACTTTCCAGTTCTTCATGGATCATCAGTAAATGCAGACACAGCTAAAGGGAAGCTACCACTCAGTCCTTAGAAAATAGATATTTAATTATTTTTTTCCTACTGTTTTCTCTGACAATCCTTTCTCAGTCAATGCCAATAAAAGCACTTGTGATGTTTAAAAGGGAAGGCAACTGCTCAGCTGCATGCTGGCCATACCATCAGCTTATTTTATTTGCCACTCCAGAGTACTTTCTGAAAAGAGTGATGTACACCTGATGGGAGCCTTCATTTATGCACTACTGATGCAGAAGTTATGTATCAATTAAACTCACAGGTAGCATTCTTTGCTCCTCAAAACTGCTAGACTTCTTAACAGAAAAAGTTCCTGCTCGGTGTAAACAGGAGAGGTAAAACGAGGCTTCTGGAAAAAAATCTCTTCATGAGAAAAATGGATCAACATGACCCTATTGATACCACTGTTAATAAACTGGAATATTTGCATAAATGTGAGCAAAGATGGATGGCTTTAAACAATGGTCACTAATTAAGAGGCTTAAAGAAACAAGGGACTAATAACGCCGCAAACACCAGGACAGGCATATTAGCATATTGTATCTCACATCATTGTGGTAATGTCAGAAAGACAAATAATCTTGATTACACCTGAAGCAATACTATAACTAATGCAATCAGTCTCAGCAAGGGACTTTTGTTTGCTGCTTGTTTCTCACATAAACTCTCATTTTTAAATTAGGTCTGTTGCTTGAAATAGATGTATGAAAATGAATCCAATTTGTTGCAATAATGTGCAGGCTGAAGGATCTCCTTGCAACTGACTTATTAGTGGCCATTTCCTAATCATTACACAGACTTCACTCCAAGTCATATTGTTGGAATAAAGGGGCAGATCATTAGAAAAGTCTGCTTTTCACATCTCTTGCCAGGAAAACTGTTTGCTCTTTACATGACAACAAAATCTTCCCTGACTTCTGGACATTTGTGAGAGTTTTTTGGAATTAGCCAAAAGCTACAAAATTACTCCCAAAGAGGCAACAGAAAGTCAGTTCACATCAGTTAGCCCTGCTTGGTATTAATTAATGTGCTGCAACTGTTTTGAGCTATGTGCTTTGGGACACGTGCTGTATCCAGAAAAGGAGCAGAGAGGAACAGGTGATATTAAAGTATTCTGATAATTTTTCTTTGGAAGAACCTCTGGAAAGCAGTGGAGTCACATTTCAAGGACTTCTGAAAACAAAGGCTCTGCATCCTTGTACATGACAAGAGTCACTTGGCAGTTACTGGGGATTGAGAAATTATTACCAGATTCTCGACAGGGGATGAGACCTGTGAGGTGATGGATGTACTCTTACTCATAACTTAACCCTGAATTTAGTGAACAGCTCTGACACCACATTTCTCATGCACAAATGGAAGGACAGTCCACCAATGAATAATGCCAGCTACTGTTCTTAGTCCAACTCTTGTAGTACTTAAAGGATTAATTAATTTTGTCTCCCAATAAAATACAAGCTTTAACATTACAACTCCTATACTTAAATGTGGGGGGAAATGGAGTTGGGGGTGGTGGTGGAATGAGATCAGCATTCAAAAAAGTCTTTTCTTTCTGGATCTCTCAGTTTTCCAGTGGCCATTCAGGATACCTTTGTAAGTACATTGCCATTTTCTCTGTACATTCATACTTGTCCTGGGAATTTGGCCAGGCACTGGAAAGCACTGGGGCTTTGGCTCCTATGGGCATCCAGTAAAACCAAACAGCAGTATGTACATTCATTGCTGTTGCTTCCTGCTTAATCTAGAAGGAGGGAGCATCAAATTTCCAGGCTTTTTAGACTGTGCTTTGACCAGACTCCTTGACCTGTCTATTGACAGCACTCCTTTTGCCCTCATTGAGGAGAACGTGCTGGTAGGGATTTTTTTTAGCAAAGTGGTGGTGTGGTAATCAGAAATTGTTTCTTCTCTTTTAGTTACAGGGAAGCCATAGAGACAAGTACAGCTCTTCAAGTAAATTCCACTTAGAAACCTGGGGAAAACATGTCAGCAAAGTGACAATAACACAGGAAGCCTTCAAGGACACTTTTTATTGTATCTTGGACAATCTCAATACTGAAATGTAAAGCTACTCTTCAAACCATTTTCCAGCAAACAAATTTGCTCTGGGCTGCATATTTAAGTATGTAAGTAAATCCTAGCAACAGCAGAAGCCTCATTCTTGGTTTCTCTGCACTATTATCTGTGGTTAGAAAGATTATTTTCTTTTTTTTTAATGACAATTTTTGCAGTAGGTTAAGCACTGAGACATGCTAAGGATCAAATATGGAAAAAGAACTTGTTTATTTTACTAAGTAATGACTTAATATTAATTTTTCACTACGGAGGAAAAATATTAGTTTAAGTTGAACCATGAGTGACAGAGTCAAGTTTCAAATTCACTTGTTCCATTTTATGAGCCTCCTAGAACCACCACATTCAATGAGAAGCCCTTGGAAGGCAACACAGTGCAGCACTGAGGAAAAAAAGAAAACAGAAAAGGTAATGCAGAGAGAGCATGAAAAACTACTATTTGGAAGCCCCAGAAATGTTGTCTTAGAGTCAAAGAATAATTTTGGTTACATAAGACCTCTAAAATCATGGGGTCCAACAATTGACCTAATACCCCCATGGCCATTGAAGCATGGCCAGAGTGCCATGGCTGAAGGTTTTTTGAACACCTCCAGGAATGGTGACTCTACCACCTCCCTGGGCAGCCTGTGCTTCTGAAAGCCAGAGATTACACAGCTATTAAAGGGCTCAGCAAAGAACTGGAGCTAGGAGTTGAAGTCAATACCTCACTACTGTTTCTTCACACCGGCACTGGCTAAGACAAAATGCAATGCATGTGACAGCTCCATCCTGTATCTGACAGTAGAGACTAGCAGTGGCATTTGGTACATCTACAGTTGTTCTGAGAAGTACCAGCTCTCACTGAATACGCTTACAGAAAGGAACAGCCAATTTGACTTTAATTCAAAGGAATTCTTGGCTATCTGATACACTCACGAAACAGAGTTACCTCTGAAATACCCAAACTCATATGGAGCATGATCACAACCAAGAAGAAATCACCACATACACCCCTACCCCCCCAGGTATTTCTGTTCACTCTTCACTTCAGCACAGCACCGTGCAATTACCCATGCTGCTGGTACTCCTGGGGCTCTCCCCATGCTTGTTAGCACCACACATTTGGAAATGCAGGGAGCTGAGTGAAAAGAGGATCTTTTCCTCACTCTTAGATTAAAGAGCTGAATGAAATTAGGAACAGAATGCTCTGCTTCCTCACCACTTTTTCTAGAGATGTAGTTACCACTGTCTGACAGGAAAAATTATGTGGGGCTGTGTCTCCTGCTGCTCTCTATTGCTGTCTGAATTGAAGGAAGCAGAGCGCCCTTCAGTTCAGCATCCTGTTTCCTTACATCTGTGTGTCTTGTGCTGTGCTGGGCAAAGAAAGGCTGTTACTCTGTTCTCTTCTATTACTTAGTTAGCAATTCCTTTAGAAAAAAAAATGCAGTAGAGAATAAAGTGTCCTGCTTCTAATATGGTCTTCTTTCTCAAAAATGTAATTATAAACCCCTCTTTTCCATATACAGTGAGTGAAGTTAAAAAGATGGCAAAGCCTTAGGTCTCATCCTCTGCATTGAAATCAGTTTAAACAAGAAAAAAAAACCTGTGCCTGCTGTTTTCAGAGTTGGTAGGAAAGCTCCTTTGAGAAAAGTCATGATAATGAATCCATCCCTGCTTCAAATAAGTTTTCTTCTTCAGCCCTCAGTCATTTCTGCCTCTGTTTCATCTTTGCTCTTTCTTCAGTTATTGGCACTCTTTCCTTTCCCCATTCCCAGGCCACATCAAAAATGTAGGAAACATTGGGAAGCTGAAAGTTTATTGGTTTAATAAACATCACTTAACTGCCTTATGAGTATTCAATACTGACCTGATGCTTTGCTTTGGACTCTGCTTAGAAAATTTTCTTTCTACTATAAGCTGAGAAACATTGTACAGAACAAAGGCAAAAAAAAAATTGATAACCAGAGTTGTACAGCACTACACTCAACCTCTTCTCCATTTGTGTTTCAGCTAACTTTGTCCGTAAACCATAGATAACTCTTCTTTTTCTTTCAGGATCTCTCAGAATTTCAGCCATGATTTTCTTTTCTCTGAAGTGCTCTTCTCACTCAAAATCTATTTCATTTTCCTTCTACAATGACAGAGACTGTTTTAAAGCAGGAAATTCAACAGAGACCACTGCAAGCAACCTTTTAACTATCCATCAGGGGTTAATGAAAAACTGAAATGGGAGAGAGAATGTCACAGCAATCTCCCAAATTACATGTTAAGGATAGAAACAGCCTTCTTAGTTAGGTGTATTTCATAAAGAGCAGTCCCTTAAATACTAGTCTTCAAGAGAGACTTCCCACTAGAGCGTAGAAAATGTTGAAGCCACACCTGAGATAGTTAAGGCACTGCTGTACTCTTGCAGACCTGGTAATTTATTTGTGTTTTCTGACTCTTTCAAATTGATTGTCAGAAGCTGCACTATGTTGTGTCAGATTTTTGTGGTTTAATTACTTCTGATTTTCTCATAAGTACTTAGCATTTAAGTTTTGACTGATGCCTACAACATGTATTAATGAATTAGTAATGCAAGTGAGATGCATCCAGCTAATTTTTGCTTGCAAGTTGAATCTTAAGGTTGACAGCCATGCAAGAATAAATCTCTTCAGAAATGTTCCCAACCTATGTCATCTGTAGCATATGCACAATTAAGCACATGCACAGAGATAATACAAAAGTCCAGATATACAGACTGAAATGATAGCAAGCACCATGAGCACCACAGTAAGAGAAGTGCCTGAGTAGCAAGCTCCCTTTGGGACAAAACTCTGTTTTCAATTTACCTGCATAGGGTTCTTAGCTGAGGACAGCTGAGGGAGCTACGTTGATGGAGCTATGAGGCCCTGCCAAATTTTTCATGCTGATCTATTAATACTCTACAAGGATTCTCAAGACGTTCTAAGTTTGCTCCCAATGATATTTCTGAAGAGGAAAGGTTCAGGAGCTATGACAGTATACTCCCATTAGAGCAAAACTGTAAAGGTAACACTTCTGCAAGAAAACAGTGGAAGAAGAGCTATTAGAAGTACATAACTACAGAATATGCAAAGAGAGTAACTCCCAGGCAAGTACAAGTAGCATGGAACGAGAAGCTACCAAGGTACCATATAAAAGTACACATCTCTGGCCAAGAAAAGCTAACTTGAACTGGCTCACAATAAGTGAAAAGAGGACTCTTCCATGAAGACAGAGACATTGCAGCCTTCCCCCTTTAGCGGGCTGGATTAGACAACCTTTGGAGGTCCCTTCCGACCCATGCTATGATTGTATGACTTCTGGGAGGTCAGGAAAGGTTGGCCTGCTTGTTATAGCACAGCAATGGGTAAAGACACTAACTCTGGCAGTAGCTGGATGAAAAAGATAAACACAAAAGAGAAAGCTACTTAAACTGGAGGAAGCATCATTGGTTGGACTTCATGGTCTCAAAAGTCTTTTCCCAAACAAAACAATTCTGTGATCCTACCTGTGATTGAAATGCCCATGAATAAGTTTTGTCAGGAAATCAGAACATTTTCTCCAAGTTCCTGAAGATTCAGTCTTAGACATACTGTGAGGTTTTTTTCCCTTTTTTTTTCCCCTTGAGTAGAATTGGGCCTGAACTGCAGCCTCTCTTGCAAGCTTCCTACCTTTGATTGATAGCTATTGAATTAGGCTTTATCCATTTGGTTCTGTCCAGATTAAATACATTTCTAGCACAGCATGACACAATGAGACAAAGGAACAAATGGCAATTACTTTTTTGTCTCCTGTGTGGTTACTCATCATTTAAACACTGAAAAGGGAGTAAAGAGATCGCTGTGAGTTTGGGAAAAAAGCAAACTGAGAGAACAGGATCAGGCAAACTGTTCCTGTTTAATCTACAATGACTTGCAAATAAACACTTTCTTTTTCTAATTCCCAGGAATGGCTTTTCAGTGAGTATCTAAAGAAAGATGTACTAAACAAGGTCTTGCCAAACTAAACTGTATAAAGACCAAAAGATTAACAAAGAGGACGAAACCAGCTTGCTGTATATGACTTGCAGAATGTTTTCTATTTAAAGCACAGGAGTTTAATAGAAATACCAGCTCACAGTTCCTTCATGTGGTAACAGAATAGTGAATAAACCATAATAATGGTTTGAATATCATTTCCATTGCCATGCTCCTGTAAAGCATACAAATCTCTTTTCTCCTCATTAGTAATGGTAACCCTTGTTGGCAGATACCCAGTAGGACATAGGAGGACCATGAGTCTCTTTTAGGCAGAAGTCATTTGGGGAGATAGCCACTTCCCACTGCAGTGGATGTTTTAGGAGCTTGCACAGAGGTTTTAATTAATGCACTTGGCAGATGACTGAAGGGGCATATGGAAAGACAAAGGAATGTACATCTGTTTCCAGAGGTAAGACTTAAAACTGGACAGAAGCCTCTTGTTCACATCCATTCTGACAGTTATGACACACATGCAATTGAACCAGAGAGAGATACAGACACTTTGAAAGTCTGGCAGTACAACTGCGTGCTACTTTATGGCATTTGCTATAAAACTGATCAGATAAATGGAAGACCCAGCTTTTCTCTTCTCAGACAGCAGAAGGATGGGGTTTTATATATATATATACACACACACACACATACATATGGGCAAAAATGGTTATCTGAAGTGATGATGGGAAACAAAAAGTACAACCACCCTGTAAACTCATTCCTCCCCCTGCTCTTTCAAAAGCCATTTAAAATGGAAGTGTTCCATACTCATAGTTAGATCTAGACTTGCTTGCATGGCAGTGCTTCAAAGGATCTAGGTCTTATTGTTAGTTAAGGTTTTGACACAGGCATCAACAGGATATTCCTGTTCCACAATAAATCTGGGATGATTTTAGGTATTTGGTGTTGATGAGTCAGAATTGCTGTTATTTTCAATCCTAAAGACAATGTTCACCTGAGAGAAAAATCACAGGGCAAGGAAAATTTTGATAGAGAGCATGTTGTGAGCTGCTGTTGACAGTGTGTCACAAACACATTTCTGCTCCATAATTTTTCAGTTTGTTATTTTCCCACTGGCTCACAAGTAAGGCAGTAACTGAATAGCTGAGACCCTACCAGGGTGTGCACTGAATCACAGCAGGGTGTTCTAGCAAATTGGATATATATCTGTTTGCTGAAAGTGGGAATCATCTCTTGTAAGATGAGGTCTGCCATGCATTATTATGAAAGGAACTATGGTAAGAGTGCGCAATTCCTATCTTAGTGAGCAAAGGGGGTGATTTAATCAAAGAAACAAGGTGGGTTTTTTCACTTAGCTGGGAGTTTCAGCAGTCTTCCTCCTGCCAGCTGAAATCATAGGCTGTTTGCTGAGGCTACCCACCAGACAATTTCACCCAAATGAGAGGAGAAGCATTTACCCTGCACGGTGCTCAAAGAATCATAGAATGGTTTAGGTTAGGAGGGGTCTTAAAGCTCATGTAGCTCCAGCCCACCCTGCCATGGGCAGGGACACCTCCCCCAAGACCAGAATGCTCAAGACCCAGCCCAACCTGGCCTTGGCCTGGTATCAGTGCCAGTGTCCACCACTTCTGTCTCTGTCAGCTCCATGTATTATAGGGTGTGATGTGTTGCCCAGAAACCATACCTATCCTCATCTACCTCTATTTTATAGCTGATTTTTTCTTTTTTTTTTTGTGGTTGAAACCCTTCAGTAACAAGTTGGGAGTGTGCATCCTCTGCAGGAGCTTTTAACTCCTTTAACCCTTTCTGTTATGACTGGGCGCTGAATCCCCACTGATGCTACAGAAGCAGGAGGAAGGACCAAAGATTTACTCTCCAAATCTGAAAGTCACATTTTCAGCATGCCAAGTGTACATATATTGTAAGACCACTTCACCTGTGCCTAACAGCAGTCAGCACATAACACATTTGGTATAAAAGGCCAAAATAAAGACTCCTTGCCCCTTTTTTAAAGCTGCTTTTGAACTCAGAATCTGATTTCTAACCAAAAATGAAGAAATGGGTAGTGTACCACTTCCCTTTTCTCAATTCCCAAATTATTCCTATATTATTGCTTTGAATGGCAATAGTTGTGGTAGCTCACATGCAGGAGGAAAAAGCAGGTGCCAATAAGTCAGATTTTCAGCTGATACAAACAAGGAATCCAGCAGGTTGACTATTAAACAAGAGCCAAGTTCCCCTGCAATACCCTCACTCAAAACACAGCAGTTTAGAACTTGAGCTTCTTCTCCTGTTCCTTTAGGTATATTTAGACAGATACATGAATCAACACATTAATGCTGAAATAATTTTGGAGTATCAAAAGCTGCTAATTGATAGTTAAATGTGAGCTTATTTTTCATGTGAAACTGCTGTACTATACTCATTGTTGAAATAATGGTAATCGTTTTCCTTGTGACGTTCTCTTGAGGAATTTTAAACAAAGCCTTCAGTAATTGCTTGGTTATTTCAGACCTGCCTGGTAATTTTCCACTCTATTAAAAGACATTTGTTACTGAGAGTGATGGAAAAAACCTACCTGTCTGCTGGATGGAGCTTTTACTTATTTTCAGTCAACATAATTACCTTTTATTAGCACAGCTGGTATCTGAAAAATAGCTTTTTATTTATTTGACTAATACTTTCCTAGGTTTGTATCATTAGGCTATCCATGCCCTCCAAATTGTCATGAGTAAACACTATTGGTTATGTGGGAAAGACTATGTTTTGAGGTTTTAAAAATAAACAACAACAACACAACTTTACACACAATAAAACAATTCAGGTTCTATGTAGTTTTAGGGGAAAAACTAACCCAATAAAGTGAACTTTCAAGCAACTCTCAGAAGAACAAAAATAACAGTATTAATACTAGGAAAGCAATTTTTATTGCATGTGTATTATACTCTGGTGACTTTGCAAGGTAAACAGTATTCTGAAAGGTATTTACTATTCAGATATTGGAGTATTAAACAACAGGTATTATCCACCTAAAGGTCACCTAAATCGCTAAACACTCTGTGATCTCATTTGTTCTGTTTATCAAACTGATTTTGTTACTAGATGAAAAATAACACCCCTTCAATACTGTCAGAAACCTGCAGCCCATGTAGGAATTACAGCGAGGTCAGACAAGAGACCCTCAGAGCAGCAGCTGTGACTCCAACAGCTATTTGTGAACAGCTTTCAAGAGCCACTGCCAGGTTTTCACTGATGGAAGATGCCCTGAGCACTACATCTTCCTCCCTTCTGCCTCCAACACAGACCCAGACCCACACTTCGGAGAACACACTGTAGTGGTTTCTGCTTTTCATCTGCTTTTGTGCAATGAGATAAGCTTCATCTGCAGAGAACCCAGGATCTACTCCAAGGCACTAAATCCATAGCAGGAAGTTTCCCCAGCTGGGAGAAGTGGGTAAAGCTGCCAGACTGGTATGTGTAGGTCTGCAGACATCTCTTTCCACAAGGTTTTAGGTATGATAAGTATGAATGGTATTGTCAAACAGCCTTAGGTAGAAGCATATATTCCCATTCTAGCAGTCTGGCTCCAGCTGTTTCAACCTTATCACTGCTCTCTACAAGATTCTTCAGCATCTTGCCATGGTCTGGCCTAAAGAAACAAACTTATCTCCCTCAGTCAGCAGATACGCTCCCCTAGCAGGAGCGATGCAGGGAGCAGAATGCCATTTAATCACATTTATTGAACACTCAAACACTGTTCCCTTGACAAATTACTTGTTTAGGAATATTAGAGCACATTTTAAAGTGAGTTATTTAGGAATATTACAATACATTTTCAAATAACAAACAGTACTATTAGAGCAGGTACAGAAAAAATGAATTCCAGTTTATGTCAGACAATTTCTTTTGCTTGGTAATTTAATCCAAAAAATGCAATCATTGCATTCTCATTTTGCTGCAACCTACATAGGCTCATTTATAATTTTCCTCATAAGTTCAGTGTTAGAGATAACTTTCTTTTTGATATTACTTCCAAAACAGATGACAACAACAACAAGACCTAAATGAACAATGAACAAAGAGAATTTTGCAGTCAGTATGACCAGAAGCAATTATTTACCACGGCATGCACTTCTACAAGAGACCTGTGACATTTCTGCTATTCAGCATCTCATTAATGGTATATGCATATTTTTTTTGAGATTTCAGATTACTTCTCAGCATTAAGCATCTTTTGTTCTCCACCTGTGCATTCAAATGTTACAATTCACATGCTTTTTCGCCTTCCACATGAAAAAAAAATGAATTTATGGTTGTAGAACAGAAGTTAGTGGACTAAGTTCTACTCTATTCTATTCTTTGTGCCATTGACTCTCTAGCATCTTGTTCCTACTGCTATTTAATATGAACAAAAGTTTCCAGAAGCTGCAGTGAAAAGCAATATCCATTTTACTGCACAGCTGTTCTAAAGATCTAGCATCAGACAATTCATGGTATATGGACAGCATCAGAAGGGAAAGCAGAGATGAAAGTGACACCAAGCTTTCAAGTGATGCCTAAAGTTGCAAACAGTTTTAAAAGTTTGCTGTATCATGGGTTCAGCTGAATCCCATAATGATACTAAATACCATGCTGCCATCATGCCAGCTTCAAACTGAAAGTGCTGGCTGGAAAAAAAGTATTGTGGGGCTTGAAGTTCAGATTGGAACATGAAAGGCTTCCTGTTCTGGTTGCTGCTTGCAATTTCAAGATGTAGGGTGCTGGGCTCTTCCACTGGGCTGGCTGGGCTCCCACTGTGCTTGGGTTTGGGGAGGTCACTGGCTTCTGCTGCTGATTCCACATTTTGCTGCAGTTTTCTGCAAATGGGACGAAGTATGGGACCCTCACCCAGTAGTGCTCATGTGCCTGCTGAATCGGAGCACAATTTAGGACAGCAAGAGCCACATGCTCCAAGAGTAACAGGGTCAAGAAGAGCACAGCACATCTGGGATTGTGGGCTTGGGGGGTCAGGCCTCTCTTCACAGTATTACTTCTACATTTTGCTTAACAAGTCTTCAGAGATGCTGCAAGCCCTATTATTTTTCATTCAGCATGACTATGTGGCAAACAGTATTATCTGACTGTATTCCAGTAATCCTATTAGTAGTAATATAAATATGCAGCAGGAAGATAAGTCTGGCTGGAGAAAAACACATTTTCAGGAATGTTCTATCAATTAGCTTCACAATCATTATTTCTCAGTCACTTTATAGTTTCAATCTTTCCCACTGACAATGGTTCTTACTTTATATTTCTTTCCTAATAAAAGCATTTTGGCTTCTAGGAGCTTCTTTGCTGCCCTCTTAAGCACTTTGCCAGAACAGCAGGGCTGAAGGAAAAAAATCTTACTGTGTTTAGCACCAAGGTGTTTAAGAACCTGGTTAATTCTATTCTATTCTATTCTGCCTTGACTCTAATTACTTCTAATACCATATTTTCTGCTTGTATAAATAAAATACCCAACGATCAGAGCCTTAGCTTTTTGACCCATATTGTAAACCAGCATTTTATTATAGATCAGTATTATCAGTGATCTTTCCAATATTAACCATTGTA
Source organism: Dryobates pubescens (assembly GCF_014839835.1). Taxonomy (NCBI): domain Eukaryota; kingdom Metazoa; phylum Chordata; class Aves; order Piciformes; family Picidae; genus Dryobates; species Dryobates pubescens. The sequence continues at coordinate 17,183,686 of NC_071634.1, read as the reverse complement.
AAGCACAGTGGAGTTAGAAAATAAGGAAATTAATCACATGGACATAAAGACAATGTTGGAGGGGCCTATTTTGCTATTTTTGTAATACTCTCTTCGGATTTATACCATCATTGTGTGCCAGTTTTAATTTTTGCCCTTCTTAACTTTGTTCCACATATTTCTTTCCCGCAGTACAGCAGATTCAAGTAACTTTAACATTCCCAGGAAAGACAGTCTGAGAGGACTTCCAAATTCAATTTCAAACCCCTAAAAGCTTCTTGTTAGCAGTGCATTTTTATTGACACCAACTTCCTGCTTGGTGGGATGGGTACTACAGGATACTAGGGAGCCATGCTGTGAGTCTGTAGGATGATTCTGAATTCTACTTTTATGTTTTGCTTGAATGACTTTGAATTACCTAAGCCTATTGTATTGGCCAGAGGAAATGCACTTTTCATTATGGAAGGTGTCTTCTGAAAAGTTAAACTGTGGTATGTTAAAAGTTATAGAAACAAAGAAGAGATGGTAAAAGATGGACCTTACTGCCACGCCAGTTAAGTCCCTTACTACGGTATAAACAGACCTCAATCTGTATCAAGATAAGAAACACTAAGTTCTTCACCATGAGGACGGTGAGACACTGGAAAAGGTTGCCCAAGGAGGTTGTAGAAGCCTCATCCCTGGAGGTTTTTAAGGCCAGGCTGGATGTGGCTCTGGGCAACCTGATCTAGTGGAAAGTGTCCCTGTGCATGGGAGAGGGGTTGGAAGTAGATGATCCTTGAGGTCCTTTCCAACCTCCAATAAGTTCTGTGGTCTCCTCAGGAAAGAGAAGCAACTATTAAATAAACTGGAAAATAATAAACATAAATTGATTGTGTCTTTAATGCCATATAATGGATTAATTCCAGTATTTTAAAATCACATTAGAGAGGATGTGAAAGTTATGTTCCCCTTTCCAGACTTCAACATCACTCATTTAAACACTTCCATTAAAATGCAAATTCATCTATAGAGCAGATGTAAAGACAAAAGCTTTGGTGAATATGGAATATCTGAGAAATCATTAGTCAACATCATAGCACATTAGATTACTGCTGCTGAATTGGAAATATAATGTTCACTGTGATGAAAAGATTATAAATTAAATCAGACTGCTGTACCACCTAGTGCTTTAATTTCCGCAAACTTCACTCTGAACCACTTTCTTCTCTGAATAATAACTTTCATCATCATCAAAGGACTATTAAATCCTTAGCTGAAAACACTGACTCCTCTCTGTATGATTTTTCACCAAGAGTCATGTCATGTTCTGTCAGCTGGCAAGCAGTGTAACGTAATGCAGTTGATGTGTCTCATATATATATATATGTGCACACTTAGATAGCTGAATTAACTACATCATTTACTAAATAGTTTGTAGCTGTGAGTAAGAGGTCTGAAAACCAAACCCATGCATGATAATTCTGTAGAGATGCGCAGAGAGATCATCACTCATTGCTGCCCACAGCTGCTGAATCATTCATAGTTCAGTTGATGCTACTTAGACCACACACTCCCAAGGAGGTGTTGAGATGCTTACAGGGGCTGGCACCTCACCACATTGCTTTGGTTTGTCCTCTCCATTTGCACTTTAAATGTTAGTTAAATACAAATATTCCTTTCTTTTCTCCATATTTGTGAAGGCAAAGTAACTAGGTGACATGGCTGGGCTTCCACTGCTGTCATCTAAGTGACATCTCCCATTCTCCAACACACCTGTACCTGACCACCACCACACCGCTCTCATTTATGCAAGCACAACTGCTTGGGAGCTGAAGTCAACCAAGCTGTGAACTGACCTGGCCTAAAATATAAACTTCTGCTCAGGGAAAAGTGAGGGGAGAATCCAGATAGGAAGTCCAGGTTTGTTTGCCAAAGCATCTGAACCTGCTTAATAGTTCTCTCCACAAAAAGGCACACAGCCCACTAGCCCTCCAGGCTGTGGAGCACCCCCTGCTACTCACTTTGAAGCTCCATGCAGTACCAAGTACAGACTGATACTGTCCAGGTTATCTGCAAAGATTGCTTTGGAAGTTGATTTTAATGCAGTCTCCAAACCTGGAATAACATTGCTAAATATATGCCCATGAGCACAGGCATGACTTTTTAGTGCTTGGGTCATGCTCAGTGTTGACTTCTTTCAGTTCCTATTATCAAGCTCCTGAGTGCTCAGTAATTCACAGCATACTTTAGAGCTTAGAAGCACAGCATAACACATGGTCTGGTGCAGGAAAACACAGCCACATGTTGCATTCCCCATATGGGATGTGTAATTTAAGTGTAAATGCCAAATCCCCCGGGTTTCTTCTCACCAGTGAGCACGGCAATCTCCACTAACCCCACAGCGTTCATGTAGAAAGTTACCTCGATTTCGGAGAGCAGCACAGGATGTGAGACACTCTCTTCAAATCCAGACAACTGCAGTACAAATTCCCATATATTATCTTTTCCAGATTTAAAATTAATAGATGAAAATACATCTTAGTTTTCATGGCCCACTCTGCCCCTGCTGACAAGGGCAGAGCATGGTATCACTTGTGACAATACTCCCTGTAAGATTCCAAAGGGTTCTCTTCAGTCATATTCTACACAGCCAGTGCCTAATAAAATATTTGATACACTACTGACATCAGCTGGATGGAAGGAGACTTTATTCTTAGAATTTATTTTAGAGTGAAATTAATTCCTTAATTCACCAGCCTAGGCTGTTGTCCCCAGTTTAATCTGACCACAGCTCTCACCCGTCATGTCCCCCCGCACTCCCCAAAGCAATGTGACTTATCACAAAGCAACTGACTGTAGCCTTTTTACTCCCAAAGCTGTACTGGTGTTAGCACCTTTAGAGTCCCTTCCTGTCCTGAATTTCTTCCCAGACTCCTTGTCCACACTGCTGGCACAGCAGTGCTTGTAGCTAGAATGCTCAGGGATGATCTAGCTGAAAAACAACCTTTACTTTTCCTTTCATTCTTCTTCTTTCCTTGTTTTCCAGAAGCATTAGTGGTCTGATCTTGACCACCACCATGTGTGCTGCACAAACACCACTCTGCATGTGGTGGTGTGACAGAGCATGAGTGCAGAAAAGCTGGGGGCTCACTGTTGTTGAAGAAATTGAAAAAGCCTAATCTGAACTTTTCTCAGCCATCTGGATTTCACCCCTTCGTGTCTGAAGCAGGCTGGGCTACTGGGTACAGAGCACCATCACACAAGGTATGCTCAGAACCTGACAAATGCAAATCTACTCCTCCTTTCCCCCCCCCCCCCCCCCCCCCCCCCCAGTTTGAAGCAAGAAGCCTGTTAAAAATTCCCTCTGTGAGAGTGCTAAGGAATCCAGGACATCTCTCTTTTCATTTGCACACACTCCCTGCAAACTTTTCTGAATTATTGTGCCTTGCAAACTTACTATTTGTCTTTCAACTGACAAGCACAGGATGGAAAGCATATTGATGCCCCATCTGGCTTGAAAGCTCCTAAGCAATCTTGCTCCCAGAACTGGCATGTTTCGATGCTTTTAGAGCTATGAAAGTCTTTTAAGTCTGCCAGTTTTCTATAGCATTATTACAATCCCAAAGCAGTGTTTAGCACTGGAGGACACCACCTGGTTCCAGGATCCTGTACGCTATTCTTCCACATTTCCCTCCATGGATCACCTGCCAATGAATCACTAAGGCAACTCATTACCAAAAGCACAAATTAGCCTGAATGGTGCAGCTGAGTGCCAGCAGATAGTGTGACTCGCTGGACCGCTCAAGCACGTTATTTCTTCAACTGCTGCACTCCTGTCATGCTGAACAGCTGTGCCACACTCCTCCTCATTCTGTTATTTAATTTTCATCTCATCTGACTCACTGGTGAGGGTAGGATGTCTGAGCTGCTGTCACAAAGTCTTTGCAAGGCTATTTTAACAGCTACAGACGACAAAATGCGGTTCTCCTTTTCATTTGTCAGTCATATTGAAGAATTTGATTTTCATTAGCTCAGCTTAGGCACATTGTGTTCTGGATGGATGAAGAAGAAACTGAATCCTTCTTTCCCACTGCTTAATGTTTACCTTCAGTTCACATCAGGCTGTGATTTTCCTATTTCCATGCTGCCAGAAGACTCAGGGACAGCTACACATAAAACACAAAGTTCACAAGTCATCTAGACCCCACCCTAAGGTTTAAGCTGCAACTTGAATGCTTCACACCCTTTCCAAGGTGCCTGCCAACACCAGGTAAATATTGTCAGTGACACCATGAAGACTCCCATAATAGAACTTTGAATCCTTGGGTCAACTTCTGCTTCTCCCACCTACTCTCTGCAAACTCTGCTTTTCAGTCCCTGTGTTTTGGACACCCACTCATGTACTGAGTAGATAGTCCTCCACAGACAGCTTGATTACCTTTCACCCTGATGAAGCTCTGGATGGCGTTATGAATGTTTTTCCTGCTTAAATAAAGCTATGATATTAGTGTAATAATTTAATACTGGTTACAGTCTCAAGATACCAAGTCTAATTTAAAGACATTTCATTTCTTTATTACAGCTACCTGTCTGTTCAGTCCAAAAGCAACCACTACTTTTTATTTCTAATACCTCTCACTCAGCTATGAATGCTACTTGTTATTTTTCAGGTCTTGCCTCTCTCCACTTCTACAGTTATGTAGGGCAATTTACTACATCTTTGCTTAATGATGCCAACTTTATCCTTCTTTTTCTCCCCTCAAAATCCAGCAGTTGTAGACATTGACAGAAACAATTTAAATGAGGGTAAAACTGGAGTGGAAAATGGACTCTAAAATAGCTCAGGGATACTTTTGACTAATCTGAGATATTCACTGACCTGAAAAGCATGGCAGGGTTTGGGAGATAAAAATATTTAATCTATTGATAGATTGAAAACTTAGATTAACATTATCACCTAACCAAACACCACAGGTTTTTAATACTTGTGAGGAAATGAAGGCTGATTTTAGATTGTGATGACATTAAAGATAGCAGGATTCCCATTTGGGGTGAGCGTCGCATGCCAACGGACGTCTTACACAGAGATGCTGATTGAAGCCATGTCACCATGCCATCATTTCAAAATGTCATCATTTTAATCAGAGACTGTCCCTGGGGAATACTTTAATTCAGGACAAAATTAAACAGCTGTCTGCTATTCTTCCTATTACTGGCAATAAAGCTACTTAAGAAGTGCATTTACCTCTACTGTGAATCAGGCATCACAGTAACAATGTGTAAGGCTTAGATTCTTTCTCAGTACAAGAAATTATTGTAAAGTTACTGCTTCCAGATAAAAATAGAAGGGAGAAAACTCTTGGGCTTACTCTTTGGTCAGGCACTGAGTTTAAGAGATTGGGAACAACAGTCTGCAGGACCAAAATCTTAAGATTGCTTAGGGCATCCTGGTCCATAAAGGATATAACAGAGTCTTACTAAAGCAAATGGCCACATTTTTACCAACTTTTCTGTAACCACAGAGCTCATAAAATACTGTGCCCACACATGCAGCCCCATTAATTTCTGTAGGTCTGTTTAGATGTTTAAAACTTGACTCAGCTCTGGGGTTAACAGAAATAGCAGCAGCAAAATTGAGCAGGCCACATCAGCAGCGTTTTGAGAGCACCATCCTCACAGCACTGAAAGTTTTAAATTGCACATGAGAGGAGTAAGTATTGACCCATGTCCAATAAACAGACTTCTGACCTGGTTCAAAATGCTTGTTTGGAACAAAGTCTAAAGCTTTGATTATAGGGCTGGGAAGATTGTGTATGAGAGCCTTTACATTGGAGGAGTTCAGGAAAAAATGTGGATAGTTCTGAAGTATCACAAATTATTTCAAAGACAATGAGTGCTGAGCAGAAGCAGCATTATCCTTTAATCTCTGCCATCATTTTTTTTACCCCTCTCTTAGGGAAAAAAAGATCTTTTCCCTTCTTTTTCTTTTTCTCAGTGATCTACTTTCCTGCCTTATGGATGCTTCAATGTCTTTTCACTGATGGCTAAAAACCACAGAATCACAGAATTAACTGGGTTGGCAAAGACCTCTGAGTTCATCAAGTCCAACCCATTACCTGACACCATCCTATCTGCTAAACCATGGCACTAAGTGCCTCATTCAGTCTGTTTTTAAACACTTCCAGGGATGGTGACTCCACCACCTCCCTGGGCAGCCCATTCCAATGGCCAATCTCTCTTTCTGGGAAGAATTTCTTCCTATCATTAAGCCTAAACCTCCCCTGGTGCAGCTTGAGACTCTGTCCTCTCCTCCTGTTACTGGATGCCTGGGAGAAGAGCCCGACCCCCACCCGGCCACAACCTCCTTTCAGGTAGTTGTCAAGAGCAACAGGGTCTCCCCTGAGCCTCCTAAATGCCAGCAGATTGAGTTTACACTGGCAGCTGTAACCTTGGATCAGATACCCACACCACACTAAGATTTCACCACCACTCATACTCTGTGTTGTCATGTAGCATAAAGGTGACTGAGAAAACAGTACCAGTCTAAGTCCCTCTGGCTAAACTGACTCAATATGATCAAGAATCCAAGCCTGCTCAAGACCAACCTGACAATGCTGATAATGCTATCATAAAACCATGCTGAGCTTAGATGTCACTGAAGATTTTAAAATATAACATCCAGTATGCTTTGGAAGTTATATTTGATGCTGTAGTCACATGCAAAGTTGGATTTTTAATACCAAGCTTGCATTGTTTTATATTATCAAGGAGGAGAATGCTCCTTTCTTACCCTTTCCCTCCTTCCTTTGGCTTTCAGCCATGCATTTACAAGATGTGGTATTTACAGAGAATTGAATGTCAACTATTTCAGGACTCACGCTTCAGTGCCTTCACTATTCAGTGACCATGCTCTCCTGTATTTCAATCATTCAAGCCAAAGCTACCTGTATTTAATTATAATTAAAAAAAACTAACTTAGACTCCTACTAATCTTTATGTGATTTATGTCACTGTGACAGCTTTCTGCTAACAAGGCATTAGTGATTATTTCTGAAACACCGAGGTCTAAATGGCAGCAATGCTGCTTAGACACAAAAAGAGAACATTCTGACAGGTTGTCTTTCATTCAACCTAAATTCTCCAGAAAATACTGAAACCTAATTTATCACACCACAACCTTTTCACCTCTTTAAGTAAGAAATTCCCCAAATGCTTCAGTAGATTTTAATTCACTTAGCTGCAACAGTAGAAAAGATTTTACATGTGAAAACAACTGTTAGAAGAAACGATACTGGGCTAAAAGTACTAAAAAGGACAGGAATCTTGAAAGTCTTCCTGTTTTGTTAAAGACTCTGAGGGCAAGGGAAAGACAATGCTCGCTCTCAGCTAGTGCTACAAGGCACTACAGGTGCCCAAGCACCCTCTTCCACAGACAGGACACTACTGACAGTGTCCTTAGTGCAGCTGTTGTGGCACATCTTCTGAAAACGAAGGTTTTACAGATTATTTTATTGTTTAAAAAGAAATAATCAAAGTCTTTGGGGGGAAAGTCCTAAAGCACAGCAGAACCTTTCCTGTTACACGCAGTAATTATTTTCTCATTGCTGACAGCTACCGAGCTGCTATAAATCAGAAAACACGCCAGATACTCTCCTCCCACCTTCCAGAGCTCTCCTCAAATCATCCTCTCTTCAGCTGCATGTGTTTATGCACATGTGGCTACACATTTGCATAGCTCTCTGTAAAGCAGCCTTGGAAATGTTTCAGTGTCTTGCATGGAAAAGTCTCTCATGAATGACTTCATCGTAAGGTTTTCTCTTCTTCTCTGCTTTACCTCATGGAGTTTTTTTAAATGAAATTTTGGCCATCTTTCTGTGATATTACAGTAACACTGACTGCTGCTGGCATGACGAATAGTCCAACCTGCTGGTCATCAAGCACAGAATGTGACAAGGACATCTGATTGCCTGCAACCAGAGCGCCGGCAGCCGTCACTTTGTAACACCCTGCTAGAATGCCCTTGCTGAAGTCTGCTTTGCTGTTGTCCCCTATTAACCATGCCTTTTACAAATGACAAAGTCAAAACTGAAGAAAACTTTTTACTCAATTAGAGACCCTAAAGCCACAATCATAGCTTCCTAAAAGTATGAGCAAAATCTCACGAGCATCATGGAGTCAATTTTCACTATATATAATATATATAATCTGCCAACTTACACAGTGCTTATATGCTGACATATATGAAACACAAATGGCTCAGCACTTCCACTACATCTCCCTTAATTTATAAATAAGTAAAAGTCATGATCAGAATATCTTTTCTCACCTTCTGCCCTGTATCTCTCTTTCTCAGTAGTGATTTGCCACAGTAGGGATCCTCTATCGCAGTGCATGGAAAACGAGCTGGGATTGTTACAGAAGTAACAAGTGTTACCACCTGCCTCCTAACGAGCATACATCTCTTTACCAGCTAAGTATTAAGATGCTTGGCTCTCCAGATTTTATCTCTTGACAGGCATAGTCAGAAATCATAGACACAGTGGGAGAGCTTGAACATGACACCATAGAGCATCCTCAGCATCTGTATTCATTCACCTTCCCACTGCTGCTGCACCATTACAGTAATTACTTGCACACCTCTTCAAGTACAAGCTCAAGTGTTGTCGAGATATAAATAGAAAAAGTTGTTTATACTGTGCTAGCCTGAGCAGAGTGCAGCATGTGGTAAAATTAAATGAAGAGGACTAGATGTAGTTGTGATGTTCTGAACAGATAAATGTAGATAAATATAGTCTGAGTCCCCTCTTGCTAAAACTTTCTAGGAACAAGAGTCTCTAAAAAGCAGTATTTTCTAACCATTACTCAGAAATTTTTCTGAGTGCCATCTAGGCCCACAAAGGCTGCTATTTTACCCAGCTACCATCACCTTTCTCCTGATGCTTCCTACAGACAAAATCCAGCAACCATCAGGTTCCTTTGCCTGTAACCTCAGTGGGACTGAGAACTCAGAATTCCCAGGAAAGCTAAGAAGTAAAGCCATTAAAAACAATAAAACTTGAACAAATATTTAATAAAAGGATTCAGCAAATGTAAACTCCACAGGTCCTCTCACCATAGCAGAAAGAAATAATCTGAATTTGCTGAAATGCTGCAGTGTGTTGGGGGTTATTTTAGGAACAAACATGACAACAGAAGAACTAAAAGAAAAAAAACACAAGTCAGAAACTGTCCTCCTCAGGATCCCGTTTTCAAATGCAGCAGTGTAAGGATTTCTAAGCATTTCTGTCTTTAATCTTAATAGTATTGCTCTGTAATGCTCATAATGATTATAATTACTCTGCAACAAAATATTTTCACCCTCAGCTCACAGAGCAGAAAAGCCTGACAATTTCTGAGTTAGAGCATCACAGAAACCCAGATAGCTTTAAAACAAAATTAGTGATACTCCATAACTTTGTAGCTGCATCTTTACCCTGCTTCCAGTGCTTTTAATGCTCCTGATTCAGAGCCAGAGTTCAACGTAACTGCTCCACAGAACCTGTGTACGACTAGTTCTTGTATAACTCTTTGTTCTGCTCAAGGAACTTCAGTGTGAGGCTGGCCATGGTTTGCAAGTAAATGAAATGCAAACAGAGGCACGGAGAAACAGCTGTTTTCCCAGTATAGCAAATTCTTTCAGGAAATTCATGCAGAAGGAAGCAATAAATGCATCAGCAGCCACTGCCACTGATAATTACTGCAAAGCAAAAGAACATCTGCATGCAAGGAGGAGTAAAAACAATACTACAGCTAATGAAAAGAAAAAAGAAATGAAAGAAAAAAACCCCAGCAAGCCTGTGATGAGGGATGGAAGAAAAAACATCCTCTTTCCTGAAGAGATCACTAGCATATTACTCAAGAATTTCATTCTGACATGTTTGTTGTTTGGTAGCTTGTGCTCAGTATCCAGTCTAGGGCAAGCCCACAGCAAGGTTAATTGACTTTGCACTTTACTTAGGTCAAATGAGCATTTGAGATTCTAAGGCAGGACATGAAAATATTATGCAAAAGAGCAAGCCAAGGTACACTCCCATGGCATATTACCTGCCTGGATAACCTTGCCAAAGTTCACAGGAGAAAGTAAAGCAGTATGTTAAAGTCCATCTTGGAAGGTTTGGATAAACCAATTGCTTGGAAATCTTACCACAATTTTCCCAGGAAAATAATTTCAAATTCCAGTTGTAGGTTGCTTAGGGGAACAAATGCCTCACTGACTTCTCTGATCTGCTTCTGTTTTGCCTTTCCCAAAGGAAACAGAGCCAAGGGATACAAAAGGGATTGCTCTGGGTGTGAGTTTCTGCTGTGGTAACTCCCTGTTTTGTAAGAATTTACAACTGATGTTATCCACTCAATGCAGCCCAAAACAGTTTTTCTTCAGTTTTCTAAGCTATTTCTACCATATGTTGTGGGGTTGTTAATTTTTTTTTCCCCCTAAAAAGAAAGTGCATAAACAAAAATTAAGTACTTTTGGAGGGGAGGGTTCAAAACCACCACCACCACTTCATTCACATTTTCACACCAGCTTTACTTTGGCACTGTGAACTATGCAGAATCAGACAGTGACTTGACCTCACTCTACATCTAGCTTGGCCTTTTGAGGATTCTATTCCCTGAATATTTACAAACACCACCACCACTTTGAAAAGACATCTAAAATCAAAAATGTTATAGTGGAGACACTTATGTTTATGATCCCACAGAGGTCTCTTCCAACCTTAAATGTCTGATGATTCTGGTTCTAAGTCTTGAAAGTGGTCACAAGATCAGCCTGAACAAGGCAGTTATTTAGTTGGTTGATTTGGGATTACTTTCATTCCTTTCTGTATTTCTGAGAAGTTTAAGCATTTTTCATTGCAGAAAGTGTACACTGGGGAACGGTGAAGAAGAACATTGCCATTGTTCTCATACTGGACATTAACATCCCTGACTGATTGACTACAATGCTGCTGAAGGGTTTGGAAATCCTCTTGTAGCCCCACAGTAGAGTATACACACAGCTAATTCTGGAATGAATTGCTGAGACCAAGTACCAAACCAATACAGTCATGTTCTAATGGAAACCTTCCACGTCTCCAAGCATGTATTACTATTTTAATGATTGTAGTGCTGTTATAGCTGAGGAACTGAGAATTTTTCCTTCTGCATTCTTGGAAGGAATATTTTTATCCATGGAAGGAGATAATGTTGTCCCAGAAAATCCTCCCAGATTTGTAGTTGTTTTCTTCCCTGTAAAATTTGTTGTGTTTCCAAAACTAATACTACCCATGTCTGCAGGTAAGCCAATCTGTTATTCCGCACCTTACAACTGTGATTATCATACAAACTAGTCATGAGGCAGAGAAGCAGCAAAATCTCATCAAAACACCAGCTGATTAACTGACAAATACCTTCTGTTGCAAACCTCTTTCCAACAAAATTTAACCTTGGAGGAAGTATGCAAAAAGTGCACTTATGCTTTCTCTGGTCTCACACATGCTCAGAGTAAAACAAGATTAATGCTATTTTCCACTTTAACTAAGGAGAAATGAGCTGAATCCCTTTGGCAACTCAATTAAGACCTTTTCCCTTTTTTTGCTATTTATTTGTAATGAGCATGAGTACCTGGGACACACAAATGACCACTCTGAATGCTTTCCCCAGCTTTTGCCTTGCTCTTCAAAAAAATCTGCATTTAAAAGTTTTCCTCATGAACTTTTTCTGTGTCCCTTAACATCATCACTAAACATTATACTAGCCAGGAAGTAGATTCTGTGTTTGGTGATACAGTGAATAATGGCTCAGTGTACCACATTTTTCTTCAGTTCATTTCCATAAAAAGCTAGTTAAACATGTTCTGTTTCTAGCCATGGACACCAGGCAGCTTTCTGAAAATTCCAGTCAAAAAGAGAAACCCAACAAACAACAAAAAGAAGAAACAAAGGCAGCAGAAGGAGGCAAGATGGGCATTTTTCAGGTACAGTTTTCATTAGCTGTGAGATTTTTGTTATCCAAGTGGTTACATCTGATTCTAACATATTCAGTTTCAGAAACAGTTTACATTACTATCCAACTGTATGCAATCTCAGTTATTTTAATTCTGTGGTGCCCTGTTTCTGTCCTGAGGTGTTTACAACGTGCCTAGGTTTGGCAAGTTTGAGAATCTAAGATATTTATGTCTCTTCCCCCCCCCCCCCCCCCCCCCCCCCCCCATAATCCCAAAGCACATTCTGGCTTTGTGTCATTTCCCTGTGTTTTCACGTTAATGCCTTAGGAACTCCTAGGACAACATAGATACCAACGGCCTGAAAGTGTTACAAATTATTACAATTCAACTGTGTCATCTTCAGATTCACTTTCACCTGTTTACTGTGGCACAGCCTATGATTAATGGAGCCAAACCCTGCTTGAAGCCAGAAAGCTACTCTTTATTAATTTCCACTTTCATGCTATGCACTGAAGAACATCACATCGCCTGGAGTGTATTCCTCCTCTCCTCTTTAGCTTAGCCAGAAAGTTCAATTTAAAATGTAACCACAAAAGAAACTAGGAGAAGGATGGAAAATAAAATAATATCTGTAGAAATAACTATGTGTGAAATGAAAGATGTGCTATGGGTAACGAGAGAAATGGATTGAGAACAATCTTTTTTCCTAAGTTAAAGTCTGTCTAGTAGCTCTTTGTGGCAGGGTTGCTGCATTGCCCAAGTCCTGTCACAACTTAGCTTCACCAACATCCCATGGAAGATGCAAATGGCATTTTTAAGTTTGGACCACAAAGAACATCTTCAGCTAGCGTGGTAAGCACAGTTAGCACTTCCATCCCAGCTCCCAGGTGTAGGTGTGCTAACAGGAGGACATCCCCATGGGAGAAAGTAATGATCTCCCTGCTGGGTGACCTGAGCACGGCGCAGGGCTGTGCCACCGTGCCCACAGCTCTGCCCACAGCACAAACCCCACCAGCTACTCACACCCAGGCAGCCTGCAGGCAACTCCCATTTAGCACCATCAGTTAATACCACCTCTGTGTGCTTCATAGAACCACAGAATTATTTTGGTTGGAAAAGACCTTCAAGATCCTGAAGTCAAACTGTCAACCAACACCACCATGGCACTAACAGCATCTCCCAAAGCGCCATGGCCACACATTTTTTGAGCATTTCCAAGGACAGGGACTCCACCACCTCCCTGGGCAGCCCATTCCAATGCCTGACCACTCTCTCAGTAGAGGAATTTTTCCTGAGTACCTTTATCTTGATGACAAGCAGCCCATTCTCATATAAGTATTTGCTTGGGATTAGAAAGGGTGCACAGAATTTCTCACTGCTAGGAAAATCCTGCACAAGCACTACAGGTGGGATCTGACCAGGGCCTTTTGCACATTGGTCCATGGTGAATTCCTGACTTTTGGACATGCCTTGTCTTGCTCAGATAAAAATCACTGTCTTGGCTCATTGAAAGCAGAAATAAATCTAGACTGGAAAAAAACCCCACAAAATATTAATTCAAGAGTCATATCTTAACATTTCTTTTTGGACTACCTTTAGAAACATAAAATTATTTCTAGTTTCTTCTTCACATCTTCACTGACAGTGCCTTTGGATATCTCTTCTATATAATTGCTTTCCTAGATCTGTCACTTGTAAACCACAGGAGCCCTGCAATTGATTTCTAGCAGTCCTTTATTAAAATCATGTTCCTCATACTGCTTCCATTGTTTTCCTTTGGGTATACAACTAAGGTCAAAATTGAAACTGAAAATGGTTATCTTTCTCAGCACTGTATTTTCAGTTTACAGTTCTCTGGATGTCTTTTTGAGGGGTGGGGTGGATGCTGAGGAGAGACAGGAATGGAGCTTGTGTGTTAGTTATAAAAGCAGTTTAAATGGAATAGATATTTTTTTCCACAGTGTGGCAGCAAAGTCTTTTGAGAGGAAAACCAGATTTGTCTCACCAACTTTTTGCTAAGCCAGCTGAAAATTATGAATAACTCAAGTCAGAGTTGAATCCTTATCCCCAGCGAATTGGATTCTGTTTGAAGACTACTAATGATCTGCTCTATAATTCTATAGCACTGCAGGGTCCTTTTTTCTTGCTTTACCACAGTTATTTATTTTGTAACACTGGCTGTTTTGGGTTTTTTTCCCCATACTACAAAACTCTTGAGAAACAAAACAGTTCACGAAACACTGTGATTGCTGTTTTGCTGTTATACAAACACACTGCAGACCTAAAGCAAAGAATGTGAGAAACCTTATGTAATGCCTGAGAGGAAGAGCTTCAGAATGTGCAAGCAGGGAAGTGCCCAGCAGCTCAGCAAATGGATCAAACACAGAAATGGCACCAAGCATTCCAAGGCAAACGATGCTGGTTTTTCACTTCACAGACTCATAGAATGGTTTAAGTTGGAAGGGACCTTAAAGATCACCTAGCTCCAACCCACAGGCCTTGAACACCCTCAGGGAGGAGGCATTCACAACATCGCTGGGCAACCTGTTCCAGCATCTCACCACCCTCACTGTCAAGAAAATAATCAAAGATTGAATTACGGCTATAGAAATTAAGTAAAATTAAAACTGATGGTTGATTTACTTTCTGGAAATAACATCTAATGTGAAAGAGACTTAAAGCATAGTGTTTGCATTATTAGCAGTTAATTACAAGTGCTGTTTGAGATGCAGATTGTCTTATGAGGCATCTAGGACATAAATTCTTTAGACATCTGACTAAATGTATGTTTCTGGTCTAACTGAATAATGACATTGCTGGAGGAGCTCTCTGAAAATTTGTGTGCTCAACATGAACACACATGGCTGCACTTTTACATGCATCAGCTGGTCTTTCTTTGGATCTAAATCTTATTATGCTAAATTTGGATTTAGAGAAATTTCATCAAGCCAAAATGGATATGATGCGTGACATCAGAGAGGTTCATTTCTCACCTGGCACTTGCTGACTCATGATTTAAATATACAGTGATAAATTACTTCAGGGAAGGAGTCTAATGGTGTGTATCAAAGAGAAGAAGCTATTAAATGATAATACTTAAATCTTTGGGAAGAAATAAATACCAGGCTACACTCAAAACAATCCTGAAGAAATAGGGAGGGGTTTTTATTATTATAAAAAATTAAAAGCTGAAGTAAATTTCTGTCTCAGCAATGCATGTAAAGAGTGAATGACCCACAACATGAACCTTCTATAAACTACACTGTTGGTATTGTCATCTTCTGGTGAACCAATACTGACTTCATTTTGTCACCCTCCTTTATCTTTCATAATGGCACAAGGTTGTTTTGTTGTATAAACCAGATTTATCCATGCTTTGCTGGGGACGACTTTAGGTCCATTTACTATGCAGCTACTACTAGAAGGTCACCTGTAATCAGGTCTTAACTTCAATATACTACAAACCATTTCAAATTAATTTCAGAAATGTTTAATGAAAGTGGTTAAAGGAACAGAGAGCACAGCAGCTGCCTGTGTGCTGCCTGCAGCTATGACACAACCTATTGATTTTAAGAGCAAGGTATAACCAGAGTTCAAAGGCTGTTATTAAATGACAGAAGCTCAGAATCATTTGTTGTAATTTGAAATAGCCATTATTAGCCAACACTTTATAGGCAGGTTAAATGCTAGATAGCTACATATATTTTACAAACACAATCTGGATTGCCTGATTGTTTCCTGAGCTTACTAAATGCTGCTTCATTTTCCTGAATTAATTGAGACTGTAATCTTTTATTGACCACTGGAGGCACCAGGTGTGCTCCCAGAAGTAGGAAAAAGGAAATTTAGAAGAAAAAAAATGTATCATTGCAGTGCCAAAGCAGTCCATTCCACTGCAAAAGAAAGAAAGAAAAGAAAAAGTGCATTCACTACTTCAGTAAGATTAACTAGCTTGGTCACTTGCCTGATTATCAAGTAGTCACCACATATGGCCACTAAAATAGAAACTGCTTGAACTTAAGGAGAACTTAGAATAAGCTTGAGTCAAAACCGGACTTCTCTTTGGCTTTAGAGGATTAACAGCTCTTTGTCCTTAAAATTACCCTCTCTTTGTTCTGCAAAAGTTCATAGCTAACCTCTATTTACTTCCTTCCTCATAACTTCTGACACTCAGGAGCAGAAGACCATTTGTCACAGGCTCCTGACAGTGCAGACCCAGTGGCACTGCCTTTGTGTAAGGCAAGGATTGCAGAGTACTCCATTGCTTTACAGCGTCGTTATCTAGTGCTGATCAGAGCGGTGTCAAAACAGTGCCTTATATATAGCAGGCTCCTGAGTCTGTCTGAAATGATTTGTATCTCAGAAGTTATTCTCCATGATTGGCTTTGTTACAAGACAACACATCTGCATAATTGAGAGCAGAATACAGCAAGGTGCTAACAACTATCAATTTCTTGTGTCAAAAAGCAGCTGAGGCTGAAAGGTGCTGCTTAATATATTGGCAAGAATATCTGATACATACACAAAATTGTCTGAGATCCTACTGTTTGGAACCACTTTGACACCTTTTTCTTCTTTCTTTTTAACATGGAATAAGAAACCATCTACATTACACACTGGGCTTCCCTCCCAAGTTTCAGAATTTGATTCTGTGTATTGGAAGGGAAGATACAGGAGTTACAAATGAACAGCATTTATCAGGCACAGGATATAGTTAGGAATACAATTCCATATTATGATTGGTAGAAGAAATTAGAATAAAACCAGCTGTTGCTTTGCTCCAAAGAGGGTTTAAATACAGGGTGTTTCAAACAGCCTTTCACATACTGAATGCTTCTTACCAGTCAGTGTTTCAGGTTAAGGGATTAGTGTCCTCACTGGAAACAACTTTCTCCAGAGAATCTGAGTCCAGTGGGATGGATGATCTCGAAGGGGCTAACAGAAGATAGAACCACTTCATTGGTTCTGCAAATTTCTATATAGCTTGGGAGCACAGCTCGTTCTTTCTCTTCTGTTTCTCCCTCTTTGCCTCCCTTCTGAACTTTGTTTTTGCTTCTCTCTGCTGATGATTGTTAAGGCTATTGGTGAGGACACTGGCTGGGACAAGAGGGAGATAACAGCTGGCACACAGCCCCCTGGGCTACACAGCCCTTTGTCCAGGGGGTGTGGGGTCTCTGCACAGCGGGAGGAGGAGGTTTAGCTGGGCTATTTTCTAGTTTTATATGAAAAGATATTTTTCTATATGCTTATTACCTTTTATGGTTTTATATTTAGTTTGGGAGCTTTTTTTGTAAATAACAATTTCACTTTCCTTCCAAATTCCATGCAGTGCGGTAATTTACTCCTTGAGGCAACCTCCACGTTCTATGTGGTGTAAAGCCACCCCAGTAAGGATTAACTAGTCACTTCATCTTTTGCTGCAAAGATACAGGAAGCTTCCTTTTTGAATTATTAAATGCTCTTTGAATGCAGCTAGGGTTCACAGACCTGACAGTCTGATGAACCTCATGAGTATGCTGCATTACCAGAAGACTAAAGCTCCTTGGCAGCTTGATAAAAAACAAATTGCTCTGTCTCCCAAGCAGAAGGACAAAACCTGGCAAAAATGAGATAAATGAGTATTTGTCAATGCTCCCATTTTTTCCACGTGGATTTATACTCTTCTGCAGCAATTAGCCATCTCTAAAATCTATGCTCTTTGGATTAGGAGTTAAAACTAACCTACAATTAATGACTGTAAATTATCTCTGAAGTCATACAACAGAAAAGCATATAATTAAAAGGCCTGATTCCTTAATTCCAGCTATTTAAAAATATATTTAGGCAGTTAATACCAGAGAAAATTCTGTGACAATTTTAAGTGAGATAATTACTGCTCTTCCCCAAGTAACAGTAATTTATATGAGAGGAAGTATTGTAAATGTAGTTTCCATACTGCAGACAGACTCATCACTACGGCCACATAGCACTCAAAACATTCTGATGTGGAACTGCCTTGAAATGGGTAGTCTCTCCAGTTTAATGGCCTCAAGACAATTCTGAGATGTGTGTTGTGACTGCAGGCTTTCCATGATTCTATAGAATCATCCAACTGACTGCTTAATCTTGCCACCTACAGTAGAAGGGGTTCTCTTCAGGGTTTCTTTTCTGCTCTGAGATTCAGAAGAGCTTCTGATTCCTCTGCCCCTCCATGCAGGATTGCAGCTCCTTTTCACTTCATTTTTAATTTGCCTTCCCCCCCACCCAATGTTCATTCTTTGTTCTTTGTCATCCCTGACAGTAAAAAGTTACTTATCAAAAATAAGGCTTCTTCGAGGGACAGTGTTCTAGAGAATGATGAATTGATCAGCAGCCCAGAAATATAAAGGCACTTGCTAATTTTAAATTGGATGAGAGGACAAAAGTCAGGATAGTATAAGAGGAAAGAAAAAATAAGATTAAAAAGATGTGGAGGTTTTTTAAAGTACAATTAAATAAAAGAAAAGCAAGAAAACTAATTGTTTGAAATGCAGAGCTTCCTGTCCAGGGTTTCTTTCTGTTGAGCATTGCACACCATTGTATCAACAATGTGACAGAGATTAATGTCATTAGTATAATACTAAATTTGTGCTCTTAGCCAAGGAAAGGAGAAGCAGCTGAATTGTAGATGCTTCATAGCTTTGGGAGGAGTCTGTAAGAAGTGTTCAGGGCTGAAGCACCTTACCATTTCACAGCTGACAGTCCTAGAAACATTGCTGCTGCCCTAAGGGAATACCAGAATAACTTGAGAATAAACATGTGCAGGTGTGCCTACAGCCTGTGCAGGAAGGTTACATTAAATGCACAAACTGACACAAAGTGAGGAAAGATTAGGCCATTGCACCTGGAAATCTTCACTGAGCGTCCTTCCAGAAGTGATCACACGAAAAGATGGAAAGCAAGTTTAATAAAGGAAGACTAGAGACAAAAGCATATACTACAGAAAAAGGATTATTTGTAACAGGAGCTTCAATTTGCAAGAGGCAAAATAATATACTCACCAAATAAAGAATGGTAATTAAAAACACCAAGCAAACACAACCAGGCCAATGGTAAGAGAAGAGAAGAGAAAAAAATGAAGGGAAAAGTGAAACTTAGTTATCAAATACTTCACTCACTGCAGCCTTTACAAAATGGCAAATCTTGGCAAGACATTCAAGGCCACTTAAAAGAAAAAGGAAAGAAAAAGGTGCTGCAAGCAGAAGTATGCAAGGAATACTTTAATGAATATTTAGATAAGATAGATGTGTTCAGATTGGTTGGGCCTTATTAAATTCACCTTAGAGAAACTACACAGCCATTTCTGAACCATTAACAATTATTTTTATGAGCTTCTGGAGGAGAACAGAGGTCCCAGAGGACTGGAGAAGGGCAAATATAGCATTTGTCTCTTAAGGAGGAGAAAAGGGAGGACTGGTGGAATGATAGACCAGCCAGGATAATTTTGCTTTCTGGAAAGATCCTGCAATGAACTGCTGGATTAACCCTTTGCAGTGGCCACATATTTTTAGGGCAGATCTCTCTTATTGCAAATTGTAATCCTAAAAAGAAAATAACTAAATGAATCTACACAATCCAACCTCTTAAACATCAGGTTGACCTCAGACTTTTTCAGTTTGCCAACCTCCCTGTTGCACTGCAAAATCAAAGCTGGGCACAGTTGTCTGCAGCATTTGTCCTCTTCTCTCACACAGCAGAGGGGAAGAAGCTCTGCTTCAGAACAAGGAACCTCAAATACAGAGAAGTTAAGTCTTTCTCTCATCTTATTAAACAGGACTGCAGAAGCTCGAGGGATAATCTTGTTTCCTACCCCATATTCACAGATAGGCTACAAGGTAGGAAATCATTCCTAGTTTTACTGAAGTTTCCTTGAGAGGAATTATAGCTAATTATAGCACAAGTGTTTAGCAATTCAACATGTATTTTTAATGGTGAAGGAAATCAACATGAGTTTTAATCATGTTATCACCCCACATGTCTCTCTAAACTAGTATAGGAGCAGCCACTTGAGGGAAAGTGCTGAGTCTATTTTTCCTCTTTCCCAAGTTTGGAAAAAAAAATTAAAAATAACACAAAATAAAAATAGCTTCTCTCTTGTACTGCCTCAAACACCCCTCAGACAAAACAGTGCAGAAAAAACTCCCATGTCATTGCAAAGTCAAGCAAGGCGAGTTCCATTTATGCAGCCTCTCCCACAGCAGGTCTTTTGAGAGGCAGTGAGCCTTCAGCTGCCAAACACTGAGTTCGCAGTAAATACTTTAACCATTTATCTATAAAGTTAAAGCTCACAGTGCATGGCTAAAGGAAAGCTGACTAGTCCCTATGTTCAGACTCAGAGGTTCTGTCTCTACTCTTCCATCTCCATTTTAAACTTCTCTGGCTCTAAAATACATGATTTTTAACAGAGAAACAAGGCAAGGTGAAAACACTTCTAAACATTAGCCAGGTGTGCTCCTTCCCAAGTCATGATCCATGTAAGCGCTCTTACCGCTGCACCAGCCGCGCACACAAGCTACTTGCAGTCCTTTTGATAAAGCCAAGAGCAAAACAAATCTAGAACAGCTGCAGAGATTTGGAACCAGGCTGATGCAGTCAATGGGAACAGCTCTACCTGGTCTCTAAACCAGTTTCAAGCTGGAGCACTCAGTGCAATGGTATTTGACAGAGGAATAGAAAATTCATTAAATTCTTTGTGCTCACCTCCTAGCACACACTACATTTGGGTTTATGTCCAGAGCTCCTCCACTCACAGGAGTACAGGCCAGCTCCATAACTCAAGGACATTTCATACTGGGGCAGGGCAAACACACCTCTGCCTTAGTATCCTGTCTCTACTAGAAGCCAGAAGTGGATGCATGGATGAGACTAGCAAAAGTGATGTTTCATTCAAGACACCTTGGATGCTTTCAGGCAGGGCATACCAAGCCAGAGGTAAATTTCCTGCATAGTGGCCTCGCTGTATTTCTCTTCCATGAATTTATAAAACTGCTTTTTTGAATCCTTTTAACCTTTAACCAAACTCAATATCATTTCTGAGCTGATGCCATGCCCCACGCTAGCTATGTCACTGATATGCTCTTAATCTACCACATGACAATTTCACTCCTCATATTTTAATTGTGAGAAACAATGAACCTCTTTACGTCCCTTCATGCCACTCACTTTATAACCTCCTATCTTATCTCCCACCTTCCTGCTCATCAGTATGTTGGTTTTTTCCAAGGCCCTGATCTGCTCAGACATGTCCTTGTACTAAACCCATCCCATACCTTTGATCATCCATGCTCCCTTTTTCTGTACCCTTTCCAGCTTTGTTTTGTCCTTTTTGAGGCACCAGAAGAGCACACAGGATTCAAGATAAAGGCAACAGATTCATACAGTGATAGAATCATACTTGCTTTTGTTCTCTTTTTCTTTCCTAATAATTCTTAATGTCATATTTGCTTTCTGGACAGCTACTCAGCACTGAGGTGACATTTTCAGAGCACAACCTATTATAATTCACAGATCTCTTTCTTGAGCAATAAAACCAAGAATGCAGCACAGCACTGCGAATGTAATGGGAGGGCAGTTTTAAACATGTACATTACTTTGCATTAATGACTACTGACACTTTATCACCCATTCATTCAACATTCTTCTCCAATTCTTCAGTTTTGGCCTTTTGCCCAATCCTAAGAGGATCTTCTCCCTCCTCTCCTGTCCCCTTTTGTCAGGACTCTGATAGCAGCAATGAGGATGAGATTCAGATTTAAGGAGGTCACTGCATTACAATCAATGGTTATAATCTTTATGTGTCAAGCATGGAACCTACTTCAGTTTTTCTGGTAATATGAGCTATGTTCCATCACTTGCAATTGTGAATCAAAGCACTAAAAACCTGTATTCTTTTTAAATTAAAGGCAAAAATATAAACCTCTGAAAAGATAAACAGGGTGACGGAGACATCCTTAAGGATGACTACAGCAATAGTATTGCACAGGCTTTTCCTTTGGAGAGTCAATGCTATGTGAATTGTCCTCTGCTCTCATGGAATACTTTAATCAATGCTTAAGTCACACTGGGTAGCAAAGCACTTTAAAGATCATTTGATCCATTTGTTCAGCTTTGTTCGAGGTGCTCCCCTCTGCCGGTCCCTCCTGTGAGCCTCGCCTTGCACCTCTCTCTCCCCTAACAGCTTCTCCTGCTTGTCATGCTTTATTGCTGCTGATACAGGTTGACCAATCTTTATGATAATGCTTTATGCCTTTAGCAAGTTATCTTTCAGTATTGTACTGGAATATTGTAATGTTTTTGATAGTTAAGCACAGCATGCCGGTTTTTTTAGTTTCCATTCTTAGAACTCCTGAGTATCGATCTCCTAGTTAGCAATTTCTTTGACCCTGCTGTTTCATCATACCTTTTATTTCCCCACTAAAATCCATTTTGATGTGGTAGTGTGGAGTTTTATTGAGCCTCTAATTTGATATTTTTAAATTAAAATTATCCCCATTACATCTGAGTGTACATTACCCTTCTGAATGGTCCTTTCAATTTGCTTTCAATGAACTCCTCATTGGAACATAGATCTTCTTTTTAAGTTAGGCACTAATATAATGAATTCTGCTGTTCTTGTCAGAATATTGACTCTAATTACATTAGAGTGACCTAAAGTGTGGGAGTGTAGCTCTTTTGACATGAACATTTTGAACTGGATCCTGTGTACTTTTTCAGATCAACTGAAAAAATTCCTTTTTTTATGTTGTGGTTCCCTGAGTATCTCTTGCATGGGACAGCCAGTTGTGAGCTTTAAAACTTTGCATTTGGAATCCCATTTCACCTGTCTTCAGAATGGGATAATGGGGTTTTTCCCTTTATAATTACATTTTTTAAGTGCCATGTTCTAAGGCACGCTTCACTGAGTAAGTTTCATAGCTTCAGATACTAAATACTTATATTTAGAGCTGAATACCGAGAACAAAAACATTACCCTGAATTACTGCCCAAAATGTTTTTTCAGTATGGATCATATCCCTCTAAAGTGGATGGAAGGGGAAAAAAGGCATAAGGAAATTTAGCTTAAAGACACAAAATCTCACAAACTGTCACTGGAACATGAAACTATTGACTCCTAATTTTCTCATGTTCTCCTTTGGATTATATAGGGCTCTGAACAAAGGGTTAGGTTTACTAATCACTGGGACTGAAGAATATATCCAGAGATAAGAGAAGCAAAGGTTCAGACCTGTTACTCTGGCAGAATTTCAGCCCATGCCTTTGTGGGGCAAGTTCCTTCCACTTTCGGTTAAACAGGGGTTACAAAACTGATGCCTGTGCTTTGCACTGAAATCTCCTTTGCAGTTAAAAGCAGTGAATGCATGCTCCTCATTCTGCAATATCCTTTCTCCTCATTCTGCAATATGGTTTATCCCCATTCTGCAATACAATTTGATCACTACTGGGGGAAAAAAATGATACCCCCCCCAGCAGCAGCAACTCGTTCTCTAAAGGGCTTGTGAATTTAGGCCAGAGGTTCTTCATGAATGTATAAAAGAGAAGCCTTGCTATTTGAAGACACATATTCATTCCTTGAAAAGTCTAAAACATTTAGACCTTGAAATGTCTAAAACATTTAGACCTTTTTTGCTTGATTTGACTAAGTTGCTGACCAAACTAAAAATATACTGTAAAAAGACACTATTTATACCCCCAAAACCCTTTTATCAGAGCAGTGGAGACAGGATATGCAGCTCTAAATGACGTGAGGGATTTATATAACCTTAGGAACCTATTCTGTCAGTGCTCACCTGTTATATCCATGACCGATGCTTTAAAAGAACAAAGCAGAGTGCTTCATTAAACTTCAAAAAGCCATAGAGCCACACATCTATGTGACCCCACAGGAAGAAAGAAGATAAAAATCAACAAATACTATTTTGGTTCAATAAAAATGTTAAAATGATCAGTTTGATGAAAAAATTAGAAAACTTTGTCTGTGGCCTATGAGCATACCCTCCAAAAGTATGCAAATAATCTTCATGGCAACCCAAGACTACATGAAACATCATGGATTAGTCCACAGAGGATAACAGATCTCAATTTATTTGTGCCAGAGAATCGTAGAATCAATAAGGTTGGAAAAGACCTCAAAGATCATCAAGTCCAACCTGTCACCCAACACCACTACTAAACCGTGGCTCCAAGTGCCACATCCAATCCCTTCTTGAACACCTCCAGGGACAATGACTCCACCACCTCCCTGGGCAGCACATTCCAATGGCTAACAACTCTGTGAAGAACTTTCTCCTCACCTCCAGCCTAAACCTCCCCTGGCACAGCTTGAGACCTGTGTCCTCTTGTTCTGGTGCTGGTTGCCTGTGAGAAGAGACCAACCCCCTCCTGGCTACAACCACCCTTCAGAAATCTTACATGTAATGAAAATCTGAACTTCTGTGCCATCTCTCAACATGTCTCTGAACACTTGAAAAGGTTAAATAGCCTAAGCTCATTCAAAATAAATACATAGTTCAGGTGGCTTAAATGCTCTCAAGGGATAAAGCATTTGATAACCTCATTGAAGAGACAACTAATAACTGTAAAATAAGTCAAATTATAAACAGGACTTACTCTGTAACCTCAATAATAACAACTGAAGAAAGAGGAAAGCTTTCTGAAGATACCTGCTCTACAGCACACCTTTTCCTTGTAGGTATTTTACAAGTATAGAGGGATGATTTCAAGCTCCAACACCATTGCTCTTTTGTAAGGGAAATGAGTTTGAGAAATGCAAAAACAGCTGCAAATTTTTCACAAGATGCTCCTAAGTTGCAGATATCGAGAAACAAACTCTAAAAAATACCAAAGCAAATCATTTGTTCTGTTGTAATTTATAGCAGAAATATAAGAGGGGCAGAGAAAGGCAAGGAGCATGATCAAAGATAAGGAACTGACTTCAGTAGGAAATGTGACCAAAAAGCATAGAGAAGAGCTGCTCAGTAGTTCCTCCAGCTGAAAAACTAGAGGACATCCAATGAAACTAGCAGGTGGAGAAATACCTTCAGGCACTGCACAGTTAAGACACAAAGTTATTTTTCACAGAATGCTGCAGATTCTGAATAAAGAGATTAAAAAAAACCCACACACACAAAAGCCACAAAACCCCACAACCCAGCTTCAAAAATTCAAGGATGAAAAATATGTCAAGAGCTATTAAATACAATGACATTATCTCAGGAAGTCCTTGAATTGGAAACTGATGGGAATCAGAGCACTCCCAGGACATCTCAATATATGCTTTTCTTATTTTTGACTGTATCTAAACATCTTGACCCATGACAAAGATAAGATCCACAGCTAAATGAGCTTCAGTCTGACCTACAGGAGATTTTTATGTTCTGTGCTGTCATTTTTATGCCAAACTGGAATCTTATACGCCTGTAAACCCTCATGAACTCTTCAGTGTGCAATAATTCTCACAGCAGATAAAGCAGCTATATAAAACTCTACTGCCTAACAAAAGTAATAATACTTGACAGGAAAAGTTTGGAACCCAGTCTAGCCTACTTTAGGGTGAAGTTCTACATGTTTATTATATTTTACAACCTGCACTATGTCAACACCATGCAAGACTACACAAACATAGGCTGCAAGTACCTCTATAACATATAATGTATTATGGACTGTAAATAGCTCACAGCACTCACACTATTGGTATCTCTGCTAATACGACACAGGTTGACATGAGACTGGAAGAGGGTCTCACTGCGTCTGGAGGCATTTTCTATCAGCAGCCAAGCAGGCAGCAGAAATTAATCCTCTCACCTTCTTAGAGCTGCTGAAATGAAATGTTTATTTGACTTGTAAGTCTGGGTGTAGACTGTGAAGCCCAACAAACAAATTTAACACAGCCTGCCAGAGAAGTAGGTCACCTCATTTTCAAGGCAGTAAATGTAAATAAACAGAGGAACCATCTAAGACACAGATAAATATCCTTGCAATCTTTGTAAGACTAGAGTCTGAAAGACTATGGATAACTTCTCTTCATCCTACACTGAAAAAGTATCTTGTATCATTTACCATTGGATTGCTCTTGGTTGCTTGCAAAAAGAGTTTATGCATTCCTTAGTACTGAGTATGAAATCGTGATGTGATTATCAATCTTATTTCTTTATCTACTGCTAGTAAAGATGTCCATCTTGCAGTCTGTGCCAGCTTAGTCAGAGGTAGTGACTTCATCACTGCCTCAGAGAGCTTATTCTCAACCTATTCCTCAGTACTGCTGGATTTTTTAGGAGAAGCTCATTAAAAGCATTAGAAAACTCCCTAACATGGTGTTCCAAGTTTATCATTGCAAATTGCTTATACAATCCCACTGAAATAATTTCCTACATGTGAATCTTAATTTAATCTGTACCAAAGGCAAAGACTGGATACTGATGTCTCTTGGATTTAGGTTTTCACCCCTACTATGTGCATCCTCTAGCTGATCATAGCTGACTCCTTTTTTTTGGTGACTTTTCCCCTCCATTGTGCAGCAGATTAAGCCTTTCATGGGATTTAGTCTTAACATGCAGATCAACTTTTTGTTAGTAGTAAACCTGCTGTGAGGTTTGCAGAGTTACCATCACTAATGATGAAATAATATTGCAAGAAAATATTTGAGAAATGACAATGTGCAGCCAGGAGTCCTGCAGTTCCTCTCGCAGTTGGTTTTTTTTGTCCAGCAGTTCACACAGGAACATGCAGGCTACAATAATAATTAAAGCACTTAAATTTATTATTAACATACTGAGCACAGAGGGGAATGGTTGTTCACAGTGATTTACTTACAGCAGTCAGTTATCAGAAGCATCATCACAGTGATTGGCAGTGGTGAAAAAAACAAATACATTAGGAATTGTTAGGAAAGGGCAAGAAAACAGAATATCATCATTGTGGCTCTATATACTGCACTCAGCTCTTGAGTATTATGCAGAGTGTTGATTTTCCAGGCATTGAATATAGAGAAGCAAGAAACTTTCAGGGGAAAGGACAGCTAGAACTGTCAGGTATAGAGAGTGATGTCTCTCTAACAACCAATCAACCTGGAAAAGAGCTGAAAAAATGGAAAGACCATTGTACACTCCATGAAAATGACAAGCAGCAGCTTTAAAACAGGAAACAGAGTCCTTCTCCTACCTAACACAGGAGGTTGTGAGGTCAAAATCTATTCTGGGAAAAAAACCAAACAACCAAGAGGCCATCATCATTAAAATGAAAACTGCTAAAAAAAGTTAGTCAAAACAATGCCATATTCACCGAGATGGCTATTATTAAGGGGGGGTGTGTGGGGGGTGTGGAATCTACAGCTCAAACAGTTCCTAAACGTCCACTGGCTGAATCCTAGAAAGCCAATGAAGGACCATATGACATTTCCTCCATAGTTCTCCTACACTTTCCATGATTGCTCAGTGTATGCACTTCATTGAATACTTGGTCTGACACAATATAGAAACAGAATCAACAAGGTTGGAAAAGACCTCAAAGATCATCAAGTCCAAGCTGTCACCCAACGCCTCCTGACTACTAAACCATGGCTTCAATTTTTTTGTTTCATTTTTAAATCTTTTCATCCTTAACTCCATTACCACATCCTGGTATTTGTTCTGAAAGTTTGGCTGATGTCTTTAGTTTACTCTCTTCTTGGTTAAACAGATTTTCTTTTTCCTGATTTAAAAAGCAAAAATCCCTAAAAAACCACAGGAGCACAAATCAATATTTCTGACTTCCTGTTCTGACCTTCATCCCACTCACTGCAAGTCCTCCTCTCACACTTCATACTTTTCTCTGAGAACTCTTCTTTCCTTGCAAATCATTGATCCACAAAATTCAAGTGACAGCTAACCTCCATTAGGAGATTAATTCTGCTTAAAAATGATTCTTGGCTAAGAAGTGCCATTTCAAACCAGAAGGAGATGCTTGGATTAACACTGCAAAATTTAGAAGCGCGATTATTGTATTATCATTTAATGATTTTTCACTTTACAGCTAACTTTTTTGTAAGAAAGCCATTTCTGCATTTTACACTCACACTGTGCCTACTGACTTAGAACTACACAGCTAACTACTGTGGAACAAAAATAGCTTAAAAAAAAAATGAGTGCTCAGAAAGAGAAATTACCATATTCATGACTTTCTACATCAGCTTTTCAGAAAGCAATAGAAGATAGAATTTAAAGCAGAAAAAGTTATTGTCAATGTTCCTGATTAAACAGGCAGCTCCTTAAAATAGCAAAACTTGTTAAAAACTAGAAAGGAACATTTGTTTAAAAGCAATGGAAACGTGCTACAGATCCAGTAGGTCTGAAATCCACATGCAACACTGATAGATGATAGACAGGTGTATTTTGTGTGTGCAAATCCAGTTCATTACAGCCCACAAGGAAGGAGTAAAAGATAAATATGTACATTAGAATATTAGTTTGTTTAAACACAAATCTGTTGAAGTAATAGGGTGTAAAGCAAGCAACAGACTATTTGGCTTTTTGAAGTGCCACCTCATTGCCCTCCTTTATGTATCTTTGGAAGTGTCTCTATTATGACACCTAAAGAAAAAAGTACCCTAGAGCTATGTCACAAAAGGCTGAGAAATTTAAATATGCTTTATTTAAACAGCTTTTTAGAATCTGAGCTACTAAGTTGCTGTACAAGGAGATAATTGCAAGAACATCTTTGTGCATTCAGATTGCATCTTCTAAAATTGCTTTGTCAATATCCCTAAAAAAAGGCTGAATGAGAAGCTTGCCCTCTTTTAGTCTGAAACCTCTCTCATAATGCAAAGAATCCCAGGAGCAAAATCTCAAAAGAATCCTCTAACGACAATTACAGCAGAGACTTTAACACTCATTCATAAAATTCCTTTTATTTGAACAGCCTGAGTTTCTCCATGCAAATCTTCAGATTTGTTTAGCCAACTATGAATAAGAAACAGACTAAAAAGAAAATCTGTTCTCCTTGGGACTACAACCACTGTAACCTCTAGGAAACAAAACAGGTTTGAAGATTAGGTGGCAAAGGAAGGGTCTGCACCAGAGTACTGCTAGCGCAGCACAGGTTCACATCTGTGAGTACAAGAGCCTCATATACTCACAACAAACATCTGATGTTTGGGTTCATTTATTCCTGCCAAGCAGGAAACTCAACAGTGCTTCTAAACATCTTAAAAACTCAAAACATTTTAGTGTTGAGATCCTTTTCTTTAAGTTTCTTGACCTGTCTTAATTCCCAGTTCATGCCTGCAGTCCAACAAGTGAAAAAAGGGCACTTAGACTTCTAAAACGGAACAGCATTTTTGAACAGAGACTCTTATGCCATCCTTTAGTATCTAATGGACTACAACTTGTTTGGCAGGGAAGGCAAAGAAGAATACGATCATCCATATGGAATAAGATCAATTGAAACAGCACCAGGCAGACAGACAGCTACGGAATAAAGACTACTTCTGTGGAGCCTGAGCTTATCCTTACCTCCTTATGCAGAAGTTTGATGGATGTGAGCAGCAGCCCCTCATTACTTCAGTAGAGAAATGTCAGGGAATGCTGCTTTACTCATTCCACACTAGACTTGCTCTTTTTGCTACTGAGTACAGCAATGTCAGATGAACAGAGAAGTGAACTGCAACACAGCACTGCCTCAATTTTGTTATTTTAGAAAAACTGAACCTGATAAACCACCTTTTTAAAGGGTGCCAGTCAGCTCAGGGCATGACTCAATTCACTGAACAAGGTTATTAGTTTAACAACTAAAGCTGACATTCTCCCAAGTTGAATTTATGTACTATGTCTACAGTAGACTTTCAATTTCTTTTTTTATCTAACACATTACACTCTGTCACCATTCTTGCAGACATAAAATATAAACCTATAGAGTGAATCAAGTTTTATAAATATCTTTTGCCAAGCCAGGATTTCCCAAGCCAGGGGAAACTGAAGCCTTTAAATAAAATGCAGAATTTTGTTGTTATTAATTTTTTGGCAGAAACTTCCCATTAGAATCTGTTTCCTAAACCAACATAGTTCCCTCAGGTTTCCAGAACGCACAATTACATAGCTTGTCAGGAGACTTCACTGCAACGATGTGATAACTGCTCTACTGGGCTTATGGCTGTTGTCCTTACAGTAGCATGGCTGAACCTGAAGACTGATAAATACCTTCATTACCTTCCTACTGGCACTGTTTACTTTCCTCAAACTCAGTAACTTGTGAAGCATACCTCTAAGCTGAAGACAAAGTAAATAGCAGAACAGCAAAGAAGTGGTTTTACCAGCACAGGACTATTATTGAGACACTGATGAGCTGCTGACAGAATCCAAATCCCCCTCCTTCAAGATTTTTTTAGCCATATGTCCCAGATATCTTAATTCCTTCCTGTGCAGCCACTTGTGCAGCAGTCTGGTGCCATCAGGTATAAAAGTACTCAGATCTTACCATTAAATCCTCTCTACACCTGGGAACAGAGACATCACCTGTCAAAGGTACGGCATGCAACATCAAAGATCTCCTGACCTGAGTGCATTAGCATCCTTCGACTGAGGAAGGTGGATTGCCAGACTTAGGTAGAAAGACTCAGACAGCTACCCTATGGGAAATTGTTCTGGGGTGTTCATGGGGTACCCAAATGGAGTATTCATTTTCTCTTCACTCTGGCTCTAGAAACCTGTAGTCACCCAAAGAGCAGACTTGAAACCTTCATATGCCCTTTGAAAGTTTTGGCCAGATGTTAACCACCAACAGGAAAACTAATTTCCCCTATGTGGGCATTTACTCTGAACTGTACTTCCTATTCAGAAGTGATCTCAGACATCTATAAATGATCATGCTGGCATTAAAAAGCAATAAATACAGCACGCTTAGGGTAGAAAATGTCCACAGCCTTAGCTAATTCTATGCATCTTCCATGATATAATACTTCTGGCTCTTGCATTTGCCTGGTTAAAGCCTGGGGAGGGAAGTGCAGGAAACAATTACAATTCCTAGTGAAATAAGGTGACTTTTACCTTCCTCTGAAGCAGCCTTCTAATTAAGAAAGGCCAGACTGTCTTCCATTATAGAGCACACAGGGGTTTCAGGGTGAAAAATAAAGCAAGTCTACACAGCTGACAGTGGAAAGCAGCTATAACAGCTGAAGTACTCCCCTAGCAGAAGAATGAAAATTCACAGGTCTGAAATAGAATTACACCTTGTCTTGAGAGAAACAGCAAATCATATGAACAAGGGCAGCAGATACCTTGTTCACTGCAGCTGTAGTGCAATTTAAGCATAGATCTTCTGCTATACTCATTTGTAACTGCTGTCTGGCCGTGCTTTACTGTCAGCTGAAATAGCTCACTGTGGGCTTAACAAACCCACCCTCTGTCTCCAAGTTGGATCCTGTGGCACAAATGCTTACAAACACGTTGCCTCCAGTATGTGCTGTGCAGTGACTGAAATGCTGTTGCAGAGAGGGGTTTCACATGAGCAGCAGGCCAGGCAGAAAACCACACGGTAGGAATAGGGCAGGTAAGAGCATCGGGTTACTTTTGGGGGGTGCTGCCATGTGGTAACATTTCCAGGTATGCCTACAAATACCATTGTAAAATACCAGCAGTGTTTGTTAAGAATAAAAGATACTTAGGTGCTGAGAAAGATTTTCTTAAACCATTATGCTGTGAATACAGATTAAAAACCCTACTTAATGACTGAGATGCCGCACCAGGCAAATGTTTACATGACCAGAATGTGAAAGACAGCTACAGCCCTGCAGGTTGGCTACCTCTGCATTCTTCTAAGCTGTCAGGACACGTTTCCTTGGCGCACTGCATTGGAAACTAAGAATTAGGCTAAGTATAGCCTAAGCTGCCTCATTTAACCAACGGGTAAACAGCAATGATGACTTGTTTACACAGCAAGGTGATGGAAACCTCTCTGGTTATAACACAAAGTTAAATTTGCCATTACAATTTTAAAGAAATGCATTTAGTGGCTAGTGAAGAGATCTTATAGAACTTGCATGCATTCACTGATTTATCCTGCCTCATTTAGTACTGGCTCCATCCAAGAGGGATCCTCTTCGCTCCTCAGTAATACTTATTCATGTGTTATACATTTTGAAATACTTTATGAACACTTCAGACTGATTTCCTTCATAAAAGTCCCAGAGAGGGGGGAAATGAGCTTTTCTTTCTGGTGTTTCAACTACATTTCAACATTTGCAAATACAATCACGCTAAACAAACAAACAAACAGAAGGCCACATGCAGAACTAGAAGAGCTGCAGTGACAAACTGGTAACTGCATATTGTTTAGTTTTATATTATGAACCTTACACTGATGTGAACTTTAAAAAGGAGACCTTTTCTGGTGTATACATATAGAAGATTTGTAGGCTTTCTCAATATGCACTATACTGCACACACTCACTGGAGGGAGAAGAGTAAACAACAGTTGACAGATGTTAGTCACATCACCCAGTGCACCAGCAGCAGGCAGGTAATGTAGTGTAGGCATAAGCACCATAAAACACCCTCTGTATGCTAAAATATCATGTAAATTCACTTCTAAATATGGAGCTGGGTCAATTTTAAGTAATTATATACATTAACAATCTCCCTGATAAAATACATTTGTTCTCCCCTGGTTAGTTTCTATTCCCTCTCTACCACACCACAGGAATCAGGAAAAGTCCACTTATGCTACTCAACTGCAGTGTACCTGGGAATCTCCCCAAGTACTGACTTGCTGACATGGAACAACTCATGGCTCTGCTAGCAAACTCTTATCCTCAAAGTTAGCATAGTTGTGTGCAAACTGCCATTTGGGAATGATCTCTGAGAAGATTTAACTCCTCAATGATGACCAGGAATTGCTAGGGAGAAAATGAGTTGGCACACACCAGAAGCTTTCCAAGGACCACGATACTGTTACAGATGATTAAGCCTCAGTGTCTGGGATGCTCCTGGGTAATGTTTAATATATTAATACAGAAGCAGGGAAGTAACAAAGGGAAAGTTTTGTACTTTGAAATCGTATTTTTATTTCATTGTGTCACAGTGCCTACGTGTTCTACTTGGGCTATGTCCATGCACCAAACCAGAGCCTCCAGGATTCAAGTGTCCTTCACCCAGCAGCAATGTCTAATTGCTGGGAGCCACCTGAGAATCATTTCAGTGACAACCTTACAAAGTTGAGAGAGATGCAGCAAAGACCTAAAATATAACCAGCCTGAGACAAAAAAGCTGCAAGAATATTATTGGCTATTGTCACTAATGGCAACAGAGTGCCTGAGGTTGTGCATGCCACTCTTTACTGCGTATAATAGTGGAACAACAGTGAACACTTCTGTTTGTATTAATATTTATAAATCTAGGGGAGCAAACAACCTTTAGCTAGGATGTGAGCAAGGACAAGTGAAACATGGATGATTTACGTCAAACAGATGCCAGAATCTCCCTACTAAAAGCAATAGTACCAGTGGAGACTGACACTTAACAGCTGCAATTCATTGAGTACAGATCCAATTAAGGAAGCAATGTGACATTTTTAGTGGTGTCCCACTAATGCCAAACTCAAAACAAGTAATTTAGTTTAAGCAAGAGATCATGCAAACAATCACTGCAGTAATTCAGTCACAAACCTGCACCTTTTATAGCACTTTGGCATAAAAGGATGATTTTATTGATATTATTCTTAACATCCTTTTTAGTATTCTGAGTTCTTTATTTGAGCTTGTAGTCCAAAAGAAAAAAGTGTCTCAGAGTCTTCTGAAAATCAAAGCAATTGCCATACTCTGAGTTTCTCTTTGTCCTACCAGTGATACCTTGAAAATAGTGCAGAAGTTTACCAGTAATCATTACTAGCTCTAAACCAGCACGAGTTAATAGTAACATAGAACTGTTGTGATTTTAGGTAGGTGATGGACACCATCTTATTGCTGATTGGTGGTATCAGTCCAATTACTAATTAAGAACAGAAAAATCCACACAATCCTTGTCCCTTTGACACTGTGTCTATCAGGCAACCAAGAATTAATAAAAGTGTGATGTGATTAATCCAGCTACTTAGTGCATGTGGGATTGAAGTAATGCCATCATTCATCCCAGTTTTCAAATCAGTGGTCCCAAATCTGTAACATATTATAGACTTGTACCTGCCTTTTGTACACTGATTTCCTCTCTCCACCCCCCCAAAAATGTCATGTTTCTTCCTGGTACTGATCTTCACTTGCAGTTGATAAACTGACCAATCCAGACACCTCTGAGGTCTCAGGACAACCAGGATCTCAATTCGTCTTACTGCATTCACCTAAATGAAACTATTCCACCCCTCTCACTCCCTTGCACAACCTGCAGCGTTCTTTGGGTACTCATAGGGTATCAACATGACCAAACTGCTAAACTTCCATGCAAACATTTTGGACTTGATCTAATTTCACCTTAGCCAGTAGAGCTTCACAGAATGTTACCTTGCCTGCAAAACCTAAGGGCATGTCAAAACCATAAACGCTTGTTTGTAAAAAAAACCAGCGGTGTAAGGAGGTGGTCATGCTGCAGTTACTAACACCTGCCTCCTCTTCTGCATTGTAGATGAGATTCAACATCAGCCTGTGTCTTGCAAATCCTGTTTGGTTCAATATATTTCAAAGTGCAAATAAAACAGTGTCATCCTAAAACCACACTCAGGTTCTTCCTAAAAATAGGAAAGAGCTGGAGGTCACTGTGCAGTGAAGGGAACACACAGAAGAGAGTCATCTCAAAGGTTACTGGGAGCATAGTTTTAACACTACATTTGCTTCAGTGTAGTGATTTCCATCTGCTTCTTTGCAAATGTCCTTTAAAGCTTTCTAAAGTATATTCAGGAAAGTAAGTCTGTTGAAGAAATAAGTCAAAACATTTTTCTGAGGGGAAGACGACGTATTAGTGTTGTTCAATGATTTTTACAGAGCCAAACTAGCACCAGCATTATGTCAAACACATTGCTGCACAGATCTTCAAGTAAATGCAGTAAGGAAAGTGGTACACTGCATACAGCATTAGACTAAGAGAAAATCAATTACAGAGGCTTTATTGTTTCTCTTCCATACATACATACACACACTTCATTAGAAGTGGTGGAGGTTCCAGAGGAGAAAAAAAAGTTAAGGAGGATTAATTGTGTCTAGACACCTACTGCCCAACACACACACACAATTTTCTCCCTGTAGAAAGGTTACATTCAAGGCCAGATCCAAACCCCTAGCCAGTTCTCTCACTGGGTTCTTTACCATTAATTTAAATTTCAGACCTTAATTGCATTTTATTCCTCCTCTTCAGTAACTGCTATTATCTAATACACTTTGTCTAAATAGATTTTGGAAGTTGAAAATGTCAGTAAGAATGACAGAACATTGGGCATGGTGGAAAACAGTGAAAACTGCAACATGTAAATACCCAAGAGGAGGCTGGTGGCTAAATACAAAGCAAAGCAGGCTTATAGTCATGACACAGGCTTTTGGTCCTGAGAGGATGGAGCTCATCTCCATGCAAGATGTTTGATATCCCTGCAGGACACTGCCCTCTGCTTTACTGCCATCTGTTTTGTTCAAGTGAATGAACCTCTGGGGAAACCATTCATCTGCATCTACATTTGGGGTGGTTTGCTGTTATGATAGCACCCAGCTTAGAAAAGCTGATAGAAACTGCTGTGGCATGAGAAAATATGTCCTGGGGCATGCAACATCCTCAAAACTAGGTCTCATTGTAAGATTGTATCTTTTTTGTTTTGTTTGTAAATCATAACTTCTAACAACACATTATTAGTTTGCTGAAGTTGAGTAACTTCACATGTTTAGCTCCTTTTTCCTTTGCCTTAAAGAAAATGATGACTCTCCATGAGAAGGGAAAAAAATAAAGAAACCCAAACACAGAAAAAAACCCAATGTTTTCTCTTCACTTTACTTCCAAACTGTTAAGAGACTAAGGTGGATTTAGAAACAAAAATTGTTGCAAGGAGGTTGGACAGAAAAGAGTCTCGGGGGGGGGGGGGGGGGGGGGGGGGGTGGGGGTAATGCAGAAAATGAAATTACTCTCGTGGCAGCTAAAACAAAACCTGCAAAGTACAGAAGGTCCTAACTCTCCACCCACACATGGCATGATGCCAAGGGTCTAAAATACCACAAGTACTACAAATAAAACTGTCAAGGTCCTGTGAAATGCACCCTAAGGGGGAAAAAATAATGGAACTGGGAAAATAGAAGGTGAGATCAGGAGATGGTAACACTGTGAATAGGGAGTCTGAACAGGCAGAATGCTTTCCTTTGATCTGGGGGGGATGCACTAGATTGCTCCTGGTCTCTTTACCTCCTGTGAGTGAGTGCTGACTGCACACTCTTAGTAAGCCATTTAGAGTCCCTCCACATTTCAACTGTCTTCTGCCGTAAGACATTCAGCCAGTTCCACTGACCACAGCACCTAAACCTGAGTCTTTCACTTGCTATAACAGCAATGAATTAATTCCAGAACATTGCTAGATTCACTTTTTCATCCAGACATCTTCATAAGCACTTTCAAGAGGCAAGGTCATATTGTCATTTCTATTTAGCATGATTTGCCTTGTAAATTAATTGCTGATCTCATTTTAAAGTGGCAAATATTTAAATAAGTCCTCAAAACTGTCCTCTTAGAGTCATGCTGAAGTCATTGCTCACTAGTTCAGTACTTTCTGCATTCAGTTCATCTAAGCTTCATTGAGGAAGTTATTTCTTATGTTAGAAAGTTATTGCTTTGAGAAAATTATTTCTTATGTCAGACAGTGATAAGCAGATAGTTACTAAAATGCAGCTATGAGACTGAGTGCAAAGAATGGGATTTATGACTGTATTCATGGAATCCCTCATACAGACAAAACACTGTACATTAAGTTAAAAGTATACTTGGAAATTACAAATAAAAGCCTACATTTTCCCTCCATAACAAAGACATGATTGGACTGTGCTGAGCAAGAGTTAAACCCACAGGAAAAAAAGATTCCAGTGTTCCCCCAAAGGAAGACTATGAAGAACATAAACACTCAGTAGCCATGTAAATTCATGTACCACTACACATCCCATCAAAGTACATAAAATCAGAATTATCCAACAAAATGTACTGTTCCCATTACTGCTCCTGAAGATGCTCGTATGAAATATCCTATTTTTTTTCATCATATATAAAAGATGAGACATCTCCCTGCACAATTCCTATTGGCAGAAAGCATCATTTTTTTTTCTTAAATAGGGCAATATACTGACATGTCCTACATCAATGAGCTTAATTTACCATAGTGAAAGGAGGCTGAACCAGATACATTAAAAATGTAACAGGGAAAAAAAAAACCTGACAGATGAATTATTTCTAAATCTTGGTTGCAGATTATTTCACTGCCACAACTCTGAATGTGATCAAAACTTTCCCATCAAGGGAGAAAAAGAAGAGGCAGCATTGGTACGTGGTGCATCTAGCAATGCAATGTTCTACCTACCTACATTCACGAGGTGCATGTCTGTGAGGAAACCAATCCTGAAGTGAGATTCTGAAACTCAGATAGCTTGAAAATGTGCACCAGCAGGCACTGCTGTGTGATGAAACAGTTTATCAGTAGGAGACACTATTTTTATCTCTAATCAAGCAGGTACAAGTGTATGTAATCTAGTATTTCAGCTCTCACTCCCCCAAAAAACCCCATCCAGAGCACATTACCATAATTGCAGAAGTCTTTTTCAACTTCACAGAAGAAGGAAAAAAAAAATATACAAGAGCTTTTTCAATGTGTCCTACATCTAACTCCTAAGACTTGAAAGAAAAAGGCTCATTTTTATGCTTAAAAAAACCCATGAAACTGGATTAATCTCAACAGGCAGTTGTCTCCCATGGATTATTAAGTCTCTCAAGAAAGCTTATGTAACCCACATAGGTCTTATGATTAGCTTGAAGACCCAAGGAGACACATTATTATCCTCTCAAAAGTAAAGGGCCATATTTACAAGAGTGATTTGAAGATAAAAGTTTTTCCAAGTTCTTCTGATTTCAGCATTGCTTTTTACTTCAAAAACTCTTTTCACTTTTAAGTCCAGCGTGCACAGAAAGCACACCCTGCTGTACTGGATAGAAGAGGCTGCTGTAGCTCTGTAGGAACTTTGGCTGTGATAAGGCTTTGCAGAAAAGTGAAAGCCTGTGAAAATTTCAATGCATGAGCCCAGGTGAGTGACCAAATAACAACTGATCTCATCACCTGTACTGCTTATTACAAGAGGTGCAACTGTTCATAAACCCTCTCAGGTATCTCCAGCCTCCTAAATAGCACTTATAAATTTCATCTTTTCTGTAAGTAACATGATTAAGTGGAGTGATTAAGGATGACACAGTTCTGAAATCCTGAGGGAAATACTAGGCCCATAATGAAAAGCCAGATGCAAAGTGAAACATTTGTGAAAATCAATTCTCTTGTCAGAGGTGGAAGTTTGGCCACAGTGAAAACAGCAAAATTGCCTCATTTCTGGAGATGTAGCTGTTAATATAACTCAGAAGCATGCATCACAAAGTCTGTGAAATGTTAAATGCCCTGAAAAGTGATTGCAATTATCAGAGGATGTAGAAATGTGATCATTAACACTATTATCTTGGACTTGCTAGGCTTGGATAATCCTCAGTGACACTTGCAAATTCCATAAACAAAAAATACCCTTCTAGGTGGAGAACTAAGTCCATTCATGCAAAACTAATCTACATTTCCCAATCAAAACTGGCTTGAGGGGGGTCTGCTGTTTCCATCTCTTGCAAGTGCTCATCCAGCAGATGCTGCCATTTTAACTCCTGTGAAGTGATTCTTATCCTAACTTGGGTATTACACATTGTTTCTGTTCCTCTTAAGAGAGCTTTCTGGGAGTTCTAGCCAGGAGAAATCAGTGCTGCTGCCAAAGTAGCCGTTCAATGTAAGAAAGGAATTCAAGAATTCCTTTCACACCATATTTTCAGGATATTACAGCATCTGTGCTTTATTATCTTACCAGTAAGGTGTACAGATGTAAGATGCCTAAGCGCAGCAAACCTGAGATTCAGAAATACTACTAACTAAAGAGTAAATAATACATAACTTTTTATGCTGTCAGACAAGAATGAAGTGCTTGTGAATACTGACTGCTGAGGGTGCAGGTAAGTTTGAAGCAGTTGAGTTGAAGAGGAGAGCAAACCCTCTAAATAATTCACTCTAAAAGAAATTGCTGGACAATATAAACATAAACAGGTTTGTAACTTAGCTTCTTTAGGGATAAACAAGAGAGGAAGTTACTTGGGTGTACTTTGCCGTACGCTGCTAGAGGGCTACACAAGGTCAAAGAAAACAGGTAACTGAGCTGCTACTCTCTGACATCACTCCATTTCACCAGCTGAAAGAGTAAAACCAGAATCCTTAAAAGGGGAAGAAATGAAAAAAAAAGAAAAAAAGGAAAAAAAAATCAAATCTCATTATAAAAAATTTCCACACATAAGCCACAGCTATGCAGAAATAGTCCAGGTGCAGATAAACTAGGTCTGAATCGGAGCAATTTCTGCAAGCCCACTTTACAGAGCTTTGCATACCTATGATTTTTATGATTTTGATAGCAAGGGTTGGTGGTTGCTGTTGTTGTGTGGTTTTCTTTTCCCCTAAAAGGTTAACTTTGAGTTGCTTTGACAGGTTTATCTTCATGATTTATGGTCCTCCTGCCCTATTTTGCATAGTACAAATCAGACTAGAGAGGAACATTTAAATGAGCAAAAATAGTATTAGCCCATATTACTGAGCCTGTATTCTAAAATAAAGGCTCTGCAGACAAGAATGTAGGCACTTAAGAAGTAAACTTAATTTTCCATTAAAGATTAACAGAGAGAAAATCAGCTGGAACCAAAAATGAAAGACTGTATTTATATCTACGCACTCAGAAAGAGCAAACCATCCTCTAGGGCATGCGTCAACAGAGCAACAATGGGTAGTGATTAAGAAAGGAAAACTTTGCATGTAAAGTAACAGTTTACTTTCAATTTTCCTTCCCCAGCACCCAAAGAGCACAGGTTTTTAACCCAACTGAACTCAGCACTGAGGAGACGGACTAATAGCAGCAAGCACCTCCCTGTACTTTCTGACTTCTCTCCTGAACAACACTTTCCTTCAGATAAGATTCACTTATAGAACTTCAGGGCAGGAATAAAATTTTCTGGTTTCCTTAATCTTAATAAATCCTTGTTCTCCTAGATGTTCCTTCAGTGCAGTCTAATGAAAATTCATAGGATATCTGCTCATTCATAACCAGAACAATCTTACCTTCTGATTTTCTTTCTGCTTCAAAAATAGTGCAACAAGGCCAGTAAATGTAGAGATTCTCCCAGGGATTCTACTCAGTCATACACTTGCCTGTGCTTTCTGAGCTTTCTGATATCAGACTTTATTAGCCTCGTTGCTTCCCACGCCTCTGAAAATCTGCTGTCCTTTTCTGTCTCTCCAAAACAAGTCATAGATTCTTCTTTGATAGAATACAAGGTTGGGAGGATCCTCAAGGATCTTTCACAAATCCCTGATGTTTTTCAGGTCAACATGGAGAGCTCTCTGTACTCCTTGGCATGTAATTCCTACTTTTCCATTTTAGAAGCAATACTACTTGCTTACAAGCCTTGAGCTTCAGGACCCTCTGGATATTCTTCCTTTTTTTGTGACCTACTTGCATTAGTCTTGTATTTGCAGGCTGTGTTTGAAATGATTCATGATGCATTTTGTAATGAATGCTAAAATTTATTGTTTAGTACACCTGAAAGTCTATTTTCCAAAGAAAGGTTTTTTTTCCTTTTCTTAAAATATAAGAAATTGTATTTTCTGGCTAGTAGCTAAATGCTTTGAGAGCTTTGCCTGCAATTCCTGCTCTCTCTTTCTCTAGATCTCAAGTGAGAAATAAGTCAACATCACTGGAAAGATTTTGTGAAGAAAAAACAACCTCATGGGAGTAAATAGCAAAGTATTAAAAATCATCATAATTCATAGACTCATAGAACAGTTTAGGTTGGAAAGGACCTTAAAAACCATCTGCTTCTAACCCCACTGCCACGGGCAGAGACACCTTCCTCTAGACCAAGCCACTCAAGGCCCCATCCAAACCAGCCTTGAACAACTCCAGGGAGGGGACATTCATAACCTCCCTGGGCAGAGAGGTAGAATCAGCTCCTTTGTCCTGCTGGTCACACTTCATTTAATGCATCCCAGGACATGATTTGCTTTCTGGGCTGCAAGTGCACATAGCTGACTCATGTTGAGTTTTTCATCAACTGATACTCCCAAGTCCTTCTCCTTGAGACTACTCTCGAGCCACTCCACACCCAATATCCCTTATCATGCAGTTACACATTCTTCAGAAAATAGGCAGAGTGACAGTTCTAAGACATAAAATAATACAGGAGAATGTATTTTTTTCCCCTCTACTAGGTAAATATGAAGTTACACCTGGAGTATGACAAGCTGTCTCAAATGTTTATCCTCTGCTTGTTTCCACATACCTGTGTTCTGATGGCTCAGAAAGAATTAATCCTGTGCCAATCTGATCAAATGTGTGCTACATGTGTGCTACATCAAGCACAAGCCTTACAAGAATGATGGCCAAAGTTTGAGTTATTTTTAACACTGTACATCCAAACCCAATGTCAGCAGTTACACACACAATGAAGTTGCTGCACAGCTCTGGTGATTATTGTCTATATTAACTTGGAAGGCTAAGAAGGCAAATAGCATTGGTCTAGATGGGGTAAAGAAAGCAAATATTTTGGGGAGGGGAAGTACATAAGAGAACCAAAAGTCTGAAAAAGCAACAGTAACCTCAAAGTGAAAGGATGTGCTAATTCAGATTGTTTTTATAACTGAAACAGCTGTGCAGCTCCCCATACAGAAATGACCACAACATCTACTCAATTAACTGAACGCCTCTGATGGTGCCCTCATTAACCACAATATCCTCTGTGGACTTCATGGAGTGTGGAAGGCACATTGACAAATTAAAGTGTCTGGTTTATAAAACACGTAAATCTGGATTAAAGCAGATAGCATTAGAACTAGTTAAAGTTCTAATTCAACAGAGACTGTGGGGGGAAAAAAAAAATGAGACAACTTCTGGATTTTCCCAGGAATTTCCCTCCACCAGGTTTCTCTGCTCAAACACCAGGCAAACAGAAATCATGTAGTTCACATTTTTATCATTTAAAATTGTTTGTTCATTTCGATTTCAAATGTGTGAGAAGAAAACTCCATGCAAAAATGAGTATCTTAGTAGCAAAATATTAGCTAAACACTGAGGTAATTAAGTAAATAAGACCATTAGACTGCAATAACCATTGGCACTTTTTCTGTGGATTTACATTGCTCTGCCTTATTACAGAAAATTGCTTGAAAATTTTCTGTTCTCAGTTTTAGGGGTGTTCCCCCCCCCTTAAATCCCACACGACTGCAGAAATTCCTGTTGCCGAGTCCCACATCCAATTCTATGACAATCATTTCCTCAATGTTATTCTGCGTAGGGTTAGCCAGCCTTGCAAGAAAGGTATTTTTCCTGAGGAATGCACTGTATTAGTACTGGGGACCTTACACCACTAAGACTTTTTGAGACAGCAGAATCAGTTTTCTTGTTGCTGAACTGAGCCTCACACAACAATTTATTGACACGGGCAGGAATAACTCTCATATTTTATCACATTCAGGAGAAAACCTGACACCTTCCCTGAGCTGCTGTTAAATGGAATAGAGTTTCTTTATTCCTAGGAGTCTGTAGAAAGCCCCAGCCTCTGAAGCTAGAAGTGAACTTTGCTTTCTACAACAAAGGGTAGGCAGCATTTATTCTCTGCAATTTTCAAACAGAAATATGATGCAAGAAGAAACTCCCGATTCAGGTGGCAGCAGGAGCCAGACTTTGTATTCTGTTTTAAGTAAATCTACTTCAAACCCTCAGAGCAGTTTCCCACCCAGCATGCTTTATTTTCTTCCACCTTAACACCTTTCATGTAGATTTCCTTCCACACTTTGCATGACAGGACAGAGCATTTTTATCGACCTCCCTGCTTTGCAAGCTGCTAGAAGCCCTAATGCATTCTCTCTATCTGGCTTTTTATCAACCGGTTCCTTTACCCAAAACTCAGAGGAGTAATTGGCCTCAATTAAGAACTGGCAAAAAGCCCAATCCTGTTGACTTTCAAAGCATTCAGCAAAAGACCAGTTGTTTACATTAAGCTTTTTGGAAAGGTTAATGAGGGTGGGTGGTAATTCAGGGACAGAAGAAAGCAGGGCAACCAGCCTCGGAGCACTGTGACATAGCCACCTGGAAGCAGCTTCTCAGTGCAACCTGTCATCTTCATGTCACTCTGTAGATTGACAGAGGGGAAAAAGTACAACAGAAATCAAGGCCATAATCATATGTTCCTAAGAATCCCAAGAAATAAACAAAAAGGGGAGTCTCTGGCCTCTGTGGGTCAAAATATTCCATGGAATTTTTTCCTACTGCATTTCTGTACTGCATACCTGTAGAAAGGGAAACATCAAACCCCCTGTCTTGAGTTGTGGCCCTCAGACTTCTCATTTTACCCTCTACCTGTACTGCTAAAGCATCTTTGCTTTCTGCAATCCCAGTCTGCAACGTAACAGCTACTGCAACATGAAGGACATCTGTGACCAAGAGAAAACCAAAGGAGCACTCACAAGGCATTACTGCGAGAGGCTGAGGTCCTCTTGGCAGCAGCACTGTAAAAGCAAATAAATAAAACCCCAAAACAACAACGAGCCAGCCCCAGTTTACCATCAGCTTTCCAGCTGACTAGTTAAAAGTCTTAAGGGAGGCTCAGAATCCTTGCAATTTCTTTTTCACATTACAATGCAGTGCAGTGGAATTGTTCAAAATACAATCTAAAAAGACAAATAAAAACCCCAATAAAAATTAGTTCCTAAAATCAGTGACTTAAATGTAAGTTTGGGTTTTAAACTCACTTCTAGGACACACAATTCCTTTTTCCTTCCCCACCCCCCCATATGACAGAGTGAAACAAATTACATTTTATAAACATCCATCTGGGATTTGGAATGTTTGATTGCATTTATACAACAGAGTGAAATTAAAATGAGAAATGAGTAGTTTACTTTAGCAGTTGGTACAGATCTGTGCCTGGAAATTTATCATAGTTTGCCACGTAATTCCAGCACTCCATCTCCA
Organism: Dryobates pubescens; assembly: GCF_014839835.1. Lineage (NCBI taxonomy): Eukaryota > Metazoa > Chordata > Aves > Piciformes > Picidae > Dryobates > Dryobates pubescens. The sequence goes on along the minus strand of NC_071634.1, from coordinate 17,139,530 downwards.
ACACCTACTGCTCTCAGCCTGGGGAGGAAGCAAGGAGGGAAAAAAAAACCCATCAACAACAAATTACCCATGATGAATTTTTAGTAGCCTTTTTGTGTCACTAGGAGACAGGACACTGTGGAGCAGAGTGCCTGGGAGAAGAGAAGGTTAACAAAGTGTGTAGCAAAAAGAAGAGTCTATGTGGAAGGTGACCTTCTCAGAAGAGGTATTCTAGCCTCTGGCTGGGATGAGGAAAGGTTGTGACCACTACAGAATTATCTTAAAACTAGCTTATCATTCACTTCTGGAAGAGCTGTCCTAGCAACTTTGCTTTGTATGGAAGTCATGTGCTGTTGCACTCATGCATTTGTATGCCTTTGACGCATTTTCTTGATTGGACTTTTCAGGAATCCAGTGCTGGGATGCTAAGTCTTTAATCCTACATCATAAGACAGATACCAAGCTACTTAATTTTACCAGAATGACTTCTGCCCCATGATTGTAAAGGATCAAAGCGCAGGCAGCAGTTCTATCAGTTTTCTTGGACTTCAGCAGAATGTAGGCACCAAACTGCCAATGCAGCTACACATGGGCTGAAATGACTTGTCCTTGTCAGGAAATTGCTGGTGGAACAAAAAACTCAGATCATGGTTTTGCTTTCTAGCTAGTCAAATGTGCCTTGGTTTAGAATGACAGCTCCTAATGATTGCCAGTAGCATCTGTGGAAGAATCTTTACAAGACATTATGATGTCTCCCAAAACATTAAATCCAGAGATCCTTATAATATGTTTAGAAGAAATTCACAGTGGCTGGTGTATATTCCACCACTTTTCACATGTCCTCTAGACACAATCACTCATGTCTGATGGCTTTTTCCTTCAAATTCAGGCTGAAGCCTCGGCATCACAGCTCCCAGATCCATACACTCGCCCTGATCTGCGCTTCACCTTTCTGACTCGCAGTGGTGCAACCATTTCTGCCTCTCTTCCTTCACCCTGTAAGACTTTAAAGTTGGCCAATGCACCTCCAGGCAAACTGCTAGTTACAGTGTCCCAGACTCATTCCAAGTATGGAATGCCTCATGTCCATGTGTACACTTTGGTAATGGTTTTAAGTAGCTGTGTTGCAATACTACTTCGATAGCAGCATTGCAGAGCTGGTATTTGATGCCAATTATTTAAACGTAAAAAAAATTAAAAGGTAATACAGAATGGAAGCTCAAATATCCTGTTGGTTTGAATGAATGGGGTTGTAAAAAAACCCTCTAGAACAAAAACCCTCTAGTTTTTGTTGGGAAACTCATATGCAAAATAAGACAGTACCTGTTTATCTGACAGGTAATGTGCAAGAGAAAAAAAACCAAATCTGAATTCCCTCAAATCTAAATTTGCTCACTTCAGTCAGCAGCAGGACAGCTAAAATCAAATGCCTGAATACATGAATTTAAAGAACTGTCCTTACATTGAAGTAAACAGCCAATATAAAAGCACTGGAAGTTTTAGATACCCTATTCTGTTACCACATGGTAGTTTCCTTCTCTCTTTCCTGATGAACTCAGCTAATGAGGTAGGAGATAAATTATTTTTCACAGTCTTTAAAAAAATTGTTTATTTATAGTTTTAAAATAAATCTTTGGGATAATTCTATGACTTTTTGAAGGGTGGTTTTATCCCTCATGATAACAAACATCTTTTTCTGTATGGTATCACTTGATTGATAAAAACATTTCAGCAGACCAGTTGTGGAAAAGAAATGGCCTCATTCCTACGCTGTCTCACCAGGATGAGATTTCCATTACTAACACAGTGTGATAGGGTACAGACAACAGGTAAGTAATTTAATAGATCAGTCCAGAACTTCCTGTAAGCAATACATACAATTCAATTAGTTTCTTACAATAGACTACAGCAGTTATTTGAGGAGCTTTGAGCACTTCATCTGGTAAGTCTGCACAGGGGCAGGAATGCCCTGCTGTTTCCATTCACATCTGTCACTCAGCATTAAAGTTTCAGAGAGCTGTGAACGTGGGCTATGTGGTGGCACTTGCATTCACCTGCGTGTGGCAAGAAGGAGAGGGCCTGAATTGCAATGAAATGTCCAAAACCAGCAACCAGGGCAGCAGCTGCACCTAATGGAAGGAGTGCAGTGCCTGTCAGCCACCACCGGCATTTCAGTCTTTGGCTGTACTTCCAAAAGTTATTAACTGGTTAAAGAAAAGTCTATTTGTCCTCACTAAAAAGCCTTGTCACCTTTTCAAGGAGCTATGCACACAAGCTACTCAGCAAAGTTAAATATTAATTAATCAGTAAGGTGGAATAGTTAAATTAATTCAGTCTCTGTTGAGACTCTCATTCAGAATTAAAATAGGCTTTGTTTGGTTTCATTTCCTTGAGAAATTAATTATGCTAAATTAAAATAAGGTCACTTCAGTTCTGATTCCTCTGAAACACAGCAGTTTTACTTAATTTGAATTAAATCTGCATACAAAGACAATTTCTGAGACTTCTCTTATGTTGCAATTCATTTTCTGAACTGATAATGGAAGAAGTTTGTAAGAGTTGGGTTAGGCTACAATAGAGCAGTTGAAGAGGGAGGCCACAAGGATGATCCAAGGGCTGGATGATGACTCCCATGAGGATAAGCTGAGGGAGCTGGGGTTGTTCATCCTGGAGAATAGAAGACTCTGGGAACACCTTAGAGCTACCTTTCAGTACCTGAAGAGATCCTACAGGAAAGCTGGAGGGAGACTTTTCATAAGGGTGTCTAGCAACAGGACTACAGAGAATGGTTTTAAGCTGAGGGAGAGTAGCTTTAGACTGGATCTTAGGAAGAAGTTCTTCAGTATAAGGGAGGTGAGACTGGAATAGGTTGCCCAGAGTGATTATGGATGCCTCCTCCATGGAGGTGTTTAAGCCCAAACTGGATGAGGTCTTGGGCAACCAATTCTAGTTGAGAGGCATCCCTGCCCATGGTAGGGGAATTGGAGGAGGTATCTCTGAGGTCCCTTAGTCTGAAGACTCCACAGATAAACCTTTGAGGCGCAGGTAACACCTCATTAGCTACACGAAACCTGAAATAAAGCCTAATTCCCATAGTCAGAGTTAAGTAAAGACTCTCTCTTTTGCTGGCTTTTGAAGATATTACCAATCAATCACATCCAAATGATCAGCTGCCAACTATTTTTCCTGAAATTAACTGAAGCTTACCACGGCTGTGCACAGAAATGCCTGCACCTCACAAATGCTAAATGTTGTTTGAGTTTAACCTGACACCTCGTAAGAGGGATTTAAAAAAATTAATAATTAACAAACCTGTCAATAAAAGCAGACTGAGGAAGAAACAAAATTTAGTGCCTCATTTCAGATTGCATCCATTTCTAAATAATGAAGCATGGGTGCTGCTGGAGAAAACAGACTTTTTCCTCCCTCTATCCCAGACACTTTCGATTTATATTTACATTTAATTACACTGCCTAGATGGGCACTCCATAAAAAGCTCAAAAGGGTAAATCAAATTACCACCAGCTAAAGAGCCTGTTTGACCCCCTTTCCCCCCTCCCAGTTTTCAGATGATGCATTCTGAAGACAGCAATGACAAAGCTCAATTTGTAAAATAGTGGTATCAGTATTAGTTGGAATAGAATTTCAAATGCCAAATTAATGACACATTAAGAGTTTAATACTGAAGGATAGTAACAGGAACACAAGGTCCTTTAAGAGTAACTGCTGTAGCTTTAAACAGATATTTGGAAAATAAAATCTTCTTTCATCTCTTGCACTGTTTTGGTGGAGTGATCTCCATATAAAGTTCAAATTGTACAGGACTTTGCACCAGACTTCAAAATAAAGAAGTAAATTAGCACTAAAAAGAGTGAAAGGGGGCATCTTAGTCCATGCTCAGGGAACCAGCTGATGTAATTTGGACAGCTCCTTGCACCGGAGAGTTCAGCAGCTCAACTTCAGAGAATAGTTGGTCTGTTTGTTGTGGTTCTGTTTGGGTTTGATTGGGTTTGTGGTGTTTTGGTTCTTTAATTCCTTCAAAAGAAGTACTTCAGTTTTGATGCTGAAAGATATTTTTAAAAGTGAACTGTGTTACCTTCCCTGACAGGTTATCATTATGAAAAGGCAGCAGGAAAATTTAGAGTCTGGTGCCACAGTGTGTTACTCCCTTTAGTCAAGACCTAAACAAATTCAGAGACACACAAAAATCACTGGATTGGGTGATGCATAGAAGTCATAACTGTTAAAAATGCATGTAGTCTAAAAGCACTTTAATGCAAGTTAAGGCCACCACATTGCATTGGGAAAGAGAACAGTGGTGTGTGATGGCTAGTGTCACTGGATTACTGCACATAAACAGGTGACTGCTAGTGTCACAGGGCATAAGCTTGGCTTTTGTCATGGCCACAAACAGGTGCTGAGTTTTATCAGTTCTGCTGTTTCTGCTTGGTTGTTTCAGAGCTGGTCACATAGAATACACAGTTATAATAGCCAGTTAAAGATAAAAGTGCTTTTAGTACATAGTTCAGTTTCCACCTACTTCCAAGGGTGCCCTTTTCCATATCACTTTATACCCAAACATGATACTGAATTGGCCATAATCCATCTCTAACATTCTTGAAGAACTCAAAAATTAAACCATTAAATGGGAAAAAATACTTTTGGTTAATGCAGGTTCACATTCAAGATAGGTCTTGCAGACCAGGAACATGTGGTTGTCCCAGTTATTAAGAGAGTGCAATTCATTAAATCAGAAGTTATGTCCTGTTACTGCAGCCATCTGAAATCATGTGCATATATTGTCAGATCTGGGTGAACAAGGTTGTCAGGGTTTCTCATTTTTCATTCCTAGCTTGCTCCTTTCATGTAACAGCCACAAATAAAACTATGAGGCACATCCATAAATAGAGAGGTTTTAATTATGTATGTTTTAATATCTTCACTTGGATGATCGTCTATTGACTGCTACTGATAGGATGAGTCCATCTTCCCTACTTATCCCTGCTTTGGCTCTTACATACTCATGTTTTCCTCCAACTGTAAGTTCCCAATCCCTTTTCAGGACAGTAAAGAGTACAATTGCCTGAGGGGGAAGGAAAGCATTTAGACTTAAGGCTAGTCTTGTGGATTTGCATTAAATCTTCAAACATAATCATTCATATTCATAGCCAACACTATGACAACACAGCAAGAGCATTATTTTCACTCCGGGGGAAAAAAGAACCAAGCCCATAGAAATATATAGAGATATAAAAGGTCCTAGAACTTATTTTAAGGCTGTGATGCCCAACAAACTCAAGACACTAAAGTAATAATAATTTAAAAGCAATAATAAATCACATGCAATGATTATTACAATTAGGTTGTACAATGCTGTGGGGGGGGGGAAAGAAGTATGTTCCAAATGACCTCATATTTGGTTTATATCTCCATGCAAAATAGCAGTTTTAAACCTCTGGTTATTGGAGGAAGGAGCTCAGGAGAGATTAAGTCAAGAACCCTTTTTAGGAAGGGGCAGAGCTTACAACTATTAAACTGTGATACTCTACCACCCTTTGAAGCAAGGATATTATCCTAACTGCAGAGAAGTTTATTTCAACTTAAAAATGTGCTTGCATTGGATCAGACTAAAGATCTATCTAGCACAATATCCTGTCTTCAGTAGCAGCTATTACTGTATGCCCAGAGAAGCAGGACAAGCATATTCAATATTTTCCTCCAACACTTTCCTAGTCACAGTTTATTTTCATCTCAGGGGATTTCTTGTGCATACTACACTTAACCTAGTCAGTGACTCCCAACAGATTTTTTTTTCCAAGTCCTTGCCCATCTTGTCCCTCTGAACTCATGCAGAACTTTTTGCACTTAAAACACCCTTTACTAAGGGGTTTCACAGGTTTCTCAGCCCCAGGGTTTCACTTCTGACTGGTAATGGTAAGCTTACCACCTCTGCATTTAGCCATAAAGCTCCTTTTGCACAGCATGCACCACTTCACATTAATCTACATTGAATTTTATCTGCCATTTAACCGTCCCTGCGAATCACTGCACAAAATCTGTCTACAATAGAGTCCCTATAAAATGAACAACAGCTCAACAGCCAAAACCCAACCTAAGGTACTTTTGCATTCAAAGTTTTACTGTTAATTAGACTCTACTCCCTGCTGCTTCTGGACTCAAAGTTACTCTGTAATGGCTCAAGGAAAAGTACACAGACATTTAAGAACTGTATGATGTTATCACACAAGGCTGGGGTGGTCTCAATGCTGCTGTTTACTTACACTTTGTGTGCATAAGTCAGTAACTTTCTCAGAGTTCCCTTGAGAGTATTTGTAAACATAATGTCAGGTGCTGTGTCCTACATAGAGCTGAAGTTTTAACATCTTTGTCAATTACGTCAGGAGTTTGGACTCTTACAAGAAAGTGAAAGGCCACAGGACTTCCAAAGGGACATCATTAAGGGTGGTTATGGGATGCTTTTCAATGTGTCATTTGTAAGAGAAGCTGAGCCCTATCTTTCAATATAATTAAGAGTCAGATTTGCAGTGAGAGAATAAAACTCAATCTTTTCAAAACAAATGGTATGCAGAGTGGTAACTCTCTGTCCTTTTCTCATTAACAAACCTTAAGGCCTCAAAGGAAGACTCCTTTGGAAGGACTGAGGGAAAAAAACCTGTTTGAAATACATTATATGACGGACTTGATCTCTTAAAAACAGGGGAACGTCTGAGCACAGTACTTAAACATACTCAGCAGAATGTTTAAAGATTAGGGTATTGCCTTTAAATCCCCTACTTCAAGTTATCCTTCTACCCACACAAATTTTTCACTACTGCTTCAGTCTCCTGTGATGTTCAGCCAATCTGCCATATGCAGGATTACAAAACTTGAAGCTGAAATATTTTGCACAACGCTGAGTTTTGCAGATACTGCTTAAAGGGAGAGAGGTATGCAAATGGGAGGAAGCGAAGGAAGTCTATCTAGACCCTTTTCTGAAGAGAGGAAACTTTATAATTTGTGAGTGATTAGCAGTGGTTTATCATCATGTATTTCCTAATTAATTACATTACTTAAAATCTGAATGCTCTTCCACAAAACTGTTAGAAGTTCTCAGCATGTCTGCAGCTGCAGCATGTGGAAAGTACACAGCTAGGCTTGATTTTTTGGGTCAACAAAAGAAATATTTATAACCTGCTCCAGACTGAATCAGAAAGCAGCAAAAGTGCACTGAGTTACAGCATTCTCAGCATTTCCCAGAGTTCCTTTCATGCTACCCTCTGCTTAGTTCAGTACATCTTGGTTTTCTGTTTCAGAGTACTGCCTATACTACAGTCTACTTCTAAACAAACAGCCTGTATGAGAGGTCCTGTTTCATTAGAATAACACAATAAAAAATTCCTCAGTCAGTTTTCTTCTCCTCTTCCTTCTTTCTGTCTTGGAAAAAACTAGCCTCCTTTATGACATCTAATTTGTCATATCAGGCATTTAATATAAACATCCTTTTAAAGGATATACGTGTGAAAATTTACCACTTAAGTCAATGATTAGAGTTTCATTCCTCTTATCTCTTTAATCTCCACCTTTACGAGTTGTGGCAGTTAGGAAGAATTTCCTAGCCATTGCTCTGAAATTATGCCTTCTTCATTTCAAAATAATTTGTGATCTATTTCTTGACCTTGCAATGATTTATCTTATTGCCTATTACATACAAATTCACGCTGCATCCAAAAACTGAAATATTCTCAACAGCAGCACTAAGTTCTTCATGACAATACCCATTGGTATGGCATTTGAAAAACGTGGTCTTCCAGTATTTGAGGGAATCTTTTTCACTTGTGGAAACACACCAACTTCATACAGAGCAGAAGTTAGGGGGAAATGCTATTTCTTTTCATTACACTTCTCTGCCTTTTTCTGTCATAGGAACTTGCTGTAAAAAAAAAAAATAATGGAAGAGATCTGGATGTATTCAGTCTGAAATTGCCTCTTAAAACCCATTGTAAAGATTTATGCAGCATTTACTTTCAAGCAAGGGGATAGTTTCATTAATAATGATTACAACCCAGCTGAGTATTACCCACAAGTCCAGGTTTACATACTATCAGAGACAGCTCTAGGAGAGAAAATTTACTTTGGATATTTCAATTCTGTGTGTAATAAATGGTTATGAAACACAAGCAGCAAACCCAGGAATCAGCAGTGACTTCTTGGCTGGGCCTATAGCCAGTACACCCAGTCTCTGTCCTAGCTCACTTTCTCATCTTCTCTTCAGTGCAATCACACCAACTGCAGCAGAGCTCGTAGCAGTCTCTATGGATGTGGATTAAGTATATATTCAACATGCTCTAATGATGCTTTGAGCAACCTGGGCTAGTGGGAGGTGTCCCTGCCCATGGCAGGGGTTTGAGACTACAGGATCTTTAAGATCCTTTCCAACTCAAGCCATTCTATGATTCTATGCTTAACCCTACAGAAACAAGGAATGGTTTAGATTTGCTCTATATGCTTTCAACAATATCTAGTTCCAGTCTATTCATTTAAATACTAACAAACACCTGAGAAACCAGGGGCCAAATCAAGTCAATAAGGAACTTAAATTGTGTTCACCACTGTGCTGCTTAGTAAACATCTACATTTTGAAAAGAATTAGTCATCAAGTGAGCAGATTGCCTGCTTGTAAAAGCTAAATAAGCACACTTGTTTTGTTTCTGACAGCTAGCCCACATTTTTTGAATGCTCAAGATAGAAACAGCAGTATTTTTAATATACAAATTAAAGCATAACTTTCTAACACTTTCAACTAGGTTTCTTCATTCATCTTCATTAATTATCAACTAATTATCAACATAATGAATTATGCATTATATTTTGCAGAAGGAACAGTAACTGGTATTGCAACAGTTGAGGTTAATTAGAAGACTGGGCTAGGTAACAACTGGAGCTTTACCTCTCTTAGCAGTTCAGTTATTATCACATTATATTGATCTCATTTGCTGCATAATTTGAACATGATGAAATCTATTAAGATAGGAGCAGTAGTAAGATACTGTTGCCCATAGTAAAACTGAACTGAGTATTTCCTAGGAAGTTATCTCAGTCCTTAGGAGTTCCTGAGAGTGGAGGGTTTTGCCTTGCTTCTTTCTTTTAGGGAAACATCTTTCATACCACTCTAGTTGGCTTTCCAGTAATTTGGCATTGAAAACATACTTAATTACAAATAAAAGAACTTACTGTAGTAGTGACATGAAAATGAGTATCCATGCCAGTTCTTGAAAGTGGTTTTGAATTGTGAACTTAGAAAGCTGGCAGTACAAACATCACTGAAAATTAGTGTGCATCAATTGCTACATAGCTAAGGAAAAGCTTGGATGAGTTTGAGGGGAGGGAGAAGAGCACTGGTGTTCATTTCTAACATAGCTTTCTTCTTCCATCCTATCTTATTATTTCCATAGCAACCCATAGGAGGAAGAAGCCAGCATTTTTGGAGAAATCTGAATTGAGACAATTCACAGAGAAACCACAATAGAGTAGGAACAGTACAGGAAATAAATTCAGGGGGATTCTGCTACAAGACACTTAAAGTTACTGCAAAGCTGTGTCAGATTTCCACAAGTTACAGAGGCCATGTAACATACACAGTACTGATGTTTATCCCACAACCTTTACAGCATCACAGCCCCAAATCTGGTAAACTGCATGTATTGATACTTTTCACCATTACTGGAGTCAGTTCTGCTCCCTAATCTCTCAGTGCCAGTTTTTCCTCAAACTGGGGGGGAAAAAACAAAAAACCCCAAGAAAACCAGCCAAAACTTCCAGAATACTTGTAGTAAAATGAATGGCTTTCAGTTCTCAATAATCATGATTGTTACCTGCTAATTACTGGCACCTCTGCTTGATGATTTATCCAAAGGATGCAAGTAAATACAGCATCTGGAGTCCAAAAAGATGCACAACTCTATTTTATAAATACAGAATGACATCATGTAAGCTACTGTGCTTCTCAGCTGCTGGGAACTGCCACAGAAAACACTCAATAGTGAGAAAAGTATCTTTTCCAAAGTGCTAAGAAGAAAACTATACTGATCGTTCAGTCTAGCCTTGAAATGTTTTCTGGTACTACACATTTTGTCCCAGGTTACAGACAAAAAAAAAGAATAAATACATAAACAAATAAAGCTGACAGCCATTTATGTTTCAGATTCTTTAAGGGCAAAAAGAAGCACGATTGCTATTTCAAGTTTGCACCAAGATACTGTAACATCACATTGATGGTTTGCAGTTGATTTAAATCTTAAGCAAAAGCAAGCCTCTGAGGAAAAAGAAATAAATGAATGTAGTCTACTTGTCAAAGTTAATCAGTTCAAGAAAGAGTGAACATAGAAAGCATAAGAGTCATCCTTTATGGCCACAACGTGAATACTCCACATTACCTTCCATGTACACAGGTAGCCAGGTGAAAGCACGTACACTCGCATCCCAGCTTGGATTCAGGTGTGTAAATGCTTAGAGAACGTTACACTGCCTAAACACTACAATATCAGACCATATATTCTGGGTTTATGATACTCAGCCACAAAGTAGTTCTCAGATTTCTTCTTTTTCTTTCTTTCTTAAGATTAAAGGAATCACAGTACAAAACAACGCCACGGCTGTATTAACCTTAGGCAGTCTCCCTGTTACCATGCTGCAGAGCTCGACTAGAAAGCAAAACAGTCATTACCTGTGTGAAGAGACCCTGTGATTAGCCTGAGGAGGTACTGGGCAAATTTCAGTATTTCACGCTTACAGCGCTTCCTACAGCCACTCATCTTAAGCCAGGGGTATTCCTCAGAGCAGAGCGGGGCCGGGCAGGCGAGCCGCTCCTGCCGCAAACTTCTAGGGCACTTCACAGCCTCGCAACTCCTTTCCTCGCCTCCCGGCAGCCGCGCACGCTGCCGCCGCCTTCCCTCCGGCGCCCGCAAGCAGCAGTCCCGGCGGCAGAGAGCGGCAGCCGCAGCAGGGCGCAGCCACCGCCACCGCGGCCGGACACGCCGGCAGGCGCTGCCCGCGCGCCGCTCCGCAGCCGCGCAGCCCCCGGCGGGTGGGCAGGGGAGAGGCGGGGCTGTGCCCGCCCGCCCTGCGCAGGCACACACCGGCAGGTTGGGGGCTGCCCTCCGCCCCGAGCGGCGGGGAGCCAGCCGAGCACAGCTTTCTTCGGGTGCCGCCTCGCAGAGGGGAGGAAGAAAGCCCAGCGGCAAACCTAGGACCTGCTGGAGAGCATCTCGGTGTCAGGTGCAGCATCGCTCCGCTCAAGGTCAGAGCCGAGGACTGCCATGCCCCTGCCTCGCCTGCAGGAATGAAGCTAGGGATGGAGGCGACTCCCGACTGCCTGAACTTGGCATGTTGGCCACACAGTACCTGTAGCCTGTTGAAAGAAGGTCATGGGAGCCCCTGGCCGCTGCACAACTGCACAGAAGGAACCGAGAGGCCCCCAAGTGGTACCTGTGTGCAGGGAGCTCTCCAGCTTCCTGACCTGGGACAGGTGGGAAGCTGGATGTTGCACAGCTAACATGTGCCTAGGATCTCTCCAAGGAAGTCTTTTTTAGGAAGCTGTGTGCATTCCTTACTACTCCTCTACAAATTCGTTATTCTCCATCTTATGTGAGAAGTGTTTCTTATTAATAAAAACTACCTGCTGAAGTCTTTATCCATGACCAAAGAACATGTTTTCATTTCCCTTGGAGAACTTACCTCCCTGTACTACATAAACAGAGAGCAGCTCTATTGCATTAGATGGTGATGCAATATCTAATGCCTAATACAGTTAAAAGAAGACAAAGAACCCATTAAGGAAGAGCTTAACAGAAGAAAATCACTGTCTGATCTAATTTTATTGACAGCATCAACCATAAAATATTCTGGTGAATGCCCCTAAAAAACTGATTTTAAGAAAGGCACATCTTGAAGCTATTCTTCATATCATGAGCTGAGCAGAGATAAATACATTATAGACACAATACATCAAAGCATTATCAAAGTTGCAGTTAGATGACATAGTTTCTGTATCTGTATCTAAACACAAGCATGCTGTCTTATGCTTCCAGTGAGGCTACACAGTTGATGGAAAGAACCAAAATTAAATAGCTCCCACAAGCCCCTAGGGTTACCCCAGAGGAAGGCTTAGCCTGGGAAGGAACTGGGCAAATTTCAGTGTTTCATGTTTACGTACTTCCTACAGTCTTTCATCTTAAACAGTAACTATTTTCTGTGTCTTTGCAGAAAAACTTTGCCAAGAAGAATTTGGTTTAAAAAAAAGCCTGCAAGAAGATCCCAGATTCTGAGGCACCAGAGACTGCAGTGTGCCTTGCAAGTTTCTACACTCCTCTGGTCTCCAAAAAGGAAGATCTTTAATTAGCTGGTAGAGGTAAAGAGATATTGAAAATGGAAGTGTGTATCTCCTCTTAGAAGGGGACAGAGAAGCCGATGCAAATGGCTTTTAGCTTCAGTCCTTGACCTTCTTAATCCTTTGGCATTTTTAATTGCTGCACAGAACTTTCACTAGCAGTGCTGCTTCAAAATAAAGAACTAAAATGCTGGCTCTCTAAAGCCTTACATAAGTATGTATTACCAACACCATGTTTTGCTGGCTGTTCCCCTCTCCTTTCCCTCCCCATCCCAGCCAAAATAAAAGCCAACATCAGTTGATACTTCTTCCTAATCCTTTTACATTTCAACACAGCAGTAATAGTAATTGCTACCTATGAAAGAGTTCACTGAAGGTGAACTCTTCACTGAGAGGCATTTAACAAACAGTGCAGTATGCAGATATGGATCTGAATCTCGCTCCCCAACAGCAATCCTGTTTAAATGCAAAGTGGAAAAGTTCCCCTGAATGTACAAAGTGTACAACAGAGCTGTTGAGACAAGTTAACCGATGATAATAAAATACTCTCTTCCTTTGAGGATTTCTAAGCAATGCTCAAGAACAATCTTTAACATCTCTGTCACCATGGCATTAAAAACAACAACAACAACAACAAGGCACAAAATCATCAGTTTATGAAATTCAGTTCCATTCAATCCATAGATGGAACTCTATGTGTATTGTCAGAGCTTCACTTAAGAGTCTCAGTATCACTGGTCTAAACCCCAGGCACATGTGTTGGCTACCAAAGTGCATCCTAACCCTATTCAGCTTTAGTTTCACACCACAAATAACAAAACTATGCAGGTCCTGTAGTTCAGAGCATTTCAGCATTTCTTTTCTCATTCCTCTGTAGAAGTATCATTTCACTAAAAACAAAAGCAAGGAAAAACCAAAGCAGAAATCATTTCATAGCAGTACAAAAACATTCTTGAAGTAAGGAAAAAAACCCCACCCTGATTTTTTAGATTGCATAGGTTGATGGAACAATCTGATCTTTTTGAGGCAGAGCTACTAAATACAGATTATTTATATAACAAATTAAAGCAAAACCATCTCTTAAAATACTCAAGAAGAAATTGAATTTGGTGTTGTTGCCATATTAAGACTCAGCTTGCAAAGAGTACTGGGCAATGGTTTAAGGACCATCACAAATACTTGTTGAAAAGAAGAAACCACTGCAACAAGCATGATGGTGCACACCAGATGAAAATTTGCTAGTCTGGTAGCCAAGGAGCAGCAGCACAAGTTGAAGTGACATACACAGAGCACAAGTTGATTGGCTTCTTGGAGCCTGTTTGCCTTCTAGAACTCTCATTTGCACATTATTTAGACTTTCTCCCAGCTTCAAAGGGAAACATTTCCTCCTGAGCTAGCCTGTGCTATTGACTAAAAGCAAATTGAAATCTTACAATAATTACAAAGGCAATTCAATTAGATGCTTTAACCTCATCAGAAAGGGTGACTGCAGGAAGGCAACCTGGAGCACTGGAAACCTGTACACATAGTTTCTTTACTCCTGGCTCCAGAAGCTTTTGTTCTCAATTCAGATGTTGAATTCCACAACTGAACATTTTTATCAGAGGATTTCTAGCCTCCTTGTTGCAAATCAGAGATAATATTTACAACGGAAGTACATGGTAAGAAATAACAGATGGTAGAAATAAACAGATGGGTGAACACAAGGTAACAGTGAGATGTTTCTGATCAGCATAATAAACAGCTGCCACAAGTAGGTGACCATCATTAGATCTCCTTATCAGTTGCTTCTTCTCCCTTATAAAAGCAAGGGTCCTCCTAAATCACAATTCCTAATGTATTTATTTCAGTAGCTCTCTTCTGGGCTGCTTCTCAATTTGTCAGTATGGTGTGCCAAGGTGTGCAGACTTGGCATATACGGGATGCGGGCATGATCTTGTTCCATCTTGTGTGTGGTTAGCAACTTCCCCAGAGCCCAGGACAGACAGTGAAGGGACTGGCAAAGTCTTTATGAAAATTACTTTATTTTTTTTTAAGCCTTTCACAGCAAAATTTCTTATCCAAACTGCATGCAATGTTTCTTAAAGTGGAAAACAAAATAACAAGAAATCTTTATCCTGGCCTACACCACTGAAAATTAATAGAGTCTTCCTGCTTTTGTCTATAATTTTTAGCTTCTCCTGAAAGCTTGCTAAGAATAATATCCTCAAAATCAAACACCTCTATTGCTGTCCTTAAAATAGGACCTGAGTGAAATGATTGCTACCTCGTGCTGTTTGCATAATATCAACAAATTATACATGTGCTCCATTCTAACAGCTGATACCTGCATTAAATAAATTACTTTCATTGCTGCTACGGTTCCAGATTCTAGAGGTTCAAACTTAATTCTCTGTTGCACATATAGAGCTTAATAAAAAATGGTGCCTTGGCCCGCTGGAACATAAAACCTTTGATCAGTGTAACAAAACCACTTAAAACATTTGTCTCTATTATTTTTAACTTCCCTGAAACTAGCTGCTCTGTCAGAATGCTTTTTTTACCTGCTCAGTGTCCTTGAAGCTTACCCCAAGGATTCATTTTCACACAACACTCTAAGATGATACTGCAGACAGTCAACTAGGAGCTACGACTGCCTCAACCTCCCACACGGTCCTCACTTGCCTGATTAAATATTCATCACCCCAGAATGTTGCAGTGTCAAACACAAGCAACTTCCCAGCCTGACCTTCCACAACCAACCTGCAGCTTGTGGTGGGGAATAAACAAGATGGGGACTTATCTGCTGAAACATAAAATGGCATAATGCAGTTTTCATGTTGCACATTAAGTTCTGTTCATGCACTGTAAAACCCTCACTGCAGAAGCTAGTGTACTATCTTTTAATGTTCAATATAAATTGCATATCCATATGAGAAGCTAACTATAAAAGCTCCATGGGCAGTGGTATCAATAATCACTCTGCAGAACACTAAAATCTCTTCTTCCTTATTATACAGATCCCTTTTGGCATGTACAGTCACATCTTCCAATTAAAAAAAACAAACAAAAAAACAACAAACCAATGCTGATTATTCTCAAACAAACAAAAAGGATTGAGGCATGCTGCTACCAACAAGTATGTGAGATCCTTTTTTTTGTGGCTTTGGACACTACCTTTGCTTCATGTGTAAGAAATTGGCATTTTGCTAGCAAGACAAGCAAAATGAATTCCAAATTTCTCTCCTCTGTGGGAAGAGTATCTGAAGTTATCATCACTATGATCATTTTACTTGCACTAGTTTCTTCACAGATTTCTTATTTTCATTACAGGCAGATTCCAAACACATTCCAATAATTATTTTATGATCATCTCTGGCCAAGTGGAAATTTATCTAGGTTTCATGCTATGGATCAAGCCTGAAGAAGCTACCCACTGCATGCTTCAGATGGGAAACAGAATCAAGGAAATAAATCAGAGTAAGATAGCTATTTACCATTGCTGGCCCAGTAAAGAAAACAGCTGACTGTGTTATGATCTTGTAGTCACATACTGCATACAGCTGGTAGGTTTTGATGGCTTTTTTTCAACACCTGGGCAGCGTCATTTGTCTTCCTATCACACATTCTTTTGCAACCATATATATATATATATATAAAAGAAGCATGGCCAAAACTGCTTGTGCCTTCAGGCAAGCCTTCCTCATCAGTCCTTCTGATAGTGCTTTCAATCTGTCTTCAGGGAACAGAGACAGAAGGGGGAAGAATCAAAGTAAATCTTGGAGACCAAAGCAAGAGAACAGAGCAACCAGGAAATTCAGTCTCGCGTGTGGCTCCGGAGTATTAGTGAAAGACAGAATTTTTGCTTCCCAGCTAGGAACACTCAATGTCAGGGTAAGTACTTGGGACCACATGCCTGAGACCTCAAGAATCTATAGCAACTGAGTATGGAATCATTGCAATCTCTTCAGTGACAGCAGAGTCTAAGATCTGATCAAATAAAGGCCTTAAGCATAAATCCAAATGATTTTCCAACTCTACAGCCCGAGGAAGTGGTTTCTCTAACGAACTCAGCTCTTACAAAGTGATAAGTCAATGATAATAACCTGTGTATGATCTAGGCAAGCAAAAGAAAATTTCATTAGCTGGTTGTAAATAAATTTCCAGCCTTGAGGCTTAGAACATGAAACTAATTGCAAGGCTGGTACTGAGCATTTCTCCCACCTTTGTAGATCAGTAGAAAGAACAGTAAATTTTTATAATATATATATTTATATATTATACAATGAGCAGTGATGCTCAGGAACACAAAGATACAGAGGAATACCACTGCTTATTTCTCTCATTGTGAGAAGCAATATTACTAGAAGAAAACAGCTCCTAGACACTAGAAGAGTGACAGTAAACTTTTAAGGCCTTGTACTATATGGGGGTGCACATCAATATTATTTCTATTTAAGCCATGCAGAAATTTCTTAGCTCATACCAGCTGCTCTCCCTGCCTCGATGCAGAACTTCAGTCACCAAGCAGAAATCAGATTTTGTATTACACAAATGCTGTTTTCAAACTTTTCCCCATCAGAGCAGGGCAGTAGTCTACTGCAGAAACTATTAAAAATGGAAAAGATAAGCTCTTCAGTTAAAAAAAGATAAAATTCTATTAGAGTTATCTTATGACCAAAAAACTAGATTAGAAAAGAAAAAAACCCCAGCCTCTCTGATTGCCAATGCACAGGTAACTTGTCAGGTGTAAGCATCTTAATTGCAAAGATGCCCTTACCAGTTTTGGTCAATAAAGAATTCCTGGCGCGCCGTACAGTCTCATTGTTGTCTCTTGATTAAAGCAGGTAATGCCACCCTCCAAGGCTTCAACTTTTAGTCAGTCAGCACATTTTACCCTACTTTATTTTATATTATCATTAGCCAGACTCCCTCGCATGATGTCTTCAGAAGCAATTCAGGTTGGTCACATTTCAATAGCTTGCCTCTTTCGTTTTCCACCCAAGGAAAGAGAAAAAAGAAATAGAAATGGAGATAAATGGGTAATAGATGTTTTAACCAGCTGAAGTACTCTGAAGGTAAAACATTTATTTGAAAATGCAGAATAATCTTAGGCTAGCCATGGGCTGCGGGACAGCTGCCCTGAGCTGGCTACAGGTGTATCCCGCACCATGAGCATCACATTCACTACAAAGTGGGAGGTTTGCTGAGGATAGGGAGCTTCCTGCTTGGGCTGCTGCTTCTCATCCTGCTTCTCCCCACTCCTGGAAGAGCTTGCTTGCCATCATGCTCCCAAGGACTGTCATCCTGCTTGTGACTGCTGCACATCCACCTGGCTGAGTTTAACTTTGCATGCTTTGTATTAGAATTGGTTTATCTGTTTCATTAAATCCATTTCCATTTCAAACCCTTGAGTGTCCTTTCTTCTCCCGGTCTCCCTTCTCTGCTGGGGAGCGGTCATCAGATGATGGAACAACTGCTATAGCTGAGCTCCAGATGCAGACTAAAAACATTCACCTCTTAAAAATTGATGTTTCTTGGCTTCCCTAGGAACATTCCATCTTTCAAGACACAAACCACAGTGAGGGAATCACCAAAACCCACGAGAGTGGTTAGTGTGGCTCTCTGCCTTTTAAACTATTTATAAAACAGTACCATTAGGAGGACAACTTATTTCAAAACACCCTACTGTTTCAGGGGAAATTCTGATGCTATCTAGGGAAGGGTGATACCCAAGCAAAATTACTCCTGAAGGTCTCTAGTTATAGATCCTGCTGCACTATGCGATCTCACATCGACATGAACTGTTGATATTGCAGTTGGAACAGCAACCTTTTTTGCCTTCTTTGTACTATTAATAGTTTTAACAAGGTAAAAATACACTTGTGGCTCTGTTAATGAGGTATGGGGTAGCAATATATGTCATGTTCCTTCTCTTGTCCATAACAAGAATCACTGCGTAGCACATTCTTTTACCTGAAGAATCTGTCTGCAGTTTGCTTTCCTTCCAGTGGTCACACCACTTCCATCCTTTAGGGCCAATGCCAGTTTCTGAACTTGCTCAGCAGTATAAAAACAATTCCTCAGAATGGTACTCACTTAGCAGTCACCAGAGCACTCATACTTGTTCACACACAACAAACACTGCAAGAAGTAAATATTTTTTTTACTTTAAATCATGCAAGGCATTCCTATGTCTGAAGTAATTAAGGTACCTGAATGAGGGAAAACACAGCTTCTACATCACTCTAATTCTTTAAGGTAAATCATTGAGCTATGCCTCAGCCTGAGCCTTCTGTCCTGGGTTCTCATCCATGACTTGGGCTTTCAGAACCATTCCCACCCTTTAGGACACAGAGCTACTTTACTTCTGTTGACAGGTCTAGCCTTCACTTATTTCTCTGAAGAGAGGAGTTAAAGGAAGAAAGTATCTTATAGGTATTACCATCTGATACCTAAACTAAAAAAGCTATAATAACAACCCCTCTGTTTTGCCCAGAGCAGTTGCTTTCCCTTTTCAGCAGTGCTTTATTTAAAAAGAAAGTGATCAAATTTTAATGACCCTCTTTTGTGAACTTAGACCAAGTGTAAAAATGCCTCCTGTCACTTCCCTTGGGTTTGAAGGGTATCAGCAGTGTTATCTATTTTAAATGGCACAAAGTTTTGGTGGTGAAGGTTCAGGTATCTCACTTTTTAAAGCGATGCTAAAGCTTGTAATAACAATGCAACAGAAAACAGAAGTGGAAGTAATCGATTAAAGCCAAGATATTTTTCCAACAAAAAAGTTAAGGACCCTTTGGAAAGCAGCACTGAACCCTTTCCTAGAGATTTTATTTTCTTCTATACCTGAAAAAGTTGCTCCAATCTGCATTCAAGGCGGGAAGGAAGGTCAAAGCCTAACCACAATTATAAGTTCTTGCAAACTTGCAGAAGCTAGGAACTCTAATTCTAAGAGCAAAAACTTCAATGAACTCCAGGACTGCATGAATAATCCACAGTGCATGCAGTGTGCTTTTTAAAGTGCCTGGGACTGTGTGTCTGGGGCTGGTAAAGAGCCAGCCTTGGAACAATTTGCCTAGAAATAGAAGCTTGCAGCCTTGGCTATCAAAAAGTGCACATCAGGAAAATGATTTAAAAATTCAATGAAACAACAGGTGATGCCCTTTGCATTAAACATAGACAAGCAAACAAATAAATAATGACAACTTTTTGCTGCATCTCAGAAACAAAAGTTGCCAAAGCTGCCCTGTAACATTTTTGCTTTCCAAAAATTCCTCGGCTCAGACTCCCTGGCAAAACCAACTTTTGTTGTTGCTTCTTCCAATTTGAAAGGCACATCAACGCTATACAACTAAAATGCAGGACTTCTTTCTGTTCTGCATAGAGTAGCCACATTTCCCTTCCCATTCAGTGGTTTAAATAGCCTTAAAAAGATGCAATATGAGTACTGCTCTTATGGATTCTTTGAGAACTGGCTTCTTCTATAACTTTGAAGAAGAGACCATAAATTACCTCCTGCCTGGTTTTTGTTTTCCTTGTTTTGATAACTCAGTGAGGGAGTTTAATGGCAGAATATATGCAAAAGGTAATCATGAAAAAAAAAGTTTCTGTAGAGCTGCATCCAGGAGTGAAATATGAAATTAAAACCACCTGACAAGTTTTTGGTCGTGTTTAGGCTTTTTTCCCCTCCTCCCCTTTGCCTGGTATGTAATTACATTCCAGCCTACGAAGAACACAAGGGAGAAAACCAAGGAGTAGGCAGATGATGACAAGTGAGGGCATATTGAACACAGACTCCTAAGGTAAGTTTCTAAATGCCTTGTAGATGAGAAGAGATAAGGATTTGTGCAACTAACTTAACTTTGCAAGCCCAAGACTTTTTTCCCTGATCATTTTAATCTAGAATCCCATTTCAGATTTATTTTAAATGAACCTGTCATAGTTCACAATTTATATTAGCTCAGATAGACCATTCTGGTCCCTCAGGATCCTATTCCTACTGAGAACAACAGATGTCTTCAGTATTCAGCCTTGCTCTTTTATGTTTGTGTCTCTCACAATGCAAACATTCCCATGTTTTAGGGGAAGTATATAAACCCAGAAAATTAAATTATGCCTCAAGAGACATTCTGAGTATGCAGAGTTTGAGTAGGGAGTTAACTATGCAGTTAATTCTAAATTACAGTGGAACATTCAATATCTAAAGGAAAAAATTCCCATTTGGTAAAGATTCAGGGACTACTACTTTGTCCTTGATTTTCCTGTCCCCAGGAGCTTCTATAGCACGTGAAAAACCTTAGTACTGATAGCCTATCAAACAAATTACAATATTCTGATGATCCCCTCCACAGATTTCATGTCTTCTTAGCTATGCACTTACTTGTTACTCATCATTCCCCAGGTCTGATATTTCTTTTTACCTCTGCAACATAACACAAAATAAATTTATTGTGAGAGACATCTGGCAATCTGATTCACCCTGGCTGCTCACCCAGATTTCTACTTCTCACCAGTTTAATTCAGTAGTCCAGCCCTCCTTCAGCACTGCAGACCTTCCCCAGCTTCTCTGACCTCTCTCCAGCATATCAGATCTCTCTGGTTTTCATCTAACTACACCACTGCCTCTCCCCAGGCAATATTCAAAGCCTTCCCATAACATTTTATTCACAATAACCTGATGCAGTCTGTTATTTATGGATACATGCAGAGGCCTTTTTGGTAGTCATCAAAAATATGTTGGCAATTTGATAATCTGCTCTGACTAATTTGTATAAAACACTAAAGAATACACACAATTTCTGCAGTAGCTAAAACAATGGCCTGGGCACAATTGACAGAATACTCCCCTTGTATATTTCTCCATCTGTGTAGATCCCTTAGGCATAGGAATGGAGAAAGCAGAAGGGTTTGTCTGTAGGCTTCACTGGGACAGATTATGACCAGAAAATACATTCATGCAAACCTGGATTTGTGATTAGACTCAAGATAAGCATGGAAAGGGAAATGGAGTCTCAGTTCCTTCATAGTCATACAGAAGTTCATTAGCACAAGGAGAAATTAGGTAACCTTAATCAGACATATCATTCCACAAACCTCAACATGCCTTGGATCTTAAGGAGAGTTCTTGAAACAGCATGGACAGCTATGCACTGTAAGTACTCTTTGCAAGCTTCTTCCCCTCTAGGGAATTTCCTGGTAGACATGTTAAATTCAGACATAATTTTTACCTCCATCCTTCCTTTGACATTTACAACACTTTAAGGAATGCATTTGCTCTTCAAGGATATTTTCATCTATTAAAGAATATTTATGAGTGCTGCTTCAAAGAAAACTACTGGAATGAGAAGTCTAGAGAAAGAGTGAAGATTTGCATTTGCAGCTATTTATAGGTTAACTCCTAGCAAGACCTAAAATGCATTTAAAACTTGGGTTAAAAATAAATAAATTGATTAAAATACCAGTGCACAAACGATATTCTTTTATCTGTTCAGCAGTTCAAAATTTGAGACCTCGAGAGCACATTAAAAGCTTAAGAGATAACTACAAATTAAGTAAGAGGAAATTAATCCACAAATTGATTAAACTGAAGGTAACTAAAAAGAGTGAAAAAGAAAAGAGTTAAAAGCTAAAAAGCTTAGGTTTGTTCTGAAATTCAGCATTGCCCTAGGTAAGCCTGCGAAGCAAAGATGATTTCACAAAAGCCTCAGAACTGAGAGGGTTTACACATGTTGCCATTCTTATGGACCACTAGCATACACCTCCAGAGTATAAATGCCCTTTTAAATGCCACATTCAAGGAAGGGTTCATACCCTGCAAGTCAGGGCTTCAGCTGAAGTGTTGATGTAGGCAGGGCTGCACAGTTGTATGCAGACTCCTAAGCCATGGAAACCAGATGGATCATCTGATGATAGCATCCAAAAATTCTGCTTCATTCCCTCCAATTCTTGTCATGCAAGTTTATCAAAATCCTGACACAGTTGAGAGACTGGAACTGGACCTCCTGTGTACATATTGGTCCCAGTAAGGACTAATGGGACAGGTTATGTTTTCAAGGAAGGGAAATTGCTCCTATTTAAACTCCAGAACCCAATCTTACAACTGTTAGCAGTACCACACTGCATGGACTTATTCCCAAAACAAATCAAACAAAACCATGGAAACAACTGCAGAAAACCCAGAGCTACTTTCCATGCAAGAGTGCCCTTGTTAGAAGCTTGGGCAGAAAAGAATCGGGCTCCTAAAGGCACCATCTCTGTGTATATGCACACATCTCCTTCCAAAACAATCAGACATTTCAAATGTCCTTTTTTTGTTTGTTTTTGGTGGGTTTTTTTTTTTTTTTGGGGGGTGGGGGGAAGTGTGTTATAAGGGAGGGGAAATCATCCATATGCTTTCCATGCAGTGATAGATCTTTATGTAAGGGGCTAAGAGTTGAATACAAAGCACTCATTTTGAAAGTTTTGATGAAGAATATCCTAGAGAGTAACAAACTAAATCCATGAATGGCTAAAATAGGAGTCACATTTATCTAACTATTCCTGGTGAAGCCTAGAAGCCGGTGGGGACAAAAAGAGCATATTTGGCTTGCCTAATTGACTTGGAAGATGGCAATATTTGTATCATGAAACCCAGCAGCTTTCTGAACAGTTGGTGCTCTGACATTTTAATGCCAACCTTAAGAATACTGTTTCCAGCTATGACATTTCTAGGGAAATTGTCACAACTTCACGCAGAGGCTGGTACAATCAATCAGGTGTTCTTCAAGTACAGAATTAACTTATTGGCATGAACTGAAAGAATTGGGAGGGGGGAAAGTATTATAAAAGCCTTTGTCAAAAGACTCTGAAAAACTATTATTCATATCAGTCTTTACTACAGCTCAGAAGGCAACACTGCTTTCAATCAACCTAGCTTTTGACATCATCTAATTAAAACAGGATAGATGAGGAACAAAAAACAATCAGATCTCAGAGTGTTGTCATTGTCTCAATTCACACAGAGAAAGGAGATAACCTGGAAAGTATTTTTAGGAATGCTTCAGTAGAGTAGAGTTTCATGCCTCTGAAAACTTCTGTCTGTGAGAGTTTAAAAGATTTCATTCCAATACCAGTAATTTGTAATAAGCAAAAAAACCCCAAGAGTTCAGACAATGTGGATGACACATTTGAGGATTTGGCTTCTTTGGGTGATATATCTTCTTTAAATGCAAGACACAGGTATGACCAGACTACTTGAAAGGTCCAATTCAGAATTTTTCTAACTGTAGCAGTTGGAGAGTATCATGGAAAGTAATTTCATCAAAGAAATGAATTAGTTCTACATTGTATTTACTCTCCATTTGTATGTTTCTCTACTACACAATACTTACATTTGAAAGACCAAACCTCACATTTTTAGGTCAGCAAAAATCACTGTAGCCAGAGGTGATTTTGGTCCCGTGTAAGTTTCAGACAACAGAAGCATAGCTATAGAAGTTGCACGGTTCTCACACAATCCAGAATTAACTTCCCTTATGTTAGTAAAGTTAAATTACTGACAATTAAATTAATTGATCTCTCAGTATATAAAGATTAAGAAAGTAATTTTCTGAAGGCAACCTTAGATTTTGAGAACATTTTAAGGAAAATGAGTTCTGTGTAAAATGTACCATTAACCAAAAGAGAAAAAAAAACCAACAAAACAACAACAACAAAACAACAACCAGTTTGATTTTATCACTGCAGAGTTCACTGAAAGTGGAAACTATCATTTTAGACACAACCTGAGCAAAGCCACAGCATTTAAGGAAATATGACTTGAGTAATAAGTGTCATCCACTATCAGAGGCACAGACTGTGACAAGCTCCAGGAAAGGGCACTGCTAAAGGCTTTTATTACTTTTTATGTAGTATCACCCAACTGTTGTTAAGGAAATTAAATTATCAATTGAAGGGTCATTTATCCAAATTATTCAGTGCTACAAAGGAAATCTGACATGCAAACAATTTAGATAAGGAATCCTAGTGATCTAGTGCCCAAAATTGTCTTCAATTTCTCAGTTGGATTCTACTTTAAAAGGTAAGCCTTCATTGCCCTTAGGAAAAATAATTCTATTAAATGCCCACTGACAACTGCAGTGGGTGGTGGAAAATAGACAGGTTAGGTTTTATGTGCCTTATAGTACCTGCCAGAATGTTTCTCCATTATAAACAAATTTGAAAGGTGAATACTGTACCTTTCACTAATACTATATATTGGGGATTCCCTCATACTTTGATAAATAACTTCTCCACTGTAACTCTGTACAGTTGTACACACAGTTCTCTCTCCTTCTCTCTCTCCCTCTCTATATAAGCCTATACAAAAATACAAGAAGTAGGGTTTTTTAATAACTGTGCTTTGTTACTGAGGCACTGCTTGTCTGCCCACAGCAAATAGATACACTGTGCATGCACAGAAGCAGTTTCAATTCACCTTTGAGTTCTCAAGATCCCATCCTTAATAAAAAACAAGCAGCAAATGAAGGGCATGATGTCTGTTTATGCATACCTGACACTACAGCCCAGCTGGACAACAAACCAATGCAGACAGCAGCACAAATCCTAGGCAGAGCTGAGAAACCAGTCTGCCAAAACACCAGTTCCATAATGGTTCTCCTGTGCTATCTAAGGATGCATTAGCAGTGCATTGCACAACAAAACCAGACCACAGAGATAATAACATTCTAAGAACAACAATTTCCTCACATATTTAAAAGGCACAGAATACAGACCTTTACATACCCAGGTTTGCTCATTGTCTCACAAAAGGAGGATGACACAGGGGAGCAGGAACTGGAATGATCTTGAAGATATCCAAGAGTGCTATTGATTTGCTTTTTTATTCCAGTGCATGCTCAGTGGGAAAATTAGATTAAATCAGTCAGCTAAATATATTCTTGGAACTGAGTTGATGGTTTTAACTATTAAAGTAATAGGAAGGGAAACAAAACACAAAAGCCAAGCTGCATTTTAAGACACCAGCCTTATTTCAGACAGTGCATAAGAGCCGATTTTTACTTTAGAAGTTTTGCAGTGAGCTTCTGTTGGTTTCATCTACTATTTCTGTGATAGCAGAGGATTGCTAGGTTTGACTAATTTACTGAACACAAAACAAAACATCACCAAGCAACAGAAAGATAAAATATTCTTAAACAGGTAAAAAGGAAGAATTGAATTTGCCAAGGTAACCACAGAACTTTCCAGAAAGTCATCACTGATTGATTACTGAAATTACCTGTGTGTAGAAGTACTCTATGCTCAGTTCACATACAAACAGACAAATACATTCCAGAAAGCAAATACAGAAAGGTAAAAAGCTGCCCGGTTATCAGTGGTGACTGACATCACAAATCCCATGCGAGTGGCCATTATTCTATCCAGAACCTCTCTTCTAATCCATGAGGAATTAGTCCGGGACCTGCTGAGCCACTTGGACACCCATAAGTCCATGGGACCGGATGGGATCCATCCTAGGGTGCTGAGAGAGCTGGCAGATGAGCTGGCCAAGCCGCTCTCCATCATTTTCCTCCAGTCCTGGCTCACTGGAGAGGTCCCAGGTGACTGGAAACTGGCCAATGTGGTCCCCATCCACAAGAAGGGACGGATGGAGGAACCTGGAAACTACAGACCAGTCAGCCTGACCTCAGTGCCAGGGAAAGTGATGGAGCAGATTATCCTGGCGGCAATAACTGCGCACCTGAAGGATGGCCAAGGGCTCAGGTCCAGCCAACATGGATTTAGGAAGGGCAGGTCCTGCCTCTCCAACCTGATCTCCTTCTATGATCAGGTGACCCGTCTGGTGGATGTGGGGAGGCCTGTGGATGTAGTCTATCTGGACTTCAGCAAGGCCTTTGACACCGTCCCCCACAGTAAACTGCTGGCTAAGCTGTCAGCTCGTGGTTTGGACCACAACACTCTGTGCTGGGTTAGGAACTGGCTGGAGGGCCGAGCCCAGAGAGTGGTGGTGAATGGTGCCACATCCGGCTGGCGGCCAGTCACCAGTGGCGTCCCCCAGGGATCAGTGCTGGGCCCCATCCTCTTTAACATCTTCATTGATGATCTGGATGAGGGGGTTGAGTCAGTCATCAGCAAGTTTGCAGATGACACCAAGTTGGGAACAGATGTTAGTCAGTTAGAGGGTAGAAAGGCTCTGCAGAGGGACCTTGACCGACTGGACAGATGGGCAGAGTCCAATGGGATGGCATTTAATAAGTCTAAGTGCCGGGTGCTGCACTTTGGCCACGGCAACCCCATGCAGAGCTACAGGCTGGGGTCAGAGTGGCTGGAGAGCTGCCAAACGGAGAGGGACCTGGGGGTGCTGATTGACACCCGCCTAAACATGAGCCAGCAGTGTGCCCAGGTGGCCAGGAAGGCCGATGGCATCCTGGCCTGTATTAGGAATAGTGTGGCCAGCAGGAGCAGGGAGGTCATTGTGCCCCTGTACTCTGCATTGGTTAGGCCACACCTTGAGTACTGTGTCCAGTTCTGGGCCCCTCAGTTTAGGAAGGACATCGAGACACTTGAACGTGTCCAGAGAAGGGCAACAAGGCTGGTGAGAGGCCTTGAGCACAAGCCCTATGAGGAGAGGCTGAGGGAGCTGGGATTGTTTAGCCTGGAGAAGAGAAGGATCAGAGGCGACCTCATTGCCCTCTACAACTACCTGAAGGGTGGTTGTAGCCAGGTGGGGGTTGGTCTCTTCTCCCAGGCAACCAGCACCAGAACAAGGGGACACAGTCTCAAGTTGTGTCAGGGGAGGTTTAGACTCGAGGTGAGGAAAAAGTTCTTCACTGAGCGAGTCATTCGTCATTGGAATGGGCTGCCCAGGGAGGTGGTGGAGTCGCCGTCCCTGGAGGTGTTCAAGGGGAGATTGGACGTGGCGCTTGGTGCTATGATCTAGTTGTGAGGTCTGTTGGAACAGGTTGGACTTGATGATCCTTGGGGTCTCTTCCAACCTTAGTTACTGTGATACTGTGAAAAAGAGCAATGAACAAAACCGGGTAAACAACCCCCAAATCCTCCCCGGTCTGCCTAGGTCTACAGATCCTAACACACTTGCAAATCAGACTCATGCCTGTCCAGAATTTGGTAGATTACTTCTTTGGAAACCCTGAACACTTCTGAATAGGTCTAACAGCCCAGCTGATGCTCATAAATCAGGGTTTGGTTATTCTCTAATGAAAACCAAAACAAACAATCCCAAGAACTTTCCATGGGAGACTTTTTAGCTAGAATTCAAGGTGAAGTGCTTCTGATCATCTAGGATAGTCATGGAACTAAAATTTTTTGTATGCATCTTAAATTTATCTTCCATGGTGTTCAGGCCCCAAAGGATTCAATTAAAGTATGGTTCTAGTCAATTAGTAACAACACTTCTTAAAACCTTTCTTTCTCTCTCCATTTTTTTCCCAAACTGTGAAACTTTGTTTGTTGTTTTTCCAATCTGAGATGACCAACTTGTTCAAACTCAGCCAGCTTGTGGAAAATACACTCCTTTAGCTGGAAATCTATGGATTAAACTGCTTGTTTCACCAGCTCCCCAGGAGGTCACCCTGCAGACTTCTGTGGCCTTTCTAGGGCTGTGTTTCCAAGAAGTGTGCAAGCTTCCCACAAACAGCTCTGCCCCTTCCTGGACTCGTGGGGTGCCAGGATTCACTACAGTTCCCCCAGCCACCCAGAGCTGACAGGGTGCAAGATTCTGGCTTCTATTGGCACTGCACAGATGAGCCAACCAGACCCACTGCACAGTTAGGGTGAAATCTCAGTATGTAACACTGACAATAGAACAGGATTCACTGCTGCCGCATGGCTGCTTTGGACCCTTGCAGATCTGGGTGTTCATGATGATTCTGCAGAGGGAAGAGCACTGGGAAGCACAAGCTGGCACACTTTTATCTCCATGCAAATGCAACATAATTTCTCAGTACCTTGCCAAGAGTTTTGTCAAGTTTAATTTTAAGCCTTGCAAATAACCTGGCTTTTACCATTTCCTTTGGGAAATGAGTCAACAGCCCATTCTATTTCACTGACAGCCACCTGCCATGAGGGCAGGACATTATCAAATCCCAGGAATCAGCATAGAGAAGATGAAACTCAAGGACTTTCCTGAGTAATTTCCATGCAACAGATCCATGGCTTCCTCACCTCTCAAAGAAGCTGCAGATTTGATCCGTTTGCTTACCCTCTCCACACCACCCCCCCCCCCAGTTGTGTGCAGTCCTTCTGTGTGTCTATAGCTTGTATGGGAGATCTGCTTCCAGACATCATTTGCCAGGCAACTTAACCCCAAGGATACAACAGCAGTCTAAAAAAGCTGGGTCATTATAAGTTTTCTATGTAGGAGAGAGCATTTCATCCACAGGAAAGACTTGCACTTTGCTACTACCTGTTTGGGGATGGGCAAGGATCCAAGTGAGCTGCATGTCCCAATTCAGATGAACTGAGATTCTCTCTGCTCCACCTCACTGGTCAGGGACACAGTGAAAAAAGGCTTCTGCAGAGAAGAAAGAACAATCCTCCCTCTGTGCATGGAGCCATAAACCAGTGCACGTAACTGCAGAATCGTAAACTAATTTAATGTTGTTTGGCCCAGATTTAAGGCTCGTGGTACCACAGATTTACAAGCCATGCCATTAGGAACAGACACTTAAATTCACAAACAACAGATGAGCATTAAACATATTTATAATACTATATACAATGTCTTCTGCAGGACAAAGCTGGAAAACTGCTGTAACTCAGCTCCACATTGGTGCATCTCACAGAATACATCTATATATGGATGCAATTACATTGCCCTATTGCTAACATAAGCTGTTTGTTTGGTTTAGGGGGTGGGGGGAGAAAATCCAGGTAAGGAAATTGGAGGTGTCACTGAAACATAAAAGTATTCCAGTGATATTCTGAACAAATACAAGGTGCATTTTCACTTTTTTTGTTGGTGGTGTGTTTTGTTGGTTTGGGGTTTTTTTTAAGTGTTACGACTTTGAAGCTCTAGAATCTACATTAAATCCCCTTTATTATTAGATAGCATTATTAAGCCTTTTGTTGTTGTTTTGTTATTTCATGGTGGGATTATTCAACTGGATTGGGAACTTGCCAGATTTGTAGACTTCTACTTGAAGCTGCAAGGAAATGCAAAAATGAAACAAGATAGTGTGTGTGAAATGTGCAGTTTGTTGAGACAATGGAACCGACTCTCAGGCAGCAGTTATGTTTTATGATTGTTTCTGTAATGCATTATTGTAAGCCTTGTGCGTTGCATTGTCAAGTTAAAGTATTCATAATTTCCAAAAGAGGTGGCACATCATTTATCTGCCTGGGCTACATTTTGAGCCATCACGTTTTTCCTTGGAGAGTTTCTAACAAAGGTGATGAGAGTTCAGCTTCAAAAATACTTTTTTTTTTTTTTTAAATATATGAATGGTTATTTTAAGGAAAGATTTAATGCTGGCTGACATAAAGCATTAAAATACTGGTATGGAATGGCATAATGACCATTTGTTATATTTCCTAGGGTGCAGTTTCAGAGCATCCTCTTTACTGGCAATTTCAAGCATAGTGTGCCAGTCTGCAACAGTGGCCACTTAAAAATTCACTAAACTGTGTTAGCATTTCTGAATGGTCTCTGGGAGAGCAGCCAAGCCTTTAGGAGAAGAGGGCAACTTCTGGATCTGGCCAGCAAAAGCTGGCAGTGTATTTCCAACAGCCAACAAAACACCACTTAATTGAATGGTCCTTATTTAGCTGAAAAGGTTCCATGGGCTATACCACTATTTTTTAGAGGGTAGTGTCTGATGTGACCAGAAACACTTCAGAAATTCAGCTCTGTGCCTGGGCATTCTTGCCTCTAGGGAAAGCTGTTTGGAAGCACCTGAGAGGTCCACAGCCTGGGCAGGCTATTGACTTGGGGAACTTCACCAGTGGTGCACACAGTCTCTGGAGCCAGCATTCTTCATGCCACACTGCAGTGATGAGACCACAGCAAGCTTTCATGACTGGTACTCTCCTCAACACCTCTAGCCCTCACCACATAAACCTGGGTATAAACATCAACTGCTGGCACCCCAGTTATCCCCAGCTTTTAGCAACAGCTGTTATTTCTGCTGCAGAAGCTGACAGACTGGGAAGGAGAGTGCTGTTCTGGCGTCTGGACAGTGATTGTCCTTCTCCCTGAACTCTGGCATTTGACATTGAAGCACGACGCACAGCAGCAGAGTCATGATGCTGTGAGGACACATGAAACTGCACTGCATGACCTATGCTGGGGTAATTTTTCTAATGCAAGAAGTTAAAATGCATCATTTATACCTAGTTGAGCAGATTTGCACTGCAATGTGACATCTGAAAAACTGAAGTTACTCCTTGAATGCATAAGCAGGGAGGAATGGAGTGCAATATATTGCAAATAGCTCCCACTGTATTCATTCCAGCACAGCTCTGCAAGAAGCTGTGCTAGCAGAGAGTCCAGATAAGAAATACTGAGTGTAGAAGCATAACCTGAATTTAACTTGAATGTGTCAATCTATTTGCCAATGTAAGAACTCAACAAACTGGTTAAATTATGCAAGGAACAAATGATAAAAATGCCCTTAATTTACCAAGACTTGTAAGTGCACAGAGCTCTAGTCTGGCTCTTCCTCTTAGATCTTTTGTTCCCAGATGGAATTTTGTCCTCTGCCCCTGTCTGCCTGTCTTTCTGCTTCTCTCATCCTTTCGAAAACGGTGAAGGAAAAGCAAGAGATAAAAAGAGAAGATGAAGTTTAAGATGGAACAGGAGAGGTTGAGCAGAGCAATCTGCCCAGATAACAGTTCTGTTTTGAATATCTGCTTACTGGCTAAATTCCAGAGTTGCCAATACCATGCAATAAAATGTTATGAATCAGACCCTAAAAGAAGGATTACAAGACATTTCTATATGCCTTTGTATGCTTGAGCCCTTAAAAATTCCTGGTGTGGTTTTAGTTTAGACATCTTTTAGCAATTTAAAATAACAAAATAGACAAAAAACTATGGACAATCCCAAATTTGCCAGAATTCAGCAGTTAATTTTAAACTCATAGCCTTATAGGCTATGATAGGATCTTCTTTTACTTTCCCCAACTTAAGTCAGCTAGCAGAAGTTGAGGCCAAGCTCAGTCTGCCAAGCAAGCTTCTAGTTTATAGAGGTGCAAATTAAAATTCCACACAAGGGCCGAAAGGAGCTGAAAGTAAGTTTAGGTGATGCTGAGCAGCTCTGGTTTTCTGCCCATCCCATTCTCCTCTGAGCACTTGCTTCCTGTTTTCAGTATTATGACAGGCAGCAGTTAGAGAACATTTAACAGAGAATGATAGTTCAGAGTGGTTTGAATACTAAACTATATGGAAGCTCAGAGAAATCAATAAATCTGACAGCTTCTCTCCTGTGCTCAAGGAAAGAGTAGAGAGAGGGATTTATACCAATTTTATTTTGGATTACCTTTCCCAGCATCATTCAATTTAACATAAAATGAGCAACCTGGGTAGTCTCATTTTATCATGTCACCTTCAAGTAGCATTTAGCTATATTTTTCTGATTCATAAAACCACATGGTTTTTCACAGAGCTGCTTTGGTCTGAATGCATTCAGTGCATTTAATGTCATTTCCCATAGTTCAATTATGGAAAGCCAGATAAGCAATTCAAGTGGGGGTGAACTTTTCTGCTTTTCTGTAGCTTTTAAACACAGTGAAGTACTTCATAAATGACTATTTCCATAGGTATGGTTCCTGCCTCAGTTTCCCAGTCCTAATAGGAAGCAGGTGATTTGCCTATTTTACATTGAGCTGTGACAAGCTAAGCACAGAAAACTTTCACATACTTGGTTGTGAAAAGCACAAAGAATTTTATGCCTAGTGGATACACCTGTGAAGATTATGAAAGGGAGGATAGCCTTCAGTTATAACCTTAATAAAATGAAGGAAGAAAAGCTAACAGCCCAAGTAGCCCCTGCCAGAATCTCCCTGGTTCTGCTTTGCTACTGCCAGGGAAAATCTAGGGGTTATCCTGTCTGCACTTCAGAAAGATAGATGGGAGAAGTACAATCAAGAGGAAAGTTGCTGTCTTCAAAGGTAGATGTCAGTACTCTGGCAGGGCTAGGAAGGAGGATTTTATGGCCACCACAGGGTGATACGTTGGTCATACAGTCATCAAACCCCACAAGCTAACGTTTGGAAACTAGCTGCTCTACCAGCTGCCTCTGTGTGTTCTTTCAATAAGCATGGCACATTAATGCCAGTTACCAAAAATACACCAGTTCTTACACTCCATACAGTTACTTCACAAATGGCTTTTTAATTCCCTCTCCTAGTACCAGTTCTTGAAGAATCCAGCTTCCCAGCAGCTGCTTGAATAAAATAATCACCCAACCCCACAATTTTGAGCATCTTGAGCAAACGTTAAAGAGGAGTGATCAAAATCCCCCCCCAAAAGCAAACAAAGAAAATGTTCCTCTATGATGTGTGAAAGGTGTGCAGCCTGAGTAAGCAAGAAACCTTTGGCAAGACCTCTAGAAACTTTACTAAAGGCTGAATGAAACAAGTCCACTATTTATAAGCTGTTACCACAGAGCCCTACTGGCTTTTTCACAAATAGTAATACGGCTGCAGCCTGCCCAAATCTGCCACGATTCACTCTCTATTAAGTTAGATGATTACATGCAAGTTTAGGCAGCTGCATGCAAAAATTAAGCATAATCTTCAAACTTGAAAATGAAACAGTCAAGTAATGGCAAAAAAAAAAAAAAATTAAAGTTTTTCAAGGCCTTTTAAAAATTGATCAAAAATCTACCCCGTGGGGAGCTAGGGATAGAAGCTGTTAAAGATGGCTTTAACCCTGTCCCTCCCAGGACCCCACCTAAGGGCATTCCAAACATCCTGCTGTTCTGAGCAGCCAAAATCATCTTGCATGTTATCAGACCTAATGTTTCCAAAGACTAAAGCCCTCAGATTCAGGGTGTTTCAGTATTAGTGCTCCTCTCTGGAAATAGCACACAATTCGGTGCATCATCCTGCAGCCACAGCAAAACAGAACAGGCAAAGGGCTACACAATGAGAAACTGCTAGCCCTGCAGTTACACTTCAGAGTTGCTGTCTAAATTTTTCTTCTTTTTTTTGGTTGCATGTGGTGGTGGGGTGTGGTTTATTTTGTTTCTTCATATTCAGATAGCTAACATTTCTTTCCTTCATAAATTCCCATAAGCATTTTAAGAACTCTGGGGAAATAAATAAATATATAACTGAAGTCTGTGGGATGCACTGGGCTCATTTAGTACTACCCACAATGAGCCAGTATTCATTGCTTATTTCATGGACAGGCTAAGGTTGGGGTTGGGGAGTAATCTACTCTTCCTAATGGATTTCAAGGGAACTGAAATGGTCTGTCAGGTGAAGGTCAGTGAAAAGCCAGCTTGTATATATATATGCATCTGTAACAAAATGCATGTTCTCTTCAAAGTCTTTATAATCAAGGAATTAACATTATTTTCAAGGTACATGCAATAAAATGTCATTATAAATAATAGTTATAAGCTGGCATAGTTAATTTGAGAGTGGCAATAAAGAATTCATTCTTCTTATTGCAGTTCATGTTTCACTTTTTGGTTGCAGTAGAGCCTGAGAAGTCAGGCACTGCATTAACAAACAAACAAACAAACAAACATGTGTCATCTCCTGACTATCATTTCAAAACATAAAGGCCTTCTGTAGATCTTCTATCTTAAACCACTGAAGTCTTACGATAGTAGAAGTCACACCAGGAGGGTAAGGAGAGGAAAGAGGGAAAGAGACTGGGGGCATGGCTCTGGGCTGGGGCTCTGCTCCCACAGGTGATCCCACCTGCTGGTTGCATTAAAAGGAGATTAAAGACAAATATTGGAACTCATCTCCTTTCTAGCAAGCTATGATCCAAATCAAAACTTCCATATGGCAGCCATAATGCTCAGGTGGATTCTTACCATCCATTGCCAGAAGCCTCATTCTTCCTTTGCAGTTTGCTTATCAGAAAATGAATGGTAGGCTTTTAACCTATTCAATGTATGAAATACCTTTGCATTCTGCCCTGCAGACGACTATATTTTGTGGTGTTTGCTGGAGTTTTGCTTGCTGTTGGTCAGGGTTATACATCAGAACTATGTACCTATAAGGGCACATGGTGGCAACTCCCACGTGTTCAATTATTTAGTTAATTACCCCAACTCTGGATGGAATGCAGTCAAAAGAGCCTACAAAAAGGATGTTTCTGTACATTCCTGATTCAGACCTTTTCCCAGCACAACTTTGTTTTTCCAAGCAAGCTGTCACTGGCCCAAAACATCTCAGCAATCTCTCCATTAAAAACAGTTCAAGATGTAAGAAATTTCAGCTTTCTTTCCAGGAAAATTTGACACTTGACAAACAGATGTATTAAAATAATTAGCTCCTTGAGGAGCAGAACTCCAGAATGTTGAAAGCATCAGGAGCTCCAGGACAAGCCTTCTTCATGGTCACCAATGCAGAACATTTTGGGCTGAGTAGAATACCATCTGCTTTGTCCCAAAAGACACTGAAAATGCTTCTTTCTCACTTTTAATGCTTAACTTTTTCAAGGAATACTCGACCCTTCTAGCAGCTGCACAAGCACTACTCTCAGACTCTGCTGGCCTCAGAAAACCTTGTCCCAAACTAGGCGAGGGAGGAGAGGGTTTATAAATCAATAAAATGAAATTAAACTGCAGGAATAATTTCTCATGGACAGGGTCTTAAAAGTGCCAATCATCTGTCAATAACAAGGCAATGTCCAGACAAAAAGCAGATCAGGCTTGGGTTCAATAGATAACAACAAAACCCATCTCAAGACCTGAAGTATTTTCATGCTATAGAAGCCATTAAAAATAGACAAAGTCTAGGTTTTAACTGCTTTGCACTAGTTAGGTGCCCATTTCAGACACTGGTCTCTTTAATGGTTAGAAACCTGATTTGTTGACAGCTAGATTATTCTGGAGTAACTTTGCTCCTCATCTCAATAGCTTTTTCCACATTATCCTTAAAAGGTATTCAGAGGTAGCATCCCATTATCTCTCCCCCAACACCTTGTCTCAGGCAAGAAAGAATGATAGTGACAGTTTTACATAGAATTAATGAAGACAAGGACTTAAGCCAATAGTTGGCTTAAGGAAGGTGAAAGCCACAATCTCCATCCCAGCTGCCCTGGGGTGGGGGGGAAAAACCCTATATGGATCACTTGAGAAGGTACAGCAACTGATGTAAGCAAAACGCACACATTCAACAGGGTGTCAAAATGACAGCACTCCATCACCAGCCTGCCTCTGCTCATGAGCCAGTGCATTGCTTACTGTCTGTGCTTATTTAAAAAGAGAAAGTGTTTTTATTAACAGTATATGAAATAGATATATAAAGAAAAGGAGGGAAAAAACCAACACCACAAACAACAAAACCAAAACCATTCAAACATGTCAGTACAGAGCAGGTATAAACCGGAGCTAGCTGCATTTCAAACCTTCAATTACATTGAGTTCCTCAGTTCCTCTTGCTCCTATACAGATATATTCCACATCACCCCACCAGAGCACACTAGCAAACAAAAAGCACTTGGAAGAACGTGCAACGGTTTCGTGTTTTTTTCTGTGTCTGTTTTACCACTAGGTGGTGGCAACTCTACACAGTTCAGCTTCTAGTCGAGTAGAATCAGTGCCAGCTGCAAGGGGCCAGCTCAGTTTGACAGAAGATTTCAGAGTGCTCTCTGTGCACGAAAAAGAGGAACATTAATCCTTTTAACGGTAGCAACTGCTGTAGCAAAGACTTACCTGTGTCAGTCGCATCCTTGGTGCACCTGCATTGATTAAGATTGCATCTCTGTTGTAATCTCTGTTTAAAACACTCATAGATGCCTTGAAAAAAGATCTTCCCAGACCATCCCCTCAAAACAGCCTCTCACCTTGTTTCTGGCTGAGTCACACAGCTCTTGTGTACTCTGTAGCCTTGGAGCAGATGCGTCTAAAAAATCGTGGCAGCTCTATCTTTAGATTGTCTTTCCAGAGCATTAGTTGCAAGGCTGCTTCCACAAGCCTGTTAAAGCCCTCAGAGGTGAGACTGCCACTTTTTATTTGCCTCAAACTCTTGTCTAGATTCCCAGGGCAATTGAAATGAATTGCTTTTAAATAATGTCCACACCACTCCTCCTTTTTCTTTTTTTTTTTTTTTTCCAGAATAAACCTTCAAGTCACAACCTTCCCCTAAGTTCATTCACCCACAAAACCTAATCAGGAGTCCCACAACCCACAGCAAGCTAAGCCAGGTTCAGGCTGGGTCACTTCTATTGCAACAAATTGCATGGTAAGGGCAGAGTTAAAAAAAAAACAAATTGATGAAGATAGATGATAGGGGAAAGGAAAAATAAAGATGAAGCAAGTTTGTGTTTCTGTATTACATCAACCTTTGCTTGAATGTCTGCATATAAGTGATTGGTTTATGTGTTCTACAGAAAACTTGCCTCTCCTTAACTCACACCCCATTGCTGCCCTGTAGTTTGTAGCTCAGTGCACATAAACAGTTTGGAATGAGATGACTAAGCATAATTTATGTCAAGGACATGAAGAATAAGGGTATAACACGATATACCAACGCAGGCTGGGGGATGAAACGAGAGAAAGCAGCCCTGCAAAAAGGACTTGGGAGTCCTGGTGGATGAGAAGCTGGACATGAACCAACAACGTGCAATTGCAGCCCAAAAGGTCAATCACATCCTGGGCTTCATCAAAAGCAGTGTGGCCAGCAGATGGAGAAAGGTGATCTCCCACTCTGCTCTGCTGAGACCACACCAGGAGTACTGCATCCAGCTCTGGAGCCCTCAGCACAGGGAAGACATGGACCAGATGGAGAGGGTCCAGAGAAGGGCCACTAAAATGATCAGAGGGCTGGAGCAGCTCCTAGCAATGAGGACAGACTGGGGGAGCTGGGTGTGTTCAGCCTGGAGAAGAGACAGCTTGCATTAAGAAAAAAGAGCACAATGGTAAATCTGGCTTTTTCTAGTGCTTAATCTGTTTCCTTCCAATTCATAGATTTTCTTCTTGGCCTTGCATTGATCTTAAAACCACTTAAGTTAATGGAACAATTATCACTGGTGGCAAAGTTAAACTCTCAAAGGAAGGAGTAATTAGAAAGATTCAACACAGGACTGTACCTTTCAGCACTTTGGTCCAGTCTCTACTATCTCCTGAGTAATCCTCAGTTGTAGAACAGCTCAGTCGAGTCAGGAATCCCAGGCAAGGTTTCCACACAGCTCACCCTTCTCACTAGACAAATTTCTGCTGCATTTTCACAAGAACCATGTTTCAGGGAGGAAGTTTATATTGCTATCTCTTTTTGTTACCACCTGTCATGCCCCCTCACTTCATTTCCCAAAGAGAATAGGGGCCAAGACTCATTCCTTCAGGCTGGAATACCACCTGCTTTTCTGGGTTGGTATGCTACAGACGTTCTTCTGCTGAATTAAACTCACAGTACTGTCACTTAGTGTGAATGAAGAGGCAAAAGGGCATTTCAAAACATTCCAAGCACAAAATACACTAAAACGAATGTTTGAATAATCTCAAATGCTGAGATATATATAAACAAAAAGGCAAAATAATAATAACCTCTGGCACTGTCCTCAGTGAAATACAAAGTATAAATAGCTCAGCTTGAAAGCAGAACAAAAGTTGGTTTGTGCTACCATGCAGCTGAGCCAAAAATAAAGCTTCTTTGGAGGCCCATAATTCTTGCAAATCTTAATACCTTAATCTTTTCCTTTAACCTTTCTCCAGCTAGATAAAAGGAATTAAAATAAAGCTTGTGATTCTGAGGGACACAATGCTTAGTTGTCCATTGTTGATAAACAGAAGACTACAAAGCCTTTGACCACTGCTTGACCCATCCCATTATACCAATCTAAAGACAGCATTTTTGTAGGCATTGCATGATTTCAGTTCTAAAGTAGGAAAGTTCTCTAAAAGGAATTTACCTTGGGTTGTTTTTCCACAATAATTCCTATATACATATTAAAAATAAAAAAAAAAAGACAAAGCTATGACATAAAAGAGATACTTGAATAATTTATCTTGAATTTCAGTTGCTAACCAAGATAAGCTTAGACCACTCAAGTCTGAAGACAATTCCAACTAGAAAGAACCAAAGAAAATAAAATGATTTTCACTGTGTTATGACCAACACCCGTTATAACAACCAAATATTTTGCATGGCAGTAAGACCACAACATGGCACAACAGAAACCCAACTAGAAGCAGTCATCCAGCTCCTCTTTCATATGATAAAACTAGAATTACATGAGCTATTTAGATTACCTTTCATTTGGATACCAGGAACGTTGACTCCTTTTACCTTAAAGAATGCCTTTGGTCTTTACATCCATTAGCCACACTTACTATGGTCCTTATCCTGTTCTGAAACTAGACAGTAGAAGACTCTCACTAGTATGATGATACAGGATGCCTATGATAAAGAATCTGATGTCTCAGAGTAAGATTTTGTTAGTCCATGAAGTGCTTTGGAAAGGCACAGCCTGGTGGAACACGTGATTGATACAAATCAGTCACTTCATGAACAATGCAAGGTAGAATTCATTACCAAAAGCAAAGAAAGGTTAAACAGGACTGTCTGGTGGAAAGTCTGTATACTCATTCCTCATCCAGAAAATGCACAATGACTCAGCTTCCAACAGTGAGAAGATATTCCTGAAGGGCAGTATTTCAGAAGTGATTTTTACTCTATCTTCAGAGTGAAAATGACACTCCTTTAACACACAGGCAAGCAGTCCATGCTTGCTCTGAACTAGCGCATGCAAGATTTCCACAGACTCCCCTATTTATCATCCTAGAGCAATTGGGAGGA
Source organism: Dryobates pubescens (assembly GCF_014839835.1). NCBI lineage: Eukaryota > Metazoa > Chordata > Aves > Piciformes > Picidae > Dryobates > Dryobates pubescens. The sequence goes on along the minus strand of NC_071634.1, from coordinate 17,100,269 downwards.
GATAAACAGAATGTTTTCTGTGGGAGATGATGACATTGGAGCCATGGAGGACACCACTTACTGACATCACCCAAGATAGAGAGCCTGACCCTAAAGACGTGGAGACCCTCTGAGATGTTGGGACCTCCTGTCATGACTTCAGAGTTGCTGTAAGCCCAAAGGCACTACCAGAATACTTCTTGTTGCATTTTCAGTTTTCAGCATGGCTTTTTCCCCAAGTGAATAACCTTTTCCCTATACATTGCATGCATTACTACTGTCTGATTTGATGGTGCTTTGAATATATTCACTTGTGGTAGGGTGCTGTAAAAAGGAAAGCAGAGTAAATAAGTTATTAATCATAATTTGTTTCCATTAATTTATTCACAAAGTCTTTGACCAACTGGAAATCATGCCAGGTCTTCTGTAAAGATGATAAATGAGCTACAACTAAGTGAAAAAAAAAAAGGTATGGCAAAAGCATTATGTATCTAATCCATTAAGGCAGACATTAACATCATGATACAAAGCAGAAATATTTTTAATGATATCTTCTGAGCATGACTTACCCTGAATAGCTGCAGTTTTGGTACTCCCTCCACCTACTCATTACAACTGCTTCTAAGAACATTTTTCTCTGTTAGAGACAAATAATGATTTGGTTCAACTGAAAGATTTTGTGGCTGTGTGTTGATATCAGTGAACTTTTCTTACTGCAAAGCAGCAAACCCAAGTTACTCTATTTAAAGCTCTTTTCAACTCACATTTTGTACCAAACATCAGTTTTGCTAGCACTTCAAACCTGAAAATACAAACCAACATCATGCTCTCTTTAGGGTGCATTAAGCAGCTCTCTCAGTCTCAGCCTGTGCTTTTCCAGTACTTTTGGAACAACCACCAAAACTAATAGCTGGCTGTTCGCAGATATCTACTCACAGGTTCTAGCAACGTTGCTACTAATGTCTCAAGTAATGTGAATTCTATGAAAAAAATGGTTGTTTCCTTGGACAGTTGTGGCATTTTCCTTCCAAAGCTGTAGGGAGCAACCCAGGTTTAGAGATGAGAGGAAAGAAAATGGCTTGCTTATACTGACTGAGGCAAGTGGCAGCCAGATGTGCTGGGGAAGCAGAGCTCAGCAGTGATGAGCCTGACACTTATATCCCTCCAGGAGACCCAGCCCATAGGTGAAAGGAGCTCAACGTCATTTATCTCTCTTGTAAGTTTTCCTGTTGTTGGAAGCAGCCTTCTTTCATCCTTGCTCCAGGGGGGAGCTGGATGCAGACAGCCAGCTCTGAATAAAAAGGGGTGAGGAGTTCAGAGCTTCCAAAAATAGGATTGTGTATAGGCAGTAGCTGTGTCTCAGAAGCTGCACAGCTCTGCTTGTGTGGCACAACGCCTGCTATAGATAGCACTGCTGAGTCAGCTCGTTAGCCCACCGAGGGGCCGGCACTACCACTTGCATGTGATTTGCCACTGCAGAGTTTGCTCAGCTGAGCTACCTCTACATAGTACAGCACTGTCCAGAAAAACAGCTGGATTCCTGGTGTGTCTGTATGGTGATGATCAAGCAGATCAATCACTAATACACACAGATGGATCTCTGTGGGCTGACCCACATTTCTCTTAAAAAAGAAAAAGGATAAAAAAGTTACTCCTAAACTGACTGAGTGAAAGAAATTCTCTCATTATAGATTGCATGTCTCAGGGTTAAGAATATTCAGTGAGTGCTTAGCTTACATACATCAGAACATATACTCCTACCTAAAAACCCCCACTAATTATGTATTACTGATCTAGAAATTCAAATTGCTGCTGCCTGCCAGGTTAAACCATGACACTACCCTATATGCAATAATTATACATAAAGGCACTTATAGACTCATGGAGTATCTTTATTGCATTTATTTTACCTGCAAGAAGAAAATCTGAAACAATAAGAGAAACTGTCTAAAAGGACAGCATTTGTTCACCTAATGAAAAATAAGGATAGCCAACTTCAGACTTGGAACTTGAGAACAGTGAGGATGAAACTAAGACAACTAAAACATTACTTGAAAGCTCTGAGGATCCCATAAAGCATCACTAGATGTTTAGAAAAGCTGGAGGGTTCAGAGTCTATGAAATGCAGAGGATCCATTGCTCACAGCCTTATCCTCAGTGAAGTAATTTCTTTCTGGCATAAACAGGGCTGTAAGCATTACTTCTGTTCAGCAGACTTTTTACTCAATTTCCAAAGTGCATCTTACCAAAAGACAACAACAAAGTGAGCTCAAGCTGTGCTGCACTGCAACAAGAGGCAAGAACAAAGGTATCTGCGCTCCTCCAGGAAAGGTTAAGAGTACTTCTATAACTGACATTGAGCAAGAATAATAAATCATCTCCTGTGCACCTCTCCAAGAGCCTAATGCAGTGAAAAGCAGCAAACAATCAGCCCTTCTGCTCTGACAACTGATTCTACATTCAATAGTTAACTTCAAATGATTTTATGAGCTACTGAAACACTGACATATATGTCCTTGTTATACTAAAAGTCAGTACATGTCCAATTTTATTTCTAGCTCAGTTTGAGTTGAGGAAGATCAAACCTAAAAGCTGAGACAGTAGAATGCAAAAGTAAGTCTGGAATCTAGCCTGAAAATTGATACCTATCTATCCATCTATCTACCCATCCATCCACCCATCCATCTATGAATCCCATAAGTATCTTGCACTTAGAAACAGGGCTACAGTACCCTTCTGGTTACTGTAATTGGAATGGCAACACCTCAAGTTTGAGATCTCATGCAGAAGATCACTCCTTCAGCAACTGCATAATGAGTCTCTGTGTGGACAGCTGGCTCAGAGAACAAAGCCTTGAATCAATGTTGTCTGGAGTTCCCAAATCTTGAGAATCATCAATCCTGATGTAAAATTAACTGTAGATCATGCCATCAAAACCTGGCAGCAGAAGGAAAATGACCTGGAACCCAAGAATTTAACTGTAGTTTAAAAATCAACCTCCGTCTGAACTGTAATTGTGAAGGAGGTTCGTACAAGATAAAGCCATTTATATAACACCAGTTGACAAGATCAGGAGGTTTATGATAATTCATTCTGAGACATTTAATAAGCTAATGACTATTATTATCATAATAATTATTGCTAAAAAATTGACAATACTGGAGCCTAAACCAGCTGGCATTTCAAAGGTTTGATCAAAAATGGATCAATGTGGTTTATGATATTGAAAGAAAGCTCTTCTGAACTCTTTTCAAAAAGGAGATCATAATCTGTTGTTTCTGAGCAGAGAAAGAAAATAGACTAAAAATAGTAGAAAGCAGACAAGAAGACTAATAAAAGGTTCAGGTTCATCTTCTATTTGCTATGAATGAAATGGAGAAATTTTACCAACTTTGAATCTACAGCTTCCCAGTGAAAACAAAAAGACAAGTGGCAAAATAATCACGTTATCTTTACTCTCACCCAAACTCCTTCATCCCTGCAAATGACACTGTTGACTTATTTCCTCGTACATTAAACATAACCCTATTTTTAATAGCACAAAAGCCAGGGGAATCATTTCAATTCACAAGAAGGCAAGAACTTCAAACTCCAGCAAAGGTTTCTTTCTGAAACAAGTGCCAGCATCGTTTTGGCCTGGCAGAGCACTTCAGTCCCTAAACAGACAGCAGAGTCAGAAACGCTGAGGCTTTTAGAAATGTATCCTGTGTGGGTGGACCCACTAGATAGCGGTGGTTTAATAGGTAACTCCCATTAAACCCCGTCACTGCCAGCACCCTCACAACTGTGCAAAAAGACCTGGGAGCAAAGCCAGGCTTTGTTTCCCAACAGAAATGTAAATGTAACTTGTTAGCTGACAGTTTCCAAGAGGAATAAACACATTTCTGAAATACAAATGCAAGTAGGGTTTGATCCCTCACATGATTCACAGAACAACAATGCAGCTCTTGCAACTTAATATTTAATCATATTTCCTTTCATTAAATGCTTGAATATTGGGGGTGGGGGAAGCAACACACAGTCTGAGCTACATGACAGGAACAGTATTTTCAATGAAGATTTGATATCCTAAAGTTTTGGGAACCGTCATTTACATTTCCTAAGCGTACTAGAAATCTGGAGGCCTGTTGTACAATACACATGCTCCACTGCCTTCTGTAGGACATACTCACTTATTTCTCTTAAGCCATTTGCTTTCTGTGATTTATTAGCTCATTTATTGGATTCTGTCAACTTCCAGATAAAGAACTGACGGTTTGTCATTCCCAGTAGGCATAATGTCCTCTGTCTAATGTTCAAGGGTTTGCTTCAGTGCATAAACTCAAAGATGTCTATGCCAGGATCCAGGATAGAGTTTATTTATTGTTTTTATATACACTTACATCCAATGATAAAAGCACAATGGCATTAACAAGAACAGCAGTCTGTCCTATCTCCTTGATACTTCTTCAAGGATTCCTATGACTACTGTAGCCTTAAAGGACACACAACTTCTAATTACAGGTGGAACAGACACACAGAAAGAAAATAAAATGCATCATTGTAAGGGGGAAAAAAAGAAGCAAGGAAATTCTACTTTTCCACTGCAACTTGACAAGCTTGTGAGAAGTGCATGCTTTGGTTACACCTCCAGCCACAACCACTCAGAGGAATGTTGCAGCTCCTGATCAGAAAGCCAGCAGGGGCTGCCCTCTCCTGAGGTGCTGCCTTCCTTCACGAACCTTCCCTTAGGGCATTAAGCTATACAGTTGATTTTCTGGGCTGGGGACTGAATGTAGTGTCTTGTTATACCGACCAAACTGTTTGGGTTACCATTGTTTCAACATGTCCTAGCCACACCAGGCTCAGGAACTGAGAGAAATTAACTCCAAATTAAGGTTTCCATCACTAAAGACATCCCAGCACATTTATCCATATTTCTGTGTAAGCCAGAAATAGTTGTAAATACTGGAGCAATGAGTCTTTGGGTGTACTATGCCACTGGATAGTGTTTAGCCATCTAGGTGTGCCAAACAAAAGCTTGGATTCTTTTGGAGGTTTTGTCTAACCTGAAGGAGCTACAACAACCCATTTCTAATGAATAGAGCACTTGAATATCAAATACAGAATCTGAAAGTAATTGGCTAGGTCTTCAGTAAAGTGCCCACTGGCAGCCTGTGTCAGTGGCAGATGGGTTTATTTCAGGCACCAGGGAAAAACCTACTTGGGAATGTCTTGCCAAGCACCACGTGAAAGCACCACGGCAGAACTCCAGTCTGCAGGATGCACTGTAAATAGTTCATCTCTCTTGTGCAATGTACACAAGATAGTGCAGAGACAAAAGGAAGTTCTGAATGGGGTACATATAAAACTCTTTTGAGTACCACACTACTTTATAGGCTATCATTTTTAAGAAAGGAAACCAAGTCTAGCAAAAGCCACACTGTTCAGTGAGGTCCCTCTACTACAGTCCAGAAATACCCATCCACACTGTGGATCTTCAAAGAAAACAAGTAAGAATTACTTCCTCATCACTTATCATCAAGACTTTTAATTACCAATATTACTATCATACTTTTGGCCATATCTACACCCATGTCAAAGCTCCCAAGAATAAAACCTTTCTGAGGGATTCAGCTGTTTCCACACATTTAACAATTAATCCCCTTAAAAAATGTCAGGTAGGCACCTTAAATACTAACAGACTTGCAGACCTTCCTTTGTAACCCCCAACATCAAATGAGTTCTTGCCAACTATGGCATATGGGATTTTTGAGAGCAAAATAAGGTTATGCTAGTGTCATGGACTGCAAAGTATTGATCTTAGTGTTTAGCCAGATTTGTGGAATACAAATTTATCAATTGTGTATCAATTAGAATGACACTGATCAGACAGTTTATAATGGGAAAGAAAAATCACACGTTCATATACTCAACTCTCTTTGTGCCAACACATTATCTTTATCCCATTAAAGTGCCTTATGCCATCTGTACCATCTGTGACACCAGCTGGTATATTGGTCCAAAAATATCTCTTCATTATAGTATACTGATTAGTTTTTAGTATAGAATCAATTGTAGTTTAACTGAATTATAAAAATAAATAGGTTTTATGGGTTTCTTTGGGGTTTTCCTCCCCTCATTCTTGTGATTTGGTAATGAAAATTCAACATCTTCCCGTTCTTTTCCTAAGATTTGGAGATTTCAGAATTTCCTTCACATAACATGGGGTAGATAAAGAGTTAAAGTGGGAGTAGCAGTTAACTAGATTAAGTATCAGGATCACTGTCTGAGACACTAACCATCTCTAGCAAAAGTCAAAACATTATCTCTTCTGCCCCAAAATTCTCCTTCTGAACAAATATGGCATACCTCAAACTAACTTTACACAGCCAATAGACAGGTGATATTTTGCTTCCCCACCTGAAGATTTATCAGTATAGAGCTATTTTTATACAGAAATTTGAATTAAATTCCTGCTATGGTGAAACTTACAGCAAGATTCAACAGTGCTCAACTAAATGAAGGTTTGCAGCCATCTGTACCCCTCACACCTTTCACACTTTGTGTCTTAGGGCCTTGTCCTTCGATCGATCACACCACCCCTGGATTTAAGCAGAACTGCAAGCCAGGATCTTGACATCTGTCTTACAAATACTTCACACTCAGAAATTTTACTATACATATATATCAGTTACATAGGAAGTATACATCAGAAGGACTGCACTGTGACCATAAATGCTAACAACATTAGTTCAGCCCCTTTCTACGTGTGCATTATGGTGCAGCCTTTTAATGACACGATCATGTGCTGTAGTTTGAACAGGAATGTCTCTGGATAATTAATTTCATTCATTAATATAAACTATTAACCAAATTCAAAACTTCACTCTTTGCATATTTTGCATCCCCCTAATTTATTCCCCATACATTATTGAAAGTGTGAGCTGAAAAGACAATTTCCTATGATGTTTATCAGTAGAGCATCTGAATGCTTCATAAACATTACTGCATTTATATTCACAACATCCCCATGAGATGACAGAGTATTATTATACCTACTTTGTGCAGAAGAGTGGGATTAAGATCAAAGGTACTGACTAATTTGGGCACTTAGTAGGAAACTCATGGAAGCTCATTTTCACAATGCCTTTCATATATGTTCAAAGCCACGTTAGTAATGCTTCAAGTATTCGACATTCTCCAAATCAATCCCCCAAGGATTCACTCAGAAAACAAGAAAGTGTCAATCCCTTAAGTTTGTCTTAATTGACTCCTCCAGCATCAAATAGGAATTGTCAGAAGAAACCAGTAGAAGGAATTATATGGACCTCTTTTCCTGCTTTGTTCACTACTTTCTAAATTGTTCATTCAACAACCAAGGAACTTCACTGTTGTCTTCTTAACAAGCATTTGTGTCAAGTTTTCATCACCTGAGAGTTTCCACTGTTAACTGAAAAATAGAGGGGTTTGGTTTTAGGCAAAATTGACAGCTGAGAAACTGATAGCTGCAGTAGGTTCTGGTGTCACAATATACTTGAAAAATAGAGGGAGATGGAATCGTTTCTGTGCTTACAGATCTCTTCTCACAAAACAAAGAGTGAGATTCAGAAACACAAAGATCAATGTTAAGTTATTGCTGGGACATACTGTGATGTTTCCTCTCCTCCATCTAAGTCTGATTTTTCTCATTGGTCATTTTTCATCTCAGTTGCATCAGAAATGGTATGAACTAAGAGACTTAGTTAAATCAAACTATCAGGGCTTGGGAAAGTCAGCTGAAGGGTCTTAAACTAAAAAAAAATTTCACTTAACATCAGGTATAACAACAAAGAGGAAGTGATGCTAATGATAATCAGAGGAATTTGGTCATGTGAATTGAGAGAGGTTTATATTAGGTATCCTTGCTGCTAGCCACTCTTACTGTTGTATTCAAGACAGCCTTAACCTATGCATCTACTGAGGCAAGAGGTAGGAAATTAAACCAGCCCTAGACTTTGAGTTATGATATTGTCAGAAATAGGTTTTCCCTACTCTTTGGAATGATGACCTCAACTAGCCCAAGCATCTTGCTTTTACACTCACAGGGCCAAAAATATCACAAATTAAATGATGTGTTATGAAAGGAATTTTGGCATTATAGGTATTAAACTTGTTGCTTTTTCAGTTTGTGCACTTACTATAATTTTCCAAGGCTGTGCAACAAAGTAATCAGGTTGGCTCAAAGGTGAAGGCTTATGGAGAGCGGCACAAAAAGTGCTTAGGTAGCTCAATATCTCCAGCAGCATTTTCTTGTGACATATGTGAAATCAAGCATGCCTTCTGCTCTGCCACACAGTACAGGTTTGTTGGCATTTGGTTGAGGTGCTCTGCAAAATTCATCTGCAGTGTTGCCACATATGACTAATAGAGCCACTGTACTCGCTAAACATTTAGATGGCTCAGTGAAGAACTCCAGTTCCTTGTGGACTTTTTCTTACTATCTGGCACTCAGAAAGGATGAATAAGAAAATTAAAGAACAACTGAGAACACACGTCCTTGCCAAGAAGATAGTGCTCCTTGAAGGGACAGCAGGGAGGTCCCAGCAGGATGGCATTATTGCAGCCATGAGCAGCATCAAGTCCTCTCACTTACCCCTTTTGGGCTGAAAAGAGGGCAAATCTATTCTCTTAGAATTGTCATCATACTTCTGCTTCTGACAACTTATTTGATCTGCAGTAGAAGTGCTCCTTCTAGATACAGGAGTTTTTCCAGGGACAGATAACTGCACACACAGTTGTGCTACACTGCACTAATATTCAGTAGACTTTGGTAAACAAAACACAGATACTGTTAACCACCACAACAAATTCAGTTCTTTATGGACCATACCATTTATAAAATCACATTCAGAGCTTCCATTTAATCTGGAATACTCTCAATATATTTAGCCATTTAAATTGCTGGAATAATGCCCAGATGTAAAGTGGCAAGATATTTAAAAATTGATTCCTTTTTCTAGGCATGCCATGAATATAAAAATCCTTCCACTTAATCTAATCTACTTCTTTGGCCTATTAGTTTTTGATTGATAGAGTATGTTGAAATAAAAAAGAAGTTGGCAGACAGAGGTGAAAACAAAGATACTGTGAGTACAGAAACCATATAGAATATGTGTTGGTTCCATGAGGGATATAGCTGAGTTCTCCAAAAGTGGTGATCCTCTACATTTATTATATCCCAAACCTTTGATTGTTAGAACTTGATTTGTAAGTAATAGATTTCCTATAAATTAGCAACCTGAAGGGAAATCTGGAGAAGCAGAATGAGACATGAGATTTTCAAGTGCAGCATTCAGAAATTCATAGCCTGCTGTCATGTTTAAGGTGTCACAGTTCCTATATTGTATTGCAATGGATACCTTTTAAATTTCTGCGTGATAGTCAAGCAGTAACTCCAATTCTACCAGAGAAACAAGGACAGTCAGAGATACAATTCTATTTCTGATGTTAACTAGCTGATTAAAGAGCGGTGCGTCAGCAATTCCTTTTCTTGGTCAGAATTCAAGAAGCAGCTAGGATTGTTTTTTCTAACAGTTCAAACTGATTGAAGCACAAGATTTCATCATGCAGAACCCAGAATGACATCCCTGGAAACGTTCCAGTTAGTGCAATGGTTCATCATGCTTTTTATATAGAAACACACATTCAATGCAATTAATCAAAAAGTAAACAGCCAACAAAAAGGATCTGTTCAAAGCTCTTAATTACAGAGAGTGTAAAAGTGTGCCCTGGCTCTTAGGAAGCTCGTGCAAACTGCGTGTTCAACAGGGAAAGAAAGCAGCAAAGAGCAAAAAAAGCTAGGGACTTTTCACACCCTTCTGCAAATGCAGAGCTTTTAGACAGTGATCTGCCATGAGATAATGCTTCAGCTTCCAACATCAAGTGCTTTCTAGTAACTGCAGCACCAGGATTACAAAGGTGGCGACTGCAGGAGACTACAAAAATCCATCCTGACATGAAGAAAATAAACCTCCAAGAGAAAAGGAGAAACACACCTCATTGTGCCATATTTATACAACCATGGAAGCATAAAGCATCACTCCATGAAGTGGAACACTCACATTTTTCTGAGACATATTTCTCAGGGGCTAACCATTGACCATATATAATCCTTAGCATGTCAAACCCCAAGGAAATCTAATTCCTATGAAACATCCTTCTCCTTACGACCACATTCACTCCAAGGAGAACTGACTTCATAATTTGCACTTTTCAACTTGCTACCTATGTATTAAGCACATTTAAAACTCAGTTATGGATGATACTTATTTTTACAGGCACTAATAACTGCCTTCAAGGGCTCTGAAGAGACATGCATGAATTCTCCCCAAACTGTAAGCTAGAGGATACTGCAAGATTTGTGCCATTTTATTTTTTAATTTGGAAAGGTTTGAAACCCCTCACATGCACAGGGTAAAGCAGCAAGGTCTTTTGTCATGGCCATGGCCTCAAAGTAGTATTTTTAAAGTGTTAAGGAATAGTAAAGGCTTCAGATACACGCTCATGGCTTTTTTCCCTAAGAGAAAGACAAGGCAGCGCTTGTTACACTTTCTCGAGCCCAAAATGCTGCTGCATAATGTTATACATGCTGTAAAAAGTGTGTGTCAGAGCCTCCCATTCTCATTAGCTCCATGCACTGCTCAGTTCAGCAAGCCTGTGCACAAATACACAGTAAAAGCCATTTCCAAAGCATTAATCATTCTGGAATGATTCTAAGTTGTGAGAAGGAACGTTTTGCCAATTCCTCTTTTAATGACCCGAGAGATAACAAACATTCCTGAATAACACACTTTCCTCTTAAGTTATGCCATTAGCTACTCCTGCTACCCTGAAGAGAGTATTAGAAGCCTTACTGAGATTAGATCGCTCTGTGCTACAAGTTTCAAAGAAAATTACATTCACTGAGGAGAGCCTCTAATTTTATTGCCAGGATACATCTTTCAGAGCTAGCATTTGACAAGAAGGCAACAAACTGCAAGGTTCCCCTCTTTCACAAGCCTCTTCATACAAATTCCTTTGTCTGAGACTGTTATAGGAGAATAGGCCTTGATGGAAAGCAAAACAAATAGGTTAAAAATAGATTAATTTCCCTTCCTTTCCCCCCCTTCTTTTTCCACCATGTTTTATTTTTTTGAACAATCTTTTTATATCTACTAAATATGTACAACTGCATCTTTATTCTGAGCTGGAGAACTATTTAGCTAGGAATAGAATCCTACATTGGTTTCAGGGAAAATATCTGGAATGAATAAAAAGGCTCAGTACTTGCAACATTTTTACAAATAAACAGAAAACATCACCATTTTCCACCCTGGGAGAAGGGAATGAGTTCAGGAGTATAAGCTATTCCTGGTAATGGATCTCTCACTTATTGCTATTTTCTGATAGATAATTCTTATCTATGCCATTTATTTAATAGATTCATAGAATGGTCAGGGCTAGAAGGGACCTTAAAGATCATCCAGCTCCAACCCCCTGCCATGGGCAGGGGCACCTTCCACTAGCCCAGGTTGCTCATGGCCTCATAGCTGTCATTGAACACCTCCAAGGAGGGGGCATCCATGACCTCCCTGGGCAACCACTATCTCACCACCTTCGCTGTAAAGAATTTCTTCCTAATATCTAATCCAAATCTACTCTCCTCAAACTTGAAGCTGTTCCTTCTCATCTGAGAGTATATTAAATACCCAAGGGAGAGCAGAATGTTTAACTAGGTCTCTAATTATTTGAGTTATTTTTCATCCTTAAATATTTTGTCAAATGTACTATTTGACAAGGAAAAACACACACATTGATTGACAGCTTGGAATTATTCCTATTTTTAACTCATAAACACGTGGTTTGAGGAAATGCAAACAATATAAACCCCAACATTTATAAATAACAGTTGTAAATTTAGCAGTTTGTAATGTGGAGTCAGCAGTACAATTCCAGATTTATCTGTGACAGACAACTTGTTGTCATCTTGGTGTCTCTCATTTGCATTTCATGAAATCTGCAGCAGAATGCATATTCATGGCATGGAATGATCAGGAAAGGCTCCTAACTGCCCTGGCTTAACTGAGTTGGTTATATTTCAGGGCTGCTCAGTTTGGAAAGTGAAGCCCTCCAGTCTTCCAGCACAAGCTTTTAAACTTGTGCCCAGAGCTTCCTGCAGCATCGAGCTCCCACTGATGTATACCTTGCCATAGACAGGGTCTGTTCTTTCAGCCTTAGGTACAAGATACCTTTCTTTCAAACTATGGGAGGGAATTAGTCAAATTACTGAGCCTTGAGCATCTCCAGTGTGGAATTGCTTTCCATCAACAACTGCTTTAGTCTGTTTACTTTTCTTTGAAATACAAAAATGTTTCATTAAACTCTCTTGCTCTTCCTTTGGAGCAATCACTACTGCACTAAATTCATGCCCTTTAAATACTGCATAGAAAAGGGTTGTGTGTAATTATCTTTCCTGTATTTATGTTACAATATTTTTCTCATTCCTATGAGAGATGTTGAAGTGAGAGCAGGAAGACATCCCCAGTGGCAGGGCATTCTAAGATTTTATCCTAAGAATGAAGATTATTCATTCTGAGCATAAAGTTAAACCATCTGAACACTGCAATAAATCAAATATTTATTTGCCTGCTCCAAATTCATAAATGGAAATTGTCCCTGAAAGTATAATTAATTCTACAAAGTTAAAACAATGTGTTGACAAACTTAGTTTCAAGATCATACATAATAAACTAAGTATGAAAAATAATTTGTACAGAAATAATCTTTGTTTAAAAAGAAGGATCGAATATGCATCACTGTACAGTACTTCCAGCTACAAACTATTATAATGGCAGCAAATTACCAAATGATTCTTTATTTACAGGTTCCAAGATTTTCTTGAAATATGAACAAAATTTTTTCCATTTTTAAATCACTATTTTAATGACTATTTTTATACTGCCTTACTAGTGTAAGGTAGCTTAAGACAACCAATGGAGAATCTGATTTGTGTAAATGAATAATTAAGTGAGAATGAGCCACCACAATATCCTTTTCAAGCCCACCTTCACCGACCAAGCACCCCAGTAGCCAAGTACTCTCTAGCTACCACAGCATAGTCATGGGTACCAAGAGTAAGGTTACATTGCAGCAGATTTCTTGCTGGCTGAACATATTCCAGAGAATGCACAAGCATCTCCATGGTCAAGCCTAAGAGGTTTCAGAAATGCCCCACTTGATTATGTGTATGAAATGTTACCTAGCTGTAGCTCAGGAATGCAGGGGGATATGCCAGGTACAACTTGCTTAACTGATGTCAGTAAACTCTAATGTTGAAGTCCAAGAAAAACTTTGGACAATGAGGTCACTTTGGAAAACAGAACAGTGATGAAGAAAGTACCTCGGGACAGCAGTCTTCTTGATCCTGCTACATATTCAAAGGTTATTTTGATGGCATCCCTGTGGGAACAGGCTTTCTAGCATTTGGTATTAGAGGATGCAAAATTGAGAGCTTCATTGTGAGTTAGCTGTGTGTCAGATCCTGATTTTATCTCTCTTGGAGAAACCCAGAATAACTTAACCAAGTCTGCTTTTATGGCGAGTCATATATCTGCTAATTCACTTTACCAGGGCAAAAGAAATCCTTCATTCTACCATTACCTATCAAGTGCTTTAAGACTTTTTCCAGGGTGCAAATTATGGGCCAGTTTAAAGGTACTGAAGAATCAGACCTATTAATTGCAGTGCAAGTTACTTTGGATTCACACACCATTTCTAGAGAGATGATTCCTCAGGCTGATAAATAAGTCAGTGAAAAAAGCTCTGAGCAGAAGGCTGGATGTTTTGAAAGGGTTACAGCAAAATAATTTTTGCTGCACTAGCAAACAATAAAAAAAAATAATAATTATAGATACAAACTGATAGAGTAACCAGAAATCAAACATGGATTTAGCAAATCATACTGCCTGTGGGGATTAAAGTAGTCATTTGTTGGAAATATTACCCTACAGCTTTAAAAATGAGGGGCCAAGAATAGCTAAATGATTATGCTTAGATTAAAAGGCATATCAAACACTTGCTCACTGGGATAAGACAGGGATAAGGGCAGTTTAAAAACAGAGATTGGTTTTATTTAACCAGCTCATAGTTTCTAAATGCTGAAGACCAAGCTACTAGAGTATACCCTCGACAGTAAATGTGTAAAATATCACTCAGGGTATGGTGACTTGAATCGTCGTGCCAAAACCATCCCATGCATCTTTTTCATTCTGTATAATACAAGTTCAATATCCTGAGGATGTGGTTTTTTTCCTTTATTATAAACTGTATGCAAGGAGATGAAAAATGTTGCCAAAAGGGGTTGTTTGGGGCAGGTTGTTTTGTTTTTACATCATGTTGCAAAGTACAAATACGAAGGAGAATCACTGCCTAAAATCAAATCCTTAACTGTGTGTATGTTCCTGAGGAAAATAGTGGGAAACACATTAACCATCACTTCAGGCTGGTGGCTCTCTAATTTATTACTCAGGAAAGAGTTAGACTTTCATTGGGTCTGATACTGCACAGCCAACTTCTCATTTAAAAAGCAGTGTTTCTTACAGCATTTATTAATAAAACCAGTACATGGCATCATTATGTACAAAAGTGACAGGATGTTACCTTTCTCCAAAGACAAAGGGATTGATCATATAATTACCATGTAAAAATACTCTCAGTGATCAAAGGAGGTCTTACTAATCAAAACAGATTTTGGGGGGGTTGGGCCCTGATAAATTGGTACATTTAATTGCTGGGATTTTACATTTAATCCTCAACTGAAGGATTCTTGGCTTTTTTCCTGCAGACCAACCTTTTCTGCAGACCATATATTCTGATGTGCTGCAAAATGAATGCTCAAGCAGTACAATTATTTATATCACATTATGATAAAGCACCTTCAATCAAAGCTGTACCATTTTTAATCTCTTTGCACAATAGACCCAAGACAGCAGAGACTTTTTGTACCTGTAACTTGACTGATTCAGTAATACCAGTCTATCAAAAATTCTTGGAAAGACAATTTCTCCTACACTAAAAATTTCACTAAAAATAGGAGAAGTACCTTTAGAGCTCAAACTTTTCCAGGCAAAAATTCGCTTTATCAAGCAGCAATTCCTAAGTAATTTCTTGCAGTTTGCAGGCTTCTGATGATACTGTTGCAGATCTTCATTCTCTTCCTGTGTTTTCTTCTGAGGGGCTAACACTTCCATCCTAAACAAAAACTTAACCTTTAGTTTTCCTGAAGCACATAAACACGATTTAAACCCATAGACTGGGGGTAGGGGAGGTGGGGGGAGGAGGGAGGAGATGGAGTGAGGATAAAGGGAAAAGCTTTAGGATCTCATTAACCATTATTCTCAGCTCATGCATTCTTAGTATTAATTAACTTTAATGGAATTATTGTATTCATATACTTTTGGTTTGAATTATTTATCAGGAACATTAATGGATGCAGAAAATGCAGTCAGGGGAAAACAATCAGATTTTATCTACTATTAAAGACAAAGCAACAACAACTTAGAAAATGTTAAATGACATATATTATGTAACATCTTTAGATGGTAAATAAATGTTTACCTCTTACCTTAGTCAGTTGTTTAGGTAATTGAAATAATGTAATCCTCTAGGCATGAACCTCTTATCCTTCCTTTCTTAGCCTGCCTCACATCAGTGTCATAGAGGAGAGCTGCAATCCTCCAGCCGTTATTGAAAGACAGCTGCTCTACCCAGAAAAGATGAATAGTTGGGTTTCAGTGCTGCCTTAATGCCAGTGTCACTCAAATTCAGAAAAGCAGCTGAGCCACTTAAAGCCAGTTGTACACTTGGGGACCATTTCTCTGCACCACCTTCTGATCGCACAAGGCAGACCAATAAATTTCTGTATGACTTTATTTCTCTGGATAGACTGCTGGGGGCCATTAGCAACAACCAACACCGACTAGGACCTAACCAAAGCCCTACTCAGGGGCCATTAACCTGAGAAAAGGCACCTACCCAGTGCTCCAGGACTTTTATGCTACTCCAAGGTCACAGAAGAGTCCTGAGCGGCATTCCCGTTTGCTCTTCAGCCAGCTCCAGCCTGAGATGCTGAGGAGATGCCTTCTGCTGAGGACAGAACCAAACTGCAAGCTGTGGCAGCCCTTTGACAACGAGCCACAGACTGCACCAGGGGAGCTACTCTAATTACAAGCAATAACTGCACCCCGCCAGGAGCAGGACACCAGCAGCGCCCCTCTTGCACTCCCCTCACTTCCTCTTGGGCTGTGCTCTCACCCACAATCCGAATCGAACAACATTAAACGCAGCTTAAGTTCTCAACCCAAACTACAGGGAAAAGTCACAGATAAAGAAAATTGGCATTGCTCACAGTACACACCAGAGTTTGAGAAACAAAGATGACTTTTCAATTGTGAACTCCTTGCTTCCTTATAACAAGTACGCATGATGTCACACGTGACCTCACTGCATGCATTTGCGTCAGGAGTTTCTATCAACTACACAAAACAGCCAAGAAGAAGTTTCCACTTCCTGAAATTTATTCTTTAAAAGATACTAGAGCTCCAGGACTTTTTTGATCAGTCAGTTTGCCTTCTAACCAAATTAGTCTTAATGTTGATTGCATAATTTGCAAGTTGCACACATGTAACGTTTCCTGCCTTAGCTATTTTGCTTTGTGCAGAGTGACACACAGCCCACCCCCCACACCTTCCTTCTACCACTGGAGACGTCAGATCTATTAGCACAGGCTAGGATGGAGTTTTTCAAGCACACACATTCCACCTCTGCAAACAGCCTATTAATCAGCAGTGAATTCTGCTCTTAAGGCAGAGAAGCATGAGCCTTAGCAAATGATATTTAGGCAGCCAAAGTAAAGGGGAGCACTTCCATTCAGATTCATACCTTGGGATGCATTTCAGGCCCACTGCTATTTAGAACTGAATGAGACTTGAATTTGCGCTGTTGGAACAGTACTTGCTTGTATCAGGTCCTTTGAGTCCCATGCCATGACACAGCATTCCAGACATGGCTGTATTCCCATCACAAGCCACTACCCAAGTGAGCTGAATTCCAATCTGATAATAGAGTTTCTGAAACTGCTGAAACTTCAGCAAAGAAACTTCTTCCAATTCAAGCATATTTCAGAGCTCTTTCATGTCTTCCACAGGTGCCATTCTGAGAATAATTTTACATCAGCTTCTACTGTACTAAAAAATACAAAAGTCTGGGTCTGGATTTCAAGATGACTCTGGGAACAGAATTTTGAGCTGCAAGCACAACTGGAGTGCCTCTGGCCTGAGCCCCCACACATTACTGCAGAAGTAACAAGGGACCTATGCTCATCCTGACCACGTGCTTCATGTCAGGAAAGGCAGATTGTTTGCTGAAGCAGTAACAGTGCATGGGGATGGGACTGCCTAAAGAAAGCAGGATTTTGTTGTGTCATGTTATTGCATCCCTTCTGTAACCAGTTGCGACCACAAATAAAGCTGGGTTTCTGTCCAAAATGATGTTCATTTCCTGTTGATGGTTTAAAATCTGGGTTTGTGAGGGATCTAGATGATGTCAGTTAAAAACTCCAGAGTCACAAGCTGATGAATTATGTGAGTGCTATGTGATGCCATACAGTTATAGACCTTTTAAAGCAATACTGATTGGAACTCTGTGGGAATGTCCTGTATTGGGGCGTATGTGAACACGGCTGCAATAACAGCATCCATGCAAGCTGTCCCTTCATATTGCTTGGTCAGATTTGAACTTTGGGAACCTCATTTGCACTTATGGAAAAATACACTATTTTTCACTTAGTGATGAAATATTCATTAGAAAGTCCAGAGACATCATTATAGAGTGAGGAGTGGCTCAGGAATATTCCAGATGAAACTGTCAAAGCTGACATGACATCTGTCTGGGGGTTTTGGGGGAACACTTACAGAAATGATTAGTTGCATCAGTTGATTCCTCTAGCACAACTATTTCAAGACCCTTCAATGATGACTCTGTGGTCTCATAAGAGTCTTGAAGGAAAGAATTTTTTCATGTCCCAGATGAAGCCAGTTGAAACCAGTCATGTCTGCTGAAAACTTTGGGCCACTAGAGATTGCAGCTGTAAGCTAAGAAATGAATACTGAAAAATAGGGCAAGCCTGCAGAATCCAGCCCTGGGTGAATGTGTGGGTGACTGCTGACATATTAAGGAATATTAGAATAAGAAGCTTCAGAGCAAAAGCAGGGCTTGGTTTTGTTTTGCTCTTCTCAGTAGAAACAATTTTTAATAGTATTGCATGATGCCAAATTTTGTCAGATGAAGGAAGGGATTTGTGAGTGGAAAGGAAAATTTCATTCTTCCTGTAAAATGAAAACATTGAACAGAAAAGAGATTGGAAGCAAAAATATACCAGTTATTTATTTAGCCCCAGTGTATAGTGCTCTCTAAGGTCTTGCTACTGCCTTAACTATAGCTCAGTGTATTTGCTTGTCTATTTATAGGCCAAAAAAAAATGGTATTTGGATAAATATCAGGAACCAAAATCAGCATCTAGTAGGTTAATACTCCCCCCACTGATCACCTGGACCAACCATACTGTTTCAAATGCTTACTTTATAAAGTTTTAGTGTTTGTTGTGACTGAGTGTCACAGCAATGGGGACAGAAATCTGTTTTGTCACAGAACAGGGGAAGCACAAGCCCTTTACAGGAGCAATACCTTTAGTATGCCACTGGCACAGCTACATCTAGTGGGGGTTTGTCTACCAAATTCTTGGCTATCATGGGTTGAGTTGAATCTGCTGATGACACTCATGCTGCCATCATGCCAGCTTCAAAATGAAGTGCTGTCTGGAGCAAAGTATCACCAGGCTTGAAGCTCAGATTGCAACATGAGAGGCTTTCCTCATTGGTCTAATTGGAGAGACTCACAAGACTGCTAGTTAGCAAAACAGAGTTGAGGACTCTTTCCTGAATGCAGTTAGAAAACACACAAAATGGGCTACCAAAGAGGTCTGCCATTAAAAGAGAGAGAATTCCTCTGCAATTAGCATGGAGAGTATCAGAAACTAAAGATGAACCCTTTACAGCCATGTCGTAGCTATTGATTTGCTATAATACCCTAATGATCATTCTGCAGCACTGTAACTGTGGGTAAGAGAGTGCCACAGGAGCTAGGAGCTGCTTATCTCAGATTCAAACACAGGCAAGAAGAATTATTTTGAAACTGAAGTAGTTAAACACTGTCTTATACACTTACATAAGCGTACCCCAATGCACTTATATAAGTGCTCTTATATACTTGCATAAGACTGTATTTTCATACTCTGTCCATCTAAAAATTCCCTCTAGAAATGGTGTAACCCAAGCATACAGCATAGACTTTCCTACATTTGCCAGCACTTCCCATAACTGGCACACCTGGAGCCTTCCTCAAAATATTAAAACAGAACTTCTCATTACAGGGAGAAGTTTATCAGCATTGCCTTAATCCAGTGATACATTTACAGGAGATCATGTCAGGGAAAAGCTGATTACTTGTGGGGGGGAAAAAACCCAGCCTTTTAAAGTGGTTTACCAGGCCAGCACTATCTACAAATCAGTTTGTGGATATTCAATTGTGGGTTTGTATTTGATTATGCACTGTCAGCATATGTTAAATACCTGCTCAGGCAGAGCAGAGAAAAGGCATTTACAATGCCACTGTAAAATCCTCAAAGGGAGCAGGGACACAGGGTACTCAGAAAATACAGACACAGATTCCATCAATGGTATGCCTCATTCTAGCACTTCACAAAGGCAGAAGACACTCTGCAAGCTTCTAGCTGCTCCACTGCTACCTTACAGGAAACCAAAGTGGTCACATCCAAGTGAACTAGTAAGCTCTCAGAAATCCCCACATTGTGCTGCTGCTACACAACAGTGCAGGAAAGAAACAGAAAAGCTGCAACTTAGTAGTATCACACTTCCACACTCCAACAGATTTTACATGTGGAATATGAACTTGAGAGATGAACTTTGGAGGTAAATTCCAGAGCACTGTGTTAAATGCCCAAGTGATTAGAACACCTGCATAACAGAAGGGATTCTTCATGGAATAATTGCAATAATGTTCTTTAGTATTTCCCCTATTTCTATAGCCTTAGGCAATATCAAGTAGTTCAAATTAATAAACCAGCTCATAGATCAGATGGCTTTCCAGCACCTACAGTTCAGTACTTGGAGCTATTGGTTAGGCAGGCAGCCATAAACACTGCAAATAATGATGAGATTTTTGACCTTCCAGTGTCATGTAAATTGATGTGTACCTGACACAGGCAGACTTGGCTGCTAAACTTAAAAGCCTTCAGGTTTGTCATTGTCCTCATCTTCCAATTGGATGTGTTAACTGTAAAGGAGACTAAAAATGGAAGAGCAAAACTAAGGAAGATAGTTGGGAATAAAATCAATATTCCTTTTGTAAACTGTACATGTTTCTGGTAACAACGCACATATTTCCAGTACTCCCTGTAAAAGAAAAAGTGTAGTGATTTCTCAGTTAAATATTTTATAGCAAAATTAGTTTTTATATGACATCCTGGCTAGTAATGCATTGAGGTCTATTAATAAAGTTTATTTTCAAGTACCTAGCACTTCAGATTGTAGAAGTGCAATTAATGAGAAATAGGCATTCATAGCACTTACTCGACTTGTTCTCCCATTATTTGTTTCTGATGTGCTGACTTTCTTATTTTTTCTTTCTGACTTCTATTAATTTTTAATTCATTTCCTGGATCTAAGTAACTGGGGTCCACCAGCTGCAGAGCTGCGATTCTCACACTTTGCTACAGACACTGTGCAGTAGCCGAGCAAAACAATTCTATTGTATCTTTCGCAGTAACAACTGCAGGGTTCAGTGACCAAGACAGAGTCAATGAAGTGATTTATCAATATCTGTACACATTAAACAATAACACAAAAAATAGTTCCATAGACCTAAAGAAACTTCCAACTGCAATTCTTTAACAAAAGATAGAGACTGAAATAAGGGCAGGAGGAAGGAGACAGAGAATGAAGGAGAAAAGAGAAGAAATGTTGATGCAATTAGCAGTCTCCCTACTGTACCTTTCTTTTTTAATTGAAAATTCAATTTGTGATGCAAAATAAAAACTAAGAATGAGAGCTAAAGATTGAGGACATGTGGCATTATCAAATTTCTTTTTCAATTTCCCCATATTAAAATATTCATGAGGGGAAACACTACCAGCTCTGGTAATTAACACAGAAGTTGTCCCACAGCTCCTCAAACACTTCTGCTACTGCTGCTTGCCTGAGACGTGAAACACTACGAGTTCAGCACACAGACTCTTAGATTTTGCAGGATGAGGAGGTGATTTAACATTCAGGTACTTCTACCAGCCCTAATTCTGTACCATGTTAGTGTAGCTAAGGAGCCTCTGGGGTTCTGCTAACTTAGAGTAGTTAAGTACCTTGGCATTTCCTATAATGGCTGGGTCATCACCGTAAACAAATTCTAATTTAGGCAGCAGGAATTTGCTTTCCTGTATTTCTTCCACAATTCAGGGAAACTATATTGTAGCACTACAAAGGGTTCTTTTCATATACACATCACACATTCAAGGGGGCAGTTATTGAACAGCTGCACAATGATCCCAGAAAGCAAGACTTTGTGATGCACTATCCTTTAGTACAAGGATGAAACCCATGGTAGCTCAGTCCCTCTTCATGAAACACCACATCATTTTTCACCTTACCACACTGATGCATACAACTCTCTGCTAATTTTAAATGGTCAAATTAATCTAAAAAGTGAAATGCTTGCACTGCTGAGTAATATCTAGCCTTGCTAAATGTCTGTCAAAACACTTCACATTCCCATTTTCAATGATATAGTTACAATATGGGTATGCACAGATTTGTGCACCATAACAAATTGCTTCTTTCCAAAAAAAGTGAAAAATAAAATTCACTGTGTTAGCAGCTCTGTGCTGAAGGATTAAGTCAGAAGATGTTCAGAGTGTGGTTCCAGGTTCAAACTGTGAAGCTAAAAACATCACCACATCCCCCCACTCACCTGCAGGCATTCATCAATTGCACAGTTTTTCATAGTGGTTTGAAAAGAAGTTTTATGTTGGAAAGCAATAGCTACTTGACTAAGATAAAAAGTTCAAATATTGCTGTGTTGGAGAGGAGTGAAAAGGAGAGGAGCCATCTGACTTTTAGCACATAACTTTCCTCCATAAACTGAGGAGGTTAATTCCCTCAATTCAATCTATAGTCCTGCAGAGAGATGCCCCACCAGAGAGGGTGGTGCTGAATTCCTGCATGTTCTGCCCTGAACTGTCCTCTTAAGGCTGTGTTTTTGACCTGATCAAGTGCCTTAATTTAAGTAGTGTGAATGTATTTTGTTATGTCCACTCAATTTCTGTCAAGTCCAAGCACTCATAGGCACTGTGGGATCATGAAATGCAAAAGAGCCATAAAAGTGAAAGTACTATTACTAGCAATACAATGGAAGCCATTAAAAAGCCATTATCTATTGATAGCTGATGTATGTTAGTTATTTATAATGCCCTGCTATAAAGCTGTTTGAGAGTGGAGAGGGTCAGCAGGACGGGGGAACTCAAGCAGTAATACCTCAGGGTGGCAAGTGCTGACAGTACTCATTCTTTATATGGCAAGCACAACATGGTAACCAAACAGTAAAATGAATAATCTGCCAAAAAGATGAGGAGAAAGTTCTGCACTGGTTTTGGACTGGCTGACGTAGATTGCAAATCCATTTTGTAGAAGGCACAATAAAAATGCTCCTGCCTGGAGGCTGCCATTCCTTATTGCATTATGGAAGTACCTCATGGCTTTAGTCTATTAGGTGCTACACAAACACATTTTAAGATGCATTTCTTTTCCCTCTAAGCCACCATACAAACAGGTAAGATGAAGGCCAGGTAAAAGAATGCAACCACCATCTCCATTTGACAGATGGAGAATGGAAGGCCAGCGAGACCAAGTGACTTGCCTAAGGCAGTGTGCAGCAGAGCCAGGAATCCGACCTAGACAGCTTGAGTTCCAGACCAGTGCCTTCTCTCATTAATACCTGTTTCTTTTATGCCTTTTTTGGCCATAATTTAGCAAGCCAGGGAGTGCTGTTTTGTCCCAGGTTGAGTAGGATGACAGTCTTGAAATGATATACCGGAGCTGATCACTTCAAAAATCAGACAATAGATTTTAGACTGCATCGATTTTAGCTGCTTCTCTCAGCTCCTGTGTTCTTTAAACCATCTCCTGTAATTTGATTCAAGCTTTGGAAAGAAGCCCTTTGAGAGCACACGAAACAGTATTTCAGTAAAACTCCTAATGTGATTTTTCATCAATCAAATAATAAATACTTGAGGAGAAAATAAACTTGAACTATGAGAAATGTTTCTGACAGCAGTTCAAAAGATGCACATCTGTGCAGTTCTGCAAATAGGCAATAGATTCACCTTCGTGTCAGGGTACTGAGTGATTAGGTTTCCTGTCTCACACATTCATCTTCCAAAGTGTGAGAAATGAAAACAACTGTAAATATGGATAAAACAAAAGGGCTGTCTTAGATAAGATAGCTGCAGACAGTATTTATACAAGAGATTTTTGCCAGGCAAAAATCACATATGTAAACAGTAATGGCCAAGTTCCAAAGAGTTCAAAGAATCATTACTTTCCTAAGCTCTACACCTATGCAATGCAACGAGTTCCACATCTGTGAGCTTTGTTTGATAGAGATTTGAAAAAATAAGAAAACAAAAAAAATCAATGTGCCAAATGTTCAGTTGACAGCAATCAGCAGAGGGAGTAAACAGAACTCCCTACATGAACACCAGACGAGTTCATGACTTAACAGCATGTAAAAATTCACAAGAAATTAATGTACTGAAATGAGACCTAGCTGGGTGTTCTCTTAAGAGTGATGTTGTTTCTCTTTGTCTTTGGAAATGCACAGTACACTGAAGCCCTGCCTCTGGTATAACTGCAAAATGTTATCCTCCATCTAGAAAACAAAAAGAGTAATGATAGAAGAAGCAGGGCAAATGAGGCTGCAGACATAGAGAGGTTACACAATCACCTAGGTGCCTATTGGTTTTCATGAGCAAGTCCTCAAAATGTGATCCTATTTACTGCAAGTTAATTATCCACATCACTCAGCATACAGAAAGACAAATCATTACCATTGCAAAAGGAATCAAGACCCTTTGAAAAGATTCTAATAAATGCAGGTTCTGCACATGCACTGCAAATGATGAGCAAATATGTACTGGAAATAAGAAATGTGAGAGAAAGCAATCTGACAATAAATCCTCCAAAATATGAGGAAGAAGTAATAATCTCCTGCCCTCTAATTTTATCACAGCCAAAAAAAGGCCTTGTGGCAAAAAATGTCAATCCCAAAGCCATAGCTCTGTCACTCTGACACTTCTTAGAAAAACTAAACATGCATTTTGAGGCTAATTCATGCAATGGACTAGGGTACGCGATGGAGACTGACTGAAGAGAAATACCCAACACAATAACTGGCTGCAAGTAATATTTGTCAGAACTTTTGGACAATTTGAAGAGAATAATTATCCATAAATAAAAGTACCTCCTGCCTAAGCAGCTCACAAATAGGAAAATAATTGCCCCCAGAATATTATTCACTGGTTGGTTGGGATTTTTTTCTTCTAACAGTGAATGCATTAAGTACAATGCAACATCCCATGGATGTGGAGCAAACATATTCCCATCTCCTGAATCACTTATTGTTGTCAGGGGTCAGTACTGGGACCAGTACTGTTCAATCTTCTGCATCCTCTGGGTCTTACAGCTGTTTGTTTCCTCTAAGCTTCGTGGGGAATCCTTCCAGGTCATGGTGGCTTTGATTCAACAAAATATCTGCATGTAGAAATCCCCCTTGACTCCAGGATTTAGCAAATATTTAATCTCCACAGACTGCAGCCTAACAGAAGCACTTTTCTAATTGCCACCCCAGGTAAAATGAAATGGAGAGTGAACACTTGCTTCATGACTCTTCAACATGTGTTAATAAAATGGCTTTATTTGAAAATGGATTGGTTTTATGCACTTGAATGCTCGAGGAACTGCTTCTTCAGGCACCTAGCAAACCTGCAAAGATGGGAACCAACCAAGAGGATACTTCTGGCTTTCTGTATAATCAGTTCTGAGCATGGAAAATTTCTGACCCGTAATTAGCGCTCAGTTAACTTTGTGCCAGCCGCATGGTGCCGCACGGAACAGTCTCTCCTTTTAAGTAACTGATACATGGGAAGAGGTAAGTTTAATATTGCAGAGCATTAGAATACTTACCAAATGAAGAAAGTGCAGTTCAAAGAAAAATAATTTGTATAAGCTCCAGCAGGGCACATTATTAAAAGTTATTCATATAGTGTGCACTGGATGGCTACTGAATTCTCTCGCTTAATTTGCACTCAGATTACCACAGCAGTGAGCCTCCAAACAAGAAGATAGAAGATATAGAACCATCCATTGCTTTAAACCGATCCACTGCATTGGTACAGCCAGATGGCAATAAGAAATGTGAGAACCAAGCAGCAAACTGAGACGCAGCAGTCTCTTCATTTGTGCTCTGAAGTGCCTTTTCTGATCTCCCAGAAGCCACCTCCAGCAGTTCTTCATTGTCTTTAAATAGTTCACAACACTATAATCTTTGGCTCTAAGGAAGCTCTGGAAACTGAAATCTTTCCTCTCAGAACACAAAACGATTATTTCTTGTTTTGCAATGCATGACACCAGACAGCTCTTCCATCTTTTCTAACAAAAGAAGTAGCTTTTCATCATCATCTAGATGGTATTTTTACCTTTCCCACACTTTTGGATTAAAAACAAACAACAACAAAAGAAATTATCAGGGATATTTTCTTCTACCTATGCTGCAGAATGAAGCAAACATTTCCATGGTAGTAAATTCTACAGAGTTTTGACTTGCACGGAAAATAAAACCACATTTCCTTATCCCCAGTACCCATTCAAATACCTGTGCATTCAACAGTACTTTTTTCAATATTAGGAAACAATTCCAATAACATTGAAGGACTGTTCAATCTTTGCAGATTTGCTCTGCCTGTTTTGTAGAATGCTAACCATCTATGAACTGGATACATTCCTGAATACAAGCACTTGCTCCATTTAAAAAGATATCCTTCTAGTATCTGAAGGGGGCCTGCAAGAAAGCTGGTGAAAGACCTTCCAGGATGCTGGGTAGTGATAGGACTGGGGGGAATGGATCCAAGCTAGAGGTTGAAGAAGAAACTTCACTTGAAACCAGCATTTTTGCTTCCTTGAAGCATCTGTCTGACAGAAGCTAGAGCAGGCAGGCACTAATGATAACAATGTTGTCACCTTTATTAAGAATGGGAAGATCAGAACTGTTATCAGAGCTTCCAGGCACATGAAACTGAGCATTTCATACTCTTGGTAATCTGAGGAGGATCCAAGGTGCAGTACAGATGCTTTGCAGTAGTCCTCTCTGTAATCTCTATGAGAATCAGGAATGGGCAGAGGAGTGCAAGAAGGAGGTGACCACACATAGCATCAGGATGAATGGCAAGGCCATTGTCCTGCAAATCACTGGGGCCCTTTAAGTGCCCACAGCAGCTGGAATGAAATGACTGCAGGTACAGCTGAATACCTGCTAAAGCTTTCAGTCCCCTGGGCTGAAGCTTCTAGCTTCCTCCCACAGGTTCTCAACCCTATATTTTATGCAAACTTTAAAGTGTCTGATTGACTGAAAAAAAAAAAAAAAGGTTCAGATGGATTCTGCTGTGAACTGTGAATTTCTTATTAGTATATTTAACACCACTTCAAAAGACCTCACGTTGTCAAGGCTCAGTTAACACATTTACAGTGCTGTTAAATGGTGTTTCCCAGCGAACTGTGTGAACTAGTCAGAATAGTTTTGATTTGTTGTGTCCAAAAAGCATCCAACCCATAGTGAAAACATTATTTTATCATTTGAGCTGTCCTGGTTTGAGCTGGAATGAAACCACTTCTGCTCAGTGATTTTGCTTCTCAGCTCAGTCTCTTCTCAGTGACTGCACTTTCTGAAGTTAACTGTGTTTCTGCAGTGTCTGCTTCTGGCAGTGAGAACACTTGATGTGTATAGTAACTACTAAGGACTGGTGTGCAGGAAGGCTCTTGCTTATAGTTGCTCCTGTGGAACCCAAAGGCACTGCTAAATCTTGTGTGCTGCACTGGGGTGCTGTAAAGCAAAACACTTGCAGGGATGAGTGGATAGAACAGACGGCCCCAGACTGACCAACAAGGATTCCATTCCATATATGTAGTATTCAGTATAATGCTGAAGGATCAAAAGGATCAAGCTCTCTTACATTGCCGGCATCCAGGAGGACGCTGTCCATTCCGCCCCCAACGCCGATCCATGCGTTCCTGAACCCAGTTCCAGAATTTGAAATTCATCTTACAAAGTAGCTAATAATCTCAGAATTTAATCTCACTCTTCTTTTTATAGAAAGAAAACTCACAGGAGATTTTTAGGACCCTGTGGTGCACTTTGAACAGTACAATTTTATTTTAGCACAACTGCTAGTCTCTGCAGAACTCTTGAAATTTTATGTCAGCGAAAAAGAGTCATTATACTTGAAGATTTCCACAGAGAGAATCAAAGGATTCAGAATATTATTTTCCCTACCAATACCCTGAGATTTTTCTTTTCCTTTTTCATTTTGCTGTTGAAGTAAACTACTGACATTATGAATAGGAAGAAAAATGTCTCTAAAAATGGAATTAATCATCCAGGGATGTTAAGTGCCATAATGCCACTGAAAGTGAGTCAACCTTACCTAACTTATCCCGATATGAGCTTGCTGAACTGCATGCAGCTCTAGAAAGCCCAAGTTTGCACATCCTCAAGGGTGCAGAACCCTTACAGGAATCCATAAGAGCTCTATGAATAGAGAATTAGTAAGGGGAGGACCTAACATCAATATTTGGTTGGTTTTGTTGAACGTTGAATTATAATTAAACAGAACATCTGGATTGTTCCCACGTGTTGCACAACAGTGTTTATCAGTTATATGGTGCCCTAAATTTTAGCAGCCTAGAGAAAGCAAGGTTGTACACCAACTGAGCAGAAGAATGAACCAGGCAGCCAGGTAACTTGGCAACTTAGTTTAGATACCTCATTACATACAGACTGTACAGCATCAGACTTAGTCTCTTTCTGCTTTTTTTCTCCTTTCCTGTTAAAGGGAGTTACATGTACAGCACAAATAAACTGCTGGATCAACGTTTTAAAGACTAAGTTTGATCATTGTAACCACGTAAGAAAGTACTTATGATCAAAAAGCAGTGGCAAAGACAGGAAGCTAAACAGGCTCTCTGCCTCTCTGTCTTCTCCACCATTCAATTTTAGTTTTTTCCCCCTTTAAATATGCATCTAGTACAGCCTGACACAGTGCATCTTCATATCAGACATTTAAGTGCACAGCAGGGGAAAGAAAAGTCATGAAAATTATTCCTTGTTTCAAAAGTTTGAAATACCAAATGTATTTTAGGCAAGTGTTTATAGCACTCCAAAGACAGAAGAGCTATTATAAAATAATCATGTGAAACCACAAGAAGTGGCTCTTCAGCAAAAACAATTTAAAACAGAAGTGCTTCCCCTGTTACTAGATATCAGAATGCTTTCCTAGCTGAACTCAGAATTACTCACAAGATAGTATCCAAGCCTGCTATCATCCACATTAAAGTAATTACTGGCTCATTAGGAAAAAAAACAAACCCCAAAAAACAACCTCCCAAAAACCACCTTTAATTTTAATGAATATTACCCATAAAAAAGAAGAAGAAAAGTATGCTATCGACTTTCAGTACAAATTACGTCCCAGCCTGAAAAGCTAAACTTGGTTGCAAAACAGAAGAAACAATATGAAAAGAACAAAATACTTCAGTAGTTCTCTGCTCAAAATCTCTTCCAGTTCACTACTTCCAGAGCTTTATAACTGCATTTAAGTTGGTTTAGCTCCTAAAGGTGATGCATACATACAGCACTTAGCACTAGCTTTAATTAGGTTTTCATGTAGCCCCTGATTGCCTCGAGCAGGTATTAACAGCCATCTTATTTAATGAATGCAGAAACCGTGGCCTCAAACAGACTCAACATTAATTTGCTAAAAGGTAGCAAACTAATAGAAGCAGTCTTTGCTGAATGTTCATTCTCTTGCAGTCTAGAGAAGGGACTTCAGTACTGATGATGGTGCCTTGGAGCTTGAAGAAGCTGAGCAAGGTGCAAGCTCCCTCCTGATCAAAAATCCCTCTAATTTCTAATCATTTTCAAACATAGATTCACTCAGATTTTACAATTTATCTCTTCTGTGGATGATTCTGTATCTTCAACTAAAGATGTTAACAGCAAAGGAGATCCAAAGGTCCATATCTCTGGCAGTCAGTAGGGTTTTCCAGACATTAATGATTACAGGCAACTTGGGTGTCTGTGCAGATATGATTTCCTGAGTTTGAATGAGACCCCCCTCTTCCAGGCAACTGTATTATTTGTTGCTAAATCCTGGCAGCACTTCTTCCATCCCTCGCCATACACTTAAGTTAACTGAATATGGGAGACAAGTCATAAAGCCTTCATGTACTGAGGATTTTAAAACATTTTCCACAGTAGGCTGAGATGAGTCTTACATGAGCTAAGAATAAACCTGGTAGCTGCGTCATCTCTCAAATAATTGGATTTAGAAGCAATTTAGCGATGTTTAGAAGAACTATAATCATTCTGAACACAGACAGAAAGACATTGCAAGGTGTAGTTTCTGAGCTTGAAAATATGACCAAGACAAAACTGAGTTAGTTGATTTGGCTTTGTGGCTGTTTCTGTAGCAAGGAGTAATAACAGAGTTCACAGGCATGGTGTGCAAGGAAAATCCTACCCAGCTGCTATGATCAAACACTAAGTCACTGACAAACATTCTTGAACTATCCAGCAAGCTGTGCTTTGGCACACTGCTTTAGGAGCTCCAATTCTACTGCTGTAATAAACTAATGCCATTTAAAAGATTAGGCAGCCTTCACACCTATTGATACTCTTTGCAGCGCTACTGACTTAATTTTGTCTGTGGCTTTTCACTGACTTTGTATATTCTCTCTGGACAAGTATTTGCATCCTGAAACACAGGAATTACACCAAGTTACCAGGGGGAGTCTGCACTGTGCTGCAGAACCAGGTCTGTGATTCAGCCAGGCTACAATGGTGTGTTTGCTAAGGCCAGCACTGAAATTCTAGCACACAGCTATTCTACTTTTAAACCTTGCAATGCTTATTTTGGACACAGATATGTATTTTCCTTTTCAAGAAGGTGTTTAGCTGATGGGGAGTTCTGCAATATGTTCTGCATGTGTTGCAAATAAGTGAGCTGCCTGAACACACACAATGAGAATTAACTGCAAATTGTCAGTCAGGCAAGTGAGAGCAGCTATGAAACAGAAAGAGCTTCTGCTCAATGATGCTGATGTTTGGTGAATTTGGCGCTAACAAGACACAATTTTGGTGAATATTAATATAGATAATCCTAAAATACCTCAGCCTAATCTTTAGCAAACATCCTGAAAATATTGGGACAGTTTCTAAGCATGCCTCCATAGATTCCCTGAGCTAGGAAGAACCAGAATCGAATCCTGAAAGAGATGAAACCATAATTCAACAAACTCACCCAAATTCTGGGCCCCTGGAGAACAGCAAAGCTCCCACAGTGCTCACATGTGGACATATTAGCATGCTCACATATTAGCATTTCCATTCAGATCTGGAATATGCTTTCAGAAGAAATCACTTAATAGTCCCCCAGTCACTATGTTTTGGTTCACATCATGGAATGCACAAATTGGATTCTTTTAAATGAAACTAAATGGAAAGATGTGCTTCCAGAAGCTCACTTAATGCACTCCAACTATTAGTAGGCATTTAGTCAATCGAAGCAGGCTAGAGCTAGTCTGAAGTAAAACCCTGTAAAAATTCTTATTCACTATTACTCAATCACCTCATTTCACACTGCAAGCCTGAGGTACAATTTCCCCAATTCAGACCTTGTACCAACCTCCTGGTACCTAAACAGGGCCTGTAAGGAAGCTGGGAGAGACTTCCCACAAGGGCATGTAGTGATAGAACAAGGGGTAATTGCTTTGTACTGAAAGAGGGTAGATTTAGATTAGATGTAAGGAATAATTTCTTCACCATAAGAGTGGTGAGGCACTTCCTAGACAGGCTGTGGATGCCCATCCTTGGAAGTGTTCCAGGCCAGGTTGGATGGGGATTTGTGCAACCTGGTCTAGTGGATGTTGTACCCACCTATAACAATGGATTTGCAACCAAAAGATCTTTAAAGTCCCTTCCAACTCAAAAGCTCAAAGCATCCTATGAACTTGGACAAGACAGGTAATAAGTTCCCTGTGGTCATTTGTATGTGAGTGCCATGCTAATGGAGGTTTTCAGGTACTGGACAGAAGTTAAAAGCTTTTGTATACACACCAAAAATTTCAAGTAGAAAGGCTTAAAGCGGTACAGAAGTTAACTACCTGACATCTTTCTTGATTAAAGACTCCTAGATACATCAGCCTTGAATAATGAGAAAGGAATGAGCACACCCTACTTTATTATTATGATAACACTTGGTAAAGACACTCACATAAAGCAGAGGCACATCTTTTCAAGTGTGAGATGGAAGAGCACTGATAAAAATAATCTGAGTAAGAAATGTTTGAAACTTCAAAAGCTTCTCTGTTGCCTCTGACATTGACTTTTCATGTTAAAAAAATTGTTTAAAGTAACTGTCTTCAGTTTTTATTTATGGAAGAGGGAACTAAGATGTTCATGAGACATATAAAATGTTAATCCTGAGAAAAGATACAGTTCATAAAAAGGTCACTGACAAAGTTTTCTTTCTGATCCAAATCCAATAGCTGGAAAGCTGTGCAAGTTGAAGCTGTACTTAGCTATTTTATTTGGAATATCTGTTCAGATCATAAAAGAGTAGCTCTGGAGGCCCTTGAGGATCCCTGCAGTCTTTT
Organism: Dryobates pubescens; assembly: GCF_014839835.1. Classification (NCBI taxonomy): domain Eukaryota; kingdom Metazoa; phylum Chordata; class Aves; order Piciformes; family Picidae; genus Dryobates; species Dryobates pubescens. The sequence goes on along the minus strand of NC_071634.1, from coordinate 17,068,185 downwards.
AGTAAGCTTCCCACAGAAATGAGGCAAAGCTGATCGCTGTTATTTCTACTACCTCATACCAAATTCTTGAGAGCTGCTTCATACAAAGGTAAAAGATTTGCTGCACTGCCAAGATATAACTTACTCTACAGCAAATGCTCCTCAGACCCAGCAGGAACTGGGAGCTGCTGATCTCATCTCCATGGAAGCAGTAACTCCTACAAGAGCTCTTGTCGGATGGGAAGAATCACCACCAACAAGGGCAATCTCTCTCCTCTGGGCAAGGTACAAGCTCCTGATGGCAAACTGAGATCTGTACCTTACTTAGATTTTCCTGATTTCAAGCACTGTATTCAGTAACCTTCCAACAGGTTTGGAATTTAGTTACATTTTACAAGACCTGTCTGAACTACCATGTAAATACTTCATCCTTTCTTTGGCCATCAGGATAAATAATAAGACTTCGAAAGTTATCTTCCAAACTATTTCTCTGTGAGTCCATTCACTTTATCCTCAAACAGAAACCCCATAACTTTGGTGGAAGTGTTATGGTTTGTTCCTAATAATACAAGTCTCTCAAATTATGGTAATAAAAAATAAATGAAAATCTCAGCATTCTTTGAAGAAGTTTTGCTTTCCAGAAAGCAAATAATTAACTAACTCTTAAAAAGTTGTAGTTTGGGTGGTTTGAATTGGAAATACAGACTTTCTTTTGATACCTCTTTGGTTCTCATATTCTTTCACATGAAATTAGCATTACAAGATTACATTAGAATTACAAGGTCTATTGTCAACATAGTTGGGTATGCTTTAAAGCCACAGCCTGTGTCTTTGGCTTGTGAAATTGCAGACTATGCAGGAAGAGAGAAAAAGAAGGGAAGAAATAAAGCTTTTAAGTTGTTACAGAATCTGGACTAAAGTGACCTGTTCAAACACTTATGACTACATACATTTCTTAAGTGTAACAGGATGATCCTCAGTTGTAAACACTGCACTGCAGTGCATTGCTGTCAGATCAGGCCTTGTATTCATAACGGAAGAGGCACTGACAGATCAAGATCCATAGTAATTGCTTCAGTACAAGGTGTGCTGAATCGATATAAACTCTTCTTGGAACACAAACCATCGTTTTAGTTTTACTGCAACAACGAGCCAGGACCAGTTTTTCCAATTAACTTCATGATTCCTATTGAATACACATTTCTTTTACCACTGCACCTGCAAAATGGACAATGCACTACCTACACAATCCACACTGTAAGCTGTCACTTATCCAACAGCAGTTTGAGGACGCTATCGACTGTTCCTTGCTTGCTTGCTTTCGGTGAGGAATTAGTCTCTTAACTGACAGCAATTCTGCAGGTATTCTTTGTGATGCAGTATATGTTAACACACACCTCTAATGTTTTGGCCTCTTGGAAGTAAAACCACACACACACACAAAAGCCTTTCTTCTGAGTTCTTGAATTGAAAATGTCTTCAGAGACTGTCAGTCTAGTAGTAATTTCAAGTGCTGTTGATAAAACACTGCTTAATACAATGTTAGAAATGTACTGGCACCTCTCAGGCTTACAGTCCATTCTGAACAGCTCAAAATGTTCTTGCTTTTGCATTTCTAAGCATAGGTAGTCAATTTTTAACCCAGGTAAAGTAAAACCTGAAGTTAAATTGTGAGTCAAGTTGGGGTTTGTTTTAATACAAAGTTTTAGCTGACCACCCCCCATATCTTTCAAGAAAAAGTTACTGATTCTCAAGAAGTCTGTGCTGACTCAAAGACTTTAGAAACAAGAAGTGATCTTTGTGAATCTACAGTGAAATGCAGAATCAATTTATTCTATTTTAGTATCAGAAAATTAGCTGACTCCATCAAAAGGTGCAACTGAAGCAAAGATTTTCATGAATCTAAATAATGACTAAATGCTGTACAACCCTGCAAGTTAAGTAGTCAAATATGAATCTGCAAAATCTTTTAGGTCCTGCTAGCTCATATGTTTAAAGAAGAGTTAAAATACTGGGAGAAACTTGGCAGGTGGTGTGCCGTGTAGAGTTATGCTGCTGTATACCCTGGGTCACATCTGCTTCTTAAACTCCAACATCCTGAGGTTTTTTCCCCTCTGGTCTACTAGAATTCAGTTTTAGAAAATACTCATTAGAGATTCACCAGTTCCACTTGAGGCAACATATGCTCTCCTTTCACTGACAATCAACCAACCACTCTGAGATAAAAGATTATGCAATGAAAGTGAGAACGTGTTCAATTAGCTGAGTGGTTCCTGTTCACCTCCCAAGTAGCAAGCTGTAGTGGTTTGAGGCAGAAGCAGAGAGCCATTGCTTGAAAGAGTTGGAGGCTTCAATCTCCTTCTGCAAAGATAATTTTCATCACCACATAATGGAAGGCTGAAAGGCCAAAACCTATCACAAATATCTACTTTTATTTGACTTCCTATTTCCCTTGTTTCCCATGTAGGGAAACAAATATATAGCACTGCAGAGAGGGACTGAAAGTACTGAATTTGAAGCAAACAATGAAACAGGTTGATAGAGCCCAAACAAATACATAGTGCTACAGAGAGGGACTGAGAGCAGTGGATTTGAAGCAAACAATGAAACAGGTTGATAGATCCCAAACAAATATATAGTGCTACAGAGAGGGACTGAGAGCAGTGGATTTGAAGCAAACAATGAAATGGGTTGATAGGTCCCAGTCACAGAGGCAGCTCTCGCCTTTTCAAAGCTGGACAGCAGGCTGGGAAGATGCTTGCACAATGTAGCATATTCCAAAACCAAACAAACACAAACCAGAACAGGAAAATGCCACCTCCCCATCAGCACAAAGACTGAAGAATGACACAGTGTATAAAGTAGACCTACTTACTGAAACAGGAGTATTACATTCTCTGCACTTTAATCACACTGCACACTCACAATTTGCAGGTACATCTACTTTGGTTCATTTATTTTATATATATATATATATAAAAACTATTTTTTCCCCTTAGATTTGGTAGATTGAAGATGCTGGCTGTGCAGAAATCAGGGCAGTACCTAAAGTCAGTGTGTGTGTGTGTGTGTGTGTGCACATTCAACTACAGCATCATTTTTAAAAGAACAATGAACTTTATTGTTTACTTGTTTCTGTTTCCAGCAGATGGATGCTGTCAGCACACAATACTCTGGAGAAACAGGCAAGATGTCTCTCTCTCTACAGACAGCACCACAACTTGTAATACTTTCTTGTAATGTTGCATCTCAGAACACAACAAAATAACTTCACATGACCATAAATCAATATGGAAATGCATACCTTTAAGCTTGAGAAGAGTAATCAATTGGGTATGCAGGGTACCACTCACTTACTTGAGTTATGGAATGTAAGTCAATAGTGAGAATGATTAAGGATATCTGGGTATCCCTTGGTTACAACCATCTACATTGTCAAAACTCAAGACCAGGGGTGGTCTGAGGAAACACCTATCATACTGTTACCAGCACAAGGAAGCAAAAAGTGATTCTGTGGGTGAACCTGCTTGATATACATCTTTTATATTGGTTGCTTCAAAAGAGTACTCTTTAAGGATGTTTCTAGAACTTATTTTAAGATAAACAGGATTCATTCATCTCCAACCAGAGGCAACTGAAGAGTAGATCCTAGATTCTGTTTGCTAGGATATGCATGAAAGCATTTCTTGATCTTTTCCCTCTCTTAACTGCTCAGGCAGGGACTGCAATTCCACAGCCTGTCATTCTCCCAACACCCATCCACACTGGGAAACCAAACGCACGTACACAGCACGTCAGTCTGTGCACTGGTGCTAACCCTTGGGGTGTGTGCAGGGGCTCTCCCTGGTCCATCTCAGTGCCTGGACACCTGCTGCTGCAAAACACCCAGGAATGGTTGGTACAACACACTTCAGCATGGATCAAACTAAAGTCAGTCCTTTTTAGGGTGTTCTTTGAAACTACAAGCAGTAACATTCATGTTAAAAAGGCATTCTAGGAGCCCTGATTCTGGCATTTTAGAAATGTGAGCAGATTAATTGATGGCACTTAGCATATAGAGAAACATATAGGATAAAATTCAAAATCTCTGTGTTCAATTGCCATAATGCTTGCATGGATGAGGATGAGGGCATTTGACAGATGTTATACAGAGTGTGACTTTCAGAAGATCATAGTTTCAAATTGCTTCAGGTATGTATGTGAACCTCTAAAGAAAACCCCCACCCTTACAGGTTACTGTATGCATTTACAATGTGTACATTCTCCACTCAGGAGAATTCTTTTCATTCCACCATGTTTATCTTTTGTTTGACACAAAGTTGTCTTTCAATATGTTTTTATTACAACACATGCTGGAACAGCATTCAACATTCTAAGCAAAATAACCATATTTCATTTTAAAAGCTAGAATTGCATCCATTTTGCCAAGCTTTCACACAGGCTCTTCGACACTGCTTAAACCACACTCTGTTGAGAAATGCTTGTGATGGAGCATACAATGTAAGTTCTTTTTGTAGATAGTGTTTCCTTAAGTTAAAACACGAAGCAAAAAACAATGGCAGTAACACAAGCAAAGAAGAGAACATATACAGTCACTCTTAAGTAATTAAAGACTGCTTTGGAGCACAACCAACAACATAAATACATTTTAGCAAAATCAATATTATTGTTTCCTATACAGGAACGGGGATGTTTGTCAATATTGCAGGCTCCCTGTCTGCAGTGACTCGATTTCAACTCAATCATATTGTTTCTCCTCTATTTAATAAAACTGTCCAAAGATTTGGAAATCAATTGCTGCAGACTACCAGAAATATTTGCATGAGAGGGCACAGAAAGCAGAATTTCTTACCAAAAACCCTTGTCAGGGATTTGTTCCAAGAAGTCCTCAACTAGCAGAGTACCAGCACAACTAGCATCAGCATTTCCCACTGCAGTTCTCACATGGCAAGGAAAGCCAGCCAGAGGATGGCACATTACTGCAATGCCTAGAAAGCAAGCGTACCTTTGGCAGCACTTGCCAGATGGCACCAGTTAGGGAAACCTCCCAGTTATTGTATCATGCGGATATGAAAAGCCTGGAGAAGAGGTGCCTAGATGTGCTGCTCACCCTCTGTAAAGCATGCAGATGAGTGATTCAACAAAAGGTTTTGATCATTCAGCTTTATTTCAATATATACCAGAGTTATAACACTTTTAATTCCTGCTAAGATTTTCCAGCACAGTGGTTTCCTTCCTTTATATGGAATCACATACATTTGATCTGTGCTTCAGTTCTCGGTTTTTTGTTCTCCTGACTTTCACATATATTAGAGCCAAAAATCCTTTTGCATTGCAATTACTTCCACAGAACCAAAGGGCTTTACAGGAATGGTCACAAGAGTCAGATGATGCACTGTGATGAAGTGCTGTTCTGGTTGTTTCCACCTGGGCCAAAGATTTTTTGTTCAAATCCACACTGTGAAGAATCACCACATTTTAGGAGTACTGCTTACCTCTCCAATAAATCCCAACTATTTCTTCTGGATTATTAGCAGAAGAAAACTCTGATTCAAAAATAAGAAAAATATTTCTTGTACTCAAACCTATGGTGACAGTCATAAAAACCATCACTGCTGGAAAGGCAGCTGAAAATTCATTAAAATAGCAAACCCTTTCTCAGTTCACTGCACGAAAGAGCAACCCCCTTGCAGTCCACCTCATAGGATATCCAAAGCTTTTAATTTTGTGTCACCATTTCTATGCTGTCACTCCTTACTCATTTTGTGGCGTGCTGATGCACTGTGCTGCGCAGTGCCAGGTATTTCACTGTGCTCAGGGAAGCTTCTGGGTTTACACTTGATGTGGTGAAAATCTCTGGCACAGAAATACAGACGTTTTCTCCTCTCACAATAAAATCCAAATGATTAAGTGTAAATCATTGTTCTTAACAGGGCAAAATGTTCAGAGTTAAATCTTCCCTATTATCATGCTTTCCACCTCTAGTTCACTTTTCCAGTGGGCACAGAAGCACCTACAACTTTTGTACCGCTGTTTCTGTCACTTCAGCTTAAATTATAAACACACAACAGAGGATCACAAATACAAACTCTACCTCCAAATAAATGTGTTTTATAGGGGGAAAATAATATAAAAGAGCAACCCTGTATTTATTTCCAGAGTTCTGTCAGAAAGCTCCTTTTTAATACCATATTAAGTCTCTGCAAAGCTGCCAGAAATAAAACACAGTATGTGTTCAGATCTACAGCTTTTATTCTGTTTGAGTTTATTCTTAGAGGTGAATGGATTCAATATACTTTCAACCCAACCACACATTTGAAACTGCTGCCAGTTTATAGTTGTCTACAGAGCTCCCAAATTCATAGCAGCTAGTCTAGAGCCCAGCCTTCTCTCCTGCTGCAAGAATGAAGGTGATAACAGAAATTCTCTCTCCTGTAGAGTGCAAGGATGGAAAACAAAGAAAAAACCAAACCATGATCCATACAATCCCAAGACTTCTATAATACAACTAGAAAATAATGATAAAGAATATCACAAAACAATTGAATTTCATGCTTTCCATAGTTGTATGGACTCAGAAAAAAACCCATACATTTTGACTTCTCTTCTACATTCCACCTTATGTATTCTATGGGAAATCTAGGTCAAGTGCTACCTAGCCAGCAACACAATAGCACTCAAAGACCTTACCAAGGAAAATAGGATCCTGAAAGGACAGCTACTATCAGAAAACTAACATCTCTGTCAACCTTTTGTCCACCTACCTTTGACACAACCAGACATTACAGTGCAGGTCAAACATTATGAGGACAAAGTAGCCATTAACGTTGCTATTGACTATCTCCAGCTGTACTGCCATGCTGTGCTCCAGAGGGGTGTGCGCTCTCTCTCTGCACTCCTTATACCCTAGAATAGGCCCAAGCCTACTGACTACAGCTACAGAAAAAACCAGTTTGGCTCCTGACCCATCCACAACCTTGCACCACTGTTTATTCTCTCATCTCAAGCAGAAGTAGCAGCCTCTAGCAGGAGACACTAAATGACCAGAGTCCCTTTGGCAGGCAACAGCTCAAATACTCTCTACTTAGGTACTTGAAAGACAGACAGGACAAGCAGAATTGTGGAGAGAAGGATAGTAAGACAGCCTGGCAAGAACACACATGTCTATGAAACTGTGAAGCAATCAGGCATTGCTGTATTTTTAGATACTTTCTTTTTCAAGTGCCAAAGATTCTGAATAAATCACAATGGCAATCTGAGTGGCTGAGATGGGATAGATTGCAGATGAACACTGCACAGATCAAACGTTCAGCTCCAACCCAAAGAGTCCCAAGTGCGTATCTGCTACATTGCAAAAGCTTTCCATGACACAAGCTAGGAACTTCTGATAGGGATACACTAACTCCTAGGTACCGTATCTGCTTCTATATAATTCAGAACATTTAAAAACACCTGGAAAGAGTCAGTTCCTCAAGTTTGTCCAAATATTCAGCATGAGTAGTAACCTTGAAATACAGAATAAGGAAAAAAGGACATTTTTTTTTTTTGCTAATTGATATTTATATTGATATAAAATGGATAATAATGGGAAGCCATGATATTTTCAGCATTTATATCAAATAGGAGTCTCTGCACTAGAATTTTGCATGGAGTTGTTTCACAGGCTCACTGAACTCAGGAACTGGCAATGGAGGCAGAACCCAAATTTTACACAGAGGCTCAAGTCAGTTCTCTCAAGACATCAGTTGTCTCCCGCATTATGCAGGAGCAGGATGCACATTTTACACTTAAAATGGTTGCATCTATTTGCATGTGCTTTGCAAACATATCTTCTTTATTAGATCACAAGTTCATTTTACACAGAATCATGGAAACATGGGATGGTTTGGGCTGGAAGGGACCTGTCAGGGTCACCTAGTCCAACCTCCTCTCAAGTAAACAGTGACATCCTCAACCAGACCAGGCTGCCCAGAGCCCTGTCAAGCCTCACATGTTCCTTCCCTTGTATATTTGCAGCTTTCACAGAGACATGGCATTTGGAAGCAGCATTTCTAGCTAACTATGGCTCCTCAACAAGAAGATATGTGCGTTAAACAAGGCTTGATGCAGGGATGGATAGACCCAGTGAGATATAGGTGTGCAAGATAAAATGGCCAGAAGGTCTCTTGTATCTAAGAGGGCATGAAGAATGTTTAGGGACAACAGATCAATAATACAAAAAGTGACACTGATTCCTGACTGATAGCACATCCTAAGGATGGAGCTCCTAGACAAACCAAAGCTTTTAGTGGAAATCACTTGGAGAATCACTGCATGCTTTATGTCAGATGAATCCCATTAAAGGAATTGGTCCAATACCTACCACCAATACTCAACAGGATTCCAGCATCCCTCAAGAGACACACTTTTGTTTAATATCAGTTGAATCCCAAGATCTGCTTCTTCATTTTCCTCCTCCCACCTCTTATCTTTTCCTGCAGTTGTTTTCCAGTGTGTTTTTCCCCACTTTAGTATTTTTTCTAGCACCCCTTTTCCTAAGTTCCTGTGTTCAGTTTTTCTCATGCATAGTTCCTTGTCCTTCTAGCTCTGCTTCCTTTGTCTTCGAAGAATGCCTGAAGCAACAACAGGAAACTGTTCATCAAAAGCAAAAGTGAACTGTTGCACAAGGATCTCTCAAAGGTATGGCAGAGAATACCAAACTCTAAGGAAGCTTGAAGCTGGAGAAACACCTCTTAATAGTGCTGTTTGGTCCATCTTCTACACCTGATGTAGAAATCACAGCCAATTCCCTGACACTCAGAATTTGTGACTGCCATGTCTAGTCAGAGAAAACCTTCAAAGCTTGTCAGAAATGACTCCATGGCTCTTGTAAATATTTCTTTTGTTCGAATAAGGAAGTGACATCCAGGCCAGCACAATCCCCATCCTGAATTCATGATACCCTAAAGCAAAGCAGCCAGTTTCTGTGTTAGTATCTTATTCATATTAGCGTTCCCTACAGCTTGTTTGTCATAAATACTGAACCCACAGGACACCTTGTGGTTAAATTTATTCTTATACACACAAACTTTTTTGTGATAACCTCCCTCTGCCCTTCTCATATTGCCAAGACCCTTCATGCTTTTGCCCAGTAGCAGATGAATTCTGACTATCCCTAACAACTGCTTCATGGAGCAGAAGGATGAAACAGTTTATCTTTACAATGTCTCAGTGTTTAAGAGAGGAACAATTGTGGTAATTCAATAACTCTCAGTGGTACTCCAGTTGACGTTGACTTGAACATAAAAGATGTTCTGCAAGTTGCAATACAGTAGATGTAAGGGGACAAGGGAATCCTTACTTCTTAAAAGGTACAAAATGTTTTCTTTGTCACTAATAATTTTTATGATTTAAGCTGCTCGTTTGTTCTTGGACTTTATTTCACTTGGAAAAATGAACTGGAGGAACAGTCACACTTCTGTTGCTTCATTTTCTGACTCTTCTGCACTATTATCAAGTCCCAGTGATGACTCTACTGCAGGCAGTATCCTTTAAAAATAACTAACATTTCCAGCATTGTTTCTATTTGAAGAGAAATAATGAGAAAAAAATCCACTGAATGCTTCCTCATTAAGTAACCAACCAACAGGCATATTCAGAAATGCTCATGGCACTGAAAAGTAGTTGAAATTCAAAAAGCCTGAAGGGAGGCAGCTAGCAAAGGGTGGAAAGGGAAGTTTCAATGAAAAAGAGCCAAAATTTAGGAAGATGAACATACATGTTCTCTCCCATGTGAGGAGGAAGCCCAAAGCAAGTGAAACTAGACACTTGTTAGCTTCATGGCACATCCAGGTAGTGATGAGACACAAGCTGATTGATGATCTAACATGTTACTCTCTGAAAGAAGGGAGGTATTTTCTTTTAGCTATGTCATTTTTATCTTTCCATGTTCTATTTCTAGCAGAAGAACTTAATTTTGAGAATTTTTTTCCCCTACAGTAACTTGTTTCAGGTAGATTTTGCTTTTGATTCTATAACAGCACACAAGTGTGCCTTACTGCCTCTCACCATTGTAAGCTTAAAGTTAATGAATGTTGTTAGTTTCTAAAAGCCACAAGGCGTGCAGATCAAGAGAACCAAAATGGAGAAACACATCTAATACATGATTCAGCTGAAAACACTGTCTGCAAAAACATCATTTTGATATTTCATATTTTTTTATGACATAGGTAATTTTCCCCAGGTTTCTCTAGACACTTTCCTGTTACTGCTAACTATACCTATAAGATACAACACTGAGCTGCAAACTCTCTTTATGCTTCAACACTCACAAGAGTGATCCAGAAACCAAACTATTCCTCAACAGCAGCTGTGCAAATCCACTGTGTCCTAATGATCACCTTAGTTTCGTTTAACCTGAAGAGTCCTGCATGGTAGTTGCACAGGTGTACCTAAGAGCCTACACAGTGTTTGTCATTGATGAGGTATGTGTTATGAAAAAACAGCCTGACTTTCAGTCACAAACAGACCAGAGCTCTAAGGCTGACAGTGGTATATGGAGGAAAAAGGCTTAATTACATCTTGGAGTGGTGAGTGAATTGGAAAAGCAGGGAGAAGTATCACTTAGGTGACTGAGTGCCTTGTTGGATAACCATGACTTAAGTGCGCTTTTTCATTTGTTTCTTTTTTTCTGAAGCTTTAAAGAAATGCAAAGATGGTTTAACAATGGAGCTGATAGCCTAGAACTAATTGCATAGTCAATTACAAAGGATCGCTGTCCCCAAAGCAAACAATCTACTTTCCTAACCAGAGGGCTACAAGCCCTAACGCGTGAGTAAGGCTAGGACACTGAGGAAAAAGAAAAACCAAGTACAATCCAGCAGAGGACAAGTGGCTTCTAGCAAGCAAAAAACTACTCGGGAGCACCGAGAATCAAGCACCCGGTGGGAACTTCACTGTGTCTTTAAAGCAACTTGATGGTAAAGCTGCTATTCCACACCGGTATCACACAGCTTATAAGAAATCCAGCAGGAAACATTAAATAGTTTTCTTAGAAAACAAGTTTTCCCTGAGTCTCTTGCAAAAGTTTTTCATTAACTGTTCCACCACCCTCCGTTTAACCAGCTACAGTGAACTGGACACCTTCCTCGGCAACATCGTGTTACACACATCACACCCAAACTGCTTCATTTCGAAATAACTCTTGTCTTCTACCCCTGCTGGGAGCAAACTCGGCCACTCCAGGAGTCAGAATCACTGTGGGGGAGAGCAAGGCAGGCTTCCCCCTCCCTAAAGTGCAAGTAATTTTGTAACCTTCCTCAGGTGCGCATGCAGCTGCAACGTGCAATAGAGAAGAGAAAGGCATCAGGTAGCCTTTGACTTGACAGAAGAAGCTGGTTTCCTTCAGGTAGTTGTTACTTAGGCACCGGGAAGGTACATAGGGGACCAAAGCAGAGAAGTGTGAGAGTGATAAGGATCACCTCCTAGGAGTTGGTAACTAGAGGATGTGCCCGGGAGGTTCATACCCAGCCCCAGTCATTTCAGCGAAGGCAAAAGTACCAGTTAGGTCACAGCAGGCATCTCACCGCGGGCTTCGCAAAGCCTTGCACGTTTCCTAGCCCGAGATCCCAGGTATTCAGCGTTCACTCGCTGTCCCCGCAGACACGCACATTTGTCCAAGACGCCTTTACCCCACGCAGCTTCCCCCGACCCACCCCAAGTTGCGAGACTCGCTGCTTACAGACGAGGGTCGAGCCCCCCGAAGAACTAAGCAGGCACACCTCGCGCCCCCGCGCTGCTCGCGTCCTACCGCCTGTGGAGCTGGCCTCCTCCAGCTGCGCCGAGATGCTCTCCACCCTCCTCACAGTCATCCTGCCAGGCGAGAGGCGTCCGCAGCCCTGGCCAGCCGGGACGGGGCGAGGGAGCGCGGCAGCACCGCCGCGCCGGGGCCGCGGGAGCCGGAGCGGGGCTGCGGCTGAGCGGAGCGGGGCCGGGCGCAGCGCGGTAGAGCGGAGCGCGGCCGGGCCCCGCCTCGGAGGCAGCGGCGGCACCTCCCCCGCCACCCGCCGCGGGGCGGGCCGCGGGACTCCGGGGCGCCCCCCGGCAGAGAGACCGCCTCTGAGCCCCTTCCCCGCCGCGAGAAGGAAGGGGCTCAGCCCCGGCTCCCTACCCGCTGGACTGGCCCCTAGCAGCGGGAGGCTGCGGGCCTCGCCCCTTGGGATGCTCGCCTGTCCGTCTCCGCGGGATCGAGTCCGCACCCGCGTCCCGGGCCGACGCGGCAGCAGGGACAGCCGTGAGAAAAGCCGCGAGCGAGAGCCCGGCAGGGCGCGGCCGTGCGCCCCGCTCCGCTCGCGGCTGCACACAGGTGGTTCCGCATCACCTGTTAGCCAGCGGGCTGCTCGGGACGCCGACCCAGCCCTGTGGACAGGCAATCCCGTCCCAGCTGAGCCCCAAACGCGCCTGGACCGGGGGAGCACTGCCTGGGGAGCTGGAGCGGCCCAGAGCCTGGGGGTGCTGCCAAGAGCTGCCCACCGTCACTGCCAGCACCAGCAGCCATGAGCTCAGATCTGAAAGAACGAGCCCATAGTGTATCAAACCTGTTCCGTTTTTTTTTTACAAAACACAGTATTTCATTAAACTCTGGGAAATTTGATACCACAGGAAGCCACGTGTGCAGCAGAGAACTAATACCAGACAAATTATGTAGTCAGGTGCTTTGAACAGACACCATTCCACTGAAACTGACGAGGTTCTGCCCTGTGATAGCAGGACGGATTTGGCCGTGGTGCTTAAAGAAAAAGAGAAAGGGCACTTTAAGATACCTCCATAATTTATGAAGACCTACAGTGACATGAGTAAATGCTTCCATTATGGCAGTTCAGTTTTATGCAGGTAGTTCAGTTTTATACAGGTAACTTTCTCATTTTCTTTACTATTTCTCTTATTCCTACATGAGCAATGACTTGTTTCAGAAATCCCACCTATTCTCTTTGTGTACATTCCCCAAAAGTGACTGTAATTCTTTCTCATGGCACACAAAGGTTATAGGCTTAGTTACCTAAAACCTTAAATGTTGTTTCTGATGTTTCACATCATATTATTTCTTAAAGTATTGTAAAGATTCTTATGAGCTGAAAGATCAAGAAGCATTTCCTACAGCTCACTGCCAAGTAATGCTTTTGGAAAGTATTTCTGTCTTCTAGGCCATGAGACAAACTTGTGTCTGTTTCCATTCAAAACGATAGAATGATTGAAGACTTGAGTTGTAACATAACACTGGCCAAAACCAACTCAGTGTTGAGTACCTTCTGCCAAGAGTTTTTGTGATACATTCACTGATGAGAAGCACTGTAGAGAGGCAGGATTCAGAGTACTGTATCTGCTCTATGCCCTTGGAAGATTTCCCTTCTGTAAAGTGAATCCTCACATAGCCAGGACATGGCTCTTCCTCATCAGACAAATTAGAAGTAGTCAGAAGAGCAATCAGGATTTTGTTTCAGTAACAGGAGTTGAGATTACTTATCTAAACCCCAAGCTTACAGAAAATGGTGATTTATCACAATTTTGCAGGAGTCCTTGTTGTCACACATACATGCTTTTCAGAGTGAGGTAATTCTGATTTATGGCTGCATCCCTTTGCTCACTTGGCTCTACCCCAACAATGTATCAGAACTCCATTGAGTTATGAAAACACTCATATATACGTGAACAGCTGGTCATAACAGAGTGAACTAAGGAAAGAATGGTAGCAATACATCAAAGATACCTTTGCAGTTGCCAGTTAAACTAGGCATTCATCTTGTGTCTTAGAATTTACAGGTGTGCAGCCCAGCACAGATCATAGGCTCCAAAAGTGCCAGCCAAGTTTGTACACATAAGGTAGCACGTGTCACCTCTATGATCAATTGTATCTGAGGCAAAGGAAAAAGAAAGTGACCCACATTGAACTGTGTCCATAAAAAATGCTTGTTTCTCTCCAGCTTCTCTATTTTCTGGCTGTTCTCTTTGTTTCCATACAGCTGTTCTTCACCTCCTGTTGTTGGTGGGCCTTGCTTCAAATAGTTGGACCAATTCTCTCTGCCTACTCTTTCTTTTTTACTCTTTTGGAATTCAAATACTTGTCTTGAAAGAAGCCATAGTGGTTCACAGACTTCCCTTTGAGCTTTTCCATTCCTAGCTATTTTGACCTATTGGTTTTGTCTTACCACGGAGATGCCCACAATCCTTTTCCATACCCATCGACAGAGAGATCTAAACGTTAGCGTATTATTTACCATTTACAAATTAGTGGTGCAATACATAAAATGAAAGCCTATTTAAAAACCACAGAAAAGTCCTCAGTTAATAGAGATGTATATAATTTTCTGACTTCATAAGAACTGTAGCAATAATAGAAATGTGCAAATTTTCAGCCATTGAGATTCTGGTTTGATTTTATCTAACTCTAGCTTACGACAATTACTTGCAGTAATTGACAGACATAAAGACTAACTCTGTGTCCTTTCGATGCTCTGTGTATAACAAAATATATGTCAGAATGTGGGGTTTTTCCAAATTTGGTTTAAAGGGCAAATGCTTTATTGTTTACCAAACCTGATTCACTTTCCTCCAATTAGGATGTCAAGCCCGTGTATCTGCTCTATATAATAGTCAGTAAGCATTGACATCAACTGTGATTTCATCCCTTCTATATAATTACATTTCGATGTATAATTATATCTCTATGAATATAGAGTTTTGTTCTAGTTTGTGCTTTTCAAAATATAAAACTCCTTGCTTTCTTCCTCATTTATTTCAGGGCTCAATACTAATAATGCCTTGAGTGTATATTGAAAAGATAGCTGTATGGCTTCCAAGCACCTGAGGTAAAAATTTAATTTCTTCTTCCTGAAATAGCTGATGAAGTTTCCATCTGATTTCTTTAATTAGCAGCCACATCAGTATACCTCTGTTAACCTCGGATGTAAACTAACTGTTACAATTTAACACAATTACGATTCCGTGTAGCCACATCAAGCTCAGATTTCCACAGCTGTTAAACATATATAATAAACAAAATTGTTACATGGAGAAGCTAGACTAATGATCGAGGAGGAATTTGTATCCAAAGGAGGAAAACAAATCATCTTTGGTGATTAAAAAGCATTCATCTTGATTTCTGGTGGTTGCTCCTTCATATCAGGGAGGACCTGTTTTTCCCCTTCTTATTTGTATGGATGAGAAAAGGCTCAGACCCAGAGAGTGTGCAGCAACACTTGAAGATTTGGTCCTTTCAGTCTCTTCTGCTTCCCTGCTGGTCTTGGGACATCTGCAAAGGGCTAACACAGTAGTTCAGCTACCCAAATAGTATTTGGACTAAGAAAGTGAATAATTTATAATTAAGCAGTTGAACAGAACAAATGTACACCAAAAAGATTCAGCATGTCCATGTTACTTTCTAAGGCCTCCAGAGAAGCCATTTATTCTGCTGGAGAATAGCCCCCCAGGTGGGAACTTTCTTGGTTCCCAGAAGAATGTGCCATCAGGCTCATACTGCATGTCACTTACAGTATTTTTCACAAGGAAAAAACCAGCTGAATCAGTCTGACACTCTACTTCTAGGACAAATGTTGCCCCCCTCCAAAAAGTAATAGAATTCCATTTTACTATTTTTTATTTAGGCATGAGAAAGAAGCTGTTCTTCATGCTACAATGCATTTCTAAGAGTGCTTTTGTTCTCAGAAGTGTGTTTTATTTATTTCAAGTCTAGATGTATAAGAATGTATCCTACAAAAACATTTTATGTGCACTCTAAATCACAAAACACTAACTGCAATTTGGTCCTACTCAAATATTTAGCATCTGTGATAGAAGTACTTGATCTAAACAAGAAGTTTCCTCCACCTCTCAGGGTACTCTGGCACCCTGTTGTAGGGCCTCCACTGGGTGTCAGAGACAAGATGCTTTTAGTGGGAGGCTGCATGATGACCTTTGTGAAGAAATGCTGTGGTTTTCCTGTGCCAGACAGTTGGTTCCAGACAACCCTGCGACAGAGCCACCACTGGGCACAGCTGAGCCCATCAGCCAACATGGTGGCACCTCAGAGAAAACATATTTGAGGAAAGGTACAAAATGCTGAGGAGAGGAGAATAGAAGGGAATACTAAGGTCAGAGAAGGGGCAGGTGCTCCATGGCAGAGCATGTACACTCCCAAAGGGGCTGAGGCCACATGCTGCAAGATTTACATCATGACAGGATTGTGGCCCATCGATGCCAGAATGGAGGAGACAAATGAGAATGAAGGAGCAGCTTTAGAGTGAGGAACAAAGTGTGGTAGAGGGTAACCACTGGGCACTGACCCCAATTGTCTGCAGTGCCCATCACCTCACTGAGTGCAACCTGCAGTGTGGACAAAGAGGGGAAAGAAGTGTCTGGAGTGAGTGAGCCCTGGAAAAAGGGGAGGAAATGTGCTTTCCTTAAGTGCTTAAATGTTTTTCTTCTTTATTTCCCAATACCCAACTCAGTAATTAAATATTTATGTTGATTCTCTGTAAATTAAGTTAAACTCTCCAAGTCTGTTTTACCCATGACAGTAACTGCTGAGTAATTTCTCTATTTTGACCTCCAGATTTTCACCCTCTTGGTCTTCCCATTTTGTCCCCTACCAAACTGGGGGCAGGGGTAAGCAAGCAAATGTGCAGGTCCTTGTCTGCCAGCTGGTGCTGACCACAGGGTGGATATGGGAGAATTCAAAATACCAAGTAAGACTTGAAGATACAGGAAAGCTATCACAGACTGCTATGAAACTTAACATGTACCTGAAGCAGTGGATTTCCTGTTAGTGCACAAAGAGAGTTTTAGTGCTTGCAAAAAGAGTCATCTTGAATATTCTGAGTTTTATGCCTATTAAACCTTAACCAGGGTGCTTCTTCAAACGAGCATTGTGACCTGTGTATCCCTATCAGTGCACAGCAATAAATAGCGAGAAATAATTAAAGCCAGCCCTGGAACCTGGCAAAAATTTGCTGTTAGTATTGTCATACCTTGTTACTAAAAAGGTGAGGGAGAAGCGAGAGGCTACTTTTCTTGAAACTCAATGTGTTTTTTTAAATTAACATTTTGTAATAAGTTCTCTAGGGGTCAGAAGCAATTTGACTCACCCTAAATGAGTAAGCAAGTCAGAATTTTTATGTGGTGACTAAAACCAGAAAACACTTATTTAACAACCCCCCACTTTAAATGTGGTCTTCAGATTTAAATCATCCAGGGGCTTTTAAAACAAAACTCAGGGAAGCAGGGGCCCATCCTTCACCCAGCATTAATGGGAAATAAGTAGTCAGTTCCTTCAGGCCTAAAATCGAGCTATTTCTTTTCTGCTGTTGTGTCTGTGTTTGTTGGCCTCCCTTCCATGTGCTGCAGGTGACTGGAGTGGCTCAATTGTTGAGCGGCAGTATTTAGACGTTTGAGTTTTGATTTGTGAGAGTCTTGTGGGTTTCCATCTCACTTTAACTGTGATTCATGATTTACAATAGCCACACTGTAGCTGTTGCAGAAGAAAGTCATTAAAAACCAACACAAGTTGATGCTTTAAAAAGCCCACATGTAGTATTCAACACAATTTTGATGTGCTGCTTAGAGACTTCCTTGGTATAATCTGTATCACTTCATCTAAATTGCCGTCGAATTGTTTGTTGTCACTGTTAGACTGTCACTGAAGTAATTTCATTATCAAACCTGAGTCAATATATGCTTTCATATTTACCAAAAGCCTCATGTGAAACAACAGCACTGCAGTTTTTAAGCACCTCATTCCTAGCCTGGCAATCACAAAGCATTTTAAAAATAAAAGCATGCTGAGAGCAAATTCATCTGCTGAAGAAATGTAGCTGATTCCAGAGCATACACAGCTGAAAAAACTGTCCATTAGACAGGTGTAGGTTGAAGAAAAATATTGGCTAATGATCCTAACCTATGTTCCTGGGGAAAAAAAAATCTATAGTTTTTTATATAAAATAGATCCTAAGCTTAAAGATCTCGTGTGAAATTCCTACTTGTAGTGGTCTGCACTATGCTCAGAAGAGACAGAACAAAAGATAAACCCAAATAAAAAACAACAACAAAACTCCCTGAGCTGACCCTGGTGTAGGACAGTGCCCAGACTGAGCCAGTTTATGGCAGCATGATTTCTCAACACTGTTTCTGGCAGTTTTACATTCAGCTGTATGTTGGCTTCCCATTGCTTTTTGTCCTTCATTCTCGTCAGGTAATTCTACACCCTGCTTCGGTAAAACATTCTCCCATTCTGCTTCTCCATCTCCCTTCCATTTCCTTTTCCCTTTCCTATTTACCTCACATGCAATTTCTCACGAAAAACTGAGCACCAGCAGAAAGGAGAGTGGCTTTTATGTTCAGCTAGTGGAGATCAGAGAGAGGTAGGGCTCTGTACAGACAACGACAGGATGTAACTGAATGCAGTGCTTCATATTTTCCGTCTTTAAATCCACATCCACAGAGTTGCCAGATGACAGAGTTTTAAGAATGAAAGTCTAGGGAGCCCTAGCTAACTCAAAAGGCAGTTCATAGAATATCAAACAATCATTAATAATACAAAGTTAAATTTCAGAATGTTTGAAAGCATTTTGGTTCTTACAATATTTCCTCCAGGGAAAAAGATTCCTAGATTTATGGCACTAGTGATTCATTTATGGAAATATGGAAGGACAGTAATCTCATTTTCTGTTAGTACATCTGAATACAGAGATATGAGGTCAAATTCTCTTTTGGATGGCAACAAAACTCTCTTTTGAATGAGCCCAATCTGTATGGGGACACTAAAAGAGCTTGTTCATCCTCACATAAAAATGTCCAAGAGGGGATATGGTTGCTGTATAAATACATCAGACAGTTAAAAAATAGCAAGAGGGAAAAAAAAAACAACCACTATCTCAGTTAAAGGTAAGTGCTGGCACCAGAACAAATAGTGTGATCTATAATCTATAAATTTAGGTTGCATTTTAAACAGAAGTTGCTAAGCATTAAAGAATTCAAAGACTGAAATGCCCTTCCAAAATGAAGGAGAGGAAAGGCAAAATAAATGTTTTAAGGCAGAGCTTGTTAACTCTCTGAATTATCTGATGAGATGTCTATCACAACAGAGAGGTCTATGAACATAAATCGTATGTGAAAAATACAGCATGGGTCATAGGAAAAGGGATACAATGCTTACTGCAGAGATTACATACAATAGTAGAGATAATAACAAGAGCCTCTGCAATAAACATTAATCCCTTTGTGTAATATCCAGCAAACTTACAGGACATGGTATCAGTCTTTCACATTTAAATGGCTGCTTCAAGGAGGACAGGATTCAATTGTTCTCCAAGGCTGACAACAGTGTCACAGGAGAAAGGCACCCAGGTTGCAGCACACAAGCAGTTAAATTCTGGGGGGAAATTTCTAACTTATAAGGTAGTCAAATAGTAGAACAGTTTTATGAAGAGCTTAGTGGAATCTCTATTGTTAAAGAGTTTGTTTTAACTGCTGTATAGATGACCTGCTTAAGACAAACCTAGACCTTTTGACCCTATCCTAGCACATCATTACTATAAATCTTGAGGTATCTTCTGTCCACATATATCCTTATGGTTGTATGATTAAAAGAATAGTACTGATTTAAATGAGAAAGGAATCTGACAAGTAATGGCCCCACTTCCTCAGCTCTCTGTGCCCATTTCTCCTACAGAACTAGTGCTCCTAAACTAGTTCAGGTTTCAGTCTATAAAACAGAGGTGATGATTTTTTTAAGATGCTTTCTTTCTTAATTTGCACAGCTGAGAATTCTGCTGCCATGGAAATCTGTGAGGCCCAGCTGTCTTGCTCCGTTTCAGACTTTATGAATCAATTGATTTTAATTCATACATTTTCCACATACAGTCTTAACATATCGAAGTGGCCAAAATCTCACCAGAATGTTACCCTGTCCATCTGTAACAGAGCTTCACTTCAAACATCTGTACTCAGTCAGGTACAGTGCCATTGGTTGGCTAAAAGTTGATTCATGCTGAGTTCATGACACAGTCAATGAAGGTTCTACATCAAAAAGGAATAATCTTACTCTCCGAGCATCAGACAAAGGGTGCACTTGCAGCTTAGTGCTCAAGAAGCTGTTAAAGTCAGCCTTACAACCAATGACCTAAGTCAGTTAAGGGCAAATGTTCATCCTGGATGAAAGATGCAGGAATATATCTACCTTACTGTCTAGTTGTTTCAGCAGTTAGCTGACCCAATGTCATCTTGATTTTCAGCCAAATTGCATTTATTTGTGCCACAGCTCCTGCAGAACACGAACAACTTAATCTTTCATCAGGAGTTGGAAACAGATATAACCCTGTGTGTTATCAGCATGCTGGAGCAGAACCTGCTTGCTTATTTTTCTCAACAGCCTCCCATATGTGCATATGACTTGATTAATTAATGACTGAAGTAGAGTATAAAAGTAGTGTTGCTGATAATATTTTTGTTTATGATTAAATCTGTAAGGCAGGCTTTGGTCCCTTAACTGCTGTCATAAGCTATAAGGCTGGCTTTGGTCCCTTAACTGCTGTCATAAGCTTTCTCATCCACTTGATTTGATCCACTAGACTAAGCTAATAGCCAGAACTCTCTCTCCTAATTACCTTGTTTCTTTGCTGCAGAATTCTAGGTGCTGTAGGTCAAGCCAGTCCAATGGTAGTACATAGTTATCTTTGCTTTCATAATAACATTTTTAAAAGCACAGTGAAATTTGACTTAAGATTGTGGGTCTCTGTGTACTAAAATGGAAGTTATTATCATGACACAATACTGTAATGAATAAGTATAAATTAATGTATTTATGAAGCTCTACTTCTTATTTTTCCAGTTTTAAACATTTTATTCTTCCATCATTTATATAACTTACAGGTTACCATCAGTTTGTTTACCCTATTGCATCAAATTCTTAGCCCAATAATCCTTTCTGCCTTTTGAAGATTTTGTGTGTGTGTTTTATTTTTACATCTTTCAGAAGTGCATTGGGACCTTAAGAATGAAAAGATAACTTCTGAAACGTGCCATTCTTGCCCCACTGCTCTCATTTATAAACTAATGCTGAATGCCAGGTAACTAACAATACAGATTAAGAGCTTAGTACTGACTGTTGCCACTATGACCATCCAAAATCACGAGGTTGATTCCTTCTTCCCATCAACAATGCATGGCCTGAAATTCATTTTAGTGTAGACACAAATTGTATTTTAATGGTTTTGTGCTCTTCTCCACAAATGCAAGGGATAGAAACTTTCATTTTAAATATTAAATTGTCTGAAACTCAGATCTATTCCTGTGAGAAGAAAAAGTATCACAACCTGTATGAGACGTTTTCTGAGACTACTAAATGTGGCACTGCTTGCTGGTCTTGAGATTAGAGAGGTGCAGTGTTTTAGCTGCTTTTGAGATTGGAGAGGTGCAGTGTTTTAGCTGCCTTTGAGATTGGAGAGGTGCAGTGTTTTAGCACCTATGAACGCTTATGTTTCTAAAAGTGGTGGAAAAGAAGAGCAGTTACCAGGTCACAGGCTAGATGACTATGCAAGGGCATCCTAGTTATTCTTCACACAGCATTGAGCTCACTGAATTGCATGTAGAAGGGACAGACATAGGTGGTGCTGAAGCGAAGGGATTTATTGCCAAGAGTTAGCTTGGAAGATTCAATAAAGGTAGACATCTCTCATTGCTTCTCATTTGGAGATGTCAATAGAAAGAAGCTTTGCAGGCACCATTCTCTGTCATTTAGATGATTTAGATCAGCTCCTCCAACTCCAGAATCACTGCTCTTTTGACATAAGAATCAATCATAAATTGCCACTTTTAACTCTTAGGCTTTCTTTGCTCCTGTAAATACCAGGGCTTGATTATCCAAGATTTATACCTCTTCATATGAGGTCTCTCCTTACAACAGTCAAGCAAAATAAGTGCATCTTCATTTTCCTACATGAGAATATTGGAGCTGGTGGGGGGGGGGGGTGGAGGGTGCATGTGTGCAGATTGCACAGCAATGGGTTTGCTTTTGTTGATCTTATTTGCTCATTTGCTTACCTCTTCTACTTTCCTTCCCTTTCTGCAATACAATTTCTATTTAATCATTTTAGAGCTTGAGTTGTACAGTAAATGATTCATTCAATCAGTCGAGTGATTGGGCTGGTTCCAGCAGGAAAAGGGGCACATATAAACTCAAGAAATGCAAAGGATCCATGACAGTAATTCCCAGATGTAGCACAGATCCTGGCAGCAGCAAGGGGCAGGAAGCCAGGAAACCACAGGAGAACTTGGGAAACCAGAACTCAGAAGGGACTACAGGAATTTTCCTCCTCTTAAAAGCATTTTGTCCTTTAAAGGTTCAATAGATTATATGAACAGTATAGTTGAACAATAATCATTCAAGAAGAATTAAATCTTCTCCACTATGAGCAGGTAGCACAGAAGCAGACAGCTATAGCTACACACAACCTTCCAGCATTCCTGCACCATACTATTCCAGCTTTAAAGGGATAGAGAATCATGGAAAGGGAATCCCTAACAGAAGGAGCATCCCTTCTTTCAGCTTCCGTCTGGCTTTGAGATATGTCAGCCACAGTGGTGGACCACAAAGATAATTCAGTTCTGTTGCACTCCCCTTCCACTAAGGGTAAGACACTTTGGAAACTATTTCAGGGCTTTAGCATTCTTTGTGTTCAGAGGAACCAGCGGAAAACCCAGAGAGTGTGGATCAAGAAGCAGTATGTATATCCTTTTCCCAGCTCATACAAAGCAGCCCTAAGTAGGACTTTGAATCGTGCAGGCAGGGATACTGTAGGGTGCAGTGACAATATGACCTAGTTTATTAGCATAAAAGTTAACATTATTAACTTCCATGTTATTCCTTTTTTCATATGAGCCTGAAGGCACTTGATGAGTCACCGCATTGCCTTGTCACATCAGGTACCTCAGTTCTGTCACAGAAGTAACAACCAGTCTCTAGGAAAAGCAATTATTTCTCCATAAGGTAGACTTTGGGGCTTGTTCTGAATACCACCTGGCAAAACCCTTTTTAGAAATGACAATTATACAAAGAAAATAACTGCCACTCACTCATTAGGGATGACCTAACCTCAAGTAACGACTGCAGAGAAATTTCTTTTCTTTTTAGTGGAGAGAGGTTATCACTGAACTGTTGAATCAGAAAGGAAATTACAGGTTTGTGTTCTTTAAAATCTGTTAAATCATTTAATCTTCTCAATCTTACTTTAACAGGAGAAACAGAAGGATGCTTTGCAGAATGAGTTGGTTTTAAAATGGCATATGCACACATTCAATACTATTAAAGGCACAAACTGTCAGACAAAATGGAATCAAAATGGAGATAGGAAGTTGCTACCAAGGCCAGGGCGAGGAAGGTCAGGAAAAGGGGAAGAAATTGATTCCACAAAATCAAAGGTCTATGCAGCAAATATTGCCAGGAACTGTGCCAAAGTCTAGAAAAACTAACATTAGATGAGGAGATCAGAACAAGCACCAGGCTACAGAACTGAACAAATAGGACATAAATTTAGCTAGGAAACAAGTCTAATAAACAAAAAGTAACCTGTGTAATAGCTGTGAAGATCTGGCAAGTATGTGGTAAAGCAGCAATAAGGCAGAGAAGCCAAGCTTCACCTGCCAGGGTTTAGCAAGCTTTCATTCTCTTGTGGCACTGACTAAATGGCAAAGGTCTCTTCTGGTTAGACTTTCTTGTGGTGATGACAACAGAGGAAACACAGAGCATTGTCTGCCATAGCTCTCTCATTAGACTAAAGTCACCAGACTTGAAAATCACAGGGAAAATAGTCTAGACTAGACAATGTTAAAAATGCAAGAGTTGAAAAGAAGTGTTAGTTGCTAATATCATTCCCTGAAGATCAAACAGCAGTAAAGAAGTGAGTATGAAGTCCAAGTTTTTTTACCTGGGCAGCAAACAATGCATAGATTTTCTTGCTCAGGAAACTTCTCCCAGTTGATGATGCTCATCTACTAATTAGTCTTCTTCCAACACCCAGCTTTCACCAAACTCTTCAGAATTCAGCTGTATCTGAGGCAGCAGATGGTGGCTGTATTTCACTAATCACTAAGAAATATAGTGATAACATATTCCTTGAAGAGAACTGATGACACACTAGTAACTATCCAAAAATAACCTTCTGGAGCAAGCTGGCCAGCATCAGGTAGATGGATTCATGACCTTCTGAAACAGTGTAAAAAATTCAGAGGCAACTCTCTCTCAGACTAATTCCATCTCTAAAAGACTGCCAACATTTCAAAAATGTATGAGACAGACAACAGATCTTAAGAAATAGGATGAAATTTGTTGTTTGTTATTTAGCAAGATCATCAAACATGAAAGCGCAGATGTCAGAATACTGCTTGAGGGGGAAGTTTTGATGTAACCTCCTGAAGGGAAGACCTAATAGTGTCCATCAATTACTGAGGCAGAGGTCTATGCTTCACTTTCTAGTCAGCTCAGAGAAGGCAACATGAACTCTTTGAAAACTTATTTCATGCTAAGAGCATATTCAGCATTTGTTTCTTTAAGATATGCCTCTGTGCCACGGAAACACACAACATAAGCATGGACACAAAGCCAGCAAGAAAGATCTTCATTACCATAATTTCTGATTACCTTCTGAGAGTTAATACAATAATTTGGAAGTAAGCCATAAACTCAATATGAATGGAGAAATTTCCTTTAAATAGCATCTTGCCATGGGAATGAGCTCTCTAGCAATTAATAGAGCTAAGAAAAATACAGGCATTGGTGGGTTCATAGCATGAAAGACATTCAGTGAAACTTGTGGTTTTCATACTGACCTTACAGGCCCCAAGAGTAACCACACCTCCTTAAAAACAAATAAAGTAATTAAAATAAAAAAAGGCATGTAGAGATTTTTTCAGCTTGAAGTTGTACAGGACTGTCACTGAAAAGGGAGCTAAACCCCCACCCTGGTATCAGTGCTTAAATGCTGGTTTAGGGATTTTATACAGTAATAAGAAAAGGAAGCATAGAAATTAATCTCAACTCAGCTTCAGTGACAGGCAGTTTGTTGGCAGAAGTGCCTGCAACATGCTGATTCAAGCTGAGAATACCACTATAATTGTGCATTATCATGTATTTTTGCAGAAATTGAATTCTGGAATAGGTGTAAAAGTTTAACAGCCCATGAAGGCACATCTACAGTAACACAGAACAGAGGATGCAGTAAAATCTCTGTTTATGTCAGATGGAGCAGTAATAGGTTTTGGAACGAGAAGTAATTTTTAGGTTTAAATGCATTAGGAAATGAAATCTTCAGAACAGTAACTCTCAACTCACCTAAAGTTTTGCTTTTTCACCCCTTCTAAATATTACTTTTCACCTGGACTACTCAGTATCAAAGTAGTTTTTGTTAATGTATCAGAAGTAAACAGATACCTTACTTGATCTTTGCCTACCTTAATACTTAAGTCCTCTAAGCTGCTAAAGGATGATCTAGCAGTATACACTTTGAACCAGGACTCTTTTGCCAGTTTCTTTAGTGAATGGTGACAAACAAATAAACAAAAAAAGATAGCATTATAATGGTTTTAGGTATGCAGTACACACAGATAGAACTTGGCCATTTAATGAATGATCAAATCTGGACTGTTGTTTGGAAAGGAATTTTATGCAGAAAGCCTTCTTGGCTGGAGGAAATCCCGTCTCACTCCTTCCTATGTGACTGCATATCTGTATTCTGAGGTGTCCTCTGCTATAGCTCATCGGACAGCTGTCCAGTCTGGTGTTTCAGGTGCAGCCATACCATCACTTTCACTGTAAATACTAGCCAATTTTAAATACTTACTGGCACAAAGGAAAGTTGAGGAACGGTAAGGAGAAAAGTCCTGGGTTAATCTGTTTGGTATTTATGATTAAGACATAAAAGCAAAGTCCGGTCTAATACAAGATCATATTTTTATCCCGCAGGCAGAGAGTGGCACATAATATTTCAGTGTATTAATTTTTATCTGTTCAAGCGGTGGAGTTCCCAGAGGCAGATCTTGTTAATGTTTAAATGGGCCTGTGTAAATGCCTGTATATAGGCACAGAGTCAGGCAAGGCACTCAGAATGAGATTTTATGAAACAAAAAAAAAAGCCAAATAAATTAACTGATGGCAAAGCAGCTCTCACAGGGTAATACTAAAGGCAAACATGTCACAGCATTTAATTTGCTGAAGCTTTCAAAATATGAAAATAGTTTTAATTGTAGCAGAAGTAATAAACCCATGAACTTCTGCAGCGCTTTGCATCTGCACGGAAAACATAATTTAAAGCCTCCTCTTACAGGAAGACTAAAATTGCTTTTCTCCTTATACTAATCTGTGTTCAGATTGTGCTTCTGGAACCATCTCAGTTCAGGTTGGTCTCAGCTGTAGTCTCAAGGTCTGACCTGTGCAGTGAATGAGGTTTCCCCAGAAGTGTATTGATGTAGAGAATTACTCTGCTGCAGAGAAAATAAAGATTTACATCCGGTGTAAGCAATGATCTTGACATAGGTAATAGGACTTTATCAAACTCTAATGTTCTATGTCTGGCTGCTTCTGAAAGTACTGTGGACTACCCAGATTCCTTTTTATAAAATCTTCATCTTAGGATCCTGTTATTTCAGACATTATTCCTAAGTCAGCTCCCTCTCACTACTGAAAATGGCAGACAGCTGTTTATGTAAATATCACACTGACGCCAAGGAGGTTTCCCAAGCAGGCATAGAACTCCTCTAGACTCTCTCAAATACTTCCAGTGTCTGCTTGGAAACTCAATTTCAGACCTGTCCTACACTTAAGAAAACAATATATTAAACTTGACTTTGTTTCTCTTGCAAAACTGCTTTCATTTGTTGCTAACCCTTTGCCCCAGTGAAAAAAGACCCAAAGAACAGTTCACTGGTGGGAAACAATCCGTGCTGCCATATTCTGTGTATGAGGAATAGGTGCTTTAAGGGAAACTAGAATGATTTTAGAAAATAACCTGAGGTTTTTTGGAAGCTCTGTTACTAGTTGTTCTAAGAAAGCATTGTTTATTAATGGGAAAGACAAAATGGAACAGATGAAGAGATTTTTGTCTTTTATTTTCAGCAAGACATTTTAATTCTTGACTGTGCTGCAAACATTGCTGGATGTGGACTGATGTACTTGTTATGAAAGTGCTTCCTCTTTTTTGTAATGTCAGCTACTTTTAGCTAATGTACTTCAGTCATTCACCTTTGAAAAACAGGTTTTATGTCTAGAATCTCCTAAGAACGGGGTGGAGGGAAATAAATGTTCAACTCTTCAGTCTCTCCCCAGCCCCAATTCCCATTCTGTCTCAGTGTTGTCTGTGGAACAAAGGTTTGCATTCTGATAGCCCATGGAGCAGAATTAACAGAAGTGGCATGGGGGTGTAATGCTGGCACTCTCTGACAGCTGGAAGTTATAATCTTCTTTTCATCCTTGTGCCAGTCTTTTTTGCATGGCTTTAAGTGAGAGCACAGAAAAGCAAAACAAACCTGAGATGAAGCACATCTAGTTCACCTTTGGCTGAGTCACAAAAGGGTGAGGCTGCTCTGCTGCTCAGATGAAAAGCCCAGCATGCGCACGGTGCCTTAGCTGGCAGCCTGGGAGAGACCAGGAGGCAGATTTAGATGCTTGTGTCAGGCAGCTGGAAGGATGAGCCCACAGGTGTGCTTCACAAGGAGCACAAAACTATTTCTTAATTAATTTATTTTTAATGGAACATTGAGGGGAAGCAGTTTCTAAATCATAAGTAGAGTCCTCCAAAGGGGAAAAGGGAAGCACTGTGGAAGAGGAGGCACAGTCCTTTTATGCATACATACTCAGGCATGGATTGCAGCTCTGAAGCTATGCCAGCAGATAAAACACTGTAACAAACAAACCAACCCCACTAACAAGGGGAAAAATTAAGATACCATTTTATGGCTAAACTTCCATTCCACCCTGCTTGGAAATACGGTGATCATCACCACATAGAAATTATGTTTGTAACCTTGCTGTAAGTTCGTTTATGCTGTTTCTTGAAGTGATCCCTACATTACTCACATTAATTTGTATTAATTTTCACCTGTGGAGAACAAGGTAACAGAGTGTTAGTCAGTAAGAAGTTTGAGCCCTTTCTAAATTCAGGTTAGCCAGAAAACTGTGCAAGCAGTAATGGAATTAGAGTAGCTGACAAAGCTGTCAGGAAATTCAAGTGCAGTGCAGCCAAGACAGTTCATCTGATATGCAAAAAGGTCATT
Source organism: Dryobates pubescens (assembly GCF_014839835.1). Classification (NCBI taxonomy): domain Eukaryota; kingdom Metazoa; phylum Chordata; class Aves; order Piciformes; family Picidae; genus Dryobates; species Dryobates pubescens. The sequence continues at coordinate 17,039,916 of NC_071634.1, read as the reverse complement.
TGAAAGGTAGGAAGAGAGACAAGTTGGTCAATACAGTGGAAACCAAATAATATTGGAAGAAAATAATTTTCATTGAATTACACAATGTTAAGTGGAAAAGAATAAAACCTTCAGAGCCCTAAGTCATGAAAGGAAATCTTCAGGAAAGCACAATCCCTGTGTTTAGTGACATGAAAGGGGCAAACCCATTGATTCAAGAGCAAAACAATGAAACACGGCTCCTTGTCAGAGAATAGCTCTCCTCGAAATAGATGGGGAGGCTCTTTTTTGAGTACAGAGAGCAAAGAGTTAAAAGCATCTCAGTATGTATATCAGTTGTCTAATGTCGTTTATTTTCTTGTCACTTTTACATTCGTGTTCCTTCTTTCCAGCTCATTACAGCTAGTTTCCAGCTTGCCATCACTTCAGCTCTGATCATGATGCTGTTTCTGCAAAGACAGCACTTCTGTATTCATTCTGTTGGTTTCACCAGATTTATCACTGAGAGTAAAGTGTTCACTTGTAGCATTAGGACTGTAGTTTGCAGAGTCTTTTCCTCTCCTACTATGCAGTAACTAAATAAAAGCATAAGTCTTGTTCTCAGCTGCAGTTTCTTGATAATGCAATGAATAAGAACACTACCACTAATTACTGATCAGCTTAGGAAAAACACAAACCAAAACTCAATAGACATGCCAACTGAAATACTGGATGAAAAGGCAGTTTCCTTGTTAGATGTTTTATAAGACATTATTAATTCCTTACCTGAGTTTTACATTAACTACCTTGTTCCCTACACTCTTCCCAGAGACAAGTGTCAGGTTAGGGTGATGCCTTCTATATGTAAGCAAATTAAACTTAAACTTGTCTAATTTCCTGTTTCACTTAACATCTCCCCAGATGTTACTGGTTACAGACTCCCTACCGCCTAAAACAAGGTGGCATTAAAAGCCATTTGCATCTGAAATGTCTAGTTTTATCTAGAAGTTAAAGGAGCTAGATAGCACAAGGAAATTACCTTCCCTTTGGCTACCTTACCTGAAGGCAATATGGTTTCACTGCTAGCACAGTCCATAATAAACATTCTATAATAACTGTTTACAAATCAACCTCACATCCCAGCCATAAATATTTTATGGACAAATTTATTTTACAGTTCTCTGTCAATAAAACTTGAGAAAACAAGTAAAGAGTTATTTTGCTGTAAGCACTGCATGATTAGAAGAGCCTAGACTTCTACAGTGCCTCTCACACGAGCTGTTACATGTGTGCTGCTGAGGGAAGGCTAAGTTGTTCTGCTATGACAGAAGGTTTAACTGCTATTCTGTATCCTACCCAGAATTCCCAAAGCCCATATAGAGAAAAGTCTTTTTTTCAACTTAGAATGCCTACAGCTTTTGCTGTGCTGTTTCTGTTCCCCTCCTCCTCTCTTCTAATTGCTTAGAGAGATTAGCAAATCTGGCCCAGAACCCATCCTGCAGCATTTCAGAGTGCTCTCTGGTCTTAGTCATGTAGCCAAATTGATTTTACCAATAATGTCTACTTTTACATGTTCTGATCCTATAGAGCCTCCAAATTTATGATTCAATTTGGCTCTCATTCTTAAAAGGATCATAAATTTGCCATTCATCTTCAATTGTATTCCATCTGCTCTCAAGGTGACTTCTGTTGCTTCAGTACATACTATGGAGCTACCTGCCCAGCAGTCTTTCTGCTGCAAGGCTATGTGTTTTTCCAGGGATATTTGGATCAGAGTATTTCATTCTTGTTTCATAAGCTGATTATCAGCAGCCCTGAATCATAACATTCAATTTATCTGAAGCATTGTATTTCTGCTTTGGGAAGCACCTTTAATTTCCCATTGTCTTTCAGACTGACTGGGCCCAGTATTTACTATCACTGAAGTAACCATAAGTGTTCCCCAAGGCAGCGGTTGAACCTTGGCTTCTAGTTAGGGTAAGGTAAGAACATGTAGATTGCATGGTGCATATGAAACCAATGGCAGAGCTTCTGGCACAGGAGACCTCTGAAAGTACTCTGTGAAAAGTATGTTCTGTTTCTTAGCATTTTGTTGGCCAGCATCACTAACAGGAAACTAGATGAGCAGACTGTGGGTTTAACCTTGCACAGACTTTGCCTGGGTTCCTGTTAGTTACTCCACTGCCTCTGCCTGTGCTCATTCTCACACCCCAGAGCTCATGCTGAGATGTGAGACCTTCAGTGAGACCATCCTCCTGCAGCTGCAGTCCAAGCTCCAGCAACGGCATTCCACTCAGGCAGGCACCACAGTACCAAGAACAGAGGAAAAAGCCCTGACACTGAGGGGTAATGGTTTCTGATTTGCTATAAGAGAATGAAATGGAATCCAGCAGTTAGTAAGTAGGCTTTTCAGACCCTTGACACTAAAGTCTATATTCTTCAATATCAGCTCTCATAGCTTTCCAGGATACTGATAGTTGTCTAAAAACTGAAGCTAATGTTCCTATAGCAGTTGGCAGGAAGAATTTCTCTGGTATTTTTGAAAGTATGAACTTAATTCAATACATTGGTCTGGAAGGCACCTCAATCCCTAAATCTATACCTGCTGTTTCAGGTAAACAAGACACTGAGAGGAAGCTTCTTCTAAAACAGTTTTAGAGTCATCACTGAATTTATCAGAACAGATTCTATTAGCCTAACTTGTCAAAGTTTTCTTTCCACCTAAAGCTTCAGCATCAGCTACAGCCTGAACTCCAGCTTTCTAGTCAGGCAAGCTTTCCAGAACTTCTGTGCACTGAGGAAATAAATAGCTCATATGACTCAGCTTTGTGCACCCTTTACCTCTTTGAGCTTGACAGGTCTGTAAGAGTTACTACATGAACCACATCTTCTGTAAACAAAACACTGAAGCTATTACCGGACTCATCCATAGCAAAAGTTCTCTGAACACTCTGAAAACTGAGAATAAACTTTTTTTGTTGTTGTTATGCTTTAACAAATCATTATTCATATGCCTGGCCTACATAAACTTCTATCAAAATCACAGCTCCTATTCTCTAGGACTTTAACTCCAACTATAATCCTAAATAATAGCTTCCAGATGGATAGGAAACCCAGGACTAGTAGAAAATTAATGGGATGTGAGTCACAGCTGCAGGTAGCATCTCTCAGATTATATCTTCTGGCCCTTCTGAATATATTAAATTCATTTTAGCAGCTACATTAGCTCTGAAGAAGCAATTCTCTATAACCATATTCCAGACATAGCCTTATTCCTCAAAAGGAGAAAGATACCTTCGACTCCTTGACATTTCAGAAGCAGCTGTTCACAATAACTGGTAATAACCCTTCTTTAACCACTGTGCCCACATGTGGCTTTGCAGACCCTTTCTGAAACTCTTGATTGTATTTCAGCAAGATGCTCTACACATCAGAGAGATTGGAAAAAGCAAAAGGGTGGTTAACCTACTGCTGGTTTCTGGCATTGTGGCTATTTAACAGCTGAAGTGCCTTTCTACTACATACCTAGCCTTTCAGAGAAGCATCTTAATCAGGAATGGGTGAAAACTTAGGGAAAGTGTATTCCTAGAGACTGTCAGCAGCTGTGGGTGGTAGTAATTGATTGGAGTCAAAACGGAACAGACTCAAATTTCTGCCTTTTACTTAACCACAGAATTTTGTCTGGGCTCAGAAATGCTGGAGGCTGCTACCAGCTCCTCTCCTAATTCTCAGTTTCAGGGCCTGAATTCATCCACTAGACTGGGATCTCTTCCCCACCAGAGGCTCAGGCACCTGTGTTCAAGTTGGGTTAGGAAACCTAACCACCATAGCAGAGCTGTGTGCTCAGTCTGACATACCCTGCTCCTCGAAGACGGGCTCCATCCACAAACCAAACAGCTAATCCAGCTATCCCTTGGCTGTGCCCTCAAAGGCAGCTTTAAGTGAGGTGCCACAGTCTTTGATGGCTGTGTTTAGAACATTAGTTTTAGTTCCATCCCAAAGGGCAGTACCTCCTACCAAATGGTACTATGCACTTCTGTTGGGCAGGGCATATCGACGAGGAGAAGTGGCAGTATTTGAATCCAGGACCAGCTGGATTCCCTGACGTGGTTTCCCACCCACATGTTAACCCAGTCTCTGTCTATTTAACTGTGCATCAAACTCTTGCTGTGACATTATCATTATGTACCTGAAGACAGTAGCTATGCATAAATCCTCCTGGAAAGGTGTATGCAATGTAAATGTTTGTTATGTTAAGCTACAGAAATTAAGATGCAAATCCCTTGCTGATTAAAATGTATGATTCTTTCTGAACAGAAAGTAGTTGTAAACACATTTGCCTATTTTCTTTTTATAGTTTAGGTCTATGCCTTACCCCCAGATACAATGCAAGTGGTTTCCTTGGCAACCATCAGATTCTGGAGGAAAACATAAATTCAATATTTCTAAGCAACAGTGACAAAGAGAACCAATTAATTGCAGAATATTAATTTCCATCCATCCTAAGATAATTAGCAACTACTCCAAGCTGAAATACAGTATACATTATTATCCTTCAGAGATTAAATCTCTCCAAACTAGTTTGGACAATTTTACAAATTGTCTGGGAAAATTAAATTGAAACAATTTGCATACAGGTGGTAGCAAACAACTTCCCACTTCCCATCCACCTATTGCAGCACTGCAAATTTCAGTTGGCATTTTAAAGATCATTGAAACCTGTTAATGAGAACTAAAGAACTTGTGTATTGGTAAAACAGCACTTACCACTGTTTTATTCATAGTGCAGTCAAGCAGACAACAACTGGGTTTATAATCTCAGTTTGCCTTTGCTGGATCCACTAAGTTGAATTCATAAAAATTCAAAGTAACTCTGCTGGCTCCCATCTATGTGAAGATAAACTTTCAATAGGGAACTGAATGGATCCTTTGTGGGATGGAAGGATTGTCCATGAAGCCTGTTGTACAAGCACTCAACTCAATTGTTACGAGTGTAATAGTACAGAAAAGTTCAGGGTCTGTGCAAGAAAAGCCTTCCCTACCTTTGCATTCAATTGTATATGGCCCCTAAATACAGCTTCCATTCGAAAGTTCAGTTGTGTAAGAAGCAGGAAGGATTCATAAGCCCACACAAGAATTATTCTGCAATGACCTTCTCTGAATTTTAAGACCAATTTGCATGGCCTAGCAATTCAACATGAGATCATACTTCACACATTCAAGTAAAGGCCAATGGGTTAGACAGATAAAGTTATTTTATACAAGCACAGCTGTTGGAAAACTACCATCCACTGCCTGCGCAGCAGATTATGTCTTGGCAACGGAACTATTGGAAGCATCAAAACTTTAAGAAGCCATAATTTTTGCAAGTATAGAAGCAGTCTTGTCTCAGTGTCGATTCCTGACACTTTATGTAATGTAATCACTATTTTTTCTTTTTTCAAACATTGCAGAAGACTTCTTTCTGACAATCACAGAGCACATAGTGGGCAAAATGTAATTTCCATGAGTAGTTTCTATTCTCATAACAAAAAGAAGATACTGGGGAAAAGACAGACAGAACTAGGTTACTCTTCATAATGGTGCAGTAAAATGTGATGATATGGCACGTGCTAACTGGTTTAGAATCAGGCAAAATGGTTAGTGACTATTTTTACTGTGCCTGGCTGCACATGTAGTTCACAAAACCTGGATAGATTACTGACATTAATAAAGGCATCAAACATTTAGAGATATTTTGTGGAAAACAGGGGACTGGGCTGTTCGCAGGCATAGGTGAGGTATTTCAGGGCTGTATTTTTTTCCCCAAGATACCAGGACTCTATGAAAGAGCCAACACAACCCTAAGCCTTTTGAAGATGAACAGAATAGGGAATAGAGTTGCATGTAGCAGCAAACAGAAGTGCAGAGCTAATTTCTTCTTCCCTGTGAATTTAAGCACATACAAGCAGCAACTTAGTTTTAGTGATACCCATGCATAAAGCAACACTGAATACCATGGCTCCATACTCCAAATGGCTTCAGTTTATTAGCTTGTGTTTATAAATATTTATCAGACATGTAACATGACTGACTTGACAGGAACAAAACAGATGGAGCATACTGAGTTATGAACAGCGAGATGCTGAAATCACTGAGCTCAGCAGCACTTTGCCGTTGAATTCAGGCTGAAGTGAGGACAAAGATCAGACTTCAAGCCACGGCAGCAGTAGACCTGCATATGTTTCTATAGTAGTTCTCAACTGTTTTAAACTGCACCCTATCAAGGTGCAGAAAACAGAACAGGCCTGCTGGCAATTGCTCAGATGCCATGATGCTGACAGAGCTACACTGAGTGCCTTCTTACCAGCCTGACACACAGTCCTTCCTATCTGAGAGGCTCCCTCCACCATTACATTATTGCCAAGATTTACTGAAAGGAATCTTTTCTGTCTTTTCAAATGGATAAGTATAGACTGGGTCTGGAATGGAGTTCTCTTCATGCAGTGGTGTGCTGCTATGCCCTGGATTTGTAGCTAAAGTATCCATCGCCATTCCACAGTATCAAAACATCTGGAAAGATGGCTAAGAAGGATCCCCCTCTGACAGATAGCCACAGCTAATACAAACACTATTGGCTTCATTGCAGAGGTATTACAATGAAACTGTGATGACTATGTGATACAGAAGACATCTACCTGGCCTTAAAATCTGTGAGTGTGTGGCTACAAGGCAGGACAGCAAAAGCATGTGTACATTCACTTCATAAAGGTAAACATCTCTTTAGGAAACAATTATTAGAATATCCTATTCATCCTATTCACAACCACCTTTACAACCTCCTGATTTTAACATTCATACTGTCCCTGGTTTCTGCACTAACCTTACTGACTGTGTCTTTAATTCCATTAAAATCCTTTGCTCCAGGTCCTGCATAAAATATCAATATTATTGATTCATCCTTTTTCTCTCCTTGGGGCACAGTTTAAATTCACATCAATTTGTATAATGATAAAAAGAGTGAATGTGCCAGAAATGAATGCGAAGAAAAAAATGCTAAAAAATCAATTAAACCCCCTTATCAGCTACAAAGTCATATCCTTTTACTAATGAAGGGAGACATACTGCAACACCAAAAATCAGAGCCGGTATGATACCTGTCTCCACTAGCAGATTTTGTACTTCAGTTGACTACAGCGGTTTTCTGCTGATGCATTAGGATTTAATTGTATCTACTATCAGCATTAATTTTGTGGAAGATTAAGTAGACAGTTAAGCCTAATGGAATTAAAATTAAATTAGCAAATTAAATAATAAGAAATATTTTTATCCCTTTATATTTTGCTAGATATCTATTTATCTTTTATCAGCAAAGCCCCCAGTTGTACAGTATGACTTCTACTCACAGCCAGGACACTCAAATATAAAAGGTGGTGCATGTACTTTAGATTCTTGGGAAGTCCATTTTGACAGCAGAAGACACATCTGTGTCAGAATGAAATCTTGTGCTTGGTTAATCCCTGAAAGACTTGCCATTGGATTCAGTAGTGAAAGGATTTTACTCCATCAAATATCAATAAGAATATATTCATGTAGAACACTAGAGGTGGTGGCTACAAGAAACTGCTAGCCTAACTTTCCCTATGAAGTAGGGCCACTTTTTTAGCCAAAATAGACTTAAAAACTTCCAAGGTTGATGTTTTTGCAGTTACCCTGGGTAGCTGTTAGACTGCAGCTGGATGGAAGTGATTCATCGAATCAATAAAGTTGGAAGAGATCTCAAAGATCATCAAGGCCAACCTGTAACCCAAGACCTCATGACTGCTAAACCATGGCACCAAGTGCCATGTCCAATCCCCTCTTGAACACCTCCAGGGATGGAGACTCCACCACCTCCCTGGGCAGCACATTCCAATGGCTAACAACTCTCTCTGGGAAGAACTTTCTCCACACCTCCAGCCTAAACTTCCCCTGGTGCAGCTTGTGACTGTGTCCTCTTGTTCTGGTGCTGGTTGCCTGGGAGAAGAGACCAACTCCTACCTGGCTACAACCACCTTTCAGGTAGCTGTAGACAGCAATAAGGTCTCCCCTGAGTCTCCTCTTTTTGAAACACTTAATATTGAGAACTTAAGAGCACTGAGTTCTTAGCTCTTCTCAAAACCAGACCATTGTTGTTCTCAAAGAGCTGAGTTCCACATTTTTCAGTCGCAGTCTCTGTTTCTTTAACACATGTTTTACTGTTGATTGGCACATATTTTGTCATCATGAAGGTCATGCCAACCTTCCCAGTAGCATAGGCTAACTCTAGGACCCATCACACTGCTAAACACCAAACCATCAGTGTAGGGCAGTATTCTCCTCTGCTCCCCATAAAATAAATAAATAAATCTCTAAATTCAGCTTCCTCAGCAGGTATGTGCTTACAGGCAGCCAAAATTTCTGTAAGATTCCCATCTTCTGCATGGTGCCTTTTACACTGCAGAGAAATAGATCTATCCAGGCAAGATCCAGATGCTGTAACCTGAAAGTCTGTTAGCTCACTTTCTTTGGAAAAGCAAAGAATGTTGATTTGTGCTGTAAATTAATACAGGAAGCACACATCAAGGAAGTAGGAAGCTTATGTTTCCATCCTCTGCCAGAGGAGACTGAAAACCATGTCTCCTATGTCCTAGGAGAGCACCCAGACTCTCAAACTATAGAGCTTTTCTGTGCTTTTTGCTGAAACTGTGCCAGAGGCAGGAAAACAAAAGAGTCATTAAGCACAGATGAGAACCTTCTCATATCGTTAAGCTGCATCATTTTTCACCTTGAAGAACAGATGCCCTTGTTCTGGTTTCTGAATGAAAACCAACTTGTGTAATTTAAAGCAAGCAGCTCTAACCACTACACTGTTAAATAGAGGGCATTTTGAGGAGTGGTTGGCAGGTCAGTGTGTGTTTATCTAAGACTTCAGGACTGAATTAAGCAAAGTACAGTCGTCCTGCTTGTCTTTCTGACAGGTGTGGCCACCAGCAGATACCTTAGAGGGTCTGTCATAATACAAATCAATGAAATGGCTAACAGGTCAGAGGTGGTCCTGATACTTTCTGATTCCACAGCAGCCTTTTAGCATGTAAGAAGAGACAGAATCACAGAACGCATCCTGGTGGAAGAGACCTCAAAGAAGATGATCCAAAACTCAGCCCAGCGCTGAAGGGAGCAAGTTCCTCAGCAGATATAAATGAAATGTGAATTAATGGTTGTCTTATTTGATATTGTTGCCATGCAGCCTTCAAGGATGTCACTGTTTCCCAGCATCTCTACTGGATGTGCCTAGACTTGGTAGTCCTTCAAAACTTACCAGCAGTCTCTTTAACAAGATAATTAACTAGCTGGAGGAAGAAAAAACAATGCTTAATGAATGGTAGCTGCTGCAGAAACTGTTCCATCCCCCTGCTACTCAAACCTCACATTTGAAAAGCCCTGTGACATGTCTGTAAATCAATGAGCTAGTTTTATTTGTTTACCTGTCGGTAAGCTGGTGAAACTTTGAATGTATTTATAAATGCTCACATCTCCTCTATTGAGAACAGCAAGTTCAGGGCAAAGCACACCTGAGCCCACTGATTTTTGTCAGATATTTATGTCATCTCATTATACATCTTTTCAGAGTGCTTCACCTCAGCTTCAGTTCCTTAATGAAAACCAGTCACTTCTGCTGCTGATTTGATTTAGTATCTCACAGAATTTCCTACTTGTTTGTGTGTGAGATAAATTCCCTGCTCTGTTACATTTCCTCTCTAGAGGATGATTGTCAAGAATTGTTATGCCACTTTAACTGTCCATACAGGTGAATATTTTAACGCATGATGGACCTGGACTGGGACAGTGAGTTGAGGCTTCCTTATATTTTAAATACATGGAGATACAGTGCAAATTTAGACCAAAACTATCCAAAATTAAACACAAATGTGCATAATTATTATCCTTTCCCTTAGCTATACGTGTAAGAGTCAGAAAACTGTCAGGCTGGGGAATCAGCATAGTTCATGTTCTAAGCTCATCGCCAAGAAGGCAGTTGGTGCATAGGGACAATTTTATCCAAGCATCCTCTTTACCATCAAGTTGTTCATTTTGGGCAAGATTTAAGCTGGGGAGAATGACTTGAACTAGACAACAGCTTGCCCTTGGCATAGCCCAAGCTATTTTGGGGTACTCAGTATAGCAAGACGGAGTGGGGAGTTGCACCTTTCTGTGGTACAGAGGCTTCATAACAATTTGGAGTAAAATCCCTTTTTCCTGTGTTCTTTGAGGAGAGCTTGGTACGGGGTAAAGACAGTTTGGAAGCAGGGCCTCTCCAAATCTGCTGCCAAAACTGCAGTAGATCTAACTACAAAGGCTTGTAGGAGAGCAATTTCCTTTCTTGATCTGGGTTAACTCACTGCCCAAAGCATTATTTTTGCTGCTTCTTTAAAGCCTGGGCTAGCCCCAAGACCTGTGTCCCACAAGCTTTGAGGCTTTCCTCTGTCTTATCTCAACTTCTATGAAAAGGGAACCTGCCAGCATCCAGCATGTTGTAGGCAGTTTTCAACTCCTCCTTCCACAGGGTTCCTGCAGCTCACAGCTTCTCTACATCCTGCTCTGAACTCTGTTCCAGCCAGCCCACACTGCACCCAGCAGGTTATAATCTGTTGCAGCAGTCCTCCTGTTTCTCTGCTGTACAACTTCAACTTTTCTGCTGACAGTTTGCCCTTGCTCCGATTCCTGCCTTCTCAGAGTACAGTGTCACAGCCTTGCCAGACATGGTGTGCCAAGAAAGGGGAAGACATCTGCTTGTACATCCTGGCTAGGTCAGCAGAAAGAGAATTGATTTACTAACATTTATTTTTTGGAGAGTCTACTTTTCCTTCATCCAAGATAATCAAATAAAATGGTAAAATGATTCCTGAACTGACAATGTTTTTGCTTCCTGTGCTAGCACACCCTCTCAGTTCTTCCTGGTGTATGTTCACATCACACTAACAAAAATAGAAAACAAAAACATAAGGCATTTTGGAATTGAATTAATTTTAAGTCTAAATGGTTAACAAAATACGGTTGGATTTTCACGAGCTAAGTTGGATCTTCAGTTAGGGTCAAGACTTAACTGTTTTATAGTCAGGAGCAAGGCTCAACATTTGGAATGGAAGATTTCACTCAAGAAGGCCAACAGGTAGAGCAGGTCCTAATACTCTAGAAAACATCACCCTTTGCCTTTGTAAAGTGTTAGAGACTTGGAGCTTGTATCAGCCAAATAAGAGGCAGCTGGGGTATGCATGGTAATAAGAGTTTGAATTCATTGCCGGGGTGGGAAAATGAACACAATAAATTATGAAGCCAAACACAATTGTCAAGATGCATTTCTGAAAGCTGAAAGAGTTTTCAAAGAGGTTTTCTGTACCTTTCACCCTGATTAGATGTGACTAAACAACTGGCAGAAAATGCAAGTGCTAACTGTGAGTGTCTGGGCAGCTACACAAATTAACTAAGAAATTTATGTTCACTGAATAGGAAAGAAACACAAACCCCATCCTGATGGGAGAATGAAGTCACTCTGCACAGTACAAAGCTGCAGGTTAGGGAGCAGGTTCCAAGAGTTAGAGGGGAAAGCTTGCTTGAGCACCAGGAGAGCAGAACCCCAGAAAGGCATCGGCCAAAGTTATGTTTGAGCATCATACTTCAGCTGGGTTTTATTTTGATCACTTACTAATCTTTAGGCACTATCTACAGCGATGCAAAAGTGATCACTTTGTGGAGAGAACTTTTATAGCCTGTCTCTCTCCAGGCTTTTTCAAGTTATGCCATGGAGTCAGCTGATGCACAGCACTGCTGGCAATCTATTTCTCCTGCACCTGTGCTTCTGCAGCTTCTCCATAAAGTTGGTGACTCCAGTTCTAGACGTTTTCAGCCCCAGAGGCCTCTAAGGTGAGTTGAGCAGAGAATATCCAAGAAATTGGTGCCTGGGTACACAAAAAAATGCTGATTCAAAGGCCACATTCCCTTCTTTCCCTACACTGCCTGCATGGCAGGATTAAATTGCTTCTGCTGAAGTATCTGACATGGCTTTGTGTGCAGCAGCATCACAGAATTTAACCTGAACACTATTTGACAGCACAGAAGTTCATCTGATACAGTGCAAAGATTTTTGCCTTTTCTATTTTGTAAATGAATGACTACTGTGTCTTAATTCACCTGATACCAAATATCTTGACCACTGAGAGCAGTAAGATGGAAGGCATCTCTTGAAATAATGGCTCCAAGGTAGTGAGGAATCATGGAAAATTTCTTAGGGATTGTTTTTCACTCAGCTATCGCAGGAGGCTTTAAGCCAGACTCTAACTAATGAGAATTTTGAAGCAGTCCTTATGAGGGTTCCTAGTTACTGATTTCTGAGCATGTGACACTCGATCATGGCGCCTTGCTGTGTCTGTTCCCATTGACTATGTGGCTGATCCCTCACCAAAGAAACTTTTCAGAGGCAGAAGCTTGATATTGAAACTCCTTACATGGAGTAACATTGCTCAGAGAACATTTATGAGGATGAATTTTGGAGTGCATCCACCCCTTTGGACAACAGGCTTCTGCCAGTGAGTTTTAAGATGGCTTTGCAGTGGCCTCCAAGCAAGCAAACAGATTGTTAGTGGGTGGGATATAGTATGCATGGAAGTGCAATGTTTAACAGATGACCTGTGCTTAAGGTGGTTACTCTAGAGGCCACAGAGAGATGCTCTTAGCACTCATGGATGCATGTGTTTCATTGCTGGTCCATATCTATATCTGAGAATCATTAAAATAGCCCTTTGTGAGTAAGAGAAGGACAAGGCTCATAGGGAAATTCATAAAATACAGACCAAATTTATCCTAGTTATTTCTAGGAACTTAAATAGGTTTCTGAAGGTCAGATCCTGATTGATTGTCTGCCTTTTAGTCAATGGAAACCATCTGATAGAGATTTGTCCCACAGAAGGACCAAGTTACCTTCAGTGGAGGTCTCTTACCCTGTCAATAGAAGTTTCAAGCAACTAGGCTCCCAGGAACTTCAATTACATACCTAAAATTTGTCAGAGGAAAATGGCCCCAGGAAACTGGTTCCAAAAACTTCAGATGTACCAGGCTCTGTTGTAATTCAGTTAACAGACTTTCAAATTAGTCAGAAAATGTGATCAAAGCATCACATTAAGGCACTATTAAGAGGAATACACTTTGATCATGACTAATGAGGTGAAAAAGCAGGAAAAAAGGGCAAAACTTCAGCAGAGTAAAAATATAATTAAGTGTAAGAACTAATCTGCCTCCATACTGCCTTAGTGACAGGACAGAGGTTAACATTAGTGCATATTTAGACAGACATTATTATCTAATTCTCTCACCATTTCTCTTCATAAGAGCTGAAGGCATTCTTCCTGAGAGTCAAAAGTATCTAAAATACAAATGGATGGCTTAGATGTTAATATTTTTTCCCTGTACCATTCCAGGACTGAACTATCAAGTCTGAATTCCAGGCTTTGGGAAAGTTGGTGAGGCCTTACTGACTCTAGAAAGTGCATCCATTGATTAAGCTTTGTACCTCTGTGAGAGCTGAAATGAGTACCCCATTGATGGGCAGAAACCCAGAAAACTATGGGTTAAATGGTTTTTCTTAGTAAAAGAAACACTATTCCTATTGTTAGCATTTTAATACTACCTTTTTTTTTCTTTTTTCTTTTCCTTTTTTAATCATTTGTTTAGCAGATAGCACAGGGCTGCTGGTTTATTGATAAGGAATGTGATATTGGTGTGTACTGCAAAGGAATATGCTACTGGGCATGAAGGATGAAGCCACTGTGCTCTGGTGTGATAATAGAGCTAATTTTAAAGGGAATTTAAGAGCTGTTAATTTCTGACCATTTCTCTTCAGCTCTTCTCGATCTGTGAAAGGCTGCACTACCAAAACACCCCAGATGTCCTCTAAACAATGCTGAACCAACAGCTCAGAAGCATTGCCACAATTGTTGGTAGTATGAACAACAACAACAAAAATAACCCAAATAATACTCCAGGCCTTAGGTGAGATTTCAATCCAGCAGAACTTTACCAGCAGCAGCTGGTGGTGATACAGGTCTCTGTAAGCTGTGTAACAGTCTAGACTCTGTTTCCTTACCATCTGCTACATCTAGCAGCAATGATGATGATGAAATAATATATTGTATAAGATGTTATTATATAATAATAAATATATTATTATAATACCTATATTTACAGATTATCTATTATAATAATAAATATTATGCACAACATTCCATATTTTTCTATTATGACCTTCAGAAGCAACATCTATTAGTTGTAGGTAAATGTTTCTGACTGTTTCTATCTCCATACCTTTACTATGCATTCTTCTCTGAGTATGAGAAAAAAAAGTAAATCCCTTCACAGACAGAAAGTATTGAGGAAGCATGAGTGGTGTTGATGGACAGATAAATGAGTTCTGGAACACTACCTGTTCTGTGGACCTGAGCCCTGTGTTAGTCTGATATAAATACTTTAATACCTGGAAAATTTAAGAGCATTATGTTGTAAGCTACTCTAGGCTGTGATTAAATATTGATGTTTTGTACGTACTTGGGCCTCCTGGAGTAAATTACAGGGCTGGCTATTATTCTTTATACCAGGGAAATGACAGTTTGCAAGCTAAAAAAAGGCAGCTTTGGCTGGGAGATACTTTATTCAGCTGCATTTTATTGTCAAGGTTTAAGCAGAAAGTAACAACAGCCTGACTATGAGGAGATGATAATGGCAGATTTGATAGCTAGATGCTCCTGCAGGTAACTCGATGGAACTATTAGTATGCTCCTAAGTATTAAGAGGGGCCAAACACACCTTCCACTTCTCTCTTCTCCTGCATCTCAGAATGAAAAGGTGACATACCCAGTCTTGTGTGGTTATACCCAGTCTTCTGATGTTTTCTGTCTTTGCTGGCAAACAGATTCTTCTTTTGATCTATATGATAGGAGTTGTATGAGCTGCTTTTCATTCCCCAGAGTTCCTATTGGTTACCCACAGGTAGGAAGCTGTTCTCAGCCTTTCCTATGGCCTCCAGCAGGTTTTAGAGTTCTGCTTTAGTCCTGTGCTTTAAGCTGCTTTAATTATCAAGTGGAAAACAACGGTTATTTCTGGAAACGCTGGGCTTTTTGGTAAGGCAAGAAACAAAACATCAGAATGACTGAATTAATTAACCTGAGCAGGAGCTTGTTCCTGTGCCAAATGATCAATGAATTTCTTTACTGAAACGTGTTGTGGAGCAGATCTTTTTAAAAGGCAAGCAAGTACAAAGCAGTGAATATCTGTTTATGATGCTGATCGACATCTCTGAAGCCCTTTCTCGGCATTTCCCTGAGCAACTGTGGTTTTCAGTATTTCTACATTTATAAATTGCTCTTTGGCCACAGAGCTGATGATTGACAGATGGTGGCTGTACAGTGGATTTTGGAGCAGGAGCAGCCGACAGACTGCAAGTGGGTAGTGCATATAGCTGGCCAGTCTCAGTGTTCTCTCCACCTGTGAGCCCAACAGCGTAGAGGGTACATTTGTTTGTTTCTTATCACTGAAAATAAATCAAGCACTCTGAGTTTGAGTGCAGAATTGTTAGGTTTTTTTTAAAGGACTTCAGGTGGAGCAAGCTGATCAAGCATGGAGCCAATAGAAACATGCTGGTTTGGAGCAGCTGAGCCTGTGACCAGTAGTGCATATATGAGGAGTCACAGGAAGATGTGAAGAACTTCCCTTGCAATTTGTAGAGCTTTAGCATTTTGTCTTCTCCACATAGAATGACAAAAAAACACTTTGGTATGTTCTACTGGTTTTGTAGATCAGCTAGCAAAGTGGCTTCTTGGTCTCTGGCTAGACTCTGAGGATGCTCTCCCAGTATGAATAAATAAACTGTATTTTATTGCAAGAGCACAACCATGCCAGCAGAAAGGTAAAATGCTGTGCAGCACTGAAAGCTTTTTTGGAATGGAAAAAAAGGGACATAGAGAGGTGTTTGGGTATGAAAGGTATGAAAAGCTTACTGATAGACTCTTCGAGCAAACTTTGCCTGAGGAGTTGCTCCAGATGGCCTGGTTTTCATAAGCACTGCACACCAGAACCTGCAGTTGGTATTGCATGCATACATTTAGCAGCAGATAGGTCTGTTTAATGAGGCTATGAGACAGAACTTTTCTCCTGCAACAAAAGTGGAGTTTAAAATGGCTCTGATGGTTTTATCGCTCAGAGCACCCAAAGGGTTGCCCCTGAGAGAAATCATTTTTTTGGAGCTCCTCTGTTCTTTGAAAGGTCAAATGTAAATCTTTCAAGATCTTAAAAACTCGGTGTCACATTTATTTCCAGGATGGTGACATTTCATCTTATTAAGGGAATCGCTTTAAAAAAGAAAAGAATTCATTCTGACAGAGCCCCATGAAGAAAGCTGTGGTGCCTCTAGCGCTCCTCAGAATAATTAGGACAAGAAGGTGGTTTTCTGACTATCTGCACAGGGCACAAACTTTTAAAATATTGACACTGTTGCTTGGGGAAACATGAACTTAACCAGCTCAAACCACAGCTACTCAAACTAATCAACTCCTTCTGTGTCAGAACAGCAAAAGGAGGTCTGCTACCAAACGCTCTTTTATAATCAGAGTAGGCTTCACTTGATTAATGCTCATGGCCGCTTTGATTTATACAAATTTGGTTCCTTAGATACAAACACCAGAAATGTGCCTATTCTCTGATCATTCTCATCCTAACCAAAGTACAATCTACCTGTCTGCAGCAGGGTTGGCTGCCCCTTAAGGGCTCTAGATTAATCAGCCCTGCTCAGCTGCTGCATCTAACCAGTGCACGGTGTAAGAGGAAGAACATTGTCTGATCCTAAACAAAAATAGGTGAAATAAGGGCTGGCAGACTATGATTTGAAGATGGAACTGAGCCAGCTGTGTTGAATGCAATGATCAAATGAGGTGTAAATTATTGAAAATGGTTTTGGTCTTGACTTCTTACAATGGGTTTGGGGTTTTGGATGCTGAGAAGTCAGGGAAAGGTAGCAGCTATAAAGAGAAACTTTGTCAATAGGTGTTTAAGAAGCAGAAGGAAAAGTGCTGTTTGGACACTGCAAGCAGGAAATGGTTGTGAAAGGGAATGTGGTCACCAAGATACCACACTAGAAAATGCAGCAGATTGCTAAGAATAAGGACAAGGCAGGAAACCCAGAGAAGCCTCAGAGCTGGTTGTAACATCAGAATCTTCCATGCAGGGCAGGGTAAGTGCAGCCGGGAAAATGTCTGAGCACTTCTAAATCAGGATGTAGAGAAAACACAGCAAGGATGGAAGAGAAGGGCAGCAAACTTTCTCTACATCTAGGAAGTTCATTTTGAAAGCAGACTATTTGCAGTGTGGCAAAAAATGCTTGAGAGCAAAGGAGGAAATACAGAAAATTTCAAGTCAGGAATTGGCAGGCTCTGAATTCTTAAAGATACCAAGTGCCAACTCATTTAACTACAGAAAGAACTTGAGAGGTGTGCTCTGTAATTAACAGGCAAGAGCTGGAACTGGCTGCTTCTAGATGACAACTGAAGGCAGAAACACAAACAAGGTGCTGCCTGTGCCAGATGAGTACAGAGATAGGTAACTCCTCCTGGTTAGCTGCTGTGCAAGATGAACTCAGAGACAGAGGCCACATAAGGGAGCAGCTGAGGGGGCTGAAAACCATCTGGTGAGGAATGAAGGAAGAAATGTTTTGTGTAACAGGACTTGGCCTGCTTTAGAAAGATTTGAAGAGGGCTGTGTCTAACAGCTAGCTAGACTCTCTGTGGGTTGGGAGGTCTCAAGACTAGCTGTTCGGCTCGTTGTGCTACTTCACTACTCTGGTGAACTTAGAGGAAACCAGGCAGTAAATGGCTTGTGGGTGGTTGGAGGAGGATGATGAAAGCCCCTAGATACATTGTGCATACGATCTCTTTGGAACTCCTCATATTCCATGAGACTCTGAGGTGCTCTGGGAGACATGGCTGCCCTGAACAATGAAAAAAACAATGTAAAACAATTCCATTTGAAGTCATTTGTAGTGAACAATGTCTCAGAGCATGTCTGTATAACCTGGAGCACAATCTAACAGCAGTAGGTGATGTCTATGCTATTTACCATGATGAAGATTAATGTCAACATTTTATCTTTTCCTCTGATAAAAACTTGTGATTCATTTCTCCTCTGGTACAAATAGATCAAGGCTATCATGCAATTGGCTGAGTTCATCAAGTTCACCACTTACATAAAACAAATTGGCAGGATTTCCCCCTTTTTCTGTCAGATAGAAAATGTCCAAGAAGTATAGCTGAAGCAATTACATTAATGACTAAATGGATTTCATGATTGCTTGGTTGTTCTAATTTTGACCATCATTCAATTATTTTTTTAAAAAAAGCACTGAAGTTTTAAAAGATTAAACAATCTCTGGCAAATCTCTCTTCCCTTTTGACTCTATTACCTGCAGTGACCCCTGCACTTGAAGGAACCTTTGTGATGCAGCAGCAAGATATCATGATTGATCTTTTCCTTTGGAGATGTATTGAATAGAAACTTACACCTAGAGAACAAGCAGGACACATCTTGGGTTTGTATTGAGCTTGAAACTGGCATTACCATGGCAGTTCTCTGGGCTATGGTGTAGAGAGAGTACATTTACAGGTATGTGAGCTTAGGTGGGTCTTGAGATGCCTCTGTGGAGGCAACTGTGGATGTAGCTGTTCCAGTGAATTATCTTATGCAAATACTAAGTATTTACAGAAGCAGCCTATTTAGTCTCCAAATAGGATACTGTTAGGAAGAGGACACTGAATGAAAAGGCTGTTAGTGTTTGCCTGGAAGCTGATAAAACCAGAAAGGGGAGAAAAGTCAGTGCTTTGCTGTCACATGCATAGATGACAAGAGGGAATGAAAACCAAAGGAGAGAGAAGCTACCTGTGGAAGGATGGGGAGGTGGAAATCAGAAGGATGAGGTTGGGATTAATTACAATCTCAGCCATTAAGTTATTTAAGCACAAATGGGGAGGGAAGCACAACTGCAGAACAGTAAACAGCAATGTTGTAACTGTACCTGATGGTAAGGAGATTGTGTCTGATCAGAACAACTCAGGTGGAGTTTTTTCCCTGAAAGGAAAGTTATTCAAAGAAAGACAACGATGACATTTCTTTTAACAATGTGTTTGGGAAGAGCTTAATAGATAGGAATAGGCAGGGTAGGAATTGTTTGTGTGATTTTTGTTAATAACATGCTTCATGCTGAGGAAGGGAATGAAGCATGCAAGGGAGTTATTAAAGCTCACTTTCATGCTAATGGAGAGAGACTAAAAATCTGTATCTGAAATTAATGGCTTTCCAGAGCCAGACCTCTAGCAGAGGTCTAGACATGAAAGCAAAAGGCTAGCTTTGCACTGAAACAGAGAATGAGCACTGGCATTTGAAGAGTGGTAATTATCTTGAATTCTGCTGGATGAAGTAGCTGTGGAATATACCTCTGCTAATGAGTTAAGTTACACATTTTAACTGAGTACTTCTTTTATCCAAATGTATGCCTTGTTTAGGTGCCTGCCCCATCCCTGTTACAGCCCTCTGTAGCTAATACTGAATTTGTAGTGCTGTACCTCAGAGTCATCAGTGCTGTGAGTGAGCAAACAGCATTTGATGTAAGGTGATTTAGTTTGAGCAAATGGCTTGTGTGAGCTCCGTGAATCCCAGCCCACATGTTAGAGGTAAGCTGTTCTGTAACCACTGATCTACAGCCTTTACCTGGGATGTGGTAACCATACTGTGACTTTCTCTTCCCCTCCCCTCTTCCTTCTCAGCTAGCACAGAACGTCTGCAGGGCAAACTGAGCTTGTGAATATCTATGCCTGAGGATAACTTGAAAAATATATCTGAAAAGCGTTTCAACAGAATTGATCACTATGAGAGAACTTGCCCTCAACTTGCACTTTCTTGGCTCTAACAGCTTCAATGGGAAAAAATAGGTGTTTAAAATGTCAAAGCAGCTTATTGACTACACAAAAGGAAGAGGTTTGTTTGGTTCAGAGTCTGACTTTCCAAAGTTCCATTCAAACTTAAGCTGAATACTAAGGGATGCAAGGAAGAGTCTATAGAAGAGAGGAACCTGACACTTTAAATTGCTTGCATAATAATGAGCAACATATCAGAATATTTCCTTTGCACTAGGAAACAAGGAGCTGTGCAGCCGAGAGAGGTAACTGCTGGCATGGGAATCAGGTACATTTTAATCTCCATTTACAAATGTATGAAACAAGCATCTAACTGGAGTTCAGCTCCTCTTGCAGCTCAGCTGCCTTTTACAGGTGCTAGAAAAAACATCCTATTGGCATACCTAGCAAGAGCCCAAATCTTTTCTGTGCTTTACTCCTCCCTGTTCATGGAGATCTTTCTCAGGCTGTGGGTGAGCATGGATTCTCAGCTCTACATTTGACCCTAGACAATGCCAAGGCTAATTACTACTGAGAAGTACCCCTAGGGCCCTGTACAGTGATCAAACAGGAATGCTGTGTAACTACTGTACATGGAGCAAAGGCCTCCTGAGTCCAAGTCTTAACTGCAAGATTTTTTCGTGTTGATGCAGGGAACTTTCTGCCCTTGAATATAAAACTGATGGCTTTATGACATTTTTCACTTAATCAAAACCCATCTGTCACTGGTGGTTTTTTAAGCATAAAGGTCAAAAGCTTCTCATATGCCTTCTATCATTATTGCAGGCTCTAAGAGTGAATGTGTTACTGAATATGTGTAGCTTACAGGATGAAATATGCACCAGGAATAACAGTTGACTAAATTCTTTGTATCTTTCTCCATAAAACAACAAATCCCAGATCTGTTGTGGGAGGAGCACAAGAGAACACAAGCCATAAAATTTCCCAGAGAGAGGCAAATTAAACAGAGAGAAAGGAGAGTGACAAGTGCCCTGGAAATACACTCTGGCCCCATTATTAAAATGTTTGGATGTCATCACAGGATGCACTGTAGATGCAGCTTCAGACCTCATCAGCCAATGTCTATGGCAGGCACTTAAAATATTTCAAGTGAGACATGGGCACTGTTCTCCCTTCCTTGTACTGTTTGAATGTGTGGACATGAGGTCTAAATTACAGTCTCTCTTTAGGGATGGCTACATTTGAAACACCATATGAGTTTATAAATTGCAAAGTGTAGTCCTTTAATTCACCAGTATCTCTCTGTGCTTGTTGCTCTGATCTTATTTCCTGTCTGCATATAAATCCATCTTGTGTAGCTGCTCTGGCTTGGTATCTGTGAAAACAAGAAGCTAAGCTGCCTGTTGAGAGATATGCTGAAGATGGGATCTAATAGGTCACACCCCTGAAACGTTATCTTTCATTGCCAGTGAATCACAACACAAGCTTCCATACAGTGACAGTAAATTAATGGTTTGTGTATTAAAGCACAAGCTCTGTAAGTTATCAGGAATGATGAAGACATACCTCTTAGTTTTGTACATCCAAAATAGGGCTGAGGGGCCAGTGAAAGATGTTTCTCTTCTCTCTGCACCTGCAGAGACTCACCTCACAAGCTGATTAGAATGCATTATGTAGAGCTTCAGAAAAGCTTAATTAGCTTTGGGAACACTGAGAAATGCCTCCCCATACCACCCACTCTGGTGCTGCTCACTACTGCAGGTTGCTTCTCACATACTGACAGTTTAGTTACTCAAAGCAGTGTCTGTTCACTGCTCAAGAGGAGGCAATAGCTCCACCTCCATTTTCAGCGGATTTACCAAGAAGTGAAAGACACAGAAATTACTGTGGTACTCTAAACACAACAGGGTGAGAGATGCTGGATGACTAGAGCCAAGGCTGCTTTGTATTGAAGCTGCAAATGGAATTTGAGTGAGAAGGCACAGGTTGGAAGAGGCACCAGCATGCTTTGGAAACATCTCCAGCGTTAGCTGCAGTGTTTCTGTTAAGAGTCCTTTCAACGAAGAGCAGTATGCACAGCCTCCTTTCATGTAGTAACAGATGGCAAATCAAAGACCTGTATGATGGAGCAGATGGAGTTCTGAAGAGAAAAGGAGGGTCCCACAGCACAAGAGATGCAGGAATGAGCTGGGAGAAACGAGGCAATCAGGCAGGGTCCTTACTGTTAATGGGAATCCAGCTTTCAGAGCACAGTGAAATAGTCCATTTGGTGTACTCAGCTGACTTTATGTGCTGGGAGATATGATTTCTTGCAGGCACAAATAGAAAAGTGCTTTGGCAAATCTGACTGATTACCGAGAACCCTTCAACTCTCATTGTGAGAACTATGTGCCCTGGCTTGTGTTTCCAGACCCTCTTTTTACCTCTGGCTACCTTGATGTACTATACCACCACAGATGTCTAATTGAGTGGGTGGAGCAATAGGGAGGGAATGTAAAAGTTTGCTGGGGTGCTTCATGCTTTTATCAAGCAAAACATAACTTGGGCCTTTGGCAAGTGATTCTGCTGCAGAACTGCAGATACATACCAGATGGGTGCTTGCTTTTTCTGGCTCACATTTTCTGTTTGGAAATGTGTTAAAACATTTTTCTGGGAAGGACATGATGCCATCCAGAGTTTCTGTCAGCCTTGCCTCATTGATCTGACTGGATACTTGCCTAGCTGAACATACTTCAGTTAGCTATAGACTTACTCAGCACAATTTGGGGGTTTAAGAATGCTTTTATTTTTAATGGTTTTTGAATTATTTTCTTTTTTTCACTGGGGAAGTAAATCAAGAAGAATTGTCACCTTTTTACTGATCCAGGAAGGGCAATGAAAGTTAAGTAAATTCTGTTTCATAAAATGGAAGATGGAGCTCTGCTTCTTGCCCTTGATTCCATCACTTTTCTGAAGGGTAATAACTATGTAAAGGTGGAAAATTGATAGATGAGACTACTGTCTGAGGCTGGAAGTGTCCCTCGTGGCTGTGGATACCTGGGTTAGTTTGGGAATTAATTTCCTGCTACTTCATTACTACCAGAAATTGTCTGAGCCATTTCTGTTGTGGCTTGTTATAGAAAGTTTGATCAAGTATATGATATTCCTCCTATATTATACCACAGATGCTCAGATGATGCTTCTTTCTGACTATCCAAATGCTAAATTGACACATACAATAAAAACACATGGGTAAGAGCATCCCAGCTCAGGCAAACTTAATGATCCAGAAGGGATGACTTCTGACATAATGTAACTCATGTGAGAACAGACAGCTGAAATGCAAAGTCCTTCTCAGTGGGCCTTTCTCAAAGGTGTAATGACTGGTTCTTCTCTCGAGTATCACTGCTGACTGTAAACCTTCTTCTGTCCAAGAAGTTTGGAAAATCAGTAGTTTTGCAGCAGTTTTTTGTATTACATTATAGGGATTAAAGCAAATGTCAGCATCACAGCAAGGGAAATTGGCTTCCCCCCCCCCTCCCCAGCTTCTGTTTCTGCTACTTAATGCAAAAGAGAGCTGCTGCACATAGAAGAATGACAAATCCTGTTGCAAAATTTGCTTAAATGACTTTACCTCCATACATCCTCTAATCTGGCCCATTCTCTTCTGGAAGCACCAATCTGACGAATTAATGGGAGACAGCTAGTGTCAAAACCAGCTTAAGTTGTGTGTCTGCCCTCTGAACCTTTTGTCTCTACCCTTATTGGCTCTAATTAATGACTTTTCCCAAATGACAGTCATTATTAATGACAATTTTCCTCATCTGCAATGTATGTGCTGAGCTAATTGCCTTCTAAAGAGGGGGAAATTCTCCATTTCACAATAGCTAAAATAAGCAACTGTCATCCTAGACTAAGCTGTGTGGAGAGAGCTTAGTGTGAGCTACACTGAGGGGGGGCAAAAGGGATACTCAAGAATAGTGGTCTTCAGGTATGGAACTGTTAGTGACAGGTGCCACTGGAGGCAATTGAAAAAGCAGGGCTGGATAAAGCACTGATTGCAGTATCTGGGTGAAGAAATGAAGCATTGCTCAAGGGGTTTGCACAGAGGGCAAGTCTGAGCTTTCTACCTGTTCAGAAAGCATCTGGGAATGAAGATATAATGTGAGTAAATAAAAGATATCATGCAAGTAAATAAAATGAGCAAGAGAGACCCCAGATCCTTATCAGACTAATCTAGTTGATGGAAATAACCTGGTGGGGAGCTATCTGTTAACTTTTAAGGGCTGAAAGGAACAAGCTCTGTCTTTGCCTAGATGGCAAAAGTTACAGGCTTACTAAGACAGAACAAAACTGTATTGCAAGGCAGAAACTGCTTTGAACAGAATAAATGTGCCTAATTGCAAACATTCTGTTTGGGTGTTTGGATATTTAAGCCCCAATCCGAGAACCCCACCCAGACACTTCCTCATACTAAAAAGAATCTACTGTAATCAAGGCTTTCATTGTCATACCTGAAATACCTATCTCACAGCATACAGCTCTGAGCTGACTCATGCTCTGCAAGAACTGGGAAAAATGATTTGAGGACAAGCTTTAGAGCAGTCTACATGGAAAGCAAAAAACCCCTCAGCATGCAGAACAACTGTTGCTAATAAGAACAGTAATCAGTGGTCATACTTGGCCTGCTGACTCAGAAACTGAAAGCTAGGGTACATTTCTACTCTAGCCATGAGAGATCCCTGTTGCTCTGAGCCAGGGCCTGGGGGGGGGGGTTTACCTTTTCTTTTTTTAACCTTTTTAACTTAGTTTTGCTTTTCAAAGTTTAATAGCTTCAGCAAAGGGGAGCTGAAGCACCTGTGTAACAGGGAACCATGAGTGTGCATCTGCTTTGATATGGACATGAGGGAATGCAAAAGTTTTGGCACATCTCAAGCGCTTTATACAATCACTCACTGCACAAGAGAATTGTGTCCAAGGTCACTTTTTAAATGGAATGAACAGAATCTTGTGGGATGTGTTCCAGTATGGTAGATTCATATCTGGGGAGTCCTGTAGGATGAGGTGGCTAAGATTATGTGGGAAAATGTCTCACCTGTGTGGATCCCAACAAGGCACTGGGAAAGGTATAGGAGCTTTGGGTTTGTACTGCATGCAGTACTACAGTGGTTGCAGAAACTGAAACTGCATCACTCAGATTAGTTGGTAGAAGCAGTCAAAGTTTGTTAGTTACCTTCAGGGAACTAAGTTCATTTGTGGAACTATATTACCAACTACTGCTCCTATAGAGGTGCTGAGAGGCATGTTAAGCAGCAGGCAGGGCTAGTACTCATATCTGCATTGACTTCATCCATTTGTAGCCAGCTTACTTTAAATAACATTTCCTGCTCTAGTGTATTCTGCTGCCACATCCACTATAAATTGCAAATAGAGGAGGAATAATGTAGCTTATGCTATCTTTAATAAACTTTAATGGCTTACAAAAGATAATGTCATAAAACAATCTCATCACTTTCTAACTGAAACTGATTTTCCCATCTGCGATCTCTAAATAGTATTTGAAATCCATAAAAATGATAAAATGTTTAATCAGGTTCCAGTACAGAAATCTCTTGACTCTCCTCTGAGACTTTTTTAAATTGCAGCATGTGCTCTGTTAATCAAGCTCCTTGTTGCTGAGAACAGAAATCATTGTCCTCTCAGTAATGGATTTCTGTGCCCGTTTAACGCCGGCAGTGACAACATACACCAATCTTCCTATACTGGTAGGGAGCATGGGACTTGCTTAATGCTTTTACTGTCTGGAATTCAAATTTTCCAGAAGAAATGGGCTGTGTTATTCAGGCTCCTGGAATTTCTGTGCGAGGAATGCAACCACACCTATGAATCAACTCAATGGATGTCAAAAGCTGCAAAGGATACCTCAAAACTATTCTCTCTTTCAGCCATGGTGAGAGTTTCTTCTTTCATGCCAAGCTCATTACAGGTCATTGACAACACCTCTCAAAGAGCAGCAACTGTGAGTGACATCTAAAAACACTGAAGCAACAGATATAAAGAGTTCTGCAACAGAGTGTTCAGTTTTCCTTCTGGTAGTCCAGAAAATGTATTAAACATTTCCTAACCAGGTTAGGACTGACTGAGAATCTCATAGACCCTAAAGCTGCCATCACTTAATTACACCAGCTGAAACATCTTTAGAACATACCTCCTCATATCTTTTTTTCCTCCCCATTACCTCCTCAAAATCCTATGTCTGGACACCATCCCATTGGATTTGTGTGCTAATTGTTTTCTACATCCAGCTGGGAAACAGTAACTAAGAATAATGAGGGAAATATTACTTTTAATCTTTAGATGGGACAATCAATATAATTTAAACTGTAACAGAAGAAACAATTACTGAAGACAGGGTTTCTAAAATTATGATAGCACATTATTAGTAATGATTGCTCATTCCTCTTGCAGGAATGCATAAGAGTGGTGAGGAAGTGATACTTTGAAATAAAGATGAAGTCCCACTGCTGTCTCACAGCAAAATGATGTTTCACTTCAGAACAGGTGACTGAAAAGTTGTGAATTATAGCTATGCTCCACCCTTACCATATCAGCCATAAGCACCACTCATACTGCACACATTTCATCCTCTGGGAATAGAATGCCACATTTCAAAAGCAAACCTGAAGTCATGTTGCCTGTGCCCAGAGCTGGGGTAACAGTATGTGTCAGCCAGTGGGAGAGGGAGCGCTTTAATAAGTTCTGAAACTAAAACTGAAGCATACAGTATAAATGCAACATTCCATTCAGGAAAACATTAACATTTTATAGGTCCTTGGTCTTGTTCTCCATTTTCTCAATTTAGGCTCCAGGCAGTTCAGGCTGTTCAATTTATACCAATTACATGTGATTGTCTTGTGCACTTCGCAATGCCTGGAACAATCAGGGGACATAATCACCTCTGCTTCTGAAGCAATAATGGGTTTCATTTCAAATGTGTTCATTACACAGCATGTACTTCAACAGCTACATCAGTCTGATGACTTTTCTTGTTTACATCCAACTTACATGCTAGGACATACCTGGCCTGTTGATGCTTTGGTTGTGGAGTCCTTGCAAAGTAAAAATAAAAGGAAAATAAATCTCTGGCTGTTTTGTTTGTTTGTTTTCCTTTTTAAAGCAGCAGGGTATAAGCCAGTCAAGGAACTATTTCATTTATCTGGGAGTGAGGAGTGTTCATCTAACAAAATTCCAGCACTAACAGCTCTGTAAGATTGGGCTGCACACCTGAACTCTGCTCAATGCCTTTTCCCATGTTCCTATTCACCAACAGAGGCCAATACTCTCTAGATAAGATCTGCCTTTATTTTTAGTTTTCTTATTACAAAGTAAGGATTTGTATTTTTGCGTCTAACACCAAATCTGCTCTCAGCTAGTGCTTCCTGACACTGACTTCCTTCTGCTCAGAGATAGGGAAAAAAGCAGGTGGATTTTGAGCCAAATTAGGGAGCTCAAACTGCTGCTGCTGGTATCTGTACTGGTCTCAGAGCTCCACCAGCTCATAATCCCTAAACTATTTCCACTTCTTCACACTCCCTGGCCAAGCACACATTTCACCTCACTGCCTTCATGAAAAAACAGCAGCAGCAAACACCTCATTCCCCTCAGTTCCCACAAACCTGTTCAATGTTATTTGATTCAAATAATTACTACAGTTTCACCTTAGCAATAAACAAGATTCCCAAAGACTAAGTTATCCTTGTTGAAAACATTACAAGCAAGAGCAGCCAAAAATCAAGGCCCCAAGTGTGGGTGACTGTCACCAACTTTCTCACAGTGCTCTTCTCTCTGCCTTTCCTTGGTATCAGCTTTGGGCTTGAATTTGTTTTTTCACTTGATTTCCATTGGCCATTCTCTGTACTGACTACACTGCAGGGACTGACAGTGGAAGGCCGTCTCCATACCTCCTGCATGATTCATGTGTGGTGGGACAAACAGTGCACTGCCACTGTTCCAGAGCTCTAATTGTGGTGAGTGAAACTGAGCTGATCTCTGATTTTTCTGTTAATCCCAGCGTAAGTAAAGCAGCTAGAAATTTGCTGTGCTAAATAGATGGCAAGAGCTTTCAGTCTCTTCAGTTACTGATTATGAGGCAGCTCTTAAAGGCTACTGAATGACATATGCTAAAGATGACTTCTTCACACGTACCAAGAATTTATTGTGTAGGAGGCTTGTGAAAGTAATGAACAGAACAAGCACTCATTTCAGTTCTTTTTGCCTGTGTTTCTGACATATTTTCTGCATTTCTTTTCTGAAATTAACAGCTGCAGACTGCACATTGTGGTGGGTTGAAGTTTCCCCCAGCATTAACTTTAGCCATTACTCAGAGGTTCATCATCATGACAAGTGTCTGAATTCCACAAAACTGGCTTTAAGAAGAAGGTTTGAAGTTGAATTGTGCAACAGAATTTGACTTGGAAGTCTGTCTACCTAAAGCTTTAATTGTGAGAAAGAGATTTCAATATTGAAATGTTGGGGGGGGGTTATGTCTAAAAGTGCATCCTGAAAGTTTGAACTTTGAGAACTCTGCACATTGAAATGGAGATTAGGAAAAGACAGAGGGAAAAAAATTGCACTGAATAGGGGAACAGAGTATTTTATGTCACTATATCTACAGAAATGCAATTGAAATCACTGCAGAGAATGATTGAAAATCAGCTTCCACAGGAACAAACCTGAATGCTTATGATCAGTTTCAGAGGCTCCGTGGAATAGGAGCACTTACCTGGTTCTGTAGCTGCTCTCTCTAGCTTCACATCTGCCAGCCCAGGGGAGCAGAGGCTTTGGTGTTTCTCAACCCAACTGCTTTGCCCAGAGTGGCAAGTTTGTGACTCCTCTCTTCACTTTATGCTAATGCATTAGCTGTGGCCATCTTTTTATCTTGACTCTGATTTCACACACATTGAAATTAGAACCTGAGTCAGCCAGGACAGGTGAACCTCAGCTGGCTGATTGTGTATCCCAGACCATGAGCATCACATTCAGTATGAGGGAGAAAGTTTGCTGAAGAGGGGTGAATCTCCTGTGAGAGCTCTCTTCTCTCTTGTTCATCTCTCTTCTGCTCCTGAGGACTGCTTTCCTGGATATTGTGGCTGCTGCACTTTTGCTGTGCTGAGTATAGCTTTGTATAGACTTTGATATTGTTTGGTCATTTCATTGAACCTGTTTTCATTTCAGCCTGTTGGTCTTCTCATTTCCTGATTCCCACTCTCTGCTAGTTATCAGGTGATAACCCCACATGGGGGTTAAACATAGACAGTTATTTATTTGCCTATGTAAATGGCTGTGGAAAAAAAAAACAAGCATGCAAAAAATTAGTGTCATTAAATTGAATGCCCTGGCTTCCCACTTGTCTGTGTAAGTGTGATGCAAAAGGAAGAATTGCTCAGGTGGATCATATAATGGAGCAGAGTGCACAGAGGAGATAATTGGTGCAACCTGAGGGAGTCATTGTCTGGTATAAAGGTGTGGGTGTTTTGAATACAAACTTGCCTGAGTGTAAGATGAACTTGTCTAGCAAGCACTTGTGTGTGAAAAACTGAAATTACCAGGGTAAGGCAAGAGTGTTTCATACAGACTGAGACAGGTGAAGGCAGATATTTATCTAGAAGTAATGTGTCCCAAATTGATCTTTTGTAACTTCTGCTTTTCTAAAGAGAAGGGAGGTTTATGATACAGAAAATTATGAGAGCAGTTTAACAGCCAGAAAGGATGAAGACAGACTTTCTTTACTTCTTTCAAATGAGAAATTGCTTCGGAAGCTTGCAGGCAATCTCTGTGATAATTGGCTTACAGAATCTCCACAGGTCATCTCCAGCAAACTCCTTTCTCCCTTCCGGACAGGGATAGTGCTCTGCTTGATGCTACCTGCTTGTTGCAAGCATTATGCTTAGTTAAAAGGATCTTCTTTGGACTTTTGGGGCACTTCTCAGCAGCAAAGGGAGGAAGACAGAGATGCCTTGCCATATCCACAGGCTTGATTGTTCCCCTGGCTGTGAATACACCTTTGTGCTTGCTGTGACCCAGTAACCCCTCTGAATATACTACAGCTGATCCTTTCTCATGGAACATTTTGAAATGCTTTATTAATTTGTGATGGCTCAGAAAGCCATGTCAAATTCTTAAAGCTGGTTGCAAAAGTCATCAACTCACTCTTTAATGGGAGTTAGTCGTGAAAAGTGCCTGCCTAACTCAGGTCATTGAAGTAAAAGGGTGAAGTACTGAATGTGATCCTCCTGCAGGGTAGGACACTGGTGGGCATGGCAAAACAATGCTGTGGTGGTGCTATTTGGCCTTACTTGGAGGAAGGACTCGGACAACTCAAGCCCAGAATCATGCTGATATAGCCCTGCTGTGCTGAAGTGCCCAGAGGGCTCCTCTAAACAATGCTGCTCACCTCTCATTATGTGGATATGCCATGGTGGCTGGAACTGCCTTGGAATTCTGAACACTATATTCCATTTTGTGGTAGGGATGTGCCCCACGAGAGGAACAACTTGTCTTTCTTTAAAATGCTCCCCCTGGAAGCTGCTGTCCTTTGAGTCAAATTCTAGTTGGCAGGACTTCTTTTAAATGTTTACTGGGAACTTAAGATCCACTTAGCATTTTGCTAATTCCTTACTGTTATTCAGGGTGAGCAATAATGGTTGGCAGGTAGCACTGCCTGCCAAGGCTGGATCTGATCGTGGCTGGTGTGAGAGCATCCCTCCACTGAAATCCTACATCCACTGAAGCAAGGAGTCAAGGCCTCTTTATCACAAGGCACATGGTACCAGCAGCTCCCTTTCAAAACTCCTGCCTGACAGCACCCCAGATATGATTTCCTCTGTACAGAACATGCCATGGAAATGGCCATGCACAGGGGGTGACATATGAGCATTAAGAGGCACCCACTACAGCTTGGTGATGCCTATTCTGTAAGAAATCAAAAAACTTTCCCTCATGTGAAAAAATGCAGGCCAGCAGTAGCTTGGATCTCTTCAGCAGGCACAATTTGAAAAGCATAATTTCCCTTAAGGAGGTTTGTATGTGTCTTTTTTAACAGAGCTATATTAAGCAGCCTTTATGAAGTTACTTATGCTGCCAAGTAGGCATAAATTTAGAACCTGTCATGTGCTTTCAGAAATCAAAGGGCTGGGCTTTTTATTTTCTTAAGTGCTCTCACGTGCAGTCCACTTGCTGATTTGGTATTCTCTTGCAGACAAGGCCAAGGTGATACTTGTTGGAAAGCAGAAACCCCAAGGAAATTAACAGGAATAGCATAGCAGCTCTTAGAAGCATCCTCAGGCATTCTTCCACATTTCTGATCCAGTCTGATGATGAGAGAATCAGAGAATTGTCAGGGTTGGAAGGGACTGCAAGGATCATCCAGAGCCATGGGCAGGGACACCTCACACACACTGCAGCAGGTTGCTCACAGCCACATCCAGCCTGGCCTTGAAAGCCTCCAGGGATGAGTCTTCCACCACCTCCCTGGGCAACCTGTGCCAGTGCCTCACCACCTTTCTGTGTCCACAGAGCTCATTGTCTTTACATAGGTGAAGAGTTGCTGTCTCCCAGAAGACGTTCCATGGCCTTGCAGAAATTTATCTTCTCTGCCTCAACTTTAATAATATTAAATAAACCTTAAAAAAAAGTTTCCCAGTTCAATTCAAGCCCCCCTGCAGCAGGAGCCACTGCTCCTGAGGGAAAGGACTTGGGATGAGCTTTTTGTTTGGGTGTTTTTTCATGGCAGTACACATCTTTGGGAAAAGCATTTTATGAAACAAGAAAATGAGATGGATCTTGTTAGGAGAAGAAAGATGTTTGGCATATGTGTCTGACAAGCTGAGCTACCAACTTGCTGAGTTAACAGCTGGTACCTGCTAACTTTGTGGAGAGGGGGGAGAAAACTCAGACAGGTGCCTCTAAGTTGAGTGTTAGCTGGTTGACAGCAGGAAAGGAGCAATTTTACTCTAGTTCTAGGACAGTGATAATCACAGTGCTGTGGGAACACAGATGAGCGCTCAGATAGCTTTGGCCATTAATTGCTGGGGTATTTCTAGCACATAACCTCACCCCCAGCGACTATTTTCCTGACACTCTTGGGTCTGCCTGCCTTTTTCAGACAACAGCTTTGGAAACAGGCTGGTAAGGGCTGAATCAGTAATTAAACTCCAGCATTATCACCATGTCTAGACACTGGGCACTCTATGGGCATCTCAGTGCAAGGAGCAGCTTCATCTTTGCCACACTGCAAACATTTTAACCTATTAAGCTGCATTAAAATCTTGCTCTTGTTCCTTCAGGGCTCTCTAGCAGAAATGTTTGGCTGTGTTGTCTGGGAAGGCTTCTTGGTTGTTTGCCAGTTTCCATTTTGATTTTGTGTTGGTTTTTGTTTGTTTGGGGGGTGGTTTGCTGTTTTTCATGGCTGGAGTTTGTTTGGGTTGTTTGGAGGCTGTGTTTGCTTTTTGTTTGTTTTTGGTAAGCACTGGATGAAAACTCTTACCCTCTTCTTTTTTTCAGAAACTCTCCTCTGATTCCTCAAACTTTCCTTATATAGAGAGATTACTCAGGAGTTCATTAAAAAAGAGCTAATCAAGACATCAGCTGTCAGCCTTTCCTATTTTGGAATCCAGAAGACTAAATCTAAGGTGGCGAATACACCACAGCAGGAGAAATCGGCCTGGTTGAGCTGGTATCTTTAATAAGTGAAAAGTGCCAGGTGGCTCAGTGTTAAAACATTTGATGAAAAAGCAACTTACGTGAAAGAAGGTGACAGGCAAGCTCTCAAGCCCTCTACTGGAGGAGAAAACAGCTGCCACTACTTACTCCACGGGCATTGTGGAGCTGACTTCCTGTTAGAGGGGAAGATGAAACTGCTCGGAATTTTAAAGCCCATTTGCACTGTCCACAAGGTTCAGAGAAAACTTCAGTTATGGGGTAACCAGATGGCCTTACTACACAGGATAGTGTAATGCAAGTCATCACCAGGGATGTGTTGATATACTGGTGATGGCTCCCCCACCCACACAAGCCTTCAGTGGAGAGGTACTGATTACCTGTGTATCACTCCAGCACAGTGGCATCTCAGAGCAATCTGCTGGGCTGCTCATTATCCACAGATGGCAAGAACAAGCTACTGGTGACTTGTTTATCAAGTCTCGAGACTAATGGCCTGAGAACAGGCATCTTTACATACACAACTGCTCTTAATAGAGATGGTCTTTCAAGTAGATTCTATGGTCCTGCTCTGGCAAGGGGGCTGGACTCAATCTCCAGAGGTCCCTTCCAACCCCTAACATCCTGTGATCTATTCATTTCACATCAAACTCTTCTCCCCTGCAAACACTAACTGCCTTGTAGCTGTCAAGCTGTAATTAAATTCAAGTACAGTTTTACTTGAAACTTGTAAGAGTAGTACATCTCCAGCTCATCAGACCTAAAGATTAAACCTGGTTAAGTGTGTGTCAAGAGAATCGATGAGTTCAAGTATTACAGCTCCTCTGAGAGCCTGCAGAAGTTGCATGTCCAGCATCTTCCAAGCTAAGCCTGCTAATGATTCGATGCCTGTTATGTCCAAGTATTTATTCGAATTTCAAATATCTTGCTCAGCAGCTCTGGATGTTACCAGGGATGCCTCCTTCCCTAAGGAGGAAACTTGGCCTTCAAGTTTCTGTTTCACCAGTTGCATTCAATATAAACATCCTCAGTTAACACTGTTCTTACCAACACATTTTAACTTGTGTTCCCACCTCAGTTCCTGTTCTTGGTATCACCACCACAACTGTTTTAGCCACAAACCAGGGAGTGCTTATAGACATTTTCCTCCAAACTCTCAGCTTCTCAAAGTCTGCTTTTGTCATTATTGTGACTGGACAAGCTTACTGACCTTTAGCACTGTAGTGACCAGCATTAACTATTGCTGTTTCTAGTCTGTCAGGGAAGACTGAGAGGGGATTTAATAAATGCTTATAAATGTCTGAGGGCTGGGTGTCAAGAGGGAGGGGACAGGCTCTGCTCAGTTGCACTCTGTGATAAGAGAAGGGGCACCAGATATGAACTACAGCACAGGAGGCCTCACCTCAACATGAGGAGGAACTTCTTCACCATGAGGATCATTCATGTTTCAGCTATTTCTACTGCAGGAATTGACATGCTTTTGAAAATTACTAACATTGCTCTACTGAAGCTTGTTTTTAAAGACAGGTGCTGTGTGTTACTGGAGAAGATTACTCTGCAAATTGTCACAGGAGAGTAAAAGTAAACTTGCAACTCAAAATGCTTTCCCAAGGTTCAGTTTGTACAGTGACACTGAACCTGAAGACCCTGATGTTGCATATTCATCTTAACAGATCATCCCACTACTACATACTGTAACACCTCATGTGTTCTGCCACACCGACAGGTACTGATGACCTCTCTGAATTAGCACCTACTGTCTGTGAGCAGTCCTAATGTTCAATTACAAATTATTAAAACTAATTAGAAAAACCCATCCCAGTCACATAATTAGAGGGCAAAAATAAGAGCACTGTCCAAAACCATTACCAAGTAAACTAAAACTGTGTTCGAGTGCATTAAAATAAGCCATGGCTGTCTGAAAAGGTAGCAAATCACGCATCAAGTACAAGACAATGATTTTGGAATGCTGCCTACACACTACAGATTTGTTCTAAACATAGCTTCTTCATTTCAAACAAATTTTAGGCCTTATGCAATTAATGGAGCTATTTGCTTTTGTCTTTTTCAGGCACTAAATATTTTCTTTAGTAACAAACTCTTCAACTTTCAGCTATTTAAGTAGTAAAATCAAAGTGACGTTCAGTGCAATAACCGTTCTAAAACCCACCAAGTAAGTGCAACATGGGGCTGCTGGGGAAAATACTATTTATTATACAATTAAATACAAATTTGAAATGTGCTGTGGACACATCTGCAGGATAACAGGTAAAAAATACAAATGTACAAAGTAGGGTTGGTTTGGCATCCCTCAAGACCGACACTTCAAAAGAAAAAAGGAAAATTCACACAATCCCAAGCTTTTCAAAGATAATAATGCATACAAATCGTTTGCTTGGCAGATTATCTTTGCTCCCTCCCTGCACGAAGTACCTAGAGTTTGTAAACAGTCTTTAGAAGTGTTACTAGCTTTAAGGGAATATGTAATCACAGTTCAGAGGGATTCGTCCCACCACGCTACACAGTAGTTTCGTGTTTCCATAACCCAGTTCTAATATTACCAGTACTGTCTGCAGTAAGCAAGGGTCCATCCTGTCCACTGCTTTTAAGTGGTCCATTCTGAATGGCTAAATTCAAGCCATAGGATTTCTGTTGGTTTTCCAGTTCAACAGCTATTGGTTTCCTTAGAATCTCTTTTTTGTTGTTGGCAGCTATCGTTTTCTCGGTATTTCTGCTGCTTTTTGGAAGCGTGCTGCAGGCGTCGCTGCTGTCCTGCTGGGACTGGTTGTACTGGCGCTCCCTGTAGGCCAGGTAGGCTCTGCGGCTCCTCGAATGCCCTTCGCTGTTGCTCTGGCGGCTCTTGGGCAAGCCGTTCTGCACGCTGCCTTCCACGCTGGTGGGAACATCGTACGCGTACTCCCGCAGCACCGCGAGCCTGCTGGCACGGTGTCCCTTGCTTCTGTTCTTATGGTGCCGACTCGGGTGGCCGTTGGAGCGGAACTGCACCTCTAGGGGAGCTACGTGCATTTTGATGTCGTTGTCCACCGAGTGCTCAGTGAGACTGTTATCAAGCTGGGGGCCTGTGTTCAGGGGCAGAGAAGTAGGGTGGCACTGAGCTGCTGCCGCTTGCAGGTTGGTTAGTTTGCAACCTTGAGAAGAGTTTTTGAGGCTGGATGCGCTTTTGTTGGTGCACGAAGATTCCGCGCTGCTGTTGGTGCACTTGGGGGCCTCTCCGTTGGTCCCCCCGGAGCTGGAGGGCTGAACGTTGACTTGCACCGAGTAGGTGCTCCTGCCGGGGCAGCAGGTTGTTATCCATGCGTGCCTGACATCTTCCCTGTTAATGCAGTGGTGCACCATGAGAAAGGCACTGAGGCTTAAACACGTTGCCCCGAAGAAGCAGCTGAAGATCAAGTCCAGAGGATAATAGAGGGAAACCGACAGGGCTCCAAAGATCCACAGAGCGACATACAGAAGCAAAGTAAGGCCCACGCCCAGCAGCTGTGCCTGAAAGCTGTGTTCGTTCTCCAAGGCAGAGGTGGAAACCAGTGACACCGACAACGAATCCTGATGAGCCAGCTCCCCATGCTCGCTGGTGGCCAGGCGCTGCTGCTCCTCCACAGGTTCCTTAAGCTCATACTTGCGTTCAGGGTGACGTTTCAGTTGTATGAATATGCTGAGGAAATACATGCAGTTTATGAAAATGATGAAGCTGGCTGGTCCGTAAAACGCTCCCAAACTGGGCTCCCAAGTCATCCAGCAACTGGAAAAGAAACAAAGCAGCAAAATAAGTGACTTGTAAGAAGACACTGTTTAGCAGTACTTCCAAATGAAGTTTTTCTGGAAGAAGGCAGAATTAGTTACAAGAAGTGCTTGCAAATGCAAGCCCAGTGCTAACCTAGGGCAGAGCTCTCTCTCAGCTGCACTGTACTTACTAAGGAGCGTTGGGTCTGCTACCATAGTTTCGGATGTTTGCTGCTGCTGTTATTCCACAAACTATGACAGGGATCCCTCCACCGATAAGGTAGAACCTAAAGGAAAAAAATAAAGCCAGGTGATCAGTGTCTGCTTAACAAGAATGGATTTTACTCAGTCAGCATGAAGGAAACCAGAGCTTTCCAGGATTCAAGAAACAAGTCGTTTCTTTCAGAATATAAACAGGGTGAATCAGGTTTGGACGCTGACAATAACCACTTTTTTCTCTAAATCTTCCTCACTGCAATTTTTTTCCTGCTGTTGTAAGCCACCTCCCTCACAGGCACTGAATGCAGGCATACACTGTTGGAAGGAAGAAGCAAGAGCTGGCAGCTGGAACTTGTAAGTTGCTGGAAGACAATAAGGAAACTTTGAAGGAAAATAGAGGTAGGTCAGACTGTTTGAAGAAAAAGCCAATCTTTTGTACTCATTGTAGGCTACCATGGCCATCACCAACCATGTGTCTTCCAGCAGGACACCGAGTAGCTGTTTCAACACCCACTGTGGTCTTTTGTATCTTCTTACTTTTCATGGAGTTCTGGCTTTGTAGAATGCTACAGTAAAACTATCAGCCTCAAGCTCAGCTCTACGTAGACACAAACATGTCAGCACTTCTGTGGAATGAGTATAAATCTCCTAATTTATCAACTCAATGTTTACATATGCTTGGACACAGTACTGCAGGTTTCAGCTGATGAGACTCGGATAAGCATCTCCAAGCTGCTGCAGGCTGTGTACTTTATAAAGATCAAGCTAACTATTTGCCTATAACTAATGAAAGGTAATCAACTTCTGCCACCTTGTGGAAGATTCCAGCTTAACAGTTTCTAATTAACACCCAGAGGCTGAGGAAGCTACATGCACAAAATATCTTCATTTTTTCTGTTACAACTATTTCACACAGGGTGAATTTCACAGATAATTACTCTGCCTGATTTCAGAAACAAAAGTTCTAGGAAGACTGCTTCACGAATAACACTATTTTCATTTGATAACAAGTGACAGCTATTTTTCAAGTTATTTGCAATCTTTGGAAAGCATATTAAACTATTTAAAGGGCAGGGTTTGATAATTGTGTGATAACACAGCTCTCCACATGCCTGCTTCTATGATAACTTAGTGAGAAGTGTTGCTACCTAAAGTTCTAATACCCAAGCCCCAGTGGTGGTGCTGAAATACTGCTGATTTCTTAATTTACAAATCTGGAACACAGCACTGCAACAGTAATATGCTAAAACCCATTGTCCTTCAGCTCATCCTCCTTAACATAATGCTGAGGAACAGAAAAATCTGGAAGGGACTTAACAGACTTGAAAAGAAAATCTTCTATGAAAGGCACTTGGAGAAAAACCAGTAGTGACCTGTTCCGTTTTGTGGTCAGACTGAGAGTGCGGCAAGCTGGGAAATGAGGAGTTGCGGAATCAAACCTAAGGCTCACCTCAACATTGGTCTGGGTGGAGGAGGTGGCTCATCAGGATCTTGACATCTTTTTGCCTTTTTGGTTACTTGCTTGTAAATATTCCGAGATGTCACTCCCAGCCACAGCACTGTTGCAAGAGTGGAATAATGAAGAATTATCCCAACCTTAAAAAACAAAAACAAAACAAAGCTAAAGATGAACCTCCAAACATTTCCTTCCTGCCAAGTTAAGAAACCGATCATCTAACGTATGACTTGCACAGAGGCTGACTTTTCAAAAGCTCCTTTCAGGAGAAGGAAGGTACCAAGTTTCTCTTCTTTTATTATGACTGTTCTAAATGTCAAGTCAGTGCAGCTTCCAAAAATGTGAAATAAGTTCTGCAAACTCATCTTCCTATCGATGAGCCTGGAGAACTGACATAGCTGCAGATGCCTCCAGTAGAAGAAACACATAGCTGGCCAGTACTGTTATGGTTACCTATCAATCACACACTTCAGGACATTTTGTATTTTAAGAAACAAACTTCACTAAGTCTTGTATTAAACAAATGAGAGAACAGCAAGCTACTGATATTCTGGCAACTATGTACCAGGTGGCAAAAATATATGCAGTTAACACTCAGCAGCAAGTTAAACTACTGCGAGAAAATAAAATAGTCATACTTCAAATACTGAACCATCCCAAGCATGTTTCATGTAAACATGAGGAAAAGATTTTTCATTGTCAGTGTGACAGAGCACTGGAACAGGCTGTCCAGGGGGACTGGGGAGTCTCCCTCTTGGGAGATATTCAAAACCCGCCTGGATGCAGTCCTCTGTGATCTGCAACAATTTCATACTGAGTGAGTCTCAAGAATAAAAGTAACAAGTACAACTTGTTTTGTGATAGCATTTTTGGGGAGGGGAAAAAAAAAATACAATCTCCTGCACTTATGAAATAACTTTTCCAGTTCCCAAGTAATTAGACATTGGAATGGACTGCCCAGGGAGGTGGTGGAGTTCCCGTCCCTGGAGGCATTTGAGGATGTGGTGACATGGTCTGGTCAATGTGGTGGTGCTAGGTCATAGGCTGGACGTTATGATCTCAGAGGTCTATTCCAGCCACTATAATTCTGTGATTCTGTGGATTAAAGTGTTTTTTTCATGCATGGATGAAAATGCAAGAGAAATCTTTTAAGGTAAAAAAGAGCACAAACAATGTTTGTCTAGACATTGCATTCTGCTGATAATGTCTAGAGAGTGCTTCTGTGGGGGGCAAGGGGGAATACATACACAGGAGTATGAAACTGGTAACTAATTTTTTCAAGTGTTTGCATGTTTTGCTTGCTTACTTACTGCTTGGCAAATGCTGGCATTCCTGGTCTGAGTTATGCCTCCAATAAACATCACACATGTCAGGAAAATGTGAAAGCTCAGGTTAACCAGCATATGCCAGCTTTTTACACTGATCCTGATCACACTGTTAAAAGAAACAAATTGGACAACATAAAACACAGCTGCATTACTGCCTTGCAGAAACCAACAAAATATACTTGTGATAAATGAGACACAATTACTGTTAATGATTGTTTGACTACCACATACTTTGTAATCAAATGTAATCTCTGGTCTTCATCACAAAAACTTACAACAGCCTCCCTATTAGCTAGCTTTATACAACTATTTGAGGCCTGATTGAAAAATGTTAGGCTTCAAGCTTTCTCATCCACAGCAATGTAAAAGGCTGAATAGTTTGTTAAATTCTGCCACCATTCTTAGAGTGGTCTCTTCTTTAATTCTTCCCTTTTGCTTCATGATGCTTAGAGGCATGGTTATGAAAGCTAAATTGTCATCCTCAAGAACAGATCACGTGGGTACTTGCTTAACCGCTAGCTTGCAGTAATAAATTTTACAGGAGAAAAAAAAATGCAATTAGCATCTTGTGTTTTTAATAGAAAAGAAGTAGTAGTCCTGAGCACTACAAAAGTAACTTTTTTAGTCTAGTAATTCTGATTCCTACCTGTGGTGGTATATGTAACTGACTATGATCATCAGCAGGCACATTAGCAAAACCATGGCAGTGGCATAAATTACTGGATGCAAAAGATCAGCTGGCTGTGTATATAATTCAGCTCCTGTCAAGTCCTGGCAACAAAACCAAAACTATCATTAGTCCACCTTATCTCTTCATTTTGGAGGGGTTGGGGGAATGGCAAATGAAACAAGAAATTAAGAAGTAACAGGAACCTTCTAGGAAAATCCCTTCCCTTCTGACACAGCCTCAACCCTCCAGTCATTTATTATTTGATGTTCCTGGCTTCCTTTCACAGTTACCTGCTATTCTGGCTGACCACACACCTCACAGAACACTTACACTTCGTACATGCTTGAACGTACAGACAAGTTAGCAGCTTAGAGATGCACACCACTTTCTTCTTACAAGACTTATGTATAGCATTTAGCACAGCTATGTATTTCAGTTATGACAATTATTTTCTGCAACAGCCCAAAGAACATTACAGAAAGTGACCTCAGCAAGTTTGCAGATGATGTTATAGACTGGGGAGACTGATCAATAATAGATTGGAGGATATTCAGAGGGATGCTATTAAGCCAGAGAAATGGGTTGATAAAACACCATGAAAGTTAGCAAAGAAAATGTGAAAAGATCTGCATCTGGGATGGAATAACCTCATGCATGCAACAACACAGGCTGAGCACTGGGCTGAAATGGCAATAACCATAAAACACTTTAAGAACAATGGTAGACAAAAATATTTACAGCACTGTAGCCTGCAGCCCAAGGTCACAGTTTGCTTTATCAGCAAAGCCACAGCAAGCAGGTGAACTGATTATTCCCTTCTGTTCAGCACTCTGAGAACACCTCTGTAGAACTGTCTTCAATCTGACATAGTGGATGCAGCAAGTCTAACAAATCAGAGGCACAAATAGGAGGCTGAAGCACACAATGACTGAGGCTGGAAAAGCAAGGACTGTTCATCTTGCAGGAAAAAAGGAAGATGAGAGAAACCTCATTACTATATTGAGCTACCTACTGGGATGGTATAAGGAAGACAAAGTCAAACTCTTCTTGGAGATGAGCCATGCAATGATGAGAGGCAAAGGCCATTATCATCAATACAGAAAATTCTGATTAGATATAGGAAAAACATTCTGAAGAAAGTAGTCATCTACAGCCCAAAGACACGGTGTAATAGCTGTCCTTGGAGATACTCAAAGCTTGACTGAATATGAGCTGGACCAATTATCATCCGACTTTAAAGCTGATCACACTTAAAGTAAGTAATTGGACCAAATGACACCCAGATGTGCCAGAACCAGACTGTGGTTCTAGGATGACTGCTTGACCAGAACAGACAGCTGGTAAGTCAAACAGTATTCAATAGCTCTTTAGCATCATTTCAGTTTTCTGAGCCCACTATTCAAGAAGTAAGCATAAAATGGAATCCTGGGCTGTTAAAGCATATCAGTACTTCAATTAACATCTAAAGAGTGACATTTTCATTCACTACTAAGAACAGCAAGAAGAAATCATTCCATTTGGATGCTGTTACAATTTATCAGGGTTCCATTTCCATCAGGTAATGAACACAGAAGATGGGGACCCCCCCCCCCCCCCCCAAAACAAACCAAACAAACCCACCCCAAAACCAGGAACCAAGAAAATCACTTGAGTCCCAGTAAAACCAACCAACCACATTTCTATAACTAAAGTTAGTAGGGAAAAAGAAATAAATCAAGTTTTCAGAAGAGACAGAAAATTCTCTCACCTAGAATTCAGAGTAACAGCCACTCTTAAAACTCCTAGAGTTGGCAATGTTCAACAGTGTACAGAGGGAAAGGAGAACAAATTCGGCATTCACAAAGAACAGTAGGACATTAGGAAGAAGCTGGAGTTTGCTTTGAGAAAATTCACAGTGATATGAAATTTGTTTGTAAGGTTAAGACAGGTAATCTAATTTCATGGGCAGGAGAAGAGTTTCTGAATTTAGGCTTACAATTAAATTAGACTCAGAAGTCTCTTCGCTCCTCCCTCAACTGTCCTTTCATCTCAACATAAATTTGTTATTCCTAACTAACTCACCAAGCTCATTCTGAACTAATTTAATCACATTGCAGCTAGATATTCATCTATTTCATTTTCCTTGGCACCTGGAAAAAACACTCTGAGAAAGATCCTGAGATACTATGCCTCAGGCAGCCAGTGTCATCTGATTTCAACACTACCCATGGTCTTGTTGATATCCAGCTGGAGATCCCTAGGAACTCACTGCTGTTACAAGCTTGAGTGAATGTGTTGTCACACATAGCCAGTGAGTATCAGAGAACAGAAACTGTAGAGGAATTCCTTTCGCTGCTTCTAGAGTGGTGACAGCTAACAAGATGTCATGCATGTATTGGTGTGAACTTAGAGAAGAGCAGCTACAAAAATCATGGTATTTACAATAATCTCCTAAGACATCTGAGCAAGCTCTATATGCAAAGGCCTCCATCTGATAGATAAGAATTCCATTGATTTAGTGGCTATTATTACACTGATATTTTTAATAGACTTAATAAAAGGAGTGAGGTGAGCCAATAATGTTATTTCTGAGCTGAACTAGTTCTAAACAATAATTTATACAAAAGACTGTCAGATTAAAGTAACAGTGACATTAAGACAGAACATTGGGGTGTTTATAGCCAACTAGCAGAACTTTGCTTCTCAACAACAGTTTCTGGTAATTGCCCTTTTCGGTATGTTTGTAATAATGAGACTTCAGTTGAGCTTCCTGGTTGTTTTCTATTATTGAACAGTGCTTAAAATGATTTCCAAATAAAAGCTAAGTTTTATAACTGTGTCTTCCTAAAACAAGGCACTCAGGGGTTTCTTTCTCAGAGAGAACTTCACATTGTATCTGAAACACACAAAGACAAGTCAGTACAATACAACCTGCTTTCTTCTACACACATGTGTACTAAAATAAAGCTGAATAAAAAACGGAGGGAAATAACTCTGGTGAAGTTATTTGCAATCCAGCCAGGATGATGCACTATTGCATTCAGGTCCCTCCTGCCACTACTGTTCATGTATTTGAGGTTAATGACAACTGCTGAATTAAAAGCCAAGCTTCTCAAATCGCACACAAAAGAATTTCCTGTGAGCCTGGGACCAGAAGCCAGACTTCCACAACACTCAGACTTTACAAATGGAACAGGCTGTATGGCTTTTTTCATTTATACATAGATAGGCTACTGACACATACCGAGCTTTTTGCAGTGAATGAGCTAACAGGTTAGTATTACTCTGTCCTCCTTCACCTAACCTCTCCTCTCCAGCCTAACATTTCTGGGAAGCAGCCAAGCATTTAAGGAATACCAGTTTTGAGCAAGCACAGAATGGCAGAAAGCTGCCCTTTGCTCTAGCTTTTTGGTCTCTGATTGTGAATAGTTCTCTATGTAACTCACAGTCAGATATTGACATAGTCTTACCATTTATTAATTTAGAAATAATCATTTACAGCAGCAGACTGAATATGCTCTTCATTCTTCTTCCTCCAGATGGCAGAAATGTGACCAGTTTAGAGCATACTCTCTCCTCTTATATGCATACTATACATACAAATGAAGCTTAATGCCATTTTTGAAGAAGCTGTTATGTTTTCAGAAAGGATTTTGCATTTTGAAAATATCAAAGAAGGGAACTATAGGATTATAACAGTCTGAAGTAATTTAAAACTCCTTTCAGAGGTAAAGTGAAAAGTTGCTGTCTTTGAGCT
This sequence comes from Dryobates pubescens, assembly GCF_014839835.1. NCBI lineage: Eukaryota > Metazoa > Chordata > Aves > Piciformes > Picidae > Dryobates > Dryobates pubescens. The sequence continues at coordinate 16,996,169 of NC_071634.1, read as the reverse complement.
CATTTAAAAAGCTTGGCATGTAAATCTTATTTGTGTTTGGTTTACTGATATTCAGTTCTCTAGGAAGATTTTTGAAAATGGGAGTCGCAGCAGCCACCACCTATAAGGCAGGAAGGTGCCCAGGCCAGATTCTGAAGAGCTCTGGGAACAGACAAAGAAGAAATCCTACTTTATACCTGTAGAGCACTAGAAGGTGGTGGTGAGCTCCCTACTCCAACTATGACTACAATTTAGAACTGGTTGACCATTTATTAATGTCAATATGCTAAGACTGGAATACAGATACTACTTAAGCTAGAATTAAAAAATGTTTTGGATATTACATGTTCTGATTTGGTTGGTGGGTTTATTTTTAGCTTTTTAACTGATGCCTTCTGGTAGCAGACCTACATACTGGTGACTGAAGAGCCAGCTTGCAAAGACATAGCTATCTCTGGTTATGAATCACATTAAAAAACCAAAACACCTAGGAAAACACTTCTGTCAGACACAGCTAAGAAGTATAATCCAACAGAGCAGATAGTTTTTTTCCCCAACTGTTACCCTCATTTTAAGCTATCATTATCAGACTCAACTTCACAAAGGTCTACTTGATTAAGTAGGTCATTGAAATGGCTTCCAATAATATGGTACTTTTCATATGAAAATTCTTGTGTGCCTAGTATGTTCAGCAGGACAGATTTCCACTTAAACCTCAGCTTAAATCAGCCTTTATATTGACACAGGCAAGAAGTGGAGGACTTTTTACCTCTAATTTTAGGTCGAGTGCAATGTGGGAGCGCTCATTTTCTGTAATGTCTGAAAAAACCCCAAACCTAGAACTGTATTTTGAATATTTTAAAGTTCCAGAAAGAGATACAATTTAAAGTGTCATACCATTAAAACAGCATAGTTGCTGAGGGAGTAGCACTGAATGGTGGTAATATTTTCATCGGAGAGCAGAATGCGACAGCCATCAGACTTCCATCCCCCCTGTCCGTTCAGGAGATCAAAGTCCCACTGAGCTGCCACAGCATCTGCTCCGTGCGCAATGCGCCGCAGTGTCACATTGATGGGGACGTGGTGACTGGCTAGGTTTAAACCATCTGTTACAAAAGAAAGGTGTTTGAACATCAGTTTCTCAACGTGTAACACAGAGGTGCTAAAACCTTTTTATTACTGTCATGGAGGCACTCACAAAACAGACAGCGGCAGCCGCCTGAAAGCTGGGGATTTATTGCAATTAATCTGCTCTCCTTCTGACACAATCAAATTGCAGACTCGGATGGCACTTGGGAATATCCTGCTGCACAACCACTTAAACTGTCTAGGGAGACATGAACCCAAATGGGCACTCACTCAGAAAAGGAAAGTCTCCCCACGGGTACCCAAAATATATATACACTCACCAAGGGAGGGGGAGGAAAAGACACTCCACAGGGGACTCCTTAGATGAGGTCCTTGTCTAAGAGGAGATGATCTGACTGCCCAGCTGCTTGCTGTGTAAAGAGCCCCAACCCTCCTTAGCAGGCCTTCATTTATACCCTGTCCCAGTTGCGTACTGCTGGTCAATTTCTTCATTAGTGGAGGGCCAGGTCCTCCAAGCAACAAAAAGAACTTCGGGCCTGGAGGCACCAGCTAATGTCTGCAGGCTCAAGCTGATCTTCATCAGCTTCTAGCAAGCCTCAGCCCTTTGTGCTTTTTTTTTGGGAGGGAGGCAGTTATACCTACCGCAATTAGGGATACACTAGTTGAAACAAATAAGTCAAAAATGTTTCTCAAACATCTTAAAAAGTAACAATAAAAGACCAACCTATCTTAGCCAGAATAACTGGTGTCACAACTGTACGACGCTTGCCATCATCAGCCAGATGTGTGGAATTTCCTGTGGCTGGAAAAAGCTTTCCATTGCGAAATGCAATAAGCTGAAGTTTGTAGACAGATTCATCTGCTGGTCTGATTTCTCTCTTTTGCTTTTGGGTGAAAAGGGTTGCTGGCAACTGGATAGAAGCCTCTATAATTGTGTTCTAGAAATAAGTAGATTTTTTTAAGTTTTAAAGGGAAGATGAAATTAGAGATCAAATTAGCAACTCCTTCAGCTGAACAGTGTCAGAGATTAATGCATTTAGCAGACTACATATTGTGGCAAACCTGCTTGACAATGTTTCTAAGTTGATAGTTGAATCAGGTTACTAAAGTCTGTCTGGTTTTTTTTGGTTTTTTTTAAGTGCTAAAAGTTCTCATTCTATAATTACTTGACTTGTCACAGGGAGCAAGGTTGAAGTTGGTACCAATAAACTGTTAGAAGAGTTTTCCAGATTAGACTGTTGGCAACCAGAAGCAGGAAGCAAGACAAGCAGTCAAAGAAACGCTGCAGTTGTGCGTTCACACCACTTGAAATTAAATGCTGCATGCAACCAGGTTTTTTGTAACTTGTATATAAATTCTACTTGGGTAAGGAAGCCTGCATGCAACTTCATAGAATGACACAAATATAATTTCAAATATAAACCCTGCTTTGGCATTCAAGGCTATTAAGTAATAAAATTAAACTGGTGTTGGGGAACTTAACTTACAAAATACTTTTACAGAATAGGAGGAAGTTTTTCCTTTCTGTACAAACCCACATATCTGTGTGTATATATAGCTATGTGTGTCTGTGGATATCCACACTCAACATTAACTGTTCAGGTCCATTTTTCCACTCCTTGCAGTACCACTTTGAGCAGAACATTTCAGGTATTTAAGGAGACTGCTAATAACCAATTTATTATGTAATGAAGGTGAAAACACAGCAAAATAAAGCCAAATAATATGAACTAGGGAGCATTTCAATTTCCATACCTATGAAAAGGTCTGAAAGCATCTTTCAAGTGAAGATATTTTAATACAGGAAACCACACCTACTCATTAACAATTGTGTCCATTAAAAATCATTCTACAATCAAACTCTATTACTATTTGCCACTTTTAATTATCTTTTGTCACAGCCATTCTGGATCACATTAAAATGCTACTTTAATGTTAATAATATAAGCCTGCTTTCAAAATGTTTCCTATTTAAGGTATTATTATCAAGTCAGTAGGGAAACAACAAGTATCCAACCTTTAATGCCAGACTCGACAGCGTATTTGAAACGTTGCACTTAAAGCTTAGTTGTTTATCTAGATTTCCATCTGGATCTCTTCTCCCATAATCACTGAGTCCTGTCCGGTCTGCTGCAGCCACCTTCTGAAACACGGTGCAGGTCATCCCAGTGAAACCAGCAACCTTTATCACGTACGCCTCAAGAGCAATATTTGGAGAATACTGTGACAAGAACAACAAAATTATCAACATTAAATAATTTTACACTCTACAGGAAGAATAATAAATAACCTTACAGGGATTCCCTGCCAAAGCAGGAAAAAACACCCAGAAAACTGTTTGTATATCTGGCAGGGATAAATCTGTTCAGAGTATTTCTCTTCTCCCTACAGAAATAGTAGGCATTTCAGATAATGCCAACATCTATTAGGAAAAATAAAAAGCTATTGAAACTCAAGAGCCAGCAAAATGTCTTCTAAATAAACAAATTTATACTTACAGTAGAATAAACTTGAGCTCCATTTGCGAGCCGATACATGGCAATTTTCTGTAGGCACTGTACAATTCTAGTGCAGGCCTTGGCTTCCCTTTGTGCCATCCACAGAACACGTTCATCAGCCAACATAATGTTACTTGCTATATCCACCATCACGTCACCAAGCTAACGGGGGAGAAAAAATAAGACATTTTATATCTTTGAAAGCCTTCATCAAGTAGGATTATCAGAAAATGCAAAGAGCCTTGCCAGCACAAAAAGCAAGAGGGAATTGGTTGTTCCTATTTCAATCACCACTTGTCACGTTGAGATACTGAAATACTTTGACTCAGACGTTTACCTCCATCCAAGAAAGCTGTCAAGCCATTATACTTTATCTGTTTACATTGTACTTGGAAAACAAACCCACAAGAAATAGAGGTATTTCTGTACAGCAGTGTGTAATACTCCACATTCCACTGCACTAATCGTTTAAAAGGACTACTTATAATCAACTTCAGATTTAAAATAAGCTATAAATCAACAATACTACAGTATGAGAGTGGATAAGAAGGAAATAGTAATAGAAGCAAAAATTAGCAGAGTCCTCCTGCTTCTCTTCTTTTTGCTATGTCTGCCTTTTCTTTGATGCTTTGCTTGCTTTCAATTCTGCATCAACTGTTTTAAGCTGCAGGTTATACATGAGAAAGGACAGCAAATACCCACAGGTACCAGAGCTGCTTTCAAACCAACATTTACACCATTTTAAGTTCTTGCTCACACTCTCCACCTTGCATTCCACACAACAAACTATACAGGGGATTCCTTATTTAGGCCAGAACTCTGCCAAAATTACTGAGCATCTACATTAACAACATTGACCTACACCAGATATCCACAACATTGAAGCAGCAGCACTACTGGCCCAGAAGTGAAGTTGCACGTTTTTTTGTAGTTGAATTGGCTAAAAGGCAATTTGGTGCCTAAATTTAGTGACCGGAATTTTCTGTGTAGAGAGAGACAAAGTGGAGAAGACATGTCCTTTACCACCCAGGCTTCCCAATTTCTTTGCAGAATATTACTAGTAAGGAGAGAACACAGTACTTGGTTCTTTTTTTTCCATCTTTAAAAATAAAGGGAAGAACTGGAATAAAGCATTTAGTGTTTTAAGAACTGTCTCTTAAGAGGACGGATGCCCCAGTCAGTAAACATTCCCACAGCTAACACAGACCCTCAAGTACCATGTGCAGGCTGCAGCCCTTTCCATTAAAATCTCAAGAATAAATCAAAGTTCAGTTAATTGAAGGCCCTTATTATGACCTGCTACTACTTGAAAACTGGTAACAGGTACAACAAACCAACTGACAATTTCACAATAAATTAACATTATTAAGATCTTGATGTCACTGGACTGAAGTTGTTTCACACTTAAAAAATACTATACATTATCTTGTCCTCTGCTTATCAAAGTTCTACCAACTGCATTGTAACTTAAAAGACTCAGAGAAGAACTTTCTGAACATTTGGCTTCAATTTCTTTCTTCTGACATGAAAAAGCTATTAAATGAAGCTTTTTGTAATGCATAGTGTTTACCTTTCAGAATAGCCACTGTAACAAAACACAGAACTGACAATAAGAGAATACAGTGTCAAGAAAAGGTTTAGAGTAATACCATAACAAGAAATAACGAAGTCTTATTAACAGCTACTAGAAATTATTAGATACACCTGCAGACATGTTCCTTGAATATACTGGCAAATCAAAGGTTAGCTTCCTATCAAGAAGATTTAAGATAGAGTAAGACACACTAAGATCAAAACTATCTATGCATCACACTTAGATTTTTTTCATATCATCTACTACCTTCAAACATGGCAAAGTAAGGCCAGAATCTGTCACTCTACAGAAAATAAATCACAGCTGAGAAAATAATATCCTTGAAATATAACAAATTATGCAGCAATCTAAAACATGTTTCTGTTTTCAGCTGGCTATAAAACCACTCATTTAATGGACTGCCTGTGTATTTCCAAAATACACACACACAAAAAAATCCAAGCTATGGTTGTAAAAAGAAGATTTAGCCTGAAAATTCTCCAAGGAGTTCTGCAAAGAATTTACAACCAGCATTTATGGTTTGCTGAGGGTGGATGGGGAAATTTGGCTTCTTTTTTATTTTATTTTTTTTTTTTTGGCCAAGTTTAAAATTGAGGCATTGTGGTCTCCAACTTCCCAACATGCACTGTACAGTGAGATCAATATAACCTCTGTTCAGCAGTGAAACAGAGAGTTCCTACCCACTGGTGGGACTATTCAACTGCTCACATTTTTCTCCCCAGCAATGAGCGTTCTCTAAGATTTTGTTTTAATGTCTTGTCTTACATCCTGCAAGATAGAGGAATACTGAAAACCTTAGAGATACAGCTCAACATTGAATAAAGACAGCCTAACATGGTGGGAGGGGAGAAGGTAAGTCTTGTTTTATTCATTATTGAGAGGATCTCTGAGGCTTTCATTATTTGTCTTTTCAGGTAAGAACATACCAATGAAAACCTGTGTGACCCACTCCATATTAAATAAAAAAAGACTTACTGTACCTATCTCCCTGCTCCAGTGCTGAGCAGAGGTGTTACTCACATTACAGCTCCAGTGAATGCTGGATCATCTCAGCGCGAATGCAAAGTCTGTGACCATGGGTCAGCAACTTCAGGGACCTACTAAACAAACAAAAACACGGAATAGAATCTGATAATCCACTAGCTCAGGGCTGCATCTAACGTTGAGAAGGTTTCACTGCTCAGAATACTTAAGGACAAACACTTGGATTACATTTCAAATCATGGCAAATTATCCAGTTACCTCTTTGTATTTTTCAGCAAATCTTCCAAATTTCTCTATCATTTCAGCCACGAAAATAACATCCATCTTATCAGAAAAATTTGCTGCTTCAACAGTGTAAGCCAAGAGCTGTCTTGCTGTTGCCACTGCATTAGTAAGGTTGAGCGGCATCTACACAGAGAAGAAACACAAGTGTTCTGAGGAAGAGAGACTAAGTACAGGAGAGAGGAAACACTTCAGCAATTAACAGCAAAAGCATTTTCCCTAAGAGGATAGCAATCCCCACATGGAACACAGTGGTTTACTACCACCTTATGTGTTAGCAAAAACATTTTCTACAAGCCAGAGAAGCTGCATTTTCACCTGCAGCCAGACACCAAGGTGCTGTCTTGTTGTCCTAGATGGGAAGAAGCGTCACACCAAGACAGTATACTGTCTATACATACAGGGTTGGGTACATCACTGCAGAACGGTTTGGGGAACTGTGCATTAACTAGGTAAGCCTCAAAAGAAGGCTGGAACTCAAAACAAAATGTGTAATAGATACATTTAAAATGTGGAATACTCTTTTGTATCCTGAAGAGTACTACCAGATTAGAGAAGCCTAGTTAATTCTCACTACTTTCATCAGCCACACTGAGTCCATGTTCACAGCAACAGAGGCAGAGCAGAGTCTGACTGCTCACTCTCATAATGAAAAGAGCTGTTTTCCATTCCAGCTTCAGCCTGCCTTCTTTCTTCACAGCACATGGGCAGGACAGGGTATCCAGTTAACAAAAAACAATCACAGCAAGTACCATTCTCAACTTTCCTCGCCCTTTCAGTCTGAGGAGCATTTAAAGATCAAAATCAACCAAACTCTTAACACAAATGCCTAAGTTCTAGTGTTGTACCGAGGCTCATGTACATCACGATTCACCTAGACCACCAGCATTTGCAATTAAAAAAAAATAGATGGAGAAACAGACTTTTGAGTTTTTCTTTCCATTAAAGAATCTGCTTTTGCAAAAATGCAGAGATTACCTGATTGAACATATAAAGAACTCGAGTCACATCATTTGCATACTGGCACCTGGAGTAGTCCTCTTCCGCCCAGTACCCTCCCCTGTCACATCTGCGCCAGGCTCTTCTCTCATCTTGTGAGTTGCCAGGATATATCCCACTGCCAGCAGAGTAACGTGTACACAGCAGGTATGCTGTGATGCCTGCCAATGTTCTAGGCCACCTGGGGAGTCAAAAGCCAAAAGAAAAAAAAACAAAAAAGAGACAAATTTACATGACAAGTAAATAAAAGGATTAAGCACTACAACACGAAATAAAGAGACACTCAAAACTAAGCAGCTCTAAACTATTTAAAGGGCCACCTTGGCTTGCCTTCAGTATTTTCAAGCTGTTCATATTTGTGTACTATTAACAAAATGAGTTCTACAGCTAGCATGCTTCTGGTTTTTTTCCCCCATGAGGTTGCAGGTGGGGAGAATAAGGTGCTCATAAAAACCACTAAAATCAGTTTACAATTTTTTATTAAAAATCTTGCTTACCTGATGACAACAAAAAAGAGACTCCTGTTAACACTATAAAAGCATTTAAAGGCATAGCAGCAAGTCCTGCCAGCTTTCTATTTGTCCTGTTCACATGCATCAACCTAATGTTAAAATCACTGCATTCATATCAAAGCTAAACTGCAGATACGAACACAGGACTGCAGTAACTAGGAAACAGTAGCAGGAGGGACAGTTTGACCAATTTTGCAACCAAACACAATAGCAAACAAAATAATGGGGAAAAGAAAGTGTTCATAATTTCTCAAAGTACTAAAGAATTCCTTGTACTTGGGACATGTGGAAGCAAGAACTTCTTAAGAAAGCTTCTGATATTCCCTCAACTTTCTCCTAACTTTACTGCATATTTTATCTGTATAAACATATATACAGATAAAAGTGAGGTAAAGAATAAATACACAGAGGCAAAGAAATTGCAATACACCTTTAGCACACTCTGGTCATTCACGAGATCGGAACTAACTCCATGTAACAAAGAATAGAAGGAAACCACGCCTGCATTAAGCTGCAAGGCTGAGAAGAGGGGACAGGGACAAGGACTGTCAACCACTCTGCCTGCCCCTGCTCCTAGAAATGACAACAGCCTTTGTGAATTGCTGCAGTCCCAGTATGACCTCAGTGCAACACTACACTCATTCTAGCAAGCTAACAAAAACGCCACTTTGGATCATGTCAGGTCAGTTCTGATCACGGGCAGCGTACCCTATGGAGCTGCTGGGTAGGGAGGAAGGGGATACTGTACATGTAAAACTGATCTAAGCCCTGGAAATTTCTGTATGGGCAAATCAAAGTCCAATCAGAGCACAGAGATGAGCTACTGCTGTGCTCCCACTTCTTGTGGGTACATAAGAAGCCTTCTGCAATGAAGCCATAAAGAAAACACGCAGATGAGGACAACTAATAAATCAGTTGGCACAGCTGCTAGAAGACATGCAGGCCCACAAATACCTTGCATAAGACACTCAAACCTCAGCTTCCAGAATGCAGTCAGGTTTCCAGAAACACTGACAGTGGAGTGCCAAAATGTTGGTTCCAAACCAATTCCACCTACACAGAATTTTTTATTTTAAGTTTCCACATCAAAGATGCCCCTTTGAAAGGGGTCTCTGTCTCTGTCTTGACAGAGGGTTTGCCAGAAGTTGATTTTTTCCAAAGCATTTTACGTTAAAATGTGTTTGGCTCAATTTTGACTGCAGGTATCACCTTACAGGACAATTTAAATTCTGTGGTCCCGACAGATGTTGCATGACACAACCTCCAAGACAAATATTTTCACTGAAAAATAGCATGTGCCATTCTTTCCCTCACTCTTCACACCTAGTGCTAACAAATTAGAAACAGAAAAAGCAGAGCAAAACATCAGGGCTCAAGGGAAAACCAAGTTTTTCAGGAGACCTTCAATTAATATATATTTTAAGCAGGTAGAATTTCTAAGCTATATAGATCTTCTGGAATGTCTGTAGCTGTCAAATGAAAAGTGAGAGTTTCAGTGTTTAACACTACTTGAAAGGATATTAGATTATCACAAGATTATGTACCTTGTCTCCCTATTTACTTCCCCTGTATTTTATCCACTGCTTTCCCTTCTGTTACTGTCCCTTTATTCCTAATGCATTTAGTTTTCACTCACCTTCCTACACAGCATTTTAGTATCTTCTACCATAATCTACTCAAAAGAACACCAGCAGTGCCAGACAGTCATAAAGTCTGTACTACCTTTGTAACAAATTTAGAGATCTACAGAAACCTTTTATTAATATACTATTCAGAAGGTTTCCACTAAACCAGACCTAAAAGGCAGACAACGTAAACCCAACAGCTTTCTGCCATAACTTCACATACACAAAGCCAACACAAATGTGCAGTGTCACTGAAAGAAGCACTTCATGGGGATCAGGGACTCTTTCCTCTCCTGTTCACAATAGCCCTTGTGCAAGTACAGCTTTCTTTGCAGCCCAGTGGCAAGTGAGACACAGGAACTGATTGCAGCTGTAACTACACTTCCCTTAGTCCTTGGTTTTATGAAGTGAATGTCAACCCAGACCATTCTCAGCCAGGAACTGTTTCCTCCCAATACCTGTATGAGATGAGCTCACGAGGCACTTTCCACTGTCCATGATGCCAGAGAGGACATCCCTCCAGCAGGCCCAAAAGGTGACTAATGACATGAAATTCTCATCATGCAGACAAAGGCTACACAAGTTTAGCTGCATTTTCAACTTCTTGTCAGCCTAAGATTGGATCTTTCTCAGTTTTTCCAACTGTGAGCAGAAATTTGGACTCTATTAACACTCTTATTTCATCACTGTTTATAATTAGGTGCTCAAAATTTATCACATATACATAAGAGTAGACAGCTGTGGAGGAAAAGATGGTTCATTTATATTTAAGTACTGTAATTTCATTTCAGGGGAAAAAAAAAAAGACAGACCATGAGATTATAAAAGAATCCTTTCCTTCATGCATATTAATTCTGTTTTGAAAGCATTCATTTCTTTAAACCAACAAGAACTTTTCAGCTGCAATGAGTTTTTGTATCATAGTTTCATTAGATTACAGGTAGTCTAATATTTTTTCTTATTATATCTTGGTAATTCTCTGAAGTCAGCATGACAATTACAGTTTTAAGATTAATTACACCCAAGGAGTACCAGTTTTCACAAGGATAATTCTTACATTTAAGAAAGAATTTAATGGGCTACCAGCATAAAATGATTCTAACCAGTTAAAGGATCTGCTGAAGCAGAAGCGTCAGGCTGCCTTTTCAAATGCAAACTGTATTTTCCATTTCATCAGGGATATTATCTGGATAAGACTTACAGGAGTGTGTATTTTGTTAAAAGGATAGATTCCATGATGAGGCCACTTTTTGCCTCCTCTTTATGACCTCATGCTAAACTACTATTCCTGAGCCAAAGACACTGAAGACAGACATCCACTCTCACTACCTTTTGCTATCCCATCTCTGAAGGGATAAAATCGAGATGCCAGTTTCGAAACTGCTTCCAAACTAAAATGACTAACCAGTTCCAACTAAAAAACTATAAACTCAAATTCACCTAGGATCATTTACAGCCATCTGCTCAGAACCATTTTCTCACTAGTCAAAGCCTTATTTCCATATGGTCTCAAAGGTGAAAAATTACTCTTTATTATTACTCCACCTAAACTACAAATGGAAGTCTGTTATAGTAAACCCAGACACAGTGAACTTTTTGATAAGCTGAACATTTCCTGAAATCTTATTTCTTTCTGCTGAATTCCAGAGGGGGTAAATCCTATTACACTGAACAGTCACTGAACAGCACAGGTTAATTTAATGGAAAACACTTTGAAATAAGCCTTTACCATCTGTTTTCACCTCTAATGGCAAATCAAAGAAGAACGATTCACACTTGTATCATTAAAAAAATGCATAAGTGATTTAAATAGATGTGTTCTTTGATGAATACAGCATGCATCTGTTTGACTTTCTTCACCTTTTATCTTAAGCAGGAAGTTCTCATTTTCTAATGTACTGCTCATTCCTGCAGCTGAAACCACCACAGTGTAAAAGCAGGATATGCACAAGCCTTCTTTATATAAATAATTCCTTACAATGTGAAAGCTCCAAATTGCCTTTGTGCAGCAAGAGATCTTGACACCTACACCCCTAGCTAATAGTTCCCCATACTCAGACACCAGCTATGCCTCACAGAATACATCCAGTTGGAAGGGACCTCAAAGAACATTCAGTCCAGCCCTCAACCCAGTACTGAAGGGTGAACACTAAACCATGTCCCTGAGCAGCAGACCAACACACTGCTTGAACACCCCTAGAGATGGTGACTCCACTACTGCCCTGGGCAGACCATTCCAGTGTTTGAGAACCATTTCAGTGAAGAATTATTTCCTAATACTCAGCCTAAACCTCTGCTGGTGCAGCTTGAAACCATTTCCTCTAGTCCTGTCACTTGACACCAGAGAGAAGAGACTGCCCCCTCCTTGCTCCAGCCTCCCTTCATGTAGTTGTAGAGAGTGATGGGGTCTGCCCTTAGCCTCCCCTTCTCCAGATGACCATAAAGATGAATCCATAGCAAACGGTCTCAGCTAGGACTAAATCTGAATTTTTGATATGACTGCAGGCGGCCTTCTGCACTTAAAAGCTTGTGCTCTCTCCCCCTAGAAACCAAATCCCAGCAACATGCTTTACCTTTTATCTTCTTAAAGAAAAACTTATGGTCTTAGACTATCTGTACAGAAAGACAACAACTGTATAAAGAACTCTGACACAGGGAAAGGAAGAGAAGTTCATAAGTGTAAACAAAAGATCAAGCGGAAGATCAACAGAGCCAAGCAGCATAAGAGAATGGAAAATAAATGAGTGGGTAAAAGCAGTTATTACAACATGAAGAAACTCTGCAAACAGCAGTGAAACATGTGCCATGACATACACTAATTCTCAGTAGGAGCTACTGCAGGGAGGTACAACATAGAGTAGTTATAAAGGGAATTACCTTACATACAGAGAATCTATACAGAAGCTATCTGTTACAGCTGGCACCTCCAGGAGTAACGTGTTGTAAGAGTGCCCAGCAGCAGAAAGATCAGAAAAGGGAAAACAGGTGAAGAGGTAAGAACAAAAGATAAAATACTCTGCAATACCCAACACAATGGAATATTACAGCTACCACTACATTCCCAACAGCCATTAGAAGGAAGCATCATTCATATTATTTATTCTAACACTCACACAGGCAAAACCCCCCCAAACCCTGCATTACATGTTTCTTATCTAGTGATTTTTGTCAGATGGGAGTAGGAAGGTTTAAAAACAGAACGATAATCTGTGGAAAAACTTCTGGCAACATGTGGTCCAGCTAGCTCACAGGTCATCCATGAAGTTGTGCTGCATCCTAATAATTTCAATTATATGTTCCAAATATCATAGTTTGCTTTCCATCTCTAGCAAAGGTGCCAGGTAACAGGCTTGAAGTTTAACATTTCTTGGTACTGTTGTGTGCACTGCTTTCAACACATACTAATGTAGAACAGTTAAAAATCCATTTACAGCAGCATTTACAAACAAACAGCCACATAGGTGCCTTCAAAACATAATACTTTAGTTGAAAAAGAAATATCAAATGGACTTTTATCTAGATTAACAAAACAAAAGACCCCAAACCAACAAAACAAACCCAAAACAAACAAACAAAAATAAACAAAATAAAAACCCAAACAATGAAAATCAAACAAGTGGAGGTCACCAACCTGAAATCTCCTTTATTGTTCACCACCCTCTCTGGAGGGCAGTACTGCGCAGAGCTTTCTAACACCACAATGTCTACTGTCCTCGTGTTATTCCCACGTCTTGTTTGTACATGGCAACCCCAGTTTCCTGTAGAGCCAGCCTGAATGTTTGAGATTGTCAGGGCACTGGGAAGATAAAATACACAAATAAAATCCAACAGCCATGCAATAAAATTTATAGAAGCTTTAACCAAAAGAACAAAGTACAGAAAGGCAACGAAAGAATTACATACAAGTGATCTTACAAATCCAGAGCTATCAGTGGTTTCTATTTAACAGAAAAATAACTGACTATTCTTCTAGCTCTCAGTTTTGCCAGGATAAAAGGAAAAGAACAGCCAAAGGAAAAAGTTCTTTCTGTAGTGAAAGAAGAGATGAGAAGTCCAAATTCCCCAACTGCTACCACTGCTTTTCAACACAAAACGTTCAGTTGTTCCAGCATGGCAAAACTAAAATAACTTCCCAAATGCACAAGTTGTGATTAAGTTAGAAGCCCTAATTTACTAATACAATTACAGGATATGTAACCATGCTGTAGATGCTGAATGAGTCAAAAATCTGCTGCAGGCAGAATGAATTACACTTATAGATCTCTGCTGGAGAACTTCAATATCACCAACTGCGGTGTGCTCAAAAGGGAGAGGAAGGAATTAACAAGCAGTTTACTTAAATGCCTTGTTTTCATAATTTTAATGTTCCAAGAGAACAAACACATCCTACTACAAACATTTCACATGAACTGCATTGAGTAATCCTTGGAGACAATTAAAACCCAACTGCAACAGTTCTGGGCAACCTGCTCTAGCTAACTGTTTTATACAGGTAAGTAATTGAATCCCCAGACCTTCTCTCCTCAAGTTTTGTGACCAGACCCAGGTAATTTAATAGATATGGGAAGAGAGATTATTTCCCTACTTGGAATGCTTCTGTCTCTGTAGAGTCAGTCGGCATGGATATGAAAGAGCCTCACTGGTGGTTATGTAAAAAGTCACTAAGTCAGAGCAGAAAACAAGGAGCGGGAAACACATTTTGTCTTTACGGATTATTCACCTTGCAATCAGTGAGCAGTTATGGATCATGTTTTTTTCAACAAAAATACCCTGTGACTCATTAGTTTCCACTATCTTTCCATCCTGATACCACAGGACTTGCATGTCTTGATCAATATAGGAAGCCATACATTGGAAGGGTAGACTATCTCCTTCAAACACAACCTGCCGGTGAGACGGAGTCATGTAGAATGAGGGTAACTCCAGTGGAGGCTCTAGAATACGAGGGAGAAAAACACAATTAATAACAACAGCCTGCTTTTTATATGTAATTTTCAAGAGGTTAAAAACACACTGAGTATCAATTATTGATACCACTCCTTGCAAGCTGCAGCTCGCAAGATTTATACACATTTTTATGGAGAACTATAAATTCTCATCCTATTATCAAAATGTGCATCTTTGATGTTATGAGAAAAACAAAGTGAGATGAAAATGGTGATGTATTTTATTTCTTAAGAATATCTCACTAATAAGGTTTCAAAATGACAAATACATGAGATTTATTATTTAGAGGAGGAAAGGAGTGGAAGAAACAACATGTGATGAACTGACTGTAACCCTCATTCCCCATCTCTCTGTGATGCTGGAGTGGGGAAGAGGAACAGCAAACTGGGGGCAAAGTTAAGCCTGGGAAGAAGGGAGAGGTGGGGGCAAGGAATCTTTTAAAGATTTTTTTACATTTCTCATTATCCTACTCTTTGACTGGCAACAAACTAATTTCCTCAAACTGAGCCTGTTTCACTTGTGACCATAAGTGGTGAGTGATCCCTCTGCCCTTACTGTGACCCACAAGCCTTCTGTTGTATTTTCTCTTCCCTGTCCAGTTGAGAAGTGGGAGTGACAGAATAGCTTGGTGGGCACCTGACACCCAGCCAGGGTCAACCCACCACACCATTATCATGGAAGTGCTGAACTTCAAAGAAGCAAAACAAAGCAAGAAAACTCTGTTGGCTAATATCAACAGATGATAGAATATGCTACAAACCCAGTTGTCAGGAGTGCTTACCACAGGTTAGAAGCTCCTGCTTAACACCAGTCACTGTCTGCGACTGCAGTGACTTGGGATACACACATTTAGTTTCACGTACAGTTATATTTCTTTCTTTTAACCACTGATGCATCCACAGTATGTTGCAGTCACAAAGAAGATAATCAGTCTGAAATTCTCTGCAACACAAAATAGGTATTCAGAGTGACAAAACACAATGCTCAACAGTCTGAAAGCTCTGCAATGCCTCTCCTCATCACAAACAGACAAGCAGGCGGACCCTCACAATAAAGCGGAGTTGCCTATGACTGCATATTGGAAGATACCCTCCTAATCCTCTGCATGCTGTGGTCTGAGATCAGAAGTACACCCTCCCCAAGAAAAGGAATCCTCTCCATGAATGAGGAACATCTAATACTTATGCATGAAAAGTATTTCTAGTAATTTCTTTCATGGAGGGAGTTCACATTATTTAAGTGAGTAATAACAAGGAACTGCTTTAATACTTATCACCAGAACAGAAGAATGTACTTCATTGCTTCATGTTAGCCATCAAATGCTTTCACAGTAAAAACAACAGAAAGATAAAAATTGCCTCTCACCTACTTCTCTTTTCAGAGTCAGTATTCACACAATTTCAGTGAGTATTATTCTGTCCTATGTGAAAATCATATAAAGCAGGCTCTTTTGCCTTTGATTTATAAAGTCTTCTCTGTACAATCCCTTTCTACTAGAAAGCCATAGTACCCCCCGCCCCCTAGAAGTCTGTTGTAGTCAGCTAAATGAAAAAGAACATAAATATTTTATCTGTTTAGAAACAGTTAAAAATGTATCAAAACCCTATCGCTGTGTCTACACTGGTTTTCCCTCCAGTGGGAACAACGTCTCTTTCTGTTTGCAAATGTCTAGAGAATAGCACAACATCACAGGCAGAACACTTCAAACACTAAATCAACATTCCTGTGAAACTTCATTTGGTCTTTGTTCACAGGAATTCCTCCAGACACACACATTTTTAATAGCAACACTTATATCCAGGTTCTCTTGTCAGACCTGTGATGTTTTTGGACAGCAACCTTTATGTACACAATTAAAATACCAGGAATAACAACTTAGGAACAATTAAAAGAAGCCAGAGGAGGGAAAGAAACATTTTCCTTTATAAACAAGAAATTAAATTGGTGTCAAAGACAGGAGTCAGAGGTTTTGAGAAAGTCCCAGTACAGTGAGCCAGCTGTCATGACTACCAGGACAAAATGCAGGGTAATCATCAGCACTGATAATTCTTTTCATTTACCTTCTTCCTTACACACAATTACAACTCTCATGAAATTAAGGGAGAAAAAAAAATGAGGTTGAGATGCACTCATTGTTATGTGTTAACTAAAACTATATTGTTCTACAAGCACTAAGATCTTCCTTAAAAGTATTTGTTACCTTTGTTAAAAAGGTGTAAAGTGTTATTTATTTAATATGAAGACATAACTGATGCACACAGAATAAACCCTTCAGAAGCCCAGATGCTGGTATAGCTTTGTCATCTCAGAGCGATGCAAGAAACAGCAAGCAGCATTTGAAGGCAGTTGTACAAACACAGCACATACCTTTCCCATGTACTTATTCAGGTAAAGAAACCACTGTTACAAAATTTAGAAGTAAACCCACCAAACTGTAATACAAGAAGTGTAGATAAAATATTTTCTGTTAAGAATATAAATGATCATGCAAATTAAGATTAGATGCACTAAGTACTTACAGAGACTTTAGTGAACCAAGGTGATCAAATGTTCCCTGTGTAAGTGTAGAAAACAGGTTCCCAGAAAGATTCCTAAGAAATGAAAAATACGATCTGAACTCATGGTCAAGCATTTGAAATAAACCTACAAGACACCATGAGGACACTGTGCCACTTCACAAAACTGTGAGAATACTACTTAGGTCTGATAGTTCTTTTTAAATCCCCAAATAAACTCTTTTAAATAAATGTTTTAGCAGAAGTTGTTTAAAATTTGCAACAAGGGCTGAAAGCAAACACTTCAATGTACAGCAGTAACTAGCACATACTAAGTATGTATGTTTCAAGAAGTTTAAGATTCACTTTGTTGTTCACAGGGAACTGATGTGTTGCCATGACCAAATTATAAGAAGCCTGTTTGATCCAGCAGAATATTCTAAGAATGACACATTCCATTTTCTCTGTATCAGTGAAACCACTGTGAAAGAAGCTAACAAGAAGGGCAAAGGAATAAACCTCCATAAACTTACATGTTATTTTCTTAACTGAATGAATGTGCAACAAAGCCAGCAAAACACAGACATTACCAGATTCTATAATCCTGCAATATTATTCTAGGGAATATATTTCATACAGTCTGCTACTCCCCCACCCACACACTGGAAAATGGTTGCAAAGCAGACAGAACACTGAGCAGTATGGTTTTGGCTGCCCCTGATGCCCTTCTTGCTTTTTGTTGTGGGGTTGTTTTCATTGGTTTGTTGATTTTTTGGAGGGTGGGTTTTTTTTTTGCTGCTGAGTAACAAACCACAAGGGCAGCCACACTGCAAGGCTTTCAAGTGGACACTGAAAACAAACTACTCCCACTGAAACAAAGAATGTTAACGTGCATGAGACTAAAACTTAAGAAGTGAAATGATACACAACAAATTATACTTACAATCTAATAAGATTTGCAAGTCCTCTAAATATATCTGCATTCAGGCAGCCTATTCTGTTATTGGTTAAGTCTCTACAAATAGGAAAAAGAAAAAAGCAGTAATTGGAATAAACTGTTTTAATTGCCAGTGACAAACAGTCTGCAAACAAAAGTATTTCAACTAGAATTGCTGAGTAACACACTGTATCATACATCTATTTAGTCCTCTTCAGCAAAACCCAAAAGGTTTAGGGTTTTGGTGTACATATGTGAACATAAGAGTCCTCATTCCATTTCTAAAATAATAATGGTTTGCCTAGATTCAGCCAAATGAGCCTATCCTTACCAGTAAACGCCCTTAGAACAGGCTTGGCTTACATCACCACAAGAGAAATGTGGTATTTGTACAGTATATTCATCACATGCACTACATGCCTTAATTTTCTGATGTGCCAGAGACACCTATACTAGCACATTTACATAAATAAGACAATTTCTATATCTTTAGTTGCATAAGTATTTAAATATTATATATTTGCCAATGTAGGTCTTAAATCAAATTGCCAACAATTTCTTAAAGAATAAAATTGCAAGGAGCAATAGTCCACAATTTTCTTCAGCTTTAGTTTTATGGTCTTTAATTACCAAAAAAGTCATCTTTTAAGTGAGCCAGGTCATATGATCAGTGACAAATGAACTTACATGCTACAAAACTAAAAGGAAAGCTGTATACTAACTAAAGAGGGAAGGGAAAGGCAGCAAAATCACTAAGACTTAAAAGCTGTCCTAGATACTCTGAAATTTGAAGACTATATAAAAAGAAAGAAAAAGGAAAAAAAAGCTGAAAAAAGGCCATCATGCTGAGGTTTGTTTTTCAAGTTTCATCTGGGACAGAATTTTTACAGCCAAGGCATAAATCCCCAAAAAATGTGTTAATGGGAATGCTGGCACGACCTTCGATAGAGCAGCATTAACAGCCCTGTAACTTCAGTGTAGCATTAATAGCAAGGGACTCGGTGTTCCACTATGACTAAGTTTTAAACTTCTCACCACTTTTTAACAAAGCAAGATTTGATGGCATCAAAGCTCTAAATGAACTTTCACTTAGTGATGCTTCAAGTCACCAAAATACAAAAAGGGGGGGGGAGGAAGAATACAAAAGACTGTCTGTAAGAACAAGTGAGACTGCCAAGTTACAAGCAGTGGATACTCTTCAGTCCTAAGACTGAAAGCAGACTTTGTTTTGTACATACATATGACTGTGTGTGTACAAATTTAGATAGCATACACATATTCAACTTTTAATATATAATAGCTTTGCTGTCCAAACTTCCAGAACCTAAGCCTGACTCTACTCTCAATGGGTTTTTGTTTGTTTAAACTGACTAGCTGGATATACTACTTACAGTCTCTTCAGAGATGAAAGCCCCAGAAAAGCTCCTGGATCTATAGTACTAATGAGGTTGTTCTTAAGGTCCCTGGGGAGAAAAATTAAGACATTTACCACAAACTACACTTTTAAAACAGAGAGGTGTGCATGAAGAGACCCTTAATTTGCCCCAACTCGTTTGAAAGCTGTGCTAGAGCACCATACCACACATTTCTACTCGCTCTAACACAGCGGCGTTCAAAATTTGCAAATCTGTATTTGAACTGGAAAGCAGAACATAAACATTCTATCAGTTCCTATCACATGAAAGGATAGAAAGTCAAAGATACTTTGTCTGAATTGATTACAGCTGCTGTGGTTGTAGCATGTGCTCATTACACAGCACAACGCCGTTTAGCGCGGTGCTATCTTCTTCAGCCTACCCAAGTTTAAATACGTCAGTAGTGCCCAATCTCTACCAAAAGAAACAAAAGAAGATCCTATAAATACACCAAAGTCACAACATTGTAAGTTTCCACCAAGGTTACTGGCACAAAAGCAAAGGAATCCAAATAAAGTGGGTGGAAAAAAAAACCCTTGGAGCACTGATTCTTAAATCTTAAGTTTCCAGAAGAGGAGAGTGTAAGAAATGCAAAGCAGCTATGTCCTTAAACTGCTTAATTAATTGTACAAGTGATGGAGGAGTTTCAACACCTAAGTGGAGATATTTTGCAGATACAGCTTAATTCGAAAGGTCACAGAAAGCATCTGCCAGCATCGCCACAGTTTTAAACAAACTTTATCAACGCATGAATGCTAAAATTATTTCCACCTCCTTATTCACCCGAGATTTTCACTACTATGCTACTATCTTGAGGGTTGACTAGACCTTCAGAGGGCCCTCCCAACCCCTGCCATTCTACGATTAAGGAATAGAATTTGAAACTGTTGAATACAATGTTCGTGTTTAAAATGGTTACTGTGGCTTTTTTTCCCCTTTCTCTCCACTGACTATTCCTTTAAGTTTGAAAAATTATTAATTACAAGAGCAATTTCTCTGCAAAACTGCAAGAACATACAAAGCAGAAAAAGGCATGCATTTTTAAATGGCTTCTGTTAGGTTTTTTTCAGTTCTTTAGAGAAAATTGGATTTGGATTCATAGAGCAAATGTAAATTACATCTCAAACTAATTAGAGTTTCAAGTATTTCCTGTCTGAAATTGTAGCAAGTTACAGCAAATCTGTCAGCAGATGCCTTTATTACCTAAGCAAGGATGTCAAAATAACGTGTAAAGATCTAGAATGCCATCACTGCTGATAACCTTGCTTCTTTGGCACGATGCCTTCTTTCCACAATAAAGCTCATCTGCCAGGACAGAAGACAAATCTTTCTTCTGGCATGTGGGGGATTGAATGGTGGAAGTGTTTCAATTTATTTAGGCCAGGTGATCTGGATTGCAGCCTTCAAGTTTTAGAGGAAGAATAAAATACTTTTAATCCCTTGAAGCCAAAAGATGTTTGGAATTCTTCCTAGATGTTGTGAGATGATTATGAAACTGGCTACCTTCCCAGTCAAATGGCCTAGAAAAATCCTTATCTCTGAAGTTTCTGCTTGCTCCCAGGTAGATCAACCTGCCAATCCCGACCTTCTACCAGCTGGAAAAAAGCTGACTGTAAGAGAAGCTACAATGCTTCTTATCCCATAGGTGATATATCATCTGAGAGGGAAAGTGAAAACAGGAAGCAAAATGTGGCCAAGAATTACTCCCTCAGACTCACTCCCATTTCCTCCCCCCCTCTCCTTCAGCATACAGCAAAGCTGTAAAGTAAGCTGCAAAACTGTTAAAGTAAACGTCAACAAACTTACAATGAATCTGGTCTCTTTCAGAGGCTCCAATTCATCTGCTTCCCCTACAAACACACTCTACAATTGTTTGACAAAGAGTTTGACAATTCATAAGAAATTAAAGAAATAATTTTCTATACAACCTAAGTTTTCTAATCATGAAACCAACAGTAACAAAGCAAACCCAGTCATCATAGCATTCGAGTGAGCTTCCCACTGAAACTGCCCTAATTTCACCTGCAGGTGAGATTATCCCTTGATGCTGTTACATGACATTCATATTCATGAAAAGATGCTTAACTATGTTAACTCCTCAATCACAAAAGAATACAACAAATTAAAGAACACCTCTCTTAAACAAGGCAGTCAGTTCTCAGAATTATTAATGAAACAAACAGTATATCACTTAGTTTCTAAAGTGAAAAGTGAAAGAAGTGCTTACAATCTCTCCAGAAGGTGTAATCCAGTGAAAGAACCATTCTTCAGCTCTGTTATTTTATTGTTACTCAGAATTCTGTAAACACAGACAAGAACAGCATATTATAAGTTGGTAACAAACTGCAGCCTGCTCATCTGGTGTAAATGCTTTTGTCTAGCAGCCTTTTCATCAAAGTACAATGCCTAGTCCAAAGCTCATTGTCCAGCACCGCTTAAATATTATGTTAAGTGCCATAAATCGCAAGCAAGCTTGCTTAATTATAGTATGAAAGAAAGTACACCCATATAGGGTCATCACAAAGACCAAAATTGGAGTAACAGACAACAAGCATTAAGCAACTTAGCCACAAATTCAACATTTTGTTCTTCCATACCCATTGTGGTTTTTGGAACCCTGCAGTGCATCACCTGCTTCCCATTTCCTCTGCTGCCACCCTCTGCCCCTAGCACACACTTTTTCCATGTGGTGCCACCTTTCCCAGCCATCCCTCACACACTTGTCCTTCTCCTCAATGCAGTCTTAAAATACTTGCAAACAAAGTCAGCAAGCACTCCTTTATTTCTGTCTATGCTTTGTTCTCTCCAAGGACCACACAACTGCAAATTCCTTCTTCCACATGAGTAACTGGATCAGGCCCATCTAGACCAGTACCCTATTCGCCCAGCACAGCCATCTGCAGATGCAAATTAACCTCAGGTAAGGAAATCCCTTGTACAGATAGGTGCTTCCTCTCTCAGGACTTGCTTTCTACACAGCTACCTATTTCTCTGTCACAAAAAGCCAATTTTTCCCTTTGAACCACTTAAAATTTTGGCATCTGCAACACTCCTCATGAAAGGTTTCACAATACAAATCTCCGTTCCAGGAAGAACCCCTCATCTCACTCCTTCTGAACACAGCTCCAGACAGCTTCATTTGATGCTCCCCACTTCTTATACTGACACAAGCAGTAATTACTCCCCACCCACCTTCTTTACCTCATGTAATTATGTAGAAACCTAGATAAGTCTCTTGCCAGGCAGGAGTTTCAGATTTTACTTACTCTTCACACGAAAGTAATTTTGTTTAGTCCTCATTTCTCAGCTCTTCCCAGCTTCACTACACTAAAATAATCTGAGACAAGACCACCAGAATGGAAATAGTACTCAACACAGACAAACCTACATAGTGGGAAAATGTTGTTTTGTTGGCTGCCATTTTCCAAGCACTTTCTAATGTCTGATTTGCCTTTACCACTTGTACTAAGAACTATAGATTTCTGGCCAGCTCAGTGCCCATCACTTCAAATACAAAGACAGAATTATCATCATCCCCAATACAATTTTCATGTTTCTACTGTTCCGCTTCTGTTATTCTACTGCCCAGTTATTAGTTCATAAACTTCTTCCCAAATTCTTGACTTTACCCTCATGAAGCAGCTCACCAAACTCTGACAACTCCCTACTCACACTGTTTTACAGGTCATTAGGAAATATGCTGTACATTACAGGTCTCTAAGATTCCACTCAACTGAGAGGGCTAACTACTTCCACACTCACTTCTTATCCTTTGACCAGTTCATACAATGATTTTTTTCATTTTAGGATGCTCCATTATTTTCATCAAGGGACTCAGATATGTCTTTTGAAAAAGTATCTTGTTATATCACCAGGATCATGCCTTTAAATGTTTTGCTTATTCAGAGTAACTCCTAAGGTTTGTGAGGAAGCGCTTCTCATTACAGGAGTTTTAAATTTTCCAGAGTACTTCTCTCTCTCTCTCCAGGTATTCAATACATTCATTATTAATTCTACTGCTCCATTCAACACAAACATCACATGTAGTTCCCTTAAACTCCTGATGCCAGCATTCCCATCCCCCCTCCAGTCCTCAAAAATCAAGTTAACTTTAAGCAAGACTTTAGACATTCATCATTTGATTTTTTGATCCCCAAGTTCTAAAAGCTATCCAGTGCACACCATCTTACCCTGGAAATTTATTCAGTCTGTCAGTTTGTTCCACAACTTCTGCTACAGTCACTCCAATTTCAGACAGGCCCTCTATCAAATGCATTCTGCAGATGCAACGTCTCTCCACTTCTTCATTTACACCAATGTCATCTTCGGGTTGGATAACTGCTGCTACACTTAAAATTGCCACTAAAAGACTTCTTTGCAGTCTACTACATCTTTCAGATATCCTTTACAATAGCCATAAACCACACACACCACACACCCCTCGTTGCTCTGATGTGTAAAATTTATTATCTAATGACAAGGATTACTGTTTCAAAATGTATCATGGATCAGATAAAGCTAAAATACAAATACTGCCCTTCTCATATAGACTCTAGGTAGGTTTTTTTCCTCCAGGTTGCTCAGATTGCCTCAAGCCCTCAACGGTTTAGACAAACACAGGGCAGGCAGTTTTTTGTCTCAAAACTCGGAGTCAGTCTCTCTTTCTCAATCTCACATGCAGAGAATCAAGACAGATGAACAAATTGTTTGAATCTTTTCACTTCCAGTCTGATAGATGGAAAGTTTCAAAACTTTTGAAGTTAGGATTAAATCATTCTACCAAAGTAATAGTTCTGGTACTAAAAGGAGGTGAATTCATTCCTTACCCTTACTCTTTACAGTCACAGCAGCTCATCTCAAACCACCCCTGGTGCCCAATGGGCAACTAAGATTAAACTACAAATTTACTCAATACATCTTCCAAGAGATTAATTTATATCACATGCAAAAGCATAATCAACATATTATGCTGCAGCATCAGCTAATCCCAGGTGAAAACTGATCAGAGGAATGGTGGAAAAGATGAGCAAAAAAAAAAAAATCTAAAAATATCCTGAGAATTTGCAGTTGTATGCACCTATAATGCCTGCAATATCCAGGAGAGTGGCAGCTAAGAAATTTGCTCTCGTGAAGATACAGTTCTGGAGTCAAATACATTAAGCTACCTTACAGGAATGAAAGAAGGAAAACCGCCCTTTGGCTGCAGCTGTGATAACCTAGAGGACCAAGGAAAGGAAAGGCAGAGGGTGGTTTTTAAAAACTGATGTGCAAATCAAATCTAGCAAAATGTAAGCCTTTGAGACTACTCTCATTTCTACTCACAGAGAAAGAAGTTTCAGCCTAAACAGCAAGTATTATTTGTAGAAGTGGTAAGTACAGAATTCATTCTTCAAATCTACCCAGAGCAAAGGACACCTTGATTTCTATGTCCTCCCTGGTTTCAGAGATGCATGCAAGAAGATAGAATAATTAAACATAGCAATGACTGAAAGACCTTATAAAAAGCCTCATTAATAGTTAATGCAAAATGAACTTATATAAAGCACAGCAGCTGCAGCAAGAAAAAACGCAGATCGATTTCAGACTTCTGGATAAAATAAGAAAACAAACCAAACCACAACAAAAACCCAAATCCAGGAGGTTCACAAAACATCCAAGTCAATCTTAGGAGTTATTGATTTGATCTGTACTTTCTCCAGAGAAAGGAGCTATTCAAAATGGAGCAGAAACCACTTCAAAAGTAGCTATAATTGACTCAACTATATTTAAACTAAATAAAAATTACTGTTCTGTTAAAAAGAAAAAAAATTAGTTTTCTGACACTGCCTGTAAAATAATAAGCCTAAAGTAGAAGCCTTGGAATATGTGTGCACTAGGTAAATTTCTCTCTAGAGTGTGATGTACAAATTACAGTCAGCCTGATTTAGTATTTTCTCTGCAGAGGCTGTTAGTTGCTCAACCATAAAGGTTTAGTACAATAAATGATAGATTTTACAACACTCCATATAATCTAAGACATTTCCTCACACTTCAAACTGTTGTAAGTGTAATCTTTTTAAAAATGCAGTTTAAAACTTGCTATTAATATATTTAGTCTATACATTATTTGAAGTGTGAAGGGATGTGGCATAAGACGACAAAAGCACGATAAAGCATTCACCTCAAAGCAGACATTTTATAGTCACTTTCACAATTTCTGTGCATTAATGTACAGTGAAATGATGGACTATTATGTACCACTTAGTCACAGAAAGTTATTTGTGATCAATAATAACTCTAAGCTACTAGTCTAAGATCATAATTTTTCCTAAGAGGCAAGTAATTCTGAAAATACACAAACTTTTCCATCATTAAGAAGTTTAAAGGGAAAGTGGTAGAGAGCTACTCAGCCCCATCTTGTTCAACTCTTCTTTGACAAGTGCCTTTGCAACATAAACAATGCACCCAGAGGTTTCATGAAGAGGTTTCCACAGCCCTGTATCTTACAAGCTCCAGATCAGATTTTTTTTTCCTTTCCTTTCAAACAGTATCTGCTCAGAACAAGCAAATTTTTGTGTCCAGCTCTTACACAACAGAAAATAAAATGTGCAACTACCACATGCAAACACACAGGAGCAGGGATTAATACAAAAGACTTGGAAGAAAAGGCAACTTAAAAGTAGGTCCTAGAAAGCATTATGGACAGTATTTCAAGGCACCTTAGAGCAACACATTTCCCTCTCCTTTGAGCAGAATGGCTGCAGAGAGAAAGAGGCGATCCAAAATAATGTGCATTAAAAAAGCCCCAAACAAACCACAAACCCACCACAAAAACCCCCACACCAAACCCATTCCAAGAACCTGCTAAAATGTTCCTTTAATGAGTATGGCTTGGATCTGAAAGCCCAGTTTCCATTTTTCTCCATAAAGTGGCAGGGAAATTTGGCAAAACTCTGCAAAGAAACTCAAGTCTTGCTGTAACTTACTGGCGAGACCTTTAGCTACAGATACCCAGTGGCTAGCACCCACAACATAACTATGCAGTCAAACCCAAAGTCTGTCCTTTGTAGCACAAAAAGTTTTAGCACTAGATAGTAAAGGTCTAGTAATCAGCCTTTTTTTTCCCCCTGGCTGTGTCAAAAATGAAAAGGCTTTATTTGTTTATAGCCTGAGAATAAGGTGAGAAGGACTAAGTGGGGAAAAATAATTGTTCTATGAAACAATTTTGTCAGCTATAAAACAACCATCAGTAAGACAGCAGCCAACTCAACAGGGCTTTAGAATGCACCTCCAAACTTCACAAATGGATTATTTCATAGGATACTATAAAAATACACACACACATCCTTTAACACTATGACAAAATAGTCAAAATGGCCTCCAAGAAGCCTCCATGAAGACTGGGAGAGTGTAACTTCCAGCTGAACGCTCGAGTGGCTTCCAGAACACGTTTCAGGAGACTCAAACAGAGCCAGGAAATAGAAAATAAATCAGATCATTTCATGATGATGGCTGTATACTCTGAGGACTGGGAAAGCGGCCACCAGCAAAAATTGGACTAAAATAACCATCTGTACAACCAAGAAAAAGGCTTTCTGCTGAAAGCTGTGAACTTGCAAAAAGAAAGGCATTTTTTGAAGTTTATCTTGTAGAAGCTGGGATTTAACAAGGATATAAACCCAGTATTTTTCAACAGTATTTTGCCGTCTAGTGAGTTACTACTGTAAAAGAAAAAGTAGTGGACAGAGCAGAACACGAACAGTATTTGCTTAAAAGTAACCCTGAAATGGAAACACTCCCTAAGCTAGATACAAAGAAGCCTATAGGAGCCTTTCCAAAGCCTGTAACAAAAGGAGACAGCATTTTCCAACTTCACAAACCCATTAGAGATGAGGAATCTTCACAATGAAACATTAGAAAATAGAAGTTTGCAACACACAAACCTTTCCTGTGTTATTATTATGCACATTAAACACTATTAAGGTTGTAAAGCAAACCCCTGAGAAGTAATGAAATTACAGAATTAAAAATGTGTCTATTTATATCATTCCATTTTTAACTGGGAATGTGCTGACTTTATATGATGGATTTATTCTGCCCACACACACAATGCCTGCATCACTCTGGCAATGATGCTCACTTTGTGCACTGCTACTTAAAGATATCTTTTTCTTAATATCCAGTATGTGGCCACATGCTTTATTTATTGCCTTTGAAGCCAAACCATTCTTTAAGGAATAGCTAGTGAAATACAACAGCAATCACTGGAGTACCTCAGAGAATTTTCTGTGTAAAAGTACTAAATACAAATCAACTTGGGAAAAGGAGAGAATTGAGAGGCAAAACAATGCAAGAATGAGTAGCAATGGGGCTGAAAATAGTGTTATGAAAAGAAATTCTTGCAAAATTCTACACTTGACAACCAAACTTTCTAATACTTATCCCAGGTTGAAAAGCTTGCCTAAAAGAAAATGAAGAGGACACAGCAACATTCACTGTCCTCCAACACTCACACTCAATTGTCATTCCCAAAGCTGACCAAAAGCACTGGGAACCTAACCTGTTTGACCATTGCGTTCTGGGAAGCTTCCTCCAAGTTCTTTCTCCTCCTCTCTTCTCATCTGCAGCTTCTTGCATTTGTTTAAGAGATGACTGACTTTTTTTCTGCAGTAACATTCCTGTCCTACTCCCTCCTCTTCTGCTCCCTAATGAGTTTCCCACTTCTTATCCACCAGATGTACCCTTGTTAGGATTCTCACTGACTTGCAGTGTAGTGGAAGCTTACTCCACCCTTCCAACTTCCATACACACATACATGCAAGAGAGTAACTCACTTCACAGGGAATACTGCTCACACAGATGCCTAGCCAGGCTCTCCCAAGCTGTTACAGCCAACCCATTCTGTGTCACAGCATTAATTACAGCACATGCTGTCACACCCAGTCTCACATGTATTTACATTTCCCATCGGGTGTATGTGCTCTCTAGAAAGTGCTTTGTCTAGACACGTTAGCAAGCACTTCCTCTCCACTGCTGGCACACGAGGATACATTCTCACAAAACTTTATATCCTAATCCCACAGAAGGCAGTAGTTTTCAGATAGTTTAGCTCCCTGAACCGACTAGGCACAGAGCCAGCCAAATGCTAGTACAGCAGCAGCAGAGGCAAAAAAAAAATAACCACACACCCACACAGTGAGAGCCTGGGAGGTGAAGCTACAAACACACCAGGCTCCCGTTCAGGCTACAGTTCCACAGGCAACTGCATGTGGATACAACTTTCCACACTGAGAGGAGAAGATTGCCTTTCCCCTGCCCTGACCATCCCTCCATCAGAAGCAGGAAAAAAGGGTAGAAGGGGACCCCTCTTCTCCATCACAGAGATGTAAGGTTAGCCCATGCAACCCACAGAAATGTTAGGGAGCTTATCAACACATCATTTTATTAATTAACTTCAATTTCTGTTGATGTCTGAAGCTGTTGTCCTAAAACAAGCTTGAGGTATTACTATTTCTAGAACTACCTGAAAAGAGGTTGTGGTAAGGTGGGTGTTGGTCTCTTCTCTCAAGTAACTGGTGATAGGACAAGAGGAAATGGCCACAACCTGCACCAGGGGAGGTTTAGACTGGATATTAGGAAGAAGTCTTTCCTGAAAGAGTGGTCAGGCATTGGAACAGGCTGCTCAGGGAGGTGGTGCAGTCACCATCCTAGGGATGTTCAACTGTTTTTCATCACCATGGATTAACTACTGGTACAAAGAAAGCATTTAAACTGTACAGATTCAAAAATTATGAAGGTGTCATGGTAAAGGTGAGGACTAAATAAAGCAGCAGTAACAAATCCATGAACCTGCAACATATCCTGCCCAGGCAAAGCACATATGGGAACCATTAAATTCTGAGCATCAGAATGCAGCTCCGTACTTGTTTTCAATTACATAAATAGCCTCCAAAACATGAGCAAACTGCAAGCAAACAGGACTTAGGTGGTTGTCCATTCTTCATCTCTGCAGCACTAATGCTAGTTCTATTTAACTCTCAGCATTAACTTTTAATGGCAAGAGTTAAACATCCTGCAGTTCTGCCAAGCTGAAACAAAAGCAGTACTACCAATCAATAAAAAAAGTATTACTCCTGAAAATGAAAATCTTCCTGAGGCTATATACAGCATAACACATTGAATATTTAACACTCTCTGAAGGGCTAATGAACACACAAAGGCCACTGTTTGGCTGGCTATCTTCATGGGAGGAAAGGCATTGGGCAATTCTATATTAAGACTGTGGCTCAGAAAATTTAAAACAAACCAAACCAAAACAAAAAGTTGGCTTCATTACAAAAACTTCAGTTTGCTCTCCAGAATGTTGCAGAATTTGACTCTGCACTCCACCCTCATTTTTAACACAGGAGTAATCAATCCATAGCTCTCATTCAAAATCTGAGCACAACAACTGCCTACTGTTTTATACATCATACAGACACCGTATTTCTAATTACCTCACACTTAACCCAAAGTATGACAATTTCATTGTGAAAGGTACCTAGAGCAATTTCAAAGTGCTTATGCAGAAGAAAAGTATTTTATTACAAATAAATCAGCATGCATTATCATCGTTGCATGAAGACTATTCCAAATATTACAAGCCGCATCATGTATCCTAAAGCTGTTCTCGCAACGCTAACCAAAGAGAACACCTCTCAATCTTGCCAGGCTGTCCCAGTGGAACCCCAGCAACACTAACTCCACATCCTCCAAAGTGGAGTGATTACATAGGAAAACTACTGCAATTTAGAAGAACACCTTCAAATTGCAACATGGGAATTTTCTTGCAACACTCAAAGGTACACAAAAGCGTGCAAAATCAGAGAGGAACCCTGCATGCCTTCAATACCCTACAGTAACTGCACTGCCAAGTCCTCACGAGTAAAATGGATTTTGCATGGGCCACTGAGTGAAGAAAATGTTAAGATACATTTTTAACAGGAGGCATTTGCAGCTTCAAAAAATGTTCTCATTGTCCAAGCTATTAGTACTGAGTGCTTATGAGAGTCTAAAAATAGACTTATTTTAGCAAAAATAAAATAAGATCATCACCTGTCAAGAATACCTTCAAGTTAAAAATGGAAATGTACTTTATAAGAGGCAAACTGCCACAGAAGAGGTTTACTATGCCTCTACTTCCTGTTTGTCAGCATTTTCCCAAACATGTAATAGAGAAAGGCAAAACAAAGTAAAATGAAGGAGATGGAAAGAGTCTAGCAAAGCATCAGAGCACACCTCAAAAAGAAAAGGAAAATAACATTAAATCTCCTAACTATAAGTCACTACACAACAGATATGAGGACTCTGAAGGGTCCTTTTTCTGCAAGGAGGAAATTACTGGCATAACTACACAATTTCTATAATTACAAGGGAATCACACATTGTGACTCCTTGCAATGTGAGTGACCTTTTGCTCTGAAGCTTTTCAGAGTTTAGCAATTTGTGTTACAAACAGAAAGGCTGGGTGGAATTTTAGAAGGCCAAATAAATATGCCTTTTGGCTGCTTAATGGATGTAGTTTGACATGATTATATTTAGGTACTGGATAAAAACTATGACATTTTAAAGTGTTTCCCTACAGCAACCCAATTAAGCATATCTTTGAACAGCTCTGAATACAAATCCAGGCTTATGCTCTGGCTTGCAAGTGCAAACACTGTTACTCAAATGTTACTATAGAGATAGCTGAGTAAAGTAAAAGTAGTTGCAGACCAGGCAGGCTCTCAAATCAGAAACACAATGTGTTCAGAAACACACCACCAAATAAATACACATGCTTTTTCTCTGTTTATTTAGATTCCTATGGGATACGTGTAACAGGTAACTAAAATTCTCAACAAATAACAAGGATTACAGCTTCACAGGCTTGTCTTCAAGTTGTAGAATAGAATAAACCAGGTTGGAAAAGACCTTTGAGATCATCAAGTCCAATCTATCACCCAACACCATCTAATCAACTAAACCATGGCACCAAGTGCCTAATCCAGTCTCCTCTTAAACACCGCCAGTGACGGTGCCTACACCACCTCCCTGGGCAGCCCATTCCAATGGCCAATCTCTCTCTGTGAAGAACTTAACATCCAGCCTAAACCTCCCCTGGTGCAGCTTAAGACTGTGCCCTCTTGTTCTGTTGGTGGTTGCTAATACCTAAGAAGTTATGACATCATCATTTCAGCTTGCATCAAGAAGCACAACAGCAATGGATATCTTACTCTATTACAAGAGTGCAGTGCATTCCTTACTGAAATATGAATTATGGCAATGCCTAGAGTATCTACTGAAGTACAGAGCATGTCAGACAAAGCAACAAGTTACATTCATCCAGTTACCTGCACAGCAAAAGCATCTCATCTGGCTGGTTAAACTGCAAGCCATCTATGGTCTTCATATAGATACACCCTTCATTTGCATCCAAATCAGTCTTTGTTACATAAGGCTACAAAAAGGTCCCTTCCTTAGCTATAACTAAACTTGGTTTCAGCTTGGAATTTGACCCAATGGCTCAGTAAAGTAGAAGCTAATTCTATCTGGATTCTAAAGGAATCTCAATGTACAATACTGCCAGAAATCCTACACTTTACTTATTCTCCCATAGACACCTCTCTATCTTTTAATACTCTTCTTCAGGCTTTTACCTTCCTTTTTCAGTCATAAACAAACTTCATCTCATTGCAATCAAAATCAAGTTTTGGGGTTTTCTTCTGAATTGTAATTAAAGAGTCTGTATTATGATACTTGAATTACTACAGCAATAAGATGTTTTGCAGCAAACAAAGGCCAAGGCGTTTTGAGAATTGCATAGCCTTGCCCAGTTCACCAAAATCATTGCTAACCACTAACTACAACAGTGTGCAAGCATGAAAGAACCTGGCCAGCATCCTCAAATGCTACTCATTTGTCTTAATTCCCACTATTTCTCTCATTTCCTCACTTTTTTAGAGACTTTTGTTATCAGAAATGTTTCACTGGGGAGACAAAAAACCCAAACCTGTAAAAGCTAAATGCACAGCAGCAAATGTACTAAAAGTGTGAGTGTGATTGGTGATAAGGAGGGACCCAGGATTTCCAAAATAATACAGTCGCTTCATCAGAGTCATTTCTAGTTCCCTTAAAACCCAAAGTGTTGTATGAAACTACACAGGTCCTCATATTTAAAATCAGCTTGTGCAAAATAAGGGAGAACATAGAAGAAAATTTACTGAACTAAGATGCAGCTCATCTACACAACAGTGATCTATTTTCAGCTACTTATCTCTGCAGTGATCCACTAATCCAAAAAGACAGAGTAGAACCAGTACTTATCTTAATAGAAGAATCCCACAAAAATCAAGACTCAAGATATCTCAGGGTGGTTTGAGACTAATCAACCAACCTTCCACTATCTACCAAGTGCTGCAACTCAGTATCAGCTTGGGAAAAACTAAAGGCAATTTTTTGCAAAAGATTAGATAACAGTTAATCAAGCCACTAATAATCAATGTGTTAGTGGAATGGCACCTGGCATCACACTCCATAAATCACCAAAGCTTTCTAACCAGGTAAACCAGCTAAGAAGACCCAACCTCGCTCACATGTACAGAGAGTCATGTCTCAACAGTCAACAAACTTAAAAGATCCTGAACCACAACAGTTATTGCATACACTGTCTTGGAAATAGCAGAAGCGTTGGTTTAATAATCTTTGGCTCATACTTAAATAACATTTTGAAGTGTTCTCACTGCTTGTATCAACAGTTATGAGACTACAAATGACGAAAAAAATACCTGGAGTGTGCAGATAGGCTCTAGATACACTCTAGATGATGAAAAACACACAGAATGTTAGGGATTGGAAGGGACCCTGAAAGAGCATCTAGCCCAACCTCCCTGCCAGATCTCGGATCATCTAGAGCAGATCACACAGGAACACATCCAGATGGCTTTTGAATGGCTCCAGCAAAGGAGACTCCACAACCTGTCTGGGCAGCTTGTTCCAGTGCTCTGTTACCCTCACAGTGGAAAAGTTTTTCTTTGTGTTCACATGGAACCTCCTATGCTCCGGCTTGCACCCACTGCCCCTTGTCTATCACTGGACATCACTGAGCAAACCCTGGCTCTGTCTTCCCAGCGCTCACTCTTCACATATTTTATAAACATGAATGACTTCACCCCTCAGTCTCCTCCAAGCTGAAGAGCCACAGCTCCCTCAGCCTTTCCTCATAAGGGAGATGTTCCACTCCCTTAATCATCTTGGTGTCTCTGCACTGGACTCTTTCAAGCAGTTCCCTGAAGGTAAGGGCCATTCACAGCTGGTTTTGATATCTTCTTGTCTTTCATAGCCATCAGAGCTGTGACTCCAAGTTTTTGGAATCAAAAGTCATCCACAGTTAACTTCAGCCTATCAACCATTCTAACATCTACTTTTACCACAGTTTTAACGGACGCTACTATGTTTTTAACAATTACCTGCAAAGCATTTGAGGCTAACAAAGACTAAAATGGATTTGTTGGCCAAACAGCCATTGTATTCTACTTCCAGGGTTTGTTTTTTCTACTTCAGAAACTTCACCTGAATATTCTGGTCACTTTCCACAGGAAATGTAGAAATACTCTCTGAACTCTTGCTGATTGCCAGGTTCAAACCCCTTCCCTTTTCTCATAGGTTCACATCCATGCATCTGCCACTGACTGGGTCCATACCTCACTAAGACTTCCTGGAGGAAGCCCTTTCTTAGTGTTTGAGTTGTCAAAGTGCACAAAAGCAGCAGACTGGTTATTCTTATGACAGAACTGTGCTTATTAAATTTGGACTACTGGCAGATCTTTCAAACTTGTAATTTCCAATTAAGTAGATAAGTATCATAAACTGGACCCCATAGTTCAGTTTATTTTCATCCATTTTCTTGTATACTACTTGGTTGCACTTGAGTCTTACCACAGTAGCACTTCAAGGCTGGGTAAGGATGGGACAGACTTACACTTTTAGGACTACTCACCAAGGAAGTCTAGTGCTGCTGGTGTCTTTAAAGCTCCCTTCCAACCTAAACGATTCTGTAATTCTAGGAGCTTCTTTGCTAGAGTGACTAGTTAATGCCTCATGAAGAAAAACAACTTGCAAATCCCTCCTTAGCATGTGCACACTCATGTCTAAGTATATAGCAATACATTTCTTACTTTGGAAAAAGCTGCACATCCTGTTTGAAACTTGTTATTCAAATGGATGAGCTAGGATTGCCCCCACATAAAAGAGCACGCCTACTGCTACATGGAAGTAAACTGACCTTTTTTCTTCCGAAGAGGAACCAAAATAAATCCCTTCAGCTGGTTTATCGGGAGCTGTACTAAAGAAGTTGTTGTTTGCTACCAGAAACTTCAGGCCCACCCAGCAGCCTACAGGGTGAGCCTGAAAGCAGCTCTAGCTCTCTGCTAGAGCTCAGTTGTTAAAACTGCTGCAAAGAACGAAGCTGAGTTTCTCCTGACATCAAAAAAATAATAAACTTTGGGCAGCTTTTAAAATTAAATTGTAGAACTGCTGTTAATAAAGGCACACTTAAGCTTTCCGACCGGCCTGAACCTTTTGATGGGGAGCGATCCAAAGAGAGAAGAAAGGGCAAGGCCGGGGGGTGATGCCTGGGGATGCTGCTCCGCGGGAGCTCCTCGGGGCGGTCCCGACCCGACGGTGAGTAACGGGACGGTTCCTTCCCCCCACCTAAAATCACCATCCCGGGAAACTACGGGAAAGCATGAAAAGCAAAACCAAAATATCCGCTCCCTGGACTTTCCCCAGCAGTAGAGGAGGTCAACCACGATTTCCCCCCTCCAGCCCACGTCTGACCCTATTCTACCTCAGGCAGGCACTCTCCCCTACCCCATCCACGTCGCACCAAGGCCACCCACCCCTCACCCGGGGACGGTACTCACAGGGTGACCGTCCGGTTAGGCAGCGCCTCAGAAGGCAGGACCTGAGCGAGCTCCAGGTTGCTGCAAACTACCTTCACCTCCACCGGGCCGCCGGCCGCCGCCGCTTTGCCGGCGTTCTTGGGACGACCGTCGTACTTACAGCCCGGGGGCAGCGCGGCACCCCCGCCACCCCCTAGCGCCGTCAGGAGCAGGAGCGCGGGCAGCAGCCCTGCCGGGCGGCGACGGCGGCAGCGCGGTGGGCGGCAGAGCGCACGGCGACCCGGGGGCAGCATGGCGGGGCTGTGCAGGGCCCCGCTCCGCTCCTCCCGCGGGCGGCGGGGACAAATGGGGTCGGCCGGGCCAGGCGAGAGAGGAGCGAGCAGCAGGGGAACCGCGGTTCGCACTGGCCTAACTCCGCGGGGGCGGCGCCAGGCGCGGCCGCAGCGCTGCCGCCATGTGGTGCCGCGGGGGTTGGGGGGGGAGCTGCGGGCACGCAGGAGCCGTGGCCGCCACAGCCGCCTTCGTCTTTGTGTCGGGACCGGGCGGGCTACGCGCGGAGGCAGCAGCGCCGCCTTCCGCCGGTGCCAGAGCCCCGCGGCGGCGAGCGCGCCCGCAGGGCCTCGGGCCCACTGCGCAAGCGCCGCACTGGCAGTGGTCGCTCCCGCGCCTGCGCGTCGCCGGCTGGGGGACTGCGCCAGGGAAGTGCAAAAGTCTGGCCGAGAGTGGCGACCGTGTTGGAGGGCGAAAACAGTCCTCCGGATGGCTAGCCCGAGGTGTCTTCCAGCGCCGCGCCCTTGGCAGAGTCACCTGCGGCGCATGGCCTGACCTTGGTGCCGCCGCTTCCCGCAGCAGTGACACTGCGAGCTGTCGGGGCTTTTCTCCTGCGGCATTCCTCAGTGGGAGCTCTTGGCCTAGGCTGTTGTCCGTTTCCCGATAGCCGGTTTGTTTGGGTCCCCCCAGCATTCTGTAGAACCAAAGGCAGCCCTTGGCACTTTCATGGGCTATGCGGCTCTCACAGGAGTGGTTTCCCTCTCCTCTGATTCGCTACCTTGCTTCTTGTTTCCAGTTCCAAATCCTTGGCCTTGCAGGCTGGACTGTTGCCCTTTATGCAGCGTGGAGAAAGGATAATCGCCTGCCAAAGTGCTGAATGCCTTTCAGTACTCTTAACACCGAGTACCTTGTGCTTCTGTGGCATTTGTCCTCAAGTCATCTCTGTAAAGTGAGGTAACTCTGTTATGTCTACTTGACAACCAAGAGGCAAAGGATGGTAAAAAGTTATTTGAATATCATCAATTTCAAATGTTAAGATAATACAAACACCACCAGCTTACAAAGTGTCTTTTCATTGCAGGCTTGGGACTGCTTTGCTGGGCATAGCTAGGTCATGTTCTCACATTTCTCTGCAGTCAGGACAGCCAGGCACAAATGCCTTTGTGCCAATGACAGCTGAAATCCTCAATACATTCTTTGTCACTAGTAGGTGTGAGAATAATAAAGTAGCTGTTACCTGACTTGCAATCAAATTACAAGAACTGGCATCATGTCCTGTAAAAAATTTAAGAGAGGCTTTATAGAACCCATAGGAAGTTCTGGTCCCTAACCAAGAACTCACAATGCCCACCCTTACAGAAGAGCACTGGCAAATAACATCCTACAAAATACCTGCCTCTACATGGCAGTGCCATTTTAGGCATTGACAATAACAGATGCCAAAATGAGTCTTACAAAGTCTTTAACCTAAGATGTCCTTGAATAATGTTCAACACTCGGGTGTGACCCAGTTTTTGGTGTAACCTAATGAAGGGTACAGGCAAACAAGGAATTGTGGATTAGGGCAAGTGGAACAAGGTTGCAGTAATAGCATTACAATTACCTGGGCATCTTGTAAATACCCTTTACCCACCGTGATGTTTTCTCTCCTCATCTGTATGGCCTCTTACAAATGAAGATTGAATCTGGCCTGCATATTGAAATTGTTGACCAGAATGCGAAGCTGACACAGGTCCCTGAACTTTAATATTAGGTTTGCGTGCCCCTGAGTCACTCGGCAGGACCAACCTGATCTGGATGAGATGCAAGGCCACTTATTACACTTGAACTAAATTAGGTCAGGATACAAAATGCAAAGTTGACAATGTCTTTGTCCTTTTATGCTGCTGTTGTGCCAACTGTAAGAGAAGAGAGATCTAATTAGCATAAAACTCATCAGTGTGAAGTTAATTCTTCTGGTTTGGGCTTTGTTTTAAATAAATTCAAACTGCAGAGTTAAGTTTGTATTCGATCAGTGCTTTGCATTGTGGAGCCCCATCATTTCTGATCTGACACCAGGAGATGTAAAGCTTGTTTGACTACATCAAGCCACAGCCCAAGACTGTTTTTTATCCAGAAGTAGTGCTGGGTTAAACAGTTCTTTTCTTTTGCTACCTTCTTCCTACAACCTTCAGCTACATCAATAAAGTGATCCAGTTCGCTGCACAACTACGTAAAATGTTTGTGCTGCCTTAAGGATTAACATGGAGATGGAGCATACAGCTGCCTCGTCTGGCAGCAGAGCCAGTTTGTGCCAGTTTAAACCATTGATCCCAGCAGAATTTTGGCTTGGCATCACCACAGTTTCAGCATAGCTAATCAAGATTGCACTTCAGTGCTACTGAAGGGAATATTCCCATGTTTTTCTGACGCTACTTGCTCCTCTCCTTTGTCTTGTATTTGTGGGAATGGGGTGTGTTTTGACCCCATCAGTCTCTAGTATTGTTGAGAGTTCCATATGGTCACATAATCTAAAGATGATGTCTGAGGTAGTGAACTGTTGGTTTTGGTGACTCTGATTATACACTGTCATAGCTCTCTATTTTCCCCCATTTTCTGCATTGAATCTCATTCCAGGGACTACTGTTCCTTATCTGTTTTCAAAGAGGTTATTAGTTGAATCAGTTAAGGGAAAGGTTAAAAGAGTGCCAGAGTTGGAGGAAGGTGAGAAGGAAGGTGGAACCTCCCACCTAGGCAGCAAAGTACTCTGTGTGTGTAACTTCAAGAAAGACAAAGTTTGAAGGGGGGGAGGCAGTGTCTTCTATTACAGCAGCTGATACAGCTGCGAAAAGGGAAGCAAGCTGTTCCCAAAACTTACTGACTATAGCTGGGGTAGCAGCTACTTTAAAATATTACCTTTTTCTGCAGTTTATGCTTTGTCTCCATCATTGTTGGTAATCTCGTTGGTGCTGGTAGGGATTTACTTGAGCTGAGACGTGCAACTTGAATTTTTTTGAATGTGCTTTGCTTACAGATTGCAAACAAATATATTTTGTCCCTTTCTGTTGTTTCCCTTAGCAAAACTTGCCATTAGTACATTCAATTTGAAAATGAATTCTTTCTCTTTTCTTTCTAGTCTCCTGATTTCTAACTTCTTGCATCCAAGATATTCAGAAACATGTGGCAAAGAGGGGAAGGCAGAGAAATTCTTATGAGTGTTTATGTGTAAACAAAGGTAGCTTTGGCAGCACTTCAAATCCTTCATTTGTCCTCAGGTCAGAGAGACAAAAAAGGAACTTTTAAGCAGTTTTTATTCTGTCTTTCATTCTGATTCTTTTCTTTGCTTACTCCTGTCCTTCAGTTCAGGTTACATATCCCTGCACATTTATCTGGGCTATCATCACCTTCACTGAAATGATTGCTCCCTAATTCTCCTCTCAAGGGACTCCCATGCTGCCACTACCTTCATATCTTCTCTGTCTTTTTTCTCACTACCATGGAGTATTCTACCTACCACATTTCATCTCTTCCCTTAATGGTCTGAGACATCATCAGTTATGTTTTCTTTTCCACAGCAATTGTCAAGGAAGAGAAAGCATTTGGTTGCCCTCAGCTATGTCTGCAATACTGTGGTTATTTGCTATTCCAAGTACAGGGAGGTGATGATAACTGCTGGCACATGCTGGCTTGCTGTTGGTAACCACTAAATCCAGGCAGGCACAGAGTCACCTTCCTACAACAACTACTTCTTACACAGATGCAGGTTGTAGTATATCCCTGCCTCTGTCAGACAGTTCACTGAGTTCCCCTAGCCTCTGCTGTTGCTTGTGACAAACACTGGTATTCCCAGATGCTTAGCTGATGTTTGTCATGCTGGACATCCTCCATTTATCCTTGGTGATGTTCGCTCTGACCCCCTCTCCCCAGTCTACTCCAGTCAAGGGTCAGAGATCTTCAGTATCAGTAGTGTAACCAGGGAAAATAGTTTTCAGACATAGTTGGGAGTCTGAGGAGAAACACTATTTCCCTTTACCTGGTTGTTCCTTTAAGTAGACATATTTCAAGGATGCTTTGGCAGAATACCAAACATTTATTGGCTTTTTATACTTCTTATGGAAAACCTTTTGGAAATGCTTAAAAAGGGAATGCTCTTGAGGCTGTTTATGTAGATGTCTCTGGGTTTGGTCAATAAATCCCAAACCAAGCCAGAATGAGACAATGAAATTTTGGATATTAAGACTTAAATATCACTAGATGCACTTGTGCAGAAAGAACAGGCAAGATTCTCATGCTTCATTTTCATTACTTACTTACTTTGCCCTGAGTGAAGGAAAAAACCCAATAACATACTGTATGGGTTCAGCAGGCTCATATGGGGACCTCACTCCATTTCTGCTGTCCCAGTCTGTAACTGCAGATGAAACACTGACTCTGAGATACAGTCCCACTGGTAGATTTTTAGAGAGCAATGTGCACAGCTCAAAAACATCTAAGACATACTGTGCAGGGTTTCTTTTTGACGTGCAGTTCCATGACCACTTTTTCAGTGTTTGGCCTCCAAATCATTGTTTCATTTAATTTTGAAGCCTCTTGGGGTTTTTATACATCAGATGTGAATTTTCTGTAAAATAAAGCTATAGAAATCCATACTTGCATGGAAGAGGAAGAGATGACTATAATTTATATACAAGCTTGCAAAAAGTTTCACTGAAATGTGTAACTGTCATTTCATCCTCTTTTAAAAAGTTTCTCATCATTTAGGCACATTACTCAGCATTAAGAAGCTACCAAGCAATAACCTACTGACAGAAATGGCAATAATATTGTTTTCCTTCTAATCCTCATTATACTTCTTTAAATATGTTGTAATGTGAATGGGATCCAAACACACAGACTTGTGGTGGAAAGTTAGTGGGGAAAACAAAAGCTGAACTATTTCATCACCAAGACATCAGAGCTTATGGCTGAAAGGAAGGCAATAGTATTCTGAGCTGGTGGTGATGATGTCTGGCTAGATAGATGGGGATTTGCACTGTTGTGTGAACAATGCATATGAAAGAAAAGCTGTCTGATGCTTAAGCAATTCAAATGGTACAGAAGTTAAACTTCCTTAACATGAACACTTTGAAGAATTTCCTTCACTCCCAAATCTTATCACCTTAGATTTCACAGAACATTAACTCTAGAAAAGTCCCAATTTTATTGTCTGCATAATGGTGCCTGCAGCAAGAGATTCTCTTTCTCTGCCCTGCACAGTGCCTCGAACTTAGGCAGAAAATTCAGAAGGCAAAACTGAAGAGAAAAGGCTAATGTGATAGTGAAAGAAAATAAAAAAGGCAACACTGATCAGAGGCAAGCAGAACCTGAATCCCACACTGACGTGGGACTGTGTGGCTCAGACAATGTCTTACAGGACTGTGCTGAGCCTGGACCACAGCTATAATGAAAAAAATCAAAAGGGGAGGATGATCTGAAGCACATCTATGCCCAGGGGTGTACCCAAAGCTGATGGAGCAGGAGTTACAGACACAGTTACTTACTGATGACAGGAAGCAACATGTCCTTGAGACAGAGGCTGTGGTCCTTGCTGTCATGTAAGCAAGAAGCATCTACACCCTATATGGCATCAGGACACATGGCACAGCCAGTACTGTGCAGAGACGCAAAAGAAAAGCGGTGAGTGGATAGGAGAAGCAAAGTGTCTTACTGTGGTACTCCTGAACTCAAGCCCATACCTTTCAGCAGGTGGAGCCACAGCAGTAGGTTATAGCTTGGCTGGCTGGCTGCAGAGCTAGGGCTCCTGTTATGGGAGAAGTGATCTTTGTGGCACCCTCAATTACTAAATAAAAACACGGTCTGAATAATCTGCAGTAAGACTCATACTGGTCTTTTCTCCCAGTGCATTTTATCCATAGGATTACTTTTAGTCCTGGTAAGCAACCACAAGACTTAAAAAACCGAAGCAATAGGAAGCATAATAATAAACAGCAATTAATACATCATTATAGGTTTGCTTCTCAAGGCAGAAGGGAATGGGAAAAACAATGCATTTTGATGTCAACATCAGCGAAATTTCTGGATCCTGCTTTTCTGGGTACTTAATCATCCTGCCATCCAGGCACTGTCATGAGAGTTACAGCAGTGAAACTATCCAGGGAAAACTTTTTGTTCAGGCAGGCCCTGCAGACTACTGCCTTTTTGTTGTTGTTTTCAAACCCGCATGATTTTATCTTGCTAATCACAGCACGGTAAACATATCCACATCATGGTTTGCACTTCCCAGACAACTTTTAATTTGTGATTTAAGTATTTAATTTAGACTTTATTAAACAGTTATTGTATATTAAACAATTAACAACTACATACTAAACCATATTTGCAGAGCATTATGGCTAGGCAAAAGGTCCATATCAATTTCACAGTTATGAATCTATTACGTAACTTTTGATCCTTGGTGAATGTTTAATAATCAGTATTCAAATAACATACATTAACTGTCCTATTAAATCTAAATTAATTGTGGCTCAGGGAACATGAATTTGAAAGGTTACCTATTCTCCCAGCAGATCTGATCTTTGTTTCATATTTTTCCATTAAAATTAGTGTTAAAGACGGAGTAAATTTGTTTCATTTAGAAAACAGTTACTGGGTGCTCTGAATGCTTGTGAATCACATTCTGCCAAGCTTCTCTGTTAAAAGCTAGATTAAAGGTTCACTCCTATTTTCTTCCAGTTTAATTAGCATTTCCTAGAGATAATAATATGTCACCTATTTGTTTAGGAAAACTGCTCCCTGTTGACTGAAGGAACTGACATTCAGCAGTTCATTAGAATCTGTCTGTGGGATTTGCATGTTTTGAGGTTGCAAAACGACCAATTCTCAGGAAGGGATGTAGGGCTGCAAATTTTGGACATAGTTTTCTTCTCTAAATGAATCAGAGTCACCACAGAACTAATCTAAATGTGACTGTCTCTCTTGCAGTCCTCTGTGTAACGCATGTGAGAAGCTGCAATAATGCTGGGTTCATGGTATTTGATAAAGACTGCACACACATGAGCAGTAACTTGCCATCAGAGTGTTTTGAGATTTCATTAAAGACAAGACTCCTTAAAATTAATGCTGGAAGAAACCTGAATCATACAATCTAACACAGACTGTAGGAAGCCATCAAAGCCCACACTGACGTCAGTAAATAATATCTAATTCAAGCTCACTAGAAAAATATTTCTGAGAACATCCAGAGCTAAGGAATTCTTTGCTGCTTCTAATAATTGGTTCCCAATGACTGTTCACTTTCAGTTTTTAAAATAAACATACCAGTTTGCACTTTGCTGCCTTCAGTTGTGCTGTTTTTAAAAGCTAGCATAAAGGCATTAATCAGCACCCTGCATCTAATTCTCAGGGTTGTATCCACACACCATATCACCCTCTCAGTCCTTTTAAGGCCAAGCAATCTCTGTCATACAGAAGTATTCCCAGCCCTTCTGAAGGTCTTGTCTTTACTCTCTACAGTTTCTTTACACCCCTAAAAAAAGCAGTTGCCAAAACAGCCTACTGTTTTGTAGATCCACCTTGAGTCCTTTGTCCTATCTCGGTACCATGCCTGGATATATTTGTGCGTGTGACAATACCAAGATGCATGTAAATGATTAAATACAAATCATACAGTAGGCTACTGCATGTATTGCATGCTAGTTTTGTGTGAAAGACCTCATGTTTCTCAAATCAAACTTGATGTTCTACTGAAAGACCTATTAAATGGATGCTATAATAACATCTAACATCCAAACCACAAGCACAGCAGCACAGCATTCTGGCTCTTTTTCCCCAAACCGTTCCCACTGAAACCTGCAATTTTCAGATTAGAATCATAGTGTAATTTAGATTGGAAGGGACCTCTTTACATCATCTGGTTCAGCTCCAGCTCTGAGCAGGGCCAGCTTCTGTATCAGATCAGGTTACTCCGGGCCTTACGTAGTTCTGTACAATTTCTTATCCAAGTTCCATGCAAGTTGCCATGCTCCAGTCCTAAGGAATCAGTATTATTACCCCGTACATATTATCACTGTCATGCAACAATAGTTATTTCCAGAACTGAAATGAAAATGTTCAATAGCACCAGAACTGAGCCTCTCATGAGACAGAATAGAAACAGAATAGAAACATCTCAGTGTAAGGAGTATTTAAATGTATTTTCCATCGAAGGCTTGACCTGAAGAACATGTATCTTGTTGTTAGCATGCGGCACCAATTTCATTATATCCCAAATGCCCTTTGGTATGATCTTACAGCACTCAGAGAAATCATTATCTATGAAGTCACCTCAGTCATTCAAACTTTGTGTCCATGGAGAATGACCTCTAATAAAAGGTGTACTTAAAAAACGATCAGATATTAATTTCTCATTGTTCGCCGTTGATCAGCTGAGGCCTGTGTTGCCTTTGGAGTGCTTTCCCAGATTAAAAGTTCACACAGGTCATTATGCTTTGAACATTAACACAATAGTACTGCTGCTTCTGTTCTCTGTAATTCATTCAGCTTTACAAGACATATTACAGTGAACATTTCTGAGTAAGACGCTTAGCAGACACTCCTTGGAGTCAGCCACAAGCTAATTGAGCACTGTAAAAAAGCCCAAAAGAGTAGTATCCTTTCTGGGTTTTGTATGACATACTCCATGCCTACAGCAAGGAGACAAAATGTGTTATTTTTACTACACAAAAAAACTTCCAAATATGAATTGTGTTGTTTTCAACTACATTTTCTTCACTCCTGTGCAGACCTGTTAAATTTGTTTTGTAGCTCCTATTTTGTGGTATCTTG
Organism: Dryobates pubescens; assembly: GCF_014839835.1. Taxonomy (NCBI): domain Eukaryota; kingdom Metazoa; phylum Chordata; class Aves; order Piciformes; family Picidae; genus Dryobates; species Dryobates pubescens. Next base: position 16,951,842 of record NC_071634.1, on the reverse strand, counting down.
CAGCTGGCTAGCTCCTATTTCCTAAAGTCTTGCAGCTGGGCTGTGTTCTCTTCAGTTTGCATTGCCATGTTGTAGTTTTCCTCCCAGTCTATAGAACTACACACCAGATGTGCCAACTGCCTACCTCTTCCTGGCAGGCAAAACCACAGAAGAGGATGTAGTCTGGAAAGATATGCTGCATCAGGTGTGCAAAGGACTGCTGTTAAAAAGCACATGCCTGAGATGCAGGCTTGCATTGAGTTTCTCTGGCTAGCTTCATGTTTGATGCATAGCATTGTATTAGCATTTGAATCTGTATTTGCTGCAGAGCTAAAACAGTGCTGGTGAGGACTTTTCCATAGCTCCTTCTAGGGTCTTGAGCATTGAATTCTCTCTCTCCCATGAAGGCTGTATATTGAGGGAGCTGATGACAGTCACTGCCATGAAAGAAGGCAACCTTATAATCTAGTCCAGTGTAAGAAAATAGGGACTGTAAAAAAAGTTAAATTGTGGTAGCTAAATAAATAATATAGATAGAATTATCAGCTTGTGCATTATTTAGCTGTTTGTGGTTGACCATTGAGTTTAAGGCCAAGATCCAAAAAAAGTGATGAGATTTAAGTAATAAAAGTTTTTGTGGGTTAGTTCTCAGCTACTTAACCAAATATTTTATGTTTCTTTGTGCTTTTCAAGTGGTGCCCATTTCCTTGTCTTGACAGGACTCAATTTTTGTTTCTCCTATAAAGCCAGAGATTACATCACTTCTGGCTCTTGCAGTCTATTTCTCACTGTACTGCCTAAACACTGATGTTGTAGTCCTAGCTCTAGTTTGGCTGGAGTGATGATCCCTACTCTCAGCTGATTCATGATCCAAAAATACTAAAGAAACAATAGAGCCAACATTTTACTTTATTGTCCCTCTCACCCTGAAGAAACACACACAGACAACAAGAAGCATAAGCAAAGAGAGGGTGTGTAGTCTTCTGAGCCAAAGATTAAAGCCATTTCTTTAGTCCAGTTTAAGTATAGCTTTGCACACTAAAGTAAGTTGTTAATTGAACTAGATTTTATTAGTCAAGTATTACTGTTTACTGCTTAGTTTGATATCCATCTCAATTTCTTTGCTTCTGGAAACCAAAGGGATGCTAAAATTATGTTACAGCTTAAAAAAAGAGAGTGAGGGCTGAGGAGAGATTAATTGTAGGATACTAAATTTAACTTCAATATCTGACAACTAGAACAATTAGTAAAGCAATAGCAATCAGTATGTAAACAGCTTGAAGTAAATGCAGTCATAAATTGATGATGCATTTGTAAAAAAAGCACAAATTGACTGAAACCAAACTAATTGATTTCTTTGATGAAAGAATGAATGTGCAAAGCAAAAGTAGTAAACAGAGAATTTCTTAATATTAGTAAGCCACTGATCCTGGTTGCAAATGGCATTCTCAGAAAGAAGCTAAATAAATTTGGATTAAATGGAAGCAGCATAAAATGAACACACAGGTAAGTAAATCAAACACTGATAAACTAGTAGATTTTAAGCAGGTAGCTGGGAGGAGATCAAAAACACTTAGGATGATCAAGCATCTAACATAGCTTAATTTAGATGTGAAGGGGTTTTGTTTGCTTTTTTTCTTTTTAAAGACCAAAAAAAAAAAACCCCTGTAAACCAGCATCCAGCATAAGAAATGCCTAAATAAAGAAACTGAGCAGACCAGCAAAAATGACAGTCATTCTGGTTCTCTGCCAGCACCAGAATAGCTTACCTCAGCATCATTTTCCTGCTACACAGCTGAGTTTCTTTATTTAGATGTATTAAATACTCCAAAGCATATCTAAATAGAGCTTTGATTACTGCAGGATTATCTCAAATGTATTTATTGACATTGCTTATGTTGACTGATATTTCTGCCCATTCATCTAAAAATCACACAATTCATGAAATGTTTATGCTTTTTTTGTTGTGACTGAGAAAAGCTGTCTGGTGGTATCACATGGCTCTGGGAGCTTTTGCTATGCTTTCTCTAGAAAAAGCTAACAAAGATTAATGTGATTATCTGTTTGTTTTTACTGCAGCAGATAGGTGTGCTAGTGGCACTTATGGCCACCTCTGTGTTTTGCCACTTAAGAGAATATTTTGGATTTTAAGACTACAGAACAAAAAACTTATTCTTGTCCCAAAAGCTGATGTGAGAAGAGGCAGTGATAGAGACATGAAAGCCCAAGAGATTCGTAAGAGGTTTTGTGCAAGAGTTATAGACAGCGATTGCAGTAAGGACATTAACTGCCTCATCATTGTCAAGATATTTTATAGCTATTAGGGGAAAGGAACATATTTTTGGGAAGCCTTAAAAGATTGTCATGTTACTTCTGCAGATTCTTACAAGACAACCTTCCCAAATAAAAAGGGCAACACACTCCTGAAGAGAGAGTGAGCTAATGAAATCTGACAAAAAAAGCACAGCAAATGTTTATTAGATATTTGAATCAAAATATATCACTGAAAGAAGACAGCAGTTGTGGAAAAAGATTGAAATGCAGAGCACAGCAAATAAGGTGCAATTAACAAAGTGTTTTACACAAGAAAAAGCAAATACCATTAATTGTTAGACAGTTGATTGCCTGTACAGACTGCAGTAGTGCTTATTTCCAAGGAGAATGAATAGAGCTAGTGAGATACAGGCAACAAATAAGATCATAGTCAGTAAAACTTCTGCCACAGTCATTTCTGCACCCTTAATATAGACCAGATTGCATTAAAGTTGAAATAAATGTGAAATTGCTTCTGACTTCCCAAGGAATGGCTTTGCTCTCCTAAGCAGCGTGCCTTCTAATTTCAGCCAACTACCACATGACTTGAATAGTTAATTTTAAAAAGGGCAAGGATAAAATATCATTAGGTAGATTTGGGTTACAAAATTGGGAGCTTATACTTAAAATAATAGAAAAATACTACATTGAGGGTTTTTCAGAGGAAGCATCACATGTCAAGATACAAAGAATAAAGTGTGCTCCTCCATAATGAATGCTACCTAAGTAAATTTAAGAGTTCAAAACATATGACAAAAATGAATGAATTGATTCATTTTGTTCCTTTTAAACTCAGTTTCTAGGTAGGCATGTTCACAGAAAAGAATGACAGCAACATTTAATAGCCTGCAAATATGTATTGCAAATGGTGCTTGTTGAGAACAAAATAAAGGATACAGGCAAATTACAAAGGGGAAATTTTGTTTACCATGAGTGGACTAGGCAATAAACAAGAGTGGCTGTGGAGCTGCTGTTCTTGGAGACTCACGTGGCTAGGATTGATGCTGTAGTGTCAAAACAGAAGAAATTATACATTAAATTAGTCTCACCAGGCAAAGGAGAGCACCACAAAATCTCAACTTCCAGATCAGCTGCTGCTACTACAGTTTTTGAATGCTCTGCCACTGAGGGAGCCCACAGTCATCAGTACCCCTTTCTGGGGAAGTATGTGCCAGGCACTTTAGACAAGAGTTGCTGGAAATGGTGCACCCTATCTAATGTCCCATTTGTACATTCCAGCTAATTGTCAGCCTCTTTTAGACGCTGATGTTTCAAAGCAACACAGTGAAGGGCTCTCAAGTTTACCATTCCTCCCTGTAAGCTATTGTGGATTTAAACACTTCACTTTCTACTCTAGAATTAAAAGCTTTTGTTAGAGCATACTTAAACACATTCACTAATAAGTAACAATATTTCTATTTTTAAAAAGCATGACACCTGATTTAGAGAGGTCTGGTCAGAGCTTACAGCACAAAATACACTTCTAGGAGCCTCTCCTAGAAGATACAGAAGGATACTTTTTTCTTTTTCAGTTGGAAGCTGCAGTAGGAACATGTATGTACAAACACACACAGAAAAAGAGCTCTCAAAGAGTTTTAAAGCAATTTTCAAATTTACCCTGTAGAAATGCATTTACCCACAAAACCAGAAGTATGACTATAAATTAAAGTCAAAATAGTTATACAGATATCCTTTCTGAATGCCTTCAGCAGAATAAAGCACTGGGAGGTGTTTGATACCCTGAAAGTGAAGGAATTTGTTTTACAGCTGGATATGAAATTTCAGGCTCAAATGCTTATTGCTCATAATTATTACTCTCCAAGTGCCAGTCTACAATGAGCAACAGAAAAGCCAGAAGTTGGGATATTTTGAAGTGAAGTATTAGCACACTTCATTTTCCAACAAATCTCTACCAACGTTTTTTTTTTCCAAAATAGCTTCTTCTGAGGTGTAGCAAAGAGTACTGTGCAGTGGCCTACTACACAATGGTCTAAGCCAAGAATCAAAGAAGGTGTCTGAGTAAGACTAGGAACAGGAAGATTTTACACAGGCAGAATTGTATTACTCTATTACATTTAGCCCGGGGAAATAATACAATATGTGTTATGTCAATTTCATTTAGGGTAGTCAATCTAATTGCCATTTGCAATCTGGAAGCATTTCTAACGTAGTCATGATTCAGTCCTCATGTGGGACATACATCCAAGCCATGCAAGGCTACTGAGGCATCTATACTGCACTCAGAAAAAAAGCCTGGAAAACTGGCTCTTGCAGATACTAGCTGTAGCAAGGGCAACCTGTAACACAGCTGTGGATAACCATATGGCCATGGCAGTACCAAAATCAGTGCATCCAGATATTGCTGGGAATCTGTAGTAGATTGCTAAGCACAACGGCAGTGCTAAGAGCACTTAAACTAGTTAGCTGAATCTCTAACCTCTGTAAGTGCACAGAGCTAATCACAACCTTCATTAAAGCATAAATTTACTGCTGGAAGGAAGAGCATCACTCCTGACTTGCAGTTGAGACTCCCTGTTTCCGTGAAGAGGCTTTTTGTTCGGTTACTGACTTCGTCTAATTTTACGTAGAGTGAGCAGGCTTAATTACATGCAATTGTCAGCTTTTGTCCACAGGGCCTAAGCCTTTCCCAACCATTAGTTTAGGCTGAGAGAAAGTTAATTCGCTCACTGGGGGCTCATGTGTGTCCTTCTGAAGCATCTTGTGCTGATCACTGCCACACAGAATGCTCACATAGGTGGACTCACTGAATCCAATCCAGTATATCACCACTTGTGATCCTAACTGATAAACAAGTTCCACTGAAAAAGTGCTGGTAGTGAAAATCCAGAGAAATGGGACGTTGGGGTAGAATGGGGTATCAGGCCATGATAACAGGCAGAGGGAGGCAAAGCTGCATGAATTACAGCTAATGTATTCATGACGTAGGAAAAAATGGTATGGAAGGAGCCTGAGAAAATGATGAGCACAGCTCTGAATTTTTGCAATACAAAGAGTAGCTCCTCCCACAACATTTTCATAATCTTGTGAAAGGCAAGTTCACCAAATGTCCACCCCCTTACTTTTCCCACACCTTCCCCCACCAGACTGAGATGCAGTCAGATTTTATCTGGCTCTCGCCAGTCAGGAAACATAATGTTCATATAATTTTGTTTTAACTAAGAGCATAACCGTATCTAATCCACTTCATGTTGAATGATCTAATCCCTCATGATTCTGTGGTTCTGTGAAAGAGCTGTAAGTATTAGCAAGTTTATATTTCTGTCTTAAAATGCCTGGGGTGCTTGAGCTGACACTCTGTACATCTGCCTTGCTTAGGTAGCGTTTGTCAGTGAAAGACCTTCATCCTCAGCACTTGTACCTGGGTAGTCTGGCAAATCATTGTATTCATATCTTCAGAGTATGTTCCCATTTTCCTAAGCTCCTTTCTGAATGGAGTATGTACCATCAGGAGAACAATTCTTTCTTCATAAACAATGCCCACGTTGATGACTGTATTGTTTGTAAAACTCACCTGTTTTATAGTCAAGCAGTATATTATATAAAGGTGAAACTAAGATGCTTATTTTAGGGTCTTAGAGATGCACAGCTGAAGACTTCCTTCCTCTCCTAAATGCAAATGCTATTAAAATCACTTTTTCAGCAATTAAAGAGCATTAGGTAGACTCTCAGTTAAGATAAATTCACCTCAAAAATGTATTCATCACTCTCTTCAAAAGTAAAGCCCCAAAGCAAAATGCACATAGTTGCCAGCAGCTTTAGTTAAAGCTAAAATTAGCCATGCTGATTAAGTGGATTTTGCATAACCTCAACTATTAATCCTTCATATTGGTCTTCTTTTCTTTGAAAAAAAATCATGAAGTACCAATAACCTAAAGGTTTATAGAGTCACTTTTTAATACTCCTTGGTTAAGATTTAATCCTTTGTATAATACTTAACATTGGCACCATCTTTTAATAGCCCAAGATTTCTAACGTGCACTTGCTGAACAAAACAGACATTTTCAATTTCAGGGAAATAATGGCAACATGCTTAGAGCAGAGGAACTTTGATTTAAAGAATTTTGAAATGTACTTACAAGAGATAAAATGGAACTAACAGTAAATTAATCTCTCAGTTTTCCCTCTTTCTTTAAATACTGTTCTTTTCATGTTTAATTCTCTCCCCTTCTATTTTCTTTAACTCAGGTCCTTATTTTCTAACAGCGAGATTGCTTCCCATCTTACCTGGCTAAGCAAGGCATAAATTACATTTTCCAGTGAGGCCAATATGGAATTTGACTCCAAGTCTCTTTTTGAAAGCAGCCCCTGTTTTAAAGATACTCCCATCGAAAAGGCAAGATAGTATTGAGTCTCAGATTGTTCTGTTGCTGTCAGTGGGAAATTAAATTTATGCCTTTAAAAGCTGAAATCGTTCCTGTTCTCAGGTCAGGACAAGGAGGAATGAGGTAGGTTGCTTTTCGTGCATCCTTTCAAGCTTGGCTTTTGTTTAGGGCTGATCCTGCTAACAGAGGGTGCTGTCCCTGAAGATTTATCTAGCACATTTTGCTTCAGATTTGCTTGAGGCTAAGAGTGCAAATATTGTTAGTTACTCAAGCCGAGTCGACACCTGGAAGCTCATTAGTTTACCATAATTCCTTTGTGTGCCCCAGCCCTGCCTCAGCATTTCACAGCATTTGCTCATCTGCCTTTTTTAACAAAAAGTAATCAACCTTCACATTTTGTAATAATTGGCATTTTCTGATATTTATTTTTTTAGCACCAATAATTCAAAGAGAGTTTTATGGCCTCGGTGTTCCTCTAGAAATAATTAACAGAAAACAAACAAACAAAAAGAGCTATTATAGGTGGCTGGTAATTATAGTTCACACCTCTGTTCTGCCAGTTAAACAATTTAAAAAATCAATTATAAGGCAAATTATTAATTAATTGAGCACTAAATATTTTTACCTTATTAGTTAGGCTTTTTTCTTCAGTGATCAAACATTAATTCATTAATTGTTTTAAACATCACTTCATCAGCAGTAAACTCAGAGCAGCTGACAGTTGTGTTTTGTTTATATATTTGATCAATACAACCAGCTGAAAACTTTCAGATCATTGATCATGTCAGGTTCTGCTGAGTAATTGGCCAGTAGATCTGGATATTTGGAAACTGATGACTTAGTGGTTCAAGGGTCAGGTCCAGTAAGAGACAGAAGCTGGCTAGAACAGACTTTCTTTTCCTCTTTGTCTCTTTCTTCAGTAGGCGGTCTTCTAGATGATCCATGAGCTCCTTTCCAGTGCTCGTGATGTTTTTCCTCTTTATTAATGACAGATCGTTATTCCATAGATCACCTTACTCTGCTGTCTGTACTGCATTGTAAAAGTAGTAGCAATTGTATTCCAGTTGGAAATGACAGTGACATTTATAGTGTTCTTGTTGTTTTCTTTCCATCCTTTCCAATGATTTAGGACTTTGTCAAACTTTCACTTTCATAGTTGAAATTTCTCAGATAGGATCATTGATCAAAGGTCAATTTGATCCTAGATTGTGTATTAATTTCTATTAAAACCTCCACATTTCTTCCAATTTTGTGGTCTTAAATCATGTAACAGTTTGCTTTGTCTTATAGGAAGTGTAGATTTTGTTCTTGCACAGCTTTCAGCAACACTCATATTTGAAGACTTAAAAATTTATCTCAGAAAACACTTTCACAGATATGTTGTTTTCAGTGCTTCATTGCTGGTCTGTCCCTGGTTGGTAGAGTTCTGCACATTATCCAAGCTATGTTTCTGTTTTCAATGGTATGAGTCATCTATGGAAAGAAACAGGACTAAAACTAATGAAATTACAAGATGGCCAATGTTTGAAAACCTGAATTATTTCCTCTCCTCTTGCTGAGGTTCCTGTGCACACAAAGACTTGCCTCGCTTGCGTGGGAAACTAGCACCTGAAGAGGCTCCACAGTGGTCAAAGAGTCATGAAGAGATGTAGTGCCTGGAGAAGTGAGCACACTGTGAATTCACAGGAGGTTACAGGTATCAGATGCTGTGAGTGGGATAATGGCATTCCCTGAATTAGGCTCAAATAGCCAAACACATTTATTTTTTGGCTATTTGCAACTTTCAAAAAGCTTTCTTTCATATGTCATAGTGATGAGTATCAACACAATAGATATATATACAGACATGGTTTGAGAAGAGCGTGTATTCAAGTTTTAATGATTGTTAAGATGATCAATTTTAGAGTGCTAGGTGGGCAACGATGGAGATAAACCACAATGGAAAAGCATAGCAGTCTTTTGATGCTGCCCAATGAAAAAGCTATTGTTTGCAGATAGATTTGCCACATCTGTTAAAATTCTACTCCTACAGTCAAATACTTATCCAACCTCTTAGAAGATTGTGATCACAACTCGCTTCAAAAGCAGTTATAATTATGTCTTTTATAAAATCACCTCATTCCCTTACAGATTCACAGGAGAAATTTGAATGATAAAAAAGTAATCTCTGATGTCATTACAGTGTTTGTGTTTGAATTGGTTGTATATTGAACACAGGCCTTTAAGATTTCCTTCTCCTCAGGAGCAGAGCTTTGGCAGTATTGACTTTAATAGGCCATCATTCAAGTTTTAAACTTTTAAAATACAAAGTAAATTTAATACAGGAAACTTTCTATTGTGAAGTTATGGATGAACAGATATATCCCAGCATCCACTGAGCTGTACACAGAGGTTACTGCATACAGAATATTCAGAAGGATGGAGCCGGGATATATGATTTTGAGTCTCTGATCTTCTTTCTGATGTTTTAATGTTTGTGTTGTAAAAGTCTGCTAATGTCAGTTTATGAAGGAATATATTAAGTTTCATATTCTTTTGAGCATTTTTACAGACATGATTTCCAGGACAAAGCACTACTGTAAACTTACTTTCAGTATGTGCATACATAGAAAAGACAATTAAAGGTAACAAAAACCATCTAGCTTTCCATCCTTACAATTGTGTATTGTAAAGCAAAGCTTCTGTCTGGGTGTTTTCCCAACTCCTCAGTCCCAGGGAATTCTGAACTGGATGTGAGATGTTAGGTATTGTTTCCTAAAAAGAACATTTTCCTGATGAAAGATCAAAATGTTTTCCTAATGCCAATATTTGTCTTTTGAATGGCTTGTGAGACATGATTTCCCTTTTTCTTAGGAACTCTGTTCTCCTCTATAGTTTCTTTTCAGGGACAGAGGAAGATCTGAATTTTTTGTTTTATTTTTGCAGTGGAAAGCTTCCTGTATTGTGGCAGGAAGCAATTGCTGCCAGTTTGGCTATTGGCTGTTATTTCTTGCTTGTGTTCTGGTTTCGTTGTTGCATCTGTGAACTCTTCTCATTTTAAAACTTGACAAATTCTAGAGAGGAAAAAAAAAAGAAGTTTAACCAATTTTTATCAGGTTTTGGTTTTTTTTTTAATAGGGGAGAGAATAAACAGTGCTCAGAGAAATTATGGCCATAAAGTATTTTATGCAAATAACCAGGATATTGCCAGAACCAGAAGTTGTGCTAATCACAAGATCTGTTCAGAAAATGCTCCCAGCTTGCTTTGTCATACTGAGAGTCTCATCAAACTTTCCTAGGAGAACTTTCCTAGGTTCTGATTTCTTTAAACCTTCTCCTTGAATGGCAAAGTTATGCATAAGGCACTAATCCAGCTGTATAACAATTGCAAGCTTTATAACCAATAGCACATGACAGAGCATGCTGAGAGATACACATCTTGGGTCTGTTCTAGGCATCAGTCCAAGATGCTGTGCTGTAATTGGAAGAGAAATACAGAACCTGCAGTCTTTAGAAAATCCTTAGAAATCTTAAATGTAGAGTATGTTAATGAGGACTTGGCAAATCTTGACTGGGAGAGGGAGAGTGGGGGAAAAAAAAATCCCAATCCCTTTGCAATTCCCATTTAACTTCCCATTGCCATCCTGGCAGTTTAGCCATGCTGACAGGAGTTGGAGAAAGTAACTTCTAAAATATCAGTTACATTATATGAAAAGAGAGATTTTGTTGAAGGAAAAAAAGAAAATTGGATACCATTCCTGTGTTATATTTTCCTCTCCTTTTGTTCAAGTTGATTAAATGGTTTAGTTCGGTGAAAGCTAAAACCTGATGCAGCTTCCAATGACTTTAATGGAAAGCTTGTGTAGCTTTTGTTTGCAGAGGCAGTGTCCATATGGAGTCCAAAATGGGAATCTTTTTGTATTCTACTTGTTGCAAGTGCATTTTTGTCTCTGTATTCCAAAGAATTCCACACTAATCTGTTTAAAAGAAAGAAACCCATGAATGTGGAGAGATGGGGTTTAAAAAGCAGAGGTAATTACTTTTTAAATGATTATTTTTTTTACAGTTGAAACCTCATAGATCTGTTAGCAGATCTGTTAGATATTTTGTCATAATGCAGATTTTTGATACACTTTTAATCAATAGCTCCTGAATGCCAGCAAAAGGAGAGGCCTTTATATGTTCAGTGCTGCCGAGGCTTGGAAGAAATACACTTTACATATGTTCGGTGAAGAACTTGCTAGAGCTTGGTTCTGTGATCTGCCAAACATTCAGTCTACCTTGAGAATGTTTAGGCTCCTCACAGCTTCTTTGCATTAAGCAGACTGAGCTGCTCCTCCTGAGACTGAGCAGGCCTTGTACTAGAGTTCAGAGGCCACATAAAACTTTCCCTGCCATTTTCCTACTGCTGCCGAAGGTTGTTTTTAAAAAACCCCAGATGCTAAGATCAGGAATGCAGGCCAGAAGCAGAGTTATAAAAATAATTGGTAATCAGTAGAGCACATTCTGCTGCAGAACTTGGAACTCAGCATATGGAACTCGGCATACAGTTACCCGGTCTTTGCAAAGGAAGCAAATAGCTGAAACCACTGACAAGCCGTAGTAATAGTCCTCATAAAAGGTAACGGCTTTCTCTTGCTACAACTTCTTGCCTTGGCTCATACTGAGAGGGAACTGGTGTGGGCAGCAGCACCACCAGTGAACAGTTCTTAAATCCATTTAATAAACTACTATATGTGTTCTGCTAAACCAATGGTAATTTACAAAAAGTCTGTTTTCCAAAGGCTCAAAAGAGAAGGGTTGCCTTTCCGGCCCAGCCCTACCCCCAGGCTCTATCATTCACCACAATGTAGTCTTTTCATTACATAAACACCCTCTATTTTTCTACTGGCTTCCGTGGAAATGTAAGGAACCGGACCATTTCTAAGAGCTTGGTGTGTGTATTCACCCAAGCTTCACATCCTCACAGCTCTAACTATTGCCTCCTGCTGGATATTGATCAATCGGCATCATTCAGCACCAAACCCTCTAATACAACAGCAATTACTAGGTCTATTCACCAGTTGAGTTTGAAAGAGGCCATTAGGAGAGCGAGGTGAAAAGGAACTGGATCTGAAAATAGACTTGCTTACCCATAACTTCCTTTTTTCCTTTTTGGTTGTGTGCTTATAAAACTCTGTAACATTTCATCAGAAGGGGGGAAAATGTCTCTGATTTCATCTGAGGTGTGTGACTGCTCAGTTTTCACCGTGCCAAGCTAAAACAGGAGGGAAGATCTAAAGACCTTAAATTGAATGAGATACTGTATTCATGTGTGTGACTTCTTTGTTAAATAGGCAACCTCTGTGATGATAAAAAGGTCAGTGCTGCACCACTGTACCTGCCAGATCCTTTAATCTTTTTGTATTATTTTGTAATTTATGTGTTTAAATCAAGCAAGAGGGAGCTATGGTAAGCAGTTGCATTGATTTTTTTTTTTCCCTTTTGATTCTATTAGTTTAGCTTCAGGGTCAGGTACATGTTTTGTAATATTCTCAGAATAACATAATCCTGAGACACCACTGCACCTCTGTAGTACTGTTTGGAAGAGCAAATATATATATATGTATACACATACATAAAGCACAAGTTCTTTGAAAAATAACCTAGATTTACTGAATTCCAAATAGGTATTTGGATTATTTTGTTGAATTAAAGTACTGCTGTACTACTTATCTCCCTTTCCAGGTGCAAGCAGTACTGCTCACTAATATTTTGGAGGATAAAAGCGAAGAGTACGACTCGTAGTATTTCTTGCAGTAGGAAAAAATATTTACAGCAGAATGGTGTAGCACAAATCTCCCCCAAAGTAGTATCAACTACTGTCTCTCATAGCATGCTGCTGCTCAGTAGTACATAGTTCCATATTGCTGATAGAGGGAAGTGTATTTTATGTAAATGCACTAATATAATGGGATTTCTTAATCCTGACTGGTGGAAGAAACTTTTCAAGCACGTTTGCTGAAGTCATAGTCAATGTCATTAGTCATAGTCAGTGACATTAGAAACAGCAGTTCTGTAAGAAAAGAAAATGAAAGATATTGTTTCACTGCTATAAAAACTAGTCACAGTATTTCTAGCCAATTCTGAAAGCAAAATGTGGGACTTCACAAGACTTAATGCGTGTCATAAATATTGAAATAATTTGGTTTAGTCGATACATCCCCAGTATAAAATTGGTCTGAGCAGAATTTTTCCCTAGTTTGCTCTATGTAGGTGTTAAATAATAATTTAAAAAATGAAAGAAAAAAAAAACAAGTGCTTCTATGGTTATTCAGTTTTAAAGCCAGGTTTATCTGAGGGGGTTGATTTGTGGCCTTTTTTTAATCAGCATCTGCAACGTGTCTCCTTTGAGCACCTGGGTCTCTGGTATCTAATATTACAGTGGCAGCTACATTTCAGGCTTCCCAGCAGTTGCAGCAGCAGTGTCAGCCTATACATTTGCTCAGCCAGATATTCTCACAAATGCTACTTTTCTGTCAAATTGGTTGGCTCTGACTGCTGATTTCCACTGATATCAGTGAAAGGTTGATGGACTGTGAGGACAAAGCTTCTCTGTCCCTATAAGCGTTCAGACCTGTCAGCAACAGTTCACCCACCCTGTGATGTGACATGAGCACACACCTCTGCTCTAGGAGCGCAGTGGCAGCAGCAAGGGTTGTGAATGGATCTGTGCATGGGGTGGGGACCAACATCTCTGCCAACTCTGCCATTTTTTTCCTTCTTCTTCTTGATGGCATGTGTGCTCAGAAGCAAGTGAAAAAATCAGTGCAGTGATAATAAATAGATTAGTTGTTCAGTGCTAGAGTAGGAGAATAATATGGACATCATTTACATAATCTTCCAGGAATAAAACTCAATTATATGAGAGGTCTCTAAGGGTAGATGTGATGTAGCAGCTCTTAACAAGGCAGAAGTTTCATAAGCATCAAACCAGCCAGATACTAGACCCTTACTTTCAAAGAGTCAACTTTGACCTATAGATGCACAGTCACTGAAATGATGTTCCAGAGTGAGGTAACCCTTGGATTAAGTGCTGGGATTTTTGAAGTGTACATACTGTACAACAATGGGGCATACTGGCTTTAAAGCAGAACTTGGTTATGTGCAGTGAAGGCTGGATGTAGGTGACTTGAACATTCAGCAGTGTAGTGATATAGCCTACAGATTTATGACATAAGTAGGGAAACAATCTTTCACATGTGTAAGACTTCTTTGCCTTCTATTGAATGAATTTTAACAGGTTTAGTTTGAATCATTCGTATGTGTCATTCTAACTTGTTGCAGCCAATTTGATTAGCTGCACCAGGTCTTTCCCTTGCAAAATCATATCAAGCAAGTTTGCCAGGAGGCAGCTCTACAAATGCTTTGGAAACTCTCAGTTTCTGGAAAATCTCTCTCTCTCCTCTCTCACTATCTATCTATCTATCTATCTATCTATCTATCTATCTATCTATCTATCTATACATCTCCTCCTTTTTTTTGCCTCCCCTGACATCTTTGCATGATGGCTCATTGTAGGTGAACAATCCAGAGGTGTGAAATGGCATGACATGCTGAGACATAAATGAACAGAGCATGGGTTTACATGAGAAGGCTTTTAGCCTGTTATTCACTGGAGTGTGCAAATGTAAAGCTGTAGGTTAACACCCTGCTTTCCGCACACTCAGTGCTGGATCACAACCTAGTGACAGTGACAAACTTCTGAGTGGCCAAGCCCACTTAAAAATACTGTGTGGAGGCACTCAGCAATAAAAGACAGTGCTTTCAAGAGCCAAGAGCCACCAAGGACTTTTGAAGACTGATGACCAACATACAGAATATCACTTTACATACGTACTGTGCATTCTAATGCTGTGCTGTGCAGTTGCCAAAACTGCCTCTGGTACAGGGAGTGATGTAACACTAGTTTGGCACTCTGTTATAGCTTGTGTAGAGTTATTCCCAGCAAGATGAATTTGTGTAAGCTCCTCAGCAGGAATTATCTTGCTCACAACCAGCTTTAGCTCTCTGAGATATTGTGCACATATATCTGATATTGCAAAGCTCATAGCAGCTGGCATTACATCTGCAGTTTCCTCAGCAATATCAAAAAATTCAAGCTGCATGATGCAATTACCAGAAGCAGTGGGAGAATATTTTATTTCTTCAGTCTCATACTCTTTTATGGTCTTTTAGCCAGTGGCTCACTCTTATGTCGCTCACTTCCTGAAGGACAACACTCTGTTTGTTAAATGGATGGCTTGCTTTTAAGATTTCTTCCAGGAAAAATTTCCATAGCTGCAAACTCTCTAACCATATGACTGATGGTGTGTCTTTCCAGTGCCCAGACTAAATGCAGAAGAGAGCTCATGGTTGCAGAGCTGCTTTAAGATGAGTCATTACTTCTTTGCTTGCTCTTGAATAGTTTTTGCCGAAATGTCACTATTTTTCTGTGCTGCTGCTGCTACAGATTCTTGCCCAGTTTTCCTGGTGTTCTTAATTTTATATCTCTTCTAGATTTTTACCTGTTACCATCTGTTGATTTTTTTACCTAAATATTATTCTTCTGTTTTCTAAACTGAGCCTCCTTGCAATATTCTGCCGGTGTTTCTAATCTTCCCGTGACCCCTTGTATTATTTCTCCATTTTCAGCACTGTGCTCAGCTCCTCCTTGCTTAATAGATCTGCAGAGTTCATTAATGTACCGTTTACTCCCTCTTCTAGCTCATTATTGAAGCTATTAAATGAGATCAGAAGTAATACTAATCTTTGTGTACTGCACTAAATGCCTCCCTTCAAAGTTATTGTTTATCATTACCCTTCATTGTTTGTCACCACCTTTCATTTCCGTCAACATGGTAATTCATTCCCAATTTGATTTAAGTTTGGGACCTGAATTTTGACACATTGGAGATGGCAGAAGAAAGGCTAATCAACAGTCCAGCAGAGGCTTCTAATTAAGACTCAGTTTAGAGGATCAAAGTTAGGAGTCCTCTACTGCAGTCACAGTGTAAGGTAGAAACTGTCTCCATAACTTACTGGAGAACACCTTAAGCTCAGTGCTAAAATAGCCTAAAGAAAACCATATATGCTGCAACTCAGACTCATGGCAGTATAGCTTTTGCTCTCTGTTCATTAATTTTGTATTGCTATTAAAAAATCAAGTTTGTCTGGCAGACTTCAAAGTGTTTCAGCAAATTTGTTTTCTCCGTAGATGTTCCATTATGCTGCCAGGGAGAGAAGTTAAATTTATGAGTAACAATTACAAGAAGAACTCAAAGAATATGTGAGCTTCTATCTTTGGCTGCTTCCGAGACGTTCAGTCTTGCTTCCAAAGCAGCCATATCCTTCTTCTGTTCCTGCACAGGCTCAAATTTCAGGAAAGAAAGTTTAATTTTCACAACCCCTTCAAAGTTTAATTTCTAAATGCTGTAGTAAACACTAATAAACACTTTTCTAGTATGTCATTGGGAAACATTGATTCAGTCAGGAAAAACTCATTTTGACAAGGTACAATTCCTTTGTTAATAATTAATCCCACATGACTTAGGGGCCCAACACCAAAGCCTGTTCATCCTTCATTTTAGTATAATATCCAGCATTTTATGAGGTTGGGTGGGCAACTCTTCACATCAGGGTCTTTATTGACTTGCACAAAAAAATCTTTGTCCAAATACACTTTGATATCTAAGAACTGCTTGATTTTTCCTAGGAGTAGCTGATTTGAGCTCATTTAGTTGCATAGAGTCTTTGTCAGTGCAAATGTAAAAACCCTAAACCTAGTCTGGAAAAGCTCTGCCTCTAGTTAGAACTGAGGTCTTCTATAGTTTTGTACTTAGATATGTTGAACAAACTGGGGGGGGGGGGGGGGGGGGGGTGGTGGTGAAATGCAATACTGAAATTCAGGTTGGGGTGAAGTTCTTTGTTAGATGTAGAGAAAATTATCAGAGTAAGAAGGTGGGTGAATCCTAGGGGCCAGGGCATGCAGTGGATCTAATGGATATAGAATCACAGGTCTTGGTACTGCAACAAGCAGTGGGTTCATGAGGCCAGAGATACAACCAAAAGTGGGGTCACAAATCTAGAAACTGGGTTGCCAGTAGAGTTTGAGATTAGCTGCTATAAACTCAGCTTCTCTGAGTTTGAAGCTGCATCTTTCAGTATCTCCCTACTTATCTGGCATAGCCTGCTATCTCATTACTGCGAATCTGCCTTAACCTCTGAGGCAAATTTTGTTCGCTCTTCCCCAGACTGCTTGTGGAATATTTTCCTCCCACTCAATCTCTCCTGAAACCCATCTCTGTCTCTGTTGATTCCTGCCAGGGAATCAGCAGTGACACTTTTTAGCCTTGTTTTTATGGTTAAGCATTTTTATAAAACTTTTTATTGGGTTTTTATTGCTACCATCTCCTGTCTGCCCCTCTCCCCCTATTATTGAGCCACATATTTATTATCTCTCTTGTGAAATTGAATTCTATGATTTTCCAGGAAGAGATTTAACGTCACTTACATTTTCAAAGGTACCTACAAATAACATCTAATGATCTAAAAATTATGCATTATTATTCTGGTTCATTAGTACCTATTAAATATGATTTAAGTTGTCCCTGGTGAGTTTTACCGTTAACTTTTTAAGTTTTACCGTCCATTGCTTATCTTCTTGTAAATGAAAGCCTAAGAAGTCTGCTTCAATCAAAGAACATTAACCAGCTCATTGCATCAATATTCTGTCATCTGTATAAAACATGTAAAGGATCTGTATGTTTGCTTAGACCGTGTGTCAGCATGTGTTTGGGGAATAAGCTGGCGTGTTGTGCCTCATTTCCCCCTTTGTTCCTTTATACTCAAGGGGTTTTACCTTTCCTTTGCAAAACATTTGAGGAAATGCATGCCTGCTGTGAGAGCCTGATTTATTTTGCATTGCATCTGCACTGTCTGGTTCTGCAATGTGCACTTTGGAGTTAAACCAGCTTCTCTGCATCTCTACCAAAACAATTATTACTTTTTCCCCCTAAGAAGTTGACTTTCATTGTTTGCATTTCTGGCAAAAGTATGTGTCCTGACTGTATGAGTGGCTGTCGTATGGATAGTCTGGTTTATTTTCATTGTCAAAGACAATATCACTTCGGTGTGTAATACTTTGCAGGAACAGGGCTTCCCCCAGACAGATTTCAAAATCAAAACGATGCAAGAAAAGTAAAGAAAAAGGAAAAAAAAAAAACCTGTGATCGTACATGATTGCCTAGCAGTCCCGTACGTGCAGGTACCGACCTTGGCAGAAGCAGGGTGGGTATAGTGTTGAACAAATGGGGGGAAAAACCTCCTGCAAGTCAAAAAAAGGAAAAATCTCAGCAGCGCCATCTAGCGTGGCAGGCTTGGCAGCTTGCTGGGAAGGGACAGCAAACTGCTTTCAGCCCATCCCACTTGTTAACAGGACTCGTCTTCCTCTGCCTGCTGACAGAAGAGCAGAACCAGCACTGGTAGAAGGCAGAGGAGGAGATCCGAGGGGTCGTGTTGCAGATGCCGATCCTGGCGCACATGCCATAAGTTTATCATTGCTGCTCTAGGAAAAATGAGCTTCGATAGGATTTTAAAGGAGGAGAATGATAGCTGTTCTGTCTGTACTCCCATACATATCTTCTGCTCTTTGGCTTCCACTGCTAAACACATAGTGGCTAAAATATCCTTTGTCACCTACGGCAGGCAGGTTGTTTTGGTATTGGGAGAGAGAAATAGAAACCTGATGCCAGAAAAGAAGAGGTGCTGCTAGTTTTTGAAGCTTCCTGAAAGGGATGGAAGACCAGATTTTACCTGATGGCTAAGGAATTTACGTTGAGTGCAATGTCCACAAAGTCCTTTAGCTGGGAGGTGGAGATGAGAGAGAAGTGAAGGGAAACAGGGATCTGTTCTGCGTACTAATGCTTTGTGCGAGGTGGAGCTCTTTCACCATGACCACCCCAGACTTTTCCACTGCTGCCTTTTCCACTTTCACTGTTAGCTGACTGAACCTCTCTGCTTTAATCCTGAGATATGCAAAGTGTACAGCCTGCCCTTCAGTGTGTGAAGCTGCACAGGGTTTATTTTTGTCTTCAGTACAGAATCTGCTTGTAACAAGTGGAAGAGTGATTGAGCCAGAAACTGTTGTCTGCAAATGAAGCCCACATCTCCATAGCATCACATAGTGCTGTGTGTTTGCCTGTCCTCTGCAGCAGGTGCCAGAGGATATTGCTTTTCCAGTTGGATTTGCTTGGGGTGCAGCTACAGCAGCATATCAGATTGCAGGTGTCAATTTTTAGCTGCCAAAGCATGAAGGAAGTTTTAAGTGAACAAAAAGTCTGGATCCAGATTTGCTACATGTAAATCCATGGAACACTTCTGTTTAAACACTTCTGGCTTAAACAGTAAGAAGAGAGTAGAAGATGTTCCAAATCTCGGAAATATGGCTAGGTAATGGAAATGGAGGAGGATCCTTCCACTAGCTGCAGGGGGGAAATCAAGTATAAGTGATTTTCCAACTCACTGTTGAGTATTTTCTTTCTCTAGAGATAATTTAAGTAGGTTACTATTGGCTGTTCCAAAACTGCACGTGAGAAACACCTCATCAGACATTGGTACTCACCAGGGGTCCTCAGTTAGGAATTCAAAGAATATGAAAAACTGTGAATTGAGAGGTTAACAACTGGACATGTGGAGGTATGTATCATGTTCGCAGCTGAATGGTGGTGCTGATTTGTCCAACATGGTATGAAAATAAGTGGTAGATTATGTATTGTAAGCCCATAAGTTACAGCAGTACGTACAGCCATAGCCCCTCTGCACTTCCAACTTTATCCCTTCATAAATGTGGTTTTAGAGATCTTTAAAATACATATAGATCTGATTTTCTCATATTATACCCTGCAGCATACAGGCACTTAACTCCCATTGATTTCAGTACTTAAATGGGAGTTGTAGATCTAAAATTGTCTTTGAGGATGTAGCCTTTAGTTCTCAGTTATAGCTGAAAGCGAGAGTACTTGCCCATGCCTGGGACCTTCTAACGAGCTCGGTTAGCTTCACCTAATGTACTGAGCAGCTCACTGTTCCCAAGGAATCAATATTCTGGGCCAGATTCTAACTCAAGTCCTGCAATGCTCATAGCTCTACTAACTAATTTTTAAAAGGTGAATTGTGTGTGCATATAGAATGACATTATAATTTCCTGCCTTTTGAGTGGTTAGATGTGCAACTTTAATGTTCTCTTAATGTATTTTTGATGAGCTTTCCTAAGGCTTCTGAGTGGGAGGAACATAAAAAAAATCCATGATGTGGTCTAGACACTACTCAAATGACCCTTTTCCCGCAGAAGTAAGAAACTCAACAGGGAATTCCTCCTCCTGAAAGCTTTGGAAGCTGTGCAGCATCCAACTTAGAGGCAGCATGATTGAAGCAATAGTTCTCGTGGAGTCCAAACTCAGCTGCTGCACATATCACAAGAAACACGGTGGATGAGGCAGGGGCTGACAGGCTATTTTATTTTTCACTGTCAGCTATGTATTTATGCACAGCACAACCTTCTTCACTCTGTATATTTCAAAGTGCTAAAAAATCATACCAATTGTACTCTGCATGCTCAAAGTGCAGATTTCAAAGGTTCATGACTCAGTCAAATCAAAATCAATTTGCACCAGAACACTCAAAAGCACTTCTTTTTACTGAGGACCATTTCTATGCTAAATTTCAACTCTCTGCTTGATTTTTTTTTTTTTTTCCAGAGAGAAAGAAAAGTTGCCAAAAATTCTTGTAATTATAAAAGTGGTTTTCTTCTCTCCTTTCTTATGCCAAATAGTTGAACTGCATTAATTCAAACAAAATTTCACTTTTTGGGCAGGGACCAAGCCAAGAAAATTTCACTCCGAAAGGTGAAAGCACAACTGAAGGAGAAGGAAAACCAACCTGGAAAAGTACATGAAAACTTAAATACTCTGATCAGAAATATTCCTGCTTCACTAGCTTCACTTAAATGGGGAACTCTTCTTTCTTATTCTGTTGTAATAATTGCAGAGAACATGCATCATGTTTCACAATAGCTTATATTAATCATTTGATGACATGTTATGTGGTGATAGGGTAGCTAAGTCTCACCTTTGTGTTTGAAAAGTAAAATTAGTTCCTCTTCACTGTTCTTTCCTAGCCCCAAGGCTCACTAAAGCTCAGGATGTGTCTCCACTATGAAGTGCTGCATAGCGTGGAGGTTTCTGAGCAAGCTTAGAGGTGCAGGCTCGGTTCATTGAAGCAGAGCAGAGCTCTGTGCAGACTAATTGTGGCTCAGCAGGATACGTTAGTGTGTGCGGAGCTCTGTGTTGCCTTGGCTAGATTGCTTCCTACACTTTATTTAGCTAGCTCAGACACTCTACACTATAGAGACTCTTGGAACAGCATGAGGAAAGCCTGAAAGTGAGTCTGTTTGCTGCAGCCCCAGTCAGGGCTTCATAGTGGCTAATGACCACTGGAGTAGTACTGTCATACTCTGCTGAAAATCAAATGCTTCTGCTCCTCCCTCCCACCTCCTTTGCTGGAGGAAGGCAGATAATAAATAAAAAAAAAGGAAAGGAATCGTTCAGCATCTGCAGTAGCTGCTGATTCTTGCATGAAGGTGTTAGCTGCCCATTATGGCAACTTTTGCCTTCCCTTCACTCCCACTGCAGTGTAAAAAGAGCTTTGTCATATCAATATGGAGTGGGAAACCTGCTCTTAAAGGTTTCCAAATTCTAGGTACCACCAAAGAATTACTGTTATTTGTTGTTTCCTGCACTCCTCTAAAATTACTGTTTATTTCAGCAGGCGTACTTGAAATCAGAAGCAGGAGGACACAGAAAACATTTCATACTGTATTTTTCCAAGGAGCACACAAACAGAGCACAAAGTCTGTGGTAAAATCTGAGTTTAAGAATAACTCAAGCTGTCTGGGTCGAAGATAGGGCCTACTTAGAAGGTCATCTTGTGCAAGAGTTTCATTTACTGACCAACCAAATGTAGATGTGCGGCAATAAAATTCTGTGAAGAACATGAAATGTGACAATGATCTCTGAAAAGCTAGGTTATAGAAATGATATTACAGATTTTAGTAATGCTTTAAATTAAGTGTCTTCAATATGCTTAACCTTGCATTAAACCTAGATTTAATAAGACAGATGTGTATTAAGTACTGAATGTACTTAAGGGAGCAATCTTGCGTTGGCAGGGGATGGACTCAATGACCTCCTAATAGTTCTCCTCCATCTCTAATTTCTATGGTACTAATTGATTATTAAAACACTTTTATTGAGGATTGATATGTAGCTATTATATAGTTATTAATCTTACAACCCAGCTGATATTTAATTTATACATGATTTTAACATGCAATGTCATCTTGGTTTTTAAAGAGTAACCCTGGAGCAGAGCATTCATTGGAGCTCTGAACAAGCTTGCTGGTAAATGGGGTTATTTTGAATTTTGTGATCAGTTCACTCTTTGCAGGGGTGTAAGTTTACAGAGCTCTCTCCATTAAAAATGAAATGTTTGCCTCAGCTGCAGCATTGCTCTGGAAAGACGAGCTTGTCGTGGAGAAAGGTGCATTTATGTGGTTTAAATACTGTATGATGTTAGCACTGTGGAATCTCAAACAACAGCTCAATTTTGAATATTTTAAAGGTAATCTGTCTATCTCAGTTTTGGAATTTCACAAAACTATGAAAGTGATGAAAATGGTGCAGGGGTTTTGAGCATTCAAAATTCATTTCTGTGAATGTTTGGCTAAGCGAAAAGCAGAAGTTTTGCAGAGCTGTGTTATTAATTCAGCTTGTATATGCCTAGGGCCATGGCTCATAATGGCATTCCTTTCTTTTTAACAGACTGTCAGGATTTTCAAAGGACATCCAGAAAGCCATAAGTGCCTATTTGTTGGATGTATTTCTCATACCCTAAAGGCTTTCTTTGATATGGACTGATCTTTTACATTTATGGATGGAAGTCGCATTAGCAAATGCCCTTTGTGAAAACCTGTAATAGCTCGAGAGTTGCAAACATCTGATTTTTGGCTAAGTAAGTATGAAGAGTGTCAGAACTGAATCCTCTTTACAATGGGATTTTCAAATAATTGGCAGCGAGGGGAAAATATGAATAAGTGCAAAACCTACTGCGAATCCTCACCAGGGCTTGAAAGTTCCCAGTTACTTCCCATGTCACAAGGAGCAGGGAGGGACTGCTGCTCATTTCGTTCACGGGCTTTTGAGGGGTTTGTGCCTATTTTGTGATAAACATCTACATTCAGCATATGCCTTTTGATGTCAAAAGTGTAACGACCAAGTTTTGTTTTTCAAGCAGAAGGCTGGAATGCAGATGGAGAGGGCCCTAATGTCTGGGACACATTCACCCATCAGGGAGGAGATCGAGTTTTCAGGAACCAGACTGGTGATGTAGCTTGTGGCAGCTACACTCTGTGGGAGGAAGATTTGAAATGTATCAAACAGCTTGGATTGACTCATTATCGCTTTTCTCTTTCCTGGTCACGTCTGTTACCTGATGGGACGACAGGTTTCATCAACCAGAAAGGCAATTGTTTCTTAAAAATAGAAGGTTGCAGCTTTAATTCAAGGTTATTGCTGCAGTCTGGCATAATTAATCCAGGATGCTCTTCTGCAGCGTTGCTTTGAAATGGCAACTTTTTTTCCAAGTAATTATGGGATGATTTTTTATAGGTTTGCAACAACTTGCTAATTAATATTCTAGATCCCCTTGGATAGCAGACTCTATTGGGATAGGATTAGTGTGATGTTTCCTATGTAGCTTTTTGCTTACTCCTTTTTTTTTTAAATTGTAACTCTAAATCATTTTGCATCATCAGAATGTTCCTACTTTCAGGGATCCTAGCCGTGAGGATGGGTTTGGATGGCATACCCTAAACAAGTGTCTTCTTTGGCAAATGCATTTGGATAGTTTATCGGTATACTCTGATGGACTGAACTTCACATCAACTATCTCACACTAAGAGGGACATACTTTTCCCAGGTATTTTCTTTAGCAAATTGGAGAGGATTCTTCAGACTCAGCTAGCAACTGCAGCTCTGTGACAAAGACAGTTCTTGCTCTGAAGGGAAAAGCTTTCATAGTCACAGCAGACATTGTAAAAGCAATAGAGCACATAAACAAGCTGGTCAGATTGCTAGATATAAAATGTGTTACTTATTTTAATTCCATTGGTATAGACTGGGAGTAAGATTAAAGTCGCTCACTAGGAAAAGATAGGAAATAGTGGCTTTGCCTGCAAAACATACGGAATGGGAGAATGAAGAAATTAAGAGGATTGTGAAGAAAAAAAGCAACTGAAGCTGAACCAGAAGGGATGGGAGAATAAAAGTAGTTGGCTGAGATCTCTTCTATACTGGGAGGATAATATTCTAAGAAGGAAAAGCAGAGTAGATTTGGATGAACCTCTGAATCTCAGCTGTGCCTCCTACTCTTCTGAATCTCAGTTCTACCAAGGAGATACATATCTTTATACTTCTGGGGCAGTATTTGCCTTGACAATTCTTTTCTTCCCATGGTTTGAAGACTGCAAAGATGGAAGGCTAAAAAGAGAAAGGATTTCTTAGAAAATGCTCTTCGGGTTATCCTGATCTGTCCTAGGAAGATACCAGCAGAAGCAATATTTTGCTGCAGAATTTGGTCATGTAGGGCTTGGCTGTTCAATAGGCAGCAGTCTGTCATTTGCTTCCAGCAGATTAAGGCTTTTACCAGAGAGTGGAGGAGCCTTTGTTTCAAGAATTCAGGAAGGGGAGCTAGTGAATCTGCAGCAAACAGACCAACCAGCCATTTTTCCCTGCAGAGCATGACTGCAAAAACGGTGCCAGCATCCTGGAGAGGCTTGAATGGAAGCCTTTCCTTTGCCACCAAAATTTACAATATGTGGCCCACTTTCACTGGCACAGCTTGCCCTTCCCTAGGAACACTTTCTGTGGTGTGTTGAATTTAAATTTGGCTGAGTCCTTGCGGTTTCTTTCCTGGACTGATATTCGTTCAGCTGGGGCTGCAGGCACTGCGCAGCCCCGCAGAGCTACCTGCCGAATGGGCTTTATTACTTAGACATGAGAATGGGAGACAGCGAGCAGACGTTCTGAATGCACTTGGTGAGGAAAGCTAACATTTGACAAAACTCAGCTGTAATTTCAGAAAATGTTCACTTGATCCCCAGCATAAGCAGTTGTCTGATTAATATTATGAACTTTACATTTAACGAAAGGGCATTGGAGGAACTCCAAGTAGGCCAGCTTTCATTAGGCAGGAGTTCACTTCTCTTGTGCAGTGATCTGTTGAAGCAATTGTAACTGCATAGCATGGAAAGGCCATCATCTTCTTTATAAACATTTTTACAAAGAGCATGTGAAGAATTAGAAAGCTTAGAGCAATGTCCTTTCAGATAAAATCACTCACACCAACTGATTCACTACCAATTTCACACCTAAGATACAGGACATTTGAAAACCTTTAAAACTATTCTGTTTCTAACTCAGAGAAGGTAGGGGTCTTTTAAAGCAGTGATGTTGTAGGTGTATTGTTCCTGAGATGTGTCACAGTTTAGGTTAAAACTTACACTGAGTTTGTTTCAAAAATATTTTTTCCAATTATTTTTCCCTCAGAAGGTGCCCTGAGCAGAACAAGTTAACTGTTAAACACTAGATGTCATTGTGGTGGGAGACAGAAGTAGTGTGGGTATCAGGTAGTGGGGGTATCAAGTCTGGGAGGGTTTGATGCTATGCCTCACTTCTACATGAAGGTGGAAAAATCAGGATGAGGAGAGATGACAGAAAGCAGACAAGAAAAATCCTTCACTTCCCAGTGACAAAATGCTCCCTGATGTCTGTAATGGCAATTTTTTGAGATGTCTCCACAAAGCTCTTTTCTGCACACTTCCTCAGAAGAAAGTTTTCTTCTCTCTTTCTGCTTCAAGCTGACCCTCAGATACAGCCACAGAAACTAAATCAGGCTGCTCTGGAATGTATGAGACAATCTGGAAATTTGACTTGACATTTACATTTCTCAGGGACAGAGTTCTATTTCTCTCCATTTCCTAACACAAAGCATAAATCTTTTCCAATATTGGTGTTTAATTGAGATGTAAAAAATGAATGGTAAGTGGTTGTACCTAAATGTTATAAATTGTACTAAGTAATTTATAATCTGAAAATCAGAATGAGAAATGCTAGTGTCTTCTAGGCAAGCAATACTCTCAATGTGCTAGAACAGAATCCTGTGCCAGCAAATGATTTTTTTTTCCCCCCAGTTTAAGCTTACATAGTAAACCTTGTAATCCCACCAGCAAACAGTGAAACCAGCTCACCCCACTCAAGTCAAATAGGTCCCTGTTCAAAAGTAACAGGCACAAACCATATTTGCCCCTAA
The DNA here is from genome assembly GCF_014839835.1 of Dryobates pubescens. NCBI lineage: Eukaryota > Metazoa > Chordata > Aves > Piciformes > Picidae > Dryobates > Dryobates pubescens. The sequence continues at coordinate 16,925,785 of NC_071634.1, read as the reverse complement.
TTCTCTTGCAAATAGTAAAAATTGGCTTTCCAACATTTAGAATTCTGCCATATTTCTTCCTCTTTTACATGGGGACATTCTCAGACACAGAAATGCATGTCCCCAGGTTTTGATGTGGTTTTCTGCTGCCACGTTTGGAAGGCAAAGCAAACTGCTGGGGAGATTTATTGTGAATTACTTTGTAAACAAACTTATCGAGCCTTGCTGTGCTGAAGGATGTGCCTGCACCTGTTTGGTTAGGAGAAGGCTCTCTCTAAATCTGGGATTTGTAATTGATTACTGCAGTAAATGTTGTCTTAAAAAAGACATTTCATGGGAGTCCCTATGATGAGTCATCAGAAGTTAGGGCAATTTGAAGTCTAATACTGTCCTTTTAAGAAGAAGGTAGTATGGGGCTGTGTGTTGGCATTTTAAAATATCAATACACAGTAAGCTGAACCTGAAAATACCAGGGAATATATAGTGCAATATAGTACAGACATATCTACTAATGAACATTTCTTTTTGCTTTGGATTAAACCAAATCTCTGGTTCAGAAACTGTTAAGAATAATAACCTAAATGGTATGTAACCTCCTAAGCATGCATTTCATTAACTGGTAGTCTTCCTCCTCCTTTTTACTGTGTTCTCCTGCTTTTTAAACCTTTCTCAATTCTACATCTGAATATAGCAAGGCCTTGAGACAGACATGTCATAAACTATGTCTTGTTAGGATATGTGGTACTTTAAGACTCAAGAAATGATGGTGACTTTTAGGCTTTTAAGGTTCTAAGCTATGTTGGTCTATTTAGGCCAAGTTTCTGAAACAAAGTCTGACTGATTTCATCATTCCAACAGCATGATGAAGACCTATTGCTGTCTGGAGCCGCTTAGCTTAACAAATAATCATTCAAGGCTGTTGTTGGCCTTTTCCAATTACCATACTAAACCAGATAGTTCAAGTAAAAGAGCAAGCTAATTGATACTCTTTGAACCAGAGCTTATGATGTGATTTGCAGTATCTACTGTTTTCAGAAGACTTAAAGGCAACATAGTTGTCTTTGGATGTACATAAAATTAAAAATGCCTACATGAGAGCTGAAAGTATCCTGATATTTAAACTCACAGTGACCTCTCAGCAGCATAAAAATAGTCCTTTAGGAAACATATTCATGTCAGCCACTGCTAAATCTGAACAGAAGGTGAATTCCTTTTAAGCCTCTGGAAATACATCCCCAGTACTGGCCAGCTCTAACAACACATCCAGGAAATTAAAGTTGATCTCTGTCTTATTGAAGCAGGTCAGGAAGGTTGGAAGTCATTAGGTTTTAGAGAGGTGAACTAATTTCTTGCACTTAGGTGGACTGAGCAGTCTGCAGCAGTGGCAGTGTAAAAGCAGGAGTGTTGGTTTCTTGGAGAAGCTATTGCCAAGCCATGTTGGTTGCTGAAGAGACCAGTGCTCTAAACTCTTTAATATTCAGTAGAGCCCAATGAAAAGCCTTAAGTGTCATATCAATTTCATGAGAATACTGTTGAATTCACACCATTATACTAAATACATTGACACTATCTTCTTTGTTACGATGCCGGTGCAGGCAGTGGTGAAGAATGGAACAGCCTAGAGGAAACAGCTCGCTCAGCTAAGTTAAAATCATAAAAGATCAGCTTAGTTACCTGGATGAGTGTAGCACTAAACTTTTCCAAAGACACAGTTCTCAAGGAAACAAATGCTTTCATTAGAATAAATCTACCTGTCAGGCTTTCAAGTGTCAGGATATTTCAACACATATCTTGTACATGAAGCCAGACTGCCATTCAGGCATTGAAATGAAAGGATTATATTTCCATGTGACCAGCACCCATCAGAATTCTGTTTCTCCTGGAGAGCTGCTGTCCACTGATCTATTTTGAAAATTTGCATCCTCATTTCTTTTTATGTGCCTGGTTGGAAGATTTTGTGTCTTGAGCATTTTTGCCAACTCTGGGGACTTGTAACAGTAGTCAGCAGGCAGTTGAGAGGAAATATTTGCATCTCGTAACAGAGAGAATGTGCAGTGAGGTTTCTTCATGTGTTAAAATGTAATAAAATTGTGAAGCTAACCCTTTTTTGTTTCTTTTAATATTTCTAGTACTCCAATTAGTACAGAAAAATCATTAATAACATGGGAAATGGTATCCTGCTCTGTATCACTTCGGCTTACCTCACTTCATAGAAGATGAACTTGTCTGGAGATTTGAAAGATCATTGAGGTCTTTGATATTCATGCAAAGTATTGCTTCAGAACATTTGGAGACTGAGTGATCACTACTAATGTGCCTTCTGTTGTTGCTATAGGTGGCTGTGAAAAAGATATAGCCCCAGCTTTGGTACCAGAGCTTAAAAGGCATCTTGTAATGTGATCAAAGCTCATGCCTGGCACAGCTGCAGTAAGGTAATTGGAGAAAACAACGTGGGCTTGCATCTATAGCTATGAACTCAGACTGGTAGAAGCTCTATGAATTCTGTAGCAGACCAAAAAGTGACTAAAAGATACCTGTCCTTTGTCTTTGATGGACTTGTCCTCAGGACGGTACATACTGATGCGAACAGCCAGCCACCATGAAGTCCAGGGTTTTTGCCACACATTCAAAACCAGCTTAGTTATCATTCAGGAATTCACTAAAGAGGGAAAAATGATTATGGGTACTGCTGACTACTTTGCTCTAAACTGTTAAGCTTAAGATCAAGAAATGCACACAAGAGGCTGTGTTTCAGTGGACTGTGAAGCTGAGCAAATAATGGATCCTTCTTGGCCTGTTTGCAACTGGGAGTTTATGGCTGGCTGTAGTACCATGGGATTTGCTCTGATTTCTGCGTTATATCAAGGAATGACCTAAGGCTCACAGGACCATTTTACCACTATTAGCTGGCCAATGAGGGAATCTGAGAATCCAATGAGTAATAACTGGTGATTTGGGGTTGGGTTTTTTTTTGAGAAGCCCATCTGGATGGCATAAGACATTGTACAAGACATAAATAAACAAGTCACCTTGGGATTCTTAAATACAATTTTTGCATGCTGGCTAGAAAGAGTAGAAACCTTAGTGTTTTCCTGTTGCCTTTCTACTTGATAGCTATTTTACAGTTTGAAATGATACTCTGGTGTTACATTATGTTTTGAAGTCCAGCAATGATCTTTCTGATGCCAGCAGTAAGGCTTTCCTGGCATACATCTACTCCTGGCAGTGGGATGTGTAGTGACTGCCAGTACCAAGGGGTTAAGGAGCAGTGACAATAAGCAGATGCTAATGCAGGAAAGATATTTTAGTCTTCTCATTAAAATAAGTCATTTCACTGTCTTCATGGGTATTTGCACAGTTTTGCTTTTCCATTGTTAGTCATAAAAGGTCAGCTCATGGAAAATTAAGTTAATAGGGTCAGTGCAATTTGATGAAAACTAGTTTTAGTTTGTAGCTTAGAAAAGATAGAGGGTAATGCATCTGATTTTATGGGCTTTCTTACATCTGTTCTGAATAAAACTTCTGCTCTCTTGTTCTAGATTTATATAATAACCCTCTAATTTACATCACTGAGAGCAGGTTTTCCCAAAGTGACCCTGCCGGCTTGATGACAGTCAACGGTTGGAGAAGTTCAGGCTGCTTTTACAGGAACTTTTAGAAGGTACCATGTAAAATTATGAAAGCTTGATATCATTGTAGTTTGTGCTTATTTTTGTGCAGCAGTGACCAATGTTTCTTGAAGCTAAAATTTCTGTAAATTGGAGTAAAATGATGTGATTAGGGAAACAAAAATGTTTAACTGGAAGGAAAGCAAATCGTTTGAATCCTGCCTGCTCATCTTGTGGAGGAAACAGATGACAAGGTTCTCCATATACACATCATTTCATTTTTTTAGGGCCATGTTTTGTTTTGTTTTGTCATAAAAACTGCTTGGATCTTCAAAAGTGCTATCTTTCATACTTCTCCCTGTGAAGGATATAATGCTGAAGGCACCTGAATACCTGACCACTGCATCTCATAATATTCCTTACAGAATACAATCTCTCTGTGTAATAATTAGCTCCTGTACAAGGCCATCAAGTCATTATAGCTCAGCTTCTGTCTTTATGCCAGGATGGCCAAAGGTGGTGAAGCTCTTTTCCTTTTAAACTTCCTTTTCTATTAGTTTTAATGGAAACAAAGTTGTTGCAATCTTCAATATTGTGGAAATTCCTCCCTTACCTTCCTTCTATTGGTAATATTCTCTGAGGTAGTTTGCAGGGGGTAGATCTCCTCACCATATATCAAGCGAATTGTATCTTGAAATGCAAGTTCATTTAGGTAACAGCTAGTCTCCCTGTTACACTTGTCCAGAGTTATCACAATCATGAATGTCATACCTTAGTTCAGGAGCTCTTTTGCAGCCATTTCCCATCTTCAAGTTTCTTTTTTTCCTTTACTCTTTACATTCTTTATGTTATCCTTACTTTCATTAAAGTGTTCATTTTAAAATTACCTTTCTGTGGTCTACATTTTAATTTAATTTTTCAATTTATGCCCATTCACTTTTTTTCTTCAGCTAAGCAGAAGATGCAAATGACCATTTTCTGCCTCTGAAAATGACTGGTAGGGTCTGCTTCTATCTGAAGCAGGCAGACCATCTTCTAGCTGCTTCTGGAGAGCACTTCTTGGGCTGTGCTACAGCTAGCCCCAAGCCATGTCTGGAGAGTAGTAGATGGCATTGGACAGAAGTTTTGTCAAAGAGTTTTGTTTGCTTACAAGGGTGTACATAGATTATCTGGTGGATTTGACTTTCTCTGAAGATGTAGAGAAATGAATGAACATTTGATTCTCACTGTTCGATGAAATGGGATTCATTTACCAATCTAGTTGTTCTACAATGTACAATGACTAATCCTCAAGTAAACATTCAGGGTAGGTCTTGATGAATCACACCTCAGTGTCATTTGTTGACACAGTTCTTTCCATGCACAATAAAGAAATGAAGGTGGACAAGGGAAATGCTTATATGGGAGACATCAAGAGCTGGGTAAAACAAACCTTCTCCACTTGTTCGGTCCAAGAATTCTTTTCAGCATGTATGTGGTCTGACTGTAACCAGTGCAACCTTACACAGGTTTAGTTATATGTGCAGTTTGACATTAAGTAGGATGGATGTTTATGATTTTGTCCAGTAACAAGCATGGTGAAACACAGGCTGAAAGAGGTCTTTGTATGCAAAGATAATATAAATCTTAAATCCATCAGCTGTAAGGGACTCTGTGAAGAAGTGCCAGTAACATCACCCCATGTAAATCCTTTCCTGCTACCCTGAGTAAACAGTTTGTTAAGGCCACTTCATATCTACTGACCCACAAATGAGTAACCCATTTCAAGTTTTCAGCTCAGATATCCTGCAATGCAAGATACTTGAAGATGTTGACTCCATTCAGTGCTTAAATTTATGAAGCGTTATGTGAAGCAGAACAGTTTAATTGCTCTGCGCACGGTGACTACTCCGCGATAATTCCTTGGCTTTTGAGCTAACTTTTGAAATTATTACTACAGGCTCATCCATGCAATGAGCTCTGGGTCATGACAGGGACCTGTGTGGATTCTGCTGTGGGATTTGGGCATGCCTACTTACTTTTTCATCTACCCAATAAATAAATAAATACACTTGACTACGAAGGAGAGTATATCTGCAGCCTGCTATTGCACTTGGTAATAGGAAACATTCACTACCTTTTAATTGGATTAATAGTCTCCTCATTTCGTCTTTTGGCATGAAACCCCCTCCTAGCTTTTAGAATACACAATTTCACCAATAATATTAATTTTGTCAGCCAAAATATTCAAAATAATAAGGAGCTTCCCTCTTCAAGACCTTGCCTTTTAGAAAGAGCTGTGCTCTATTGTTCTGGGAATCAGCTACTACAATGCCTCTCAAGCTAGGTAGCAAGAATGCTGATGCTCAAAAATTCCTAAATTTTTTACTACCATCAGGATTATTTAAATGACAAGATTTTGGTAAGCAGGAGCAGTCCTGAGCTGGTACAGCACACCTCACCTGCTAAAGACTCTGATCACACAGTATGGGTAAGTAATCAAACCACTGTGTGTTACCTCATGCTTTATTTTTAGCAAAAGGAATTTGGTGCTGTCACAGAAATGGAGGTTTTTATTTTTTGGGGGCAGTGTTAGCTAATAAGACCAGAAAGAACAACGTAAATATGAGCTAGGAACTAGAGAGTAAATAGCATGCAGCTGCTATAAACATATCACATTATGGCTATTATATATTGAAAATAGTTTTAAAGTGGGTACAAGTGCTGCCATGTTGCTTCTGCACTATACAAATAGATAAAAGCATCAATATTTTAATAAAGGTGGATATACATATTTAGCATCTCTACAGAGCCATAAGCATGTGTGGTGCTTTACAGATAAATTAAAATGATGTCTTCTTACCCCAAGGAACTGAAAATCTAATTTAGATACAATGCATGAAGAGATGAAGAACAGAAAGCTGGGTGAGAGGTAAAAAAAGAACACAGATCAGAGCAGTGTAATGCTTTTCACTACCATTACTCTTCCTTAATTTTATGTAATGTATGTTAAGGATGACATCTAGACCAAAGATCAAGGCTGCCAATAAAAAGGTAATTGAAACTACTTAATTTTGAAAAGTGGAACCTTCTAAAAGAGATAATAGGGTTTCATAAAGTCTGCGGAGGAGAGCAGTGCAAATAGTGGGTAAACTATTGCCAAGAGGCAGCTGATGGAAAAGAGCAATGAAGTTATTTTGTCATCTGGCTGGTACAAGGTTATTAATAATGCTGATGGGGAACAAGGAATGAATTAAATGACTTTTAGGTTGCAGAGGGCTGCAAGAAGTAACAACTGGAAAGAGCTGAAGTTAGGAGGAAGAGAAAGTAAAGAAGTTGAGGATGATGTGATGTGATATGGGCAGAGGCAAATAAGAGGGAGATGAGCAAGAATAAATGTGAACAAGCAGGACTAGATTTGGGAGTAAATAGGAGACATATGAACATTTAATTTGGAGTCAGCTAGGAGGTCAACAGGAAACAGTGCAGGGCAAATAGAAGAAATTATTGCGAGGAAAAAAGGGACGGTTAAGATTCGGGTGGTGATAATTTTCTCCTTAAATATGCTTGAATGAAGCAGAAGAGAAAATAAGATGCAAAGAATGCTGACTGCAATGGGAAGTGCAGAGCAGAACTAAAACTGACAGTTAAGCAAGGTGGTTCAGTTAAGAGGAATTTTTTTAAATGCACCTTAAGTTAAATGCAGTCCCTCTGGATAGCTTTTTTTTGTCATTTTTCCCCTCAGACTTCTAAGAGTTGTTATAAAACCTTTCATATATTGTTGTCACTATACACTTTGACCTTGTTCTTGTGAACTAACAGTTTAATCCTTGTTGTAGATACCTGCAGCTGGTTGCTGCATTCCCATGCACATAAAGCAGTGAGTTTATAATGCAATACTGTAGTCCATGAAAATATGATTTATTGCTAAATTAAATATGGATGTCATAATGTGAGCCCCTCAGGTCAACTATAAGCTTGAATGTTATTGAAAGAGCTGCAGCAGCAGCTCTGTTTCTTCATTGCCACTGACAAAAATGCCTCTACAAATAGAATCCAACAATGCAGGCACATTAAGGAGTCTCTGAGATGTGCTGTCCCTGGCATAACATTGCCATGTGACATTTTCAAGAACTATAAATACATTGACTGCATTATAGTGTAAAAGTTAAGAAGCTTTGCAGTAGTCACTGCAGGAGCATTAATATAAAGCTGAATTTGTGGTGAATATTATGAGTGATTCAAAGCTTTAAAATAACTCCAACATAAACAAAAAACCCCAGAACTCTAAAAACCCCATAAAAGATATAGCTACTATAGGACAATACCTTTATCAGATTTTAAGTATCCTTTTCAAAGGTCCAGAATACCCAAGTATGATTCCTTAAAGTTCCACTTGAAAGCCTGTTTTAAAACTTCACATTATGCCAAGAACAGCCACACATCATTTCTTAGGAGCGTTGCCTGAGACCACCTCTAGACAGCTGAAATAACCACTTTGTAGCAGTATTTTCCTGATACTAAAAGTTTATACCTCATTTTCCCCCAATAATCCTGTGGTCTGAATGTTTTAAGCCACAAAGGTGAGTGCATTTTTTCTTTCTTCAGCTTCTAACTAGCAATTTTCCAATGCAGTGTTATGAAGGAACATTTTATTTCTCAAACTTGCTCTGTAATCTGCCTTCCAAATTTCTTCAGTGCAGGTAACAAGACCTGGTTGTATCCTTGGGGAAATTTCTGCTGGGACTGCATTAATAGTAGCCTGGTCACTACACCAACAGAAGAGGAACAAAGACGTGTGAGTGCATTTGTTGCTTGATCAGGGTCTTGGATTGAAAAGATTAAATTAAAAGCAAAATTCTGCAATAGCTGCTAGATGTTTATGGCTGATCAGGAGGTCCCTTGGGAAAGGGCTGCAGAAGACATGGGAACCTCTTGTGCAGTGTTTAGTTTGAATGGTGCAGCAGATATGCAAGTTGTGAATCTGGATATAAGTAGCATTTCACATTCTCCTGAGATGTGCTTTGATTCAAAAAAAACCCAACCAAGCTAGTCCCCAGCCCACACTGAGCTCTTAGTTTTCCAAAGTGTTAGTGACTGCAGCCCAGGAATAGCTGCTGCTCTGTAGAGGAGAGATATTGCATGAGAGGTGCAGTGGTTACTGGTTACCTCAGAGATAACCTGACTCTTTAGGTGCTGTGGATGTTGTAGTGCTGCTGGAGAGCTCACGATTGAGTCCCTGCTAGAACTCCCTTCAGGGTATGGCTTTTGTTAGAGGATTTGCTTTGCTTAGACAGAAGTACTTCTGCAATGAGGAAGCAAAATTCTGGGGATGACAGCTTTGCTGGTGGTTGCCTCAGTTGTGCAAGCAATGACTGAAGATCTCAACAGCAACCAGTCTGTAGGCTCCAAATCATATATACGTGGCCAGAAAGTTAGCAGCAACTCACCTGCACGTTGGAGATTTCCCTTAGGAAATGATTTGTACATCTACGACATAATCTCCACATCAGAAGTAGCTACTGTAGAGTTTTGATTCTGCTTTTTGAGTGTATGAGATGAAAGAGAATAGCAACTCCACTGAAAAAAAAAACAACAACCAAACAAACCCTTCTCAAATAAAAAGGATGGATTTTGGCCTTTCTGATGAACAAACAGGCTTTTATGAAAATGGTGAGTTTAAACTCCTCAGATGTAGATTGTACACAACATCATTTGGTTTGATATCAGTTCTAAGCCACATGCTTCATTTGGAGTTACCTTTCAGGAGAAAATGTACTGAAGCCACAGAGACACATCATAAAAAAATACTGTGCTAGTGTGGTGTCTTTGAGACAGTTTTACATTTAAATCTCCCCTTTTTTCCAAGATAATTCAGTTTTAAATGACTCAGGCCCATTATGTGTGTTCCAAATGCCTTTCCTACAGAATTGTTCATAGCAGAAAGTAAGTTAATATATGCTGCAGTTTGGCTAAGCTTGCCCATATAGGCATACATCTTTCCTGGAGTTGGGAGGTAAGTCCAGTTTATTAGAATAAACATCTTTATTCAGAGATCTATCACTTCTTAGTCACAGATTTCTATTCCAGAAAATGAGATTGTGCATTTTAATAAGCTATAAGTTGATGAGGGAGGGGAAACCTTAATCCATCCCACTCCCTCCTGTTTGATGCCAGTGCCTGCAACAGATGACCGGAGCCTGGAGAGGGACCACAGGTCAGCAGGGGAGCACCTGAAGAGCAGCACAAAGCAATTCCAGCATCTCCCACCAGTAAGTCATCTTCACCAGGAAACCAACTTGAATGCCTCTAAGCAAACACATGTAGCATGGAGAATAAACAAAAGGAGATAGAGATGTGTTTGTGCCTGCAGAGCTGTGATCTTATTGACATCATGGAGATGTGATAGGATGGCTCTTTGGACTGGAGGGTGGAAATGGAAGGACACAGGTTATTCAGAAAGGACAGGTAGCACAGATGGGCAGAGGTGTTGTTGTCTATGCCATTGGTCACCTGGAGGGCATGGAATTCTGTCTGGGGATGGATGAGGAGGCAACCAAGAACTGATGGGTCAGGATTAAACAAAGGGCAGGGACAGGGGACATTATATTAGGGGTCTGAAATAGGGTAGATTTAGATCAGATGTGAAGAAGAACTTTTTCAATACATGGGTGTTGAGACACTGGAACTGGCTGCCCAGAGTATTTGCAGGTGCCCCAGCCCTGAAAATGTGCCAGGCCAAGCTGGTTTCTGCTTTAGCACCTGGTGGAAGATGTCCCTGCCCATGACAAGGGGGTCCCTTCCAATCCAAGCCATTCTGGGATTCTCTGATTCTATGAATATACAACAGGAGACATATTACTCCTTGGAGTAGAGCTCATCACCAAAATGTTATGAGAACCAGTTCAAAAGGTATTAGAAAATTAGCGAGAAAGCTGTTCAATGTAGTAGTGCTGCTACAACTTCTATCTCAAGAGATGTGTGAATGATGATTCCTGAGTGTTTTCCAAGGGAAGTATTTGTGCCCTGCTTCTCATCTTCCTGTCTAAATATTTGCTGTTGAGCATTTAAGTAGGTGGATCTGTGATGCGATTGTCCTTATGTTCACTTGACTGTTACCGAGGAATGGATAGTTCCCAAGACACCTTTTGCTGGTTTTTTGTTTGTTTGCTTGCTTGTTTGTTTCTTTAGAAGTGCAGATAAGAGAATGAATGAGGCAGAGAACCTTACCTAGGGTCTGCTCTATTAAAAAAAAAAAAATCTATGTTTTGAAGTGCTTGGATAGCTAATATAGTGCTACCCAGCTTCCAAACTAGCTACATTTCATGATGTTTCTGTGATACTAATAGCTCATCATTTGATTTCATGGGAGTTATTGTCATTCTAAAGGGGTAAAAATGATGTAAATGCAGCTGTACAGGGAATATTACAGTGTCAAATGCAGCAGTGTCATTGCAGTTCTATGTATATGCTGCTACAATGTCAATACGAATGGAAAGAAACCATATTGATCAACAGAGCAGAGTAGCAGAAGTGATTGGATAAAAGGCAAACAATGCATTATCTGTTAGAGAGTCTTATTAAATGAAAATGCAACTTTCAGGCTATAACAATGCATTGAATTTGAACTCACAGATGTCTGGGGTGCTTAAAGCCACTGCAGTTTTTCCTGAGCAAGTATATGATCCTTCAATGCATTAATACATACGTTCAATATGACCTACTTTATAATTGCTGTGGGAGTTTGCCTTTGCATTTTTTGATAGCTCTCTGTTCAGACTCTCAACCATAACATTGCATTAGTTTATTTGCATTGAATCAATTTTGCTAAGGGTTCTCCCATCTTTATATAAAGAAATGCTTAGCTTCATTACACAGGGAGTGAAGTATCTTGATCTCAATTTTAAACTAGGGAAATTGAGGTAGCACAAGTTCAGTGTAATTTAGCTAAGGTCAAAAAGCAGATGGGGCAATGATAGGAACAGTAGCTGGGTTTTTCTGCTCTCCTCTTCTGACTCTGTGTGTGCAATGTCACATTCTCGCTGCTAACAAACACACTTTGAAATAAACATTCATATCAGAGCATATGAAGATGTACCTGGGTGCATGGCATGCATCTCTCCAAAACAGTAATGGCAAAGTCATCTACTGAGCTTGCATGGTAGCTGGAAGTGAAATACAAAATGTTGCTGCTTCAACTATGTTAAAGGTGCTTATCCTTAGTGAGGTAAGTCTGCTGTTTATATAGAAGATTTTTGAGGAGTTAATAATGCTATTACAAAGTGGAATGATTTGCCTAGGGAAAAAAAAATAAAGAAGAAGGTAGATGATTGTATATCAGGGAAATGAAAAATCAAACCATCAAACAGTAAAATAAGTACGAAGGATTATTCCTCTATCAGAATGCTGCATTTATCTGGATACAATACAGTTCAGAATAAATAAATGGGGGGAAAAAAAAACCAGATGGCTTTTACTTCTTCATGGTAGAGTAACAAAAGCCCAATTACATCAAGTTTTCTATATTTCCCTAAGAATTTATCTGCAGACAGAAGTAAATGTGAGAAAATGTAGTTCTCGGATGAACAATTAATTTTATCCTGTTCACAAATGCTTGAAAAGAATTTACTTTTACATTTCATTTTCTTACAAGAATGCAATAGTTATGCATTTCCCTCGTTGTTCCCTGAGAAGAGGAACCCTCTTATAGTGTCACTATTTTATTCTGGAAAAGCAACACCTGAAAGTGAAGACCTCCCTAATATTTATAGCAATTCTGTGTTCTACTCTCACATTTGCTCAGTGTAAAAGTGACTTGGAAGCATCAGAATGTGGGGGTTTTAAACTCTGAGAAAGAAAATCAGGAGTGAACTGCGTTTGCATGGCAAGTATTTGCTAGTCCTTGGCTGAAGGGGTTAATTGCCATTCAAAGGAAAGAAGGAAATGCCACTGCAATGGCTGTTCACAAATACAGGGAACGATCTACAAATCACCGTCTGGACAGGTTCCTTTTCCCGCATCCCACATCGTTTCCCCTCTGTGTTTCAGTTATTAAGAAACCTTTAAGATGTTAGTCTCCCTTTGTTTGTATTCCCCTGGTGAAATCAACGGGTTAGGCATAGGAAAGGCTTTTAAATTTCTAAAAAGACTGCTTGCCTCCTCAGCTAAAGTGTCATTTCTGCTCTTGAGGGTCTTCATGTTGCCTATTTTATTGGAATTCAGGAACGCCGGTACGGAGTTTATATGGATATTAGCGGGGACTATGAGAGCTTTAGTAAGGGGCTTATGCAACAAAGAAAAGCTTTGATTTTTCAGCAAGGATGAACTGTAGTCCATGTGTGCCTCAGCTATCTGATTGTTTCTAAAAAAAAAAATCAGAAGTGAGGGGGTCAAAACCCAGCTACAGTGCACTTTGCACTTTTCTTTCCTGGAACTGCAAGAAATTATATCAAGCCTAAGTCTACTCAGAGTGATTTGAAATGTTGTGTATCTTTTATAATAAATTCTTATCGATTACTAGTATGACTAGAAAAAAAATAAAAATAAAGGCAAACCACTGCTTGTGCTACTGTGAATACAGGGTCAGCGCTTAACAGTGAAGAGCTCCTGCAGTATATTTTCTGCCTGGGCTAATACCGTCACAGTAGTAAGTAGGCTCCTGCTGTAACAACTGAAGCTGCCATGCACTTCTCAAGTTTATTCCTCAGTCATAGTGCATTGTAGAAATCCAATCTAAAGATCATAAAGGAATGAATAAGCATGGCTGAATGCAGAGCCAGAGACAAATGCTTTAGTCCTTGCAGAAGGGGGGGAAGAGAGTGCTTTTGGCTTCTGCAGCTTCTGAAAGTCATTTGAAAGCTCCCTTGGACTTGCATGCCTCTTATATCTGCGACTCAGACTGTCGCCTCTGATCTCAGCAACCAGCCTTATGCTTGTCTGGCAGACTTTTTCTCATGAGCTACCCCAGCAGTTATGATCAGCTGGGTGCATAAGTAAACAGTTCCCAGGTTCTACATCCTGCCCTTTACTCAACATCTTTATGAGATTCTAAAATAGGTCTTTCACTCAGAAGTACAGTTTGCAGAGCCAGTGTGGAGCAAAATCATCAGTATCCGCTCCCGGAAGCTGGTTCTGCAGGGCGGGCACTGGCTTGAATAATGGCCCAGCATCCTGAGACTTCTGTAATCCAATGCTCTTCTAATAAAGGTTACAACATCAGTTAGGGGCACGAAATCCCCTTCCCATTTGTATTCTTTCAGCTGTTGTGGCTTTTTTCTGTTCTTATTTGACTATCATGGCATTTCTCTTCTCTTTTTCTTCCCTGCTTGCCTTACCCCTGTTAGTCCTGTGTTTTCCAGAAAGCAGATGCTGATTCTCCTCATCCATGTGTAATCCCAATGAAATTTTCATTTTCCATATTTTATAGTCTGCTGCTATTCATCTTTCTAAACATAGGCAATAGGAGTCCAAGGGAGAAGAATTCACTAACCTCCTGGGGAAACTAAAAATGATCATAGTCTAGCAAGTCAGTCTTTAAATGTCCTTTGCCCATTCCACCCTCCCCTCTGCTACTCTTTAAGTATTTAAATCTGCCCCCTACCAGTCAGACTTCCTCACCAGATGGTGCCTTCTGACTAGTCCTGCCTTTCTTTAGAGGATTAATAAGTACAGCAAAGAGCATAAGGAACTGGGGACACGGCTACTGGAATATTTCATCAGTGCTAGTGTCCACTTTTTAAAAAGGATGGTGAAAAATGGAAGAGAGTTCAGGAAGGAGCTGCAAAAATGATTTGAGGGCTGGAGAAAATGTCTTACTGTGGGACTCTAAAAGAGCTCAATCTGTCTAGCTTATCAAAAAGAAGATTGAGAGGTGACTTGATTACAGTGTACAGGTACCTTCATGGGGGAAATACAGTAGGTACTAAAGGGCTCTTTAGTCTGGTGGAGAAAAGCATAGAAAAAGCCACTGACTGGATGCCAGACAAATTCAAATGAGAAATCAGAGGCTTTTTTTTTAACAGTGGAAGCTATTAAATATTGGCACAAATTATCAAAAGGACTGGATTCTACGCCTCTTGCCTTCACACCGGTGCTGAGTGTAGTCTGGAAGATGAACTTTAGCAAAACACAAGTTTCAGATACATTCCAGAGCAAATACTGACCTTTAAGAGCCTGTGATTCACTGGGGCTAAAACTAGCAGATCTGGTGAGCTCTCAGTTTTATTGCTGTAAATTTACATGCTGACTACCGTGACTGTCCACACATCATGAAAAGCAAGCCAGTGTGAGGTGTGCCTCTGGAATATTGGACCGGTTTTGTGGAAGCAGCTCCTGTGTAATAATTATTTTATGACTTATTGGCCTAAAGAATGCAGTGGTGTGGAGTATGAATTTTGAATATTATTTTAAATTGTTAATTGTTTTTAAAATATTATTAATTTGTTATTATTTTTGAACTCAGGACCATTTGAAGTGCTAAAGCTCATTTCGTAAAGGCAACTCAAGCTGTTCCTTCAGGAAGACTTTTTATTTGAATATTTACACTTTCCCCCAATCATTTCACATTGCTTTTTTTTTTTCTGGATGAAAGAACTCTACCCTTCTCACACCATAATTGCATTTACAGTATCTTCATTTTTAATGAGAAAACTAACCGAGATTTGCCCAGAAAAACAGGCAAACCTGTTCCATACTAATGCTCCTTGGTTGGACCCTTTGCGAGTCATTATCCTTTATGCAGGCAGTGCTAGGTATTCAAATGATGTAATCATATATAGGTGTGAAACGGCACTGGCTTTAGCTTTGAAGGTAAAGATTTTTGTAAAAGGTTAATATTATATTCCACAAATTGTTTTAAAAGTAGAACATTAGTGTTATTGTAAGACTCGGACTTGGAAAGCAACTCCACTCTCATTTAATCCCAATATGCTTTCTTCTTTTCTCCCCATTATTCCTACCATTTCCAAGTGCTGTGCTAGATCATTTCTCTTTCTGTTGTGTCTATTGATACAACTGTTGGTAACCACGTCTCCTCTCCTCCAGCTGTAGACAGCACTTAGCCAGGCCATGCATATTTATCTTTTCTCTTGGTCTTAACTCACACATTTTTTTCCGTCTCTTGATTGTTTTTTGTTTTCTTTCAGCTTCATTCAGCTTTTCACTGTCTCTCCAAGCAAATCATGCCCAAAGTGTGAGGCTGAGCAAATAACAAGTGTTAGACAGTTGTAATTGCTGATCTGCCAGGCAATATGTTTTTCAAGTAAACTCCAGTGCCATTTCAGCCAAGGAAAAGACAAGGAGCATTCTCAGGTCTAAGGCTGGGGAAGGGACAGAGGTAAAAATATTGGTCCAGTGTGGAAAGCAGGGCTGTATGTAGCACGGCTTAGTGTCTGAAGCAGGAAAATAAAGCTCTCAGGAGTGCGGGCAAGGCAGGTTAGGTGAAAGGAGAGGTAAGGAGGAAAGTGTGGCAGCAATGAACCTTGGCTACATAAAGGCTGGAAACTCTGCTTTAGCCATAGTGAAATATTAAGTAGATTTGTGAGATTTTAGCCACTTGGATCTCAGAAGATAAATTCTTACACTTCTCCATGTCTGGTACTGGTGTTCTCTCTTCTCTTTTCACCAGCCAGATGGTGGTAGCAGCAGCCACAATCATCATCTTTATCTCACCAGTTACCACTCTGTCCTCCTTGTATTACATGCCAAGGATACATGCATTGTGTATTGGAGAACACTTCTGTCTTCACCTCAGTAACATACCCTCACAGCAGAGCAGTCCTTCAGTCTGAACCACACCTCTATTTTCTGTTGGGCACAGGACATTCTCTACCTCTGTGCCTTTTCCCATGTCATGAGCCATACCCCAGCACTGTGGAAGTAGTCATGTAGTTCATCCTGGACAACTAGACAGAAAGGCTATATGGCAAAATGGGAAAGTAGATTCTCTTTCTGTACACTGAATGTAAGCTGAGTGGAGAAGGCATTGAAGTTAGAGTCCTTAATTGAACGGTCCCAAGTCAAGAGAATTTTGCTAAGGTGGCAACATGCTGTCACCAGTACCTGGGGAGCGATGGGTTGTTTGTTTCTGTGGGATCAGGTTTTGTTACAATTTTTTCTGAAGTCAGCTGTGATCAAAGGCTCAGATGTGTATGTGGCTCTTCACGGGCAGCCAGTCTCAGCCTGCTGCCAGAGCTCCTGCCTGCTTCTCATTTAGTCTGAGTAAGTGTCTGAAGAATATACAGACAGTATATTCTGTGCATGAGCTGTAACTGGAGGTGGCAGTGTTCTGCTACATCCTTTTCATAGCCAGTTTCAGTCATGGAAAGTCCATTTTAATTCTCTCAGTCTTAATCTATTGCTTTTAAATAAGCAAAGCGTGTGCACCTGTTTGAAAGTTGTAGTAGAGGAGATTAATATGATATGAAAAATGTCTTTACTTAAATGAAAAGGCTTTCCAGAACCTTAGTTTTATTAATTTATAAGCAATGTTTATAAATTGCATACAAAACATACTGCGGGATAACATCAGTTCTGTGTGCAACAAAAGGCAAACCGTGTTCCAGCACAGGAGACATTCCTCACTGTCATGGGTAGCTGCAAGTATGAATATGCTGCATGGTTGCTACAGTTATGCAAAAGATTTCAGGACAAAGGAAAACAAAGAAAAGAAAAGAAAAAGTGCTAGATATTGTGAACCCAAATTCCTGGTTTAGCCTCCTACTAACACTAACCACAGCCCTGCTCCAGAGGTGACCCTTTTTTATTTCCTGGGGTGAGCAGCAGCGCACTTTGTGGAGCAGGGAACTTTTTTGTGCTAGTCCTGCAGAATTTGACAAATTGTGGGAGATTTTAAAGGAGTGAAGGACTGGCTGGAGTTGAGCTGAAGGAGATTCTGCTACAGCATCCTGCTCCCTAGCACTGGTCCCAGCTGCAAAAATGACACTATATCTGTGTATTGATTTTTTTTACCAGCCAAACCACTGTGTGTACCTGAATCTGTAAAACAACAGAATATTGATCTATTAAAGAAAATGATCTATTTAAAGCATCTATTCTCTTTACTGGTCCAGGGTGCAGGGAGACATCTATTTGCTGGTGTAGCCTGGCATATCTGCACTGCAGTCACCAGTTTGCATGATCTGGGTGTAAATTCATCCCACACTTCCTCTTTAAAAAATACCTAAATGCTGGTTAAATCTCCCACTCTCAGTTCCCAGATATGCCAACTGGGTTGCATGGAGCCATTTGAAACAGGAGAGCTATTAACAGGCGGAGTTGGATTTTCCTCCCAACTGGCAATTTGTTTAACAGGTTTCCACTGCAGCTCCTAAATGATTTCACTTAAAAGGACACTGTGAATGTTAATTAAAAACATTCATTAGGGTTTTAATAATTCCTTAGAGGTTTTAAACACAAATCTGTTTCTGTACCAAAAATGCTTTTGTTCTTTTCTTCATCCATCGGTTTTGGGGAAACAAGTGCATGTATAAACTTGATTGGTGATGAGGAAAGGGCACACAGAATTGTCTTTTTTTTTTCTTTTGCAATGAGAAATGGGAAGTTGGAACTGAAATGCAGCCTTTGTGTCAGTTCAGATGTATTTGCTTAGTCTGTGGATTGTGTCATGTCAGGTATGCAAGCATGAAACGGTGAATCTGGACTGTTGCACCAATACCACCTTGAAGTCTCTGTCAGGATGGTATCAATATAGCTAGGACAACATTCTGTCTCTCTCTAGTGCTTTTACAGTTCATGCTGTTGAAATCTAAGCCTCAGTCTAATTTTCATTCCATTGTTCAGGTCAATTTTTCCCCCCTTTGTGTTTCTGTCAAATTTGCTAACTCTAGGCACAAGGCATAGTAATGCACATGGTATTAAATTAATGTTCTTTTTTATTAGCTTGATTCTTAAATATCTATTTAAATCCATATATTTCATTTGCCTGTACATTGCATTTGGGTGATTGAATGCTTTTTGGTAATGAGACAGATTCTGTATACTGAAATATGCCAGTTGCAGAACTTCTCAGAGGAGTATTTCATAGTTTTCACTTTGTGGTCTATGGGGAATCTTATTTTTTGAATAAGTATTGATTGCCTAGTACAAATGTACAAGCATTCCCTTTATTCAGAAAGAATGAGTTTGCTTGATGATGAACAAAAGCATTCATGGCAATCCAAGAGGCAAAGAAATTCCTTGACACCTCCAACTTAGTAGTTGTAGTCACTGCAAAATTAAGTAAGTACAAACGTTGATGTGCAACAGCTTCTGTAAAATCAGTGTGAAACCCAAGATTTGACATTTTCATTTTAAGTATGGGACACTGTCTGTGGGTTCCTTATTCTCCCAGATTTGGGTGAAACAATCTGATATTGCCACCTGTATTGGTAAGAATAGCCAATCTCTGCTTAAAAAAGGAGCCCAAAGGGACAGGGACTGATTAGCAATGAAGGAGTACTCTCACAGCAATTACAATGTACTGGTGGTGTTGTTACTATACTAAAGGCAGAATAAGCAAGGGAGACACAACCATCTCTCGTTTTTGGTAGTGCTACAAGTATTCATTGTGTCCAAGGTTTTGACCATAATGGTTGCAAGGCAGACAATATCCTGAACAAATAAACTCTTCTACATTTTGTTCAGGTTTTATTTCAAAAGGCCTTAGCATTCACACGTGCTATGTTTGCTGATTTTGAAAGGAGGTAGGGAACAGCCTTGATGAACAAGCTTTTATAGCAAATAGAACAGGAGACAATGCCAAAGGAGAATAAAGGTCAGGGAAAGTTCAATTCAGTCCACTGAAAAAGAGCTTAGATAAAATT
Organism: Dryobates pubescens; assembly: GCF_014839835.1. Classification (NCBI taxonomy): domain Eukaryota; kingdom Metazoa; phylum Chordata; class Aves; order Piciformes; family Picidae; genus Dryobates; species Dryobates pubescens. The sequence goes on along the minus strand of NC_071634.1, from coordinate 16,906,398 downwards.
TACGCAGAGGAAATTAAAGAACAGTGATAATAGGAAACAGTATTTTAGAAGGAAGTGATTGCAAGGAGATAGAACTGAAAGAGTGGTCAAAATAACCATGAGGCATGTGCATAAGTTGCTGTGGGTAAGGCTGCATGTTCATCTTTATGCTTGCATAAAGCCATGGGTAGTCCAGCAAGGAGCAAGGCTGGACAGGCAGAAAGAGCAAATTTAAGTCCTGGCTGAGAAAGAAGTGAGTCCAGGATAGCTGGCCAAGACAACCAGGAAGTGACTGGCAAGAAGGAAAAGGGAATGATGACAGAGCCTTGAGAGGTGCCAGCAGAGGTGGGGGAAGAACACAGGATCCATCTGCACTAACTCTCTAATGCTGTCAGCCAGATGAAGAAGCAGTAAGCTGGTGTCACATAAACCTAAGGGTGGGAGTTTCTTGTGGAGTAGGAAGCGGCTTGTGGTGTCAAAGGTAAGAGAGCTATCAAAGAAGAATGAGCACAGAGAAATGACCCTACAAGAAATAGGCACTTAATGTGAAGGATGACAAGACAAATTAGATATTTGGCAGTATACCTAAAGCAACTCCTTCAGCTACTGCGACCACCTACGTTGGCAGAGTAATTAGGTCTTCCAAACACTGTGATAAATGGCGTGATAGGGGCAGGGAGATCTATGCCTATTTATAAAGTGCCTGTCATCATAGTATCCAGATAGCACAGCAACCAGTTAAAGAGAGACAGTCACTATCAAGGAGTGGAACATTTTCTTCACTTATGGTCGGATGTGTTTGGTTATAAAAAGATACCCCAAATAAGCAAAATTTTGTCAAGCATGACAAAGCAGGCAGGGCCTCTTCACAGCAATGTGCAGTGTACATCTTCAGGAATAGAAAGTACTCATGCTTTGAAGCTGAAATAAGAACATCTTGTATAGAACTTTGTAATGGTGACCCTCTTCTTGAAGAAAAAAAAAATAAAAATAAAATAAAGGGAAAAGAGCCTTGAGTAGCCTGTGCAGGCGAGAGCTGGTGCACAATTTAACTAGCAGGGTTAGAAAAGCGTGCTTAGGGCTTAGAAATAATGAGCTCCTAATGTGTTTTTCTAATCAAAGTATCAGCATGAAATTCACTGTATTTGGAGACCATCCTATTACCAAGGCAGCAGTGTATCAAAAGTTCACTGTGGATATTATTTTTATGTCTCATCTTTGAATTAGAATTGCTTTTGCCCCTCCCTTTTAATAGCTTTAAGTCAAAAGCGGTAGAAACAAGAGAAAAGCAGTGCTTAACACATCTGTTCCAGCTTCCTTGGACCAACAGACATCTCTGTCAGTCTCAGTTATCTTTCCATGCAACACTGTTTCGAACAGAGGTTTGATACACACAAGTTTTTTCCCTCAAGGTTTAGGCACATCATAAATCAAAGAGACAACATGATGGGACTTCTTTCCCTCTTTAGCCTATTGCACACAGGCAGGCGTGTACTCTGGCTTCCCCAATGCCTTAGTTTCTAGCAAAGCCATCATCTTGTGCAGTTCGCATCTTACAGCAGACATTCTTTGAGTTTACCTAGGCAATATTTTCCTGTCACAAAACCAGAGCCACTCCACTACTTAATCCACCTAATTGTAGCAGCTGTGAGCCCAGTGGCCCTTTTAAGAACGGATTTTTCCAGTTTCTCCCTGTGCCTTACAGTAGCAACATCCTTCACTCCTGAGTTTGATTTTCTCTGATATGTTTTGGTGAAAAACCATGCATAGGTACAGTTAGTGACATGCATGATTATGTTTCCAGGAATATGGAAGAAAGAAACAGATTAGGCTTGTTTTATCTTCTTAGCTAAACCAATCAAAGGAATCCAGGTTTTCTTCACTTCATCTTTGCCAGGTTACATAAACATTGCAAAGTTTCATGCGGTTTCTCTTGGTACTTTTCCCCAAGAAAGTCTCCAGACAGCTATTGAGGCAATGGTTGTTTGATCATTTGGTTGGCCTTCTCTCACACCCAACCCTGGTGTTAATGGAGACAGACAAAAATATGGCCAGACCTCTGACACACACAGTGTAGGGGAGTGCATCACAGTCTGGTATTAATGAAAGAGCAAAGATCTAGAGAGCTGCTGAAAGCTCTTTAAACCCTGCTTTAATTAATCTTACCAAATCTGCTCCAAAACCTGTGTAAGCACAGAGAAGTCAAGCAATAATGTGGTCATGTGGATTTGCTTCGTGGCTTATGTCTATCACTTGTTTGATAGAGGCTCTATAGAGGCTCAATCATGGATGCTGCTTGTCTTCTGTGCTGTAGAAGATAACTAGGAATTGGTGTGTAACCTCGTCCTTCATGCACACATAGGGCACTTCAGACAGGGATCCCATAAAAGCTGCTGTTTTGAGGGGAAGTTGCAAAAAGTTGTGTTTAAATAAAGAACTTTACTCAACTTGAATTTCACAGCACTAAGCCATCACCTGAGTTGGGCTTCCAGACCAATTCTCCCTTAAAAAAATAAAAATACAGCTGGGAAAAGGAGGAAACATTATCTTGTGCTGAGTAGCTAACAGGACAAAAGCAGGAGAATGCCATATAGATTGGTTTTAGTAGACAAAGGTGAAGCAAAGGAAAAGAAGCTTAATGCCCTGCTACAGTCTTCCAGCCCACTCTACACCAAAGTATGTGGAAATGCAGAGAAGGGGAGATAAACAGCCTCCATGGGTGAAACAATGTGATGTTCAGGACTACCAGCCTTACTGCCAATTCTTTTTGAACAGCAGGGAAAGACTAATCCTCTGGATTACATTCTCAAAAAGACAGGCTTTAGGTAGTGAATGTTGCATTTGGGGGCACTGACTCATCTAAAGCTGGAATAGAAAACATGAACACATATAGCCTCTGTATTTGTAATTATGTCTTGTATTTTCATTCCAAACATTTCTTTTGATGTTGTCCAACCTAAAGTATGTTTTGTTTCTAAAGTATGTTTTGTTTGATCCCTCTGATAGCTCTGATAACATTCTTCCCTTTCCCCAGAGAAATTCTGTAAGAAAGAGCAGGGAAAACTGGAACAAAACCCCACCAGTGCAGTGCTGATGTGGGGTCTCATAGCGCCAGCAGCAAGACACTGCCCTGGCTCACACTTTCTTTGAAGAGAAGGGTAGAAACAAGGGAAATCTCTCTCTCAGATGAGTATCTCATGAGCATTTAATTCCATGGAGCACCATCATACCTTAGGGCTAGTCCAAATTAACCCCAATTTAGAAAGGCAAAATCTAAGCTGGAGTAGGCAAAAAGTTTTCAGGCAGAAGCAATGCAGAAAAAGTTGATGTTCCATCCCTGTAAAATACATTAACATAGATTACAATTTTCTGTTAGTGACCTCTTATGTTAAGAGCTTCATTTCAATGGCTAAGAAGCTGACCAAAATACAGCTGAGAAAAAAGTAGAACCTTTTCTTAATGAAAAGAATTTACAATAAGAAAAAGCAATGTGAAAAGACTGTAACTTCCTAAAAAAACCCCAAACAGCAACAACAAAAAACCCAACCCAAACCTAAATCACATAGCTCTGATGTTTAGATTAGAACTAAGTTGTTTTACCCTTATACACAAAGCTTGCAATCTGCAGCTGTTCACAAAAGACCAGAAGACTTAATTCACAAGCAAGGAAGGTTGTTGGCTTTGTTCTCTTCTTGTCTTGTAAAGGACACATGTACTTTACCTGTTCAAGTGTTACATCAAGGTGCTTTTCTTGTATCAAGACTTCTCTTTTTCTCCTTTTGGCATTTGGGAGGGCGGGGAAAAGGAAAAAGTTATAATAGATCTTTTTACTTTGCTAGGAATCTTTCATGCTTCATAATTAAAGGGTTCTTCTGAGACTCGGAGTTCTAACTATCCCTCGCTGTACAGATGGGGGAAGAACTAAATAAAAAATAAGTGGTTTGTATTCAGATATTACACTGATGGCTAGTCCTATAATTGCTTTTTCTTTCCCAGTAGCTGGCATGTCACCTCTGTGAAGTTCAGTTTCTCAGGATCTAGGACTCAAGTGAGCTACAAGATGCAACAGTATTTCAGTATTTGGCTAGCCTTAGTCATATAGCTTCCTGGCCTTTGAGATGACTGATAGCAGAGTTCATTTTAGCACCTACAGCTTGAGGCTCCTTAGCAATAATTATATTAGCATGGTGCTGGGATCCTGGGATCAAGATTAGACTACAAAACTGTGGCTTCTCTCATTGTAAAAGATTCTCTTTTCCCCCCTGCATTTTCATCTTGGTTTTTTTTTTTTGCTTCCCCGCCTCCCACATCCCTTTTTGAAACACATTTCTTCCACAAATGTTATCAACACTACACCTCTTTCTGTTTAATTTTATGCCATTTTTTGTTTGACTCTGTTGATGATTTCAGCATTCATGTTGATGATTTCAGTAGCCCATACTAGCTGTGGTACTGCCTCTGCATACAGTAGACTGTGCTAAAGGCATAATCCCTGTTAATATGGAGACACACAGTATCACTGATGTGCAGCTATTTAGGGTGACCATCATCTTGCACTTCAGAGAAGCTCCACTACATTGTTTTGGGGTATTTTAGCTTCAGCCAAGGAACCAGGTCATGAGCTTGTAGCCAGAACCAGACTTTCACTGTAGCTATTCACACACAAGCTTGTCTGGAATAAAGCCGGACAGGAGATGGCCCTAAGAAATACTCTTCTTCACAGGAGGCTCTGTCTTTTGTATTATCTTTGGTATTGTCCTACTGCTTAAGCAATGAAATACAAATAGAGACCTAAAAATCTACTTTGTTTTTCAAAAGCTGCCAGGTTTATTAGTAGTTTCACATCCAGAGCCCTAGGTGTATTATGTGTTCTAACTACAGGTCTCCCCATCTTTTCTGCTTATGATGGGTGGCATCATGGGCAGGAAGACAAACACAGCAATTATTTCTCCTGGTAGCAATTAGGATGCAATGTGGTCAAGTAAGAGGAGTATTTGCATTTCTGGAAGGTCAGAGCTTCAATAGCAACCCCTGTATATCATACACAAACCCTCAGGAACTGACTACACTTAAAGCCCCTTACTGTAATTATCTACTTTCACGTCACCCCTCATCTTACTCTTTCAAAAAAGAACTTTCTCACTCTCCCATTAATATATGTAGCATAACAGCAGGTACTCTGCTTGCACAGCTGGTGGCTTCCCCAGCAAATGCAGAGTGATGCATTTCCATTCCTCTGTTACTAAAAAGCTAAAAGTTCTGATCAGATTTCCAGACTCCACAAGAGTAATACATGAAAGTGACATGAAAAATCAGCCTACATGACTGTAGAGGGAGCCAAGTGTACTTCCACATGGACATGCTCCTTGGAAGAGCTTCCAAGGAGAATTGTGATTCTTACTTGTGTAAAGGATGGTGTGATCAGTAAAGACTCTCAGCCTTGCTCCTAAATTGAAGTCACCTTGAGCCTTTGGTAATTTTCTGGCAAAGAAATGAGTGTGAGGCTCTTAATACATAGAGTAAAGATGGTCATACCAACACCTTTAGCTGGATCTTCTGGGAAATTTGGTTAAGGTAAATAGTTGCCTTTTTTGGTCATTTTTAACTTTAGGGTTTGTTCTTTCAATTTTTTTATTGCACTGCAAAAAGCTTTCAGTGATGCTTGTTTAAATTGCATGTGTTATATGTTTTTATTAGTGTTTCACAAGTTGTCTTGTTCAGTTTTATAACGTGTTGTTCATTTACCTTTCCCTCCTGCATTTCACATGGGGCCATTATACTCTTTCTTCTAATTAGGACAACTGGGCAGAATATCATCTATCCTATACAGGATATTTGCATGTTTTAGAACAGGAAAAATGGGCAATGCATTTTTCTTTGCAGAAATTAATATTCTTCACTGTAAACAATACAATCCATCATGTTTGGTCTATGTGGTGAAATGAATATCCTAACAGTTAGCAGGAAAGCTTACTGAAAGTACAGTGACCATCTGCATCTCTCTGTTGGGCTTTAAAGGCCAGTTCTCCCTTCTAAAGATTTATAATACAAAGGGCAATTCACTAATTAGTACTGTAAATTAGTGTTGCCATGAGGTTAAAAAAAAAAACCCACCCACAAAAAAAAGCCCCAACAGCCCCTGCAGTATTTCAATTAATGTTATTTTTAATTGCTTGTATTAGCATTTGAGAACAAGATTGATTAGCTTTTGACTGTCAAAGAAACAGAACTTGAAGCTCTTAAACACCAAAATGGAAGTTGTTAATTATACTTAAAAATCCATAGATACTGAGCATGGAAATCTGGAAGGTCATCTAAGTACTAAAGAGGGTCTGTTCCAATTCTGTTCTGCTTAAATAAAAAGCAGAAATGTTTGCACAGAGCTACATGTATTTCTCATGCTCTTTCCTAATTGATCACACAAATTAGCATCTCCAAAATCACTCTAAAAACAAAACAGCTTTAATAGTGCATCTGTTTATAGAAAGTAATTTTAGAAGTTGTTTAACTTTAAAGTGATTAGTTAATTCTCAATTTGTGATTAAAGTGGCAAGGCCTGAAATTCCTTCTGAAGCCGACTTGAGTTTTCCTCTGTAGACCCCAATTCAACAAATAGCAGCTGCTTGTTAGGGCTCAAAGTCTAGCTCCAAGACAGGACTTGTGCTCTTTCATCTCTAAGTTAAAGGCCCTACCTGAGGTAGATATAGAGACATCAGAATGGGACACAGGAAAGCCAGCAAGCACAGCAGAGATCTTCCTGCAGCAAGTTTATAAGGATCCTGAGGCTGGCTGTGGTGTGTAGCATCTTACAAAGCTGCTTATGTCCAACAAGGTAGCCACAGGCTGATAATGCTTATGGAATACATCTGTAGAACTTCTTGTTAAAGATACAACCAGTACCCCTGCTTTTTCCAGAGCAGGGATGGAGGAGAACACAGAATGCTTATCTTTTAACCAGGTCACTTTTGCTCTTTTGCAACAAAATGTGAGTGATCCCCTACATGTAACTTGTTTAGGACTCAATTGTTCTGTAAATTCTGAGACCTGACTGGAAGATATTTTCAAAGTATATCATTTTTTGCTGTAACCTTTGAGCACTGTCTTCCTCTGCATCTAACAGGGTGGAGTCTCAGCTAAAGTACATTAGCTCTGCTTCCAGTGCATGCAGCGGTCTGCTTTCTTAACGACTCTTGGGTGTGTGCTTAAGTGCTTTGCTGAACTGGAGCCTTCAGCCCACATCACAAGCAGAGTGGAACCTGAAATTCCAGATCTGTTTTGGCAGCAGCTGGGCTGGTCGAAGCAGGTGTTCTGTCCTCAGTGCCTTGTCCCCACCACTCACTTGACTTCTCAGGTACATACTTTGTTGAATAGGACTGTGGAACTAATGTGTCTAAGAAAACTTTTTTTCCCCCCCTGCCCAATTATTTTTTCAGCCAGATTATCAGGTCTAGAGGATGGCAACCATCAAACTATGGATAAAATAGGCATACTACTTCAGCTTCTGCTTTGAAAGGCAGTGAACCTTGGTCCCTTTGCTGCAGCAAGGCTCTGAGCCAAGTTTTCTGGAAGAGCACATAACTGTAGGTTCTTGCTGGCCTTAAGCAGAGAACTGAAGCACACCGGGGTACACAACAAAGTAGAGCTGTCAATGATAGAATAGAATAGAATAGAATAGAATAGAATAGAATAGAATAGAATAGAATAGAATAGACCAGACCAGACCAGGTTGGAAGAGACCTTCAAGATCATTGCGTCCAACCTATTATCCAACACCACCTAATCAACTAAACCACGCAACCAAGCACCCTATCAAGTCTCCTCCTAAACACTTCCAATGATGGTGACTCCACAAGTATAAAAAAATATGGCACTTAGAAATTCATGTCTTTAGCTTAGGTAGCAGCCAAGGGGCAAACTTGGAGGCAGGATGTTACTTCAGATCTTTCCAAGTCCCTTTTTAATATATCTTTAACACAAAGAGGACCTTGCTTCTATCACTGCAGAGCCAAGAATGTGCATATTACCTTAGTAGCAAAGACCACAGTACAAACTGGCAACGTTGTCCTGATTTCCATGTTCTGCCTCTCTCTCTTGCCATTTGATTCACATCCCCTTACCTACCTCACTCTTCATCTCATACACTTACAGGAAAAATTTACTGCAGGTCGTAAGCAGTCATATAGCAGCTATTCTACAGTAATTGTGATGTGAGGGAACTGCTGCCTAGGTTCTTACTGCTTTACATCTTCCAACTAGATAACAGTAAAAAGTGAGGGATGCTAAAGAAAGGACATCAAGATAAATGAAAATGAAATTTAAAAAGGAGATAAGATAAATAAAAATGAAATCTGATATTTTTTCACTGTTAGGAAAGCAAAACAAAACCACATTTGAGCTGAACGTGTTCCTTTTGGAAAATGTTGGGGTTTTTTTTCAGCTAAAAAAGCTTTCATGCAAAAAAAAGTTTCAACTACGTGTGTCAAAAGAGTATGTCAACTCATCAGAGGGCCAGGATTTTTTTTAGAGGCAATTAGAAGGTATATTTTAGAGCTAATTTGACTATCTAATGAGAATATCGCAAATGAAGTGATTCAAGATAGCTCAAGTACTAGTGATCAGAGTTTGTCAAGGTCACAAGTTTCAGCTATTAATATTTATATATATATTTATATGTATACAGGCAAATAGTTCATTCGCAGTTAATACTTCTTTAAAAGTGTGCAATGTAGTGACCAACAAGGAGTTATCCCAAGCTCTTCCAACAGGCTGTTGAATTCTTAGCTGCAGTACACATGTCAAATTGAACACTATATTTAATTCCTGAAGAAGCAGATGATAAATCAAGCTAAATAGAATTAATAGTGCCTAATTACTAGTTATTTGCTTCACCTGGAGTATCATATTCAGTAGTGATCACCATACTCTAGGATATAATTGCCCTTCGTGGCTTATAATACAGAGCCTGAAGTACAATAAACCTCAGAGAAAAACACTAAAAAGAGAGAGAGAATAAAAACAGTGTTTTATTTCTAATATTGGGATAAAAATCTTGAGATCCAAGGAAATCATCACAAGTGGCATTTTTAGTAAGTCATAAGGCAAGAAATTTTGTGACAGGTGCAGACACATACTGCTGATCTATGAAAAGCAAAAATAGCCTTAAAATGTTTTAATTTCTTTTCCCCTACAGGGCTGTGACTTGCCAGGAATAAGGTACTAGGTTTGTGTGAGGAATTAGGGTTTTTTGGGGAACAAACAAACAAATTCACACTGTGGCATCTTTAACTTGACTTATTTCTGTGGTAGCGGAGTTGTGACGTGATTTTCCGGCTGAAAAAGAAGAAACACAGAAGGTTCCTTTCATACAAACCTGCCCTGTTTCTTGTTTCCTCATCATCTGTCATACAAGTCAGCTTAGAACAACCTAATGTGGAGGAGCTCTGCAGATTTGCAACTGTATATTGCCAAATGCTGGATCATTTGTAGATTGAACTTCAAGTCTTAAAGCAGAGCTGGAGACACCAGGCTCCTGAGGACTTCACCAAATGCATGTTACTTAGTTTTACATACGTTTTCTCAACGAGTGCCTCTTGAGGGTTTGATAAGTTGTTTCCTATTTTGTGTGTGTGTGTGTCAGGGAGGAGAGTCAGTTAACATCTGTGTCTTATTTTGTCTATTTGTGTAGATAAAATGCTTGCCTACTTAGATGTGTAATCAAGATCTATTTCTCTATGGCCTTCACTTAATACTTAAGTACCAACTTATTGTTTTACAAGTGGACAAAATGAGAAAGAGGACATTAGTTATAACGCTAAACATTCTTTTGCTTTCTCTTCATTGAAATTGAGGATATAAAAATACTTCCTCAGGCTAGACTTAAAGATTAATTTCTAAAGGGCTTTCTAAAAGCATTGCTGTGTTAGGGAGAGATGGCTCAGCAGTTAAGGGTGTTATTAGCGTCCCGATCACCGGAATTTTTATTTGTATGCAGCCTTAATTTTTTGCAGACATCTACTTCTTTCTGGCTAGTGAGAAACTATCTTCTTTATTGACTGCCCCACTAAGTACAGTGAACCCAAGACAGTGGTGTGTCTTCTTTTAGCTTCAGAAAGAGTTACAGCCACACAAAGGACAGGAAACTTGCCTTATTCCCTGTGAAACTAGGGAAGGGAGGTAGTCAGACCTTCCTGGTAGGATAATTTTGCTGCTGTTTCTTCTCCAGCACTGTTTGCACAGCATGGCATTTCCCTGCTGAGAAGATGCCACTTCTAGATTTTTTCCTTGCCATCTGGGAAAATGCTGTTCTAAAGAGTGACCATCTCACAGGTTCCACTGTACACACAGTCAGACACGAGCAAGATCTCTGCTGAGCACTACTGCTAGCAGGGTTAGGATCCAGGAGCTCATTGGAGGAATCCAGCCTCAGGTCTTTTCATGCAGCAGGTTCTACATGCCTTTGTATATTAAGCTAGTGTCAGACAGAACTGAAAATATGAGGTTTTATCACTATTCTAGAAATAAATGGGTCTGTGATGGGAACTCTTTTATTATATTTCCAGTTTTCTTGTAAGTGAATTTTTTACAATATACAGTTCTTATTACTTTAATGGAATGTGAATGGATTTGCTTGCACTATAGAAATAGTGGGAGTACAGCTCTGAGAATGACATGTTTCTTGCTATTTCATTTTTTACAATACAATAGGTTGCTGAAACACTCCAAAATCATATAGGTTGTGATAAACCATTCTCCCAAAATCCTTCCTAGTATCAGTCTTTAAGTTATTGTCCATAAATTACATTTAACCCTGTCAGGACTCTTTGTTGAAAGACAAAGGTGCACTTATCTGAAGACACTGAAAGCCTTCACACATGAAGATACCATACAGAGAATAATATGAATCCATTTTAAGACTTTTTCACACAAGAAGTTTGCTACATTATCATGCTGTGCAGAACTTGGTTGGCAGTATTGGTTTGCTCTGCACAAAGAAGTCCTGTTTCACCCTAAGCATGTTCTGTACTGCTGTTCTGGTTTTGCTGGGACAGAATTCCAGGCCACTCATGGGCTGCAGGCCATTAGCAGTTCTGAATCAATCAGGACAACTGACCTGAGCTGGCTGCAGGTGTATCCCAGACAATGAGCATCACACTCATTATAAAGGAGGAATTTTGCTGAGAAGGGGGAGTCTTCTGCCGCAGCCCCTTACTTTGGCTTATCCTCACCTTCCTCCTCATCTTTTTCCTGCTCTTAAAGGCTGCCTTCCTGGATGTGATGGCTGCTGTACCATTGCTGAGCTGAGTATAACTTTATCTATCTTGTACTGACATTGGTATTAATTTGGCTATTTCATTAACTCTGTTTTTATTTCAACTTATGAGTCTTCTGTCGTTGTCCTTATTCCCCTTCTCTGCTGTGGAAGGGTCATTGGGTGATAGAGCAACTGCTGGAGTTTAGCCCCAGATACGTGCTAAATGTCAGCAGCTGTGTAGATGAGGCTTGGAAGGTCCAACAAGAACTTATCCATGAGCCAATTTACCAGAAATGTGTGATTCTGTTAGATGTAATGCACACATTAAAATAGTATGGCCACAAGAAAAATGCCTATCTGGAAGATTTTATGGCAAGAATGTATGATAAAGGCTTATCTGAGCAACAAAAGATACAGCAATCTTTCACTGAACTCACAGTTTCCTTAGCAAACTTTTGTCTTCGCAGTAGATCCTGGTTTGGATACTAATTTGATGCATTAGAAAACTATGCCAAGGTGCACTTTTGTTCTTGACATGAAAGCATGGAGAGCAGGGTCAACAAATCACTGCTGTGGCACCTTGACATCCAACAAGATTTATGCTGCTTGGAAAACCCTATTCTTGCTCAATGTGTTGCATCTGTAAGTTTAGTGTAATTTACTTGGGACTTTGCTGCTACAAATAATGCTAATATCTCTGGTGTGATATGACATGAAATTGTTTAATGTGGTACCTCCTTTTGAAATAGATTCATTAAAAGTGTTGAACAGAGAGAAAAATAAAACCTGTCAGCACAAATGGCGTTCGCTTTCAGTGTGACAGGATTCACGAGTCCCAGGAAAGAGAACAGTTGAATAGATAATGTCACATATCATAGCATTATTCAGATGGTGTGAGATTCTTATTGATTGGACAGCAGTTGCAAATTTAGAGCTTATGCTACATTTCACTAATACCATGACAATGAAGAACATGAGCAATGGGCTGTCAAACGTGTGAAAATTGTGCCACACAAGTAAATAAAGACACAGTTTATAATTCTCTGAAAGGGAGAGGGTAGCATTTGTGCTGGAATTAAGCAATAATGAAACAGAGGCTCTGCTTTGTGCTTTTAACATGAGATGGGGTTATAATGGAAGAGCAATTCTTTCATTACTGATATTACAAAATAGCTGGGATGGTTAGCTTCCCTGTAGCGTAAAGAGGCCACTTCTCAAGCAGACAAACAGAGACAACTCTATTGAAAGTGCAGTTTGTAATCTCGGGATCATTATCAGCCTTTAAGATAGCAGGCAGTTTTTCCTGGCCTTACCTTGTAAATAATACTGGAAGCTTTTTTTAAACAGAGTTCTCTCCTACTAAATAAATTCAAACTTGGACCTTGTTCAATGGGCTCATGGTAGCTTGAGTGCAAAGGGCCAAACCTGCAGTTTGACTAGAATTCCTGAGCTGTCATCAGACTGTCTTGGATGTCCCAAGAGGTGGAACAATTAAATGTGTAATATCTCATAGCATAGCATTGTGTGGATGGTGTGAATGTTGATGTGTCATGCAACATAACCAGAATCTGTTGCTTATGTTTGTATTCCATCCCTCTTACTAAGAGGGGCAGATGAGAGAGCAGCTGAGATATATGTGAATACAGATGCTCAGTGGCATTTTAAATGCTATAGGGTATCCTGCCAGGCCTTCATCTGTCACTCCAAAAAGGCACAGGTCTTTCACAGATCCTCCAATGTTTGCCAGCACCATGGAGATGTCCAGAACAGTCTAGGTCATGTCAGAGGCACTGCGTTAAGGTTGTTGAATCTCCCTGGGAGTAGTTTGTCTTTCAGCCAGAGAGGCAGCGATTTGGCACTTGTCTTACATCATGCCCTGTTACTGGGGAAGCCTCTGGATGTCCCAAGTGAGACAGGTCCTTGAATTGTTGTGTTTGAAGCATACAGGATTCAACACAGTCCTTGTGCAAGTGTTCAGTTTAATTTGCAAAGGTAAAGCTTGGAAGAGGAGACAGATCAGTAGGGGCCCATGTCTCTTGGGTTCCCAGGAGCAGAGTGAGAGCTATGTCTTTGGCCACCTCAAGGCTGTATTTTAGGAGCAGTTTCAGAGTCACTGTTTACCCTCTGGAGGGCACTCTGGAACAAAATTAGAGCGAACCTATTGATAGAGCTAACCTCAAGAAGAGGATGGAGAGTTGCTTTGAAGTAGATGTGCTTTCAGTTTAGGTCATGTAACCACCTGCTTACTGGGTGTTTCACCTTGGCTGGCCCTCCCCTTGTATTTCTTCATCCTTGTGGACCAGCATGGGCTATATAGAAGATCTAAATGGCAAAGATGAGCCTTAAATGGTTTTTGATGTTGCCTTACACAGAAACAAATATTTCCAGCCTATAGGCTGTTAAGAAAACATACATGTGAGTAGTGAAACCTGAGAAGAACCAGCACACTCAGCTACATGTAGACTTAAATATTCTTCTAGTCTAGTGCCCTTACCCACACTAGCCTGGAACTATATTGTTTGGGACATTGAGTTTGTCTATTTTCATTTGCTGATTATTTGCTGAACTGATTTTTTTCCCAGCAAGCTGACAGACATAGGCATCTTTTCCTACCAGGACTGTGCTCAACAGCTACCTCCTGCTTGGTCAGCTACAGTGGATGTGGCTGGCATCATCAGCACAGCATCTTCATTGGAATCTCCACCTATCACCCAGGTTTTCATTTCTTTTTGGCATACTGCTAGTCTCTTATCCATAATTTTATTTATTGCTATGCACTTTGAAAAGGTGGGAAGAGAGGTGCCAAAATGGATTGATTTCTTCCAAAGGTCAGCTTGAGGAAAGGGTAGGCCTACAGGCCTGATTCCAGTCACAGTGACAAATGTCAGGTATAGCTCTAGACCTCTCAGCCTGGCAGGCTATGTAGCCTGGTTTCAGCCCCAGGGCACACCGTGTCCTGGAATGTTCCCTATCACTCACACTGCTGTTTGCAAACATGTCCTGTGAGCGCTTTATCTGCTTCAAAGTGCTGTGCAGTAAAGTCAGGCACTCCTGGCCTTACTTGTGATGAATCTCTAGCTCCCAGGAAGCACTGGATTCCCACAAATGATGATGGATTTGCATCATCACAGTGCACTTATCCACCCATCCTTTGCAGGCACAGCATCACAGAGTGGTCACAGGATCCCCCACCTTAAGGTGTCTTTTGACTAGGCTGAACAGTGCAGCTCTCTCAGCATCTCATCACAGGACAGATGCTCCAGAGCTTCATTGTCTTCGTCTCCAGCATGTCCATGTGTCTGCTATTTTGAGAAAACAGCAATGTCCACTGCTGTGTCCTCATATACCATATCAAATGGAGAAGGCATAATGGATGAGATGCTCCTGAACAAATTTCTGTTGATGAAAGACAATGCCTACACAACACTGAATTGCCTACAAGAGGGGGGCCTGGGAGAACAACTGTGGTCTATGGACCCCAGCTGCAGTGATGAAAAATACATTGTTAATGAAGAGGTAGGATGAAGTTTCATCAGAAACAGTCCTTTATTCTCCCTAAAACTTTAAATCTATCCCATTCATCCAAGAAGAAGAAATAAAGCTTAAAAAGTTGTATACATGTATATATATATCTCTATACACACACAATCTCAGGAACTGCTTCCTTCTAGAATGACAAACTGCTGCACAAGGAAAACAAATGAAATTCTATGAAAAATCTGTGATTTGCAGAAAGCCAAAATAAGCAATTGGAATCAATTAAGTGTGCCCTACAAGTCATTCTGCTTCATGCTATACAAGTGACATTCTCTGTCTGCTGACAGAGCCTATATATTCTGCTAGAATTGTTCAAACAGGTTATGACTTGCTTTTTGAAAACAGTAAAATCGGATTCCCTCAGTCTCCAGCACCAGCCTAGCGCTTCTGCTGCTGTCTGCCACACCATGTAATGTGTCCTTAGTGCCAGCAGTGCACCAGTGGTGCTGAGCAGTAGCTTCACAAGAAGATGACTCCAAGCCTCAGCAAAACCATTCAGCTGTGTGTGCCCTGGAGTCACAACTGTGCATGTCTGGAAAGCAGCAAAACATTGCGATTCCTCTACGGGATATCAAGGCATCCTTTATCTTGCTACAACCATTCATAGGCCCCTATCACTTTCAGATGATGGCAGAAAATCATTGGCACTAAAGTCCCTGCTGTCCAGCAATGACAAAGAAAACATCAGTGTGTATCAATTGTCTTGTAGCGATTGTCACCGAGCACTGACAGCATGCAAAGTGCACTGCCATTCCAATTATTAGAAGGTCTTTTAGCCCAACCTGCTTTTCCCAAAGGTAATTGATATCAATTTATTTATCTAGTTTTTCCCTAATTACAAGAAGAAGGAAAAAACTGGCTTGGTGAGATGCATTGGCATTTCATAGTGTTTTCGGGGCGGGGGTGGGGGGTGGAAAAATCCCCAGCAAAGCAGACAAAATATGTTTCTGCAGGAGAATGTTGTAAGTCATTCTCTATTGATTTAAAAACTTTGCATGAGGAAAGTTTTGCAGTGCTTAAAATGAGATTGAAAAGTGAATGCATTGGATTTTTTTTTTACTTTATTTTTTTTTTTATCTGTATCATCAAAGTCTGGGGTTGGGTTTGATTTAGGGTTTTTTTTTTCCCCCCTGATGAAATGTTTCATGTTGTAATGTAATAGAATTAATAAGATCTGATACACTGACTTCTAATGAAATTTCATTTTTCAAAAATAGGCACATAAAAATGTCTCCATAATAAACTTAATTAGAGAAAATAGAAGATTGTATTATTTCATCATTAATACAAAGAGATGGATAATTAGGAGGCTGTGGTATGCATACTGAGTGAAATCAACCCTCCCGCAGGAGGCCGGAGTGGTGCGAGCCCTGTGTCAGAAGCTATTTCGGCCAAGGAATGAGACTCCCTAGAAGGCTTGCTAAGGATGGAGCACTCAGCACTCTTCAGAAGTACTTTTGAAAGTCAGTGTTCTACTACCTCTCTTTTGCATTGTTTTTTATTTCTTTGCCATTCCTTTCTCTCAGCCATTTTGTTCCAGTTCCTACCCCCCCACAAGCTGCACTTTCCATATTGGTTAAGTTTCTTTTCCCATTCCTTAGCCTTTTACTAAAGCTGTGCTTTCTTGTTTTCAGTCATTTTCCTGACATTTTTCTTCATTTTCTTCTCTACCAGTATATCTTCATGTACCTCCACAATGCTATTGTCAAGGTCTTATTTCCTTGTGTAACTCCTCCTTACGTCAGTTGATACACTGTACATGTCAATGTTTTTATTAACCAGATTTCACCAAGGAAACACTGCAAGTCTTCTACTTAGCCTGAAAGCAGATTATTTGTGAATGTGGCATAAACTGTGTTGTTCAAAAGGCTGTGCTGATGACTGAATGGGTTTCAGTTTTGCTCAAGCATGGAGCGAATTAATTTTCTGATGGGATCAGAATGAAAGGTACTTTTTCAACTGGTGAGGGTGAAATTCTCTCCTGTTCACAGGGCCTGTACAAGGACCTCGTTCAAGTTTAGCTGATGCATGAGACCTTGTATAGGTACTCTACACTGACAGAAATTTATAGACCTGATTTGCTCAGTCTATTATATTAGTACTGTTCTGAATAGGCTTAAAGCTCATTGGTAGATTTCCTGCTGTAATTCCGTTCTTTTTTACCCCGCTACCAATTTTATGGTCAGTATTAAATTAGTCTTGTTAAGGATGGTAGCTTTCCAACATCACTAAAATATTGCTAACTTGTTTTAAAAAAAAAAAAAAGCAGCCAATATATTTAAAAATAAATGCTCTACATGCTGCTTACATTGAAAATGAGGATTCTCAGCAACCAACATTTACAAGCAACTATATAACAAAGTGATACAACGGGATTTGGGGAAGGGGGAAAGTAGCTAATAAAACATTTACATTTCAAGCTTACCGTGATCTTTTAAGCAATATCAGGCACTGTTCTTCCAAATTAAGGTGACTAAGGTGACTTCTAAAGTTACTTGAAGTCAGTTTTTTGAATGGATGCAGAATGGTTTGGTCTTTCACCTGGAAATGTGTCTGTCATGCAGTGGGATTTTTTGTGTGTGTATGTTTTGGGTGAGGTGGTGTTTCTTTTGCTTTTAAACAATACTTTCCACTCCAGGTAGCTGCAATACAGCAGCATGCTGTACCCCTTCTTACACAGCTTAGGCTGAGTGCTGTTTTTCAAGGAAGCAAGAGAAAACAGAACTAACTTCAAATGTCAGTGAAGCATAGTCCTGACTGTGTGTTCCCAGAGTTAGGATTTTAAACACAGGCATCCCACCAGTCACGTCTTCTGTAGATGTGTCTGTGCCCTTACTCCCCAAGCCACTTGCAACAGTGCAGCTCTACCAGTTGTCTTCCATGGGATGTGTCAAAAACACATCAGTGTTTTAAATTAAAATTATTATTTCCTCATTTAAAATGTTGACACTGTGAAAAGGGCGTTTTTCCAACTGAAGATTGCTGCTGTGAGTTGTGCCTTCTTACCTCTAGCAAATTTATTTTGTCATTGTTTCTCCTCAGATACATCATGGCAGTGGGTCTGGTGTCACATGAAGACTACTCATATCTGACTAGCAGCCTTGGTGATTAAATGGTTGTAAAGAAAATTCTGCCAGGAACATGTCCACTCCTTAGCCTCCCTCCCAAGATGACATCACCTCTTGCAGATCTCCCTCTTTCCATGGATACTGTTCAGGGTAAGCCAGACATCTTGCTCCGGGCTGCAAATGCCACTGCAGAGGCCAGACATCAGGAAAACAGTCATCTTGGCAAATATTTGGACCTCCCAAGTGTAGGCACTTTAATTACCAGCTGCCTCTTCAGCCAGTCTTAATGGCTAGTCTCCTGTAGAAGAAGAAGCAGACCTGAGATGGCTCCTGGGCTGCATAGGCTAAGCTGCTCTAACCACTTTCAGCAGCATGGGTGAGCTGCCTGAGGTAGAGGCCTCAGCTGCAGTGTTAGCAAGACCCTCTTCTTAACTTCACAGCAGGCCAGTTGTTTCTTAAATGTGGTCTCTGGTTCCTATACTAATGTGGTGCTTGGTTTCTACCTCAACATTAATAGGAGCCTGCAGACTGTACCCATCCCAAGACAGAAATGAGAGATGGAAAGGATAAATAGTACTTTGGAAGTGTCCCAAGATCTCTCCTTTAACCTTAGAGGGAAGTCTAGCTGAATAGCTTTGATTAGATGTCTGATTTTAGATGATGAGATGTAGATGAGTCACACACTAAGAAAAGACAACATTTTCTCTCTCCATGTGTGGTAGTTTTCTCCACAGCTTCTAGAGTGAGTCTCACATAATTTCCCACCCTGAACTTGATCTAATTCCCCATCTCTTTTAGAGAACCATTTGTAGCTCCCTTGCACCCAAAGTCAATAAATGGGCCCCAACTGCCACCAATAAAGCAGCCATTAACCACTTGGTTAATGGAGGTTTTGAACTCCTGGGGCTGGACTAGGCAATGGAGGCTACCACTCCAGGCCAAGATGCCTTGGCTTTTTTTAGCATTCAGAAGCATCAAGCTGCCCTGGCTGGCTACAATGCATAATTCAATTAGAACGATCCCTTTTGCTTGTCTGCTGTTATCCAAACTTATTCCCTGTTTACTCCTGTGATCCCCTTTCTAGATGCATTTCCTATTGGCATCATTCTCTATCTTTTTATGTCATTTTACCTCTCTGCTGGAAGCCACATAATTCTTATCAGCTCACATAGTGCATCATCCAATCCTCCTTTACTTTACATTATATGTTGCTATCAATATTCCATTCTTACATATATATTTTTAATCTCAGACAAGAATATTGTATCATCTTTGCTTTGCTCTGATAAAAGAAATGTAATATTTTGGTATGGAGACTACTCTGTAATCCACATGAATATACAAGAGATTTTTTTTTCCTGTATTGAAAAGAGGTCTTTTTTTTGTACTATCTTTAAATCAGAAAAGACATTACCTTTTTCTTTTTAAAAAACATGTTTGCTCCTTAAAGGATGAATTTAGTGCTCATGAAAGCTGCCACATTGACAGCTCTGAGAAAAGAAGTCTATATAATTGGTCATGGAAAAGATAAGTAGCAGCAGTATAAGCTTCCTAGACTGCTTATGCATCCACCTGGAAAAATCTATGGTCCTGCTCCCATTCAAGTCAATGGTAAAACTCCCTCAAACCTGGCACTTCATTTGGCTTCTGAGCCTGCCCATGGAAATAATCCTTATGCAATGGTAGATGTGCTGTGTTGTTAAAATTCTTTTCCAGATGGAGACACTGTGAATTTGTTTTGAGAGCTGAATGTCTTTGACACAGCCACATCATCTTTGGCTGCAATTGGTCTACACCACGTCGGTGACATAGAGAAGAGGGAGGGTATAGCTCTTCACTGCTCTCTCAAGCACCCCTCATGGTACTAAAATTGTGATGCTGTTAAGTGTCCATGCTGTACTACAGATCACCTTGAAAGTCACATTTTAGCTCTAAAAGGAGTGAGAGGCTTTATCAATAAATAGGTGCTGTGGTGTATAACACTCTGGTTCGTAAATGTTATGCCCAGGAGAAATTTTGTTTTATAAACAGATGGATCCTTTTTACTTGATTCACTAATGCTTTGCAATTAGCCAATTAACAGGTTTATTGCCAAAATTAGCAATAAAAAGTGTTCAGGAGTTTTGACCAAAGCAGTCTTTGGCAATTACATAGATACAAAACAATCTGTGTGATAGTTTGAGGCTAAATGTTCCTCAGATCAGAATTTAACCTGCTGTTTTCAAATAAAAGTTGACAAATAGGAAACCAAACCCTGCAGATTTTCTCAACCATTTCATATTTGAAAGGCTCAGCCTTAATTAGTATTAATTATAGGTAACACAACAAAAGTTTGAAGGGCTGATTGTGCATTTTCTAGGCAAACAAAGCAGTTTAATGTCCTGCACTTTGACGGACTAGCTTCTTCCAGGCTCCTCTAATGATACAGTTCTGGGTCAGGAAGCTTTGTGCTTTTTGTGCTATAAATAACATTTCATTTTAAAGGGCACCAGATCACATAGAAATGTATAGCACAAAGGACACTGAAAATCTAATTACTTAATATTACTACAGGTCAGGAAGAGTAAGAGGAATCCTCATAAAAATAGACTACTTACTTTCAAGTAATCAGCTGCACAGTTCCTGTGTATAAATCTGTCCCTTTCAGCTTGACACCACAAAAATGCAAATGAGGCCAACCTGTATGAGCAGAGCTTTAACAAACATTGCTCATTTTGTAAATTTAGCTCTAGAACTGATGAATAGATGGGGACCAGTGATACACTCACTCCTGATCATGAAGGTTTCAAAGCAAAACATACACACAAATACAAGACACAGTCGAGTCAGGAAAAGAGTAGTGTGCAAGTGCACTGAGGCAGGGGGTGTGTGCCCATCCGTACAGAGCAGTTCAGCATCCTTTGTGACCCATTCAGCTTTCTTGTGGATTTGGGGTCTTGCCAACTGTTTATATTTTTCTTTCTGAACAAGGTCTATCAGCTGAAGGTAACACTTAAGCCAACACTGTTTTGCAGAGCACCCTTTTTGTAGCAGAATGGACAGAGAAATAAATGCACAGCTCTTTTACCAAGACAGGAAGGTTTAAAATTCCATTTTCTAAAGACCTACCAAAAAAAAATATAGTATTATTTTCTACCAGTTTCTAACTAAGATTTACTGAACTGTTTCAATTGCTGATAGGAGAAACTCTCCTATAAGTGACCAGAAGAATAAAATATTAATTTGGGGGTTGAATAATGACCTAAAGCCTTTATAACATGGATTTAATAAGGCATGATGGGAAGTTTGTTTGGAGTGGGAAGATTGTTAAACTTAGCTATTGTCTTAAATGAAAGTTAAGGTCATTTTTTTTCCTGATGGCTGCATTTTATTTCATTGTTATGCTAATTTTTTATTCATTTCAGAAGGGCTGCTCCTTTTCTGACTCATAGTTATGTGCATGAAATATGGACACGTGTTCAGATGGGGTTTGCAGATAGTCCTTTATTTTGTATTTAACAGTGCTAATATATTTGTTTATCTTGCTGTGTGTGGTAGATTGCACTTTTTAAGGAGTGCATTGTATTATGGATTCAATTAATGAACTGAAGCATATTTGCAGTAATTTATTCACAATGGGCCTCTTGTGTTTGTGTGTATTTGGGAAGGACTCTGCATGAGAGGTCATAAAGATTAGGGAAGTTTGGAATTGCTTTAGATTGCTAGAAATTTGCTTCTTTAATATTCCTGGCGTATATGCTGTCCAGAATATTTTATGAAGACCATATGTACTGAAAGGCAACATTTCAATTTATATCAGTTTTCTCTTAACTGGTTGATGTTATCATTCCCTCAGAAAGGAGTGTGATGATAATAGAAACACTTGCACAGTTAAATACAGCAGAGCTAGTGGACAGTGCTATAATACACAATTTATCCCGTTTGATGTTTGTTAACAAGTACAGTGATCCATGAAGAAGACTCTTCTTTGAGGGTTTGTGTCGGACTTTAGATTAATGATTTGGGATTAGAGTCTATTACTCTGTGCTGTGTAACCAGCAACTGCTTAAATTCAACGCAAACTACACAGTGCCTGGGTCCTCAGGGTGCCTAGCTAAGGTTGTGAGGGGCAACCAATCATTTCTGCCTCATTTTCATTACAGTGTGTCATCAGAAACACAAGTTTGTAAGATCCTTCTTGGGTTTACTGTATGTTTGAGTTCATATCCTCAGCAGTAGGGGGGGTGGGAGGGAAGGGAAGGAAACTTAGCAATATTACTACCTTGTTGAAATGTGAAGTGAGAACCTACATTACTTTTCAATCTATCTGACCTTTAAGGATTAGCAAAAGAGAAACAGACATCAGCAAACAGCAACTGAACCTTTAGGGCAGTTGATGTAATCATGTGCTGCCATGGTCTACACAGCAGTGTAGTGATGCCCAAGAATAGTAGAGACACTACATCAGTGAAATAGAAATCAGAGGCTGATGATCTGAGTATCAGCAAGAAGGGAGGTTTTGACCTTGAAGAGGTTTAAGAATGTGTTCTGAAAAGCTATCTCGGACATAATTAAAGGCGTTTTAACATGCTAAGCCCTGAAGATCGCAACCCATCATCTGTGCACACTGAGGAGTCTAGCTGTGGAGCTTATGGTCAGAAGTGATATGAAATATTAGGAATGTGACAGTTTTATAATAATTTTATACCCATTGTAATAATTTCCCTTTGCAGGGCTTTGCCAGTGAATCTCTGGAATGGCACTGAGTATTTCTCACCTCAGCTTACCCTGTCATATTGCAGAGCCCCTGTGATCTTTGTTTTCTCACACAACTGCGTGTGCACGAGTTGCAAGCAACAGGCATTACAGTGATGTCTGTT
The DNA here is from genome assembly GCF_014839835.1 of Dryobates pubescens. Classification (NCBI taxonomy): domain Eukaryota; kingdom Metazoa; phylum Chordata; class Aves; order Piciformes; family Picidae; genus Dryobates; species Dryobates pubescens. The sequence goes on along the minus strand of NC_071634.1, from coordinate 16,883,704 downwards.
ATTCAAGCTAACAAATGCACAAGGAACAAGAGTTCTCACAGACATTTTGTTAACTTCCTGTGTGAAGAATCCACTCCCAGCTCTCCTGAAGTCTTATAAAAATGCAAGTGTGGTATTTCAAGCAAGAAAATAAATAAGACTTGTTGACTTCTGCAAACTAATTATTGCCAGAAGATGAGAAGATGAAAAGCAAATATGTAGATGAGAAAACTCAGTACATTTTCTTTCTTCTTCTTCGAACTCTGAAGCAGTCTAATCAATATCCCCTGGACCACATAGAGGGCACAGTGTAATTTAGCTCTTCTGTAAAACACAGGATGGACTATGTAATCCACCCTGTGGGTTCATCACAATGAAATTGAAAACCAGTGATACATTGCATGTGAATTTATCTTCTCCTGAGAAGTATGCATGGCTCCAGAGCAAAGAAAAAGCCATGTAGTTGAAACAGAGGTAAGTGCTTTATTATTATGAGGGAAGTGCCATAATTTACCTGCCTGCTTATGACTGATAGCTTTGGCTCTTCAAGTGACTCCCTGAATGCCCCTCTTGCTTGAGTTGGGGAATTATTTGTCACCAGGTACAGTACTAACTTATTTCTGTATTGGAATCTCGTGAATCAGCCTGATACCTGGTTGTAGGGATAAACTTTGGGCAAAGCACTGTGGACGACTGCAATAAAAGGATTTGCATTGTCTCCTTAGTTGCTTCTACCTTCTCTTGTCAGAAAATCCACTCTCCATGCTCAAAGTAGCTCTCCATCTCACGGTGATTCCCATTATTTGTCTTAATAATCATTACAGCACATCTAGTCCAGATCTCTTCCTCAGTGAGGCTTGTCTGCTGAGGGGAATTGCATTGAGGAATGTCGCATACTTTTCATTTTGGAAGATATATGCTAAATGTGTCCTAAAGTCTGCCTGCAGCACAAATACATGCATTGTTCTCACCATCACTGGTCTCACACATTATTAAGGGGTTTAATTGAAACTTTTAGGGACATCAGTTCTGGGCTAAGAGTAAACAGGGCAAAGTTTCTTATGGAGATGCATAAACTTTGAAGGTGATGGGACTGAACTCCATCCGAGGTGCAAAATGGGGTCCCTGTGATTGGGTCTGTGCAGTTGGAGCCGTGTAGACAGATTGAAGTAACTAGATATTTCTAATCCTTCCCCTCCCCAAATATGCAATTCAACCTTCTTATGCTTTCATTGTTTGTTTGTTTATCAAAGTCATATTGGAGATTTACACAACTGCTGCTGTCAAATATCTGTGAAAGCCTCACAAGTGCATCACACCATTCAAATGTTTACTGCAGGCAGGCTTTTCTAAAATGAAAGCCACTGCCTGTACTTTCACCTACTAGGAATCTCCAAATTGAGTCACTTCCCCAAAAGGTATAATGGGTTCCTGAGATGCTACAGTAATCTGAAAGATACTGTAGAGCCTTGCATACAGATAAACTGCAATAAGTGTAATGTAACAACTATAGCAGTCCCTCTGAGATGAGAAAGATACTTCCCTTCATCAGTTTTTTATTGTTCTCTGCTGATAAGGCCTTTTACTCCCCTTAGGGTACTTCTATTTAACCAAAAAATGAAGAAAGCTATTTTTATCACTGAACAATATTCAGTTCTGTATAAAAATCTTTCATTTTTTGACATGTTTGTAATGCTTTGAGCTTAATGCCTCCCTGAAAGACTGGCTGTTCTCTGTGTATCTGCTCGTGGCACTCAGCAGAAACTTTTTGATTTCCTCAGTTTATTAATCTTTACATCTATTCCCTGCTTTATACTGAGTGTGTAGCAGCATTCAGAGCTTTTATTTATGTCTGTGTCAGCCTCGATGCTGATATACATTGCTAATTAAAGATGTACAGCAGTTATTTGATGCCATGAAAGACGCACTGACAGTTCCCTGCCTTGTAAACGGAAAGGCTAGAAAACATTTAATCACAGTAAGGGTGACAGTAAAGAGTTTGCCTCCTTCACATGGGTTTCCAGTAGCCACACAGAAACAGGAGGGGGGGAGCTCAGTATTTATGCTCTGCATAAATATTCTTCAGATTTTAAACTTCATTCAGAGTGAGAAATTTTCAAAGGGGCAACAATAGACTCCAACTAACAGTGTTGGTTTATGATTTCAATTCACTCACCCCCTTCGAAAAAAGGCTAACAGTTTCAGACTGCCTACTGACACTATTAAACAGAATTAAATAAATATTAGTTCAAACGCTGTGCAGCCAAAGAGGAACAGTAGATTTTGTCTGCAGAGTGCTGCTTACATAAGCACAATGCTAACTAACTCGCAGGCATTGATTTGCATGGTATCTGTGTAAGATGCTCCAGACACAGACAGATTAATGAGCTCCTCTGCATTTAACCACCTTCCCCATTAATTCTGAGGCTCAGAGGAAAGGAGAGGAGAGGTGTCCTCTTATACATAGCTACGTATTCTCTCAACTCTCTCAAAACTTCAGGCTTCTAGATTAGCATCGTAATGTACCAATGGTAAGCAGGCATGAAAAGAGAGTTGGTATGATCAGTAAGATAATGACTTAAAACCAGCATGAAAGGGTATTGCTTAGAATCATAATCAAGGTTTTAAGAAGCATCTCAGATTAAGAGTAGAAAGGACTTCCTTCCTCTGAAATGAAATGGGAAAGAAATTTGCCTTCTATTCCATAGAGCAGACAGAAGGTGAAATAAAATATCATTCTTTACTCTTAAATTGCAGTACAAGACTGGAATACTGTTCTCGATGTTTCACTCTGCTCAATGAACCTTCTGGGCAGCATTTGTTATGCTTAATAATGCCAAGGAACAAGGAAATTTTAGCTGTAGTAACCATAATAATGTCTTATGTTCCTTCAAGAATAGTCTTTTGGCTTGAGGCTTGAAACCCTCCTGCTGTCTGCATCTGTCTGATCTGAACTTTTTGGGCCAAATTATTCTAAATAGAGCTTTTTGACAAATGGAATTAACCTGATATTCCTGCTGTCATGGATAAGTGAGGGAAGTGGGAAGGCTGCGTGACTGCAGCCATCACACCACGTCTGAAAGGAGAAAAGAAGACAACAGAGACTGAGTTAAGCAAATTAAGGACTTGGATATGATTGAATTCCACAAACTGCAGATCAGTGTTGAGCTGAATTGGTATTATTCAATTGCTTTTTAACTCATGCCTTTGATTATTTGCTGCTAAGTTGATGGCCTAGAAGGAGAGGAAAGGAAGTCTGTGAATACTTCGAATGTTCTAACTGTGCAACTCTGGCAAATAGTTGTGGCAGCCACAAAGGTTGAGTGCAACACATCTAGTTGCAAGAAAATAACAGGAGACCACCCTCCTTTATATGTCATGTTCCTATTTAAGATCTGGGAACATAAAATAACTGCCCTTGCACCCTTACCCCTTGTTTCCCATCCATAATGACTCTCTCATTCTTCTTGCTGCATCCAAGCTAGCTGTAAGAGCTACCTTCCTTCAGAGATCCCTTCACCTGAAAGGTGCATTGCTTTCCTCCTGCCTAGCTCCCAACAGAACTGCATCTTTTTTATCATCTATTTGCACTTAAAATTTGCATAACCCCCCCAAAATGTGAATGATCCTGAACAAGCTGCTTTTGCCCTGCAAGCCTGTGCCTGACCCTCTGTAAAAGAGGGTTCAGTAGGATCAGTCCTTCTCAGTCCTCTGATCCTCTGGCAATGTGGTGAGCTACTGGAGACATCAAAATACAGGGAACTGGGATGCTACAGGAGAGAGGATGCAAAAGCAGTGGGGAAAAAAAGAAAGCTGACAGATTGTGAGGCCTTTTGGACTCGCTGTGTGTCTGTGCAGTGTGTAATAACATTGGGGCACTCAGGATATGAACAATAATCATGAGAGATTAGTTGATGAGTTGCAAAATGGTTAGCTGAAGCAGTACCTTTATTGATTCTTCAAACTATTTAATTCTTTCTTTCTGGCTTACTCAGATATCTATTTAGTTGGCATCTGTCTTAACTTCATATATCATTGTAACTGTTTTCTTCCCAGACTGACTGCTACTTAAGGGATAATAGGAGGGATGCTCTGTTTTACTAGACAATAATATGGTTCCTGCTCGAATCAATTACAAGGCTGAAGGGAACCTGATTATTGCCAGAGAAAATGGGGCATCCCTCCTATCGTGCTTAATATACTTGAAGTGAACCAATAAAGTTGATTTTTGGATGCAAAGTTAATTACATTGAAAAATCAGCTGTAATCCAGCTGATGAATACTGCTTTTAAACACCCAGAAGTATACTCATTTAGGCCTATTATTTCCTGGTTTTAGGAATTAGGGCCTCTATAAAGTTAGCCGATCAATTTCATTTTAATTGTTCCCTTATTATGGAAAGAAGTATGGAATGAAGATAATACTCATACACCTACCTCTTAAGGGTGTCCTGAGAATTAACCAGTTAATGCTTTTACAGAACTTTTAACGTTTACAAGGAAATATAAATGCTATGCATTATTAAGTAATAATTAGTATTAAGCAGGAATACCTGAAGAGAGGCTACAGATTCCTTTCTCGTGTCCTTTCCAATCCCTACTACTTATTAGAAGGAATTGCACCTAGGGTGCAGAGAATGAGCTGCCTTAGGAAGATAATTTACATCTGCCTCTATTTGTTTTAGTAAATCAAGCCTTCTGGTTCTCCCTTTTTCCACTCACAAGTGAGAGGGACAGGTTTACGGGCAATGCAAAATTGTACCTTTAAGCAAGGATGTGTGTAGGAAAAACATATGCCTAGAAGCCACTGGAGGAGATGGAACACATCAGAAAATAGGCCAGATGGCCGTTCATTTTATCTTTATGGTCTTTCTCCCTCCCAGAATTGGGCCTTTGATAGTGTTAGGATTTTCTGTGATAGCCCCAACCAATGAGAGAAGACAGAATGACAACTGTTCTGAGAATCTGCCCAGGGTGGGAAGGACATGCTGCAGTACCTGACTTAGCTCTCAGGTCCTTCCTGTAATGTCAAGGAAAGGCATCTAAGGAAAAATAATTGGGTGTGCTGCAGATGTTTACATGTTTATAAACTCGCACCTCTGAGCAGTGGGAAGGCTCCTGCAATGCAGCCAGGAACGGGAAGATGTCAGTCCTGCTGCCACCACCCAGAGGAGTTTTCATGGAAGGATAAGAATGGGCTCACAGGAATTTCTCTGCCAATACTCAGGCTTTCAAACAGCACACATGTGGAACAGGGAGGTTGCAGGGTGCTAGGGATTAACAGAGAGCAAGCCACAAGGGTACTATCATGTCATTTTACCCCCAGAAGTCCTCGCTTTAAGTGAGACTGTGTGACAGCAGCTCTCTGCTGTTGTCTCTGGCTGATAGTCTGCATTTGTACCACAACTTTTTGTAGTCTTCCTACCAGTTCAAAGGAAGATAACAGCCGACTCTTATGCACTGCTGCCACATTTATTTATATCACAGGAACAAGTCACTTAAGCTTTCAATTTGGAGCTAATAAACTCTGTAAGCTAGCAGATAAGGCAGAAAATGTCATCCACAGAAAATACTCACTGTCCCCTTCCAGGGAAGAGTTGGCCTGTTTCAAGGCTTCTTGTGAACTGACGTGTAGGTTTACAGTACTCAGTATGCTAAGGGCCAGATTCCACCCCTAATGAATAGTGAGCAGATTGCTCTTGCTACATCTGTGGAGGAAGGACAGACCTTTCCAAGCTATGAAACATCCCTGCTTTGCTCACTGCTGAGACCTCCCTGTTATTAGGACAGACCTTATCAGACTTGTTCTGCATAGAGGTGGAAGAGTTCAGGGCTGCTGTGCTGCATAGCCAAGCCCTGCTTGGCTGTTTGACTGGCAGAGGAAAGGGATGATACTTTCATGCAGGTGATTTTTAACACGATCTGGTTTCCCACCAAAAAAAAAAAGAGAGAAAACACTCTTGTATGCTTAACTGTGGGTTAATTATATCTCCAGGTTTAACCAGGGTTTATCCCATGCATGTTGTATTTCTGTAACATATTTTTTAATGAGTTTTCAATCCTGCCACATCAAGTGCTACTTTAATGCAATTCTTCTGCTAGTCAGAAATATTAGTAATTAAATTCTCTCAAATACGCCAGTGTAAAGCAGAGGGAGAACATCCCAATTCTATCAGCACTGGTGTTAATTATTTTAGGCAAGCTGTCATTTATGTTTTCTAAAGTGGATTTTGTTCTTGCAGTCAGGAACATTGCTTAGTGCAGAATTAATTAATCATTATAAATATAAAACCTGCAGTATCAGCTTCTGCGCTCAGTAAGGTTTCAAGAGGCAAGGTTGAAGGAGTCAATAGGCTGCTGTGGGGAATCATGGTGGGTTTTTTTTCATCTGATACAAGGACAATTAAATTATACACTTAATCTTTACAGGAATATGTATTTAAAGCCTCATTGCAAAATAATAGAAAAGAAAATTTTGCAATTTATTGTGGCTGGCAGCTTTCACTAACGCAGTATTGTGCTAAAAAATGCTGTATAAAACAAGATTAGTCAGGAGGAAACTGAGCAGCTCACTTTAATGTAAGTCTGAAGAGTTGTTCTTAAAGGTCTCTTTCCAATTCTACCTTTTTGGAAAATGATTGGGGTCATTAATTTGCCCACCACAGTACAAACACCAGCATAAGAGCTCTACAAGCCCACAAGAGTAAGCAGGCAGTACACCAAACTTGCCTAGAGCGTGTAGTTAGAGAACTGAGTGCCAACACCTGAAACTGTGGGGGTGGCTTTACTAGAAAAGGCCAAGCAAGGCTGACAGCTGAGGAAAACTGGAATTAGTGACAAAATAAACCAAAAAATCATCTTGCTTTTTAGCACAAGGGATGCTGGCTTTTTATTTTTATTTTCTTTTTACCTACACCTTTATTTTCCTGTTAAAATGCATACATATGTCATTAAATTGGATTCATCCCCAATGTAAAGGGGCACCATTTCATAGCCTAAGACATGCCTTGACTTCACAGCAGCAGCAAAACGGATGATGATTTGCTCTTCCAGGAACCAAAAATGGGGGGTGGGTGGCCACCAGCTGCTCTGCTGCTGTGGCTGCCGCCATCCCGTTGCAAGTCTCCGTGTTTTGCAGCACAGATCTGCTGGCCTTCAATCTCCAACAGCAAGAGCTTGGGCTTTGAAGAGGGTGTGGCAGGTGCAAACCATCCACCCCAGGGCACAGACCTCGAGCCAGGCTCGCTGACGGCCCCAGGTCTCGGGACTTGCCCTTCCCCTTAATTAGGAAATTGAGCGCAGCTGAAGCTCCCCGGGGGTATAAATGGAGCTGTGCGGCAGAGAGGGGCTTGTGTGCTTGATGGCGCCGCTTGTTTTTCGCTCTGTCCGCGCAAAAGCAGCTTGGCAACCTGGAAAAATCTTTGGTGAGTACCTCCTGGGTGTCTACTGATTTTTTTCCCCCCTTTCCTCGTGAGAGTTTGCAGAGTTTGAGTTGTCTCTCCAAACTGTTCAAATTGTTTTCCCAACCAACATTTGAGCTTGTGATTTTGTGGTGGTAATACACTCAGTTTTTGCCTTTGTGACAGAGAGGAAGGGGATTGAAGCTATCCTATGCTCTGTGTTGACTCCCTGTTGAAACTGCACCTTCTGCTTTTTAAAGGCTTTCTCCTGATGTGTGTGTTGTATGGGATTGAAAGGTATAGGCCTGTCTAGTGCAATAGGTCGTATTAATCATGTAAGCTTCCTCAGTTTTAGAGTTGATTGTGAAATACACTATTTGTATCACTTCAATTATGTTTCTAGTGCTATTTTAATTGATTTTGAATTTAATTAAAAAAACCCCACACACCTATTTTTAAAGCACACCTGAGTTGCTGTCACTTTGAACCTGTGCCAAGCTGGCAGACCCTTAACTCATTGTGGCATCACTTAAATGTCTTGCTGCAGTGCTAGTTATAGGCATTCAGAAGTGAGCTGCTTTTAATAAAGTCTCTTGCAGCAGTTTCAGAACTCAGGGCTGCTGAAGTCTTCAGTAAGCACACTACTGACAATTGGTAGGCATCTGGTAGGGCTGTGTTCTTTTGGTTATTCCTGACAATTGTTGAGCTGACAATCTTTTAGAGATGTTTTTATTAAGTAGCATAATCACATCCTGATAGATGCTGAAGAGTTTGGTCTCGCTCCAAAGTGTTATTTACCCAGACAAACCCAGGATTTGGTAGGCATGCCATTAAACAAATGTAATTCCCAAACAACTTTATTTATCTGGGACATAGCTGGCATCCACAAACATCCACAGGGTTTGAAGTGAGTGGAAATATGGACCATCATGTCTTGATTTGGACTCCTTGTTGTCACTCTATCTCTCTCATGCAGCAACTTCCCAACCCTTTTATACTCAAGTTGCTTGAAAACACATAGGATTTGATCTGAGCCTCTCTTAGATATTTATCAGTTATGAGATAAACAGTGGTGATTTTATACATGCAAAAACCTTTCTTAGTAGTTGAGATAACTTCACACAAGCTCATTTGACTATAAATAGGGCATACTGCTGCCCTTAGGCTGAAGCAAGAGCCGTTGAAGACAGTGGTTCGTCTACTAATATCATGAATATTCTGCTGTTGCTGATCTCAGTTCATGTTTCAATCTGTGGAGCTTTCCAGTGCAAACTTTCCATTAACCCAGAAGATTCTAAAAGGTTAATTAATCACTGGCAGGGTCTGAGGGAAATTGCAGTAAACTATTGCCCAAAGGTATTAAAGTCCCTTTTGATTGGCTTTAGGCAATATTACCCAGTCCTAGGAATGGCTTTAGCCCTCAAGCAGTAGTTCATCGTGGTTGGCATCAAGTGCAATCAATAATCTGTATTTGCTATTAGGGCTCTGCTAGAAATTGAACTTTAGTGTAGTGAAAGAACCAAGAACTTTGAAGAACAATTAAAAAAACCCAAACCAGCCAAAAGCAAACCCCACAGCTCTCTTCTTTCTAGGCTCTGTAAGAGATCTCTTCTCATAGCATTCTTGATAGGTGTGAAAAACATGAACTTAGACTCGGAAGGGAGTGTTACCTAGGTCTGATTCTGAAAACAAGAATCCAACCTGCACTCCTCTCCCTTTCTAGAGGAGTGCTCTAACCACTAAGCTTTTTTTCCCCCTTCTGAAATTGTTCCACATTCTATAAAATGGTCAGATAGTAATTAATAGAGAAGCTGGTACCCACCTACCAGGACACTTCTCAGAGCTGTGTGAATGTCTGTGTTAGTGAAGGAAGAGGATATCAAGCCAGCTAATGAGTCAGCTCCAGGACTGGTATGGTTGTGTCAGTGCAAGGCTGTGCTCAGGCTAATTATCTCATTTGCAGGGAAGAGCTAATTAACGCGGGAAGAGCGGCAATCGGCTGCTTCTTGTATGCAGTTACTACTCCTGCTGTACACCTCTGCAGTATGTGTAGACCTCTGGATGTAGCATTCCTCAGTGCAGCCCTTCCCTGTGCTCTGAGAACATACATGGCTAGGCTTAACTCAAGCCACCTCACTGATGGTCATTTTTTGGTTCTTCCCTTTTAGTTTAGCTCTTCCTTTGTTCAGCATGCTTAGTATACCTCTGAAAACTGTTCAGCAGCAATAGTTTCTTGCTGTAAAAGAAACAAAACCATGCCAGAAACAGGTAATGGAGGCCAGATAGCTGTGCAGGCAAGTACAATTTCTAGTGGTCCTCTTTTGAATCAATGGGTTTAGGAAATGCTTAGTTGACATACCTCAACTATATGGCCAGGGAGACAGGCATGTGAGGAACCATAGCTGTGACTTTTCTAGCAGATGCTGCTTAAAAGTTTCCCATTTCTAACTTGTCCTTCTGTTTTCAAACAGCAGCACTAGTATAAAAGATGCAATTCTATTATCCTGCAGCTTCATCTTTTTCTATACAAACTGTGAATACAAGCTAATACATCTCCTCTACCCACGATATACTCCAGTGTAACCCATGGAATAAAGAATAGCTCCCAATGCATCTGAGCATTATATTATAATGAAGAGACTTAGTTATCAGCTTATTAATATTTCCAAATGAAACAATCATTCTGAAAGAAGAAAAATAAAGAGCTATTTCTTTCTACTTTGTGTCTGAATTAGGGTGTTTTCAGTCCCATTATTGTAAATTAGTTCAACAGAGCTGGCACAAAGTAGTTTCCCATAATAAAAAGTTGCCTTGTTCCATATGTGAAGTTTCTGGGTACCATTGTTGGGCATAACTCAACTCAAAGGCAAGTGAGACATTTAAACACCTGATGGCAATCTTTCATTAAATTTGATTAAATATGATTTGTGCTGCTTTCTATATGGGAATGTCTCAGGCAGAACAATGACATTTAGTCTTGTATAGCACTTTGGCCAGAAGAATCCCACAAATTCTCTTACAATGAGGGGCAGAGGGGAGTGATAATGCTTCTTAGATGTGGGTTCAGTGTTTCTCAGGAAGGCAGCATAGGAAGAAAATGACATGGGCTGAAGAAGCTGGGGAATGGGAGGGTGGAAGCAGGCATTTTAAAGCAGCAGAATGACAACAGAAGCATTTTTGCAGCCAGATAGTGAGAAGACACTGGGAGAAAGTAGCAATAGAAGGAAGAGGTGAGTGAGGTTTATGTTGTGTTAAATGATGCAACATAACCTAATGCCATGCATGGATTGTGTTACTTCAGAGACTTAAACAGATGCTGCTCACTTTTTCTCAGGGCTGACTGGCCAGCTAGCCAAGCTTTCTCATTGCTGCACCGTGTACGATAGACTTATCTTCACCAAATGAATGTGATCATCTGTGACAAACTCTACCCTTCCTCACTGTCTGTAGTCATCTTAAATGTACTCAACTTTGCAGCAGCTCCCTACCTGAAGCTGAGAGGAGGGTATTCTCATGGAAATAGGCCTTCAAATCCATCTGGTAGCTGATAGAATAAATAGCAGCCCTGGTGTTTGGCAGTCTGTCTGTACCAATAACCATGGAATACAGTTCTTAGCTTGACAGGAACCCAAAAAAATGGAATCAGTTGCCAGAATCCTTTAGCTCCTGATAGTTTTGTGGGAGCTGAGGAGGGGCCAGGGTTTGGAATATAGCTTTTCTATCTGCATATAGTGTCCCTGTAAGCAGTACTTCCCCTCACAAGGAATGAGTGTATTATCCCTGCACCCTTGCCCTCCAGAAGGTTGTTATCAGACCTTACGCCAAATAAATCTGAAAAATCAGATAGCAGGAGAGATGATGCAGCTTATGTTTGGGAAAGCAGTAATAATGAGTAGGTGATCACCCCATGCATATTTGAATGTCCCAACCCAAGGTGTTTTGGAAATAGACATCTAACAAACCTTTATTGCATCAGCCTCTTTCCCACTCACCTGCTTGTGATATTCACCAGCTCTCAGTCAGTCACTTCTCTTGGAAGCATGTCAGCTGCAGCTGCTTTACCACAGCGAGAGAAACATCTCTTTTACTAGAAGTCTAACTTCAAACTTTTCAAATATTAGGAAATGCCAACAAGGCCTGGCCTAGTCAGGCTTTTCTTTCTTCTTCATGAGTGATTCCCCATTTCATTTTGGTGCTGTCTGAGAACTTCCTCGCCTTTTGTTTGTCTGGAGTTATAAAGCAGCTCTGGACCAGCCTTCTCCCTCAACACCAGGTGTCAACAGGGAACACCTTCTTTTCACCACCACAAGCCACAGGGATTAGATAAGCTACAAACAGAGTCATTAGAAGCATTATGTAATTGCATATACCAGTTATGGGTCTATGGATGAATGCCTATTATATTAAAATACTCTTGGCAGACAGCCTGAGCGGACATATGCAGTGAAGGCTGGAGCAGAGAGCTAATTTAATTTGCCTTTTTTTAAACCTTCCTTTGCTTTTGTTTTTGTTTTGGTTTGTTGTTGTTTTCATCCCAACAGATTTAGTTTGTATGAAGCTGAAAAGCTGTTATAAAGATTTGGAAATCCAAACTGTCTCTTCCAGGAGAATTTCTCTTCTTGCAGAGGGTTGAAGGCTGGGACAACTGAGTTGCCATTTCTGTGATGTTTGACAGGGATTTGAAACCTGGGCTGAAGTGACCTGTATAAAAAGAAAGAAAATAAGGACATTGCTTCTCTGCTAGGAAAAACTGGGACATCTGGTCACCTCATTTATTACCAAAAGAACACCTTCAGAGCATGATATCTATAGATATAGGGCACTTGATCTCTTTACAATGTGTGGGAAACAGAGATTCTGCTAGTTAAAAGTTGATCTAATTTCTTCTTGCAGTTATGAATGTTGAGGTTTTTAAACCAGAATGATTTTTTATTTCTTAAATTTATAGTTTTAAGAGGTTCCTATGCCTCAGGCTGTAAGCATGTTCATATAATTAACACCATAATAAATACAGTTACACTGACTCTCTCCAACATCAATGTGATCTAACTCTTCACCTTCTTCAAACTTACTCAAAAACCTCCATAAAATGCAGAAATGTTAATGATGAGAACATGAAACATAACCCCCTAAATTCTGAGGGGGAGTGTTGTTGCAGCCAAATACACCAGTGGGCAAGATTCACAATTGCTACAGATGCTTGAAAGGTGGAGCTGGAATCTGAACTCTTCCTGCACCTCAGTGTAGAGGAGGTTAGCCTGCACTCTAACCACTGAGAGACTTTGGAACATTTTGTATTTAGAGAAAGCAATTTGTCATTAAAACCATGTTGTTTTGAGCCAGTTTTATTAATGTTGGGTAAGATTTCAAATTTAAGTGTTCTTAAAGCATTTTCATCGAGATCAGAATGTAATCCTTTATCCCTGCCTCATTAAACACTTGACTGCTAAGGGGATGCTCCACCTAACACTGTTACAGCTTCACCACTTGTGGTGGGTTGAAAGGAAAGGCTCGAACAGTCACACCACTACATGGCACAAACTGCTTAACCAGCCCCATGATGTCGGGTTTGAGGCCCTTCTGAAGTTCTGTTTTAGTGAGGCTGCCTCACATTCTGTCAACTGTAAATGTTACTAAACCTCTTGAACAGCCAGCCTTATGATTCCTTCATTGGGTTTGTTGCTCCAGAGAGACCAGTGCTGTTGTGCAACTTTCCAGTGAAGCAGCAATAGTTTTCTATGTACCTTACCTCCTCTGCCACCTTCCACATCCACTGGGGTACTGCAGCAAATGCACTCAGACTCCCAAAGGACCTTCCTTTATCATCTCAGCAGTACCTAGCATTATCCTGCTCTCTCCTCCACCCCTTTCACAGTATAGAAACCAGCATCCAGCTTCACAGTCTCCAACCCTTTCTGTATTATCCTTTGTATTTGTAAGGTAGAATGCAAGGGCTCCCTAGCTGCAGAGGACTTTGAAGGGCATCCTCAGCAGCGTGCTATCTGTAACCCTGGAGGTCTCAGTGAGGATTTGAATTCAGTTGATCTGTAATTAGGCTTTCCTGTACTGTCAAGACAGCAATGGTATCAGGTAATACTTGCTCCAATCTTTGATCAGCTGTGATAGATCTATCCCACAGTCTTGCTAACTGGCTTGCTAAGCTGCTTTTCTGTTTTTGTTTTGCTTTGTTTTCAGATGCCTCTTAAGGGCTCTGCTAATACAAGACAAATGATTAGTTTGTTTGTATGTGTCCTCATTCATAACGATTGTGTCACTAATATTGTGGACTGTGGGGGTGAAAGTCAGTAACTGAAGTTAACAAAGTTGTCTTTAGAAGGAAAACTTAATTTTATTAGCTCAGGAGGTGTAAGGAATTTGAGCCATGCTGAGACAACATCACAAGGTAGGTCACACCCAAGGGCTGACATTATCTCTCAGGAACACACACTCCTGGGGTGTCTTATTAATTATACTTAATTGCATGAAAATTAATGATCTTTTTTGGTGACTCCTGGGCTACTCCACAGCTGCAAGACAAGCTATATTAACTTTGATTTTTGTTTCTTGGTCTTTGAGTAGCTAGATGCTTTCACTTTATCTTCATTCACTCTACTCTCCTGGTGTATAACTAATTTAATGGGGTTTATTCTTCACCAACACCATTGCTTTGTGCTTTCAGTAAGAAATTTCTCTATCTTTATTGTGTTTATGATCTGTGCCTAAGATGGCAAATTCACCTTATTTGCCTTAATCCCCCTTGAACTGAGAAAGATTTAAAAGCCACTTGTTAATATCTAAGGAACACAGTCTATAATTCTGTTAGTTTCTGGTTCATCTTAGATTTAGACAATATCAGGACAACCAAGATGTCTACAATCAAAACCAGCCTAACAATGCTGCTAGAAAGCAAACCTCAGAAGAGATGTTAAACAGGTACATTAAAAATCTAAGGTGGTAATGTTCTAGAACACAGGCCACTGAAATGCCAGGATTGAAAAACTCAAGGAACCACCTGTATTCCTCAGAGTTTCCTAGCTCCAAGACAGGCATTTTGGGTTTCCATTTGCTTTGACAAATCTTAGTCCCTGTTGGATACTTCTACACTCTCTCTGACAAGCTTGTTCACTCCATATTCATAGACCTGTGATACTTACTAAACAAACTTAACATTCAAGACACTTCTATTTTTGATAACTGTTTTGTTGAATATAGAGTGTGGCTGATTTTTTTTTTTATGGAGTAAGTGTAAAAAGCTGGAAGAAATGATGAATGAATTGAGAGCAACTTGCTCTGAACGAATAAGGATGATGCTGTGCTCTCACTGCTGAGTGTTATTCATTATACACTACAAGCACTGCTGCAGAATAATTAGTGATGAGCACTTAACCAAGCTCAGTGTATCTTAAGAGCCCAAAAGAATTAATTTGGGACTTAAATAATGTTCTGTTAATTTTTAAGGCATGTTAGGCATCTTTCCACTGACAACCAAGCTTCTTACAAAACCCAACCTTTTCTCAAATCTCCCAAATATTTCCAGTGGCATAATGAGCCCTACTCTTAAAATCATTATTTCTTCATGGCAAACACAATACTGAGCACTTGAAAGATCCAATGCAGCCTATGCCTATAAAACTTACTCTTTGTACTAATGTGGTCTTAAAGTTCTGACTCATAAGAGCATCATTTTATTGAAAGTATAAAAATAAGTTCTAAATGAGTGTAGAAAAATGAATTTAAGGCATCAACTGCTTATTCTTTGCTGTAGAGCTTTTGATATGCTGTTTAAAACCTGTTACAGCCTCAATAAGAAAACACACTCAATAGAGGAAGTTATGACCAATTTCAGGTCACTTTTGTGGTGCTGTTGGTGATTCCATCTGCAGCTGTATTTGATGACATGCTTTACTTCTCCAGTTTGAAACAGCATAAAAATACCAAGTGCAAAAATTTGTGTGAAACTTTCTGTTTATTATTCCTTCACTTCAAAACAGCTGTTTTAAACTCACCTCTTCACTTGTTTAAGAGGTGACTTAATCAAGTGCCTACACCTAGCAGGCCTATTTGACAGCAGCCGGTGCTTTAACCTAGCAGAAAAAGGCATAAAAGAGTCAAATGGTTGGAAGCTGAATTTGGGGGGGTGGGGGGGCATGTCTGGCCTACCTTTTTGGAAATGAGAAGAGTTAACTACTACAACTCAGGAAAAGATGTACTAACCTCTCCACCCTAGAGGTCTTTAAACCAGTATAGATGTTTGTTTTAAAGGGCTTCTGTAGTCATAACACTTTCTGACTAAATGTAGGAATTTTGATGCACTTTAGTCTGTTACTTAGAAATTCAGACTAGATTATTGTAGTAGCCCCTCCTAGGTTTAGAACAGTTTCTGTTCACATCTACTCCTCAGCAGCACAATTTTTTCAGCCCTCTTGGCTGATGCATTCTCTCTGGTTATGTCTTTACAATCTCCTATATATCTTTAAGCTTCTGTGTGTTCTACCATAGCTTTCCCCCATATGCTGAAGAAAGATTCTTTTCCTTTCTGACACAGAAACACTCTCTGGAAGGTTATGAATCTCAGTGTTCTCCTCATCATGCCCAAGGATGTTTCCTAAATGCTTTTCTACTGTCTTGCACAATTTGGCTTTTCTTGCAGTATTACCTCAGAAAAGTAATGCTCTGCTTGTGTCTGCAGAGAAGGTGAGCTGCTCACTGCAAAGAACTTTCACATCCTAGAACCAAATTCATTCTATTTTGTCAGATTTCAGAGTCCCAGGTGAAGCTCTGCCACCTTCAGAAGTACACCACAGCTTTCTGGAACATAAGTTCAGCTTTTTGAATGAAAGGCTTTAATTCTCCCTTCTCATTCCACTCCCAACCTTAGGGCTAAAGGCACAGTATTTATTTTATCCCTTCTCTTTGATCAGTGTGAGTTACTGAAGTACCATGTCATGTGCCACTCCAAAAGGATGACACCTTACCCATCACATGAGCTGTGTGGATCTCTTTCCACAGGCAAAATTTGACTAATTTTCTTTGCAGCACTTAGACCTTCTAAAACTTGACAGATCAGTACAGATGAACTCAAGAATGATGATACTTAGCCATATGCTTTCTACCGAGCCCCATTTGGGATGTCTCAGATATGCCCTTGTTACCAGGGTGTGGTGGACAGTGCTAACATTGGTGAAAGATTTCCTGCTGGGGAAAAACTTTCTCCTCTGAATAACCTGGAGTTTTCCAATTGCTGAACTCTATGGTCCAATCAGCTCTCTGCCCTCAGTGTCTTGCAGAACTCTTGCAGTGTTTTGAATGCCCTTATGCCAAGTCAGGCACAGAACCTGGTCAAAGATGTTGTATTTCCTCCTTTTTACTCTCATTATGAAATATTATAATTCTAAACATTATGTTCCTGTTTTGTAACAGACAAATAATTTCTCATACAGTGTGCCAGAGGGGGCATCTTCAGTGCAAGGTGCAATATGTGTTTTGACTTAATACTGGAGCAAAGTACCCAGCATTCCATCCCGAAGAAGAGATTAATTAGGTTGGTTATTTTTGCACATCCATCTGTTAAGTGCAAATGTACATGGACATGAGAAGAACCTTCAAGATATTTGCCTCCTTACAGGACTTCGAGATTAAGAGATATAATTAAAAAATATATTTTTAGGTACTAGGAAAGATAAATCCTAAAATAATTCTTCACAAGTCATTACATGATAAAAAGACTGCTTTATGGAGAAGTACCTCTTATGGGAGCTGGTATTTCTAACAGCCTGTTGACAACATAGAGTTCTATAATGGCAGTGCTAGAATTGGCTTTTACTTCCTTAAACCATCGCTGTATTGAACCATGTAACCAGAAAATCACAGCCCAGTGATCTTTCTGTATGTTAATCCTTCTATAAGAGCTTAATGACTTGTCTGCTCATCTTGGAGATAATAACCTCCACAATGAAAACAAGAGCTGTCTTGGTGACTTGGCATAAATCATTATTTGTGAAAGTGAAAGAAAACCTATACGCAGAAGGTAAGCTAGGAGACTGCTCATGTTTTTAGTATTAACTCTGATAATCAGCTTTAGAGCATCTATGACACAGTGAATAAGTAGATAAAAAAGGAGGGGGGGGAAAAAAGTAAATATTATTTCCTGCATAGTAAAATCAATTAATGTCTCAATGATTGACCTTTTGCAAGCAAAACCATGCTATGTGCTTGTAAATACCAGCATCTCATCCAAGGACCTGAGAGAAGGCAATACAGAATCACAGACACATTCAGGTTGGAGAAGACCCTCAGGATCACCAAGTCCAGCTGATAACCCTACTCTGCAAGGTTCACCCCTAAACCATAGCCCCAGGCACCACATCCAAACCACTTCTAAACACATCATGGGCTGGCACCTCAACCCTCTCCCTGGGCAGCACATTCCAATGCCTGACCACTCTTGCCCTGCAAAAATGTTTCCTAATATCCAGCTTGAGGCTGTTCCCTCTTGTTCTATCACTAATTACCTGGGAGAAGAGACCAGCACCAACCTCTCTGTGTCCTTTCATGGAAGAAATGGAGTTTAGCAGTTCAATAACTGAAGTCTGAGGTGCTTGTTAAAGTTTATTTTTACAGGAAAACATGAAAGATCTGAGCCTTTTTGAGAAGGAGACCTGAACACCATGGGTTATGGGTTTGTGATTTACAAACTGTCTGCAGAGAAATGGTTCTTATGATATCTCCCAGAGAAAACACATCTGTAATTAACTGAACAAATGCAGCAGAAAGAGCACCTACTCTATTAGTAAGAATGCACAGCCTGTAGAGGAAATTACTCTGGCATGTATAAGTTGTGAGTGCCTGAACTTCCATTCAGGCTGAATTTGAACAGCAGAATAAATAACATTTGTCTGTAACTGTTTCCAAACCCAAGAATGGGCAGAAGAGAGGGAAAGGTCCTGTTCCCTTTCATGTGCTACTGGGTGACATACTTTTGCACTCATCTCTTTATTCATTGAGAACCCGCTTTTGGTCCTGTGCACCTTTACTCTTTGAAAGGAGAGAGGAGGGTATTCATCCAACTATGCACAGAGGTAGTAATACATACAGGTGTTTAGAGAGGGTCTTGCCTTAGTCTTTGCTTCCCTCCTGCTGTCTTTTATTCTGTTGTTGGAGTTTGTCTTAAATTAGATCACAAACTCTTCAAGGTAAGGACTGCATCTTTATTAGGGATTACACAGAGCTAAGGCTCTAACCAGAAGATGAAGAAAGAGAGCAGGTATGATAGTCAGGGCTGCAAAAATGGAAAATGGGCCCTTGCAGTACTCTGACTAATGCTTCAGGTAATGAAACAACAGCTACTGACGTGTTTACAACTCTTGCATCCCCTGCCAAGGGTAGCAAGATGTCAAAGTGGAGGAAATATTAATACAATTCTAAATTATTCAATGAGTTTACTTTAGATTCCTTTGAGAAACAATCTCTTGTCTAACCAGTGCCTACATCCTTCTCTTGTCTAAAAATAATTGGGAAATATGCTTTTCTCAGGCACTGTAGATGGTTTGCTTCACTTCATATGAATGTGTAACTCACAGGGTGCACCTCCTTAACGCTTTGAGTAAAGCAAACCTTTATTAGAAATGGTGATTTCGTCTTCAATGGAGACACTTGACTGATCTGAAAATGATCCAGGGAAGCTCAGCTACTGAAGTCAGAGCAGATCCCTGACTGCTTTGGCATGTGAGAAGACACGTAGCCCTGTGGCAGGGTGAGCCAGCTCAAGGGGAGAAGCATTTGGACAGGGAGATCACCACATCTTTAAGCTGTTACTCAGTTTTCAGCCCCTAGTGGACCATACAACCAAGCTACTCTTCTCGACTAGAAGCTTTGACAAATAGTTTGGGTTTTAGCATGTTATACACAGCACATTTACACACTTTTATTCTGAGAAATGTTAAATATGCTCCAGGAATCAAAAGCATGCTGTCCCCCAAATGACAGTGTGTACCCTGACATGAAGACCCAGCATTTACCTTCGTATGTAACTGCTGCGGATGGAGCGGCGTAAGCTTACTGGTGGAAAGGAAGGGCCTTACTGACAGGGAGAGAATCTCATGTGAATTTGGAAATAATAAACAGGCTTTATTTTTCCTCTCAACTATCTGCATAGTTCCAATGTATGTTAGTATGCTTTACACACGGACTGAATGAACAGAGTGCTCAAAGCAGTTGCACTTCTTGTCAGTACTGAGTTGCAGTGCATTCCGGGAGGATTTTTGGAGAACATGCTGAAGCTGATGCACATCACACTGGACAGTCTCTATTTCCCTAGAAATTATTAAAGGCTATTTTACACTGAATAATGGTCAAAACAAGTTTAACTAGTTGCTCTGTACAGTGAATAACTTAATGGTTAAATGCTTTTTGTGGGTACTGACACCACACTTCCTCTGGCATCCATTTTGGTTTCATGTGTTTATAATATCCAAAGGCAGAATTTATACCTGAAGACCTTGGTTTCCTAAAATGCCTTTGATTTATATTCCTCATTTATATTGCCATAGCAGTTGAAGCCAGGCTGTTATCAAAGTGCTATGGAGGAAATATCCTCTCTATAAAAAGCACAATCAACAGCATCTATCCTGCAAGCTGCTCTTCATGGGAGTATCTTTGTCCCCGAGTGGAGCTCTTTTGAAACACAACCCAGGAATAAGGAACCATCTCTGCAGGACTTGGGTGGGGTGTTTATTGTTTTTTAGACAAAGAGACTGGGGCAGCAGAGAGCACAAATAAGAATTTTATAATTCAGTATTCTTCTACAATTCATCACCACTCTGTGAAACATAAGACAGATAAATACCTTCAAACATTTGATAAATGAATAAAAATGCAACCATCTAATTTTAATGACCACAGAAAACTTCTTTTAAAATACAGGCGATCTCCAGTGCAAAATGAAGCAGTCAGACAATGCCAGACATGAAATAATCCATTTGATCTTAATTCTGCTCACCTCTGTGCTCACAGGGCAGGAAGAGGCATTCTTAACCCTTCTAGGGCATGAGCTCTAAAACCAATACAGTCTTTTAACGAAGGCTTTCCATTTAACTGGAACAAGATTTAGAACAAAAATTTCTTTAGGTACAATTACAGTTGGTACGGTGCCTTCATCGTAGGTCCTTAGCCACTACAACATAGATTTGAAGTATAGTGGTGTTAAGTCATCAGGTTCCCTATGGAAAGTGAATTCTGGCACAAGGGTGTCAGATGAAGTGAGGGATCATTAAAAAAAACCAACCCCCAAACTAGCCACACTTCCACTCACCTTTGTTGAAAAGGTTTGCATTTAAGTTTCAGACATGCATTCCCACATCCTGAGGTACCAGTGTGTTACTCTGACAACTTCAGCTCAAACCAGTTATTTTTCACATTCTGATTGCTGAATGAATTTTCCCCCCTAATGCCAAAGGATCTCTATGTATGCCTATCCAGAGACCTAACAGAGGAAGTTACAGCAAGCCTGAATTAGGTCCACATTTTCCAAGATGAGCTTAAAACATAAGATTAATGGCAGTACATATCTGTTAAATTGTTTTTTGCATTTCTATATAGATCCCCTTATTCCCAGATAAAACTATTCAGGATGCTTTGGTTTTTGTCAGAACCAAGACAACCTCTCTTATCTAGGAGCTGGGGCTCCCAGCTGTCGGGTAGAGGATGTGCTGTTCTTATGACTCTGATCTGGTACTAATGATAAGGAGTACAACACCACTCCATTTTAAACCTAGCTGTTGCAAAGAGAGGGTCCTGTTGTTGCATGGGGTGCTGTCAGTGGTTAATATTAATCTCTAAGAATCTAATAACCTAATGAAGCTGTTTGCATCATGGCTGTTTTGTATGCTGTTGCTTGCAGTACGTCACCCGTGGCTTGAAAGGGCTTGTTCTCCACAGTTTGAGCACCTTGTGGCATGGATGCGTTCAGCACAGCAATGCTTTAAACAATGAGAAATCCTGCATCTCCTGCCAATAAATTGATTCAAACAGAAACACAGCACATCTTGAATGAGTCAATTTGCAAAGGCTGCAAAATTCTCAAGTGCTAACACTGTCATGTCTTGCATTGTTTGCTTAGGAATGTCTAGATGATGAAGCAAACCAACCTTCATGGCATCGTTTCCTTCTTTTCTCACCCTTTAATAAACACACAATGTTTATTCCTAACCTCACTCTCAGATGATGAAAATCCAGTCCATCATTTCTCAGGCTCTTCTGAAATGTGGTTTGACAAACCCAGCCACTCTCAAAAATCTGTTCCCCCTAATGCTGACTCTTGCCTTCTTTCCAGCAAGAGTCCATGTCACCTATCAGCTGAACTTCCACATGAGGCAGGTGTGGCTCTTTGCTGACCAGATGTGGTTAATACACAGCTCCACATGGATGTGTCCTACTCTGAAATCTTGTAGGCACATGATACTGCTGCAATCCATCCACCCCAGTCTTCCATTTAAAATCCTTCTATTCTAACTATCTGTACATTTTAAACTATTTGTTTCATCACAATAAAGTAAAACTATGAAAGAATCAAGTAAGTGATGAGAAGACATCAGACACTGAAATACCAATTTCTTATCAGACATTGAGAGCAATAGATTCTCAGACCCAGTAATTAAAAATGTGTTTCTGGGGGGGGGGGGGAAAGGGTGGTTTTTGGAACCCCACTTCCCACTGTATGAAGCTTTTTGCAACTGTTAAGTACAGGATCATAGAATAGTTTGGGTTGGATGTCTAAAGGTTATCTAATCTAACCACCCTGCAGTGAGTAGAGATATCTTTAACTAGATCAGGTTGCTCAGAGCCCTGTCCAACCAGACCTTGAATGTGTTCAGGAGTGGGCTATCTGCTTTCTCTCTGGACAACCTGGGCCAGTGCCTCACCACCCTCGTAAAACTTCTTCCATATATCTAGCCAGAATCTCCCCCCTTTTAGTTTAAAACCATAACCCCTTGTCCTGTTGCAACAGGCCTTATTAAAACATCCGTCTCCATCTTTCTTACAAGCCCTCCTTAAGTGCTGAAAGGTCCCTACAAGGTCTCTCCAGAGCACAGTCATACTTTTGCTGCTTCTATAGTCCAAGACCTTTAAAAATGTTATTGCTTCTTTCCATCACATCTCACTGCTTCTGAGTGGAAATGCAGCCTCTGTTGTACTCCTCAATGAGCAAGTCCCCAGCAGCCACTTCAAGTGCAGGTCTCTATTTCGGAAGAAGTCTTATCTTACTCTTACCTGGTGGAGTAAGATCCAATATATGTCATGTGTATTGCCTGGAAAAGAAAAAGGGGGTTTTCATCTCTCTTAAGAAACATAGGTATCTTAAGTGTTTGTATAAAAACACGTATGTAGGTATAGCTATACAATGTGTAAGTAAATATGGTAAGATGGATGAACGTTTAAAACTGGAAAGCCTGGAGTTTCATTTCTTGCAAAGTGTCTCCAGGGACAAAGAGTCAGGACAGCCCTTTCCAGTATCTGACCATCACAGTAGAAGTTTTTAGGTTAAAATAGGATTTCCTGGCTTCAGTTTATGCCCATTTCCCCTTGATTATTCACTGCACACCACTAAGAATCAATCTCTGTCTTCAGGTATTTTTAAATATTGACAAGACCTCCCTGAGCCACCTCATCTCAAGGCTGAGATGTTGCAGCCTTTGCAGTCTCTCCCCATATGCTCCACCCCTTAGTTGTCTCTGTTACCCTTCTTAGGATTAGTTCCAGTAAGCCCCTGACTTTGCTGTAGGAGTGGACTGAGGCTCCCATTCATCTCTCACCGATGCTGAGGAGAGGGGACGGATCATTTCCCTCAACCTGCTGGCAAGACACTGCCTAAAGCAGCTCAGGAGGCTGCTGGCCGCCTTTGCTGCAAGGGCACACTGCTGGCTCAAGTTCCTTTCTCTCTCTCTCTTCTTTTTTTAATATACCCATGAAAGTGCTTGCAAGGCCTGGAACCTAGATGGTATAATAAAAACTTCATCTATAAAGACTGTTCACTGCACCAACTACTCTACAAAGGGAGCTGGAGGGCTTCAGGGCATATGTTTTCCTCTAGGGAGTGAGAAACTATCCCACCGATTGAACTGAAGCAGTCAGACGTTCATGCTCAGTACTTACACTGTGAGCATTCCTCAGCTGTGCTGAAATGTCTGGGTGCAAGCAGTAGATTTCAAGAGCTATCCTCTGAGGTTCTCTGTTGGAGGTTACCATACTGGCTTAGCTCCTCAGCTGGGTCTCAGATCTTCCCTCCTTGAGAGCAGGATCAGGTGCTTTGCTTCTGTTGATGTTGATAGATAATTTGTAAATTGTGTTGTCAACACAACATTTAATCTGCTCCAAACAGCTCATAAACAAACCTTTGATTAATTCTTCTAGTCTGTGTCTTCTGGACAGGATTTACAACGTTCTACTTGTTTGGATGAAAAATAGAGAGAGACAGGCTGTCACCACTGAGAAAAAGAGTATTTTTCCCCTTCACTTTGTAGCTTAAGAATCATTTTATCATGACTTTACTGTATGAAAATGGCAGGAGATTTAAATTCGTGACTGATGATGCAGAAGCTGTAAAACTCAGCGGACTCGAGTGTTCATACCAAACACTCAAGCTACACACCCTTTAGGCCAGGAACATCCAGTTCACAATGGCAATAGAAACTTGGAAGCATTATTCCGTGATCAATGCATAGGATGATGTTAGCCAATGACATTTGAAAGAGCTGTTTATTTATAGCCTCAGCTGAACATTGCAACACAGCTGGAGGAAAAAATGAGTAATTTCAAAGACAAATAATTCAGAAGGAGATCTGTTGGGGGTGGGGGCACTGAGTTTACTCTGTCCAGACCCTTGATAGCATTAAAACAAAAAATTTGAAGCAGTAAGGCTTACTTTACTGACCTTGTCTTTTGTTATCACATTAAATTTAACTCACAGCTCAGAGGATCGCATTAGTTTGGCTTTGAAATATATTTCATTTATGTGTGCCTTTGAATCAGCACACTACTACCTCTGTTGATTTAGTCCAGTCAAGATGTATGTATAGTTCTGAAGCACTGTTTATGTAAGGTTCTTATATCACTCTCAGCACAGCTACCATCCAACAACTTGATCTTGAAAATTAGAAACCGAATGCCACTAGAATAAAATTCCATTCCTGCCTAAATGGTTATGATACAACATATACAAGCAGTTTGTGGCTGATAGGAAACGATTAAAGCAAATAGCTATCTATTAATTTCAGGACTATCAGAAATGTAAATAAGAACCTGACACACCAATTCCTTTTTTTCAAGTGCTAGCTACTTGCTGCCATCCAGCATGCTCTTGGATAAAATACAGTTTTGCAGTCTACATTTCTGAGTGTGCCTGGTTGCAGCTTCAAAGCCAACTGTGCTTTGGTTTCATTTTCTTTCTTTATTTTTCTTCACACTGTACCTCCTGTGTTTATAAGAATCCAACAACAGTTTCTCTTTCTTAATTCTTGTTTTGACACATGAGTTGGAGTTCACAAAGCAAAAGTGAAAAGTCTGCTCCTGAGGAAGGACAGCAATAGATTGATGTTTGTAGATAGTTTGTATATAACACCCAGGGTAATACTAATCCAAATATAGAAAGTAATTACACTGACCTTGATATCTGTCATCATTATCTTGCTTATAGCACAAATGTTTTGCTGAGAATGTCATCAAAACCGTAGTTTTAGATCTATTTCTAGAGAGAAACTCCTTCTAATCACTGCTCTACAAATATTGTGATTCTAAGGGTACAAAAGTATCAGTGCATCTCATCACCATAATTGTTCCAATAGAGAATTAAGATAAACCTCCGTCTTAGCCTTCGTTCCAATGGCTCTCATGTACTTCTTGCACTGTCAAAGCATTTCAAAACACTGTTTGGCAGATTATCTTGTTCTCTGGGAAAAATAAAGGACAAATGCAATGATTTTAGGGATTAAAACACCTGAAGTGCACTTGATTCTTTCACAGGAAGAGGTGTCAGAAACTGACAAAACGCCCTAATGTTTCCAAACTTGCAGGAAATGTTTCTGCTATCCAAGGTACAAACCGGCAGCATGGCTAAGTGCAGCGCCAGCCCCTGAGAAACTAGAGACATACATCCACACAAAGAGAATAACACACAGTGATTTTCAATCTTCTGAGAACAGCAGTGGACTATTGGGCTTATTTCACGACTATAAAAACCTCATAATCTATGATTGCTGCAAGCAGAAGTGATTTATTGGAGTACTCTCACATATATGAGATAAACCTATAACTTGCTGGCAGCTATTTTTTTTTTAAAGGAGGGTATTAAAGGAAAGGCCAACAGCTTGCTTACTTTATAGCCTCAGAAAGCAATGATTTGCAGCTCCAAAATATCAGTTTTGATGAATAGTTGTGGTGAAATTATACCCGCTGTTGTACAATGAGATAAACTTTCACCTCCACGAGGAAAATACAGATTACAAAAGCTGATTGTAAACAATCGATGCTTTATATTCCTCTTCCCTAACTGAGCAAGTTTTGAATTTATGCCAGTCCAACAAATGCATTAATAATGTTTAGCCACTAGGTATTTGTGAAAGAAATTGGAAATGGTTTTTAATTTGTTAGTCTGGCGAAGCGATAACGCGCCGAGGCAAGGAGGAGGAAGAAGCGCTAGTATGTACTTGCTATTTCCATATGTAAAT
Organism: Dryobates pubescens; assembly: GCF_014839835.1. Taxonomy (NCBI): domain Eukaryota; kingdom Metazoa; phylum Chordata; class Aves; order Piciformes; family Picidae; genus Dryobates; species Dryobates pubescens. The sequence goes on along the minus strand of NC_071634.1, from coordinate 16,857,607 downwards.
ACCCAAACACACATCCAGGTCTGTGTCCATTGCCATCCATGCATCTCGCTCTCCTACAGAAAGGGGGACAAGTAGAGTGAACATAGAGAAGAAACTAGTAGTTGCTAAACAAGGGAAGTAACTCCAAAGTAGGAACCTTGCTTGCTTCGTGTCACAGACATTTTAAACATTCATTTACATTTCTTGCGCAGTTTACTACAAGGAGGAAATTCTTTAACTGTTGAAGGTGGTGAGGCACTGGAGGAGGTTGGCCAGACAAGGTGTGGATGACCCTCCCTTGGAGGGATGAATGGGGATTCAAGCAACTTGGTCTAGTAGAGAGTGTCCCTGTCCATGGCAGGGGGTTTGGAGCTAGGTGATCTTTAAGGTCCCTTCAGCCCAAACTGTTCTGAGATTCTGATTCTATTTTCAGCTTCTTCCAGCTGGTGCTGTTCCACTTGATATGACTGATTGATACTTTGTTGTGAAGGAAGGACCAGCTCTGGGTTTGAATGAGCAACACTGGGACTGTGGCAAATCAGATCAGGAGAACTGGAGAATCACCTCAAACTGAAATGTCCTGTGTATGATCCTGTAGGTTATTTCTGGGCATCTTGGTCTTTGACATTTTGAAAAGCCTTTGAAATGTCTTTGTTTTGTCTCAATGGGGAATGTGACTGTTCCTAATTCTCTTTGGTTTTGGGGGAAAATACATCATCAGGCACACCTTAATTTATTGGTATACATGAAAATACCTATTTCTCACACAGGTACTAAAACCTGCAGCTTAGTACAGAGTTCTGCCTAAACCAAAGAGGCAGACGGAGTTGGAATCCTATATAGTTCGATTAAAAGACGAAAGGTAGACAAGTTAAAATCATTGAAGGTCCACTTTGTAAATAAACCCAAAGAAAGCCACCCATTTTGCTGACAGGGAAAGCATTAAGCAGAAAAACAAGGTGAAAGATGAAGGAGAAGTGGAGAGTGACTGAATTGCACGTGTTCGAAAGATGCCATCCAGCTTCGTCTTCAGCCTGGTTTGCTATTTGATGTAATTTACATTTTTAGTGACTTTGTCTCTTCCTGTAATTTGCACTGTTGTTTAATTTCAAAGCTTTTTATGACTTCCAAATGAATTATTTCGAAATAATTTCAATCACAAGCAAGTTAAACAAAACATTTGTCAGCCCTTTCTTGTTCTGTGTTCAGATTCTTTGGCTGGATTTTTATCAAAGCACAGGATCGTCTGCTATGAATAGACTATCCCTCACAGCCATCAACTGCCCTTTTTCTTTGGTCACGAACCAAAAATAAGATTAATTATGTAATCTTCCAAAGAGAGATTTCCAGTTACACTTTAAACAAAATTCTCCCCTCTTAAAAGGGTTTAACTCAGACTTAATGAGAAAGTTATTGTATGCTAATTGAATACACGCTGATTACTATGAATATTTATCGAAGTGTAACAATAATTTGCATGAAGATAGACGCTGAACAACTGAATTTCAGTAAATATGTTCCTAATAATTATTTAACATTCACTAAATTATGCAACTAAATGATTTTTTTTGGCAAATATATTGAGTATTTATTCTCTATCATGGGCCCACCCGTATCGTTACCTGCACGGGTGCAATCCAACTTAATTAAGGGGGAAGCTGTCATGCAACTGAGGGCAAGATGCAATCATACATACCAGCTGATTACTAAGCACAATTAATGACATTGAACAGCAGTTCTGAGATCTAAAGATTCAAAAACTCATTGGAAACTAAGCTGAATGATCCAGCCAGAGCCTTTCCTTAATGCTGCACCATGCACCCTTCATCCAGTTCAGTCCTAGGATCCTCACTGCCTATGGAGTGTTTTACCTGCTCACATTTGTGTCCTGGGTTTGTTGGCCTTTTTTGCCTGCTCACATTTGTGTCCTGGGTTTGTTGGCCTTTTTTGCCTGCTCACATTTGTGTCCTGGGTTTGTTGGGGGTTTTTTTGCCTGCTCACATTTGTGTCCTGGGTTTGTTGGGGTTTTTTTTTCCTGCTCACATTTGTGTCCTGGGTTTGTTGGGGGTTTTTTTGCCTGCTCACATTTGTGTCCTGGTTTTGTTGGGGTTTTTTTTTGCCTGCTCACATTTGTGTCCTGGGTTTGTTGGGGTTTTTTTTTGCCTGCTCACATTTGTGTCCTGGGTTTGTTGGGGTTTTTTTTTTGCCTGCTCACATTTGTGTCCTGGGTTTGTTGGTTTTTTTTTTTTTGCCTGCTCACATTTGTGTCCTGGGTTTGTTGGGGTTTTTTTGCCTGCTCACATTTGTGTCCTGGGTTTGTTGGGGTTTTTCTTTTGCCTGCTCACATTTGTGTCCTGGGTTTGTTGGGGTTTTTTTTTGCCTGCTCACATTTGTGTCCTGGGTTTGTTGGTTTTTTTTTTTTTGCCTGCTCACATTTGTGTCCTGGGTTTGTTGGGGTTTTTCTTTTGCCTGCTCACATTTGTGTCCTGGGTTTGTTGGGGTTTTTTTTTGCCTGCTCACGTTTGTGTCCTGGGTTTGTTGGGGGTTTTTTTGCCTGCTCACATTTGTGTCCTGGGTTTGTTGGGGTTTTTTTTTGCCTGCTCACATTTGTGTCCTGGGTTTGTTGGGGTTTTTTTTTGCCTGCTCACATTTGTGTCCTGGGTTTGTTGGGGTTTTTTTGCCTGCTCACATTTGTGTCCTGGGTTTGTTGGGGTTTTTTTTTGCCTGCTCACATTTGTGTCCTGGGTTTGTTGGGGTTTTTTTTTGCCTGCTCACATTTGTGTCCTGGGTTTGTTGGGGTTTTTTTGCCTGCTCACATTTGTGTCCTGGGTTTGTTGGGGTTTTTTTGCCTGCTCACATTTGTGTCCTGGGTTTGTTGGGGTTTTTTTGCCTGCTCACATTTGTGTCCTGGGTTTGTTGGGGTTTTTTTGCCTGCTCACATTTGTGTGGTGGTTTTCAAAGTTTCGACAGGCCATTAGGTTGCACAGGTATCCTAGGTGTACTCCAGCACCAGGACCTGATATAAAGTACAAGGGAAAAATCACTCAAACTTGCTTCTTTCCTACTGCTGCTCCCTTATGAAGGAATCCTTTTGTCCAAATCTTATTGAATTTACCTGTGGAAACAAATATTATTTGGGGTGTTACTAGTCTTCTCCCTTCTAGATGCAGTATGGATTAGTAAAAATACTACAGTTGGCATCCTTAGTTTTGTTTATTCTAACCTTTGGTATCCCACTGAGCTGGAGGAGTTTTAAGACAATTTCTCCATTTTCTTAGGAGAAAGCAACAATCTTGAGGCTACTGTCAGGCCTGGCACTATCAGTGCCTCTTGTTAAGTCACTCTAGTCAATAATTCAGAAACTATGCATAGGAAAAGATTAAACATAAGAGGCAACCTGTTTCTGTAGGTCAGTGATGACAATATTCATTTGGGACTGGAGAGCATCCTGCCCTCAATCTATTTTTGAAATTCTCTCTAGTGTCCCTTAAATGCTTATTCAGTCCTTGAATCAATTATCAGAACAGAGATTCTCCATCCTTAGGCTTGCTTGCAAACAACAGAGAGAGGAAATGTCAGAGAGTTTGTTCTAGGAATAACTTAATTTAGAGCAATTTGGGAGGTTTCTGCGTAGCACTAATAGTAAAGATCTCGAAGAGAATCAAACTGGACAGAGAATAGAGCCTGCAGTTATGCCTTTTGCACTTATTTGTCAGTCTACTTCTATATTTACTTCTCATGCCACATCTTTTGAATCAGCACAATGTCACAGATTCTCTCCCTTACATATGACAGTGAAGCATTGGAATGGGTATTGGGATTTGCATGCTCACTGCACATCCAGTGCACTCCAGCAAGAGGTGGGAGGGATACTGAAAAGGAAGATGTACTTCTAAAGGAAAAATCTGTCAGTCATGGTGCAATGGTCGTCTGTCTCTTTCCTCTCTGTCTGTCAGTACTACAAGATATGTGGAAATAGATTGTGTCTTTGAAATCTCAAGGTCTTTCTAAGAGCTGTTGGAACACAAAAGGTTTCTATCCTTAGCTGGAAAGTCTAGCTGGAATTTTCTTCTGCATCCACTGCCTAATTCTTCAAATTACTTATTCTCTTCAGAGTGAGGAATTCAATATGATCCTGTAATCTTATTTTAGTGTTGATATAGCTCACTAAATCACCTTACTTTGTCGTCTTAGTCTTGTTTTTAGAAAGCTAAAAATAGAAAATGTAGATTTAATATTATTTTTTTTTGCTCAGTACATCACTGAATTGTGGATGGGGATAAGAATGACCTGATAATTTAAAAGATCTAATGGCGTTATTAGATGGATGGAAAGTAAAACAGAATTATGAAAAGGGTTGCATAAAATATTACCTATGTTTAATAAGCCTTCTAAAAGGTTAGGATTTAATTGTAATATTGCCAGTGTAGGGAACAAATTCTAATATCTGATGTATATTTAATGAGTGATTTTTGTAAGCAATCAAAACTATAAATCCTGAAGTTAACCTAATCTGAGTTAAGACTGTTAGGGAAAAATGAGTATCGAAAGGGAATGAGCACTGCATCCAGTCCTGGAGCCCTTATTACAGGAAGGGTCTGGAGGTGCTGGGAAGTGTCCAGAGAAGGGCCATGAGGAGGAGCAGAGGGCTGGAGCTGCTCTGCTCTGAGGACAGACTGAGAGAGTTGGGGCTGTTCAGGCTGGAGAAGAGAAGGCTCCATGGAGACCTTCTTGTGGCCTTCCAGTATTTGAAGGGGGCTACAAAAAAGCTGGAGAGGGACTTTATAGGGCGTCAGGGAATGATAGGGCTGGAGGGAATGGAACAAACCTAGGAATGGGGAGATTCAGATTGGATGTTGGGAAGAAGTTCTTCATGAGGGTGGTGAGACACCGGCACAGGTTGCCCAGGGAGGTGGTGGAAGCCTCATCCCTGGAGGTTTTTGAGGCCAGGCTGAATGTGGCTGTGAGCAACCTGCTGTAGTGTGAGGTGTCCCTGCCCATGGCAGAGGGGTTGGAAGTGGATGATCCTTGAGGTCCTTCCCAGCCTTGACAGTTGTGTGATGCTGTGAACGAGATAAATCAAAACAAGTATACTTAAGAGTATTTCTTTGTGTGTTCTTTTTGGGTTTTGCTACCACCCCTGGGCTACTGTATTCTTCTTGGTAGTAATAAAGGCATAAATAAAATCTGAAGTGTAAACACAGATAACAAGCTGGAGTAGGCTTTGTCTCCTACTGTGCTTTGATGAAAGATTTTAATAATAAAGAATAGTAATGGTAAGCTGATGTCAATGGCTGGCTGCTTCTAACTTTTTTCCAATCAAATGGTTACAGATAAGCCTAGGAAAAGGAACTAGGTTTTCAGTAGAGATACTACTTGGTTGCTAAGTCAACAACTTTCATGAGAGCTATGCTATGAATAAGTAACAAAAAAACTAGAAGCTCTGTCACACTCTTTGCTGCTACCACCTCAGCTGTATTTTCCACACACCGTATCCTAAATCTGGGCGTCATTGACAGCCTCTCACTCTTCTGGTTTTACTTGAAGCTTTGCACTTTTTTTGACACAAAGCAAAACCTTTCAAGCAACCCCCTTGATTTTTTGCTTCCTAGCTCGGGAGATGAAAAGTGTAATTGTTTCCAGCCAAGAGTTGCCAGAAGGGTTTCTAGCTCATGCCCATCTCTATTAAACGTCCAGCGCTCACTCCAGATCCTTCAGATGTGAAACACCTTTCAAAGCAAGATTATGCAGCCTCTCTAGTCCTCACAAGAATATCCCTCTTCTTGGTGGACACCAGATAAGGTGTTTTCAGCTATGCCTCATCCTAGCAATCGCGACTTGATAGGGTGCTTGGTTGCATGGTTTAGTTGATTAGGTGGTGTTGGATGATAGGTTGGACATGATGATCTTGAAGGTCTCTTCCAACCTGGTTTATTCTATTCTATCCTATTCTATACAGGACAGGCTTCTCTTGTAGATTTCTTTCAGGAGGTGTCCTGGGTTAAGTACTGTTGTCAGTGCTCCGGCCAGGCATTGCCTCCTGTAGTGGGGAGTAAGATGAAGTTGGGCCTTCAAGCAGAATTGCACCAAAGGGAGACACCCCTCCCTGATCTTCCTAGTTTGGGAGACACACAGCTTTCAGTGTATTAATGGGTGTATTGCCTAGCTGCTGAGCAGTTGCAAATGCAATGATCTTCGATGGAATTGTATCATATTGTACAGTATTGATTTGGGATGGAGAACAGAGGGGTTAAGGACTTCCTAGGACCTCTTAGCAACAATTTTGCCACTCCGTTGGAACAGAAGCAAGTAAAGAACCACTGAAAATTACTGAACTGTTGAATACAAGAGAAATTTAATCCTTCTTTGCACCCCTCTTTTTTTGCAGTCTTCTTGATTTATTAGAATGTGGACAGGGAGTGTGGAGAATGTTTCTCTGTCAACATCAATTCTTCCTTCTGTTTTTGCTCAGGAAAGAGCACCAGGCTTTGAGTCCCAGTGAGGGGAAGTGATTCTCTGTGGCTCTAAGCAAGGTTTTTGTGTCAAGAGCAGACTTTCCCCTGTGTACTGGAGCCTGCTGAAGAGGATCCAGGCACATAAATCCTTTTATGGATTTGACCATAACCTTGTCAAGTTCTGCATCTTGTTTTCTGTTAGCTCCCAGGCAAAGAGGACATGTTTAGATGTGTTTATTCTCTTAATATCTGAAGTTTTGTGTTCTAAATCAGACTGTTTCGGGGATCATTGTTTTATGCTGTCATTTCCTGGAAGAGTCTGTGTGCTTACCTGACACCAGACTTGCTGAGTTGTCAAACTGAATAGAGAGATCTCAAGTACTTAGCAATTTTTGTCACTAGTCTGCAGAAAAGAGACCAGGGATGTCTAGGGCAAGAGTGCGAGTCCCAGAAGGTTGATGGCCAGGTGTCTAAGACTGATTGGAAAACCATTACTGCAGTCAAAAATGAGGCCAAAGGTGCAATTAACTCAGAAACTGCTGTAATTTGTATTTCATTATTAGTTGTAAATCAATACAAATAGTCTTGCCAGACACAGTCAATTGCTTTTTTAATAAAAGAAAATTAACAATGAAAGAGAATGCAGTATGTGTAGCAAATATATAGAAAACCTCTTTGCATTGTTTCTCATGAAACCACAGACTTATATCTACAGAAGAAATAAAAGCTCTCTCTTAGCTTTTCTACACTTAAATAGTATGGAGATCCCACACCAAGTAACTGATGTGTGTGCTGATTAGTATGGTTTAATTGTAACAAGATACTCTTGGTGTGCATCAGACTTCGTGAACATCTGGAGCAGAAAAGTGTCTGTACCGAAAATAGCAATTAACAAAAGACCCCAGAAGAGTCAGATCATTTCAGTGATCTCCCAACCTCATAAACTACACACTGAGAAAGAAGGAGAAAAAGGTAAGCATCTGGCAGGACTAATGCATTTAGACTCTGTTGGACTTCCTGGATCAGAACCTTAGCACCTGGGAATCAGGAAACACTCCTTCTTACACACCGTGATCAATCACCTTAGCCAAAAAGCAACTGGTGATCAACCAAGCAAACACTCATCACACTAGATTTTAAATGTCCATGTTGATGAAGCGGTGTTACACAAAATATTTCTTCTCATGAAACATTCTGGATTTTTATTCTTTTTAAATAGCCTTTTAAAATTTAAACAAACCAGATAAGCATTTTAGATGCTTGCCACTTAGTCCTTTTGACATCGACCTCCATTGCTATCGTAGTGCAGTGTTGCCAGTGCTGCCCTGGCTCTTACATAGCCCAAGGCAGGTAAGAGTGACCCTCTGCTGGAGTGCATGCACACAAGGTTTGTGTAATAAAGGGAGAATTCTCCCACTGGTAGGAACCTTGATGTTAGTCCTGGGTAAGCTGTTGACTGTAGGTATTAGAAAGCTTTAGGACAGGGAGCATGTAAATACTATGGATGACAAAAAAAAGAATACTTTAGGGATGAGAGAGTGGAAGAGCCTGAGCAATAAATCGCTGGAACATCTCCCCAGTGAGGAAAGACTGAGAGACCTGGGGCTGTTGAGTCTTGAGAGGGGATCTGATCACTGTCTATAAATATCTGAGGGGTTGGTGTCAAGTGGAGGGGGCCAAGCTCTTTTCAGTGGTGCACAGTACTTGGACATAGAAGATTTCACTTCAACATGAGGAGAAACTTCTTTACACTGAGGGTGGCAGAGCACTGGAACAGGCTGCCCAGGGGGGTTGTGGAGTCTTCTTCTCTGGAGACTTTCAAAACCCACCTGGATGCATTCACGTGCAGAGTACCCTGATTTTGGTAGGGGGCTTGGATTCAATCTCTAACATTCTGTGAAAGCAGGTCTGGGCTCTCTGTAAGGAGCCCAGGCAGTGCTAAAGCAATTCAGAACTCCTTTGTCTTCAAAAATTACAGATGACATTTTGAGTTCTTTTATCCCTTGAGGTCTCCATGCATAAAAGTAATTAAAAACCACATTTACCTTCTCTTTATCCTCCTCTACCTTAGTCATTCCAAGGGCTTTTTTTCCCCCCCCTCTTCTAGTGCTGAAGGGATACATTTCTGGGTTGTTGAAATAACTTTGTGAATACAGTGTTGATATTCATAAACATTGAAAAACCACCCAGAGTTTGTTACTGCCATTGTGAAAGATGTCTCACTCTACTATTATCTTAGCTTTATGATATCATGTTTTGTGTGGGATGAGACTTTGTGCATATATTACAGGAAACAAAGACAATAATTATTGAATCGGCAGACCAAAAGCAAGAGTAGTTCTTTAATCACACTCTATTCCATGAATACTGAGTGGAATACTACAGTAAAAAAAGCCCTGATATTTTGACTGAGACATAGCAGAGCTTTAGTGCTCATAATACTCTGCTTTTATGGGGTCATATTTCTGTCTGAGATGTATTAGTAGATTGTGCCAAGATTTAGGCTGCGCAGCTGCAGGAACTTGCAAAGTTGCCTCTAGTGTATCAGATACAAAACACGCAACATTAAATCTTGTGAACTGTAACAGTTAGCTGAGTGTGTGATGTCTCTTTAAGGAAAGAGATTCAAATCAGATTTCACACAGGGTCCATTGAAACAAATGTGAATTTTGCTTGTAAAACGTCCAGAGCTCCAGGTCTTTACCAGAAAAGCGACAAGTTAGATCATTCTGTAGCAGCTCCCAGCTGCTCCTTGGAGGAAGGCAGTGCCACAGAAAAGCTGACCTCTGTCCAAAGGGAATTAACAAGGATAGGAAACCATTAAGGTTCTAGATATCAGCTGTTGATATCTATTCCTTGGCATACAGTAGAAAGGATTATTAAGAAGGGGGGGGAAAGGATTATGTGGAGTTTTAATGGGATATTCTCAAAAGCTGATTTAATTCAACTTTGCATTTTGTAGTTTTATTCCCATGTCCTTTGATAGCTAATACGAGACCCCAACAGGCAGAGATGTTCTATGATACAAAATTGAAGTGCCAATACATTTAGAGTGGTGGTTTGCTTATAAATTGAGATCCTGGACTTAAGAAATTACCTGGGTTTTCCTGAGTGGGATTCCCAAGAAATCACTGGAGTCAGGAAATCCTGAAAGTTGGAGTGAAAAAACAGGACAAGAGATAAAGCAGTTGATCATTTAATGAGATATGTTGAGGGAATAATAAATCATTTGAGCTAGATGAAACTCCCTTCTCTGGAAAGTTTATGTTAAATTACTCAGTGGAAGACGCAGTGTGGAAAACAATGTCAGAGGTGAAAATTGCCTTCTTGTGCTGTTATTTGGATTGTAACTGAAACTGAAGAGTACAGAAGACACTATTTATTCAGGGCAAATTTAAAAAGCAGTTGAGTCAACATCCAGAGTGCAAATTTCATGCAAAACTAGAAGCTGAGTGATGAAGATGGATGAAATTTTCAGTGGACTGGATAAACACAGAGGGGAGGCAGAGTTTTATTTTGTAGCTGATGACTGGCAGCACCTGGGTGCAGCTGTAGATGTCAGGAGAAAGCTCTGGAGACAGGAGTGCTGGGAGGCACAAAGCTTGAGGTGACCCTTCTGACAGGGTCCTGCTGGAAAGTGATCTGGAGAATCCTGAGGAAGGAGCTGCCTCTGCCTCATTCTTGCTGTCTTCAGGGAAAGCAGAGGGAATGTGTGTTGCTTGTAGATGACAGGATCAGTTTTGAAAAACTTGGATTTTTCAATCCAATTTAATTTCTTGTTCACACACCTTCAAACTTTTGGCTAACTGTTCTAAGCACAAGCAGATAAAATGGTTGAGAGCATACTACACAATTGCAGTATGCTCCAGAGAGCAATGGTATCTCTGTGTGTTGTAAATAATGCAGAAAGAGCAAAAGATGAAGAAAGGAGGTAAATATTTTGTCTGAGATTGTCAAAGAAGCATGAGAGAATTAGAATCCTAAATCCTAATGAAATTCAACCGAAGTTGGAAACCTTAATTCCCTTAGGCTCCTTTGAAAATCCCATTGGTAATTTCATGCTAAGGTAGAACACTGGTTCTACATAGCCTCGGTTTCACTAAGAGGACACCACTCTATTTTCCACACTTCTCATTTCAAAAGGCTTGATTTTCAGCACTGTAAGCACGCCCAGCCCAGCTGGTCAGTGAGTCGAAATTAGGCTCCAAGTATGGGGCTCCTTTCTGTACTGATTTGTGCTGTGAAGACTCGAGTTTTTATTTTTTTGCTTTCATTAACTAAAAGCTATATCTTTTAGTATTTAGACTGTTCCCCTGATGCTTCCTGCTCAAGCACTTTAATTATGAGATAGGGGCTTACTGTTTGCTGCTTTTATAGGAATTGCTTCACCTCTCGAGTAAGTTGGAGCTAACCATATGTTTCGTTTTGTTTGTTTGTTTGGGGTTTTTTTACTTCCTTTATTAATTCCTTGGTTTAGTGCATTTCAGTGCATAGGAATAACTAAAATGAAATGAGGCCAAATGAGCTGCACTGGTTTTCTGGGTTGTTTTGCTCAACCATGTGGACCAAGCTGGGAAAGCTGTAGTTCAGACTTATTTGGCCCTAGCGTACAAGTGCAGTGAGTGAGTTTCTGGAGAATAAAGCCCTCTGGCTCTTAGCTTCTGCCTATATGTTTTTACACATTGCTGCAAGGCAAACCCCAGTTCTATTAGACAATACTTTGGGGGATGCAGCTGTGTGCTAATTACCTTTCCAATTTACCAGCCGAAAAATGAAAGCAGTATGGTGTAGTCCATTAATTTTACAAACGTCGGTGCAGGTCTTCAGCTGATGTAAGTGGACATAGCTGCAAGGAGTTTATTGGATGGATTTACTCCTGCTGGGCATAAGGCCTCCTTCATTGATTTTTTTCAAAGCATTTCCAGATTTCAGGCCAAGCTTTGCTGTACAGTTTGATTTCTCTTAGCCCATGCAGATCTTGCCCATCTTGTCTGCTGTGCAGACTACACTCATCCTGTAGTTTAAGGTTACTGTTGTGCATTATTTACTGTGTTCTGTAAAGCTACTCACTGATTTTTACATCCATGGATCATTCTTATGCAGCATTACCAGTAGATTTACAGGATCTTAGCACAATAATTCCCTCCCCAAAATGAACTGCTGTCAGCTGCAAGCTTTTCAGTTTAATAGTAAAATAATTCTGCATTATTTGTATTTCAAACACTACTGCACAACTTGAGGTTTAGTTCTGATGGAAGGCATCCTGTTCTTTTTCACGTCATTTTGGGGACCGCTGAGAATATTGAACAGTTATTGGACACATTCAAGCCATTTCTTACTTCTCTTTCTCTTTCTCTGGGCTGTAATGAGCTAATCTACCTACACTAAGGGCTGAATACAAAGTATGAGGAGGAAATTCCAGGGGAAGAAAAGGACAATATTCATTGTTGATGTTTATCAGTGTGGCGCTGAATGAAATCTGTAACTTGAAAGGACCTTTAAGAAATGTTAAATTGAATGAGCTCCCTAGGAGAAATCTGAAATAAAAAGGATCCTGGATCAGCAAAGATCCTGCCTTCTGACAAAGTATTTGATAGCCTGAGAAAGCTCTGGGGTGATACCCAAGGCAAACACTTCTCATTCATGTGTTGCCGTGTGAGCACCTGAATTCAGTCTGACTTCAGAACACAGGGGTGGGAGAGTTGTATCCAGCCACATCAAGGATAGTCTAGAGAGGACTCTTCAGGCCTTGTCACCAGAAGGGGCAGTGGTTCAGCTGGAGGTGACACATGATGGCAGCCTGTACCCATGGCTGTCCATAAGCATTCTCTGCTCTGAAATGATGGTGATCCAAAAAAAGGAGTATTCACTTTAAAGAATCGCAAGAAAATCATATGTATTCTTCCAAACCCTTCCAAACTGACCCTAAAGGCATTTATTTAAGCAAGCAACATGGACAAGTGTCTCACCTGGCCTAAAGAGCAGCCTGGAAAGAAGGTGATGATGAAAGTGAAGATAAGTGGCTCCTGTCTACCTTGCTAAAGGAAGATAGGAACCACCAAAAGAAGTCTAAAGTAGCTGTAAATAATAATTATTAAAAAGTCCCATATTTCACATCCCAGGAAGGGGAGGATAGGAGAATCTGTGCCCAGTAAAGCTGCTGCTGAGTTTGTACCTCTAAGTGCCATCAAAATGGCAAAACATATTTCTTAGCTTGCTCTTTCAAAAAAATAAAGTGGAAAGATTCATTCAAACAGATAAGATTCATCAAATACCCATGGAAATCCAAAACAAATGCATTGCCTGATCAAGATGAAAGAACAAAAGTACTTCTGATGTTTTCATCTGAAAAGTAAACAGTGCAGTATATTGATAGGGCTTAATTATGTCCTTTCTTGCTTAAATGAATTCCTCTGTTAAAACTGTAGATGTTAAATTATGCTGAAGTAAAATATTCTTTATCATTATTTAACATTTCTTTTATACTTGTGAAACTTTTGTGAGGTTAGTCCACAAATCCACATCAAGCATTTTAATGCAAAGACTTAAACTCATCATCTGCTCAATCTACGCTTTTAGTTTATTATCAGAAAGCATCAGTAACCCTCCTGATGCACTTTATCTTAGTTTATGCTTTCATCTGATAGAGAACTAAATAATAAGTGGAATGCATTCCAAAAAAGATTCAGCAACATTTGGTAGCAAGCATTATCTTCATGCAGTTACACATTGGCAATACAGCAACACAGGAAACATCTACTGCATCTCAAACTGTGACTGTCACTGTCCTACAGCACCACTAGGTCATATTTGATGCTCAAAGTCAGTACTATCATCCCAAGGCATCTTTCCTTGAAGATACCCTTTCCAGATTCCTCACTGACTCCTCGTGTATAGTGACTATGAGGCAGTCCTTGAGGTATTCCCAAGCACTTCAGTCAGATGAACTTGAGGGCAAAGTTTTTATTGACAGCTTCCAAGTGAAGAAGAAAAAGAGAACTTCCCTCCTGCCATGCTCTCAGCATTGAGAGATTAAGCCGAAGAAGGCTGATGTACCAAATTTCAGAGTAGGAAGGATGGTCAGACCTTATGCTGGGCTCAAGGAAGCTAGATTAGTTTTTCTGTGAGAGTCAGATGTGATGGGGTTTTTGGAGTAAAATTAATTCCAAGACACAGAAATGTAGCATAGCCCTGCTGGGTTTTTTTTCAGCCAGAAGTAGGCTTCTCAAGGCTTGTTTGGCAAAATTGCTTTTAGGGGAACCATAGAAGTTCCTGCTCATCTAAGCCAAAGTAGTTCATAGGTAATATAAATTCAAACTGCCATTACATGGAGATAAATAATTAGATGCTTTAACAAGCCTTCTGCAAAGGCTGCTTATGCTTTTCACAGGACAAAAGCCAAATGAAGGCTTCAGCCAAAAAATAAGCAGTAGATTTGAATTTACTCATCTGCAAGCCTTACAAAATCACAGCCAAGGGCTGGAAGAAACAAATGGAAACAAACGTAGGCTGAAATTTTGAATGTACACCTCTTTCAGATTCAGGATGGTTCTGGGTTGAAGTCAAACTCAAATGAGAAAGCTGATGATCTTCTGCTCTGAAGTGAATTTTATGGGCCCCCTCTTGCTTCTGACACATAATGCAGTCTTTGCCTTTCCAGTATCTTTTGCATTCTAGCACAGGGAACTTGGTGGCTATGAACAGATTATTAACTTGTCTCTTTTTTTGTCTTTCCCAGAAGAATAAAGTGAGGTCTTGGGTTTTGTTTGTTGATGAATGTGTTTTTTTCCTCCACTTTATTATCTTTTTGCACTGAGAACATTTTCAGTGAAAATCTTGTTTAGGAACCACATGAAACTGACACAAAGCATCTGCATTCCCAGATTTATTTGTCTTTTTGCAAAGTGAGTTTCTATTACCATGTGTACCCTTTTAAAAGCTGCTGAGGTATAAAAGCTTTTACCATTTGGTGAGTAGCTATTTTGTATTACTACTTTATGGAGTCACATCATAATCTGTCAAACTCCCCTTTATAATTATTAGTGGATCCTAAATGACAGAGTTCAGTCCCTGACACCTTGCATGACAGTGAAAAATAAGATTTTTCATGTAAGTTTCTTGCAATATAGACTCATTGGCATAGTAATTGACTTTTACTAAACTAAATTTATTGTTTATTGCTTTTTGATTGTTAGCTGCCATTCATATTTTTTTTTCCTCTACTAGAACACAGTAGATATTGGTTTTGCAAAGACAAATGTGCTTTAATTGTACTATACCAGTGAGATGTCTTGGGGTTTGTGTTTGAGAAACCTGTGTACTTAAGGTGATTGGTTTTTCCCCACAGGTTTGGGGTTTTTTCCTCCAGTAGAGATCAAATTGTGTTTTAACCAGGTATGTGAGCAACAGAGTATATTGTCATTATACAGGTAAAGAAATTAGTATAGACCAGATTTTACACATCCTGCTGAAAGTCCAGGCTAACCAGGACTAGCATTAGTCAAGAGTCAGGAGCCTTCACCTTCCAAGTATTTCAGGTCAGTTCATTGTATGTGTGCTAAGATCATTTACCGTCCTTTGGATCATACTTATTAGGTTGGTCAGATCCAGTACATACGAAAATGAGTTTAAGTAACATCAAGGATCTGGTCTAGGCCAAGAAACAGAAAACAAATCAAGTTTGGTACAATCCTTTGTAGACATGCATTGGAGAGAGAGAGCCTTGATAGCATGACTTAGAAACACAGTCTCAGGTTTACATCTGCAGTTCTGCATTTTCTAATGCTGATGTCAATCACTGGCAACTCAATAGTTGTGATTCATGCATATCCTGCATCAAGGGCTCTAGCAGAAGCTTTCAGAGTCCTGCAAGAAGCAGCTGAGATTTCTGCATGACACATGAAATTTCAGGAAACGCTACTGACCATTGCCTGGGCTCTATTCAGCTTTTTCATCAAGAAAGACATTCATTTCTTTGACACCATCAATAAAATTAGTCTATTTCATTTAAAGCATGTTTTATTCTGTAGTGTATATGAATATTACATCATCTTTATTTTTAAGCATCTCTTTTACAGTAATGTTATTACTCATAATAAGTTTCATACTGATAGTGCTGACAGCACTGAAAATTGTCCTCTCTTTATGCAGAGAGGCAAGCAAAGTTAATTTTCTCACACTGCAGTCCAATTTTAGTGCCATGTAGATAGGCACCATGATCTGTATCACATTTATACATACGTGTCTAGGTATCCCACACAGTAAATTACAGTGATTACCACTGTCTGGTACAAGTAGCTCTCATTCTATAGCTCTGCTGCAGCTGCTCTTCAGCTTTGCATAGGAAGCTGCTTTGTCCTTACTATTGGCTGAGGAGATAGATAGAGGTTCATTTGTCCTAAGGAGTAACTGAGGAGCACGAAATGACGTGCCAGAACTTGCACAAATGTGGCAGAGCTGGGAGAAGGACTTTAATTCTTCCACAAAGAAAGCTTCACCCCTTCTGGGGGACAACACTCTTTTTTTTTCCTTTTAGAAATAGTTTCACAGCTTGTAGAGTGTTTAAGTGTGACAAATGAAAACGCACCTGCAGCTTCACAGCATGGCAAATACAAGAAACTTCTCTGTTTAGGTTTCTGAGTATGAAATCCAGACATCTTCATTCCAACTTGAGGACATTTGGGTTGATTGCCTTTTTCTTTTCTTAAGCACTGACATTCAAAGCTTACAAAGTTGGAGGCAATGCACTGATGGGCAGGACAGTTTTTAGAGGTGTTGAATGGACAGGCACTTCAAGAAATGATTGACATTGACAAAGAGATTAGATGCTCAGAACTGGACATTTTATCTTCTCATTAGAGCCTGGGAAAGCAGCAGGCAAAGACTGAGTCACAAAGGAAATTATGAAAAGTAGTTATGATAAGACTCCCAATAAAATTCCCCAAATTTACAGTGAAGGAACGAACCAGAAGGAAGCTAAGAACAAGCTGAAAGCTTGGCTGCAGTAGCTGCTGAGGTAGTACGTATCTTTCAATGACACACAAAGTCTTTTGTAGTGTCACATTATGCACAATAAAAGATATAACCGGGGAAAACTACAGAAGTAGAACAAAGATCTGAGCAATTCATTCAGCAAAATGAATTCATAGCAAACACTGAGATTTGCAAAGGCTGTGCAGAACAGAAGACAGAAATATGTCTGGCAAGTGTCAAGAATCTGCCACAACAAGCATGCCACCAGGCAGCTGGTGAAACAGGGATCAACTCACTAAATGACTCAACCCACTGAACTAGTCTGATAGGGAAGATGTGAGTGTAGTTTCTTAAGTAGTCCCATTGGGAGGAGGCATACACAGATATTATTGTTGCAACAGTATTGTTAATAATTCCATTTAACTCCATCATTAAGTGTCCACACATTTAATTTCTGTATGGCACTCCAGATGTTTAAACAGCCTTGTAAGCTTAAGAGGGATCGAGACCTCCTGTTGTGGTTGTGTTCAGCAGACTCTCTTTCAAGAATACTTTTACATTATGGTGAAGTGACTGGGATAAATCAACCTTTAAATCTGACTGATTAATCAATGAGTTGGGGGCACTTTTGAAGCTGTGCAGACCAGAAGTATCAGAAGGATTAAAATGAAGCCAGAAGTGCTGAATAGTAGGATGGGAGTATAATCATGAGTGAAGCTGGTATTGATGATGATTTTCTAGGGCCAAGCAAAGACATTTGAACAGGAAGAAAAAGGAGGAGGGATGAGACAACAGAACTTGAGGCCAGAGGTGATGTAAATAGATAGAGACAATTCTGAAGGAATGAATGTTGAAGGTACAGAAAAGAGAAGTAATAATGCATGAGGGACTTCTGAAAGTAGAAATTTCAGGGGAAAGGGGTAAGGTATAAGGGAATAAAGAAAAACATTGATAAGAATGGTAAATCTTGTCTCTTCAGATATTGCAGACTACCCAAATGCTTCTCTTCTGTTCAAATAAACAGAATTATGCACTGGTTTCAGCGAGGAGGATCAGTTCAGCTGATTCTCAGTGGAGTGTGGGGTGGCACAGAGATGGGATAGGTACTTGTCCAACAATTATAAACCGCAGACATATTCTAAGTTCAGTAAAGGCAATTCACTTGAGGATGGTGTAGGGAGGTGGAAGAATGGAGAGAGATTCCTCATTTGTTTGTGATCCTAACAAAATGAGAGACAGATCCTCATGAGACATTCCCTCCCAATTTAACACCTTAGTTATTCACTTAAACTGATTATTCCTCAGTCTTAGTTTGTCCATTTGCAGAAGCCTGTGTGAGGATTTAAAATTCACCTCTTTAAACTGCATTTTGGTTTAATGACATAGGTCTTGTTAATGTTAATTGAAGTTTGCTATCTGAGTCCTTGGAAAATCACTTCAGATTTTACTCTCAGCTTTCAGTCTGAATCCTGACTTCCCTTAAACTCACTGTGAAAGGTACTTCTGGTTGTCAGGCAAATACCACTTCTAATTAATTAAACTTTAAAAGTTCTCTTTCCTTATATAAGCAGAGGAATATTTAGTTAGTGTGATGCCTCTCTTTGTCTATAGGATATATGAATCATTGAGTATCAGCTGCAGAATAACTCCACTGTGAGACAACACTCATGAATGGTCTGTGTGTCAACTTTACCTTTATTAATCCTTCATTAACCTTTTAGCACACAGCTTCCAACTTCCAGTATCACAGAACAGACAGCGCCTATGTGGTGTAATCAATAGTTCCTCTTATCATGGGACAGTAATATAAACCAGGACTTTTTAGGGTGTCAGGTAATGGCAGGACTAGGGGGAATGGAGCAAAACTAGAAATGGGTAGATTCAGATCAGATGGTAGGAAGTTCTTCACCATGAGGGCGGTGAGACACTGGAACAAGCTGCCCAGGGAGGTGGTGGAAGCCTCATCCCTGGAGGTTTTTGAGGCCAGGCTGGATGTGGCTTTGAGAAACCTTCTGTAGTGTGAGGTGGCTTTACATTTGGTATTGCTGCATTTATGTTTGCTCTCATTATCTGCAGGATTTTCACATTCTCTGTGTTGTGCTCTAGTCTCTGATGTGCTCTGATTTCTGGATCATTCTACATCAGTCTTAATAGTTGTTTATTTATGTTCACTGTTGTCCTAATCACTGTCCTTTAAAAAGCCAATTGCTTAACTGGGCCTGCTGCTGCTGCAGAGGTGCCACACTTTCAGAGTGTATTAAATGACTCACCTGTAGGATGCCATGCTGTAGCACCACACTCTGAATGGCATGCATTCACTGTGTAAATGCTGTTCTTGCTCTCAAAAATGTCATTTAACTGCCAGGCTAGCCATGGCAACACTTCAGTCATCTCAAAAATGTATCTCAGTTCTTACAGAGTCTCTGATTTGCTGAAAATACTTGTGAAATTGAACCAGTATAAATGTCTTCTAATTTTCACTGACTAAAAATGGTGATCCGTGTGCCACAAGTACCTGTCTAGGCATTCTGTAATCTGCTCACATAAGGGAGTATGTAGAGCAAGCATTTCAAATACCTGGCATACATAGTCCAAAAGCATAAGGCTGAAGAAAATAATAACACTATGATATCTAGCATAAAATGACTTTCTCATGGGTTCCATTATGTTATTAATCTTTCTAGCTGTTATTCATGGCATGTGTTTTTTTTCTTTATTGCCTTCTATGCATTTCTTTATAGCCCACCTTGATGATACTCAGTTTGTATAATACCCAAAGTCTTGAATATGCCAGCTTCAAAATGCCTGCTCTTAGTTTTCAGGGTCCTGCCAACAAAATAATTTAACCTACACGTTCATTTCACACTGCTGAGCCCTGGGCTTGCAGCTTCATTTGCAGTCACTCTTCTGTCTGAACAGATCTCCACAGCTCCTCCATTTCATCATTTCCTTCTCCCAGTCCCACTTCATTTGTGCTCATTTCATGAGGCGTAGCATTTCTTGTAATGCAGTACATATTCTTCTGCCCTGACTTGTTTTGTGGTAAGCATGTAAATGCACTGGGGGGGTGGTGAGCCTTCTTGATAGCTTTCCTGGAGCTATCACTGTAGTTCAAATCCCACTCATTTTATATTTGCAGAAGGTGAAGTGTTAAAGGAAACAAAACTTGTGCCTGTTATGTAATTTAATGAGAAACAGTCGTTTGCCAGAAGAAGGCGGCTGATGTGTATCCAGACTACCACAAACTCCCTTAAGTTGCAGTCATTTCTCACTGGGATATATTTTTCAGTGGTGATTCTTTTGACAGGCAAAGGCTTTCCTAATGCCACAGAGAGCATTTGCAGCAATGGGGCTTTTGAAAATATTTGTCAGCTTATGTCTGTTTCAGTACATTTGGGGAAACTGACCACCTTCTTTTGGTGTTGGCATGGCAAGGTGTGAGGCTTCTAAAATCCTGCTAGTGTGAGTTACACTCACAGAGGCTCAACTGGTAGCTGAGCTTACAATTGACTAAGGTATGAGTAGTGTTTCTCTCTTCCTTCAGTTAATGTATGGATTGCCCCTTTTTGTTTTAATAGCTTAATGTTTTAACTTCCCTTCTGGGCCCAGTTGCAGCACACCACCCATCTTGCTTTCTGCCCAGATCCTGTTCCATTTTGCTGTCCCTTCCAGACTTAGTTTCATGCAAACCTGTCACCAACTTTTCTAAGGGTTTGCTTGTCCCACAGCAATTTAGCTTTCATTTTACTGTCTCTAATGCACATTGCATACCTTGCCACTTCAGTTCCATTATGTCCTGTCATTTATATTATAATAAGTCATTCCCGAGTTAATCAACATTCCTCCTAACAATGCTTATTAATGTGACACATTGTGGTGTTCCTTCTTCTGTGACCACTACATTTCAAAACCAGCTCCTGTTGTACCTCTCCCTCTCTCTGAGTGTTTTTTGTATTTTACTCTTTATTTTCTCATTATTTTCCCCTCCCTCCATGTCATTTTAATTTCCTTTATCTCACATACCCTTGTCAAATGAGTTTAACATTGTGGTACTTGTTTGCTATTTTTCTTTCTCGCTCTCCTTTTTTTTTTTTTCTTTCTTTGGAAACAATGTTCTCAGATGCCTAAAAGATCATTTATTCTAATGGTACCAGTAATTATTTGTATGAAAGTAAAGCCCGTGGGACCCAGTCAAGTGAGCTGCTATTATCCTGAGTGCTGTACAAACAGTTGTTGCCAGAGGTCAGCAGGACACAAAGTTATGATTTTGGTTGCACATTTAATTTGAGAAAAGATGTAACAGAGGATCACAACCAAGAGGGATAAGGTGAGGGAAGGATATCACTACAGAGCAGTCAATACACTCTGGCCTGAACTCATGTTAATTTTCCACACTTGCCTCAGACATCTGTTTGATCCTAATTGCCCCGAGTCTCTGCAGAGCCTACAGAGAAAGTCAGCTGGAATGAAGCACTGTGGGAGATTTCACATTGGGCTTCTATGGCCAAATTGACTTGACACTTTGCTTCAGTTGCTCAGGAGACTCAGAAATCTTGGGATCGCTCACTTCTTGATGTCTCAGTATAGGTAAGTACTTGCATTGAGCCAGTATCAGATTTCCTTCATAGAAGTATTGCCCAATGCCTTTTGTAAAGCCTCTTTGTCCATATAGGTGAACAAATCAGGCATAAGGATAGGAAATGCCAGTTACTCGCTACTCCCATACTCTTGACTGAGGTATGTGATGAGAAAGGTGGGGTTTGCCATGTTTTCCCTATCCTTACAACACACAGGTTCCAGTTTTAAAGGCAAATCATGAGAGTTTTTATCATTTCTTGTGGAAGCTTGTTGTCAGGAATACTGCCTGATGCTGAGATGAAACATCTGCCCGAATTATCTTGTGAACAGTTAAAACCGTGGTGTCTACCACTCAAACTAAATCCACCCTTTTCTTCTAGTAATAGTCTTCAAATATTGGCAGAGTATCAACACCTTTTCTCTACACTTTACTGCTCTATTTGTGTACACAAAAGATAGGCAGTGAACTTTGCAGTTTTAGTACTGGATGCATTTTTACCTTCTTTCTGCAGAAGTGACCAAAAATGAATGTCTTTGTTTCAATTTCCATTCAATCCACCTCTTTCAAACTACACCAGCACATCAACTTCCAAATCCTTTACTACACCTACTTGATTCCTTCTTCACAGGTCAGCCCCTCCAAGGTCAGCCCATCCAAGTTACTGGTATGTTGTTACTTATCTCTCAAGTGGCAGCAACCTAATTACATCACTTTTACAATGCAGTGTTTACAAATAAGTGCTGTACTTCAGGGGTTATTGCATCAGAACCCAGCACACAAAGGCTGCAGCTGCATTTGCCTTGTCACTGGCTTATGCTGTAGGCTTGTACCTACAGGTTACATCCATAGCTAAAAGTTACATGGCTACAATTTGGATGATGAACTTGTTGTTTAAAATTAGTGTGCACCTTAAGGTGAAGATATAAGTATAGGTGTGCTTTAGATACAGACTGCTTAACTCCATTTCTTTGTGTGGTATCTATGCCAATATAGATAACACCTTTACAATTGTGTGGTCATGAGCGCTCCAAGAAGATGATACAACTTTAAATGCAACTCTAAGTATCTTAAAGTGGGAGAACTTGCTGTTTGAGATGAGCATCTGTGGCTTCTCTACTCACTCAGCCTTTTTCAACCCTAAAAACTTCCAGATTTTCCCTTCTAGTTAAATATTTGAGCTGCAGATCATTTTTTCCTGAGGTATATTAGCTTTCATTTTTCCTATGTTAAATCTCCTGAGTGGTTAGGCAGCTTCTTTATTACTCCTCCTATAATCTTTTAACCCTCTGTTCGCTTTCTGCTTTCCAAATCCTTTATGCTAGAACCGAAGTGAAGTCTGGAACATACAGACACACAGCTGCATACCTTTTAAATTGCTAAAGGCACTTTTTTTTCCTGAAGACTGGGAGTAGATTTGCTTTCTTCATAGCTTAACACTGATGCAGTGTTGCTGGTTTCTACAGCATTGCTTAATATGAGAGAAGAGTCAAGCAGCAGGGTCCTGGCTTGGAAGAAAAGAACTGTATTGACTTCATCAGGCTTAAGATTCAGCCATAAATCTGTAAACCCAAATGATAGGGTCAATGGTTTAGTACTCTATAAATTTGGTTTAATAAATGAATGCAAAATTTGATCCTAAATGTCTCCATAAATTTATTCCTCTCTTTTCTCATTCTTTAAATCAATATCGATGAAACACAAGGAATGTATCAGTGTCAAGCTATCAATAGTTCTGCCAGTGTTGTCTTTTGTTTTATATGCTTTTCCCTTTAAAGCTAGAAATATAAATATCTCTACATCATTCAATTTTTATAACTATTTAAATTCGTATTCAGAATTCTTTCTCTGGGCTTATTTCAATTATAGCTTTAAAAAAAAGAAGAAGAAAAAAGAACAAGGAAAAAAGAGAAAAGCAAATGCAGCATCACTCATTGAGAGCAAGAGAATTTGTCTGCAACATTTTAACCCCATGTGATATGTCTTACTGAAACAACTGTTTTAGAAACCCGGGGAAAGGAGGCTGTGTAGCAGCAGCGATGACAGCGTTAATGGTGCTACTGCATCATACAGAGCCTGCAGAGGGCACAGAGGCCTTCTTCAGAAAGATATGGAAGGACGTTGATGGATCTCATAAAGCTGACAGGTCATTGCTATCCATTGTCTTGCAGAACAGATTAATAGATTCATTGGTTCTTACTAGACAAAACTGTTCACAGCAGATAGAATTTATCCTGAAGAGTTGCTGCATTCTGCTTGCTGGTACAAAATCTGCCTCAGCTTTCCATCTTTCTGTCGTTGGCAGGTACTTATATAAGAAACACAGAGAACTCGTTTACAGTTATGGGTCTCTGTCCTCACTCGTAATTATAGTTATTAGATAGATTTTTAAAAGCTCTTTTTGTCCAGAAGAGAACATTACACAGCCCCCAGGGGCACAATTAATCACCCTCCAGATATGTCAGCAGCATGATACAAGAGTTGGTAAATTTAATACTTTTTTTTTTTCTTTATGTTGGATGGAAATCAAAAAGGAAGCATTTGGCAATATGCCCTAGATCATTACAAAGTAGTCTACTGTGGCACTCCAACCTTGACAGTCACAGATCAGCTGTGGAGGAAACTTGCAGAGCCAAAGGGGACTTGTAAAATCAAACTGATCCGCATTCTGCTATCTTGAATATTTTCACTTGAGGCACTCTGCTGCGTTCGTTATAATAAAGAAGGAGGGAAAAGGAGGGGGGAAATCCACTGCCTTTTGCATCAGTGGAACACACAGAGCAGTAGCATGATGCTTGCAGATACTGGTGAGCAGTTAGAATTTGTGCGGGTGTGCCCTTTGATGGGACGGAGTGATGGCTCCCCAAGGGCATGTGGAGGGTTCACAGCCTGGTTCTGCATCATCTTGGAACCGTTTCCTCGCACCCTTTGTGTCCACTACTTTTCAAACCATGTGTAAAAAAATTCCAAAATCTGAAAAGCTGATAGGAAACATTCCCAGTTTACACCCTGCTGGTATAATCCAAGTGTCAGGAGATATGTGGTCCCCCAGGTTAATGCTTCTTATAGCTATGATTTTGTACTGTATCACTCATTCCAGAAGAGTGGGAAATGCTCTGCAATGACTCTCACACAGTACTACCAGTCTCACAGTGTTACTTGAGAAAATGTCTCAAGTAGGCTTGATCACTGTGGTTACTTCTTGTTCTCTTCTTTGTGCTGTATCTCCATCTTCTTTCATTTCTCTTAAGAGTGGTTACAAGATAAAACCAGAAACTGCTTCACTGTGTAAGGTTTTTGATCCTTGACTAACAGGGGCACTAGTGTTGGCTTAAATCTCCTCTTTTCAAGTCCATGATGGAATCCTGCTGAGTCATGGAAACAGTGATTCCTTGGTCAAAGGAAACCAAGGCAATGTCAGCCATACTTCATTGTCTTCCCCAAGGTGGAGGAGAAACAAGCACATAATTGTAAAAGCATGATGGCAATCTGGGTGCTGAACTCTCTTGCTGGCACAGATGTCATCCATGAACATCATAGGGGGAAGCCAGATCTTGTATAGATCACAGCAAATGGAAAGGCTTTGTGTCAAAAGTGTGGCTTCAAAAACTGCTACATTTACAGGCTTCAAAAAAAAGAGCATTCATCTTAAATTCTCCTAAGGCAGTTGTTGGCAGGTGACTAGCCAAGGGGATGAAAACCAGGGGGGAAAATAACTCCCATGGAGGTGGAAGGTACTTTTGATGTGCTTTGTCTCTCTTGAACAGTTCCATTTGAATGCTTGAGGGTGAAACAGTAATTTTCAAACACTGTTTATGTTTTGGTGAGAGATCACGGTTAAAGCAAGGCTATGCAGTAATCAATTGGTACATCAATGAATTGGAATGTAGACTACTAAGTTTATGGTAATAAGGGGGGTGGGAGGGGTGCTGGAATTTCTTACTGAGGCATTTTGATGCTAATGTAAGTTTTAGATCAGGCAAGCTCCAGTAAACATATACTCACTCTCCAATCGGCAAGTTCTGACCAGTGTGCTCTTTCCCTATCAAAATACACCACGCCATGGCTAAAGAGCTTCTGGGGGTGACCTTAGGCTCTGCTGCTATTTTTTACTTCCAGTGCTGCATCTTGCTCTCTGCCTGTAGGAGAAGTAAATATATGATAATCAGTTTGCTGTTTCAGAACTACAAGAGAAGACGAGGAGGGATGACTATTACTTGGGGCTTCTCTAGTTCTTTCTCCTACCCAGCAACACTTTCATCTTTTAAGACAAATACAAAAATTCTGAGTTTGTAATCTGAGGGCACCAGCTCTCAAAACAGGTTTTGCTACAGGAAAACAAATATATATATATATATATATAAAAAAAACAAAAACTTCCTTCTTCCTGCAGTCTAGCCTTCAAATTACAGCACAATGGCAACTTGGAGTAGCCTGCCCCATCAGTGGGCCAGCCTACCTCAACCTCAGTAAATCCAGGTTCAGGGAATGCAGATTAACTTACTTTTCAGTCTGTTTCTAATAGTATCTCTAAAAGGCATAGGCAGAGGCATACTCTGTAAAATATCTTCTAGGGGAAGGCTTTTAGTGATCCCAGCTTGTCCATTATAACTCTTCTGCCAGAAAGTATTCCCCCTGCATCCCACTGCTTATGGCATTCTCCCTCAACCATTTCAGTTGCAGCAAGTCAGCTAAGTGAGCTCTGTGATTTAAGCAGGGTGAGCCAACCTCACAGAAGCATGTTAGGGAGTGACTGTGAGAGCAGTGGAGTCAGGAGACACAAGACTGTGTTAGATGGGAGGGAGGAGAAGGAATAATGTCTAGGAGAAGGGCAGCAGAGAGCAGCTGTGAACAGGGTGGAGAAGGGAATCAGTTGCACTGGCAGAGCTGGAGCTAGACAGCAAGAACCATCCAGTGCTTGGATGTGATTGTGCTGGAGACTGAGGCATAAGATGTAGAATAGTTTCCAGGGGGTACAAAACTATTAACATGCCCGGTTTTGATGCCAGGTAATGCAGGAATGGTCCTGTGGTATGTCTCAACGTGGCTGGTAAGAACACACTGCAACAGCAGGTGGTGCCTGCTGTGGAACAAGGCGTCTTTAGCTGTACTCTTCACCTCTTTCCTCGGTTGTGCTCTATCAGAAAGCCCAGTCCATTCATAGTTCAGGGAGGGAGGGCAGTTCATGCATATCACTTTGTGTCTGCTACCCACCCCCCCGCCCCACCCCCCCTGAAAAAAAAGCAAGCAAATCCAATTGGTGACTTTGCACTGAAGCACAGAGAAACGCTCACACAGCCACATCAGCTGTCTCTGCTGTGGAGCTTCTCTTCTCCTGTAGATATGTAGTAACAGGAGGTGACATTTTAAATGCCCTGGCTGGAGGTGTTTTTTTTTCCCCCAGCAAGCAGCTGACTAAAGCTTGACCCATTTATTTCTAAACTGCTTCTCTGCCATTGAGGCAATTACAAAGAGATCAGCTCTATGGTGCAGACAAAACCCAAACTGATCTTTAGGGCTTTTACTGCTGCGCTTCAAAGTAGTCTATTTCTAGAAAGAACTGGAAGGAAAGTGGGATGCTGGCAGATTTGGCACCATCAGGCAAAATATGCTTTTGCAGAAGGTGATGTGGAATGAAAACATTTATTCAGAGCAGCTATATTTCAGTTTTCTGTGTTTCCTAGTGCCAAAAGGTGAGCAAGCATATTGCAGGTCTTTGTCTGTGTCTAATCCCAGGCAGGTGGAGGCTGTGGGATGATTCTCCGGTTGAGTCACAAAATTCTTGCATCATGAGCAAGGTATTGCAGTGCCAGGAGGCTGGCTACATTGTGCCAGTATTTAAGATTTCATTTAAAGGAAAGCTCTTTCATTTTCTTTGTGTCTCTCACCTCTTGCTCTTAGGAATAGAAAAATACAGAAGCCTTACAATGTCACAGCATTAAAATATTTGCCTTTTTAACATCATTTTCTCCAAAATTTCCCTTTGCCATATCTGTGTTGTCTTAGTGTCTCCTTTAATTCCCAGTCTTGTTTCGTAAGGCCTTCTTGCTCTTTTGTTCCTCTCTTCTTTGCTTGTCTCTGACATATAACCTTTCTATCTTCCTTTTCCTTGCAATTTATGAAATTGTAGTTTTCCATGAGATTTCTCATATTACAGGACTACTATCTAAATGCAAATGTTTAAGGAAAAACACAGGAAGATAAAGTGAAGCACTTCATCACTGAAGCATGTATTCAGCAGGCTTCAACACCGAGACAGTAGCAGCTAAAAAAACCCCAAAACCACCTGATAGTAATCCTTAGTAAAAATGGCTAAAAATTTACTGAATTTGGATCAGAAAGAAAGTTTTGCTTTGTATATCTCTTCTCTTTTTTCTTACTGTTTATGGGAACATACTTTAAATTAGTATTACATGCGTCCAATAATCTAACAGCAAAATACAAATCGGGCATCTGTGAAGCCTCACATTTAGAGTGCCAAAACTACCATTGTCTGCTCCTCTACACAGCCTTCTGTTCAGGAATTTATTCATATCACCTGTTTATGAAATGCATTCAAACCAAACCCATCATAATTAGGCCTTTATGCCAGAATTGCAAGAGAACTACATTCAGCCCTTCTCTATAATTTTAATCTGTCTAAAATCAGAGGTCACTGCAGAGCTGGAGGAGCTTTATTTTGCTCCTAGGATCTCATTTAGATGAACTTTTGATAATATCATCTGAGATGAGTTGATACAAAGAGGTTTCCAATACAGGACTGGTAGTGACAGTGATAGGCACCTGGAATTACCTATGACAGATGGACACATAGCTAGAACAAGCAGTTTTAAATCAGTTTTTCTAGGAAATTAAATCTTCTACACCTAAGATCTCCAGAGCAGTTTAGTTTCCACTGGGCAACTCATCTGTAGCAGCACCCTGAACTCCATGAGCTGTGTTTCAGGCAGTCAACATTATCACAGAGTGACTCTCCTACCACTTGGGTTTGCAGAAGCCCTCTGACAAGCCAGCTCAGCTGCCTTTGGCTCTCTGACACTTCATGCCCATCCCAGGAGCCACAACCCCTGAGGCTCAGCAGCTCCTGCTGCCCATGGCACCCTCCCACCTTGCTGCCAGATCTGATCGCTGTGTGAGGTTTCCTTCAGGCAGTCATCCCCTATGGATGTTGGCAGGTGGTGCCGAGCAGCTTCCCAGGCTGTGGCAAGACCATGGGAGTGTCTGTGCCAATGGTCCCTTGGCCACAGGCTAGATGAGAGACTGGCTGTCCTTACCCCCAGGACAGATGGCATGTATCCATATTGACCAGCCAACGACCCTGTGCATCCTTTTGGTCCCAAGTGGCACCCCTAATGCAGACCTATTTTTGTGTGTGTTTTACACTTGAAAGTGCCCAAATCTGAGAGGACTGTCACAGCTCACTGGAGTGATGTCTCTGGCATGGATCCAAGGATTCCATTTTCAGGTGAAACACAGAAGTTTGATATGGCCTTAGACTTGTTGTCTTGGATGTTTTACACCGATACACAGACAGATGAACCAAACGTGGTAGTCTTGTCTGCCCTGCCCGCAGTGAACTGACACTTGAGGGAAGCTCCCCCACATTTCACCCAAATTAAATCCTGAAGAGCAAATTGAATTAGTCCCAAAGAGTAATCCAAGGGCAAAATAACACACACATACAGAGTGTTGATGATCAGTGGACCAGGACCTTCTATTGAACTGGAAAGCCAGGTTATTTGAGAGTGGAGCTGCACTGCAGGTATTAAGACACTTTATTTCTATCATTCTCAATGGAGATCTAAATCCACACAAGGATATTGGTCTAACTTGTCTGAAGCAGTAGACAAGTCAACCTACTCTCAGTCTGCAAAATCCAACTTAAAGTCACTAGCTAGCTGAAAATCAGTTTTATGCTTGTACTCTGTTTCATTCCAAATACTAAATCAAAGCTCAGGATCAGAGTCCTGGTGTTTCACATGATGCCTTGCAATCCTAAAGCTAGCTGGAGCTTGAGGCCTGAGCCAAAATGATACCAGAGCACACTATTCACATGAAGGACTGAAAATGAGTCTTACTTCTGCATGTTTTGGACAAGTGTTTGTAGGGAGCGTACTCTTTGCCTTTCCTCCTTTTCTCTTACTCTGTCTGAAGGGGAGACAGACCAGGACAAAAGGAGTCATGTTAACACTAGGGTACTGCCTACCACCTTCCTAGTCTGAAATACTGGAGGAAGGTTGTCTTGGACCTTCCACTTGTGATGCTTAGTCCCACACCAAGATGGGCTTTAGGTTCATTCTTTAAAATAAATATTCTCAGAGGCATTTTTCTTCAGTTGAAATAGGGAGTCTGCTATGGAGTTAAGCATTTGCCCTGTGTGCCCTGAGCTCCCATTACAGCTGCTGATTTTAAAGGGCAGTGAAGGGAAAAACAAATTTCCAGTCTAGTCTTACTTTGCCAGTTAGTCACCCTAATATATCAACACACATGCTTGAATTATGGTCACAAAGTGTTGTGCTGTTTTACCCAGCTGTGGGCAGGTTGGAAGCTAACAAATCTGTATTTTAAGCATATCCTAAATCAATAAAAAGTGCCAGAAAAAGTACATGCATAAGTGAAAAACCAAACATAAGTGGGCTGGCCTCAGGATATCATTATTTATTGAAACAGATTTTTCCTTTCCTTATGGTTTTAGAAACAAATGGCAGGTGCAAACAAAGAATAAAATTAGTCATAATTAGTTCTGCAGCCTATTTTGAATCACACAGCTGAGATCTGGATAAATGATTCAGTTTTTGCTCAGTAATTCTAAACCCAAAATCCATTTATAAATGGAAACTGTTTATTAATCTGCAGCTCTCAGGTTGCCAGTTTGTGTCAGTAACCCAAGCAGTCTTGTATTGCAGTTAATCATACGTCACATTTCTGTTCTTTAGTACAACAGTTTGGGTAAGAAGTCACAATTTCTCCGTTTCAAGGCGGTCAACTTCTTTGTTAGAGTGTTTGTGAAGATGAGAACCTAGGGGCTGAGTAGAGAAGTTTCTTTTTAAGGTTCTGGTAAGAAGTAGTTCTTGGGTGTTTAGAGGAATAACAAGCCCAGAAGCCTTATGGGTGAAGGTAATTAGCTGAAATAATAATTTAAAACAAAGCAGCAAAACACTTGGGAGATGGTGGCAAAATAGGGGCCAATCAGCATGGTTCCTGCAGAGGGAAATATTGTTGTGTTAATCTCCCAGAACTCCTTGAATATGTTAATAAAGAGGAGCAGCCAGCGTAATTTATTCTAACCTCTCTGGGCCACTGACAAAATTCTTTGCAAGAAGCTACGAAGGAAGCTAAGCAGTGATGGATCAAGAAGTGGTGGAGGGAAGGGAGGTGAAGGGCAGGATTAAATGGTCAATTTCATCATGTCAAAGGATAACAGCGGTGAGCCCCAAGGTTCCTGCTCATCTACTTATTTATTAATCATCTAGGAAATGAGAATTGCTGCGAGGCAGCAAAATTTGCAAGGGATGAAAAAAAAAATAGTTCAGCCTAAGTTCAGAGATGATTGTGTGCAACTTGGGAAACAAACAAAACCCTGTGACCTGCTCGCTCTGACAAATGAATTACCAACAAAAGTGGAGCAAGGTACACCGGGTGGAAAAAATACGAATCACTCAACCCCTCACAGAGCTCTAAATTAGCGTACCAGCTTTAGAAAGGGACCTAGCTATCCTTGGAAATTACTTCAGTAAAGACTTCTGCCTAATGTGCAGCTGTACCAGATAAGCAAACATATTAAGATGCATAAAGAATGGGAACTAATAGAGGAAGGATTAAACTGCCAATGCTACAGTCTGATCTGAACTACGGAGTGCAGTACCAGTGACTCCATCTTATAAAAAATAATGCTGATTTAGAGAGGGTTCAGTGAAGGACAATGGAATGATCAAGAGCATTAAAAACTTCTCTTGCAAAAAAAAAAAAGGTCAAAGACACTGGGGCTGCTAACCATGAAAAAAAAGGGATGTCAAATGTACAGGCTGTAATAAAGGCTAAAGTGAAGGTATGTCTTGTAATGCACACACACAAAGGCAGAGGCAAAGCAATTAGAAAGAATAAAATGGAAGATGAAATTCTTCTTCATGTTATTTGCAGTTAGATCCTGAAACTGAGGAAAATTTAGGGGTGGAAAACTGAAGAGGATTAACAAAGAGACTGCTCGGCAGGAATAGAGGTGCCCAGAATTTTCAGGGGTAACAGCTGGTTGAAATGGCTCTTACCTGAGCCAAGCAGAGTTCAGGAGGGCTGCTGTGTCACAGGCCACATCCCACATACCTGCCTTGAGGTTTCTCTGAGCACCTTCTTCTGAATCATCCTGGGTGATATAGAAGACAAAGTATTAAGTCAGACTGATTTGAGACAATTCCTACGGTTCCTGTGACTCTTAAAAATGCTTTCTTGTTATGTTGGATTCCATTTGTAATTCTTTGTTGTGCCTTTATTCATTAGCAGCTTTGGAAGCTATTTCATTGTTTATTTATTTATTTTACACTGGTCTGCACTGCCTCTGTACAGTTCTATTTCTTAAAAGTGCAATGTAACATAGAAGTGGCAAAATTAAGCACAGAAATCTAAGTACATTGTGTCAACAGCTTATCACCGAGTCTTGGATGATCTCATGAAAAAAAGTGGTGACAAATGTTCCTGATAAGAGCTATTTTCCATAGAGCCCTATTAACTGACATTATTTCTGCTAAAAATCTTCATGTGTTTACTGCTTGTGTCCCACACGAGCCCTTCCATGGTTTTAAGAGAGGCTGACAGCAGACTGAGTAGCCTGTAGCTCCTCATATCTCATTGCCCTCTCTTTAAAATAGTAACTCTCTCTACTGGTTGCCTGGAACTTTTTTCTTCCCCCCCTCCCCAAATCAAGATTTGTTCAAAATCAACATTAATATTCAGAGAGCTCCTAAGCCGATTCTTTAATATTATTGGGTGTACATTATAGGGCACAGTAGATTCTAAAATGCTTAATGTTTTTTGTTTCACATTCTCCCCAGTTACTAATGGAATAGAAAGTATTTAATTAATCACTGTAAGAGACGAATACATCATGCTAATGATGAATGCTTCTGTTTTTCCTGCATAGTGATTGACAATTTTGCAATCCTGGTCAAGTTCTGGATCTGTGCCATTTGAAGGATTTCATTTGTTTCTGATTTAGTTAAAACATTCCTTCTCAACACCATCAGTCAGAAATTCTTCTTACATGCCTTTTAGCTTTCCTTGTTAATTGCCTGCTTTTCCTGACTGCTGGCTTGGGCTCACTGTCAGAAGTTTCCCTGTGTGCCCCTTCTTCTGTGTGTTACTGCTCTGGTGGCGGCTGCTTTCACCTTTCCTGTAATGAAATGCTTTCCTTCATTACATTCACAAAGAGTTTCATAGTCTTCTGGCTGTGTCAAGGGGAACAGGTAGAGTGATGCAACTAGAGCAGACCTATGAAAAGAAATGACAGGCATTGAGTATCTGGCATTCACATCGTACTCCTCAGGGGTGTCTCCTTAGGACCAGCCAGGGATCCTGGACTCGACAGGACCAGTGAATAGGGACCAGCACATGATTCACTCCAGGAGCACGTTACCTGCAATGAGCCTTAGCTCCTATACTAATGTAGATGCACCTTGTAATAAAGAAAATCCTGTCTGGATGTTTAGAACATCTGCCAATCTCATTTACCAAATAACCATTAAAATATATATATACACACATACATGCATACATATATATATGAGAACTTTTCTGAATTCCATGTGGGGTGAAGATACATTTTTTTTTCCCAAGACTCATGTTTATTCTTGCAGAAGGAACCATG
The DNA here is from genome assembly GCF_014839835.1 of Dryobates pubescens. Classification (NCBI taxonomy): domain Eukaryota; kingdom Metazoa; phylum Chordata; class Aves; order Piciformes; family Picidae; genus Dryobates; species Dryobates pubescens. The sequence goes on along the minus strand of NC_071634.1, from coordinate 16,824,768 downwards.
ACTTTTTCTACTGCATCCAGTAGAAAACAAAAGTCTCTGCTAAAATAAGGGGACAAGAATGTGGCCAAAGACAATGTGCAGGGAAAATCCAGTATTGTTTCAAAATTGTAGATTTGGGTTCTTTGTTTCATTTTTTTTCAGTCAGGAAGGCTGAGAATTATCAAATGGATCTGAGTACAAAATAAAAGTTTGAAAAGGTTGTAATAAGCAGCTTTTTTGTCAGATGTAGCAAAACATTGAATAAGTAGATTTCCAATCAGGGTAATTTTTAAATGACCTCTAAATCAAAAATAGTTTGATTATACGCTGTTTGAAGAAAATTAATTACCCTTCTTTTCCCTTCAAAGAATGGAAATTTTTAGGCCAAACCAATTTCCAAGCCAAAGTTAAGGAAGGGCAAAAATAGGACTTTAAAAGCTAGTTGCAGCCTTAACAATAGGGAGAATGCTGCTTTTCCACAATAAAGAGAAGGTGGACGTGACAAAACTGCCTGAGAGGTCTATAGATTTGATTGTAAGAGGAGATGAACCAAAACTTTAAAACAATTGAGCACTTGCAGAGTTGAGCTGAAACTTCCTTCACCTGTGGTGCTGCATAGTTTCTGAAATGGGGGCTAGAGTGGGGAGGTGCTTCTGGGATGTGCTGCTTCTGCAAAAGAAAACTGCAATGCACAAGTGTTTGCTAGGCAAATGGACACCCCAAAATGCAGCACTGCAGCTCTTCCTCTCTGAGACATTATTCTGTGCTCTTACAAACACTGCAATGCAAAGCTTATTTCACACATGGAGCCATTGCTTCTCGGCCCAGCATCTTAACTTCTTCTGTCAGTTGGTGGTGGACCTGCTGGATAAAGATAAGATGATGAAGATTCGGCCAAGGTGAAATAGCATGTTACAGCTTAACTCAAGTTTCCCTGATACCATCAGAGCTGAACTTGGCTGTTGGTTGCACTTTACTTTCTGGATGTAGTGATGAAATGCAGTCATTGAATTACCTTGGGTCACCCATTTGCTGGGCAGTTCAGGTTTCTCAAACCCTTGATTATAGAGCTAAAATACTGGTGACAGTCTTATCTCGGCAGCAGAGCTGGATGAGTGATAATTCATTTGTGATGAGGAACCTTTGGCTTCATTTTCTGTTTGTCATTTCTGCATGCATTTATTTGATTTTGTTGTTGCTGTTAGTGAATAATCTCTATAAATATTTTTCATATGCAGGTTGTTGGAAGGCAATTTAATTAAAGTATCTGATATTAGAAATTCCAAAGGGTCTCCTTTGATTGGACATAGCAGCCACATGGGTTGTTTCTAACTGGCTGAAGATATCTCTCAGAATCTGCCTGTTAGTAAAAATAATAATAATTACAAATGCAAAGTTATTGCTGCATTGATCATTCCTGCCAATAAACTGATAGGCTGGAATATCTGTGGCAAGCAAACACTGAAAGGATGTGAATAGTTAATTACAACTCATTCATTTGAGCAACTATTTGCAAAAAAAAACCCCAAAACAAAACATGCTTGTGAATGTTCCACCAAACAGTAATCACTGTTATCCTCTTCCCTCTCCTGTCTTTGAGCCTCTTTGTCTGCTGAAGGCAGGTTTTATTGCAAGACCTGTCAGAAAGCCATACCCAAAATGAAACCTCAGGTGATAATATTTAAAGGGAATTTTTTTAGCTTAGGATTCCCTAAATGATTTACATTGCCAAAAAAAAAAAATAAATTATTATTTTAAAGGAATGTAAAATATCTCTTACAAGCTATAGATATTTAACTCTGGATGGATTTTCCCCAGAGTCCCTCCCTGGTGAGTCCTTATGCACATTACAAACACTGAAGTGTGATTTATAGCAACCGTCTCGTAGTTTGGAATCCCCAGCAGAAGGCATCTATCCATTTCATTTCAATGCATAGAAACATGTCTCCTCTGATCCTTTTTACAGATGACTTCCAGTTAGCACATGGCCTAATTCAGAGAGTTATTCACTGTGCTTCAGTCATTAAAGTAGAACTAGAAGAAAAACTACTTGATCTCCATCCATACCCAAATGCTTCTGCCTCGCCAGCAAGAATTCACTGATTCCTTCTGGATAACTGTATTATAGACCTGACTACACTGGGCATCAAAAAAGCTGGAGATACAATCTGCATAAAATTTACATACATTTGCATACATATGCCTGGCCAGAAAATATAGCCATTCACATTTCCACATCATAAGAGGGCTAATGGAAGCATTCTCTGTTCCTTTGGTGTGCCTTTCACTTCTTTTCAATTTTGTTTTAGGCATCTGTTTTGCTCACCAACTTCCCAAGTTGTCCCTGTGTCCCAGCTTTGCTTAAGCCAGTGCAGAGATGATACTTCTTAGTTTTTGTCCTTATTCAGACTTTACTCAATTTACACAACTTTCTCATCCCAGCAGGATTCTTTAACAAGATCTTACTTTGCCATTATTCATCTCTTTGAGGAATTTCTCCTGCTAGCTTGTGGTAGTCCCCCAACTTTGTCCTTTACCACCCTAGATCACCTCTCCAGTTTTCCTCCACAGCTCCTCATGTGTTTTACCACCACTGTGGAGGCAGAATAGAAGAGTAAGATGAGGAGAATGGTGATGCACTTTCTGGGCTTAGATTTGTTGCCATTTGGGTAATTTAAGCAGCTTCTCCATTTTCTGTTGGGTTAACACAGCTGTCGCACATGCTCAGTGGCATTCAGCTACCGTCCCAGGTTTATTGGACTGAGCATGAAAGCTACAGAACCCATCAGATGGATGCTGAAGAATGGAGATAGAGCTTTCAAGTCTGTCTGTGCAGTGAAATGGATTTGGTGTAATTTTCACTTCTTACATTTCCTAGTTAATCTCTGGTCAGACAAAGAGATTGTTTCAAGAGAAGCAAGCACGAAACTAGCGTACTAAAGGGGGGAAATACACAAAATTTCCTTCTTAAAAACAACCTCAGAAATAAAGGTAAAGACCTAGATACCACTGAAGTCTACCTCATGTGAAGGCTGTGCTAAAATAAGGATGAAGTTGTTAATAGGTGACTGTTGTTAGTGTAACCTTCATAGGGACCCAAAGGGAAAAAATAACCTCTGGGTCTTGGACTCAGAATTACACTGCAAAAGATTCAATGAGTTCTGTAAGGACATCCATACCAGAGTTAGAGGTGTGCTCTGAGTTAGGCCAACAGCAGCAACGTTCTTTAAGGGAATCTATTTTCTTAGTCAGACTTTCAGCTGGGCCTAACTGCCAAAGCTAATCACGTTGTTTTTCCCCTAGAGCCCTGATTCAGTCAATTCAGGGGCAAAGATTTTGTATAGAATTTCTTCCCCAATTAGAGATTTCCACAGACCAGTTTCAAGTGGCTAATGAGAACGTACAGGGATTATAAACACACTTTCTTCTGGGTATTTTGGGTATGATTAATCCTGTTTCCTGATTTCAGAACACTAATATGTATATAATGAAATCTTTCTACTGTTGTCCTCATTTTCTTTGGATTTCAGGTATGCAAAAAGGGGTAAAAAGAGTTGATTAGAACTGCTTTTGGCATTAAACAGTTGGGTTGGAGTTAGGAAAATGCTTTTGAAGGGATTTTTCTGTCACTGTTCACAAACTGCTTGAACTTACAAAATAGCCAATGAAGGCTTAAGAACCTTGTGGCCAATTCTCTGCTAAAAGTAGGTTTATGTACTTCACTTCTCACACCGTCCCCAAAAGCGAGTGTATGTATCCTTACTTTAACAGTTTAAAGGTAGATTGAAGCACAGTTGCAGGAGAGTTCATTGCTTCTAGCTGTGCAAAAGGGTTTGTGCACAGTGTTTGAACTGGGTTTATTTTAAAAGTATTCCTTAATGAATTTTGAATATGGATTGTCCTGAGGAATTCTAACAAAAGAATCCTGCCCATAACCTTGATATAAATGTCAAACCTTGTAAACTTATTCCTGCTACTAGGGCAAAACCTCTGAGGAGAAAGTTACTGTGAGTCAGAATCATATAATGATAGAATGATCTGGTTTGGAAGAGACCTTAAAGATCCTCTAGTTCCAACTCCCTGCCATGGGCAGGGACACCGTCCACTAGACCAAGTTGCTCAAAGCCCCATCCAACCTGGCCTTATACATCCACACCACCTCTGGGCAGTCTGTTCCAGTGTCTTACCACCCTCACAGTTAAGAATTTCTCCCTTGTATCTAATCTAAATCTACCTATTTTCAGTTAAAAGCCTGTCTAGGAGAACATTTTAAAAGCTATTCTAAGTGCCTGTAGACAGGAATTTTCTTCTTCAGGATGTTTGGCTTCCTTAAGGATCATGTAGGATGAAGTGTGTCAGATGAAAAAAAGATGCTTTCCTTTGAGGAAATACACCGGGACACTTCCTTATATTCTTTTTGCTTTAAAAACAAAACAAAACAACAAAAAACCCCAAACATCTTTCTTTGGCTGCATATTGAGCCAAGATAAGTGAAGTTGTTCATCACTTAGTATCTTCTCCCAGCCTGTAGTCAGGGCAGAGGAGGAAGAGGCTGCAAATTGCCTTACTAGCTATAGCTGTTAAATTTTGTTCAAAGCAACTGCTTTAGCAGATCTAAGCCTTCAAGAGCAACTGTTCTGTTTCTGTGCACATATGCTTCTATTTTTCTCTGTATAGTCAGTGTCGCAGTTATGATCCTCAATTACTGTCACTTGCAAAAGTGAAACTGAATCCATGGATCTTCTCCAATTTTTACCAGTCTAAAATTATCATCCAGTGCTCACATTGTAAGCTCCACCTTGAAGGAGTGCCCTTTTATGAGTCCCATTACCCAGTGTTTCACATCCATCTTTAGAGAAACAGAGGGAGAGAATTTAACTGATTGCTGAGGTTAATTTGGTCCATATACTTTGTCAATAGCAGGTCTGAGGAAAATTAGCACCAATAATTATAATACTGCTGTAAGTCATGAATCTTATTAGAGCGATTTTTAGCCATTTAAGGGCTAAAGGATCATGCATGTCAGGACTTCAGCAATATTCTTGGCTTTTAATAAGCGGCAAGCGTTAGAATTTAGGCTCCTTTTGCGTGCAAGATTAATCAGTAGCCAAGAACACGGGAGACACAATGATCATTTTTAAACCAGCCTTACAAAATTAAGAGATCCAAGCCAACTTGGACATGGCTATTAGTAGACTGTATTTGCTTTAAAAGGCAAACACTTACTGATTCTCTCTCCTATCTCAATAAGAAACAATTCTCCTTTGTTTTACCTTTGAAGGACTGTGTACGTGTACTGAGCCTGGCTGAGGTGGAGTTAGTTATCCCTGTAGCAGACCTCATAGTGCTCTGTTTTGTATTGGTAGATAGAAAGGTGTTAATAACACACAGTCTCTTCAACATTCCCTCCTTACCAGTAGACTGGGAGTGAGCAAGATCTTGGGAGGGGTCATAACCAGAACAGCTGACCCAAAATGACCTAAGGGAGACTCCATACCATATGATGTCAGCTCGGCAGTAAAAGCTATGGGAAAAGAAGAGGAGGGAGGAGGTGCGTTATTACAAAGCTTGTCCTCTGGAGCAACTACTGCTCCTACTGAAGCCCTACTTCCTGGGAAGTGGCTGGGCATCACCTGCTGATGGGAAGTATAGAATAAATCTTTTGTTCTCCTTTGCTTTTACATGACTGACCTTTACTTCTGTTTTATTAAACTGCCTTTATCTTGACACACAAGGATTTGCTCCATCTTTGCTCTATTTTCTCCCTTATGAATCCAGCTGATGAAGAGAGAGATAAAGTGGCTCGGGGGGCACCTGGCATGCAGCCAAAGTGAACCCAACACAATGTGCTACTAAGGCACAGGAATTGCTGCTCCTCAGGCAGGCCCATAGCCAGAAGAGTTCTGGTTTATTATACCAGAGCATGCAAGTGGTAGGTGATTGAACTACCTAAGTATCTACTGCAAGAATACTGTCAGAACACAGTCTGTCCAGCAACCCACGAATGCACTGGTGAGGCAATTTTTTACATGGAAGAACAGGGAAATAATGAGAGGGATGAGCTTTCTGAAAATACCTCTAAGCAACAGAGAATTAAGAGGTGAGCATTAGCATGGAATGGCAGGGTTTAAAATGCTTGGAATGAGATACTTTAGGGCCAAAAATGAGAAAAGCATGGGAAGAAATTGAAATGTGCTTAAAAAGGGACATGTGGTTTAAGAAGATGGAAATCTTTAAGTAGCATTCAAAGGCAAACAAACAAAAACCCTGGTGTCCCACTGAAGATAATAAAAAGTTACTTGCTGGAGATGCCAACACTGAACACAGATTTTCAGATTTCCTAGAGGGATCTTTTGCTTATTTCCAGTGATCCAAAGATTCACAGGATGTAGATAAGCTGGGCATTTTGAAGGGAATCTCAATAGCTTATGGCTATATTTGTGTTATACTTCCACAGGGGTTTATCCTCAGTCCAGTACCAGCCAATATTTCTATCATTAGTAACTGGAAGTCTAGAAAAAAAATATTATTACATTTATATATAACTGTGTGGGGAAGGACTTCCAGCATGCTGAATACCTGTTTGGTATCCAAAATGGACTGTGCTAGACTAGAATAGAAATGTCCTCAAATAAAATGTTCTAATAAATACAGTGTACTCAAAGTAAAACTTTTTATGGCACCAAGTTTCATAAAGTTGGGCTCTTGTTGTTGTTGTTGCCAGCACTGTAAGTTCTCACAAACAGATGAGACTAACATCTGCCCAAAACAACAGAGAGGTGCCTGGGCTGCTCCCATTCAGTGGGAAAAATAGACTTGTGAAGTCTTTTTCAGGCAGGTAATTTGTTTTGGCTTCAATCATACAGTTCTGGATAGATGAAGGAAGCAAAGATGCTGAGTTGTTCTTTGTGTGCCAGCATTATCCTTACAGACTTTGCAGAGTTCTGCTAAACATAATAAACAACTCAAACTTTTCCCAACGTCAGTCCTTCAGGCACAAATGGTTCATTAGTATAGCAGCATTTACCTTCATCAGACATCTATGAAGCCTGCCTTGGTCTCACAGCAGGGCCTTTGCATTTCTTCTACCCTGCCAGGATTTCAATCTGTTAGAGGCTAACAGAACTGATTTATTTTTATTCTGAGTTTCAGGCTTCTATCTCACAGGCTTCTCTAGCTTACTGTTCCAATTTATAGATGAATTTGCTGCTTGTAAGCAGTCAAAGAACACTATTGGAGAACTCTATGACTAAAATTAACAGCCACATCTGATGTCAAACATTGCTGTTGGTTCGCCCACAACAGATGGATTTCCCGGTTTCATTTTCACACACAGGATTTACAGCAGTACCTTGCCCTGCCCATGGTTGCTGCATGCCTCCTCGGAGTCTGGTTTAGTGTTACAATTGACTACCTGCCTTTTGGTTTTTTAAATACATCAACTATTTGACTACACACTGAAGTGAAATCTTCCTGCCTAACATTGTCTCATGCGTGGTTATGAGGTATAATACTTTTCTGCTGTACAGGCCCCCAAATTTTGGCTCTTGCCTTTGAATACCTCGCATGTTCTTTCAGTCTTACACGATTTGGGCTTATCCAATTTACACCTGCCCTTCAAGGATTTGTATTTCTTTTATGTCTTGATACAGATTTGATGTTATCTCTAATTTGATCTTGGGCTGATGTTGGATCTTTTCTCAGCAGCTGTAGAATTTACAGTCATTACACTTCAGAGCTATCTCTTCTAGATAAGACATTGAATTCTCTGTGTTTTGACTGCACTCAGCAATGTTTCACTAACTACTAATACTAAGCTTTAGAGTGATTTCTTGAAACAAAAAGCATTCCTTCGAGAGGCAGTCCCTTTTCTGTGTATAAAATCAGAACTCAGTGGTGTTCAGATATTAGGTGCAGTTATGGGGATTATAGAAGCAGAAATGGAGACAATGAATCATCTTGCTGGAATCCCCAATGTAGCCGCTATGAGACAACTATATTTTAAACCCTCTCTTTTTCTATTTATTTCTATTTTTCTTCCAAATAATATGGTTTGCTCCAGTCTTAGAGATCTTCATTTAAAGGGTTCCCTATCAGAGGCCTGCAGCTTACTGGGAAGTCACCCTGCACTGAAATTTTGTGCATTGATGTTCTGGTTTGGCAGGTGTTACTGCAGGAACAAAAGTTATATTGGAATAGCTGCAGTCCTGGGTTTATGACTCAATGAGGAAGGTGAGAAGGAATGAAAGGCAAGGCAAGGCAAGGAGAAAGAGACATAAAGACATGATCCTCTGACAGTACGGGGCTGCTGTTCAGTAGTATCCTGCCAGTGACACTGCCATTTAGATTTCCCAAGATACTTGTTAACATCTCATACCATGACATCTTAAAAGGTATCATTACAGTTTATCATGTTGTGATTTGTAGATAAATAGTGTGTGATGGACATTTTTAGGGAGATCGTAATGACCTTGGTGTCAATGGAAAATCACAGACCTTTCATCTGTATATCCTCTGACATAAACAAGACTTAAGGACAAAACAAGATGGGGAAATAGAAATGGTTAAGTGGAATAAGATGAAAACCTACATGGAGATTTGATTTTTTAATAACATCCTTCTTGTTAAAGGACTCTTTCACATCTGTGTGTGTGTGCTCAAACATCTGGGACAGACACAGCAGAATAGATCACTAAAGGTGATCAATAGGTTGAACTTGTGCCATTCTCCAGTCAAGATGTTTACTTATTTGCTCATCAAACCATATCCTTCTCTGCATTCAAGTAACTTGGAATTTCTCTTTATTCTTATTTTACATCCATTGTCCTGCATGTCAGATTTTTTCTAAGGGTACTTTGACAAGTAACTGGCTTTAGTATTTCCTTTTCTACCTTTCATCCCTTGAGAAGGCTCCTGTGTAGAGCCTTCTATTACACATGCTGTTGCTCTTGAAGAGGTACTCCAGTAACATGCATCCTAACAGTACTGTAGGCATTTGGGATAAATAATGACTTAATTGATCATTTTATGTTTATTGAAGTCTATAAAGTTTAAGCATTCTATGGACCTCCGATGCTTCCAGCTTCACCTTGTCCTACTCTTGAGTTCAGTGGAGGGAAGCACAGAATTTTGTTCACAAACTGCACGTTACAAGGCTGAGACAGCCACTTTAATGAGCATTGACTGCCTTCATTTTGTGTTTTCTGGAGCACTAAACTGGCTTTAGTAGCAACTCTTGGGGAATAATTTGTTACACCTAAGCTTTGTCATAAGAGCAGGTTCACTGCCCTTGTTGGACATATCACATAATCTTTAAAAATGTTAGTCTAAGAGAGCACCAATAGGACCAAAAAGCATGAGTACCTGGTTGAGATGGGCTCTTCAGCCAGACTGAGAAAAACCAAGCAACTGCCCTGGAAACCTATGGATTCTTTTACTGGTCACTTAAAATGAGGCTTTGCATTTTGGAGAAGGATGTGTGTACCTGTGTTGATGCAAGTCTGACTGAGGGTGAGCAAAGTTACCTCCTCTTTTGTCTACCTTTCACCTCTTTAGGTAGTGCTGTTAGTGTCTCTTGCTTTATCAAATGCCAGAGAAGACGTTGCAAGAAGGCAGAATGAAAAACAAGAGGCAGCAGTTCAAACGCTGAGGGCTGTGGACAAAGCCAGTGGTGACAGATAAACAAAGGAGGAGTTCCAGGAAGCAAATGAATGAAAGAGCCTTTTGAAACATAGGCAAGGGGGTGGGGGTGTGCTCTGCCCGTGATTCGCACTTCCATGCTTCATTCTATTCGTTTCCATTTCTACTGTGGAAAAGTACTCTGAACCCCTTGCCTCAGACAGTAACCTCTGTAGAAACTTTAATTAAAAATTATCCCTTATTGGTCTTATATTCCATTAAATACTTTAAAGTTACTTCCCAGACAGCAGCTACCTGAATCTAAACAATCTATGTGGTAAAATACAAACAAGGGATTTTCAACCCACTGACTGCTTGTAAGGGACTCGCAAAAGCTAACTGAAAAAGAAGGCAGGCTTGCTGCCAAGGGGTTCAAATTTGTCATACATAAACCTGCACTGAAAAAATATTTAGAGCTCTGCATGCAGAGGAAAAAAAAATAAAAATAAAAAAAAAAAGAATGAACCTCATAGCTGACCCCAGCAGCAGCAGCATTTGTTTTTTACCCCATTAGGGGCATATTCTTTTTAGTTATTATTCCAGGCTCTTTGTGAAGTGCCAATAGCTGTACTTGACATTGTACAATATTCATACAGCCTCTAGAGAAAAGAACACGCATTTAAAAGGAGACAGTTGCAAAATAGACACTGTGCCTTGAGAAGCACAAAGGAAGCTATGAGTAGGAGGGCTGACATTTTTTCCCCTTTTTTAATCTTTTCTGGACATCATTAAAAAAAAAAAAAAAAAGTGGGGGTGGGGAGGCCTTGGTTTTGAAGCTTTACAATACCGCCTTTTAGAAAAGATCGCTGGCGAGTCACTATGTCCTGGGTCTTGAGGAAACCTGTGCCTCGATTTGCATTGTTAATGGTGAGTAGCCATGCAGACACCGTTGCAGTACCCGGCTGCGTCCACTAGAGGGGTCAGTTGTTCCTGCATGATGAATGCTTACCCAGAGGACTGCTAAGCGAGGAGCCTCGCAGTGTTACCTGGTAGGTGACACTTCCCCCCCCGCCCCATTTCTAATAAAGAAGCAAACAAGAAATTAGTTGCCTTAGTAGCAAATGAACAGACAGCTCCTGGACTTGCATACACTGCTTGTTTGACAAAGCCCATAGGAGGGTTCTGCATCTGATGGCTTGTGCTGCTATTCAGAGTGGCAACTAGAGCTTGATTTCAGGATACACTCTAAGCTTAGAGCCTCTTCCTCCTATGGAGCTGAACTACTTATTAATGGGGTAAATTGGAAGATCTGCTGAATGAACTGTGATATTAAAGGCAGGACCTGGAGGATGCTACTCTAAAGGAGATTTACCTGGCTCTGGAAGCAGCCCTGCAGAAATCAAGGTGAATAAAGTAGGAGCAGTCTGGCTGAAAATCTGCACATGCAATAGCTCCCCAGGATATCACAGCTGGAAAACAGTTCTGATCGTTTTTAACTTACAGGATTTTAAGTGATGTTGTTTGCCTTCAGAAGACTATCAAATAACCCTTAGCTTATAATTATAGCTTTGCTTTGAGACACACTAAGTTTTAAAGTAGCCTGCTAGACAGAGACATGATAAGAGTCCCTGCCTTTGTGTTTGGGGGGAAAAAAAAAGAAAAGAAACAAGTGGGATATGGGCCCAGATCTCCTCTGTCTATTCCCTCTGCTTTTCCTAATCTGTTCTCAACTGGGCACCTGCTGTAGCAAATGAAAAAGCACTGGAGGAAGAGGAAATGGAAATGCTGCAGTACAAAGTATGGTTAATAATATTTATTAATGCATGCAGAGAACTATTAAATTAAAAAAATTAATGGAGGTCAAAAGCCAGCTTCTAATTCTCTTCAGGCAAAAGAAAGAATTTATTAAAAAGCAGAAAAGGTATCCACAGAGAAACTTTCCCCATTTGCTTTATGTGCATGAAATATAGACATCATCTTGACATTCAGTTGATGAAAGGGAAGAAAAGAAACTAAAATGAACACTCGGGCAAGTTAACATTACCCACATTGTGGGAGGGGGGACAAAACCACGGCACAGTGGGTTTGACAGAGGCTATTCTAGAGATCTGTTAAAGTTTGCACAGAGCCATTTCCTTAGAAATCCTTTTACAGAACCTGCTTTCATCATACCATATCTTCAGCACAGATAATCTTGGCATGGCATGATTTTACACACTGCAGCTAGCTGAAAATCTGAAGAAAGGATACCCAGATCTTCTGGCTGTGTGGATCTGACACAAAAAATTGGAGCATAGAGGAAGAGAGTCAGAAGCATGCATCAAACATGCCTTTTGTTACTGTAGGCATTCTTCTCTGCTGACAAAAATATTTGCTTAAATTTTCACATCAAGGTGAGATTCAGGTGTAGTTGATCAAATAACCTAAAGCTGCCTGGTAACTAAAATAAATTCCCAGAAAGCATCTCAAGTATTTTTTAATTTTCTGTGTGCTGGAAACACGAGTCTCAGTATGGTTCCCCTGCACAATCTGTACCAGGGCAGAAAAAGGAATCTGATTTGAAGGAGTTGCTACATTTTATGGAGAGAATTTGCAGGAGGAAACAAAAAAATGGGAAGGGAAAAAAAAAAAAAAAAAGGAAAAAAGAAAGTAAAGAGAAAATATCTTTTGGAAGTGTCACTGTTCTGCTGCCACTGAAGCCAATTGCAAACCTCCATGGCGTTCTCAGAGATGTGCATAAGGAAAACATAAAGGCTGGGCACTGCTTGGATCTTGTATAAGCTTCTGGAAGAAGGATGTGTAGAGGCTTTGGACAGGACACTCTGCAGAGAGGTGAATTTCACCCTGGCAACAAATCAGAACCCTTGTCTCAAACACACAGTGGTTTGTGGTATTTTTCCATGTAGCCTTCCTGGAATGAGCTGTTTGTGTCTCACCAGTCTTGTTAAAATCTGACATTATTTCCCCTGATATTAAGCCCCAATTCATCATTTACTCAAGACTGCACAAGGTTTCATCCTGGGAGTAGGTTTTTTCCTCTATCCATTTCCTTAAAAAAAATAATTATCCTTTCATAGCAGTTTGCTGTGATCAGAGGTGTTCCTGGTTTCATGAATACACAGGAAGACAAGGATCTTGCAGTCTAATTATAATTACAAACGATTAAATGTGAGACCTCAGACTAGGGGCAGACCTTTAATAGGCAAGAAACAATACTGGCACAAAACAGAAGGAACTGCAAGCAGTGCTCCAAGTTCAGTTGTATAAAATTCATGTGACTGAAGAGCAGGTCTATCATTTTAACTTTCTGGTTTGGCTTGTATTCTTTTAAAAGTTATCTTTTAAGTCCAGAAGAATAATATCTGCATTCATTACCTTGCAATTTCTTTCGCAGGACCTTTTGTCTCAAGCTCAGCGCCTTGCTAGAACAGTTACACAGCTCCTGCCCTGGCACTTCAGAGGGTAGAAGGAATATTTCACCACATAAACATCTTGTATAGGTGTATGAACTCCCCCCCACCCTTTCAGCCTGCAAATAACCTCACTCAAAAATACTGAGCTGAAGCTATTATCTAGCTAATGAGCACACAAAGATTATCTGAAGAGGCATTCTTAACAGGTTCCCTGCAAATGTTGTAATCCAATCTGTTGTGAAAATATTACAGCTGGACTGAGAGGGAATGTGTGTGTATTGTACCTGAAGATAAAGCCAGAGTGTCAGCCTGGATGTACTGTGTAGTTCCATTCCTTCCTCAGCTGAAGCAGCTGCCCATAACATTTCTTTGGCAGTCCCTTCCAGCCCAGAGGGCAGGTTCCTCCTGTGGGTACATCCCAACTGTCCTTTATCAGGGGACTGGTGACATCAAAAGTCTTCTTCAAGGTTTTAGCTAAACACCTCTGCACACTGGTCTCTTCCTGTTGACCTTCTTATTATCTGTCTAGGCTGGCAGACTAGGAAGAGTTTCCCAGGTTAAAAACCTCTTGCATTTTGTTTTTAATTCTCTATCTCCTCTATAGTTTCTGAGCTGATGATGTTTGTCTGTATAGTTTTGCAATCCTATGCTCTTTAAAGTTTGGTTTACTATCTAATACATAGAAGGAATTCCAGCATTTAAAAACTATTTTCAAGTCAAGTGTTTCATAGGTTAGGTTGGAAGGGACCTCCAAAGGTCATCTAGTCCAACTCCCCTGCAGCGAGCAGGGACATCCTCCACTAGATCAGGCTGCTCAGAGCCTTGTTGAACCTGACCTTGAATATGTCCAGGGATGAGGCCTCAACCACCATGCTGGGCAACCTATTCTAGTGTGCCACCACCCTGGCTTTCTTTGGGATAGTTTCATGTGGGGTTCTAAGTTGCATTGACTGTATGAAGCCAAAAGTGAAGTCTTCCCACTTCTGAATGAATCCCAGCTCTCTGAACTCCCTGTCCACACACATGTACGCAGAGACCCACCCTGTCTGGAATTACTGGCTGGTTTGTTTTGCTTTGGTTTTTTTCCCCATCAGCTACTGGTAAATGAGTGTTATTAATGTCAGATCAAATGCTTTCCTCTCTCTTACTAAATTGGATTGCCTGTGACAATAGGCTCGTGGAAATTTCATCTGTTTCATTTCTTTTTCATGGTAGAGTCCTTTATTGCATTAGCATTTCTCATACAGGGAATGAGTTACCAGGTTAATTAGATAATTTTGTTGTGACAGTTTAGTTGCCTTCATCTGAATTTTGGCATGGCCTAAATGCTACACATGTCCTCCTTTTGTTCTCCAGGATTAGACTTCTGTATTCCTCTCATGTGTCAATTAGCTCTTCTTGCACTTTGCAGGTAGGCAGCACCTGAGAAGGGCAAGTGCCCAGGAATAAAGTGAGCTTGGGATACTCTTTGCCCCTCTTTGCAAAAATGGCTGCTCAGAGTTACCTGCCAGCTCTGCACCCTGCTACTTACATAAATGGCCTAATTACAGACCAGTGATTATTATTGTTGAATATCTAACATTTTCCACTAAATGGAATGAACTTAAAGTCTCAGATCAAACAGAATTATATACAAACTCCAAGGTAAATGCTAGACTCTATAGGTGAAGCTAAGCAGAAGCATCAGATACACCTATTAATTAACATCACTATGTTGAGTTCTGTTACTTTTACTTCATGTTAAATTCTGCTTAGTGCAGAGATTTAAATACTTACACCTCCGAAAATGATATCTTAATGCAAACCACCACAGAGCAGCCCTCACCAAAACATGCCCAACCACCCCAGGTGAATGATAAGATAATGGAGCTTCAACCTTTGTTTGTCTCTTCTTTGCAGTGAGTGGTAATTCACACTCAGCACATTAGGGTTTGCTAAGCAAAAGTAAAATTATTTCCTTTCATAAGAAATCACAGAAATAATCAGACTTGCAACTGTTATAGTTTGAAGGGGGAACTTTAGCCTAGATCCTGACTGAGAAGACTGAAAGTAATATAAATTTACCATTGGATGCAAAAGGAAAATAAGGATAAGGTCTATATAATTCATTGGATTGCTAATGGCATTTAGAGCAGAGGCATAAACAGTTCTCTCTCTATTTTCTTCTTCTGTCACTTTTGCTTGCAACTTTCCCCTCTCTCTTTCTCATGGCCTTGCCAGGGTATCTCTGGTTTGGCTGCTGTGTGAGGTAAGGGGAAGGAGGGAGGGTGTGGGGGAGGAGGTGAATGTGTGCCCTGGATGCATCCAGGGGGGTCTGAGGAGTTGCTGTGTTGTTTACAACTTGTGAAGAGAGAGAGAGTGTGTACATAGATTGTATACTTTGTACACATTCATTGCACTTCATATTTCTACATTGTAGTTTGCTTGTAAATAGAGCTTCATTTGCTTCCATCCCAAACTGAGCTGGGCTGGCACTTTTACTTTGGGGGGTAAGCCTCTCAAATTAGTGTGTGTGGGGGGTGTAATTTCAACCTACCACAAGCACTTTCCTGCTGCACCACAGCCAAAGAGGCAGACACATCAAGCTGAGGCTGCAAGCAATGGTGAAAAACAAACTGTAGGATGCTTTCTCTGTACACCTGCTTGATGAAACATTCGTTGAAATGTGTTTACTTAGCCTGTTGGATTTGTTTATACACATATGTATATTTATGTATTTTTGTCATAGAAAATGGCTGCAATTTCAGCAGGAAAAATAAGAACAGAGATTTTAATAAATTGCATTGTTCAAATGTAATCTTACAGGCAAAGTCCTCTAAGGTATTTAATAAAGTAGGCCAGAGAACTCTCCTTTGTGGATAAAACTCTGTTGCAAGTTCCAAGCTGTTGGTGAGATAGATCTATTACATTATTAGCTCTGGGGTAAGGTTTCCCAGTGCTCCTAAAATATGCTCAATTTAAATTCTATATTATATCACCCCGCCTGAATAATTTTATATCTATATTTTACTTTTAAATGCTTAGCTGACTCATGTATTTTAAAGAATTATAAACATCTTTAAAAAAAAAATATACAACTTTATGTTACCTTCCTTTTTTTTTATTGCATTTAACTGGAGTAACAGGAGGAGCAAGGCCAAGGTT
Source organism: Dryobates pubescens (assembly GCF_014839835.1). NCBI lineage: Eukaryota > Metazoa > Chordata > Aves > Piciformes > Picidae > Dryobates > Dryobates pubescens. The sequence continues at coordinate 16,808,614 of NC_071634.1, read as the reverse complement.
AGAACCGGAGGTTGCACTATATTTACATTTTGTTCAATACCAGCACTTAAGAACAGAGGCTAAGCATTTAAAAATAGGCTGAAGGGAATGAAGAGATTTAGAGGGGAATGCCTGGCTGTCTTAGAAACTACCAGGTGAGTCATAGCCCTGCCGATGCAATGAGCTCGGGGCAGGGAAATTGGTACAATTTAGCTTGGGGCAGGGAGACTGCAAAATACAGAGACAGAGCAGGGAAGTGTTTCGATTGTGTTAAGAAATCCTCCCCACCCTGAGAGGCATCTGCAGAACCTCCCCAGACCTCTGTAGATCAATACAGGATGCTGGCACCAACAAGTAGATTTCTGTGGCAGCAGCAGGACTGTCAAGGGCAGAAGTGGTCAGTAGCTCAGGACACTGCCTCCAAGTCATCCATCTGCACCTCTTCTGTACCAGAGGGTATGGACAGGGCAGGCTGTTCTGTATGACCATGTTCCTATCCTCCTGCAGACCATTTAACACTAGTATGTACTCTGAGAAACCACTTAGTAAGTGATTTATGTTGCTTGTCCCCAAAAAAAGCAACAGGAGAAGGCATATAGTTGTGCCACGTAGCCCCAAATCTAAGTCAGTCTCATAAATTTGTAGGCTTGGGTTTAGGAAATTTTTAAAAATGAAGTATTTTCCTTCCAATAAAGATGGATTTGATGCTGATGGAAGTGGCATTGGCTCTGACAGAGGAAGCTTTTCTCCTTCAGTACTTTCAATGTGAAGTATTCCCACTGAGACTATTTTTTTCAGGTAAAACTCTGACCTGGGTAGAGTAGACTAAGGAAAGTGTGGTATTTGATGTAAGAAAAGCCTATATATAAATTTAGCATCCTGGCCAAAGCTGAGCTCAGGTAAGAATGCTGCTTCCCTACCGAAGCTAATTCTCACTCTCAAAGATGGCACTTCATCCATTGGTCTGCACTGAATTATTCCGGGTTAGTGCCCAAGGATGGCTACGTTTTTGCTTCCAATAAGCAATCAAAAGGCTAACAGCTAAAATACATGTTCAGACTGGAAAGTAAAATGGCATTGGAAAAAAACCCAAACCCAACTTCCCCCCTAACCCCCAAATCTTAGCACCTTGTTTAATAGCTGCCTACATCCAGGCTCTTGACTCCTGTTTAATGTGAGTTCCTTCAGGATTGCCACTAACCTTCAAGTCCAAAATGACCCCTGCTTTCTAAGTCTTTATTGAATGGAATAAAGGGCATCAGATACTTGAGAAGAAATTATAAGTTCTCTCTGTGCCTTATACTTCATGTTGTTATCACATCATAATTTTTCATTTCCTGGGGCTGCTAGAGTTTAATTCCCTCTCTTTTCTCTTTCCCCCCCTTTGTTTCAAGGGGCTCATTCCCCACAGGCAATGCCAAAATTGAGTCCAAGTGTCATTCCAGCCCACAGAGTCACACATTTTCAACTGGTAGGTGGGTCCAGTTGTCTAATTACCTTTTGACACTTCCATTGTCTCCTTTGGCACCTAGGTACAATAAGTTGGGCATTTCAATATCTGCTTATCCTCAATTTAGACCTGTTTTGAAAATACAAAAGAACCTTAAGTGATCTGTCCCCAGCATTGAAATACCAACTTTAGTGGATACTTTGAAAACTCAAAGGCTTTACAAGATGAATAGCAAACTGTGGATGACAGCTCCTGTGGAGCCATTATTGAATAGCAGCAGTGATGACTGCATTGCTTTGGATTTAGATAAAAGACTCCATACAAGACAAATGGTAGGAGGACATCAAACAAGACTGTGTCCATGCGGTGACAGAAGCAATCCAATTGAAGAAGCTGTTGATTTCCCCAAGGCAACTTACTATTTCTTCCTGAGTAATTTATACTAAGGAACTAAAGATTGTATATTCATCTTCTATTTACACTTTTCCCTAAAAATGCTGCTGCCAGTTGTCAAGCACAAGACTTGCTTAAGCTGTCCTCTGGAAATGCCGTGGCCAGAACTTGTTAATTATTTTGCATCTGTGTTTTCTTTAGCCACAATATCGCTATGTGTAAAGGTTATAGACCGAGAGTTACAATCGATACTGATCAGATAAAGAGATTAGTCAGCAAATCAATAACATACATACCAACAGGAAGCACTGTGCACTCAGGACAGCAGTGAATACAAAGGGTACGGATAAACATCGTCACCTTTATTTAGATGAAAGCTGATTCTCGAGCACTTCCACTATCTCATTAATAATGTACAAACCTTTTGGAGTCTTAGTTTGCTATACAAGCATAATGTACATCTTCAGTATGCTTCAAGATGTGACATAAAATGGCTTTGTACAAAACCATCAGATTTGGAGGTTACTGGCAGCTACAAGCTGTACCATGGAAACGATACAGAATGTTTATTTAACCTCTTGAAGATAGCCCCACAACAGCATTTGAGTCCTCCTGTCATTCCCACTTACTGTGCCTTGCTGCTTTACAACTTCCAGTAGACCTAGATCTCTCAAACCAGCTTGGTTAGAAACAAGATAAAGAGGGAGGTGTACCCTATGAGCATGTGTCAGATGGTCCAGTTGGGAATGGCCATCTGGCCCAAAGGGCTGAACAACTTTTCCGGAGCAGAACTGCCTGAAGTGCAGAGAATGCTGCCAGTGGTGTGCCAGCACACACTGGTTCACTCCACTGAGCCACTTTCATTTGTCTGTCATAACTCTATCAGAGACAAAGACTCTTAGAGAACAAGCACGGCTGAAGGTGAGCATTTAGTTTACTGTAGCTTCTTGAAAGGGCACATTGGAGCATTTTATGGATGTGAAGAGATTAAACATACAGGTGTGCATAGAAGCATATAAAATTTCTGGTAACTCAGATTTTTTTTCTATCTTCCCTCCTTATACCCTGTTTCATACCACTTCACAACTTCCCATGCTTGCTTTCTATGTTGGATCAGGTCTAGTTGCCATTTGCCTATTTTCTGCTGTTCTCCAAAATGTTTCAGCATGTTTTTATCGCTGCCTGTCTTTCTCTCCTTCCTTACTAACACCTTTCCTTTACCAGGCCCATCTTATTAAGCCAAGTATAGGTTAAAGTGTGATTAAAACAAACAACATTCAAATATGTCTATAGAAGAATAGAATCAGAAAGGTTGGAAAAGACCTCAGAGATCATCAAGTCCAACCTATTACCTAATACCCAGCACCTCATGACTCACTAAACCATGGCTCCAAGTGCGACATCCAATCCTTTTTTGAACACCTCCGGGGCCGGTGTCTCCACCACCTCCCTGGGCAGCACATCCCAATGGCCAATTACTCTTTCTGGGAAGAACTTTCTGCTCACCTTTAGCCTAAACTTCCCCTGGCACAGCTTGAGACTGTGTCCTCTTGTTCTGGTGCTTGTTGCCTGGGAGAAGAGACCATCCCCCACCTGTCTACAACCTCCTTTCAGGTAGTTGTAGAGAGCTGTAGAGTCCCTCTTTTCTTGACCCTTCTGCTTCTCCCTCTCACACAACCTGCCTGGCAGACAGGCCAGAGTCAGCTGTCATGTGAAATTTTTCCTGGGGTGCCACCTTGCCAGGAGGTACAGTCCAAAATCTCTCCTCACCCTGCTGCAGCATTTGCTGTTCTTGATGAAAATTTAATCTCAACGCCCAAGGATCTAATTCCCTAAAACCATACCCGGTTTCAAATAACATTAGCACAGAAGGAGCCTTTAGCCTGTCATCCTCTCACGATGAGAAAAAAGGCTCTCAAATCTGAAGAGTTTTAGGAAAAAGCCCTGAGCAGCAAATTTTTTGCATAATCAAGAAACAGATCCCCTCCACCCCACCTTGAAATGCTTGACTAATTTAATGTGTGCCTGTGAGTCTCTGAACTCCTCGCAGTGACGGTGGTCCCGGGAGGAATTATCCGCATCTGCTCCTTCCCTTCCAGGATACTATGAGCAATATAGCAGAGGATCTAAAAGCTAAGTTTGTTAGGAGCAGATTCATTGAAAAAGAACAGGTTTCAATAAGCTAAACTTAAAAATAGCTTCAATAGTGTCTAATCTGTGATTCCTGCTTGGCACTGATAATTAGGACTAAAAAAACCCACCCAACTAACATGATTGATCTTGGTGAAAACAGTTTTGTTTTGTTCTCTTGAAGCCATCCTCAGGATTCTGCTTTGCATGATTACTCACAGCATTTTCCCCCCTTTGTTTTTCCTTTTCAGAGCTGAGTTTGCCCAAGACTCATAACCAGCAAGTGCAATTGCCAGCCTAGGGATAAGGGCCAGATGAAATTATTCCTTCCTTTTCACCCAGGTCCTGGTGAGAGCAAGGCTTCCTTTCTCATTGCAGAGTTTTTACTTTCAATGCTCTCCTTCTTGCTGACATGGGCAATACTTTGCCTCTGGTGGGAGGGCAAGGCGTGTGGCACCTTCCCAGCTCTTCCCTTGGTGAGCCAGTTGGAGAATGAGGACCAGAAACACCTCCTGAAAATGTAGCATTAGTACATATGGCTCCCCCAGCTTCATCTGTATTTATGGCTGCTCAGCATCTCAGAAAAGCAGACCATGACAGCAACCTTTTATGCCTTGCAGTCAAAAACTAGAGACCTTCAGACTCAAGCTGTTTCTCCCCTTGTAGGAAATTCCACATGCAGAACATCATCTGTGGGGAGCAGTATGGTTTTCTTCAGCATCCATACGTGTACTCCTCCTTGAATATGAGGAACTGTAAAGTGAATAGAAACAGGAACCCTCTGAATCCTTTTCCAAATAATCACTTGAAAAGCAGAAATATGGTTCATTTCCTACTGCAGAGGAATCCACTTCTTTGTCCTCTCCTTTTCATTGCTCATATTGTTGGCAAAATTATTTTTCTTCCTAGAGTAAATTTCTGAAGTGGAGTTTGTCTTTTGGATTCTTTCTTCCCATGGGCTCTTACCTGGTGAAGTTCTTCTGATGGGACTCTGAGGAACCTGATCTAGTTGGGGATGTCCCTGATTACTGCATCAGGGGTTGGATGAGTTGAGCTCTAGAGGTCCCTTCCAAAGCAGTGCATTCTGTGATTGTATGATGCAAAGAACTGAGCAGGAACTCCCTGGTACTGACAGGCTGCAATTCCTCTGCAGCTTCCTCTAGGAAAAAAAAACAAACCAAAAACCACAAAACCAAACCAACCAAAACAAAAACCAAACCGAACCCAAATCCAGACAAACAAAAACCCACCTCAAAGCCAGTGTCAAATATAGGTCTCAAAAGAATGTGTTGGTTCCCCAGCACAAAGTCACTTTAAATCCTCTAGTCCCTCGTTTCTCCTCCCCGAGAGGAATCAAACCAAACAGAGAATAGCTTACACTGTCAAGACCTGGGAGCTTGTTGTAAGAGTAACTAGTTCTTGACATTTGAAATTACTCTGGTTCAAACATTTTTTGATCTGTCTTATTAGCCCCGTGTCTTGAGAAATAAAAATATGATAATCAGAAAGTACATAATTGGGTTCAGGGTATTCTGTGGTCACCCTCGTTGGCTCTGGAGATAAAGGCACTTTGAAAGATTACGCAGGGATATCTGGAATTTATTCTGCACTGCCTGTGAAACTGCAGATCTCTGTCCTTAATTATGCCAGCTATCAGTCTCACACCTATAGTTAACCATTCTGTCCTGAGGAATCTCTTCTGTTATGTTTTATTGTTCCACCGGCACGTGGACGCTGAGACATTGATTGCTGCTGACACAGAGGCTACTTCAAATCCCCTCGACTGCTGTTTTACAGCACCACGTCTCCATCGCCTCCGGGCTCGGAGGGGCCGGCCCCTGAAGGTGCAGCCACGCTTCCCCAAGCGTTATGGGCTGGGAGATGCGGTTTTGCAAGGGGGTTGGGCAGACGTACCTGTGAGCTATCCAACCCGCACAACTTCTAATGAAGTGTTTTGGGGGTAGTGCTGCATGGCCAGGCTAGCCCCGTGCAGCCCTGGAGCCTGCAAGCTGACAGCAGTGCCCACTGCCCAGCCCACCGCCTGCTCTTTAAACCTCCAGCAGGACCCTTGCTGCAGCAATGAATCACAAGCAGAGGGCTTTCCACAAGCTGAGTTTATTGAGCTGTATTATAGGAAAATATCGCTCAGACAGCCCTACTGCAGCCAAAACAATCTGTCATTTTTAATTCTTTCTGTCACCTCATTAGGTATATAGCTAGGGTGACAGTAAAAAAAAAAGCCACTAACAAACAAAACAAACCAAGAAAAACCCACCAACAGCAAAACCCAGAACACACTTTCCACAACTCCTGCTCAGGCTTGAACATAAATATCAAGGCACCATAAGATTCATTGTCCAAACATATGTGACTTGCTGCTGTATATAACAAAGTGACATGCAGAATGGTCTCAACAGGCATATAAAGCAATTAAAAATAACTGTGCTTCAAAGCATTGTACTACAGTGTAAAAGGTCATCCCTATAAACATGAAAAAGATGACTGTATTTTTTTTTCCCCACAGACACACAAATACTCATCTGGAGGTTCCATCCTCAAAAGGTAAGCTTAAAAAAAACCCCTCTGAAAATATGCCATGTCCTGTACCCCCTCCCTCAGACTTTATCTTTTCACCAACTCTATGTCAGAAGGCAGTATTGTATACAATATTTCCCCCCCTGCATCCAGATGATAGTGAAGGAAATCCCAGCTAAGTTTCTGTGAAAATTAAACTATCTTTCCCCACCCCCCTTCCTCCTAAAGCTTCCTTGTTTTCCCATTCACACATTAAAGCTGTGTTCCATTGAAGCTGCACAGAGTACGTTTTGAGGGCCCTGATAATTTTTGCAGTAACACTCTTGAGTTTGTGATAATAATGTTTGTGCACAGATGTAAAGAATGTGCTGACAGATTAAAACAGAGCCGGCCAGTGTTTGCACAGTGTTCATTTTTGTTTAAGGGGAGGACAAAAAGAGAAAGAAAAGGGAGGGGGGAGTTGTACACCTGGCTATGAGCAAACACCTTTACAGAAGTGGAAGTAATTCGGTGTACTACTACTCCCTCTGGATTACATCAAAAAGGCAGGTTATGGGCACATCAGAGATTCACAAGATTTGATTTTTACTGAAATTAGAGAGTTCATGTAAAAATACTCTCTGGTGAGGAGCAGAGTCTCACCCAGTCAGTGGGTGGAGGTCAGCTCAGGTAGGCTGAATTTCCCTTTGGAAAGTCAAGTCTTTCTCCATAGCCTGTAGAAGGAGCCCAGGGTAAACACACTCCTTAGCTCCTAGCCTAGCAAGTCTCTATGAAGTGGTTTAAGTTTCATCTCTGCTTATTTAGCTTCAAAGTTTAGCTTAAAGGAGTGTGTTAAACTAGAAAAGTTAAGTGCTATGCTTGGCAGTGGGAACTTCTCTAGAAAGAAAATCAAAGTCATCTCTAATAGAGATAAGTCTGCTTAGGGGAACATACGGGAGCTCTCCCATATATTCAAGACTCAACAATGGTAGTAGGTGCTGAATACCATTGAAAAACAAGCCATAAACCAACATGAAAATCTATTGTAATTGTTCCTGATATACATTTTAAAGATGGATATCTCCTAACTTATATTACAAAGAGGGCTTCTAAGGTGGTGCTGTTTGGGACATGCAAGGAATAAATTGTGTGATGCCAACAGAAAAGGTGCTGAGGTAGCTGGTAATTGACAGAGTTAATGAAGTATGTTAAGCAGGTACAATATAGATGAAGTTGTCCCCTGCAGGGTGATTGGCCACTGGGGAAACAATGTGACAGTTGTCTTTGTATTAAAATAATGTGGTACTCCTCCTTTGCCAGATCCTATCTGCAACGAGAGATGAAAGAGATACTGCAAGGATACCCAGGTCTTCCTCCAGCAAACACTGAGCTTGAAGCTGGCAGGTAAAGGACAAGGTGAAGAGAGGGTAAGGAGGGTACTGGCTCTCTGTAAAGAAGTTGGGCTATTTCCTACATGAATTAGCCATTATTGAAAAGTAATAATTTGGCACTGTTTTCTGTAATCCACTCTTGACACATTACAATGAACTGTGGTGCTGCCTGGGGACGAATGAGAACAGAATTTGAACTGCCAATTTTTTCTGCAAGTTGATTCTTTTTAGATATTGTTTTAATAATTAACTAACCAGCTCCCAAGCAGTACAATGGATTTTGAGAGTAAAGGATGTTTCTGAGAGTAATGTAGGGTTTGTATTATTATCTCAGTCTATTGTGTGTGAATATTGCCATTGAAACAGCAGGGGAAATGTCAAATGGAAATAGAGCTCAACCTCTCAATTATTCCAAGCTGTGTGGTCAGCATTGGTTCTAAAAGAGGCATGTAGGGTAATGAAAGATCATTGATAGCATCAGTTTGGTGTCTAAACAGTCTAATGTGCTATTCCAGCATTGTTTTTATTAAGAATATCTCAGAGGAGTAGTTAGCCAATTAGTAGTTCCTTGGCCATCAGATCTCCCCATATCCTGAAACTCTGACAGTATTTTCATGCCATAGATGCTTGAAAATTGAAATCATTGAAGTTGTGGATGGTGATATTTTCTTAGGTGATCTTTATCTGCTCATAATGAAAGTGAGTTCGTTGTCATTGGAACTTTGAGCTTTGCTGTGTGGTTTTAGCCTCATCTTATAAATCCAAGGCAAATAATGAAAGATTTGCCAACAAATACCCTCTAAAAGATGTCCTTCAAACAGAGGCACCAAAGAAGATTAACCAAGAGTTGTTCTAAGGGTTCTCAAGGGTAGTGATATTTAGAGAGAGATGTGACACTTAGCAAAAATCAAGGAAGAAAAACAAAGAAAATATTTCCAAGCAGCACATGACAAACCATCTTCCAGTTTTCAAAATGAAATAATTGGGAAAGCTTTAATGGAAACATTTGTTGATTGTAGGCTTTAGCCTTACAGTAATCACCATCTCTTTCCTCTCTCTCTGTTGCGTTCGCAAGATCTGTACAGCCATTTGTTATTATGTTGTCAAGAACAACAGCCTGGACATGAGAACATTTTCAACTTACTATGGGAGTTTTAAAATCACTCCCTTTCAATTTATTACAGACCACAGTTTTAAAAACATTTTTGTGTCCAAAGAATCTCAGGTGATGCCATTAAGACAGCATAAAATACCACAAAATACCAGGAGATCAAACCAACTAGCAATTACCTGACACATTTTTCTGGTATCTACCCAGATTTGCCTTTTGGGAGTGCTAACTCAGTAAATAATCACTGTACATAAACAAAGTATTGGCTATAACTCTCTAAAGAACTTAAAATCATCTTCAAAGTGTTTTGCTGTGTTTGACAAAATACACTTTGGGGATGTACTAATGGACAAAGCTAAAGATCCAGCAAAGGGGAACTTGATCCATTTGAAAGAGAACAGAAGGCTGAAGGAAGCAAATGTAAAAATATGCTGGTACTCACTCAAAAAGTGCTGACTTCCTCCTGCAGGTCATCTCACCAGACCACCTTGTACCACAAAACAGTGTAATTAAAAAGTGCTGATGCTCTGTGCTAGCAAGACTTCTCTCTTTTCAACCCTTGTTTAGGACTAACTGAGACAGAACACATTATGCGCGGGGTTGTAAATGTATCTTAGAGACTGCCTTACAAACAAAAGGCACCGTCAAACCCCATAAAAGTCAGGTCCACCAGAGCACTCCTAATCTGTTAGTAATAATTAATAAACTCTGAAATTACATTTTCTATCTCAAGGCTTTGTTACAAATACTCACAAACACAGCTGTAATTGACTACAACTGACACAACTGAAAATGGCCTGTGCAAGCATGAGGCATCCAGCATGCTCAGACTGACGCTGTATCCTGTACAATGGAGAGAAAATTGCCCAGTATGATGAGCAGTTTACAAAGTCCAGCTGGAAAGAGGATAGTCATCTCTCCTCCTTTGCATCTTCTTGCCAAATAGACTACCTTTTATAAATCTCTATAGCGGTATTTGAAGGGCAGCAAGTCTGGGCTGGTCATGAGGAATTAATTGAACATAGAGGGGGATTGTGCTGTCTGCAACAACTCAATTAACGTACTTGTTAAATAGATAAGGGCACTTGACTGTTAAGTTGTGAAGGAACCTGTTTGTTAAACAGGTATTGCTGCTTATTTATAGGATACGGTCTAAGGCCTGGGTAAATAATGAGCATCTGAAGCATGCAGGAATCTGAGCTGTGTAGCAGGGGAGGCAGAATGGCAAAAGCCTGCTCTTCCTCCTGCTTCAGATGCTCTTACCTGTTTGACAGAATTTGAAAGAGAAGAAGATGTTTTCTCAGATTTGAAGCACTGCTGGCCACAGCTATGCAGAGGAGGAACCAACTGTATTCTGATGAAAATCTATGACTCTGTTATCCTATAAAATCTGGGAAGGGTTGGTCATGGCTTGAGATTTATTTGTTTGGGGGCTGTTATTTTGGTGTTCTTTTTCCTTCTCCTTCTCTTTCTCCAGTTAATAACCCTTCAGATCACTGCTGAGCCAAGAACTGAGCTATCAAATATATTTCTCAAAAGAATCAACAGCTTCACACTCTCCCAACAAGCTACATTTTAGCCTGTTCTTCCATTCTGAAAGTTTTCCTTACATCAGTTGCTTCCTTAACAACAGGGATAACTGAGCTTGAAAGGGTTTTGCTCTGAAATGTCAATATCGTTCACTTTCTTTGCTCTTCATTTCAGCATTTTGGCCTGAATTTCACATCTTGGTCTGTGAGAATCATAAATCATGGGGAATAGATACATAGAAAATGAAACAGTGTGGTCCATCTACTTAGTTTTCAAGGGACTTTTTCTCTACAGCTCCCCAGCTGTCAGCTCCAAGCTTTTGCCCAATAATTTATTTTTATTTTTAAAGAAAGCTAGACCAAGATAAAAAAAAAAAAAGCCAAAAAGCAATGTAACAAATCACTGCATTCTCTGCTTTTCCCCAAAGTTTGAAAAGACCATGTTCTGATCTGGAGTTCTGCTTAGGAATGTCTCATTTTAATTAAAAGCAAATGATTACAGAATGTAAAGTCTGCATGTTTCACTTTGATTCTCCCTTGGTGCCTACCATCTTATAAATACAGTGGCATCTCTCTGAACGTGAGACAGCCTCTCTAACCTCTTGCAGGATTCATAAAATCCTGCCCATATGTCATGTGGCTGCCACCTTACCTCCTCATGGGACAGAAAGTCCTGGCAACCACTTCAGAAAGCTTCTTTCTTTCTTTTTCTTTCTTTCTTTCTGTCCTTCTGTCTTTCTTTCTGTCTTTCTTAAAGGTTTATCAAATAAAAGCAAAGCTTTACATTGTTTAAAGCATCATCTGAGATTCTTCTTAAAGGATAAAACCTTTCCTTAGTGCTTAGACCAGGCTTCTCAGATGAACACTGAGAAACAAAGTACAAGAAAAGGAAGAAGGCTTCTCTCTGTAGATCGTAAGAAAGGCATTGCTCCTGCTTAAGAAGTAACATTGGTTTATTGCCTTCTACACATTATCTTCAAGTAAAAAAGGTCAGGGAAGTGTTGCAAAGTCATTGGGGCAGAATTTTGTTCATCTGGAGCTGGAAAATGCCTTTGCAGAGGATGGAGGATGCTTGTTGGGAGGCCCTTTCCAATAGGTGGTACAGTAGCAGGAGATCTCCATCCCACAATGTGAATTCTCCAGGGTGAGTAGCACAGATTTCAGTGAAGCCACCAGAGCTGCCCCCAGCTCCCTTAGATCTGTTTGCAGGACTGATGGTTACAGTTTGGCTCCTATTTTTGCAGTGGTCTGAGATATTTCCCTCTATGGGGCCATGGTCATCTTTTATGTTTCTGCATGTGCAAGCAAGGCAAGTGGAGTGGAAAAGGAAAACTTCTCTGTCAAGTGGAAACAGAGGGAAACATTGCTCACAGTGCACTTCAATAAGCCATCCTTAAACATACAAATTCATCAGCTAACCTTGGGCATGAAATTAGTAGTCAAATTACACTGTAAATGTAACTGAATACTAAATCAGATGACCACATGCCAGCCTCCACCCCACCTAGTGCTTTTTGTACTGCAGCTCCTACACAGTGATGTCTCTGCTCTTGTGTATCTCCTGCTGAACAGATGAAAGTACCAGATCAGCTCCTTGCTTAAGCCACCAATTCTTCCAGTTCTCTATTTGCAGTTAGTTTACCATTACCATAGCTGTGAGGGAAACCCTGTTGTGATGTGTTGTCTCAGTAGATAGACAGAGACAGTCCTCAGCCCAAAATCTCGCTCTCAAAGCTTTGGAGATGTGCTGCTGACTTTGTTCCACACACAAGAACCAATGCTATGGATAAGTAAGAGGTGTACTGACTTATGCAAGTATTGAGGTACTTAATTCTCTCTTACACTGAGAGGCTTTGCAATAGCAGCCACCAATGACAGGCATCACCAAACTTGAGATGCTTTGTTGAAATGGCCACCTTTGCTTGTAAGCTCACAGGATAGTGATGTACAGAGGGTCACCTCCACCAGGTGCCCGTACAGAGAGCACTGCTGAGCAGAGGGGTGCCTCACTTACCTTTCTGGTGTCAGCCTAAATTAGTCCTCCAAGTACTTTATTCAAGATCTGACAAATAGTTGGTATCAAAGGGAAGCCACTTTCCTCTTTCTCTTCCCTTTTATCAGATCAGCTCCTTGTGTCATATGGCTTCTTTGTGTAAGTTTACCTAGAGTTTTCTAACTGTACTGATGCCATCAGCAGTGTGTAAGTATCAGTATTTTGATTACTGTTAATATGCATACATTTCAATAAAATTAATTTAGCTAAGAATGAACACACCTTTTATACAAGATATAGCAATTTTTAGCAATGTATTGATTTAATGTACTTAGTTCAGTGAAAAATCTGTTGGTTTAAGCTATCTGCCATTAGTTTCAATTAAAATATATTGATCAGAGTAAATGTTGGTTAGATTAAGTGTTGCCTGACTGTGAAAAAAAAAATATTTGCTTAAGCAAAAATTGTATGAGTATTTAGACATGTGTTTTAGACTGGGGACTCTTCCAGCTACAGTAGAACTGTTTCGGTATCAATAAATTTCTTTAAACATAAATGAAAATATCCTTTCTGAAATGAAAAGAAAAAAGCTGATTCCAGTAATATTGGGACTAGCATGCATATTAATTCCAGTAACATTGGTTTTGAAAGAGTAAGCATTCAGGCAGGCATCATGTAACTTGAAAACATGGAGACTCCAGCCCTTTGTGAGGGAACCCAGGTTTTCCCATGGAAAGATTTTCTCCATTGCCACAAAGCTAAGACTTGTGGTGTCCTCTATTCTATTCTATTCTATTCTCTGAAATTAATTTCTTTTTTAGTGATAAAATAATCTTGGGAGCCTTTGGTAGTAGGGCAGCACAGATGCAAGGGAGGACATGCAGCTGTTTCAAAGTACCATGCATACCTTATTCATGGGATTCATTTCAATTCAAAGCATAAAGATATATCTGTATAAATAAAACAGCGTGCGAGCAATGAGGCTGACACGCTGATCTTTTATTAGTTCTATAAAGACTGGAATCCCTTGGGACTCCGATCCACATGCAGCAGAGTGTCTTCACCTCATGATAAAAGACCAACTTGCCTGCCTGCCTCTGTCCTCAGATACCTGCACTTGCACCCAGATGGCAGCTCTCTGGCGTGGCCAGCCAGCTAGCAGGCTGAATCTATCCCACCGTGGTTTGTTTACAGCCATGCAACCACTCAGCTCTGGGATTCAGGTTAAGAAACTCAGGATATCTGGGGTGCTAGCTGTGCATTTATTCTCCAAAGACATACCTGCTGTCCAGCTGCAGTTTACACTAAAGCTGATCATTTTAGACATGTGGTGTTTATTTTCATCTCCTGTATTCAGGTGAAAATAAAAAATGCAGCAGAACACCCCTAGAGGGTTTCTTAAAACATCCTTGATGGTTTGCCTAGGGGAAAGGTGCTGCTCAGCCTCCCTTTTTTGTCTGTGTGTGGATGCATAGGGAGAAAAAAATCTTGCATTCAGGGGTGTTTGTACTTGCCACCTGTCCTGTACTACAATGGCACGTTTTGTCTGCTAGAACTGCATTGACTGTGACAGGGCATCTGGATACATACAGCACTCACAAGCACCAGGAGACTGACAATTAAAAGCAGCAGCACAAGAGTCAAGCAGTGTCTGGGTGGCAAGGGGAGCAGACAGTGGTTGTAGCAGCAGGGCAGGGTTTGGGGGGATCACAGGTCCGGCAGGCAGATCCCATGCAATCCTGGGGAGCCCATGAGGAACAGACAGGTACACAAATAATATGTAAGGGCAAATTGTCAGTGCAGTGTGTGGGAAACATGCAACCTCCATGAGCTCTCGTGGGATTCACAAAGCCACATCCCCACATCCTGTATGGCAAATCTCCCCCTGCCTGGACAGCAACTGAACTATCAACAGACAGGTATTGACTTCTGAATGAAAGAAGCAACAAGTAATGACTAAAATTACAAAGTGGTTCCCAAAGGAGCAAGGATTACTAAACCCAACTCTTGAGGGGAAAAAAATTATATCTATATAAAAAAAATGTGGTAGTAGAAAGAGAGTTTTCTGTGTTTCCAAGGTCTGTGACTATAAAAAAGGGCACTGAATCTTGAAGTCTCAGGATCAGTTTGTGAATACCAAGAGTGAAGTTTCTAGCTATCCTGTTAATGACTCGGGCAGCTATCAAGTTCTTACCTTTCACAGCATATAATTTCCACTAGAGAAGAAACAGATGGAAGGGTTGGTTTGTCTTTTTGAGGATGATCCTAGGTGCAGAGAATCTGCAAAGCCCTTTTTCTGAACACAGTAGATATTAAGTAACCATGGGTAATTTATTTGATTATGGCTCTACTAACAGACAGGACTTCACTGAGCAGCTCTTTCCTTTCAGCCATTACCTGCTTCAGGCTCCCATTTGGACTACAGGTTACATGTAAATAGTCCCTGGGTTTGTTGTTTCCTTTACCTATAAAGACAAATATAGTCACTGTTCTCATTTTACCAATCTTTTGCTTGTTATTTAGGAATGTGGAAAAAAAAGATCTCTTCAGCTGTGTGGGCAGTGATTCCTACAGTTTCAGCTAGCTGTTCCCAGTAAAATGTGATTTCGACTTCCTTTAAGTGAAGGATGCCTGCTCTCTGTCTTTTACAAGGTTTTATTTAAATCCTGGGGTAACTGTAGTTGAACTCCACTACCATGCCCTTGCATAGCAGAATTAGAAACTCATGCCTGAAAATGTGATGTGTGTGAACTTTCACATCAGGACAGACCTCTCAGACTGTAGGTCACACAGCAATTACAACAGCCATTATCATCCAAAAGCAAAAACTATGCAAGTGTGAAAATGAGAGAAGAAATCCAGGTGCATTCCTACACAGCAATGTATGGATCAGTGAGCAAGTCTTGGGGCAAGACAGGGCATGAAAATCAACCACAGCACTGAGCAGTCAGCATCATACATAGAACTTGATTATCAGTTGCTAAGCCAAAGTAAGCTGTGAGCTTCATAAGAAAAGAAATGCACAGATAAAAGGCTGATCTGTGGCACCTAAAATCTGACACCTTTTCTAGGGCTGGGGTATTAATGCAACTCTTTGCTGCGTTCCTTCACCTCTGATTTGGAGGAATCAGCATGAAGTGAAGGAAGAATCAATTCTCATCCTTGATGTTCATACTTGCTTTTATTTATTAATGATCTTACACATTGCCAGTCTTTCTAAACTGGCAGAGGGATTTATAGCACCAGAACAAATCTCTGCTGGCTTTTTAACCCAAGAACATTAAGGGATTGCTTCCTTCCCATCCATAAGTACTTATTTACCCAGAGTGAGTTAACACTGCATAACAGAAATCTACCAAACAGACATTTCTGATTTAAAACATACAGAGACCTTTCCCCTGACACCCCCTCCATTCACCCCAGTTGGAGCTTCTGACAATAATTAAAGGCAAAGTTATCTTCAGAGGCTGAAGAATTAAGTCTGCTTTTGAAGCAATGAGATAATGGGTACCTGAGAACTCAGAGAACAAAGCTGCTTACAGCATGATCCCAGTCACTTAGGGGGTAGGTTTCAGAGACACAGAAGCTCCCTTAACCAAAGCCAGCCTGAGTAACCACAATCCCAGCAAAACAGAGATGATAGGGCAGAATACAGAAAAGCCACAATACTTACATTATAGGATTTACTTTAATCCATATAATAAACTAGGTCAGATGACTATCTAAGCAGGTAAGGATTAAATGAAGAACAATAAGTGCAACAAATAAGAAAGGAAGGAATCAGTAAAAGATAAGGTGAAAGAACAAGGCAAACAAAATATTGTACTAGGACTAGCAGCAAAACATGTGCAGAGAGCTGCTGGAGCTGTAATGTGCACTGTTTTGTGTGTAGGCATAAACTAAAGGGGAGGATTCCAGAAGGTGCCAGACATTTCTGATGTGAGGAATTTAATGTTTGGGGTTGTTTGGGGTTTTTTTAATGTTCACAGTGACCTGCACTAGATTATGTGGTCCTGCTCTGGCAGGGGGGTTGGACTCAATGATCTCTGGAGGTCTCTTCCAATCCCTAGCATCCTGCAATCCTGTAATACTTCAATGTTCAGAGTAATAATGCAAGTTTCAGACCAGGAATATCGAATTCTCTGACACCATAGTAAGTGTTCTGCCCAGCAAGCAGAGGTGAGGCAGAGTAGCCTAATGTCCCGCTTGCTGAGCCAAGGTTAGGGCACAGGAAACCTGCAAGGTAAATCAGCTGTGGCATCATCCTGCCTGTGTACACGAAAGATAGGTATTTTACCAGAAAGCCAGACTTTATTCATTTGTACACATTCTTCTATCTTCCCTAAAATTTCAGGTGCTAGGAGAGCTTTTCCAAAGATGAAGAGAGCAGAGAGTGGGCAAACATTCATGAGAAAGGAAAGAGTTCTTTACAGAGGAGCTGTGACTATTCTAATGAATCCTTGACTTTTCTCCCCCACTTTCTGGAGAAAGATTCAGGCTTAGGAAATAAAGTGTCTAAATTAAGAAGCTTAATTTCTGTGTTTAAGCTGACTTGGTGGCTTGTGGGAGCGCTTGAGGTTTATGCTAGAAATTCCCTTGCATCCCAGGGATCAGAAGTGGAAGCTGATAAGATAACTTGAGGCACAGGATCAGCATGTCTCACTCCACTGGCTCTGCCTTCAGAGAACATTAGTAACTGGCATGAGGCTGAGTCTAGCTCTTTTTCAAAAGCATAATAAAGCAAGGGCAGATAGTTACAGTATACTGCTTACACTTACTACCACACACTCTTCAATGCACTGGAACTCATTTCTGTTGCTCTAGTGGCCTGTTTCACCATGCTAGGCTTGTTGTCAGGCAAAAAGAAAGGAAAAAGCCTTTTACCTTGATTAGTATCTTTATTCAAATAGCAACATACCTGTGATAGAATCATAGCCTCTACAAGGAGAGCTGAGACAGTCCTGAAGTCTTGCTAGAAGGGGCTATAAGTGCATTTGGTCTTCCTGGTGTTCTCTGGTCACTCCCTCCAGCCAGCTGGAAGTGATGAAGAGGCAGTAATTGGTTTAAAGCAGTAAGGCAGTGGGATCAGGCTTTTACAGTGCAAATTTCAGCCCCAACCTAAAAACCAGGCCTACTGAAAAGATCTCTTCTGAGGACTAAATTCATCTCTTCTGTGATGTCTTGGTAAGATGCTCTTTAATTTGCCTAATCTGACCACATTGATTTGTCTTATTCTTCTTGTCTCTTAGAACCTCTGTATCTTTTACAAAAAGGGAAACAAACAGGAAACTCCCACAACAGTTTCCCCTTTCTTTTATGATTTTTGCTGAAGATGGGGAGAAGAAGAGGGGCAGGAGACTTCAGAAGCTCCTTTGGCTTGTTAGGGCACCCTGTGTAGCACCTGTGCAGCTGCTTTTCACACAGCATTGTATGCAATGTGCATTGGATTTCTCAGTTACTTAGCTATTGCATTTAATTAGAGACAGTCACAGCATCGGAGGACTAGCCAGTGTGGATGAGTACTGCAAAATACTCTCTGTGAACCTTCGTGTCAGTTCCCAGTTAAATTTGCCTGCAATCCTGTTCGTCTGCCTATGCTCCTCACAATTCATTAGTTTTATGGTAGGCCAGGAATAGGTGCTGAAAATGGAGCTATGGCAGTGGCAGGTACCTAATGGTAAGAGACTATCAGAGTGGTGCTGTCCTATGTACTCCACTGAGCTGGGAACATAGAATCATCAAATTGTTAGGATTGGAATGGACCTCAAGGATCATCCAGTTCCACCCCTCCTTGCCATGGGTAGGGTCGCCTCACACTAGATCAGGTTACTCAGAGTCACATCCAGCCTGGTCTTAAAAACCTCCAGGGATTTAGGAAACTGGTCCCAAAAGGTGTCTGTGGCCATCCAAGAGGTTCCAGATTGAAGGCAAAGGCTTGAAGTTCTAGAGTGAACCACAGGAATGCCAAAAAGGAGGAAGAGAAATTATGTTTCCTTTTCTGTTTTCCAGCTGGGTTTCAGGGCACGACTGTACATAAGCACATTTCCAGATAAAAGCAGCAGAGGCAGGCAAAAATTACAACGTGGGTGAAAAGCATTGACCAAAATGTTTGAACACATAAAATTAGGAGTGTGTTTCTGTATTGGAATTCTTCATAAAATGCCTGGAAAGGAGCTCTGAGCCATGTTTCAGGGGGTTTTGTAATCCAAATTTTCTTTAAGGCTGGGGAGGATGTGTAAAGAGGGAGAGATGGAGGAGGAGTGTGGCAGCAGCCCAAGGGTTAAGGCAGCTGGGGGAAAAAAACAGCCAGGAAGATGGTAACAAAGCAAATGCCTGCTCAGCAGAGTGTTTAATGCCAAAGATCAAGTTATGGCATGTAGCTGGTAATATTGCTGAGGTCAAGAGGCTGCAAACCCTTTTATGACGGTTATCTCTGTCTCTCAGCTTCCCATATTTTGACTTTACACTCCATTTTTCTTTCACCAGCCCTCATGGTAAGTGCCCAGTTGATGGCTATTTTGCTCAGCCTTTAAGAAAGAAGGGTAAGCCCCAGCCAGCATTACTGAGGTTTCTGTTTCCTGTGTCCACAAATAGCTCTGACTTACAAATAAACTCAGGAAAATCAGGGTATTTTCATGGACAATTTGCAAACTTAAGACACAAAAATTCAATTAATAACTGACTTGCTATGAATTATCATCTCCCCCTCTTCTGACTGCATCTCAGCAGCTGTGTACAGCTAGTACAAGCCAACAGGCACCCTTAAAAACATGAGATGAATCGCTTCTGACCTTGTTCTTCCTGTGACCTTAGAGCTCTGGCTTGCAGAAAGGTATACAGGTACCTTGGCATAACCTCAAGAGTGGTTCAGTAAGTGGTTCACAACTGCTGAACATCAGGCTGTTAGCTCTATGAGGGATCTGTTAATGCTAGAACTAGATCACCACCAAGCTAAGCTGCAGCAGAAACTGCAGGACAGAAGTGCATACAGGCCCTCTTGAAAACCCTGATAGAGATCATTGCAATTGTTTTATCCCCCTGTTTACTAAAGGAATGCCATGTGCTTTCTGGTACTGCCACGTGCAGAGGCACTGCCTAGGAAGGAGCTCCATTGTTTGATAAGCAGCCCCAAAGAGCTTTAAATCTCCATAATATGGTGGAAAAGACAAATTTGTGTGCATCCTTCTGGTTCTTTCTGCCCTTTGAGGTGATCAAAAGCAACGGACTAGATAGAGATAGGTGTTGCTAACACAGTGCCAAGCTTCAGGCAGAAGCGCCATAACTTCTATGAGGCGCTGTTCTGTAGGATGGTTTCACACTGCTCATGCTCAGCTTAAATCTGGTAGAACAAGTCTGCATCATCCAGCAGTTTACTGCATTGGCAGAATATACAATAAGCAAGGAACAAAGAGCAGGGATGGGGAAATACATGAATGTGTACAGTTTATGAGTCAATTTATGCAATATCATGGGGGCTATACTTGGACATCTCTCCACACTTTTATTGCATTGGTGTCACAGCAGAAACAACCTGAGGGATTTGGCAGTGTCATCTTGCATGTCAGTTTAGCAAGGTCTTTTCATTCAGTGGGAGCAGCAAGAAGTAAAACCTATGGGAAGAATAAAAAACCCAACAACTTGCATTGTGTTGAAATGGTTATGAATTTTGCAGAGCACTAAGTCAATTTGGCATCAGTAAGACATGGCAATAAATTCTGCATTTTCTCTTGAACCATGTTTTGAAAACTGTCTAAACACCCATGCTTTCCCTTATAGAGTCATTTAAATGTATTCAGAATGTGTATTGACTCTCAGGCCCAAGATTAAAATGCATTTTCTAAACGTTTTATTGTTTTTTTCCCACTGGGCTGATTGGTCTAACAAATTATTGCCTCAAAGTATTTTTCCCCTCTTATGCATGCTTTCAATGATCAGATCAGCCTATGAAATTTAGGGGGTTGATCTGAACTGAACCCAGTGCAAAAACCTTTTGAGGTTTGCCCATCACTGCTTACAATGCTGTTTTGAAAAACAACCTCAAGGCTATTTAATTAATCGTTCATTCTTTTAGTCTCCCAACCCAGGTAGATTAATACCTACAGTGCCCACAGATCAATGAGTTCTGGAGTCTCCTACAGATTAGCACATCTGTAGTTTAAAGCTATTTTGCCTTAGAAGGAAAGAAAGAAGGAAAGAAAGAAAGAACAAGCATATTCCCAGGAGGAACTTCTCAGGGATCAATTCATAAGCAAAGGGAAACATGCTATTCTCAGCAAGGAAACTATATATTTTTTTGTCTGCTACAGTGATTAATAACATGCTTTAACCAGAGCCTATTTAAAGGCCTCCATCAATCCACGTAGACCAAAAGCTGACCCACTTTAAATTCCTAAAATATGGCTAGAATTGCTCCCAATATTTATTTAATTATTTAGAGAAGCAAATGGAAGCTATAGAATCGTCACCAACAATTTCCTGCCCCAAGCAAACTGAGTGTCATTGTTAAGAGCCAGCAGAAATGGTGGGAGTTTAGCAGTAGAGCACTGTGAATGAAGTCCTAGGACTCTGGAGAAACAAGCTTAAACATTCCCAAAACTCAGGGTAGACAGGAACTGCAAAGTATCATTCAGCCCAAATTTCAAAATCCCACATGGAATTCTGCCAGTCTTCTGGCTTCAGGGGCCACAAATGCACCCCAAAAAGCAGTTTTCTCTCCCTGCTTCTCTCTAACAGAAGTGGTAACATGTTTTCTGGAAATAATGAGATAAAATTGATGTCTATAAACATTCAGGAGCTCAGAGATTTCATCTTAGGTTACAGTTAGTAGAATCAACCCTCAGCCCTGAACATTCCCTCCTCCCCATCAGCTGGACTTCACCGGCTGTGACTTTGAAAAGGACCAAATCCTTGCAGGTGATGCTGAGTCAGTAGCCCAGACAGTGCTTGTAATCTTCAAGGATCAGACCTCTGAGCCCTCCTCTAGCAAAGCACACACAGAGCTACTAAGAGGGTGAGTAATCTTGATGATGTTTGTAGGAGTATGAATATACACAAAGCCTGCAGGATTTTAGTAGGCAGGGGACCTTCTGAAGAAATAAATTCATAAATCTTCACAGGGAAAAAAAAAAAGGCTGAAAAAATACTTTAAACCCATCAGAATGTTCAGTCAAAATACATTAAAATCTTCTTTTCCTTATCTAGCAAGAAAAAGAGTACAGTTTATTGAAGACAAAACCTGAATTATTAATATACAGCCAATAGCCAAACATAAGATAGAGTGTGTGCTAATTTCAGAGTTCAGATAGGCAGTTGTGATCCTAAATTTAGCCTCCCATTAAAAAACATACCTTGACCAAGCTGTTTAAAAAGCACATCAAACCCATTATGAGTGAAACACAACAAGACAGGGCAGTGTCTTCAGCCTCAGACAGGTAGGCAGGAAAGAAGCTAGCAAGGAGCACCTCCACCCATTCCAGCATGTGAGTAGCATGCAGCAGGGACAGCTAACTGCCACCAGATGTTACTGAAAAAAAGTCCAGCTAACCAGTGAAGTTAGCAGGATTGATGAGAAAATAAAGCCCTCAATATAACATAGAATGGATCAACAGTGACACAAATGTTGGGAGCCCAACACTGTGTTTAAAATATCCTGCCATATAAAAAGCCATGAACTAATTCATGGGGAAGTGCACCCTAACTCTGCAGCCTGAGTGTGAACCCAGATTGTATCACTTTCTATATTCAGGATGGTAGCAAACAAGGGCTACTTCTTTCAGTGCTCCAGCATGCACCAGGCTGGTCCCTTTGATTCATTACTGCCTCAGGTTTCTCTTCTTCACCATCTTGTGAAGAAAGATTTCATGCTCCCTTTGCTCTCTCTTTCATGGGAAACTCATGCAGTGCTGTGGGACTCTACCTGTCTTCAAACAATTCAGGGCGGTTGAGAGCATCCCTGCATCAGCCCCACAGCACTTAAAAAACTGGGCAGCTTAGGTTTGCATCACCTCAAAATGCTCCCCAGCTCTGGTCCTACCTTGGCAAAATGCACTGAGTTAACATTATCTGCTTGGAGTCCATAATGAAATTCATACTTGAATGGCAAGGACTTTCAGTGCTTTTTCATAGTCTATCACCAATGTATTTCTTCACTCTAGTTATTTCTAAAACCTTCATTACAGAAGCAGTTAAAAAATAACTTTCTGCTTTTAAAATGTTGATTTGTTTTTGTTGCACAGAATGTGCTGGGAAGTGTCGAGGTAAGCATTAAGTTAGAAGGCCACTACACCATGCCAGCAGGAGCAATTTACTTCTTATGCATATATTCCCCAACATTATTTTGTTCCCTTTCTCTCTCTGAATGGGAACCACTTCCTTACAGCAGCTGAGTGCTTTCCTCCCCCTTCCCAGCCCTTTCTTCACCTGCTCAACATCAGGGGCATGCTGAAGGCTTGGGCAGTGGAGATGCACATAGCATTTCTCTCTGCATTAACAGATAGAGTTGCTCCAAATAAATGCAGTCTGTGGACATCATCTGAGGCTGAAAACTCAACATTTTCTGCATCTTAAAACTGTGTTAATCTGTTTAATTGTTTTGTGATTACCAGAACACTTACCTTGCGAGGATATTAATTATCCAGGCATAAAGAGACCAAGTTTTTGTCTGTAAGGAGAGAGCTCCTCTTATTTATTTCTTTTTTTTCTTGAAGTTATTCCAGTTTCTTTTACTCATTCCAGCTAAATAGATCTTGCCTGGGAAAGAGGGGAAAAAATGGGTCTAAATGCAAATTAACATTACTGTTTAAATATCACAGACCATTTTCTCTGAGCCCAGTTACAATAACTAGTAATTATAAAAATTGCTTGCCTTGGGCTTCTGGCTAAGCCAGTGCTAAACTTGTCCTTTTATTAGATCTGTCAGACTGAGTTAATTATCTTTATGATAATAGATGTGCCTTACCTCAAACAAAACAAATACCCTTATAATTAGCTTTTTAGTTAGAATTTTAATTTATTTATAAAGAATGTTTGTTTTGTTTCTTTTTCCTGCTTTACAAAGAAGTTTGGGGTTTAACAGGTTACTACTCAGCTTAGTCATATTTAAGAGAAAACAGACTCATTAGGTTGACCGAAAGGGTTTGTAGTTAACATTGTATCTCATCTAGCCGCGGCGAAATCTGCTGGGCTCTGGGAACGTGCTGCTGCATATTTGTGTGCAAGACAAGGGAGAAGGAGAGAAACAAGACATTTTCTTTTATTCCAGAAAGTTCTCTCTGAGCTGACTTTTGAGGCAGCACATTAACTGAATTTAATAGTGAAGTGTGCTAGCAAACACTAATCCTGGCTATATGTTTTCTTTTGAATTCTTTTTCTGAAGTCAGAGCTGAACTTTCCTTAGACTACTGAAAATAGAAAGCATAGTCTGGTTTAATATATTTCTGTCTCCACAAAATCCCTTTCAATCTCTCTCTCTTTCTCTTCTCTTTTTTTTTTACCCCCCCTTCTTATCTTCCTCACATTTTCTCTGAACCGATCCTGCAAGCCCTTCAAACAGAGCTCCTAGTAAGAATTGATGGACTGCAGAATGGGGTCTGTGCTTTATTCAGGATTTCAGATGTGTTTCTCCCACTAAATAAAAAATGTGACTTATGCATCAGGACCATCTCTTATTTTCCAAACAGGGGGAATAAAATAAAATAGTTTAAAATTTGATGTTGGTGGAAAATGCAATCTACAGATTAAGGAATTAAAGAACACAGTTAGGAAATGAGTGCCTTATGTATTATTTTAGTTCTGTCTCGGTGATAGGATCCAGACTGGATTTGTCAGATGAAGCCTGTTTAACTGAGAGCCAGGGTGCAACTTCTCTAGATGTGAGCGTCCTCATGTGAGCAAAGCAGTCCTATCTGAAAGCATCTTCGGGGTCTCAGTTCATTAATATTTCTATCAGCAGCTGAGATCCAAGGATTAGATGAGGCTAACTAATACTGGTTTATCATCTTATTCCCTCTATCATATCTTATTCCCTCTTCCTGAAGTAGCTGTATAGCCTTGATATGCAACAAATGTAAGGGGAATGTGGAGGAAAAATGTGGTAGCAATTACAGTAGGAGGAGACATTACCAATATTTACAAGTTTTTCAATTAATAAAGTAATTTCAAAAGTAAACAGCTTTGCAACCACAGGAACGCAAGTGCAGCTGTTTGGTAATGGGAAAAACACCCCATTGCTATGCACCTTGTGCAAGCAAGCAAAAGGGGGAAAGCACCCAGATGAAATCAGCACAGCCATCCCTTTTTTTACTCTCTAGACGCACAACTGCTAAACTTCCAAGCTCCTCAGAAGCACGGGAAGTAATACTTAGCAATGACAATGTACCATTAAATAATAACCAGTGGTGATAGCTAACACTGAAACC
The DNA here is from genome assembly GCF_014839835.1 of Dryobates pubescens. Classification (NCBI taxonomy): domain Eukaryota; kingdom Metazoa; phylum Chordata; class Aves; order Piciformes; family Picidae; genus Dryobates; species Dryobates pubescens. Next base: position 16,783,708 of record NC_071634.1, on the reverse strand, counting down.
AACCTAATACAGACATAGGCCTGCTTGCAATTAAAAATGTCGTCATTTATTTTTCATAAGTCAAAGCTCTTTGGTGAAAACAAATATTTCTGTGGCGAATAATTAAAATTAATGTGATAGAAGGTTATATTTTCCTAACGTTGTACAGCCTGTTTGGCTGCTCCCAGTCACCATTAAAGGCTGGATGTTTATTCTGCTTTTTGGGAGAGCGCAGGAGAGATGGAAAGAGAGAGGGAGTCGAAACAGAAAGTAAAGTGTTTTAAATGTGATAAAGTGTGAGAGAACTGTAACTCCCTTCCTTCTCCATTCCCCCTCTCAAGGAAGCTTTTGTTGTCAGCCATATTTACTTGCAGTTCTATAAACGGTGTAAAATCTTTTAATTAGGAAGATAAAGCTTTCCTAATTTGGGGTCCTTACATAGTCTAATAGGTCCCTTGTGATGAACAGGGCTGTAGCTCCACTTCTTGATGCCAGGCAGAGTGGCAAGGTGAAATCCACGACACAGGCAGCTTTTTGGTGAAGCCAGAGCTCCTGGCATTGGACCTGTGCCGAGTGCCCATGCCAGTCACAGCCCCATGGGCAGGCTTTCTGCACAGAAAGTGATGGCTGATGCACTGATTCTTTTGAGAACCGAGCGTGGTTCCTTTGCTAGCACAGGTATGGCAGCTAGAACAAGATGTTTAGAACAACAGATTACCTCTAACCCCAGCACATACTGAAATTGGTATTTTGCTCTTACCCATAGAGGAAAAGGAGTGTGATCTGGTGCCTCTCCTGGGGCCCCACAAAACCCTTTGCTGCTGAAAACAGAAATCTGGTCTCCCTTTTTCTCAAGTCAAGGTGCAATACCACCTTAGCCAACCTAGGCTGATGCTTGCTCAGTCACCCCCTCTCATTTGTAGCTCAGTTTCCTGGTCCTTTGCATCACCAGCCTTGGTGCCTGGCTGGTCTGATTCAGGGAACTGAAGTAGCAGAAACTTTCTTTGCTGGGTTAGTTTTCTGCTGGCATCACTCTCTGACCCACCTCACTGTGGTATCAGTTGAATGCTGGTGCCAGTACAGGTGGGAATGTGAGGCTAGAGGCAAGCTTTTAATCACTTTTGCTCACAGGACTGCAGCAGCCAGGCATTGCTGCTACACAGGTGCAGGCTAGCTTGGTGTTTTTCACTGATTGCTGGGATTCTTTTTACCCAAGCTGATATTTAACTTTCCTGGGTAGTTTCTCAAATAAAACATTTTGATCTATTTCCTTGTCAAGCAACATAAGAGAAAAAAATAACCCACAAAATAGTTTAAATAGATTACAGCTTTCTACAGCTTTTTTTCCCCCCTCCCCCTTTCTTTTTTATTTGTTTTCCCTTAGATGCCTTGGTTAGATGAGGAGAATGTGATGTATAAAGATAAGGAAGCTGAGGTTAAATCACACTGTAGCCATTATCATTTGGGTTTATATTAGAGTAAAATTTTGAATCTGCTGTGGCCATGTTTGTGCTTTCTTGTACAGAAGCATTCAGTAACAGTTCCTGCTCAAGGAGCTGACATTTTACTTGCAGATGCAATACTTCAGCTACTACCTAAGATGTAGGTGTTCTATACACAGCCAATAATATTAATAGAGATTACAGTATGCAGTCTGGCTTAAATAATCCTAGGAGACTCCACATAAATAGAGAAGTATGCTGTGAATGCTGTGGAAGTAAGCAATATCCTCTCCCTCTGCAGAATATTCCAAAGTTCTCATCAGTCATGATCACACAGGAAATACACACATTCCAATTGGAAAACAAAAAAGTTATTTTCTCTACAAAATAATTTAGAAGCATCTGTTCTATTCATAAAAGCAGAAAGCTTCTCACCGTTGAGAAGACATCCTCTGGAAAGGTCAAAGCTGTACTTGACTGGCCTGCTCTGTTACATCTCCTACAGATCCTGTGCTCTCACACTGTCCTGCAAGGACACACAGACAAGGCAGTATTAGCCCTTTGAAAAGCTCCAGAGGGACACTTTCATATTTCACTCTTTTTAAATTAACTTCAGAATGGAATGTAGATATCTGTTGCATATTTGCACTGTAAATGATGAATGGATCCCTCCAGATACGGATGTTCACTAAACCAACAAGAAAAAAACATTCCTGAGGTTGGAAAGTCAGATCACCCAAAGTTAGGAAATGTCACAGTTAAGGCTGCAACTCCAACTCAACCCTCTTGGGAATGTGACTTAATTGATTAGATAGTGTTAGATGATAGGTTGGACTCGATCTCAAAGGTCTCTTCCAACCTGGTCTGGTCTGGTCTATTCTATGCATTATGATAGAAGTTTTAATCCCTTTTTTCCCCACAGGACTAGTGCTTTGCAGGGTGGAAGCACAGTGTGCATCCCTGCTAGTTGCCCATAAAACACAAGATTGTGAAAACCATTGTTACACAGGCTAAACATCCTTTCTGCAGCATCTCGGGGAGCGGTAGCTGGCGTGTACCCATTCGTTGCATTTGTATGTGCTGTACATTGTTGTCAGAGCTACCCTTCTCATGAGATTAATGGTGTCAATTAGGCTGTCAAGGATGAGCGAGCCTGTCATGTGGGCTTTGACAGAATGCTTGGGTTGATTAGCTTCATGCAGATATCATAGCTTAATATTTACATTTGAGCAACTAAGGTTTTACAAAACCTCTTTGAATTTTTTCCGCTTGCAGAGCTGCATTCATAAATATGATTTGTCTTGCAAAAAACATAATCATAGCCTACTGTATATCACTTAAATATGTTCATTTACATAGGTTGCAGGCATAATAATCAAATCAAGATTAAAGCACCATTTTGCATTACTCTATGAACAAGGGGGGGGTGGGGGTGGAAAAAGGCAGTTGATTGACTTTATTTAGGATTGTTGAGGACAAGGCCACATCTCTCATTCTTTTGTATGTCATTCCTAGGATTAGTCAAGAGTGAGTGATATTTAGTGTGTGTGCTGCTGGAGAAGGGAAAAATCTTCAACCTGTGGAGGAAAAAAGGCAGACAGTGTCCTGTTGGCTAGACCACATACTGGACTCTGCAGTTGGTCTAACCCTAGCAAGCAAAGGAGTGAGCCACAAATGCATGTCTTGGACACCACACCCACCCTCTTCATCTATCTTTTTCCAGTGGACTTTCTTTTCCAAAAAGCAGCCTCCCAGCTTGGGAAGTGGACAGGAACTGCTCTTCCCCCTTCCTGCAACCATAATGGAATGACGTGAGTTTATGAGGAGGTCTCTCATTTACAGGAGCTCTGCAGTGCAAACGCAGAGCAGAGGCTGGCAGGACCTGGAGTGTTGTTTTATGCAATTCTTTTAAAAAGATCCCTTTTTTTTTTTTCTCTTTCTCTAATGATTGTGCAAGGTGTCAAAGGCAGATTTCCTTCAGAATGTCATATATTGCTCTCAGCAGGGCTTTTAGTTTTCAGTGATTTCTGTTCTATATGCCATCTGCTTTCAGTTGTGCCCTGACCAAATCTCCTCTTGGATGCTATTTCAGGGCTGTATATCTTAGACAGTGCAAGGTCAGAATTCCAGGCAAGGTTCTATCACTGTGCCAATAGATAAACACCTTCTCAGTTTCTATTTGGTCTGTACTGAGATTAACCTCTCATTAACTTCAAGTCAGGATTCTGGAATTTGGCCCAAAATAATAGTTCTAACAAAAAGAATGAAAATCAACTCGAAAGTGGATTCACAAATAGAACCACAAATCTATACAGTGCTTCAAAACATCAGATAAAAGATATCTTATCCCAAGTACCTCATCCATGGTGGCTAATGCAGACAAGGCTTTGTGTGATCTTTCTCCATTCTGTTTTGGTCATGAGTGTTCCCCAGTGCCACTGCAGAGAAGCTGGATGGAGACAGAGCACCTGACTGCCAGACCTTTATAATCTCAGTGTAAACTTTAATCATCTTTCCTTACTTACATCTGCCCATAGCATGAAGGAGAATGGCCAATGGACTAATCTCAATCAAGGAAGTAATAGCCATTCCCCCTCACGCTGTGACATTGAAAGGCATGTCATGGGCTCACTAAAGTGAGGCAAGGAGAAGGCTAGTGGCTCCTGTGTTGGCTTTTCACCACATCAAATCCTGCTGTGTCAGGGATACTAGATCACTATTGTGGGAATTAGTAACCATGTGGGAAAGGACAGGAAGGACTGTGCAGACAAGTGTATTTTAAAAGGATTGGAAGAAACACCAGGAGAGCAAATGAATAAAACATGACAGAGGCAATCAGAGAGGTAAAGGAGACAAAGGGAGCATTAAAGGGAAAATATTAAGTGAATGATAGGGAGGAAAAGATGCATGGAAAGTAAAAATGGAGATATGGGATAGGGCAAGATTGTCAGGGACTTTGCATGTTCAGGTCAATAGCTTGCATTTCTTCCCTGTAGATTTGCCTTGCAGTCATGCCAGGAGCAAAGACAGTGAGCAGTAAGGTGGCATGCTACATGACATAGTGTTTGGAAGGGAAAGAAAGGGTAGACTTGGCTGGCACCTTAAGGGGGGGGAAAAAAAAGGTCAGGGGAGTACCTCTCTGATAAACTGTTCTTGAATATACTGCCAGAAACATAAACACAGCAGAGATTGAGCTGAACTCCCCATTTTTCACACAAAACCTCTTTCCACATCTCAGCTATTAGGGTCACTAGAGAGATGGTGTGCAGGAGAACAAGAAAGTCTCACATTAATTACAGATTGACTATGTCAACTCCATTATAATATGGAAGATCAAGAGTCAGTGCCGTGAGACAAGTAGGGAGAACACATATGGAAAGTGGAAAGGTTTGAGAAGGACCCCCACAGCTTCCACATCTTTTACTGCTCCCTTCACAAAATAGCAGCCAGGGTAAAGCTCCAGTGAACTGGGGACTGTAGCTGGGAATAGAAATTGGAAAACAGCATTTTATCTCTTCTTACTGCTTATTGTGAACCATACTAAAGCAGAAGACAGTCAGAAGGGGACCACTGGAAAGAACCACAGCTGCATTAAACTCGCTCCCTCTTCTCAGGTCTGGCAGTATGTGCAACCTGATATGCATGCAAGGGACCCATCAGTGGAAGGTGTGTAAAGACATTACAACACACAATCTCCTTGATCAATTCCCAAGCTGAAGAATTGCCTACAATTCACAAATTAGCTCATCCTATCTTTACAGATCGAGGAAGTTTTCCAGGAAAAAAGAGAAAAGAAGTCACTGGATTATAGTTATTACAAAGCCAGAGGGGGAAATTGCACAGCAAAGCAGTATATTTATATCTACAGAACCATAGAGAGCAAACAAAACAAAATAAAAACAAAATATCCCTAAGCAGTGGAAACTGCATTGCAAATAAAACTTTACATTAAGAGACACATTTGCATACCAGGAAAAATTATATGTGGAACTCACAGTAACCACAGATCAAACCATTGCAAGTAAAAAGCAGCCTGTGGAAATCTTGATGGATTGATGATGACTGAGAAAATACTTGGGAAGGACCTCAACATTTGACCTGATAATAGGATTTGCATGTCCAGTTTTGAAGTGAAACCCCCTGGAAGTCATTTCCTCTTGACACATACCCACACTGCAGTCTAACAGTAAAGGGAGGAACGTGAACACTTTAAGGATAGAATATACCATGTAAGTATCCCAGAAAGACTTAACTGAGTTTAATTTAGATTAATAGGATACTATATAAATACTTCTTGCTTGTTAAGCACTTTTTATTAAGATATAACTACTGTCTAATACTTTTCCATCATTCACACAGTAAAAGCATAGAGAGAATAAAAATTTCAAAAGCAATGAAATTCCCTTTTCAGAAGCAACCAAGACATTCAAAGCTGGGTTTATTTTCAAGAGCATAGAAGTGGCATTCATCTCCTAATTTTAGCTCTTCAGAGGACAGTTTAATCTTGTTACTTAATCTAGCCTTAACTAGAAGCCTAGGTTGATTCTACAGTCAGTGAATAAATGCCTCCAGCAAAAAATCCATTGTAAAAGAGGAGACCAGAGCAGGTTAACTGTGCCACTCTGATGATATTTACCAAACTCTCTTCAGTTGTCTTCTGTATGGCTCTTGAAGCCATACAGATGACAACCTTAGACCAGGCTCAAACCATCACATACCTGAAATGAGCTTAGATGATTCTCAGTTCACAGTTTAGCTTTCAAAATCTCTATCTTGCTGATTATTTCAATATTATAGGTACATCTGACCCCCACTTTGGATGAGACATTAGTTCTCTTAAACCACATAGTTGTAATTCCTACTGTCTAGAAAATCTAGTACCTGAGCTTGAGGTGTGGGGCATGTTTGGGAAGAAAAATGGGTTCTAATTTTTCATTGATTTATGTTAAAAGAAAAATGGTAATGCACTCAGTGCCACCTGTTACAGTGACCCAATATGTGATGTCAATATTGCTCTGCAGAAAGAGTACAGCCCAATTGCTCTGCCCTGAGCCATGGGAGGGACTGATCACTTTCCTTTGAAGGCAATGAAAGCTACACCTAGTAGGACCCTAATTTCAGATGCATTTTTCAAGACTATTTGGGAAATATCTGCTATGAACTGGAGCAGGCAGGTGATGAAAGATAGAAGTCCAAACACAACTGCAAAAGCACAGAGAGAAGTGCAAAGGGCAGATAATTGCTACAGGCAAGAGAAATATTTGCATGTATATACATTGCTTCCCTAACAGTTAGATCTGAATGGGTTGTTTGCAAAAATAACAAATATATATCTGCACAGCAGAGATAAAGAACTATTATTTGTGTGGCAAAAACTGAGGTTCAGAGAGATTAAAGACTTCAGTCAGAAAAACATTCATTAGTGTGCTAGACTTTGCTGTCAATGGGAACTGGAAGCTTAATACATGCTTGGAGCTTTGGTCAGTCCGGAGCATAATTCTCTTTTCAGTTCTTCAAAGCAGCCAGTAACGAAGATGGATATAAATTGCTATTTAATTGTGTACATTTTATAGCATTTCCATAGGACCTGATTTATTATGTATATAACCCTATTGATTGCATCTTTATTTAACTCCATTAGAATGGTATTGAGAATGAATGAATTCAAAGCCAGCTTAGCCTTACATGTAAGGTCCACACCAAAGCAGAATATTGTTGAAGCTTTTAAAATGTGAGATAGAGACTTAAAAATATGCTTTCCAGTAGGCCCTGTTGTGCCTCTGGGCAGAAAAAGTAACAAAATACAAAAACTCATGACGACATTTCTGACCTAGTGAAATGTCAGGGAAGCTTCATGGATGTCCTTTGCCAAATCCTCCACCCCCAAGACATGTTGAAACATCTTTCAGAGGATACAAGTTTCCTATGCAGGTGGGGTAACAATCTGGGTTTGTAACCTTGTTGAACACATGTTTGTTTCTTTTGGGTTTACCTATCTATAAGCAAAGTATCCCCTGAAGGGCGTAACAAGAGACCCTTAGTGCTGCTAGAGGAAAACACGGTCAGAACTGCTTGTGACCACTGCGCCTCAATAGCCAGCCAGCAAGTTTCTGTCTTGCCTGCCCTAAACATTTTTAACAGAGGCTCCACACATCTGCATGACTAAATAATTTGAAACTTCAGGCTTTATGGCATTCAACTATTGCTCATTTGTTGTGTTTCTATTTGCCCTGAGTTGGAAATTCTCAAGGCAGAACAGAAGCTTCTTAAATATTAGGCTCACAGTAAGCAACTCATAAAAAAAAAAAAGCTAGGAAAGGAGAAGCCAAGGCACTTTATCTGGGATAGGGAAATAAGGGGTCAAATCCTGAGTTCAGAAAGGGAAATAGCGTTCATGAAGCCACTCATGAGCCCAGCGTAATCAATGTGAACAGAATGAAACCCTCATTGTGTTGTACAGTTCCAAATACTATGGCTCCTTGTGTTTTGATATATATTGACCTGTGTTTAGGCATAGCCCTGTTGCTAGCCCTTAAGAACTACCTGAAGGGAGGCTGCAGACAGGCAGACGTTGGTCTCTTCTCCCAGGCAGCCAGCACCAGAACAAGAGGACACAGTCTCAGGCTGCACCAGGGGAGGTTTAGGCTGGAGGTTAGGAAGAAGTTCTATACAGAGAGAGTGACTGCCCATCGGAATGGGCTGCCCGGGGAGGTGGTGGAGTCACCATCACTGGAGGTGTTCAGGAGGAGGCTTGATGGGGTGCTTGGTGCCATGGGTTAGTTGTTTAGGTGGTGTTGGATTGGTTGATAGGTTGGACGCGCTGACCTTGAAGGTCTCTTCCAACCTGGTCTATTCTATTCTATTCTATTTATCTGATGAATTCTGGTGATGTCCTTCCAGTCCAACAAATGTCAGTGACTGCAGCAAACAGAAGATGGTGAAAGCTGTTTGAATCCTTAGCAATCTTCAACATCAAAACACCATGATCAGCACTTTTCCTAAGGCTCACTCTCCATTAATGGCATGTGCTTTAATCTTACCATTTTCAGTTTGTGACAGAGTTTAGCTAACCACAGTATCCTCAGTTCAACACCACCCACCGTTTCTATCCATTTTGTACTGTCAGAAGCACATCAAGCAGCCTCTGAGTGTAATCACATCAAAATCGATTTTCATGGCTGAGAGAAAAATAATGGAAATTTCTCTAATGTAGAAAATGTATGTGTTCCTTTTGGTTAACCAAAATAGACTATATATCAGGACTGTCAAAATTAAGTTTTCTTGATTCAGTGCTCTTCCCCAGACTTGTGTACAAATTACAAGCCCTCACTACAGAATGTCTTTAACATAATTTTCTGTTGCACTGCCTCGGTGTGGTTCCCACAAAATGAACAGTCTTCCCAAGCGATAGACTACAGATCATTCCCCAGTTCAGATCCACAATTAAATTACTCCAAGGGTTATAAGCAGAATCCCTGAACCTACACTGAAATGGGCAGCCAAGACTTCACACTTGCTTGAAGCTTCATGACATTACTGGCTCCTACAGAAAGCCTACTGCAGGGTACAGAGGCCACAGTGAACTCATGGATCAGCTCTGTGTGTGTGCATGACCCCTCAAGAAAGGTGAGCTCTATGCAGTGTTGTACAAGCAAAGCTCAACAAAACTTTGAGGAAGAGTAATTTAAGAAGGGCTAGCTCTAAAGGAACAAAAGCTTCTTGGATATAAGCATTTGGTTTAATGATTTGACGGCATTGTTTGAGAAGCATATCCAGATCTTAGCTGTTCTGATTATGTTGATCATCCACAACTGCTCTAATCAGTGCAATGCCATGTTCCAGGGCTGGACTTGCTTCCCTTCTTCAACCAGGTTTGAAATGTGGAAGTCAATGTATATGAGCTTATTTGTTGAGATTCTGGTAAGAGTCAGAGAAAAGGCTCAAGTAGTCGGTGTTATTTCCTGGGGTTATCTTAGAGTTAGGTGCCAGAGAAGGCGGTAGCAGCATTATTAGCTAGACACATGCATTTGGTATGAGCAAAGTCTTTTTCTGTGGAAATACACTGGAATCTTCTGAAGGTAATTATGGATGGCCATAAATATTTATTAAACTTTGAATATAGTAGTGACCTACATTCTTAAAACAGGGTTAGTTCAATAATCTTGAAAAGGGCTTTTTCTGGTGCATGTGGAAAGAGCAGTGAGTTTCCATTTAGAAAGGCTTTTGCTGTTGCTTTGCTATGGAGATGTGGTTTGAATGAAACTGTGATGTCATGGGTGAAAACTTGAGTTAGGGAACTTTATTCAGAAGGTATTTATCAAGTGAGGTTTCTGTACCAGTCTGTTCTGGATTGTGCTGTAATCAGTGACTAACAATTTAGACAATGGAATAGAGAATGTGCTTATTAAATTTGCAGCTGATGTGAAGCTGTGAGACATTGCATACACACTTAGGGACAGAATTGGAAATCAAGATGGTTTTTAGAAATTGAAGAAATAGCCTGGAAAATGTTAGATGTTATTTAGTAAGTGTGAAGTATTAATGACAGCTAGGAATGAAGTATTAATGACAGCTAGGAATGAGCAGAAGCATAGTACAAGAATCAGAGCAGCTGATCAGTTGAGGAACTATTCATGAAGGCTTAGGGAGCTACAAGCTGAACATCAACAGCAATACCAAGCTGATATGAACAAGGATGCATAAACAAAAGCTTAACAGTAAGAGATGTGGAATGATTTCCCCCCCCCCCCCCCCCCCCCCCCCAATCTGCTTAGTCTTCATTAGGCTTAGTTAAAATAACACATCATCCAGATTTGAGTGCTGAGCTTCATCAAGAAGTGAACCACTTGGAGAGACTTCCAGAGCAGAGAAACTAGAATGAGCAGAGCCCTAGAAAACACAATCTGACAGAAAAGATTAAAAGACTGAGTTACTAAACTAAAGAAAAACTGTCAGAAGGCCTGACAAAGCTATTGCACAGCGGAATGGAACACTAAATTCTCCAAGATATCTCACAAGCTGGGAAGAGATGATCTTAAATTACAACACTGAAGACTCCAGTTACAATTTAGGAATTATTTTCTAAATATAAGGCAGTGAGAAGATGATTGAGCTTCCAGTGTCAGGGATCTTTAAGAACAAGCTGAGCAAGAAAGGCACAGATTTAGCAGGTCTCACCCATAACCAAAGAGGTGGACCAGAGGAAGCTCTTTCCAGCTCTATTTTTATATGAGCTGATGACTGTGCACTTAAGCGTCTGTGCACAGACACTTGGACAGGTCTAACCAATTAACTTGGTCATGATGGTGTGCAGCATCTCTTAGTGACAGAAGCACCTGAAAAAAACCCACAAACCATCAGGCAGTGTTGTCAGCTCCTGCAGTTTCGCATTGGCTCAGCTCCTGAACTCGTGGGATGACAAGAAAACCTTTCACAGAGAGGGGGGGGGAAGTAAATTTCTAATCTTGCCTTTGTGAAGAACTTGAAAACCTGTCTCCAAAAGGCTTTACAAAATCAGACAAAGAAAAAAGGACAATGTTTCTACACCATTAAATACTCATAGTTTTGGGGGGGTGGGGGGGCCTGACTCATGGGTTTTCAATGGAGTTGGCATTAATGGTAATGGGCTAATTTGAATAGACAAATTTAGAAATTGATATTCCTGAACTTCCTATTATAGAGAAGGCAATACTGCCTGAACAGCAGGTCTATTTCAGGAAATTAAAACCTCCCCATATCCTTTCAGATGACTTGATCGTTTCTACATTTCAGTCAATGTTACACAGGGGACATTGCACAATGCTTACCATGGTGGCAGAAAAGTCACCTAGCAGAGAGCAGTGAAGGCACAGTGTATCTGCTGAAAGACTCTCCAGCTGGGAACAGACATAATGGGGGCACAAGGAATTCGTTCTTGGGCAATCTCTGTTGGGAAGCTGTTGCCTCAAATTAACAGTTCTTCTCCTCCAGAGGGGGTCTAGGTAGAAAGTGCAGGCAGAAGAGCAGCTCTCTTCTGTACCAAGCAGGCCCAGACATCTGCATTCTTCAAAGACATTCAAAACTTACAACAGATGTCAAATGTAAGATTTGTTTAATGGAGTTTCTGTCTACAGAAACAAAGAGAGCAGAGGGCATTGTTTTTAAAAAGCAACCAACCAACTGACAAACCACAACTATCCTTCAAAAATCCTTTTCTCCTGAATAGCTGTGGTCTTTGGTACAATTTTATTTTCCTTCTCCCACCATATGTCCTTGCTGAATGTTCCTATTTCTCCTTTCCTGGAAACAGGCATCTTCTGCCATCCCTTCCCTCCTGCTTCTCAGGTGAGAAAAACACTGCTCTAACAGATCACTTGTCAAAGGGTAGAAAGGGAAATCATAGGGAAAAAGCACACCTTTCTAAGTAGTCAATCTCTTGAAGCACTTCATTAAGAGCTGGAGTAAATGTCATACATGTTTTACAAAGCTCTGAGCAGTCAGTATCACAGTTGGGGCATTTCAAAGTGCTGCTTAGGTTCCACTGGACATGGTCAGCTGATACCATTATTAAAGCCTTTCTATGAATCTCCTCTCTCCGCTTTGACTAACTTCTATGAGGCTGATAACATAGAGACAACACAGGCATGTCTTGACTACTGACACCTTCTACCTCCTGAGACTTGTTCTTTTTCTGTACCTTTATCTCTGCTTTTAAAAGATGGCCTATCATATCATATCATATCATATCATATCATATCATACCTCTTCCCCAGGCATTGCTAATCAATTTGTCCTTTGGCTTCTTCTTTGCTAGGATGAATAAAATGAGCACTGTAATTCTCTCTAAGTGGGCACTATTTTTCACACTCTGAAGCGTTTTCTGTAGCAATCTTTCAGAATCCTCAGCCAATTTTCACCATTCTTCAGAAACCCCAAACTTCTCAGAAGACTCCAGCTGAGACAGCCTTTCCATTTTGCTGCTCTTGCTCCAACTACTATCAATAAGGCCAGAAGCCACTGAAACTCCCCCATCAAGCAATAGCTTTCCTGCTGCTTCCACTGCAATTGCTTGTTTCTTGAACTTTTCAGTTCATCAAAGAAGAGCCAGAGGATCTCAGGAGCATGCAGGAATGTAAAGAAAGGGAAGGGGAGACGTTCTTCCTTTGATGGAGCGAAGAAACCATGACACCCACACTGTCTTTCAGCTTAATATCTTCTCAGAAACAGCTGTGATCTGAATCCCTGAGAGAGTAGGTACAACAGTGGGAGGAATTTTCCCTGGAAATCCTTGGAGGGCAGCATTGTGCTCCCAGAGCTGGATTTAAACCACTGGATGCAAATATGCCCTCAAATTACACCTAAAAAGAAGGATCCCCCTTGCCAATGGTAAGCACAGTTATAACAATCCAAACATAAAGAGCAGAGAGCACAGAGGAAAATCTATTATTGTTGCTGTGAAAAAATGTAGCAACTCATGAGAGTTTTACTTTTATTATTCATGTTGCTATTAGGAGTTGCATTATTACTAGATCCTAGCTGGCACAGATGGCTTCTGTGCTTTGAGGTCTGCTTTAGTCATGTTTTTAGCTGCTTTTTTCTGCAGATTTTATAGGGTTTGGGCTGATTTTAGCTTCCTTCATTTGCTTGTTAATTGTTTTGTGTTTTGGTTTTTTTTGGGGGGGTTTAGTTTTTACTTAATTAGCTGGAATATGTTCATGTTTATTGTGTGCTTTATTCACTCCTTTTGAACTTGTGGTAACCAGAATCAGCAATGCAATTATACCTTCTGTTGTTTGTGTGGGACTGGCTCAGGCCAGATGCTTTGATGATGGTGGCAGTGGCTCTCCTAGAAGGTCAATATCAATTTGCTGGCACTGCTGAGATTGTATTTCCCACCTGTTGAGAACTTTCCACCTTGCAAAGCATCTTCCTCAACATTGCTTCTGTTTGCTGCCAGAGAGAGGGGGAACCTCTCACCCAAATGTATCCCCTGAGACCCTCCACCAAATCCCAATGGTTAGGATTTCTGCTTCCAGGGCTCCTCCTCAGACACACTTATGTTCCTCTCAGCCATCATCTGCGCTGCTGCTGTGTTTTGCTCACCTAACAGGTTATCTTTTTCCTTGTGCCTTCCAGTCATTGCCTTGGTAACAATGCCAAACAGCAGGAGAGGGTTACTTGCGCCGCTGTACCTGGTCAGCTCTTGTCGCAGGTGTGACTGAGCAGAACCTACTAATAAATTTTTATGGTCTGTTAGGCAGAAATTCGTGCTCAGCCATAAACAACTGTGCCTGCACTGCGGTTTACTTTGGCTAAATCATCACAGAACATTGATAAGAGATCTGAGTGCAAGTTTCAGCTTTCCTCTGAAAAGGAAGACATGAGGCGGGCAGTTGGGTGCAGCATGCTGCCACATACCTCCTGGTCTGCAAGGTCAGTATGTGGCCCTCAAACTCAGAAACAGACTGACTTCTGACTTCTTCTAGACCTGAAATACATTGTTCAGTCTTCATCAATGTCCATGCCTTATTTTGGTCTTCAGTAATTTCTCACAGTCCTGTTCTTTGCCTGCCAAATGTGTGGCCATCTGGTTAGGAGGAGTCACAAAAAGCTTCAAGTACATGGTTGCACTACCTGTTTTCTCCTTTCCACTGAACTTCACCACCCCTATTTGATAGGTAAACAGAAGTTTTAAAATAGAAAGTCTGTGAGAGAAAGCTTCATTTTACTGGAAAAACAAATAGAGCTTTTCAGGTGTCTGTGTTTCAGATGTAGTTTTGAAAACCTGTGCAACTTAGTTTTCCCATTGAAGAAGGCAAGTAATTAATTAGCATTGTCTCAATGTCATAGGATAGTTTTCAGTGTTATGACCAAAGGGAAAATAGGATGCACTAACTTACAGTAATTGGCTCCTAATCTTCTACCATAGGATTTGAGTAACTGCCTTCAGAGTCCATGGCTGTTGTTTTTATGCTGTGGCAGGGGACCAGGTCCCTTAACTTTTATCTGCTCTTCACATTAGCCTGAGTGAAAGTCTATGAGGAAAACCTATAACTCCAGCTCCAGATGCCCAAATAATCTGGAGCTGGCTAAGAAGGTGGCAGCTCAGGCCCATCTCTAATTACAATAGACAAATTATTGGATAATTTCTTCTGCTTTATCTTTGCAATTCACTGGAGCAGTTAATTTCTCCAACATCAGGCACTTCCTTTCTCATTCCAAATTCCTTTTTGGCCTTTTTAATGTGAGTTTCTTACTATTAAACACATACACATGTACATGCACACAGACACACATATACAAAAAGTCTTGCTGATAAGGGGTTACATAATTAGTACCTAAGACAATATTAGATCCTTAACAGAAACTTGTCTTTAGCTGCTAGATAATTAGCCACTTCATGGAAGCAGCCACAGCTGACTTCTCTTTTTACTCTTTTTTTCTCATAACTACAGCTAAATTTTGAGTAGTAACAAAACAGTAGTCCATATGCTTCCATAGGACAGACCTGGTGGGCAGCAAGGAAGAGCTGGCAGAGGAAAGGACTAGTGGCAACTGATTTGAATGTCCACTTAGTGGTGTCATGGATCACCAATTTCTGGATTGATTTTTGAAGGTCCTAGCTCTTTCCTGCCTATGATGGAAGTGAGGTGTTCAGCACTTGCTAACTCTGATATTTCTACTGGCTTCTCTTCCCTTTTTGGTTCTCTTTTTGTTCAGTACAGGTACACTCCATACATTATTTCTAACCCCCTAGCTGGAATTGATTTCAGTCATCCCTAAGGGTAGTACAGACACTGAAGATACACAGATACTACAATCTGTTCAGACCAAACAGAAACAGGAGGAGGATCATTGCACTAGATGGAAGTGTCAGCTGTGGTTCTATGGTCACCCAGAGGCATGGTCACATATAATGCCCTGGACTCATCATTCTTGCTCTCTTTTCCTCCCATCCATACAAAAACAGCTGGGAAAAACCCCAAACCAAAGCAAAGCTCCTGTTTTCACAAAATATCCCAGAAAAATCAACCTTAAATACCATTCTGCTTTGCCTGAGCATTGCCATAGGGATTTCTGCTGAGACTTCCAGGGAGCTAACAATGGCACCTATAGATTTTGACGCTCTTGATAGTGAGATTATTTTTTTCCCTGAGATTTCTGCTAGTAAATCAGTATGGTTAGTTAGGAATTCCTGGCCTCTCGACTTAGCTGCAGCACTGCATGCCTCTCACTTGCATATTTTGGCAATGCATGCTTCATTGAAGTGTCATTGATTTTCAACTAAAGTAAAAATGCCCTCCTTTAATGCTTTCTTAAGAGAATTACAGAGGAGGCTGGAGAGGGTTTGGACAAAGTCCTTATTAATTGTACATCACAAAATTGGGATTTATATATTTTTAATGTAGGAATTCTTTGCAGCTCCTAAATCAAAATGCCCTTCTACAAGTATGTCTAATTTTATAAATGGAAAGACCCTGTTTTGGTCAAGAGTTTTAAATTCCTTCACTTTGTTCAACAAAACCCCTGTACTTGCTGTGAGGGGATTGCTGATTGCTTTGTCAGCAAGACCAGTGATATTCAATCTTTGATTTCTGATTCATTTGCTTCTTGCTTGCCTTTGATGAACAGAATAAACGCTTAGCTTTTTTCCTCTCCTTTCAAAACAATTTCTCTCGCCTCTCACTTCCTTAGTAGTGAGACTGTTTCATGTGAAACATTCTGTCTGTCTTTCAGACTCCCTCTTCCCTGGGCTCAGAGCTGGGAAACTGCTTTAGAGTCATGAATTAGAGCAAACAAATATATATTTTTTTTCCCCCTTCTGTCATCTCTGGTTGTGTGGCATCAGCTTTGTCTCTGACCATGATGCTGCTTGCCTAGACCTTTGCATTGGCATTGCTCTCTGAATTGGCCACATCTACCCCTGGTCTGGTAGGGAATGGGTAGAGAAGGCCAGGTTCTGAAACTGATTGTATCTTTCAAGGTGCTGTGAGAACATGGAGGCAATCTTGAAGCAGAGCCTAGCAGATACCACAGATTAGTCTCAGCTGACCTTGGTGTTGGCATGTGAGCTTCACCGAGCCCTAAAGGATAAGGCCACAGCTTAGTACAAGCACAGAGTTCCTGAACTGTAAGCAACTCACCAAACACTGTGAAAGCAGTGACAGCACATTCAAGAGGGCTACATGGTGAGCAAAACGGGACAGCAGCATCCAGCCATCGGATGTGGCAGCAACTTGAACAAAACTGACCAAGAACAGTGTTTTCACTCTGATCTGAATGCCACAGGCAGACAGCCAGGGGATGCCCCAGCTGGGACCTGGGAGCACACATCACATGGCCCCAGCCACCATGCTACCCCTCATGGCTTTCCTCCCAGACCATGTCAGTATCATCAAAATGATCAATGGGCTAGAGAACCTGCTTCATAAGCAAAGACTGAAGGTATTAGTTCCTTTCTTCCTGTAGAATGCAAGGCTTATCACAGTATTCAAGCACTTCAAAGTCAATTAAAAAGAGAACAGAGGCTCTCTTTTCACAAGGAGCCACATGGAAAAGACAAGGAGTAAAGGTACAAACTGTGCCAGGAGAGGTTTTGTCTGGAGATGAGAAAGAAATCTTTTACAATAAGAACAACTGGAACAATCTCCTCAGAATTCTGAGAGGCTCCCACAAAGGGTGGGTCAGATGGTTTTCCAAGATCTGTTCCAACTTGAGCTGTTTTTATAATTCTGTGGCTCTCACAGAGAGCAGACAGGTCACCTAAGTAATTGTTTGCCTGTATCTGTCATTGTAGTGTTTCAGTGTCTGGATTCATGTAGTCTCCACACTGACATTTGGTCTTAACTGTGACCAAGGCTCCCGAAGTTTTATCTTATTGACATCTCCAAAAGTCCCAGCAACACCAGCACGCTCAGTGCCACACAAATGTGTCAACAGACAGCTCCTGTCTGCCTGAGTGTGAGTTAAAACCAAACCAATACCAAATGGCAGAAATGCACTACCAGTGTCTCTGCTGAAAGGTGGAGAAGGGGGGGGCTCTGTGCAATGAGTAAACTCACCAAAGGTTGGGCAGCATGTCTGAGCAAACAAGAGTTAAAGTTCAGCTGTGGCATTACAACCATCTTGCCATCATCCAATTGCTAAAGTTTGTTATAGTTGGCTAAAATCAGTTAAAAGCAGAGTTCACCTGATCTGCACAAGAATTATACTTTGCTTAACATGAGCTATCAAATGCTAATGGTTTAGCTGATAAAAATACCTTTGACTACTGAAGTCTTGACCACTGTGCCTAATCACCTTGAAAGTGCATGTGTGCTTCCTCTGAAAAGCTGAGTGCAGCTCTGTGCTACCCACCTCAATAGCTACTGATCTCAGCAGGACAAAAGCATGGCTCATTTCAGTGGGAATACCTTGACAGATTGGGGTTTGCACTGCCTCTGAGCAGTGGAGAAGTGTGAAGGGCTCCTGTACCTCATGCTCTTCACTGGGCAACACAACATGCTTTAGGAACAATTCTTGCATCAGGACTCATTAGCTGTCCTAAAAACCTCTTTATTTGACTGGTTATATAGACAAGTAAAGGAATATGTACTCAGAGGTCTGCAGGTGAGACTGAGATTGCAGGTGTGCCATAACTGTGGTATGGGCTTCATAAAAATCTCTGCAGTGTGAGAAGGTAAAATCAAAATATTGATTGCAAGGTTTGATCAGTTGCTCTTTTCAGAAGAAATTTCAATCTGATTTGTTATGGTATTGATTTATTTTTTTTCCCCTGCTCTTTGAGTAATTATTTTCAGTTATTCTTGGCTGATTGCTTCACTTTGAACTAGTATCAGATATCAGATTGCGGGGGGGGGGGGGTATTTAAATGTGAGAAAATACTCAATTTAAGAAGGATTATAAAATCAGATCTGAAAGGAAAAGCTGCTAGGTGGTGTTCTGGGGAAAAACGGCAAACAGAAGCACTTTCTGCTTCCCTATATGGCAAGTAAGGCCATTCAATAGTGTGAGAAAAGTAGAACCTGTTTTTATTATGTCCAAAGGTAGGAGATAACTTATCAAGTCATTACTTCATCATGTGCTTTACACTGCTGTGTATCTAGATACCATTTCCAAATATAGCCAGAACTTTTGTAAATATGTAATGACCTATCTTTATTGCAAGAGCTGTTCTCCTGGGTGATTCAGCAGAGTACTGAGCAGTGAATTCCAAGTCTGCCTCTATACCATAACAGTTGGTAGATCTGGACAGGTGACCTACTGAATTCTGTATTTCTCTTCTCCAAGAGGAGTGCATAAATCAGCTGAAATGTTTTGTGATTAGAGTTCCATTAAAGATGTGATCCAAAATCTTCTGAGATCATTGAAAGTTGACTGATGTTTTGGATCAGGTTCTCAGTGTGTAGGTGGCCATGAACTGACTGAAAACTCTTTGGAGGCAGTGAAATTCGATTTGGATCTGGTTCTTCTTTATCTCCCACTTCCTGTGACCTATTAATACATCCTCTGCTTTTGGCCAAAGCAAGAAAATCTCAGCCATGTCTTTTTTGCCACACTGATACACATCCAGTGCTTGTTGACTAATCTTTACATGCAGATCTTCCCAAAACATAAACATAAGAAAGCATGGAATAACATGGTCAGCTTCTTCTCTGACAGACTCTACAGCACAGCTTTCTGTAGAGGGCACTCTGATAGATGGTTTTTTTCCTTTTCCTATGCCACACAACCATTTTCTTGCAAGAAGATAGAACCTATGGATAGGGCTCCTCTTAACAAAATTGTTGTGTGTTGCATTTTATGGAATATCTGAGATCATAAAATAAAGCAGCATAGTTTTATGGCCTCTGGGCTGGCACGGGGAGGAGATACACTCAGCAAAGTACTTACATACTCATAGCCAGTAGTTAAAGAAGAGATATAATCATTAAGGAATGAAAGCTCAGTCGCTCAGCAAAGCGATTTTAGATGGTTAGATGATAAATACTTCCAAATAGTTGCACTTTATTTAAGATTTTAGACTTTTTTTTTTACATTCATATGAGATTTGCAAGCTTCAAGGCAGAGATTGTCTGGATTTCCAATGATGGAATCAGGAAATCACAGAAGAACAGAGGCTAGAAGGGGCATCAGGAGGCTGTACAACCCCACAACCTGCTCGTAGGAGGTTCAGCTAGACCCAGTTGCTCATGCCCATGTTCAGTCTAGCCTTCAACATAAATGATGGAGAGTCTTCAGTCTTTCTGGGCACTTTACTCCAGGAAATGATGACCTGCATTTAAAAAGGAAATCTTTATATTTAATTGCAGTTTACTTTGTTGGCCTTGGTGCTACAGGTCATCTACAAGAAAAGTCTGGCTACAGGTTGCTTCACCCTTCCCCTTCACCCTCTCTTCTTAAGGCTCAACAATCCAAGTTCCCAGTGTTTGCATTAACAAAACTCAGCTCCTGGAATAATTTAACTTTAGAACTCTGCAGGGTTGTGAGGACAAAACATGATGAAGTATTATTTCAGGATGGCATGACTGGGATTTCTTAAATGATGTTACAGAAACTGATAAACATGACTGTATTAAGAGACTTGGGGGGGGGGGGGGAATCTTAGATTAAGCTCTTCTGATTAATTACACAACTGGAAAAAACCAGCAGTTTAAAAAAGATTTAAGATATTTGCTTGCACAAGCATTACTCAGAGCCAGCTTTATTTTTTAAGGATGCAATTTTTCTGTCAGTCTATAATGTGGTACTGTGACGGGGTAATATATCTTCAGGCTTTACAGACTCCTGGCATGACATACTCTTTGAGGCACTAGATCTTAATAGATCCTTCTGCATTAATCCTGACTAATGAGCAGATGAATAGCCAATTAAAAATGCTCCACACAGGCTGTGACACAGTAGACCATTGCAACTTCTCTGTGGTTCTTGCTTTCTAATAGATGAACGGAACTTAACTTGCATTTTTTCCATCAGATCATAATGGCTCCAAAAGCTCCATTACAGTTTACCAGATCACTGATCTATGAACTAAACAGCATTTAAATATTTCTTGATTTGATTTACTATGGTATATGATCTCCTGTGCCTTCACTGAATCCATACAGTGAAAGAGCTATTATGTCATTTCTTTACTCACTGATCTAGCAGATCATTAAGAAGTTTTTCATTCTGGAGACATTAAGCTTCAAGGGCTTTTTCCCTTTTTTTTTTTTCCCTCTAGTGTTCTGACTGCTGGTGCTCTGCACAAGAGGAAGCCCATTGACACAGACAGTTCTTCAAGTGCAATAGGTATGGTATGAAACCCTAGGCGGCAGCCCATATCAAGTTAAAATGAGGTCTTTGCTGTCTAAATAGAATCCTGGCTTTACCTCCTGAATTATACATTCAACAGCTTCTGATGACACTGCACATTTAAAAAGTGCTGGCAGGTGTAAAAGGATGTAAAATGGCTTGAGTTTTGAGTCATATCAAGAAAGAATGTAGCCCTCCACTCCTTATTGAACCCTCACTAAGGTTCACTTGTGGGTAAATCTTCTGTTAATGACCCATGGAAAGCATGGAAAAAGCTCTAAATGGCAAGGGTAGTGTGACTGATCTCAAACAGCTACAGAATTCAGATTCAGTCAAATCAAGATCCCAGTAACTGGAAGATTAATCTTTTGCCTTTAAGATTTAGTTCTCAGTAGCAAAGGAATGGTAAAGTCTTCACAGAGGAACAGAGCTGACTTTCTTTTCCTTCAGAGAACCCCACCCTTTTGGGAATAGATGCTGCTGTGGTTAGCAGCAATCCCATCTTGCTTCATTTAGCCAAAAACACATTGTCCTTTCTCCAGCTAAGCAATTTTAGCCTTCTTCCTTGAAAGACAACATCTTTTACTGAAAGTCTGTCTCTAACTCTCCACATTTCTGTGCCTAAATGCCGCACACAAATAAGTTTAAGTGAGGATTATCATTTTTGCACTAGAAAGAACCCACTTTACCTTACTGATTTTGTGTGTCTGAGAACAAATTCTAGGTGCTCAAAGGAAACTGCAAGAAATCATGGGGAGGATAACTAGGGAAAAATATACCCATGCTAGAAAACACTCTATAAAGCATTGCTTCCTTCAAGTAAGTGCCAAAACTTACTTCCACTTGGTTTAAAAATATGTTCTATCTATCTAATGCAATGGTATTTTGTGGAATAGCTTTCTATAGCTTGGATGCTCCTCGGAGGAGTTAAATGCACCAGTTAGACTAGATGAGAACTTCTTGAGAGGTATTTGTTGATTGTGGAAAAATAACATTGTAGACACAATTACCAAACCAGCAGAAATTAGGAAGAAATGAGTCATGGTAATTAAGTTCCTTCAGCACTCTCATGTGTCAGAACCTAAATGTTACTCCTTGATAGATTTAGCTAAGGTATAATATTCTACCTACAGTTAATAGTAACAAATGCTCTATTAGTAAAGCAGAACATTTAGGAATATGATAAAGTTAATGCCTGAGAGAGCTGAATGACTGCTAGGATTAATTGTTGTACTACTTTGATATCCAAGTTTAAGGCTACCTGCAGATATGTTCCACTTTATTTTGCAACTCATTAAAGAAGAAAAAGATTCTCCTACAAGCAAGAGGTATTGTGTTCCTTCCACTAATAAAACAATGCTGCCCTGGAAAACTACAGGGATGCTGGCCGAAGAGCAATAAAGAGAGATCAGGAGAACTTCTGAAACATTAATGATGTCCTTCTGCCAAAGCTTGTAAAAATGTGCTAAAACTTTGACTATTCATGGACATGGCAGCTTGAGGTTTACCTCAGCTCATCAACTCCCTGGGCTAAGTTTTCACTTGCCCAATATTTTTCCCAGACGGGATCTCTGTAGGGTTATGAGAGATAAGAGGGGAAGACATACATTCTTTAGCCAAGAGATAATTAAACAGAGTCATCAAGGCCAGACCTCTGACTGGGTTGTGAAATCTACTGCCAGATGTTGCAGATACATCTGTCTAACAGTATCCTTCTCATCACAATATCTAAGCATTTCACAAATATTAATGGCTTTTCTCTCTGGGAAGGGAATATTTTTCCATACTAATAGAGTACCAGGCAGAGATGGACAAATAACAGGGGGTTTGAATTCTGCAGTTTGGTTTCTGTCTTCTTTTGTACATGAGAGAAGAAAACACTTTAAACTCTCTGAAGCTTGAAAATCTGTAGACATCTAGCTGCTTCTGCATGGAAGACTCTTGCCCCCATAGTTCTATAGCTACTGAACTCTACAGAACAAATGATGAACCATTTATTAATCATTTGCTTCAGTATATTTTTTAGGTCTACAAGGCTTAGATAATGCCATGGTAGTGAAAAGGCCTAAACATTGAATAACTGAAAGACCAGACCTCTGGGATCCTACATTCACAGGTACGTATATATATGTATACTTACAAGTACATGAATAGATCATAATTAGGCATTTTCACTAAGATTGTACTGAGGGAATGTTGTAGTAAGTGGGCTGCTGATGGTGCAAGATGCCCAGGTCACACTGGCTGTCACTGTAAAGAAAAGCTCTGTAATCCTGGGCTTACAGAGCGAACTTGGGCAGACTCCACCTCAGACACATCAGGCTTTCTCCAACGACTGAGAGAACTGAAATGGCTGCATGGACAGGGCACAGGTTGTCTTTAGAGGCAAAAGAGGAAGGGTAGGGCACCTCCCCTACTCCAGTCAACTCTAAATTATAAACCTTTTGAGAGAGAGTAAGGGCATTCTCTCTGTCCCCCTCAGGGAGCATGTCCCAGGGTCTCCCTGCGTGTGCTCCAGTCAGCTGTGTGATGGATGTGCTGACTTGAGGCATCTCCCTGCTGACAGCCCTGGCAGTTGTCAATCTCTGCCAGAGCTCACCCTCCACACTCTGTGCAGGGAAGGTCAGTTTATGGTATTTGAGGACCTAAGCTAAATTATATTAATCCATTATTCTTTTTCCTAAGTGTTGTTTGCTAAATTCTGTGATGGCATCACATAAATCACATCCAGGCACCTGCCACTGACCCAGGTGGCATTTCTGCTGCTAGCTGAAGGTGGAAGCTGTTTAATGATGTAGCCCTTGCTACATAAATGCTTTTGCTCTAATAAAATTACTACAGCTACATATAGTCTTAGGATAATATTTTTGAGAAGATTCTAGATTAATTAAAGCTTATTAATAATCATTTGCTAGCTGCACACTGTATATAACTATGCACTTAATTATTCTATTCCTGATGAGCTCTCATTTTGCCACTTTTAGTCTATTGGCAAAATAATCCATTTACTCTCTTGATTTTGCCCCAAGGGTTGGGGTAGCTCCTGTTGGAACTTGAGAGATTATGGAAAGTTAGGGGTTTCTTTTTCCATTTGAGCACAGATTTTACCCTACATTGTATGGTTAGGGTTTAAGTGCATTATTTTTAATTCACTTTAGAAGATTAATTAGGTTCTGGCCAGGAGATGTCTTTACAGTTGCTAAGCATTTCCCCAACAAGTGAAAAAAAAGGAGTCTGGTTTGGATCCATTTAGCTGTCAGTAAATTTTGATGCTGTCACCAGAATAATATTGATGTATTTGTGATATTGATACAGCTGAAAAAATACATGTTCTTTGGACCTTGTGGCTCTTTAAAATACACTTCCCAAGATTAGTTAAGTGTTTCCTATGATGATGTATAATACAACTGATGCTATAAAGTACTTTACCAAGTCCTTCAGGGACCTACAAGGACTTTTAGCACCAGCATTTCCTGACTACTGCCACTGTGCTCTCTACTCTTTTCAAGAGTAGAGGGGGAAAGCAGCAGAGCTACACATGCTGGAAATTACATTGCAGGCATGTTTGCTGTGCTCTTGAAGGCAGAGGTGGAAGTTTGTTTGGTGCTAGTTGCCAACTACTTATTTAGAGCTTCTAATTTGTGCCAGAGAGATTGAAAGCCTTGGCTGGTAGCATTTTCTCCAGCAAAGCAAACATAAAGCAAAATAAGTATGATTCAAAGTATATTCAACGCCTTGAATAGAAAGTTTAGTCCTGATCTTTGATTCCCAGAGCTGTCCAGTTCCAAGAGGAGACGACTACCGCGATCTCAGGCTGGTACTTGTCCTTTAGGTAGTCAAATTGCTTCCTGATAAAGACAAATTAATCCAAATATTTTGGGACCTACATTTTCAATGTTGGATCTGCTCCTGCAGTGTGGTCCACTGGCTCTGCTCTGTTAGAAACCAGATCTTCTCCATCCGTTTGCTGGAGCAATGCCCTGGAAGATTTGGAGTGGTAGTAAACACGGAGTTTCAAAGAATAACTACATGCAGTACTTGTTCATTTCTTAACATCATCTTCATTTTTGTGCAGAGATAACTCAGGGAGAGGAGAGGTTTGCACTAATATTTTCTTCATCCAAAAAACCGTCTAAACAGGATTAAAAAACCCACATACATTGTACTATCTAAATTAGCCTTTCCAAGGGAGACATAACTTAGAGATTCTCCTTCTGCACAGTCGATAATGGGACTTTCACTATGTTCCCTGGGAAACCACCTAACAATTCAGTGAATTTTATCATTAACATGCTTGTTCTGCTTGTCCAGGTTACATTTTTCTCTGCCCAGCTGCAATCTGTTACTCTTAGTTGTATCCTCCTGCCTTTTACTAAACATCTTTTCCTATCCTTTAAAAAAATACTTCAAAAATAATTTGGAGATTCCTTTAAAAACAGTTTAAGGGTTGTTTTTTTCACACACAACAGATGAGTCCCAAGCACTGAAATCTTTTGCATATCTTAGCCATGTGTTTGCTTGACATTTTCTGTATTGAACAGATCTGCTACTTCCTGAACATACTTTATTCTTTTTCAATTGTTCCTTGTTTGCAGATAGAAGCAGCATGAATTTCATTTCTGAGCAGTCATCAATAGAAAGTCTTTATTCTTACAGAGTTCCTTTTAGCTCCGTGTCCTGGCTTTTATGACAAGCATTATACAACAAATTCCTTCTATGCCTCACTGGCCAAGGTGTGAAATACTTCACTTGTAACGCTGCAAAATGAAGCACTCCTTGGAACTGCAAGGTTCTACTTTGACTCAAAGTTGCCCAGTTGGAAAATCTTTTCAAATCAGGACACATGTTGGATACTCAGAAATGCAGGTCAGAGAAAAGGAATTGCCAAGTTGGTTTTATTAACCTGTGGTACGCCCACATACAAAACCGGGAGGGCATCTACTTACACTTTCAAGATACAGTTATAACCCACTGACTTCAAAAGGACATAAAAACATTTATGAAGTAAAAATCTCTTTCAGAGCAGAGCCTTAATTACTAAATGCCTGGCTGCATAGGTACCTGGGCACATACTATGCCAATTCACACGCTGCTGCCACAGGAATCAAAATGAAAGATCGCTTGTTCACAGAAATGTGAGTATTGCTTTGTTGATGCTGGATAGGATTTGAAAGGAGCTAGAAACAAGGGCCAGAAGTCTCATTAGAATTATTTTTTATTTCTTAGGGTAAGTGACCCAGAAGTGGGAAAGCAAGCATTCAGAATGAAGTGGTCAGGCTTTCAAGGCTAACTAGATCAGTCCTTGGTGAATGCTAAGCACAAGCTCTCCTCACTTCTAGATGATGAAAAAGAGAAATTAGCATCATCATTCGTCTCTTACATTAAGCCACCCTCCCTCGCCACTTCATTGGCACCCCCTGATTATTATCTATCACTTACTTTTAAGAGGTATCTCTTAAGTCACTCATTTGTGGTAGGGGTATGAGAAACACTGGATTAATTATGCAAAGTTTTTATAAAGTCATTTACTTTTCCTGCAATAATTCAGTCTGAGAAACACCAGCGGGCTTTGACAATATAAATCAAAACGGAAAACCAACAACAATTCCCTTTCTGAGCTGTTCTGAGGAACTAAACAACCCAAACAGAAAGCCCTGCTCTGCACTCACAATTCCTACAATTCTTTCCCCATTTCCACAGAGCTCTGTCTGGGAGCAGGCTAGAAAAAGCCTCCATGGCTGTGCATTCACTAGGTCATGAGCTTTTATGTTGTATGGTTTTGAATTGTGGGCCAACCCTGAAAAGCCTTAGCTGCAGTGTGATGATGATCTGTTCTGAGAAGCAGAGGCATTTGTGCAAGAATCCAGGCTTTACAGCTGAGCTCAGATAAGAGCAGTTACACACAACCTTTACATCCAGAAGACACTAAAAGATGTATTTGCAGAAACTGTATAGATATGCTATCAGCTTCTGCAGAAATGAAAGAAGAAAGTGTTGAGATGTTCCCCAAACAGCAGGCAGCATCTTGCACAGTAAACTATTTGATATCTAAAGATTATTTTTGTCCTATGGCTTTATCTGAGGCTGAATCCCGGCTGTATGAGTATTTAGTGTCTGCTGGGCTGCTCTGGGTAGGTACAGAGCAGACAGCACAGACTGAAGTAGCATTTAAACATTATTTATATATTTTTAATTGACTGAATTACAGCCCAGTAGATGGCTTACAGCCATAATGGCAATCCTGAGGGAACAGTCCTTCAACAAATCAAGATACAACCTGCTAGTTGTCTCATAAAGATAGGGCTACCTGCTCCTCCATTCATTTCATGCCTCTGCAGACATTATTAGAAAAACATTATTCCTTCTTTATTTTTTTCTGTAGCTGTGCACAGCAGACCTGAACCAGCTTTTTAATTCCTAAGACAACAGAAACATACAAACAAGCAAAACCTCTTAACAGGTGGGTATCACAAAACCTTCAATTTGCAGGACAAGACAAGTAACAGGAACTGGAGATGTCGTCTCCAGAAGCAGACCAAAAAGGTTTTCTTTTGAACATGTCTTTGTACTCCCCAGTTCACTCACTTCACATCTTCATTTCCCTAAACCAGACCTGACCATGTGCTCCTGTCTTACTGGTTGACTTCACTTCTGCATTAACATTGTTAAAATGATTGATTATTATTTTAATAGCTTAACCCTGCAGGTGTCTTCACCAAATGTCCAGCACCAAAACAACTCTGGGGCTCGGCCGCCTTACACTCCACTGTAACAGACCACCTTCTTTTTATAGTCCGTTCCTTAATTAATTGTGAAATTGCCCTTTCTGGGTAAAAACCTACATCTACTGTCTTACCCACAATTCATCCACTTCTGCCACGTAGCAAAACTCCTAATTAACCAGACCTCTCAGGGGCCTGGTTAACTTCTACTTGCACAGCTATATTCATGAAAACTGTAATATGGACAACAGCTCTCTGAAAAGAAGAGGCTTTGCAGTTTCTGGAATGAGAGAAGAAATAGTTTTGCATGGATCAGTAAAGATAGCAATAATTGCCAAAAGGCTTACTGTAATTTATGCTGAAGAAGTTTCTCAATTGCTCATAGTGGACTGTCAGATGTGAGACAGCATGCAAATGGAGCACATCATAAAAATAATTTCTAGTCTAGGTTCCAAGAACAAAACTCCTGCAACCTTCCTCTAGTGCTCCGAAATGTAGAAGTAGAGCAAACAATGTGATTGCTAGCAAAGTAACAGACGTGCATATTGTATTACTCATACTGTTACAAAGCTACACCAAGCTAAGTAACAGAGTTGCCTGAGATGTATGCACAGCTCTATCTTGGTAAGTTCACTAAAGAACGTTCATGAACTGCCAGCAGGATATTGGTCTTCCTTTGATTCAGGAACAGTTGAAGTCTTGGTTGCCCACTGATGTCTTGAGCCAGAGAAATACAGAAAAGTTTCTTTTAGTTATCAGTTACCATACAGTTAAAAGGTAAATAAGCCATTCTGTGATTTATTTCTTTCAAGACAGTAATAAAAATGCATGAGGAATAGTTAGAAAAAGTCACAATTATCCTGCAATGGCATCGCTTGACAGTTACAGTAGACCTTCTCCTGCATTTTTGCCAAGGAGGCTAGGCACTTGCTGACAGCTAACTGTCAAGCTCCTTTGCTGTGCATCTCAGCAGAGTATGGTGTATCTGGTATTGAATACAGCATTTCAAACACAGCCATTTTCTTGCACCTCCCCAGTGGTGTCCAGCTTTACAAGTTGTACTTCACTTAGGTAACGTTGAACACCTAGGAGCACTGAAGCCTTTCCTCCCAAGATGGCTACCTCCTACTCCGCATTTGAAAGGATCTTAATGTGGGTTTTATCTGCTTGTATTTACTTACATGCAATAAGATAGGCTCACCTAAGTTTAGCAGTTTAAAATTGTCTAACCCAAACTAGCAGTCCAATGCACTCATTTTAGGAGAAAGAAAAGTGCCTTCAGTGAACAGTTCATCCCTTATGCTTCCCTAGTAGCTACCATGGGTCTAAAGTGGAAAGAGAAATAGAGCAGATTGTACTGGTGTGATGTTCTAACATTTCCTGATACTGATCCATGATAGTTTTACAGCATCTCTAAACCTTTTTTCTTAGTCATGCTTTGGTCTTCTCAGAATCTCATTTTGCTCAAAGCAAGAGCATATTTCCTTTGCCCTTGCAGTACAGGCTGCATTCCCAAGTCTGTAAACTCAGCACCTTGCTTAAGGACCTGTGCTCTTGCTATTTCAAAATAGAAAGGTGAGTTGTCTGAGCTATTCTGGATGGACTAACTGCAGGGGTTTTAGACATCTGCCATGAGCAGCTCACTGAGGTATCTGAATGTGGTGGGGAAAGGCAGGTATCATCAGTCTGTCTGTCCCCCCTCCACCTTTTTTGACTGTAAAAAAAGTGGGAGAGGTCCACACTGTACACCTGCCAGTGATCTGCCTGCATTTTTTCTTACCCTAAGTAACAGTAGACACCTTTCTTTTTCTCTTAGAAAAAGACATTGCCACTTCACCTGTTCCTCATCTTGTCTTACTTTACTTATCTTTAGGAATTATGTCTTGGAGGGATTTCCTGTGCTATTCAGATCTTGACTGCTGAAGATCAGTGGTTTTAACATTTGCCTGTCAATGGCAGATGGTTTTGTAATCCCATCTTCCATACTCAAGAGCGCTGGACGTTACAGCCTTGACATTTGGCCTAAGATTGAGGATTTGCTATTAGTATTTCCCCAGGAAACTGACAGCTGACGGACAGGCTACATAATCCATGCTTGAATACATTTCTTGGTGAATTGATCTCCATTTCAAATTGATGTGGGCAAAGACACAACTGTAGCAGATCACCATCTATTCCCCCCCCACCGCGGACTTTAATGAAATGCAACCTGCGTCGGAGCCGAGCTTACAGAGCACAGAAATCTGCAACGCGCACTTTTGAAACCTGCTTACAAAATGCCATGAATGCCTTCCACATCTCCCCAGTGCTTATTTACTTATGCAGTAAGCCTAAAAAAAAATAAATAAATTAAAAAATATTGTGATCTATTGCATGCCATCATTTTTAGCATTACTCAAAATGTTTCGAAGGAATTTTAGTGGAAGTTAACCCACATCAATCATGACCTTGACATGAAAAATTACCTCCAGTCTTTACATTCAAAAAAATAGAAGGGGGGGAAAAAAAAAAAAGAGAGAGAGAGAGGGAGGGAGCAAGAACTCTTACTCTGCTGGCTGATGCTGCATTGTTGAAAACATCCAGTGTTATGCACATACCCTGTCCACAGTGAAGCTATGTAAAAGGAAGCCAATCATTTAGTACTATGGCAAACATAATTAAAGATCTTTTATCTTTTCAACTTATAGGATCCCAGAATGTGTGCTTTCTATAGTGAGAATTATATTTAGTAACTATTGTATTAGTAACTATAGTAACTCTTTCTACTTTAGATTAACATAGATTCCAATGAATTCCCTGGGAGCTTTTCAAAGTTGGTAAAAACATGCATTCAGGCTGTGACTTTGTACCATACCTTGCTCCTTCCTCATTGTATTTCCCCGGCTGAACTTGCACCTGTTATCTAAACACATAGATGATAGAGTCTAAGCAGGGTTGACCTGCTTTTTGAGTACTCTCCTTACAAAGGAGCAACAAGGAACTACATGCCAAGACCTGGTTTCCTCACAGGGTCTGAATACAGAAAACTTTCTGTTTGGTAAGCACAAACAGCATTGCCTCAAGCTCTGAGCCAAGACTCATCAGTGTGTCTGACAAAGCTGGCATACAGCATGTAATTTCCCTGAGAGAAGTCAACCTTATCAAAAGTCTGAGAGTTAGGTCATCATGTCGAATCCTCAACATCTATGGAGAGTTGTGGTCAGTCTGATGCCCTTGGGTGCAGAATTTAATATGATTCAAATGAGGAAATGCTTCTTTACTGTATTATGGAAACCTTCAGCCTTGAAATATTTCAGCTGTACATTCCTCTAGACTGGATGCTTTATAAAACCTTGTTATTACAAATCCAGCTTATTTCAAAGCCTTGATCCTTAAAGCCTCTTTATATACAGATTTCTGATATTTTTTTGCAACCCTTCTAAATCACATCATCTAATTTATTCAAAGTTCTGCCTGTGCTTCTCAGTCTCTTTCAGCATTTCAACAAGTTGTGCAAACTATGACATTTTATTAAGGATATGAAAACTGCTCCTCTTCTCCCTCTGACTTGTTATTCTACTCTTGCAATGGTTATATTCACCTATAAAAGTCCTCTCACTCTTAAATCTTGCAGTTCTGTATATCATAGGGAAACAGAGGAAGGTGATTGCCCTCTGCTTGTGGTGGTAGTTTTTACCTGCTTAACTTGAGCTCTTACTGTCAAATGAAGTAGAAGCATTTAAACTGAGATAGTAAAGGACCTAGGCCAGTCTTCTTGAAACAGCTGTTGCAGGACAGGAATCAATTCTGTTGTTAATTTAAGAAAAGGCAGTTTCTAGAAATTATGAACAATGATTGCAAATAAGAAAACAGATTTAACTAAAAGCAGATGCAATTAATCAAGGAGGATTTTTCTGTGCTCCCTTCTTACTGCCTGAAACAGAAATGTAAACTTAGTATTTATCAGCTTTTGCTAATGAGAAGCCCAAGAGTGAGGCTGCAACTATGAAACTTCAATACAACTAGTCAATGGAAAACGTTAAAGGAAAAAACCTTATCAGGGAGGAGATGAGACCTGTGTGTGCATGTGTGTCTGCCTTGTCTTCTTTCACACCAGCAGCTCTTGGTTCAACATGGTAACAGCTCCTGGTAACAAAACCACTAGCAGTTATCAATCACTCTTAGAGTTGATCTCCTTTGCTTTAAAGAATTCCAAAGCATCTCATGAGTTTTAGTTTTCTCATTTGTCTTCTTTTTGCAGAGGGTACTGAAAACCTCTCCTCTCCTCTTCTGACTCTTTTCATTAATTGTCTTGCAATGGCAAGGAGCACTTCAGGAGAATCTATTGGCCATGTTAGATTATGTCTGACCACTAGAATGATGCTCTGAAGGCTTTAGCTCATGGGATCCTGTGCCATAATTTTTCTTCCACTTCATTTACAATATCCCTATTTTTAGCATCAACGTGAGACAGACCCAATTATACCTGAAGTTCAGCAGCATATAATAAGTGTCTGAATTTGACTCTTGAGTTCTTCTAACCATAGTTTTCAGAGTTTAACATCATTTGCACAATGCTATTTGGTTTTAAACAAGCTGGGCTCAACGTTATGTGCTTAAAGTAATGGATTTTGAAGGAAAAAAAGGAAAATTTACTAAGAAAAGCACTATAGGCAATGACTTGTGACATACTATGCTTAGCAAATACAGGGTAACATGAGATTATATTTTCAGCAGCTGTCTTCTCCATTGATTATTTTTTTCAGAGTGCTGGTAACAATAACCAGAGTGAATAAGCACTCTTTCTAGTTGTGGTAATTTTAAAAGGCTGCTGTAAATCTGAGTTTTCCTTTCCCACCTGTATTTGAAGTTAATTTTTATCTGTGCTTCATGGCATCTCCATTGGCTCTTGTCTTTCACCAGCCATTCTGAAGCCTTCTTGCAGCTGGACCCCATTTGACAAAGTCCATGATCTTCCAGTTGTAAATAGATGAAGAGCTGGAATCCCATTTTTTCACCTGACACGTCCCTTTACATGACCTGTTAGCAACAGGCTTGAATCATTACAGCATTATTCGACAAACCCTCAGCATCTGCCTGAAATTCAGTCACCTAAGTACAGGTCTACCAACCTTTGTTTGGGATTTCCTGGAGAGATGCATCACCATATACATTGTGCAGTATGTCAGGTGCCACTGTAAGGTAGCTCTGATGTTTTGCAGACTGGTTGGATTTATTTCATTGCATGTACATAAAGCAGCTGTGCAGTGCAAGAAGAGTTAGTCCCTTAGAAGCCTCTCTGCTGATTTGCAGATAGCTGGTAACCCTCTAAGGTTGAATGCTGCTGTGCATACACAGTGGAGTAAGGCAGGCTACTAGAGGGCAACAAATCCCCAACACTCGCTGCAGATGAGCTGGTCAGAAGGAGTTAGAGGCAATCCACAGCCAGATCCATGTCACTGCATATGTTCAGTAGCAAATAAATTCACAATGTTATGATAGGATCATGAGGAAAAATTATTTGCTAAATATATGAAGAATATCTCCTCATCCTTTGCACACAGGGTTGAGGAGATGTTCCAGTTGTGAGGTAATGCTGATTAAAGTGTTAATCAATCAATTAGTAATAGCAAAAAAACCCCTACCCCATACCAAAGTACTGATACATTCAATCAACGTAAGCTAATCAAGATAACAGGAAGCAGAGGAAATAGCTCCACCAAGTCGTGCTTAATGCAAGACTTACAGACAGCACATTTTACAACAGTGTCCATCTTAAAAATACTTCTAGCATAGAGCATTTTAGACCCTTTTGGATAGGTGTAACCTTTGAAGGACTTAAATGAAACTTATCTAGAGCCATATCTAAAGCATCTTTCAAGAGACTAAAATGCCACTGTTCCTTTCTAGTACCTATGTGGAGGAGAAAACATCACTAATATCAGCCTCACACAACCTCCTGGAAAATTTGGGCTTGCATATGTCTGTGTATGTACTGTATCCATGTACCCCATTAATGACAGTAGCACATCAGGGCTGAGCTCTGCTGTGCATATCTGAGAGGATATTCTTGTTACTAGAGAAGATTTCAGAGTGTCTAAAAGGTAAGAAAAAACCCAAAATCGTTAGTGATGAGATTTGGTCATAGTCCCCAGAGCTGTATAATTAGTTGTAAACGTTCTAGTTACAGTCTTGCTGTGGATTTGCATGTGTAACTCCTGGTGATTAAAGCAGGACATGAAGAGCAAAACTAAGCTTTTGCTCTGTGTGGGAAGCAATACATGAATTTGCACCCACTGAAATCACTGAGAATATTTCCTTTTCTTTGCTGGGTCAGGATTTTCTTCCATGTCTGGCTAAGTACTCAATATATTCATTTTCAGAGACTCTATTCCCTCTCCCTTTTCTCCTGGTTAGATAAGATAAAGTATTTTCAAGGGGAAAAAGAAAAAAAAGGGAGAGAGAGAGAGAGAGAACTAACCCAAATAAATGCATAATTTCTATATCCTACTTCTCCCTGGCATAAAAGCAGAAAAGAAAGGGTTTATGCTCCTACTGTATTTTTGATTCTAAATCCAATGTAAATACAGAATGAAATGTAAATCCATTGGCTTTTTATGCTGTGAATTTTACAACATTTTTAATATTGATTCAGCTGTGTGTTAGGAAGTGTCTTTAGTTGAAAAAATAAATCCATAAGAAGTTGAGGAAGGGGGCAAGATGCTATCTGCATGTCTGCTAAAGTTTAAACCCCTCTTCTACAAAGCCTGGTGAAATCCAGGAGTGGGCAAAGTGGCATAAGCCACGTCCCTCTCTGATCTCCAAGGGTTTATGACATGCATGCTTTCACACTTGTAACTCTGTGGTTACATTTCAATTGAGTTCTCCCTCACTGTGTCACTGCCTTAAGTATTTTTCACTTTTCTAATGTCAATAGCTCTTCTGTTGAGAGGACTCAACAGGAAGTGGATGCAGGGAGTATGAGCTCTGATGAGATCCTTTAATCCACCCCTAATCCCACTCAATTAAAACTCCATTGATGACAGAAAAATCATTAAGTGCTGAAGAACAGGAAAATGAGTGAAAACAACCCTGCATGAGAAATTAGATGCACAGCTTTTAGCAGGGGTGTCCTGCTCCTTCCCCAGCACACCTCCTTTCTGTGCCATGCCTGGCAAGCCAAGCTCTTAACTCTTACAGCTGGGCAGGTTAAAATGTATAATGTAGTTGGCAGCTTAAGCAAAGCAGCTCTCACTGTTCAAAGAGGGTTAGTTATGCACAGAATACCTAATACCACCCTTCCCACTGCTGGGTGAGCTGGAGGGATCTGGAGGCTTACATGAAGGGTCCATTCAGTGACTGCTCATGTCTTCTGCAAACACACAACAGTAGTAAACTGTGCAGCCCTGTTCCACATAAACACTGCTGCTTACCTGTGCATTTCTGGTGTTATTTTCCAGAGAGACAGTTTGCAGACACAGAACAACTGCAAGTGAAAAGAAAAAAAAATACCCCATTATTTTATTCATAACTAAGGTTTAATTGCATTCTTTGCTATTTTCTAACATAAAACACAGGTGGTGTTTGCTGTTTGATACCTTTACATTTAGCATGTCCGTTTTTCTACTCTAAAGCTTTTCTAGTGAAGTGGGGGGAAAATTAGGAAAGCAGTATTTGGTGTTACCTGTTCCCATCGTATGTCCTCCTCTGATACCTTTGAGTCCTGATACCTTTTAGGTCCCAGAGAAATAAGAGGTACCAGAACTAAGAAGCAGCAGGTTTGAAAGGTGTTTTCCACTGGGAAACCTGGGAACCATATGCTGTAAATGTTGAGTACAGTTAATGTGGCTTGAATTAGCATTAAATCCATTTACACTGCATGAGCCTCCTCTTACCAGAGTGCACACATGGGTCACAGAGCCAAAAGCAGTACAGCAACCAGCTGGACTTTGTTGATAGTTCTGGTGGTGGCTGGAGGAAAGCTTTTGGAAAAAGTGGTTTTGCCTGCCTATGCTGAGAATCTACAGCACTGCAGTCTTGATTTCTCATAGACTGCCAGTCATTATTTTCTTCCTTTCTCGGCCTGAAAGAGCCCTGTTTAGAATCTCAGGTAATCTCACAGACATAAGAGGTAATTTATAGAAACTCAAGCCCCAAACAATTGCAGATTTGGTGCTGATGTGATTTTGCCCTGGAAGAGAGTATGCACACTTCCATCTTTCTGTTCTACCAGGAATGGCCTGGTACTTTTCCAGGCAATCTGTGTGCACCTATAAACTGAAATGCAGCTCATAAACATTAACCATGTTGAAACAATACACTGGCTGTTTGCAATCACATTATAAACAACTTGGAGCTAAGACACCATTTGTAGACATCTGTAATGTCCCTGCACAGGGAAACCCAACCTCTGCAAATGAAGCACAGGGTAGTTACAGGTATATATATATTTTGCCTTGCCAATGTGTGCATCATCTATATGGCATTGCTTTTAGTAAGTACTTCATCAAATAGTGCTGATGTTTATCCTCTGGTCACTTTTATGTTCCTTTCATACCTCCTTATTTCTCAGGTACACACTCACTGCTTTCTACTTCAAACTGCAGATTGCCAGAGCTTCTTTGCCACGTGCTTAAGTGCCTTCTTCAAAGCTTTGTATTCTATTTCCTGTTTAGTGCCCCTAGGCATTACAGTAGAGAGAATAACTCATGGGTCCAGACCCCTTAGACACTTTCTAGTGCAAGTGATCCCCACGAAGGCTGGTAAGCACATCCAAGAGCAGGCTGATGATTGGTGCAGCTGGCAAGCAGAGGCTCAAGAGATCCTGTAGAGGTTTCACTTGATGAACTGGAGAATGTTGCTGTGCTTGTATTTGCTGACATCTAATTTGATATAGCAAAAAGCTTTTCAAAGCTAGGCAGTTTCTGAGGACTGAAAAACCTTGCAACTAACTTACTTGTAGAGCTGCCTCAGAGAGCTCAGAGTTGTCATGCTCAATGCTCAGCTATCAGAGCTGTGGTTGACTGCCAGGCATCAGCTTCAGCTGTAAATTTACAGGATCTGCAAATCTTCCCCAGCTCCTCCAAGATCTATTCATGGAAGTATACAGTGATCTATGCTTGGTGGTTTGGTGCCAGTAACAATTGCAGAGGGGACTTGGCTGGTTTCTTCTGTGTCCTTCTTTTGCACTACTCTGATACAGGTAACGTAAGGTCAGAGTCAAGACCTTGCAGAACGATTTCTCTATCACATTACACTGCAGACTTGTTTTCATCACTTACTAGAGTGAAGAATTTGTGTTATGAAATTTAACTTGAGGAGAAAGCAGAAACCTTGGAGAGAAGTTCAACTCAAAATACTGGGAAGGGTCTTGTTTCTTCAGGTCTGCTTGATGGAAAAATAAATTCCATAGAGAACTTAAATGTTCCTTCTTAAACAGAAAGAGAAAAAAATATAATGGCTGCAGTTCAGGAGGTCAAATGTCACTGGGCCACGTAGAAACATCTAGAGTAGAGTTCCTTACACTCTCAGATACTCCTTCATGCAGATTCCCAGCTGAAAGTATTGTAGAAAAATACTTCACTAAAAATACTTATTTCAAATTCCTGTAGAACATCAGTACTTGGAAATCATTCATTTTGTTTCCACTCGAAACAGCAGAGTTTGGTGATGTCAAAACAACACCCAGCAGTGGGCTTTGGCTGTTCTCTTTGTATACTAATTTGGAAAGACCATTTTCTTTTTCCATCCCTTTTTTTCCCCCCTCTTTTCTTTCTGGAATTCACATTCTTCTGAGGAAGAAGAATTCAAGTCAAAACTTTCTTGCCAAGGAAGAAACATTTTAATTTTTTTCAAACTAATCTCTTAGAAAATAGATTAAAAAAAAAAATCATTGTTTTTCTGGGAAAATAATTGTATTTGCTTCCAATAGGCTTTTAATGGTGTCCAGCTAGCAGGGAAAGAAATTACGAGCATCTTGCCAATATGTAGTCAGGTAGAAAGCATAATGTGTGTGTGTGGGGGGAAACAAATCACAAAAACATATACATTAAAAACCCCACATGTTTTTAAACAAAGAATAATGCATTGTTTGTTCTTATGGATTTTTGCAGCTTTCCTCTTTATGAGTTGTTGAATGACAGCTTAATTTGCAAGTGGGAGAGCAAAGAGCATAATGTGATCATTTATCTCCAAATAAAGATAGAGCAATAGCATGCACAAATTGAAGCAGCCCCCTGCACAGGCTGAGTTTTTAAAGTCTCCCAGTAAAAAGTATTTTAGTATTTCTAAAAAACCATTTGTAGCTGGCTGGAATTAATTTCTCTTGTCCTCTTAACAGCCTTTTTCCATAGGAAACTAATGCATCACTTGCCACTTGATAGGGCAGTGCATGTGTGTGTTTAAGTTTGAGAGGAGAAAGGGGTATTCTAATATGCAAGTGTAATGGTGCTGTTGGGTGTTTAAGGATCAGGATGATCTATATTGCTTCCTAAAGTGAGCCTGCCTGTAGTGGTGTTCAGAGACATCTTGTGTCTTGTTAAATTTTCCCAGTAATACAGAACAAAAAACCACAATAGCTTCAGTAAATCAAACTAAAATGAGTGATTAAGTACCTCATTTAATACTGGGCATTAATTTTAGTTCAGATGGTCCTTGCTTTGTTGTATAATACAATTGCAGGCAAGACTAAATCATTTGCATGCCACGGGAAGGTGCATTATAAAAATAATCTTAAATTATCAGGACCTGAAAGGGAACAATTGTTAGGCTGCAATGTCCATATATCAAAGGCAGATAGTGAGGGTGCTCCTTGTTTCTTCCCTAAGAGAGAATTGCTGAGGCCACAAAGCACACCTTTTCTCCCAAAAATCCAAACACAGTGGCATCCCTTCAGGTTTCCAGGGGTTTAGCCATTACTGCTTCTCCTGCAAAGTGCCAGCAACCTCTTACTTAGCAAGTTTTAAATTTTCCTGCATCTATCTCAAAACTACAGGTGTACTGTATCACATCCCTCCAAAGGACTCAGAGCTAAAAGAAGAATTTCATTCCAAATTACTGCTTTAAACTACTGTACATCTACCCCTCTCTCCGCAGGGTCTTGCTATCTCCATTCAAGCGATTATTCCACCTCTCCAGGCTTTTATCCTGGCTGCTGGATGTTCATTGCTCCATCTGAAATCTGCAGCTGCCTTGGGAAGGCAGGCATACAGCTCAGAGGTAAGCACACAATGTATTTGGTGTGTTTGGTATCATTAAAACCAAAAATGGCTGATTCAGATGACAGCTGATGTGGGCTTTCTGAGAGCCATCCCATCACATGGAGCCTGTCTCCTGATCCTGCTGCTGCATGTGGCTAATGTGAGCAGGACATAACAGCAAACACAGCAACTATCAACAAGAGTTTCAGCATTGTTGAAAGGAACTTGATCTGTGCTTTTTCTAAGCCATTTAAGGCCCTTTTACCCTGGATCACTTTTAAGCTGTATCATGCCTCTTCCCAGTACTGACAAAGCTGATGCATCAAAGCCCTTTTCATTGAGAGCCTGGAAGGGGCTCCTCCTGTAGCCTGAAGGTCCCTTCAGTGCCTTGAGGACCTTGTTGAGAACCACTGCCCTCCACTTACCACCTCAGCTTCATCTTCCTCAAGATGCAACAGAAAGGCAAATGTATTGGGTTGCTAAGCTGTGAAAGGGAAGGGCCTTACTGATCCAAGCAGAGTGCATGGGAAAGGAAGTTGGTACGCATGTGCCCAACTCCTGCAGAAGAAAATGAGTGCCAGGGATAGGGCAGCTCACAATGCTACAAGCTGGAAATGCTGGACAATCATGGGGGGCAGTAGTACTGCAAAGAAATATATCGGTGGGGTGGGTGGTACAGGGGTATATTTTTTTCATGTTTATTGTCTCTTAACTGCTCAGTAAAAAAGAGTTTTGTTTAGAGACAAACTTACCCATCAGGAGCAAATCCATAGCCATCACAGTTCTTTTCTCTGCATACAACCACCTCACTCTTTGTCCTCTTGAAAGATACATTCCAAAGTGCATCAAAGGAAAGAGAACAATCTGCATTCAGAGAAGCAGGTGCTGGCACACACTAAGGGAGAGCACTGCTCTTCAGTGATCTGCTTCTTATAAATGCAACTTCCATGGCAATGATTCCACCGCTCTTTGGTTCTTCCACACTGCTTAAAAGTGCTTCCTCTTCATCTGACTGAGTTTGCTGACATTGGTGATCACTTGGTGCTTGCCTGCTTACAAATCAGAGGAGGAAGGTCTCTAATTTGAAGGGGATCTCCAGACCCTACTGTGTTCAATTGGAGCTCTGGGGGGCTGGGCTTTTCTGTAAATCTGCCTCTAAGTGGAATGTCCACTGCTCAATAAAATATTAAAGAACTGTAATTAGTGCATAAATTGAAGGAAGTGCTACAATTCCCCCAGTCAAACAACATAAACTTTCATAATTTATCCATAACTCTGCACAGCTAGACATCCTTAGATGTTTCTTGCCCTCTCTGTTTATGTACCTATGCCTGTGTAGCGACAATTATTGCAGAAATCATATCTAGCAGTGGTACTATGGAGTGTGTTTCATGGAATTAGCTACATCCCTGTAAAGAAATAGCCAATTTGGCTAATACAAAACTCTCATTAGCTTGCTTTCAGTTCTTTTTACTTGAGAGACTTCCTTTGTTCTCATCTCTGTAACTTTGAAATGAGACTAAAGGGAAAGAAGCTGGCTGGCACAAAAGCTTCTCTTGCACACTGCTCCAAGTCTTCACAGCAGAACTTTTAAAGAAGACTGGCAGGCTGAGAAGTCACCAGTGCTGTTGAGTGGCTTCCTGGAGATGCCAGATCATTTTATAAAACTTATCCCATGCGACTTTTGCCAAGTTAAACCTTATTTCAGAACTTTTTAACCACCCAAGGTTCCATTATATAATCAGCTGCACTGGTAGCCATTGTGTCTCCCAGTTTAATAAAGCCTGTGAATTCAGTCAGCAGGCTACTTTTCTGCACCCACATCTCTCATAAAAATACTCTCTGAGTCTGTATCTGACAAGGATCCTCATATCATGCTCCTTGTAACCTCCTACGCTCTTACCTTTCCTAATACCTCACCAAAAGGCTTCGTGCTTGTCTCTATTGAGTACAGAAAACCAGATTGGAGATGCTTATGAGTAAATAGCTTAACTGGCCTACATTAAGGGAGAGAAGGAACAAAAGAGCTAGAACTGGTTTGCCTCTTTTTCTGTCTGTTACAAGTAAGCCCATTCTTATTTATGTGCATTTTTCAGCCCTCGTTTTCCTGTACTCAGTTTCCAGTAAACTCACTGGAGATCCTTTAGAGCCTTTGTTTCACTCATGTTTATATATTAATCATTTTATATGGCAATGGGAACTATCAGCAACAATAAAAGTAGATTGTAAATCAACTATAGTAAGCATAAAGGACCAAATTCTAATCCAGTTATATTAATGAGCTGTGTAGTCTTGTCCAGCAGGACTCCCTTTTAGCTTGATATAGGGCCTGGAGACTTCAGCAAGTAAACACTATGAGGTTTCCTCTCGTTTCATGTGAGCCTCTACAAGTATTAGTGCAAGACACCTAGCAATAGAGAATAATGCCAGAGAGAGCTGGCAGCACCTCAAAAGTCTCATTTGAAGAGTGCCTGCTGAAGGCAGGGAACAGTCTCCATCTCCTGGGAATTGACTGGCCAGGCTGAAACCGCCCTCCTTCTTTGACAGTCTCCAAGGAAAAGTGAAGGTAACACGACCTGCCTCTCCAAGGACATACCAGTCCCTCTGGAGAGCCAGGAATCTGTCTAGTGGAAGAAAGTCATACCCCAGCAGGGGGATCTGCATCCTCTCTCCTAAAGTGTAAGTTAAAATCCATCAGTCATTTTAAATGTGTCATACACAGAGCTCCAGACTACAGCATTTGAATAAACAGCATGATACCGGGTTTGTATTATTTTTTTTTCATCTACTGAATAGTCTCTCTTAGGCACTCCAGTACTACAGTAATGGGCTCTGGATAATAACTTGAACTGAAAGAGTTAGTCTTTAACCATATTGCAGTGTTTGTCCTTACAATACTGCAGAGCTCCCTGGCATTACACAGCAAAACACGAGGCTGGGGGTGGGGGGCAAGTTATAATGAACAAATGTGTTTGCACCGTGTTGAGAAACAACAGGCTAAATGCCAATCTGCAAGCCTTTCTGAGTGATATCCTGTGTTTATACTATTAGTTCAACCAACATTACTCTGCTTCACAGTAAAATAATAACAAGAACAGAACCGTTTGTTCAGCCTGACTGCTGGAAAGGGAAGATGACGTGGTGTGTGGAGCTGCAGGAAATTGTGTTGACTGATAACAAATATAATTATTTCCGAATTATTATGATTGTGGCACAATCATTCCAGGAATGCAAGAGATTTTTTTTTCTTCCCCCCCCACCCCCCCCCCACACTCTTTCCTTCCACCCCCCCGCCAGCAGCACAACTCCTTATCTTCCCCCTTTGTTCTTACCTTCTGCAGCAGTTGCAACGCTGGCGCTGTGCCCCAGCACATGAAAGCTGGAGTATTGTGGATTATCAGAGTTTTTGCCTGGAATAAGATGGATGCAGAAACACTCACTTTAACAAAGGCCCCACTTTATCTTTGCCCAGTCTTCTTTCCCCTGCTCTTTGAAGCTTCAGTTGTGTCACAGGGTGGCATAAAGGATAGCTGCTTTATAAGAGGGTTTATGAGCTGCAGAAACAGTTTGGTGTTAAGAAATGCCTCAAACAGAAAAGTAAGTCAGATGCCAGTGTAAAATGGTTGGCGGTTCTGGGCTGGGGTGTTAGTTGGCAGGAAGAAAAGGTTCATAAAATGGATTCTAACAGGAACAGAGTAGAATAAGGACCTGTGATTGGAGAAGGCCCCAGAATTGGTGAGATATTGAAGAAGATTATAGCTGATGAGGTACATTATAAAGTAACCGAAGAGAAAGGAAATGGATTGTGAAAATTAGACCTAGATCAGGAGAAGAGTACTGGAAAAAAAGGAGTAAATTAGAATTGATTGACAACAACCTGTTAAATAATATTGGAAAAGGTTACTTGAAATGGGAGAAGAGTTCAGCTGCTGAATTCTGGGTTTGCATGGATTAAAGCAAGGGAAACCATTTAGAAGAGAAGCTAGCACCACCTGGGACTATTTCAGCTGTGTCAGGGTTGGGGGGCAACAAAAGGTGGCTGCTTCAGTTGTTAAACCCCACGGGCTATGGTATGGAAAACCCCAGCCCACTGCCTTCAAACAAGCTTCTAGCAGCACCTGGGCCAGCTAGCACAACCTAGG
This sequence comes from Dryobates pubescens, assembly GCF_014839835.1. Lineage (NCBI taxonomy): Eukaryota > Metazoa > Chordata > Aves > Piciformes > Picidae > Dryobates > Dryobates pubescens. Next base: position 16,740,974 of record NC_071634.1, on the reverse strand, counting down.
AAATATCCAAAGGTGAAGAAGTATCCAAAAAAACATTGCTAAGCCTTTGGTACATTCATCTGCAATGACTAAGCAGCAACAGATAGGACAGGTTTACAGAGACTAATTGCAGAGCACGTCAAAGCAGAGCACTGACTTCTGCACAGGAAAGATCATTAGTCAGTAGCAGAGGCCAATGTCCCATGACATGACAGTTCTAGTGGTCCCCAGCCACCCTTTTGTTGGGCTATGAGCCATAGGAGCTGGAGGATGGGAGGCAGATTTGTTTACCCGATGGCTGTGCTGCAGAAGGCTGGCAGCAAGCCGCTGGCACCGCGGGTCGGTCACTCGGAGCTGTGAGAAGTCTCTTTGAAAAAGGCAGTCATGACTGTCTGCCTCACACAATGTAACCAGTCACATCTCATCAGAGATGTCTAATGTCCTAATGATGTCTGCAGCTCCTACTGACTGCACACAAGTGAAAAAACTGTTTCAGACAGGGAGACTTTGTCCCAAGCGCTAGCTGTGGGTTGAGCCTACTTAAACAGGGTTCAGACAAACTCAAGCTAATCACGGCGTAAGACTGCTGTTGTGAAGAGGACTATGTTCATCCCAGGCACTTGGGTGTCCTGTGCCTGTCTTGTCTTTGACTGCTGGGAGCTGGAAGCCCTGGATTGTGGTGGCAGCTCCCAACCAGGCTTTTCAACTTGGTGAGTCTCTGGTTGAGCTAATCCTACATAAGGAGGGCTTCAGACGAAGCCTGAGGCACAAGCCCAGCAGTGGCTCTTTGAGATCCTCTTCTCTGCAGAAAAATTACAAATTTCTGGATTTGCCTGGAATGCAAATTTGCTTTGTAGCAACTAGCCCAGAAGGGTATGTCCTACAAAACTCTTACCCTTCAGACTCTCATGTGGAACCACAATCAGATCCCTCCCTTCATGTAGCACACAGACTAGTGGAATAGCACCAATATCTGTATGGCTTTATTATGTGAGTCCATGGGGCTCTGACCAGGATTCACCTCCATTCCCCCAGTTTTAATGTCCCAGCTGCAAATGGCCTGGCCACCTCCTGCTTTTGCTATCTTCACAATGATGCAAGGTAAATCTTTTTTTCTCCACTGCCTTGAAAGCAGAGTGAAGCCTACAGCATTGTCCCAGATTCGCCCTGCTGCTTTGATCCCTTAGGGTACGTTTTAGGATGTAAGTACCTTGCAGCACATGAGAAGAACATGGGAGTTCCAGTATGCATAAGCTATTAGAAGTTAAAGAACATGAAATATTCTGAAACAAGTACAGCCCTTTGCTTCAAAAAGTGATCGATTCAAAGTATCTCAGCTGCAAGCTGCCAGAGAAGAAATTATCACAGGGTCTTATACAGGGAAACTGCTTGTAAGCAACATTAAACTCCTCAAAGAACACTGTCTTAAAATAAAGACAGTGGAAAAGAGGAAATCTCAGACATCCAAAATCTAGGAGGTTATCTTGGTAGATAAACTACTGTTACTAGCTACCTATTAAGTGTGCTAGTGGTTAATTTCACTAACCTAGAGTGAAGGCCTGTGTAAGAGGTACAATGAGACAATAGATGCAAAGGAAGAGATAAGGAAAAATATAAAAAGATTATCAAGGAGAAAGGCTAGTGGGGGATTTTGTCTGCTAAAAAGGGAATTATGTTCTTAATGGGGAGAAGCAGACAAAAAAGAAAGCGTACTAGAACACACCAAAGAGACGAGATCTGAGCTTTACAAACTGTGCTATGCAAAATTAGTCATTAATATATATTTAAGTACAAATATATATACACATATATGCATTTTGAAGAGCTATGAAAAGCTTTATGCCTCAAATCACATTCTAATCACACTTTCCCTTTCTGAAAGCTGCATGCTTTGATGTTAGCAATGAGATTACAGTGTTTGTGTTCTGCCTATTTATCTATACTGCATAAAACTGTGTTAGATATATATTATGTTACAGCCAAGGCTTTGATACACAGCAATATTTCCTCTTTTAAATTATTACCATTTCTTTTTACTCATCAGGAGCCTCATCACATCTACCTGCCTCTAAGAGAGGAGATTTATGCAAAACATCTTTATGCTTTATGTTCATGTCCCGGGCAATTCAGAAAGGCTAAAGTGGGACATCTGCCTGTGAGCACCTGCTGATAGTTTGCTGAAAAGAGCAAAGATCATAAAAAAAAAAATATGTTCTAGAGTCCATCAAAAAAGCCAGCTAAGGAAATGGGGAGAGACTGATCCAGGCTTCCTCTCTCATCTGTGACACACACTGAGCAGGCAGCCAGGGCTGCATTGCTGAGTGGTTATGAAAGCCCTGGGCTACCCTAGGAAGTTTTGATGGATCGGCCATCTCTACAGCAGAACATGAGCTCAGCCAATTTCTAGGCTCTTTTCAGGAAGCCTAGAGTCAGTACTTCCTACTGCCTAGATACTTCTAAAAGCCTAAGGATTCCACTGGAAAACACTAGGTCTTTGGAGCTTACTGCATCTGAATATGACCCTACCTGATCAATCCCTAACATGCAGAAAGAGCACAAAAGGAAAGACATAAAACAACAGTGGACATTTTCATTGTCCAGATTCCATCAGCCATTGCTCAGGTGTTGAGATCAGAGAGTAAAGGGATCAAAATCCAACCTTGGTGATTCTGTGAAAAAGGGCCAAAGGACCACTCTGTTATATTTCCATTTGTGCATGCTGACATTTGTGCAGCAGGCATCTGGGAGCGCCATGCAGACAGGTTGTAAGAAGCTACTTCTGTTATTATATTGCTGCACACAACCAGAGCCATATGTGCATATCAGGGCATTATAAATAATGCATTCTTTGAGTCTTGTTACCAAAACAAACAGGCCGTTGTTAAAACACCCTGCCAGCATCTATCTCTTGTTTCCACTAAAAATATTCCTTGGACTTTCAAGTTGCAACTGTCAGCCTCATAAAGCAAAATGCAAAGATCTCAGACAACTTGTTAAGAACAAAACTTTAGTGGAAACTTCAGGGTGAAACAGGCTTTAAAGCCTCACCTGTTAAAATAATCCTTTTCTTGTGTCTTTCAGTGTTTCCAGTGTGTTTTACTACTAGCCCACTGGCTAATAATAACTTCCCTTGTGCTTATTGGAAGATGGATGTCTTTTATTTGCCTGTTTAAATCCTAGAAATCTCCCCTATTCCAAGCACATATGAAGATAAAATATATTGGTTGGTGAGGTATGAACAGGTTGCAGTGAGGGCACAGTTTGCTGGGATGAGACATTTATTCTTCCCATAAGGGGATACATCCAGCACTTTTCAAGTTTCCACAGGTGCTTATGTTGTAATGAAGACAGATATTTCAATTTCTCCAGGTTTTAAGAAGGGAAAAATAGAAGTATTATGGTTAAGGACCCTTTCTGGCATCTGTGTATTAGTTTTGGACAAACCCCTTAAGTCTTTGCTTAGGGCTAAATCATCATTAATGGATATGCCTGTGGAGGGAGGGAGAGAAAAGCTTATATAAATAGAAAACCCATAGAGGGCAGGGATGAAGGTAAAAAGACTAATCACCTTTCCTTCCCCTCAAGCACAATACATTATGAAGCCTTGGGGGTGACCACCCAGGTTACTGCTCACAGCGTCCACTCCACTCTGGAGCGGAAATTGGGGGTGCTAGAGGAGTCTCTCTCTTTCTACTGGTTATACTGTAGAATAAATAGCAGTGACTCTTTGCCTGAGGTATTCATATGGTCTCTATTATTACTGCACCTGAGCTCCTCCCAGTCTCAAATATGTTTACTCTCACAACAGCACTAGAGAGCAGTGCTACTGCCCCATCCTGGAGGCAGGAGTCCAAGACATGGGACAGTTAAGGTCTGGATTAAGTCACACAAACATCTGACTTCCAGAGGTTCTAGTAGCATTTAGACATCTGAACACCTTAGAAATCATCATCTCCTGGTAAGTGAAGGAGCTGGGAATTCATTCCAGCTATCACCACCCAGCAAGATGTCTTTCTTTTCTATGAGGAACGTTTCTGGTGAAACACAGAAATCACACCACGTAACAAAGATGCTAACTGCCCTGAGGGGTAAATATCGTGGTCCCTTATTGCTGTGTAGATGATTTTCAGAGATAAAAATGGAAGAACGCTAAAGTACTGTTAAAAAAGAAAGGAGGGGGAGGGGGAAAGAGAGTAATTGGGGAGCTGGAAGTTAATCACTTCTGCCCAGAGCCTCAGAATTGTCTTTCTAAAGTTACTCCTCCTAGAGGCAACTTCTATCCTGGTGGGGATCCTGGTAGGAGAGTCACATATGAGTGATGGAGTTTTCCTGCTGTGCTGTGGGCTTTCCTGCTCAGGCAGGACAGTCTGTGGTTCTGAATTTTTCTGCTTAGTGATTACAGGATTTGGTCTTTTAATTGGTTTCTGTATATTAATTGGATCTGAAAAGCGAAGGTATTTATCTTTGTAAAGCAGTTCTGAATGCTGAATAACCAACTATTTTTCATAAGGAGTTTTACTATCCAGCCTGAAAGGGAATGCAGATTTATACATAAATACAACTGCTCCAAAAGAGATGAGATTTATCTTAGCAACTGGCAAAGTCTCTGTAGGATTCATCCCCAGTCCCAGCCTATCAGTCAGTGTATCGTCCTTCCAAGGCTTAACTGCAATAAAGCAACCCTTTTATAAATTATAAAAGTTTTATTTTGTCAGAGACAGGAGGAATTCCTCCAAGTGAGAAGTTTTATCCTTTAATGGATCACATTAATAGCAGTAATCTTAATTATTTACCTTATATCCTAATCAGGATTGCATCCGAAGCATTAGGCACGTCCTTGAGCGTAAATGAGCAAGGGCAAGGGCAGTTTAGGGGGACAAGGCTAGCGTAACCTCTAGACTCGAATAAAGAAACAAAAATCTTACCAAGAAACAGCAGAATCTTAACAATTGCCAAGCCAGCAGGACGGCTGGAATCCTCCCCAGTTCACCCTTTACGGCCCAGGAAAAAATACATTGCCAGGCAATTTTGTTGTTCCTACTAGCAGACCTTGAAGTGGAAATTAACGAGTGGTGGTATTCTCTCACACCCAATCCCCTGTATATTTGCATTCATTTGCATATGAATGCCCAGCTAATTGTTTTGAAGTAACAATTAAGAAAACAATAGAGGAAAGAAAAGGGACTCCAGGCAGCAACTGACACCTGGGAGTCTGTATTAAGAAAAGCTTTTACATATTTGAATTAAAAATAGACAAAGAAACAGGCAGGCACAAAATTCATTACGGAAAGAAAGTAGCACACCGCACTGGTGCAGGCTATCTCGCTCCAGAAGATGTTTCCCGCTCCTCCAGCCAAGAGACTTACAATATCCTGGATGGCAGAGAGGAGGTTTTTCCTTCTGGTGTGCATGTCAGGATAAGGTTGCTTTCTCCCATTGTCTCTGTGCCTAAACTTAGGAGTCTGAGTTCCGAAGGAATGAACTGTCTTGCCAGTTTGGTATCACTTTCCAAGTGGATTTGCCTTTCCTGAGAAGTTCAGGTGTGAACAGGTGAGGGAGTGCCTTTAAACTGTATGCCTGTGGTTAGAATGGGGTCCATTGGATTATGATAACAGAGGTTTAATTTCTGTTATAACACCATCGGTGCCATCTGAAATGATTACTCAGGCTGCACTTCCAGTAGGGATCCAATTACCCAATTGCTCAGGCAATGTGTTTTGTTAGTCTCACCCCTCCCTCCTGGTAATGATGATGTAGCTCTTTATATCTGGAGCAATTGCTGCTGTTAACTGCATGACTGGCAAATGCTAAGCTCTGCTGTCCCCTCTTGCAAAGAGAATCATGGGGTTGGGAAGTAAGCTGGAAATGGAGCAAAGCAGTTTTGCTCAGTAATAAACCCTGCTACTAAAGAGGTTTATTGACTCTAAATTACTGATCACTAAAAACACTTTTGTACCCACTAGGAGCATCTGAGCCCTCCTGCAAAGAAAAATGCCAGCACACAGCAGAAGGGAAGGAAGCTTGAGGCCATGGGGAAGGCCACACAGACCAAAGAAGCATTGAGTGTTGGGGCTGAAGCCTGGAGAATGGCACAAAGCTCTGGGTGAAGAAGCTATGACTGTGTGTTTGCTGGGGGAGATGAACACAAGCAGCCTCCTGAGAATAGTTAGCAGCTCAGCCTAGAGGATGCTTTGATAGAACAGTGTTTTCTAGCCCCAAACTCTTTCAAAAATATTTTCTTTTATGGAGGAGAGAGGAGAGAGATTGCATACTGTGTACACTTCAGGAAATGTTTTTTAAAGGAAAAAAATAATAACACAAAAAAAGAAGATAAGTTCCCAAGGAAAACCCAGGCTCATGACCATCGATCCCTGATCCAGGTGGGACCATAATCTGCAAAAGATGCCTAGGAGATACTCTTAGTGCAAAGATGAAAACTGTAATATGACCATAAATTACATTTCTTGAAATGCAAAATTACTAGCCCTGGGATAGTTGTGAACTAGTTCATATGTTGCAGATAATAGCAGCTTGGTACTCTGATGCTCGTGGGTGGCAAAATGCCCCAGAGTGCACCATTCCTTTTTAAGTGAAAGGTCGTCTTATACAAAGCAATCAAAACTTACTCTCCTGCAATTAAATAGTTTAGTTCAAATGGAAAAGACATAGAATTACAGGAGCAGGCTATCTTTTTTTTTTTTCCCCCCCTCCCTCCTTGAGTGTCTGTAATTTCTGTTTTATTTTGATAAAAATGATTGTGGTGAACGTGCATTATACAGCTGTATATGTCACACCACAGCTAAGGCTTCTGAATGTAGAGCATTACATTTGAAGATGATCCTAATCATGAGATGAAATATTCATAACATATTCTTCAGTATTGTCATGTTCAAGTTGTCTGAATTGCTGGGAAAATAAATGTCATATCTATATAGAACTGCAATGGCTTTTCTCTTGCTTGATCACAGAGATAAGTAAGATAGACCCATGGAAAGACTGATAGACCTTCCACTATAAAAGATTTGAAAATATGAACTAATCCATCTCTACATTATTTGCTGAAATGCTGTATGGTAAGGCATTTCTTTCTCTTCCTGTTGTTTCACTTTTCCTGTTTCTCCATTCTTTTCATGTACTTCTAATACATTAAATAGAATGTTATGGATTGAAAAATAAAGGTCTCTGTTATGGATGAATTATTTTTTTCCATCAAGTTGTCTGAAGGTTAGACAGTCAACACCTACAAATTACACAGATGTGTCATATTCCTAAATGAATTGTATTATGCCAGCACACCTATGAATACTAAAAGAGATCTGCCACAAATCTGGTATAAAATGCACCCTTCTAATTCATCTGGGAGTATATGGAATAAAAGAACATTCTGCCACTCTGAAAAGAAACAACATCTTGTGGGTGATAGTCTTCAGCAGCCAGTTGCATTTGGTCTTTATTATTTAGCCCTTTACTGAATTAACAGCTCTCTTTCCAAATATGCAAAGAAAGGAGTCAATATGCATTGGTAGCACTACTTTACCACTTTCTTATTAAAAGCCATCCCCATGTGTGCTCCACGAAGCAGAGAGTGAGGGAGGAACACGCTGGCAAGAGCAGGGAAGACTCCAGTGCCCAGCTTGAAGGCAACTGTTGCTTCAGAATGTAATGCTAGATGTATGCTTCTAAAAGGTCCCCTTAAAATATGATCCCCTATCAAGTTCTGTGAATGATGTGGTGGGAAGGAAAGAATTAGATGCCATTTTATAGCAGCAACAAATAATAACACACTGTGCAAAGGAATCGACTCTGGGAGTGTTGATTGAGGAGCCAAGGCATCTGGTGACATGTTGACCAGCCAAGACTGCAACAGAGACTTCTTTTGGCATTTTTGGAAGGTAAGATGAAGAATAGGTCAAATCAAAAAATTCTGCTGCTTCCAAATGTTAGGCTACCCACTTGTCCCAGGAAACACCCTTAAAAATCTTTAAGGGTATTTAGAAGAGTTTTGGACATTGACCAAGCAGAGTAAGACCAGAGAAATGTAAATCCAGCACTTGATGTCTAGCATAGCTGGGCCCAAACCTTTAGGCACCACCATAATACAAACTGTAAGTGATAATAACAGGTTACCATAGAACTCACCATAGCATAAAATGATCATCTTAAACACACAATGCCATTATGAGTGGGGTTTCTTTTTTGTACATAATTATTTCAGAACGATACACACTCGTTTAATCATTTGATGTGATTTTCAACTTGTTGGTTTTGTATTTAGCACACTGCAAAGTGCCCCATAATTTCATAATTATTAGTGAAAACTAACCTATGGACTCCCAAATTGTAATTTCGTGGTGGACCCAGTGAAAAGCAGATTCTATTTTCAACATTAAGCTCCAATGGCAGTACAGCAGTAAAATAATTAGAATGTATACATGAAAGCTGAAATTAAACGATGCCCAGTGGGCCAGTGCTAATGCATATGGTAGTGTAGTAGAAATACATGAAGAAAGATTATACACTAGATAGTCCAAAGAGATTCTAGTCAATCTACCATGAACAAGAATTGTAATTGCTGTAAACCATAGTAAAATGTGCACCTAGTCAGAGGTCACTTTGTAGCATGAAGAGGACAAAGATAATGAAGTGCGGTCAAACCCTAGAACCCACCCTGCAGGGCTTCGATCAGGGCACCTGCTAATTCTTTAATCTTTAATTGTGCATGTTTAAGGTGTATGCTCTGCCAAGACAATTCAAAGTTGCATTTTCTTCTGTGTGAATCAATATTAGTGATTGAGTAAGACAAGCTCATCTGTTCTGCCTTGAAACATGACTTATGTGGTGAGACCACATCTAGTGGGAGGGCAGCTGAAATACTTAGAGTCAAAAGAGTGAGAGCTTGCCAAACAAGTTTTCTGATCTGTAACAAAAGCATCTGGACAAGTGTTAGTGCTGAAACTGTCATTTAATTTGGGATCAAAGAGGTCTGCATTTGCCATAGCTTCTGCTGTTCCATTTGCCCCAACTGAATTGTTAAGAGAAGATCACCTGTGCCCACGTGTCTCCTTGTTGTGGGGCCATGGAGGCAAGAGTTTTGTGATTTAAGAGAAACACTTTAAGGTACCTGCCAGTTTCTGCTCACACATTTCAAGGAGAAAGGCAGCTGTAATGCAAGGCTTTAAGTTAGTGGGTTTGTGCCCAAAGTTCATGAAGCCAGTATTTCCTACTCTTCCTCAAACTGGCTTCTATTCAACAGTGTTTATTTCAGCACTCAATATTCTACAGACAAGTATGCAACCATGCAGAGCAAAGGCTCAGACAGCCTCTGGACTGATCATGTAACTGTTTCAGGTTCTCAGATTTGGAAGGAAAACACTTTTCTTGCCCTCTTGGCTGGTGGATGCTGCTTTCAATTTGCTTTGCTAAATCCAAGTTGTGCCCTGATTTACATAGAGAGAGCACAGAGGCATTCCCCCAAGACCAAAGAGAAGGAGGAGTCAAACTTAGAAACTGAGAGTGTAAGGCAAAAGAATTACAAAAAGTCATTAGGTATGGAAGATTAAATGTTAACACAGTGTATGAAACTCTCAGTCATTTCATATTTCTTGACATAATTTGTCCATTCTATTTACACCTGTAAGGTCATCCACTTGAATCATGGCACATGGAAGAATCTGTCCTCTGAAGGCATGCTTGCTACTACTGATGCTGGTGTAGTTTCTTTTTTTACTCAGAAAAGAAGACATGACTGATGATTGTGAATTAAATGTAACCCAGTGAGCTGTCAGTGACAGATATGCATTACGTGCACTGGTACTAGTCCAGATGTCACTGCCACACTCTAGTATTTTCCCTGTAGCAGCTTACAGCCCATAGTTAAGGTTTAACTTTCCTTTTAACGCTTTCATATCCCAAAGACCCACACAATAAAGTGACTTATTTGTAGAACAGTCAGTTATTTGAGATGAAAGAGGGCGCAGTGACACGTGCTCATAAGCATGCAATAATTTGGGGGGAAAAAAAACCCCAACAAACTATTTCTTAATAAATGGAAACAGCAATTTTGATGAGCACAACAAAACAGGAGGAGAACACCACCTCCTAAGACATGATAGATGGTCATTTGTTTTCTTTTCAAAATGTTTATATGGAGCAAACATAAGAGTAATATATAGCCACGAGCACTACACCCTGGCTGCATCCACTTCTGCTCTAGCAGCTTCTTTTTTACCCAGTTCCTTGATTCTATAGTATTAACCCCTGTGTTTCTCAGAGTGCACACAGCATTTTAACAACATGACTCCCACTGACTTTAATGAATCTTGATGTTGGAGATTATGTAGTTGACTGATGGCTGTAGTCTACATGTACGGTATGCAGTCACAGATCATTACACCGCCTTGTCTCTCTTGTGAGCTATAAGCAGCAGCTATAGTCTCTAGGCAATCAACTTAATTTGCAATGGGCTTAACATAAAATATCATGAAACTGTAAAGGAAGCATTTTGCTTTCCCACCCCATGCTGAAAGGAGAAAGCTTGATTTGA